>NC_064621.1:97400989-98627775 GCF_023898315.1 Schistocerca nitens | reverse complement strand
GTTCTTTTTTTTGTAGTACACATGAAATTCTTCTCTTAGGCAAAAATTTAACTATTGTAATTGTTGCAATTCTGTTAGTTTCTCTAATTTACATCTGAAAGATGTCAGTTTAAGTATTAACATAGCATAAGGAAAATGTTTTGCAAGAACTATAAACAATGTGTTTTTTAATATATTTTTATATGATTTACTTTGATCAGAAATGCCAGAATAGTTCTCATGAAAGGGGCGTAACCACTTTTCTGACTTTTCATAATTCAATTTGGTTTTTGGGCCCATCTCTAAATTTGTCATCACTGATGCGGTGTGATACCTCAATATTCTTTCTCTTCTTCATAATCTTAAAGGCACAGCATTTTATTCAATAGGATGACTGAAAACATCCCTGCAGTCATTGGAATTGCTATTCAGGAGCATCATAACTAGGCCTGTGTTAAGCAGTCAAGCTTAATACATTCATGTGTTCTCTTAAGTTTAAAAGAGTAAATTTATTGCCTGAAATGTTGACAGATAGTTTTAAGATTTCATCTTCAGTTTTGGTGCTTTTTCCAACACTGCATACTGTACAGGAAAGCTTCTTTGTCTGTAATCAGTTTTTTTAAGTGATACTTGAAATCATGATACAGATGTAATAAAATGTCTCATCTGTGATTTTAAGACTGCTCGCTTGGGTTCCACTGAAAGGTCAGCATCAAATGACGTCATCCTAACAACCAGATTGCCATTTGTTGAGTTTGGTCAGTGTCATGAACTGTTTCCTGCCCCTTTCAGAACTTTCTTTACTTCTGACAAGTTCTGTGCAGGATCTACAAATGGTGAGTAAGCACTGTTTCATAAATAGAATGATTATCAGTCTGCATCTAAAGTAAACTATCACCTCGCCTTTTTCTTTATAAGCACTGTCTTTCCAGGTTCTGAAGTTTGCCTGGGTGATGCTGTTGGTGGCTTGTTGTTTGAGCAGGAGGTAACAGCCACAACAAAACAGTGGTTCATTTAGGGAATAGCAAGCTTAAGTCTACCATCAAGAGGAGGACAAATGTGTTCAAGATACCCTGTTCTTTTCACAAAAGTGAATGATCATCTGGATTGGTTACAGACCTACTGTGACAAATATTAAAGAGACAGTGAAGTTGTAACAAATATGCCATAATTATATGTGGAAGTAGTTTTCAAATTAGTGATTCCACTTGCTGTAAATAAGCTTATGATTTTGTTTTATCATGGGGCACTGTTAAACTGTAATGAAGTTTCTTTCTGGAGAAGTCAATATATTTTTCTAGAAAGAATATTTGGATTTTATTTTAAGTTAAAAAAGAAACCTTAAAACTGTGACTATGTCCGCCACAATAGCTGAATGGATGGTGTGCCGGTTTCTTGTGCTGGGGGGCCCGGGTTCGATTTCTGGCTGAGTTGGAGATTTTCTCTGTTCAGGGATTGGGTGTTTGTGTCATCTTCATCACCCTCATTTCATCCTCATTGACACTCAAGTTGCTGAAGTGGCATCATATCAAAAGACCTAACCCAGGTGATTGGGTCTAAACACCAGGAGGCCCCTCCCACACATTTCGTTTCACTGTGACTGTTGAAAATAATTTTGATTACAGAAGTGACAGTCATACAAAAGGAAGTAATTTTATGAGACTTTAAGGTTTTGAAACTGGAAAACCTGATGCTCATGTTTATAGAAAAGCGAGGAAGAGATGCATAAAGGTGGTAGAAATAATACAGACGAAAAAAGATTCTTCTGTATTTACATATTCCAAAATGTCACTGAATACAGTCGTTACAATATTGTACAGACACACAATATCAGGAAAAAAACCCAACAAGTTATACTCTGTTCCATATGAAGAGATTCACAATATATAGAACAGTAATAAGACTCATAACTACAGAACATCAATATACAGTCTTGTAGTGAGCATACATTAAACAAACAAATGTAAGTGAGGTTAAGGGCCCAGTACTCCAGGCTTATATTAAGCTGTTGTGCTCAAGGCACACACTTGCTATGCTGCCGGTCCATGCAGTGAAGCAATCTCTCTGGGCCGACCATGGAGGCATTTTTATTTGCACTGTTTGATTACCTGAGCTCACACTATCGGGTTACAACATATCCCCTTGGGGAAAAGTGTTCACTGTGGAGATGTGCATGATTTAATTGGAGGTGACAGCTGCTGGAGCAGGTGTCATGCTCTCATGGGAAAATTTTGTCTGAAATGGCATGGTACCAACTCCTCGGCAAGAGGCTACTGTACGAGAGCATGGGTTTGAGATGCTGTATCTATGTCCTCATCTGGGCAGGCACTCAGCGATGGAGGCAACAGAGGATGATGGTGGCAGTGACAGGGGTGCAGAGACAGGCGTGGCCCCATGTTGGTCCCTGGCAGTAATGGCACCAAGAGGGAAGACTGCGCTGGAGCCATGGACAACACTGCAGGGGGCCAGTGCAGATGGTAGAGGTGGCTGTGGAGTAGGAGGGCTGTCTGCTGCAAGGTTGATCATACATGGTTGATCATGCATGGTTGATCATGCATGGTTGATCATGCATGGATGGAGCTGTAACAATATGGAGATTGTATTGGTACATACAGTAAAACTCTTTAGTTGTCAGTACTAATATATGTGATACTGTAACCAGTAGTGAAAGTATATCAGAATTTGGAAGTAAATCTTCTGGTTGAAAATGACATCATGGCCAATACTTTTTATTTAAAGACAAGCATCAAACCTCTAACCAGAACTTGTTTTATAAACTTGCACAAGCCGCAGCAGCATCAGCCACCTGGGAGACATCACCCAAAACTTCAACGTCAAAAAGCTAAGTTCAAATTTGTTCAGTTATGCCTTCTTCACTTTGACCAGATTTAAATACTTTAGGTTAGAAGATTATTGTAACTGCGACCGGGACGGTCGCCGGGTAGAAATGACGGAAAGTGTGACAGGACCCACGGAGAGGCCTGCAAACAACAACACAACGGAAGAGGACGGACACGATCGACAAAGGACAGAATGAACAACAACTAGTCGAACAACAGAGTCACTAGGAAACCTAACAAACACGTCCACTCGTACACAGAACAAGTAAGTAAGCTGTCTAATGTGAGGCGATGTGTCAACAGACATACGCGAGATTAGACTGGCTGAGCGAGAGGCAGGCGCTTAAGTACGCTATCAGGGGTGCCGCAATTAGCCGCTGGAACCACGTGTTCCACTGTGGCGTCCTCACACTAAAAGCGGGCCACGAAGCACGCGCCGCCACAGCTTATGGCGCGATGGTACAGAGACCTCTATGGGTCTTCGACGTCGATGACATCTGGCACGGATTCAAATTCCGCGGTGCACGGTACCAGAAAGATGAATACTGGAACCTCGGTGTACACAAAAGGTATTAGGACAAGTGGATAAAGTGGTGTTAGGAGCTGGTTATAGTGTTGTGACACCAAGCCATCAGAGGCGAACATGACACAGACATAGTGTCCTCAGCAGTGATGGACAATTCATGGTATCCACTTAAGGTGCTAGACAGATATGTGGGCCCAGATATAATTGCTGGATGCCAGTCTTTGTAAAAAAAATGTTTGAAATCTTGTGACATAAACTGTGGACTATTGCCTGTCACAAGCATATATGGCAATCCCTCTAAGGAAAACAACTTTGAGAGGGCCATGACTGTAGCCGCTGTGGCTGTGGACAGGCAATGAATCACACAAGGAAATTTTTAAGAATGCACAAATTATTACAAGGCAAAAGGAGTTGGAGAACGGACCCAGAAATCAGGATGAATATTCTCCCAGGGGCACTTGGGGATGCGCCCCAGGGAAACAGAAACCCGTGGTGTCACTGCGGGCAGGCTGTCACAACATATGTGATTTCACTGTCAATTCTTAGCCAAAACACATTGTAGCAGGCCAGCAATTTTGTATGAGAAACACTCCAATGGTCCAGATGAAGAAGGCACATGACATCCAATTGCATTGTGGACAGAATCATAACCCTGGTTGCTGCTGACTCTTCCGTACCCAACAGTATCACATCAAGAACTCAGAGGCAGTGGTGACAAGCATAATAATTACACAAATGATACAATGATTGACCTCATCAGTTATCCAGACAGCCAAGGTAGATAAACTCAACAACCTAAGATAACAGATTTGCCTGTGACAGCTGCCAGAATCCGAGAATTTGGAATGGGGAAACAGTAGTTCATCCTGATTAAATTCTGGATTAGGACCAATTGGCAATCAAGAAAGAGCATCTACATGAGTGTGTTGTGATGCAAGTGGTAAATGAATCTCATAGTTGTAGCGTGACAGACGTTGCAGCGTTGCATAGTTGTAGCGTGCAGACGTTGAACCACTTTGTTTGGTAAACATGCTGAAGAATGGAAAAGAAAAACCAGAGGTTTATGATAAGTAATCAAATGAAACTTAAAGTTGTATAGGAAATCATGAAATTTTTGGAGCGAGTACGCAACAGCAAAGACTTCTTTTTCTACCTGGGAGTAGCACTCTTGTGCCTGATTCAGATTTTTCGAAGCATGCGCAATAGGGCATTCAGAACTGTCTGAAGATATGTGCATGAGAATGGTCCCAAGGCAACACTGTGAAGTGTCTGTGGCCAAAACAAGATGTTGATGTGGTTGGAAAGTAACCAGTGAAGGTGCTGAATGTAATTTTGATCTTAATAAGGTAAAAGTACTCTTGAAGGTGGATAACCAGTGAAAAGAACATATTTATGTAAGAGAGCATGAAGTGGCTATGCCATTGTGGCTGCATGGGAAGATATTTATGGTAGACATGATCTTTCCAAGAAAGGATAGCAACTCTTTGACATTAGTAGGACGCAACAAAGCTGCAATGGCATCAGCACACTGACATAAACGATTGGGGCCACCACATGAGACTTCAAAAATTGAGATAGATTATAGACAGCTGAAAAAAAAAAAATTTGTGATTTGTCCAAACTACATCTGTGGCACCATAAACAAGGCACAAAGGTTCTGCAAATGTTTATCTGTTGAGGAACCTGAGATGATAATATCATCCAGGTAGTTGATGCATCCCAGAATGGAGGCTATGAGTTGTTCCAGAAATTGTTGGAAAATGGCAGGGCACTAGCCATGTCAAGCTGCAGGTGCTTGTACTGATATAATACGAAATGGGTTATCACTACATGGACACTTTTGGAATCATCATCAAGAGGCAGTTGTAAGTGGATTTCTGACAAGGCTATTTTCAAAAAACATTTTCCTGTGGAAAGCCTAACTATGTGTTCATCTGGACAAGATAAGGGATAGACACGACTCTTGGCACATTCACTCTGAATTTACAGACACTAAAATCATCATGGAGCCAAAGGTTGCTCTTAGGGTTTTTGAGAGTTACAGTGGAGTAGACAATTCACTAGGGGAGACAGACATGATAACATCCAAAGTTTTAAGTCAATCTAGTTCCAATTCGATTTGTTCATGTAAAGACACTAGGACTGAGTGGGCATGAAAACAGGGTGCACTGTTGGTTGATTTAAATACACATGTGCATCAACTTGGCGCACTCACACTCATGTGCACTAGTACCGGGGTACAGCACACCTCTCCCTTGTAAAAAGAGAGACTTTTTTGGGATGCCACACAGGCACTGGAGCATAGGGCTACACCTGCAAATTGGTAAATTCCTGTGGCGAAGGGGGCGCAACTGATCAAAGCAGCATGCGAACAGCCATTGGCCATACAGACATCACACAGATGACACCCCCTGCATGGACAACAGTGACCTGTAACTGCTTGGGCCAGTGGCCAAACCCTTGCGCAAACATTGCCGATCCCAGCACGAAGCAGCTGGACAAACACAACCACTGCAGGAGTGGTGCAGGCTGAAAAGATGGAGGAGTTTGCTTGGCTGCCAGTCGTCAAGCAGTTTAGCCAGGCTCTATTCCCCTACACAAGTGAAATGTTATGTACCCAACGAAGAATCCACAATAAAATTTTTCATTCAGGACTTGAATGTACACATAATCTTTCTGCTTCCTAATTTGATTGAGGGTGGAAAGATAGAGATATAGCGTGATCAATGCCAGGATGCAAACAAAGCAACTGAAAGGTGTGAGAAACAAACTGGGGTCTATTTTCGGAAACTAAGGTACAAGGAAGCCACTCAATAGGAAAAAAACCTGAAACGCGTAAGAAATGTGACTTCAGCTGACAGTGACACAGACCAGAGAATGTAAGGAAACTGGTAAAATGCATCCACAGCCAAGTGTCAATAGCAATTCAAGAACAGACCCACAAAGTCTACATTAATGTGTTCCCATGGCTGGTGTGGAGTGGGCCAGGGGATCAGAGACAGGCTAGAAACTGCCTGTCATCAGGCACTCTGCAGTTAAAATGGACGATTTTGCTACAAACCCTGGCCAAAAACAAAAAGAAAGTCTCCTTGATAACAGTTTAGTGCACAAAACTCTCCAAAGGCTCTGGTGGAGAAGATGTAGAACCTCACGCTATAACACCATGGAAATGACTATTCTGGGAGAGAGGTCTTCTGTGGATAACAGCAAACACTCAAAAACAGAGAGGTGATACTATAAGGAAAAATAGTTGCTTAGGTGGTCCATAGCCTGACCCAGTGTTTTTCTGGCTAGCCCTGTTAAACAAACTGAACCACCTGGCTGAGAACTGGGTTGGTGGCAACAGAAGTTGCTATGTGCAAGCTCGTAATTGGGGAAGCCTGCGGTTCAGTATTGAGATGGAAGCAACACAATTCTTCACGATAAAAGTTGGGATCAGGATGTACACGAAGACGGGAGAGGGTGTCTGCATTGGTATATTTAGAAGTAGGAAGAAAATGGATTTCATAATCGTAATGGACAAGAACAGCCTTGTGTCAAGGTTAAACAAGGAAACTAAGGGATTACGCTCAGTAATAAGGTAAAACTTGGAGCCACAAAGAAAAGAAAATTCTGGAGAGAATAGACTATGGCAAGAGCCTCTTTTCCCCCTTGAGAGTAATGCTGTGAGCTGGAGTGAGAGATTTAGAGGTGAAAGCGACAGGTCATTCAAAGCCATCGGCATATCAGTGCACTAGAATTGCGCCAAGACCACACTGTGAGTCATCAGTGCCAGGACTATGCACTGGCTGGAGAGAACGTTCCTAAGAAGAGGCTGAGAATAGTTTGAATTTCAACATTTGAAAAGCACATTCACAATACAGGCTCCAGCAAAAGGATACATTCTTGCATAATAAAGCATGTAATGCGTGGACCAATGTGGCCATCACCAGCAGGAATTTATGGTAGTAGGCTGTCTTCCCTATGCAAACCTGAAGCTCCTTCGTTGACGAGATGTGAGGAACAGATGTAAAATTGTAGCTGTGGTCTGGCAGGGTTCGAACCCCATCCTTCGAGATCTTGAACCCCAAATAAACAACAGAAGGTTGAAGAAACTGAGATTTCATGAGGTTACACCACAAAACTTCATACTGTAAGAAAGAAAACAAGGTGTACAAATTTTTTCAAGTGATCAGCTATGGAGGAGCCCGTGACAACACTATCATCCAGATAATTAATGCAACCCAGGACAAGCATAATTAATTGCTCTAAAAATCGTTAGAAAATAGTAGGGGCACTAGCCACACCAAAAGGAAGGCGCAAATATTGATAGATCAGAAGGACAACGTCATTCTTGTGCACTTGTAGTAGCCTCAGCTTATCTTCTGTTCGCACAAGCACACTTTTTTGACATCACTTTTGACTGTCTCAAAACCATTACAAGTAAGGGCTCAAAAAGTCTTTGCAATGCTCGAGTTCATGTCTTCCATAGCATCTTCAATGAGACTGCACCGTTTCGCATAGTCATTATTGCAAGTCATATCAGCAAAAACAATCACTTTATTAGCAACAGGCAGTGTGGGCCCAACAGCAGAGAGACCAAAAGGAGTATTCAAAACCAGAACTTGGTGAGACTCTACATCCACAAGAACCTGCAGATATGCATCAGAGAAATCAATTTTAGAGAAGTACTGGCCACTCGATATTTTTGCCAACAGTTCCTCCCAGTGTGGGAGAGGGTCCTTATCCATGATCAACTGCGCATTAACAGTAGTACTGAAGCCCAAAAAAGGCAAAGTTTCCCAAAGAGCTCCCAAACTATTCATTATTGCAAGTCATATCAGCAAAAACAATCACTTTATTAGCAACAGGCAGCGTGGGCCCAGCAGCATAGAGACCAAAAGGAGTATTCAAAACCAGAACTTGTCGAGACTCTACATCCACAAGAACCTGCAGATATGCATCAGAGAAATCAATTTTAGAGAAGTACTGGCCACTCGATATTTTCGCCAACAGTTCCTCCCAGTGTGGGAGACGGTCCTTATCCACGATCAACTGCACATTAACAGTAGTACTGAAGCCCAAAAAAGGCAAAGTTTCCCAAAGAGCTCCCAAACTATTCACTAGCCATAACAGGTTGCACCACCCCTAAAGATTGAAGTCTGTCCAATTCTGCTTTCACTTGATCTTTCAGCACAACAGGAGTAGGATGTGTACGGGTAAAACATGGCCAAGCTGTAGATCTCAAAGAAATATGAGCAGAAAAATTCATTACACAGTCTGTACCTTCACAAAGCAAGTCCTGAAACTCCTAACACAGTGTTTCGAATTGAGAATATGGTACCTCATCAGACACAAGGTGAATTTCATCGATGGAAGAAAATCCAAATGCCTGAATTGCATCCATCCCAGACAAGTTCTCAATACCAGCAGCAGCAACCATCAGAAATGTAACCAAATGAACCACTGACTCGTAAGAGCCAGATGCTATAAATTGTTCCAACAGTGCAATGTTCTGTTTGTTACAGCTGCCCAACTTCTGCGCCACCGGTGTCAATGGCAGAGACCGTACACTCACAAAGGGTTGAGAATCCAATAAAGCCACTGCACCTCCTGTGTCAACCTGCAGTTGGAGCACTTTGTGAAAACCACTTTACTCAGTAAACAACTTGAGAGAAGTCACAAACAATAAAGTCACATCGTTTATGTCCATGTCCATACTCTGAGCAACCTCAAACGAATGACATACAGAGGTGATGTGGCCTTTCTTCTGGCAAGCATTACAAGTAGCCCAGCACTTAGGGCACGCCGAATGTTTGTGTTGGACAAAACAGAAAGTACAAGACGGAAACAGAAACGCTGATCCTGGCACTGTGATGGCCGTGGCTGCTTGGGCCAGCCTTGGTCTGCTCGATCGCTTCCTCTTGTAAACTATCTGTTGTCCTAGTGAGCACATCTTGTGACAATACTGCCACATGGCCCCACATTGAGTTTGGTGACCTATTGCCCAAGAAACTCCAAAAGATTGTGCTTTTTCTAAAACTACTGCCAGAGGGTGGTTTTCACAGAGAAAACACTTCTGGAACACTTCCTTGTCTGGAACTAAACACATAATTGCATAGCCCACCACAGTGTCTGTATAAGAGTCATTATGGATATCAGTAACAAACTGGCACTTACGACCAAGGCCGTGAAGCTCGGCTACTCAGGCCCTGTATGATTGGTTTGGTTTCTTGCGACATCAGTAGAGTTCAACTTGCACCATTATGACATGCGTTTATTTTAGATGATATTTGGACAATAAACTGCACATGTGATGAAAAGTAAGAGCTGCTGGTTCTTGTAATGGAGCAAGCTGAATAGTAATTGATACACCTTGGGAGGAATTCAAGAGAGGAATAAAGCTTTGCACAAATTCGAGTCCATCACACCAAAAGCCAAAAAATGCTGTCTGAGTCCGTGTATTTTTAAGCTTCTCTATCCTTGGCTGAATCATCATATGGAGGAAAAGTGGGTGGATAGACCAGGGGAATGGTGGTGAGTGATATATTGTACTCTATAACACCCTAATTACAAACTTCTTTGATTATACATCGTAATATTGCAGTAGTTATTAGAGAAGGTGCTTGAAAGGTTATAAGTAGCATGAGAGTTAGATTCTTTTGTATAAATATCTCACTCGATACAAATAATTTTAGGTGTTGATTCTTCATACAGCTTTTTCGTAATGTTTACTGTGTCCAATTACTTCTGACCCCTCTCTGGTATATTGGGCAATAGGGTTATGTAATATTTACATTTTGTCTGTCAACCTCTTCCTACATGAATCATAGGTGAAGGTAGCCATTGACACCTAAGACAAGGGGTTTTTATCCGAAGTTCACATATTTTATATTTTTAATTTTGACTAGTATATGTTGAGTGTTTGTGCTTGGTTTACATCATATCTCTATTATTTGAACTTAATCAAAACACTGAGTCCCCATCAAATTACTTGGCCTCTGGTACATTTGAAGCCAGTGAAATTTTACACCTATTTGGTAACGTTAGAGGTGTTTTAGACTTACTTCTGATAACATTCCCCAGTTAGGTATTCATATAATCTTACTACAATTTAGTTATAAGGGGGTGTTTACCACAGTGAGTATATGGTTAGCTGATACCTAGGATGGATGAACAGTTTTACAGACACAGCGTTATAGGTGTTACCCCCTCTAGATTTAATGATATCGGTATGCATAAATATATATTTCAACTTTGATCCAGGTCATCACTGATGTACCAGCAAAATTACTTATATTCTCATAGATATTGTTAGGTCAATGTTGCCATATGTCTTCAAATGAGATACTTATAATTCTTTAGTACTGATGATCATGGAGATTGTAGTATAATACTTTGGAATTTTGTGTACTATACTTAGATGCTATTTTGATATTTGCCAATATAAGGGACTTATGGTCAATACTACATTTTTTCCCCTCCGATGGAAGCTGTCCACTGCCATAACTTATAAATGTGTCCAACATCATTTTCTAACCCTTTTGTGTTACTGTACTGTTCAACTTTCGTTGCACTCTTGAGTTGCCACTTAACCAGTTTTATACTTGATGCAACATTGCATTTCCTGACACTCAGCTAATGGGTATAAGTCTGTTATTGTCTGACTTTAACTAGTCAAATACTTTGACCAGTTTTTAGGTACTGTGACATTTCGACCAATGCAGATAGTTTCTAACTCATTAAGGTCATTAGACAGAATATGATGAGACTGGATGATGTACTTAAGATCCGGATAGTCATCTCATATGCTACTACACCTGCCCTTAATGCAACCTCAGAATGATTTGACATGGTTATACATCATACCCTTAGTCTTAGGGATTGTATACATTTAATTTTGAGATTTATCTTCATACATATGGGCGGCCTCCTATATTTCTCATTTTCTTCCTTTCCTTTTAATTCAATCAATTCCACTTAGTATAATCCTATAAATTTGTATAGGACTTATATGTAGGGAGACAGACGTTTCTTGATATACAGAGATTGAGAAACTTCTTTGTAACCATGACTACATGAGACAGCTACTGACATTGCATTAATCCACTCAGCACAATGATGTCCTACATAAGGGCCCTAATGAAGTGTCTACGATGACCAAGTGTTTGATGGTTTTATAGTATGATTGCATTGGTTTACTTCGGGAATGCAATTGGGTTTTAAGACAAACTCTTTTATGCTTTTTATCATTAATACTGCGGCAGCTGTTTGTCGTACCACACATAATACAACCTAGACCACACATAAGTAACTATGTATTCTGACATGGTTTTCACATTTTTTTGTATTTTAATTTATTTCATTGTTATTTATAATAGTTAATTTTTATTAAAACAATTCTTCCACCGTTCCACTGGACATACGAATGTATGCAGTACATCTGATGTGTTGCATGGCCTATTACAGCTGTGTTTTATGAATAATAGCGTGCACATATGTTCATATATCATGCGTTCTTTGTGTAAAACAGGGAAAACTATTAACAACAACATGACATAGGCAGAAGCATTTGTGCCCTAATGTTACATATAGTTTTAATGATATACAATATATCTCTTTGAGCCACTTACATAGTTAACATGATACCTATACCTGTCAATTGTTAACATATGTTCTATATTTTTTATAATAGTACATTTCTTCTGCTCATTGTACAGGGGCCTGAAGATGGCATCAATGTAATCCTGAAACTGGTAGCACATAGAAGTTCATAAAATAAAATAAATTTCTACAATACATACAGCTGTTGGTAAATTATTGCATCAAGAATGGTACCCTGTCTCTTAACGAAAGCCAACAAAGTGGTGACTGCCAAAGTAAGCTGTTCAGTCACTGCCTGTAGCACGGTGTCCATAACGGCTAAATATGATGAAACTACACTTAAAGACAGCACATGCAGAAATCGTTGCAAACTCATTGCCAATCTTGCAGTAACCAAGTAATACATGAAATCGATCCAAGAAACACAAATATGGCTGAACAATAACAGAAACAAGCCTCTAGTGATTCCACATGTAACAAGACAAAAGAATCATAGAGAAGGTGCCACAGAACAACTGATGTGAGTGGTACAAACTAAAAGAACCTAGTGGGTGCGAGTCAGCGCTGCTTCAACCTTGTATTGGTGCAAGTCTCCAGTAGACAGTGCGCCAGAGACCGTGACGTGTGGTGCACACTTCATACAGGCAGCCTCCGGTGGCCGGACCGTGCTGGTACGGTTGGCGGTCGACTTACGTACACACGTGCAGCAACACTATACTCGGCGCACTCACACTCACATGCATTAGTAGCAGGATTACAGCATATGTACGTGTGTAGGTGTGTTACACATATCCTCCTAAACCACTAGACTGATTTCAGCTATACTTGGTGTATATATCTCTTACCATCAGGCAACAATCACTGAATGGTGAGAACCACCTACTTATCTTAGTTCAGAAAATACATCATAAACACAGAGAAGCGTAAAAAACTGTCACACGGTGTATGACGTTTAAATTTATTACTTTGTTGCTACTAACTCTGTTCACAGCACATTTTTCAGACAGTATCCACATCTGATGCCGAATGTACTTACACAAATGTATCATTGTATGACATGTAGTTCAAGAGATATGACGTCATGAGCACTGAGATACTGTACATGGAAAATGTCACATCACGTGTGAAGTTTTAATAAATTTATTCTTTACTGCTAAGACACTCCTACAGTCGAGTTAACTCAAGGAAATCTCTAGTGCCTGGCAGGACTTTTGACAGCTTTCAACTGAGAAATGCAAATGGCTGTAGACGAAAATAATAGTTGTCTATAGAGCCATAAAGAGTGTTCCCAAAGAGATTTGACAAAATCTTGTTGTAGAAACCTGAAGAAGCTGCTCCCACTGTGCAGATACTGCCCAGAATCATATCACACCAAGTCTGCAGCAGGAGAACATATAATGTTTCGTTTCTGATAGAACACTGGCAAAATAAATACCTGGGCAATGCCAGAAATATATATTTTAGTATACTTGTTATAATTTTCAAAAACTACCATACCCTGATTCCAAACAAACATTTCACAATGATGAACAAAGCACAAATGATAACGCTAGTGCAGTTGGTCTAGGGAGGAGATGGGTATGGGTTTCCAACCATTTTTAATATGTTCCTATTGGTGGAGATCATTGTAGGAAGGGTAATGGATTTCCCTCAATTGTAATGAGTTCCCAAAGGCCCAGATGTTTGGGAGGGGGGAGTGTGAGCTCGTTATAGATCATTTTCCGTATTAGAGGTAGCACAGTGGATGTGGAACGTTCATTTTCCCACCATGTTTTATGTCACACAATTGCCTAAGACCCATGGGCCACTTGTCAGGTTACATACTGACCTTGGATGTAGCACAAACAAGCACCCCAGAGGCATGGGCAGCAAGCGACATGTATCAGGTTACATTTTGACCTTGACGTATCTCATGCAATTTCCCGATATGCTTGAGCAGGGCGGTAGGGGGGGGGGAGATAGATTTTCCAGAAGTGTTGTCATGTCCTTGAGATATGATGGTTATCTGTGGCAGAACTGGCTCTCCTATGGTGGCAACCAACAATTATCGACAGTTATCCTTGCCATCAAAATGTTGTCAACTATAGCAGTTCGCTCTCCATGGGAATGCCGTTACCTCTGAATCGAGATACAAACAGAACTCCATTAATATGTGTTAAGTACAACCTGGCCACAGTGAAATGCACACTTATCACACATCTTCCCACAAACTTGGAGATGACTGATGATTCATCTAAACAGCTTAAGTACATCTTGAACAATATCACTATCACAAGCCTCTGCTGTGACACTCGATTCAGTCATCGAATCAGAATCTATTTCCATTGCAGCGAGATCTTTTCACGAAATTATAATCACCAATTTTCTCCTCTGAATGCCTAGAGATCTTACTGACTGCCACCTGTGTAGGGAGAAATGACCTCCAGGTAAGGTAATATAAATGAGAGGTGGCATGGAAAGATTTAGGTGTTTATTTTTCCCATCAAGAATTGAACAGTAGAAAAATTAATGGCACCTATGCAATGTTCTCAATATGTTATAAATCAAGCAACAGCAGCTGGCTGTAACGCAGGCAGCAACAGGGAAGTAACTGATTTTGTGACATTTTACGAGTTCCTAACCATGAGCCAATTGTATAGTTTCATCTGTGTGCTTTGGAAATTTAGTCTCTTGAGTTTATGCATGTTAATTTAATATTTAATAGACACAGTTCTCGCATTTTCATTTGTGTCAAAAAGTAAACCGATTTTATGACACATTACAAGTTTCTAATCAGCAACGAATTATTTAGTCTCACCTGAGTGCTTTGGTAGTTCAGTTTTTGAATCTCTGTGTATTAATCTAATTTATTGGTCACAGTTCTTGCAGTTTCCTCTATGTCTATAATAGAGTTCTGTAGTGTGTGTCAATTATCCTTGTTTGTCTGTGTAGTGTAGTTTTCCACCGTCTTTAGTATGTATATGGACTGTGATTACTGTGTGTGGATGCAAGCCAAGTTGGTGACACTTCGCTCGCAGCTCCAGGCTGTGATGGCTTGAAGTTGCAGTAGATGGGCATCACTGATGAGAGCCAGCCGTAGGGATCGAATGGATGTCCAGCACACCTGAGTCCACTGATTGGTCCACACCACTGACCAGTCCAGTTGCTGCTCGCACTGAACTTGACCCCTCACCCGTGGTCGAGTGGAAGTCACCTTCGGGTGTGGCAGATGGTGAACAACTTCCCAGCGTGCAGCACATATGGCCTCCCCAGTTAGTCTGACAAACAGGTTCCAATTGCTGTCTGTGGTTGCAGCCAACCAGATGCAGTTACTCGTCCTCAGCCTGCAAGATCCAGGCAATTACAGAGGTGGGAATTATTGGAAGTTGAGTGCTCCAATATTAGGCACATTACAAGGCCCCTTGGGGATATGGCTGCCAAGGAGGGGAAGAAAGCCAATGTGCACTCTGTGTGCATACCGGCTGGTGTTATTCCAGATGTGATATAGGTCCTTGCGGATACAATGAAAACCACAGTGTGCAACCAACTGCAGGTGGTAGCTCACATTGGTACTGATGATATATGTCGCTTTGGATCAGAAGAGATTGTCTCTGGTTTCGAGCAGTAACATAACTGTTTAAGGGCGCCATTCTTGCTTCCAAGATGAACGCAGAGCTCACCATTTGCAGCATAGTGGACAGGACTGATCGCAGACCTCTGGTACAGAGGCAAGTCAAGGGTCAATACCAGATGCTCAGACAGTTCTGTGACCGTGTAGGCTGCAGACTCCTCAACTTGCGCCATAGGGTGGTGGGGTTTCGGGTTCTGCTGAACAGGTCAGGAGTCCACTACATGCAGGAGGCGGCTACACACGTAGACGGGACTGTGTGGTGTGGACTGGTCAGTTTTTATAGGTTAAATGGTCTCAGGGGAACACAAAAGGGTTTCAGTCTCAAAGGGTGCAGGTCAAACACAGGAAGAATGTAGGTCCAGGAACCACCAGTATAACAGTTGTCGTAGCTGTGTTGGGAGGCGCTAATAGAGCTCCAAGCAATAGTAGAAAGCACTGATGCTCACATTGTTATGGCACTGAAAGCTGGCTAAAGCCGGACATAGGTCTAGCCGATTTTGTTTTGCGAAGTTAACGGCGTTCAGTAAAGACAGGCTAAACACAGTTGTACCAGAATTGAAGTAGATAGTTGCTGTGAGTTAGTA
Source organism: Schistocerca nitens (assembly GCF_023898315.1). Classification (NCBI taxonomy): domain Eukaryota; kingdom Metazoa; phylum Arthropoda; class Insecta; order Orthoptera; family Acrididae; genus Schistocerca; species Schistocerca nitens. The sequence continues at coordinate 98,611,653 of NC_064621.1, read as the reverse complement.
AGTGAAAAGATCCTTCTTGGCAACCGGAATCAAATAATAATTGGATTCTTTTACATACCACCCAACTCACATGGTACAATTGTTGAAAGCTTCAAAGAAAACTTGAGTTTAATAATTTCAAACGCGTACTCGACTCATACAATTATAGTTGGTGATGACTTCAATTTACCCTCGATATGTTGGCGAAAATACAAGTTCAAATCCGGAGGTATGCGTAAAGCATCATCCGAAATTGTTCTAAACGCCTTCTCCGAAAATTATTTCGAGCGGTTATTTCATGAGCCCACGAGAATAGTAAACGGTTGTGAAAACACACTTGACTTCTTAGCAGCAAATAATTCTGAGCTGATAACGAGATGAAAACAGATACAGGGATTAGTGAATGGAGGGTTGTCATAGCGAGACTGAATGTTGTAACCCGCAAATCCTCCTGAGAAACAACCTCCACTCCTTCCAAAAGAGCAATGTAAGTGTAGACCAAATGCGGCTTAAGTTCAAAGAAATAGTATCGACAGTAATTGAGAGATTTATTCCAAATATATTAACAAACGACGGAGCTAATTCCCCTTGGTACAGAAAACGGGGTAGAGCATTGCTGCAGAAACAACGAAAAAAGCATGCCAAATTATAACAAACGCAAACTCTGCAAGATTGGCGATCTTTTACAGGAGCTCGAAATTTAGCGCGGACTCCAACACCAGATGCTTATAGCACTTTATACAACGAAACTTGATCTCGAAACCTGGCAGAAAATCCAAAGAAATTCTGGACATATGCGAAGTATGCTGGTGGCAAGACACAATCAATGCTTCTCTGCGCGATAGCAATAGAAATACTATCGACGACAGTGCTGCCAAAGCAGAATTACTAAACACAGCCTTCCGAAATGCCTTCACTAAAGAAGACGAAGTAAATATTCCAGAATTCGAATCAAGAACCGTTGCCAACATGAGTAACTTTGAAGTTGATATCCTCAGGGTATGAAACTTCCTGGCAGATTAAAACGGTGTGCAGGACCGAGGCTCGAACTCGGGATCTTTGCCTTTCGCAGGCAAGGGCTCTGCCAACTGAGCTACACAAGCACGACTCACGCCCCCTCCTCACAGCTTTACTTCCGGCAGTACTTCATCTCCTACCTTCCAAACTTTACAGAAGCTCTCCTAAGCACTTGCCTGCGAATGGCAAAGGTCCCAAGTTCGAGTCTCGGTCCAGCACACAGTTTTAATCTGCCAGGAAGTTTCATATCAGCGCACACTCCGCTGCAGAGTGAAAATCTCATTCTGTATCCTCAGAGTAGTGGAGCAATTTAAATCACTTAACGAAAGCAAATCTTCCGGTCCAGATTGTATACCAGTTAGGCTCCTGTCAGAATATGCTGATACAATAGCTCCATACCTAACCATCATATACAACCGTTCGATCTACGAAAGATCTATACCCGGAGACTGGAAATTTGCACAGGTCAAACCAATATTCAAGAAAGGTAGTAGGAGTAATCCACTAAATTACATGCCCATATCATTAAGTCGATATGCAGTAGAATTTTGGAACATATATTGTGTTCGAATATTATGAATTACCTCTAAGAGAACGGTCTATTGACACATAGTCAACATGACTGAGAAAATATCGTTCTTATAAAACATTACTAGCTCTTTTCTCACACGAAGTGTTGTGTGCTACTGACAAGAGATTTCAAATTTATTCCGTATTTGGAGATTTCCAAAATACTGCATACTCCTGCAGTAGCTTGTCGAGATGGTGTGAAGCAGAAGACTCAACAGCAACACAAAGGATGGCAAGAGTGATGGTACCAGCTTACAGTTGGTAAGGCGGTGACAGAACTGCCCCAGTAGTGCAGACACAGGCACCCAGCGCACAAGTTGAACAGCATGCTGATGGGCAGATCAGGGAAGACCAGCCTATTCCCCATCTACAGTCAGTCACCACTGTGACCGGCAGGAGTGTGGCTCGTAGATCACCACTTCCCTCCATGGCCGGATGGCTGCAGACTTGTAGTAGTGGACCTCAAGTTGGCGGGAACTTGTAGACGGTTGTTAAATTCAAAAGAGCATCCTTCAAGCTGGTGTTCCATCGTTATCTGTGATGCAGGTGGGATGACCTCACTTTGAGAATGAGCCTGAGGAGGACGGAGGCTTACAGCAGTCGATGATGTGATTCCCTCCCCCTCCCCCCCCCCCTTCCACACTGGTGACCGAGTGCGCTCTTATTTTCTGTCAGCGCTCTCGGCTGCTCTAGCGTTTATCTTCCAGGTTTTAGGGCGTTCATGCGAAGTTTGCAACCTTGAAGGCATTCTTATCACATCTCGAGGTAATGTTACTACGTTCAGCTCGTTACACTTGAGTGTTATGTCTTCTCTGCACTGTTCTCAATGTGCTAAATCAATTGTTCATGGCTACCATCTGGAATATTCTGATGAAACGAGCTCCCAGCTTATTTGTACTTCCAGTCTCCCATGCTGACATTCGGTTATGTGTTGTGTAGCTGGTAGACGTGCTCCACTTAGCGACGTCTCAGTCGCCCGCACTCACCTTATTATTCCACTGTGCAACAGTGTGATCAGTGTCTGACCTAATTACCGTCTGGAAAACAGGATGTCATGCCAATACAATGGATCGATATAAGAGTCCTACTCTTTCTGGATGTACTGCAGATTATTCCGTGAAGGAAGCGAGGGATTTTATTAATGTTTCGGTACATACTGTGCTAAGGAATTATCCCTGAGGCAAACGTACTGATCTAGTACCGTAAAATCCGATCAGATGGCGTCAATCCGATCATTTACCGGTTTTTCCACGTTTGGATAACTGAGCTTAGCATTTTAACTATTACATTGCATCTGACCATTGTCGTGAATTCTTGACTAATCTATCAACAACAATGGCGTGTTGGAGTGTGCGAAACCGGCAAATCGCATTGTCAGTAGGTGTGTGATTCTTGTGTTACACTCGTCTAATGAACACAACAATGTGAAAACTTCTGCCGGCGCCTGTTACTTCCAAAGTGTAACTGTTAAGCTGTAACATTATTGCTTGCATTTGAACGTCTTAAGTGACATAGTTACGTTTTTTATTCATTGCTAATACTTCTTAGTCACTATGCAGGCCTAAATGCAAAATTGCCTTTTTGTAGGGTGAATCCGATCATGCAAGTATACAAGACGGTCCTGGGACCAACATGGAAATCTAACTACAAACCAGAATTTCTTCTAAATGCGGTGAAAGCTGCCAAATCAGGAAAATTAAGCATCCGGAAAGCTTCAGATTAACACGCAGTTCCATGACAAACTCAAGGAAAGGAACAAATACAAAATAGGCGGTCAATCAGCGTTAACGAATAGTGAGTAAAAAATCCTGGTTGAAGAACTATTGTGTTATTCGAAATGGGGGTTTCCTGTGAGGAATAATGACGGTAGGGACATTGTACAGGCATCTCTCAATCGAGCGTGGAGGATTGAAAAAAGATTCCGTAACAATCGACATGGGCACGAGTGGGTAAAATCTTTTCTGAAAGGAAATAAAGCACTAACGGTTAGAGTAAGTGAAAATGTGAAGAGGACAAAGGCAGCAATTACGCGAGAAACAGTGACTGAGTATTTTAAAAGCTTTGAAGTGACCTTGAGTGGTGTCCCTCCCTCCAACATTGTAAGCTATGACGAGACAAAACTTTTGTGACGATACTGGACAAGTGAAAATAATAGTGAAGCGAGGCACAAGGCATCCTAAAAGGATAGTGGATAGTTCTAAGTCAAGTATCAGTGTGATGATAGCAGCAGCTGCCAACGGCTCAGTCCTCCCACCATACACAGTTTATAGGGCAAAACACCCCTACTATACTCGGACTGAAGGGGGCATAACTGGAGCAGGTAATAATAGGAATCAAAGTGGCTGGTTTGACCTAACAATGTTTGAATCATGGTTTGTTGAAACTGTCTTGCCTCATGCCCAGCAACTACAGGGACCTAAAGTGATTATAGGTGACAATCTCTCGAGTCATTTGTCATATAACGTAATTAAACTGTGCCAGGAACATGACATTAAATTTGTGTTTCTACCACCTAATTCTACTCATTTGTGTCAGCTACTTGATGTTACCTTTTTTAGACCTTTAAAATTTGCTCGGAGAAATGTGCTAGATGATTGGAAAAGGAAGAATAGAGGAGTGGCGCCAAAATCCGAATTTCCTAGACTGTTGAAAAAAACCTTTGGAAATATAACTATCACGTCCAAATCAAATGTAATATATGGGTTCAGAAAAGCAGGAATTTTTCTTTCTGTCCCGATAAAGTCATTTCACAGAGTCCAGAGGCAACCGATAACAATGCACATGGCATCAGCTCATCATAAGTCTCTTCGGCAGCAGCCTTCGAAATGCAATTGAAACAGGTTAGCTCTAATGGAAAAAAAAAGAAAAAAAAAAAAACGCGCCAAGCAAAGCGTTTAGCATTAACTCCAGGAAAAGGAACTGCTATCAGCGACTTCAATGAGAATTTTTCAAGAATTTCAAGAATTTTTTCAAGAATTTTATTCACCATAGATCATTTTACAATGATATTGGCTTCGTCATACAAGATGTACTAGTACATACAGAATAACAAAATAAACTACTGTCCATACATTATAAATACATTTGAAGCATGGTAGTGTACCAAATTACAAAGGATAGCTTTGAAAAGCTAACGCAACAAGCTATCTTATAATATAATATAATAAGGTATTTTATTGTTTATAGTATAAAGTTTGTAGTTACACACGATTAACCACAGCACAAAATAATATGTTTAACTACAGACAACTTTTAAATGCTTATATACTCCTCAGGCATCTCAAAGAATTCTTTAATGTCATAGAATGGATGATCTGACAGCCAGCTGTACCACTTAATTTTAAAAGAATTTGTATCCATAGACTGAACATGAATTGGCAGTTTATTGAACATTTTGAGTGGGTTAACTTTGTGGGAATTTCCTGTTCTCGCTAATCTGTGGCGCGGTATGTCTAAATTACCGTTCGCCCTGGTGTTGTGTTCGTGTATTTCCTTTCTGGCAATAAATTCTGAAATATTATTTTTAATATAGAGTACAGACACATAGATGTATAAATTTATAATTGTAAGTATTCTGAGTCTGGAGAAAAGAGGACGACAGTGCTCCCTATGACCTCTTTTACATATTATACGTATGACTTTTTTTTGTAATTTCAATACGTTTTTGATGTGAGGGGAGTGCCCCCATATAATAAGACCATATGAAATATGTGACTGGAATAGCCCAAAGTATGTCACCCTGAGGTACTCCAAGCTCACTACCTCCCTTAGTTTCAAGAGAAGATATGCCACCCGAGATATTTTTTCACATACGTGATTGACATGTTCCTCCCAATATAGTTTTGAGTCAATGTGAATACCTAAGAGTTTTACTGACTTATTGCCTACTTCATTTGATGTTCCCATTAAAAGTTGTTGTGTTTTGTCAGGGTTGCATAGGAGCTTATTGGCTGCAAACCAGTCCAGGGCCTTATCTAGTGTTTCTTTTGTTAGGTTATTCAGATCTGAAATGTTCTGATGTGTGGTAAGTAGTGTTGTATCGTCAGCATAACACACAACAGGGTGAGCTATATTTTTAGGTAAATCGTTAATAGCGACAATGAAGAAGAAGGGTCCAAGGATAGACCCTTGTGGTACACCTGTGCTGATTTCCATGGTGGAAGAATTTAAATTTCTGACTGAAACGAATTGTTTTCGGTTACTTAAATAAGAATTTATCACAGATAAAGTGCTCCCTCTCACCCCATAAAACTCTAGTTTCCCCAGTAGTATGTCAACAGGAATGCAATCGAAAGCTTTGCTTAGGTCACCATGTTGTTATTTTCAAAAGCTGTTAAGGTTTGGTCAATGATTTCCAAGATGGCCCCTGTTGTGTTCTTCCCCTTTCGAAAGCCAAACTGATTGTTACATAGGATACTGTGTTTTTCAAAGAAGTTGCTTATTTGTGTGTGTATCAGTGCCTCAAATACCTTTGAGAATATTGGAACAATGGAGACTGGTCTGTAGCTTTGGGGGAGATGTTTGTCTCCTTTTTTAAAAACTGGGACAACTTTTGATACCTTGAGTACATCCGGAAAAACTCCAAATTCTACACATTTATTAAAAATATAAGCTAATGGTTTGGCGATTGAGCGTATTGTCTTTTTAATTATGTTATTTGATAACCAATAACAGTCCATACTTTTAGAACCTGAAAATTTGGATACAGCTTTTATAACATCAGCAGGTGTGACAGCCCTCCATTGAAATGCCAGGTTAACAGGCAGTGGTGTTCCAACAAGGTTCATTGCAGATGAATAATGTAATTGTTCTTGGTGATTTTAATGTTAACTTTAAGAATGATTGTAGTAAACAACAGCAACTGTGCAATCTCTTTTTGTGTCATAATATGATGGCAACTGTAAATGAAGTTACCAGATGTGGAAATATGTCTGAAACTATAATAGATCAAGTATTCATAAACAAGGACAAGTGTGAATATAACATTGAAGTAATTGACACTGGTTTCTCAGATCACAAGGGTATCAAATTGAGTTTAAATGTCACATCTTACAAGGACCCCGTTACCAATAACAATTACAGAGAAAGGAGATTTATAAATGATGACAGCATAAGAATTTTTAATTACATTCTGGAAAATAACAACTGGGGTAGTGAATCAAGTGGTGATGTCAACAGAAAGTTTGACTCATTCCTTGAAAGCTACAAACACTGCTTCGATGTTGCCTTTCCTATAAAAAGAGTCAAAACTAAACATAAAACCAAAACATGGGTTACACAGGGGATTAGAAAGTCATCAGACACTCTCAGAAAGTTAAATAAATCAGCCAGGAAGAATGTAGTACTGAAAGCACATGTGAAATGTTATAGTAGCCTGTACAAGAAAGTAATAATTGCAGCTAAGAAGCTTGATAATGATACCTATATTGAGAAAGGTAACAACAAAATGAAGTCAACTTGGGAGGTAATAAATAAAAATATAGGTAGACACAAAAGAAAAGATAACAGCTTTGTCATTAAAAGTGGGGGTAAAACAGTTAAGGACCCACTTCAGATTGCCAACATATTTAATGAACATTTCACAAATATAGCCATAAATTTAATTAAAACTAAATGCAATTCCAATAGCAAGGTAAAAATCCCCATGAATGACATGACAATGTTCCTTTATCCAGTAACTGATTCAGAGGTACTAAATGCTATAAATAAGTTAAAAAATAAAATGTCATGTGGGTGTGATGGGATTCCTGACAAAGTCATTAAGCAAAGTGCAGGAAACATAGCCTCGCATCTCACTGAAATTATAAATGAATCTTTTAAGACAGGGGTGTTTCCATCAAAACTTAAAATGTCTACTATAAAGCCACTTTACAAGAATGGTGATAAATATGATGTTAGTAACTTTAGGCCTTTATCAATGTTGTCAGGTTTCTCAAAAATAATAGAAAGGATAATGTATCAGAGACTATACAAATTTCTTATTAAGAATAGAATATTGGTTAATGCGCAAAATGGTTTCCGTAAAAATAAATCAACTGAAACAGCTATCTTCAATTTTTTGCAACTTGTTCTAAATTCCATAAACAGAAAGGAATTAAATTGTGGATTGTTTTTAGACTTATCAAAGGCCTTTGATGTCATTGACCATAAGTTACTGCTTAGGAAGTTATATGCCTATGGGATACGTGGAGTTGCCCACAAATGGTTTGAATCATATCTGTCAGACAGGTATCAGAAGGTGGAGATAAGCCAGGCAGATAGGACATATTCATCAAGATTCGAGAGAGTTTTGTATGGAGTACCCCAGGGATCTGTATTAGGGCCATTACTGTTTTTAATATTTATCAATGACCTACCAAGTCAACTATCTGAAGCAGAGGCAGTACTGTTTGCTGATGATACAAGTTTGTTTGTTAAAGCAAATAGTGAAGCTGACTTACAGGAAAAAGTCACATTAGCAACAGACGAAGCAGACACATGGTTTAATGAAAACAGACTCATTGTGAATGCCAAAAAAACAACATGGATCAACTTCAGACATATTACAAATAAAATAAAAACTAACCTTACAGTAGAACTGGGTAAGTGTAAGATTGAACAAGCATCATACACTAAATTCTTGGGAGTATGGTTTGATGAACACTTAAGATGGGAAAAGCATGTAATATCATTGAACAAAAAATTAAGTCAAACATGTTATATACTTAGAATGCTTAAAAGCTCATGTAATATTAAAACAGTGTTATGTGTTTATTTCTCATTCATGCACAGTTTATTAAGATACGGCATACAGTTTTGGGGGAACATCAGTCTAACAAAACACTCATTTAGACTACAAAAGAAGGCAGTCAGAATAATAAAAGGTATAGGATATAGAGACTCTTGTAGGCAAGCTTTCAAAGAATTAAAAATCATGACACTACCATCTTTATACATATATGAAAGCATATGTTTCTTAAAAGAACACGAGGAATTTTCTACATTAAACAGAGAATTTCACAACTACGAAACAAGGAATAGGAATGATTTCCACAGAGAAATTCATAAAACAGCTATGTATCACAAAAGTGTACTATACCAACCCAAAATCCTCTACAGTGCTCTCCCCAAAGAACTAAAAATAATACCAAAACTCTACATATTTAAAAGAGAATTAAAAAACATGTTATTGAGCAATAGTTTTTACAGTATTGAAGAGTTTATGAATTGTTGACAATAAAAGCGCAGTTAATATTTCCCTAACATAATAAATATGTGTAATTGCTCACATTTAAATACTTGCTGTTTCTATGAAAGTGTGAAACAGTGTTAATGTAAGAATGTAAATAATCTTTGATGTGAGAATCACTAACTTTTTTTTTTTTTTGTACATTGTTATCCTACTTGTATATTTTTATGTTAATGTTCTAAAAGTTCTATTAAAATTGTAATGTCTAAGTGACAAATTTTCATGTATATGTATTTTAAATTGTAATGTTTATTGACAAGTCCTATGTCATTTCGATGATGTATTACAAGGACGCTAATAAATTGAATTGAATTGAATTGATGAATTTGTTGCTTTGATACTGTTACTTATTTCTTTAACTGAGTTTAAAAAGTACTCGTTTAATTCTTCAGGATCGAGCAGAGCTGTTTCTGTGTGTTTCGGTGTATTCTCTTGTTTTATTATTTGCCAGGCTGCCTTGCATTTATTGGGAGCTCTTTCTATATAGTTCTCCACTGCTTGCTTTTTTGCCAGAATTAGTTTAGCTTTATAGTATTTTTTGCATTTCAGATATGACCTATGAATGTTCACACTCTGTTCTGCCCCTTGGTCAGAGGCTTGTTTATGCATCTGGTACAGCATATGCAAGTTTCCTCTAATTTCTACTAGCTCTTGTGTGAACCAGTTCAGACTTTTCTTTTTCATTTCATTTGGATATCTATTTTTTTTTTACTGGTGAGCAAGAATACCATAAATCTGTGTACTTTTTAAAGAAGTTACCAAAGCTAATTTCAGCTTCCCTTTTTCCAGATTGACAATTATATATAAAGTCCCAATCTGCACTTCCTAATCTATCAACAAACATATTTAAGTACTCTTCCTTCTGTCTTCGTACCACTACTACTTTAGATTCTTCAGTCTTAACTGGCTGCCTCTTACAGAGGGTAAGGAGTAGTGGCTCATGATCTGCAAGTCCACTTCCTGCAAGTCTAACTGTAAAATCCTCCCTATTAAAATTCACAATAATGTTGTCTATACAGGCATTCTTACGTGTGGCACAGTTATTTGTGCAATAGAGGTCTAATGATCTTAGCATATTCGAAAATGTCCTAGCAACTGGTCTTTGTGTGTTTACCATTTCTATGTTGAAATCACCACATATAGCAATTCTCGTTTTACTCTTCAATATTTTTTTAATTATTAATTCACATTTTTCAATAAACAAATTTACATCACCATCTGGCGACCTATATAGACTAACTACCACTATATTTTCATTCATTAGTTTTACACAACTAAACTCCCCATCTAGCTCTGAGGAGTATGTAGATACGTCAATTCTGGAAAACATTATTCCTTCTTTGACAAAAATTCCCGCCCCACCATTCTTTCTCTGTTTTCTACATATCATGTCTCCCACAACATACCCTTGGGGAATGAACATATTTACTTGTTCTTGTGTTAACCAGTGCTCAGATACACATATAACATCTACATGCTCAGTGTTACATAAATGTTCTAATTCTAAAATTTTATTTCTAATACAACGTATGTTAACTTGTAGAAAAGTAAGTAGTTTGTCTCTGTCTGTATTCCTCTGAGAGCAATTTGACTTTATATTTGAAGTTGTAGGTTCCGTTAATGTCTTTAATCTTGATGCACTGTGATTATGTGTGTTATGATAGTCACATACCTGTTCATCCACTTGTTGACTCACTTTGTTAACTGCTTTCGTCTGTGAAACCACTGCTGATCCCACCAAAAATCCTGGTCCCTCGGTTGTGGTTTCTTTTTTCGGGTTGACTGCCGTACTCCACGTGGTGGTATTCTCATCCCTTGAGCTTGATTTGCTGTTCTTCTTTTTGCAAGTAGGTCCCTCTTCTTATATGGATAGTGACGGGGCTGCAAGCACGGAGTTCCTCTCCGGAACATCTAACAGTGATCTAGAACAGCACGAGTCAAATGAAAATCAAGAAAAGTGGACGAGGAGAAGAATAAAGATTGGCATGAATTTAAAGAAAATGATTTCACCATAGTAAAATTTCCTACGACAAAAAGGTCTAGGTTTTTTTGGTAAAATTGAAAGCACATCTCATGGCACCTATGAAATGATGAAACAAAGTTCTTGATGGTAATGCTTACTTTGTCTTTTGAGTGTTTTTATAGCAAAAATCTCAAACTTACTGCGCTTGTAAAAATTTGTTTAGTCTAGAAATTGTAAAATTTTGTTGCAAATACAGCAATATGTTCTTTAAAAATCAAAATATTGATCGAATTCACTCCACTGGAAGTCTGATTTCGTTCCTGCATACAAAATACAATCTTGAACAGATTCACCCCAACTGAGGAGGTGAAACCGATCAACAATTAACTTAAAATAATAACTGCAATTATGAACTAAAAATAACGTAATACATGAATATATCATTATCAAAGTTGTGAAATTAACATACTAAATTTGTATTCCGATATCGCAACAGTAAATGGACGAATTTTTTTTAAAAAACTGCTGGTTTTGATCGGATTCACCTCATTTTACGGTACGTTTTACTATTAGACAATCATGACGCATAGCAACCGCCAGTCTACGGCGAAAATCATGTTCTCCAATAAGCACATTTTTACCTGGACAGCGACGTTAATCAACAAAATGTGAAGTTTTGGATACTCATGAATTCCTAGTGGCTTCATAGAAACTCGCTTTGCTCTCCAAACATTTTGGCGTCCACCAATGTTTCAAGTAGCAATAGTTTCTTCTAGCTATCTAAACGTTTTGCGTAAAATTTTCGTTCACAGATTCTTGCTGAAGATTTCAATTACGAAAGGAGTGGTCCTGCAGAATGGAGTCAGGCCACATAAACATCACGTTGTTTTTACAATTACTGCGTGAAATGTTTATCGCGCGAGTAATTTCAAACTGATTTTCTGATAGTGTTGCGCGTGGTTCGACGTGACTTCTGGACTATTTTGATGTGATTCCTTGTCACTTTTCTTTCTTTCTTGGATACCCAAAGGAAAAGATTTTCTGAAAAATCGTGGACATTAACGAATCTGCGAGGGCTGATCAGTGGAACGTGCAACAAAGTAACAGAATTAGAGTCTTCAGGTTATCATTAAGATCGGTACTTCTGTTCTGTAAAGAGATAGGCATATGATGATTATACCGCACATGTGATTCACAGAAAATAATCTCCAATTAACAAGCAGTAATTTGCATTGCGATTGAAACAGTTTAAAAAAAAAAAAAAGAAAGAGCCAAGTGTTCGATTACGTTTTCCTCGCCCCATATATACCAGTAACAGTCATTCAGTTGCATCCAAACCACATGAAATGTAATTTGTTTCTTTTTTTATACTGCACCGTCTACATGTCTGAGATGTTCGTTTTGCCAATGCAAATCCCATTAGTGAGACAAAGATGGAAAAACTAGAGTGATAATTTGTGAAACATCTAATGAGAATGCGAATATATTTAGAATAATGTTGACCTTACGACTCTTCTTCAAAGAAAATATCTGGTGTTTTTTAAGTCTAAGATAAAGAACGATCTCAAGTTATCAAAACTGGCGACATATAAGAGTGGTTGAAGTACCGATGACATACCTGAAGATGGGGGAAAACTGAAGAAGGCGTACGTGACTGTTGATCTGCTCTTTATCTTTGCGGCGCATAGCTTACACTCTTGATAACAACGCATTTTATTGTAACCGCGTCTCTTGTGAAACTACCTAGATTGTCAGATTAATAATGGTACCCTCTTTGATAGGTCTGTTTTTCGCTCCAAGAGAGGAAGAAAAGTCTTTACAAACACTTGGTCCAAAATTCTCCTATTTCGACATAATAGTATTTAGAACGTCTGTGATACATCGTTATGTGAATGACTAAGATGTTGTCAAGATACATTTGTTCAGGTATAAGGCCAAGAAATGTGGTTTATTTGCGAAAGAGACATCAATGAACGCTGTTTTGACATCATTGGTGTGTTATCTTGGAACTGGAATGCCATCAGTAGGAGCGCAACGTCTGTAAACGACGGAAGTGGCTCGTGTAAAAGAAAGAGCACGTTTAACACCTCGTCGACGATAGAAACATTAGTAACGGAGAATCTTGACATTTGCCATAATCAATTTGGGGAAACCACGGACTGGGATTCGAACCGCTGCGCTCCAGGGTCCTTGTCCACTTTTGTTAACTTCTGTCCCAACTCGCCTCAGCTCGTTAGTGCAGGCTGTTCGCGATAACCGTATGTTACATTATTCCCGTTGAGAGCTGCACGACGTACATATACAACATACCACCGTTTTGAAATATTAGCACACTGGTACAGCGAGAAACAGTTCCGAGTTATGACTGTCAGATGCTCTCAATGTTCTTTTGTTGTCTCAGAGAAGGAGTAAGTTTCACTTCCCCTCACTTTTGCCAGCGAATAGTCCTGACCTCTTATACGACTGTTGGGTAATGCAGAAGAGGGCAGCAGGGAGACAGTAGGCCTATTTGACGAGCTGCATCTGTAGCGGCGGGCAGCAGGAATGTAGTCTGGCGGATGCTACGTGAACTTCAGGTCTATCTGGACATTTGCAACGTATACAAGACCTTGTGCTGAACAACTATCTCGACCATGTCGTTTTCCATGACTGACTACATACGAAACAACTAATTGATCTAAGGCTTTAGACAAAATTTGAAGATTATGAGGGGACAGGACCTTCGGCCATGAAGGCATTAGGAACTCCTAAACGTTACTAGGACTGGTAGCCTGCACAGAAAAATTCCCACAATTTACCAGGTTTTCAGAGTCGGTTTTTCTATGGAATGTGGTGAGGCAGATGAGTTGGGGAGATAGTTAGAAGAACCCTAGCGAATTTTTGGGCCATCTTTTGATGTGTATCCAACTAATTCATGTTGTAGCCACTAATACTTCCCCCTCCCTCCAACTCTTCAAGGAATCGAACTCTCGTGGGTGAAACAGATTCAAAACTATGATTACTTTACCAGTGTGTTAATGTGATGCATACGTAAAACCATTACGGTTGAAGACGCAAAACCAAATGTGGTGGTCAGATTATTTACCCATACACTAATTAAAAGGTCAAAAGTAAAACATCTATACAACCTATGTGATGGGTATGTAAAATCTTTACGGTTGAAGACGCCAAACCTATTATGTTGGTCAGATTACTCACTCATACACTAATTAAAAAACGTCATGGGTGATGCTGACGTTTCACTGCATAAACCGCGAGATTGTACTAAGCGATAAACTTTTTTCCTTTCATTATTTTGTGGAGCATGTCAACGAAAAAGTTTCGAAAAGGTCTGAAATTACACTGAAGTGCCAAAGAAACTGGTATAGGCATGCTTTTTCAAATGCAGAGGTATGTAAACAGGCAGAATACGGTGCTGTGGTCGGCAACACCTGTATAAGACAACAAGTGTCTGGCACAGTCGTTAGATCGCTACAATGGCAGTTTATCAAGATTTAAGGGAGTTTAAGCGTGGAGTTATAGTCGGCGCACAAGCGACGGGACATAGCATCTCCAAGGTAGCGATGAAGTGGAGATTTCCTGGACGACCCCATCACGAGTGTACCGTGAATATCAGGAATCCGGTAAAACATCAAATCTCTGACATTGTTGCAGCCGGAAACATATCCTGCAAGAATGGGGCCAACACCGACTTAAGAGAAACGTTCAACATGACAGAAGTGCAACCCTTCCACAGATTGCTGCAGATTTCAGTGTTGGGCCATCAACAAGTGTCAGTGTGCGAACCATTCAATGAAACATCATCAATATGGGCTTTCGGAGCTGAAGGCCCACTCGTGTACCCTTGATGATTGCAGGACACAAAGCTTTACGCCTCGCCTGCGCCCGTCAACACCGACATTGGACTGTTGATGACTGGAAATACGTTGCCTGGTCGGACGAGTCTAGTTTCAAATTCTATCAAGCGGATGGACGTGTACGGGTATGGAGACAACCTGATGAATCCATGGACCCTGCATGTCAGCAGGGAACTGTTCAAGCTAGTGAAGGGTCTGTAATGTCATGGGGCGTGTGCAGTTGGACTGATATGGGACCCCTGATACGTGTAGATACAACTCTGACAGGTGACACGTGTGTAAGCATCCTTTCAAAAAAAAAAAAAAAATGTTCAAATGTGTGTGAAATCTTAATGGGACTTCACTGCTAAGGTCATCAGTCCCTTACACACTACTTAACCTAAATTATATTAAGGACAAACACACACATTCATGCCCGAGGGAGGCTAAAATGGTTCAAATGGCTCTGAGCACTATGGGACTTAACATCAGAGGTCATCAGTCCCCTAGAACTTACAACTACTTAAACCTAACTAACCTAAGGACACCACACACATCCACGCCCGAGGCAGGATTCGAACCTGCGACCGTAGCAGTCGCACGGTTCCGGACTGCGCGTGTGCAGTTGGCCTGATATGGGACCCCTGATACGTGTAGGGATGTAAGCATCCTCCCTGATTACCTGCATCGTTTCATGTCCATTGTGCATTCCGACGGACTTGGGCAATTCCAGCAGGAAAATGCGACACCTCAGGTGTCCATAATTGCTACAGAGTGGCTCCAGGAACACTCTTCTGAGTTCAAACACTTTCGCAGGCTACCAAACTCCCCAGTCATTAATATTATTGAGCATATGTGGGATGCCTCGCAACATTCTGTTCAGAAGAGATCTCCAACCCTCGCACTCTTACGGATTTATGAATAGCCCTGCAGGATTCATGGTGTCAGTTCCCTCCAGTACGACTTCAGACATCAGTCAAGTCCACGCCACGTCGTGTTGCGCCACATCTGCGTGCTCGCTGTGGTGCTGCATGATATCAGGCAGGTGTACGAGTTTCTTTGGCTCTTCAGGGTATGTGTAAAGTCTGTTATAAGTCCCTCATTCTGAAATAATGGAAGAGCATATTGTCTGGGTAGTTTGTGAGCCATGAGCTATGCTGCCACAAGGCTTACATACAGTTTCGAACTTCCCCTCCTCTAAACTACAGTCGGCACTCTCATCCTGCCCTGTCCTTGACAGGCGTATCGCTGCAGTATCAGTTAGACAGCTGGAAGAGAGCCAGAACACCTAATCGATACTGACTGGTCGTGTGAGTAGGCTTACTCAGAGCCATTTGTCGTGAAATCTCACGACGGTTTTTCCGCTTTCGCCTTTAATCTCCTCGTAACGAAAAGCGCCAGATGATTCTGGGTTCTGGAAGCTTCCAATATCTTCAGTTCGTGATGTTTACTCTCATTTTAAAAGCCAATGGCAAAAACTATTAAAATGTGAATACAGAAAGTGTTCGCATATATGTGAACATTACCTGCCTGAAATCAAAATAACATTCACAAATCTCCCTCAGTCTAAGTGCATCGCTGGTAATACATAAACCAACCTATTATAAAGTAAAGGTAAATAAACATATGTGTTCCACATTTCCATGTATGCGGTACTATTAGGTTGAGTAAAAGCAGTTACGCAACAGTTGGATGCCACAGATTTTTTGTTTTATTTTTTAAAGCGTAAATCCGAGAAAGATTTTATATGTCTCGGTAATCGATTGTACAATTATCTTCCTGATTTATGTACAGCAGCACAATGTGTTTTTACTACAAGAAACATGATCTCGGGAGAGCTGCCCTGAATGTTGCACGACTATTTCTGTGACATCCCAGCACGAAGAAAATGTCTCGACCTGTTACAGACGGAAACGACGTCGATATAAATCTATCTACACTGATAAGCCAAAACATTACGAACACTTCCTTCATAACGTGTTGATATCCTTTGGAACACAACACCAACTATTTTGCGTGTCGTGGATATGACAAAACGTCGGCAGGTATCCGGAAATATGTGGCGCCAGATGTCAGGTCAAGTAGTTCACGTAAATTATAGGCTGGTGCTGTGTGAGCAAGGAGTGGCTCCCGATAACGTCCCAGAAGTGTTCCGTCGGGTTCAGATCGGGCGAATATGGTGGCCAAGACATCGACGAGCGTTCATTATCGTACTCCTCACACGTCTGTAGCACAATTCTTGCCTTATGACACTAGCAGTTATCATGCTGCAAGCTGACACCACTATCGGGGAAAACATCAAGCATGAATGGATGCAGATGGTGCATAATAACGAAGTCTACACCTGTCACGGTGCCCTTGATTACACCACAGATCCCATAGAAGTCCAGGTGAATGTCCAACATAACTCAATATTACGCCAACCAGTTTGTTTCTGAATGGTCTCAGCAGCCGATCGCCTGGATGACGATGTATCCGGACACAGTTATAGGTTTGATAAAATAATAAACGTGATTGATTCGACCAGGCGACGCATTTCCATTGATCCACTATCCAATCTCATTGATCCCTTGCCTGCTGCAATCGTAACTGACGATGCCGTTGGGTTAATAGCTGAACATGCAAGGTTCATGTGCTGAGGAGTCCCATTTGTTGTGCGATGTGCTGCAAAACACTTGTCTCTGCTCTAGCATTGTACTCGTTGGTCAAATAGTCTACAAATCGCAGCCTATTCAGCTTTAAAGACCTACGAAGCCTCCAATCTCTTCGCTCTTTAATGAATTATCACCTTCCTTCACCTACTTTCTGTAGATGTTTACGACACTGGCAACCAAACAGCTGATCAGAATCGGCGTTTCCGATATTCTCCGCGCCATAAGAATCTGCCCTTTTCAAAATCGTTTACACCAATGGATTTTCCCATTTGCGGCCTGCATCTTTGCTAGAACGATACCACACTCGTCTCTGCTCAGCTTTTATCCTTTTCTTACCGCATCGTGTGCCCAAAACTCCTGCAGATGGTGCTCTATTTCGCAATATGAAGTGATCATACTACACTGTACAGTCACTTTAACGCGACCAGCAGTAAATAACCTGAATAACCACAGTTTGCAGCACAGACCACTGCAAGACATACTGGGAGAGAGCCAATGAGGTCATGGAAGGTGCCAACAGGGACGTGGAGCTACGCAAACCCCAGTGCCACAGCCAGATGCGCAGGTTCCTACATTGGGTATCCATGGCGCAAACAGTCTGATCAAGATTGCCCCACAGATTCTCGACTTTATTTAGATACAAGGAGTTTGATGACTAAGAGAGTAGTCATCCTGGTGCTCTTCGAACCACGCATGAACACTGTGAGCTGTGTGACCCGCTGCATTGTCCGGCACGTCGAGGCCATCGGGCAGAGGATATACATACTGCATGTGGAGGTGGACATGCTTCCGATGGATTGCTGCACACTTGTGTTGATCCATTGTGCCTTCTAGAATGAGGAGATCACATAGGAAATGCCAAAAACAAAATCATTCCCCAGACCATAACGTTTCCTCTTCCGGCACGGACCCTTCCGACGATTGTCGCAGTGTGCTTGCTTTCGGGCGTTTCACACTGTACACGCGAGTGGCCTCTTGTTTGATGGAGAGTAAAACACGATTCTTCTGGAAAGCCCACCTGTCGCCACTCGGTGGATGTCCAGTTGCAGTGTTGGCGTGCAAATTCCAGCCTCTGTCGCCGATGAGCACCTGTCAGCATCGGTACATGAACACAGTGCCTCGTGCTGAGCCCGTACACAGCAATGTTCGCTGAGCTGTCTATTCGTCAGTATACATCTCTGCTACTGTTCACCCTGGCCCATGGTTAGGTTTTACAGATCCAAAAATAGAAATGATGAACACAGCATTTTATTTTTCCGGACATTTTGCTCAAAAACTCGGACTAACAATTTTAATTAAAAATAGAGACGAGTATTTTCAGTCGATTAGTAATAATCAATTACAGTCCGTCTTTCGCTTGAGGACAACGTTGAACGTGCTTAAACTAAGAGAAATTAAAAAAAAGAAAGTCTTTAAGTAGCCTCATGATTAGTTATGATAGAAACCAATTGCTCAGACATCTTCCTAAGACAATCATACGTCAAAATAATATAAAAGTTCTTCATTCAACAAGACAAACATGTATTAATGTAATGAAAAACTGAAAGGTATTCATTTACTTCTGTCGCAAGCTGCGTGGGTTGTACTTGTGATCTCGTTATCGTGTTCTTGTTAGCAGTCCGAATAAGATACGCATAACATATAAGTCTGTCCAACACTTTATTTAGACAAGAAGTTATTTTTAGCTCGCATAACAGCAGAAAAAACATTACGAAATATTTTCAGTGCCACGAATGTTACCAGTTTTTTGGCAACTAGGTGAAGAAACAGTAACAGTAAGAAGAAGACTAAAAAAGTCAAAGCAAACTATTAAATTCATGGAGCGCACCTGCAGCAGCGAGGAGAAAGTGTCTCACAGCACTCCTGGTGGTCAGCGTGTGAACCCTGTTCACATACGCCAGCCGATCACGTGATTAACCAACATCTGTTTCGGTTGACACCCGATGTTGCTACACCAGACCCCTTCGGGAAAGTGGAGTGTCTCCCTTGGATGATTCCGGAAGTGACATCCCTGAAGTGTGCCGGGAACTGTACCCGTCGTCTGGAACACGTTTGCCATTCAATTGGAGCCGGTGATGGTGCCGGTGGAGGTTGCTGGGTAGTGGGCAGAGGTTTCGCCCGATTACTTTGCAGATGCGAATGTGAAGAGTCTAGTAGGATGGACGCTGCTTTCACTCTATCAATGGAAATAATATTCATCTTGCCATTGACAATGATATAAAATGTTTTGTCACCCCTAATGATGACACGATGTGGACCAGTACTTGGCAGTGTTAGTGATGGTTTGACGCCCTCTACGCGCAACATTAGGTGTGTACAGGATCATAACTGTTGGGGTACGAATGTTTGCAATGTACCATGGCACGATGCTTGTCGCGTTCAGATCTCTGCCAGTCTTTCTCTGAGATGGACGACAATTACCGGTGCGTTAACATCATCCAACGAACTTGCGTGCAGGTCCATGAACTCACCAGAAAGCCGTAGGACTTCTCCATACACCAGCTCCGCCGGTGAGGCTTCTATATACAGTTTATACATGTTGAGTAGGCCGAGCAAAAGCAGTGGTAATGCGGAGGTCCATTGTGATTCAGGGCACATTACGGCGACTTTAAGAGATCGGTGCCAGTGTTCAATCATACCGTTACTGGCAGGATGGTAACTTGTTGTGTGATGCAATGCACCACAAAATTTACTTGATTGAGCGAATAGGTCAGATTCAAACTGCCGTCCTCTGTCCATGGTCGTATGAAGCAGACAACCAAAATGGGCAATAGTCTGTGACACAAATTGAGGGGCCAGTGTCTCATAGAAATGTTATCTGTCAGAATGGCTTCTGGCCAGTGCGTGAATTGGTCTGTTACTGTCAGTAGGTAATGTTGTCCTTCTGAAGGGGGGGAGCAGACCTACTACATCAATATGAATATGGGCAAACTGTGTTGTTGTATCTGGAAATTTGCCAACACCCACAGAGACATGGCGAGAAATCTTTTTGCCCGGCACTGTACGCATAATATAATACTAGCATGGGAATCTGTTTGTAAAGCTCAATTACTGTTGGGCTCAGCTTAAAAAGAGTGTTTACAATCTATCTAAATGTGGTAAAGTGGACACTGTGCACCTATCAATGGAACAGCCATTTGTGGAATTTAAAAGTGACACAATACCGACAATTAATGGACACTCATTTGCAAAAGTTGTAACTTAAATCCAATAAGGGAATTCCACAAGAATGTACAGCAGAAGAGTTGCCAGCATACACACAAGAAGATGTCGAATATTTTAACAACAGTGTTATGCAGGAAACAAGAGGCCAAAATTAAAATCACTCAATGCTCTCATTAGAAGAACCACAGGAAGGAACAGAGCCATAAAACAGATACTTCATAGGAAAAAGATGAGGAGATATTACTGGCTGCAGGAAGAAATAGCTGATTCAAATATAGATTAAAATTATAAGTTACAAATTAAGCTGGATGTTATTAGAAATACACCAAACAATAGTACAAAGGAGTTGTTTTCTGCGAGTAAATGCAGATCTAAAAATTAATAAATATTTTTGTGCGAGAATGTTTGCTCTTTTATTCACTACACTGCCAAAAATCCTAAAAAGTCTTCAATTTATGATGATCTGTATGTGTGACTCTTGGATGGGGGTGAGGAAGGGGAGGAGGGACCTTGAATTGGGAGTAGTTGAAATAGGTAGTTCAAAGCATAGCAACCTCTTTCTGTAGCTATATGAATTACTAGTTGTTTCACACAACTACACTTGGATATCAACAGTTTTGTTATGATGAATGGAGGTGAGTAAGAAAGGTGTATGGGTGGGAGTGTGCAGCTATGCATCATGCTACTCACATAGCTAGACATTATACAATGTGTACATTATGCAACAAATTCAGTAATTTTTAACATTGTTTATGTTCACTGGTGTATAATATGATGTTCTATTCTATACTTCACCCTCTTTGGGGTCCTTTCTATTTCCTATCGTAGCCCATGTTCTTCCTCAGGGTCCAAGTTATCTCCATACCAAATTTCATGCAAATCAGTTTAGTCATGAAAATGTAACAGAAATAGTTAGTTTGGCATTTTATAACACTAGCATGGGAATTTGGATTACACATGTTGAGGATTTGTGCTGATGGTATCATCGCCACTTGTCCAACACCTTTGAATGCTGTGTGCAACCTTCCTGTGCTGGTACTACAGTGTGGTGTGAGCAGCACCTCTCTGGCGTCGTCCTCTGCTGACTGCCATGGGGGATGGCTGGAGCCTGCTATGGGGGAATGGTTGCAAGGAGGGAGCGAGACGAAAGAGCGGAGCCCAGACTGCGTCAACCTGTTACACGACATGTTCCGGACAGAAGATGCCTTTGGTCAGTATCAGTGACACTGTGGACGGTACCGATCATTAATATTTTTAAGTTATAGTGAGCTGTGGTGATTGGAACGGTCATCATCCAGGGATTTGAATACCAGGCATGTTCTATGTGGCTCAGCTGTGGCGTATATTTAACTAAGTGAATTTTGTGGGACAGGGGAGTCTGAAAACTTGTAATTCTACTCATATGTATTGTATTCAGATGGCTATTTTCATGTCCCTTCCAGAGACAAATTCTGATAGTTGTATTTTGTTTTGTAACTGTTTGCATTGAGCAAAGATAGACAAATGAGGAACTGCTGTAATTTTGAAAGGATGATCACATGTGTTGTATTCACTTCTGGTTGTAAAATTTTTCTTCACCAAGGTACCACATTAAATTAAATTAAATGTTTCATTGTAAAGTTTTTTTGACATATTGTTTTAAATCAATTATTTCGTTTCATTTTTAAAAGTTTGGTTTTAAGAGTATCAGTGGATTTTACTTCATGGTTAGTTTCAATAAAATTATGCTTAGAACTGTGGTATTACCCTATCCTCCTCACCCCTGCCCTTCTACTCAATGCTCTGTTACAGGAATGTACAAGCATTGTATGCATTGTGTTTAATTGTATTATGTGCAACAATTATAAATCATTTTCACAAATATGATCAATTTCAAAAGTCCTAGATTAAATAGCATTTTCAAATAATGTATATTTTTCCTTAATTGATGTAACATTCTTTTGATAAATATCTTGTACTACATAATTTATAAAGCAGACTAAGTTGTTCCTTATGTTTCAAGCTATCTCCACACAAAATTTCTTTGAAACCAGTTCAACGATTTAGTCATGAAAATGTAACAGATGGAGCTACTTTCATGTTTATAATAGCAATATGAAAATATGGATAGGGAAAAAGTATTGTAGATATGAACCTCTTAATATGAAGATCAGACCTCTAATGATGAGGTCTATGCAATTGAACTAGTAATAAAATGTGAGGGAGTGAGTCCCCACCATTTTAATGTGCTCCCATTGGCAGCAAAAGATAGGGGTTTCCCACCAAGTTTGTTTACTGACACATGTTCTTGGCAACCATGTGACTGGTATCAAGTTATGTCATGACTTTGAATTTACCTCACAAAATTGCCTCAGGTGCATCACTGAGGGGGGGGGGGGGGGGACATTGGTGAGTAACATCACCCAGTTGCCTCAGTATGTAACCTGACACTGGAAGTCCTTATCTCATCTGCAGATATGAAACCAGTTATAACAGGATGAAAGCCAGAGCTCTCATTACTTACATATTGTCATACCTTGACATCACTGAGAAGTGAAGACTAGGGCAAAGTTTGACTAAAAAATTACAAGCCCAGACCAGGATTTGTTCCTGTAACCTTTAAGTTTCCCTACATACACTTTACCACCAGCCAACAAGCCCAACTAATGATCATTGTTAAAGATGCATATGTAGCAATACAACCCAATTTCACATCTACTGCCTTTGGTGAAGATTTAAAAAAGTAAAGCATGGAAATTTTTTCAATATGATTTTCTCAACACATTTTCCATGTGTTTGCAGCACAGTTGATGCTGATAAGAACTTTACTTAAAGCACAAATATAAAGTGTATATGGTGTACAAGACTTAGCAGAAGGGATGTCAAGTTACCCTGCAGTGCAAGACCCATCTCTCAGCGCAGAAAATATTGGTGTTCGGTTGTCTATGTAACAACCCCACAGAGATTGTGCAGATGATGTCAGGCATGCACAGTGATGTAGAAACAGTCATTCTTCTAATGTTACATCCATGAATAGAATAGAATGCAGGAGACATCATCAGAGGCTGTAAAGACTCAGATAGCAGTTTCAAACTTGTGTGTGTTACGGAGCTTATAGAGGAGTACTGATTGATTGATTTAGACTAAAGCTCATAACTTGTATTATTTCAATTCTTCTAAAGTCATAAAAACAGTCTGTGGAGAAAAGAGTCCTTTCATTGAAAATCTCCTTAAAAAATAAAAAGGAATAAATAAAACATTACCAAAAAAGAAGAGGAACTGAAATGTGACAATTTGTTAGCCTTTTGCTAAGTGAAGCAAACAGTGCTTACTGCACGCTCCATAGCTCATGTCAACATGACTTTGTGACAAGGATCTCCTGATGATGTCATGACACATTCTTAATATGGATACTTATGAAGAGATTGGTTTGTTGAGCACAATTAATTTTGAAAATGTTGTCTGAGACTTTGTAGCCTCTGATGGTGCCTCCAGAATTAGGAAATGAAACTGTAGAAACATGTGATATTCATATGTCAAAAAATAGCAAGTGCACATATATAAGCCATGAAGGCCTGCACTGTTTGGTATGATAATTTAAGTAAGAGAAGAATTTATATCACTAAGCATACACATTACATTAGCAGTTTGCGTTTTAGATGGGTATTCAAACTTTTGTACTTCTTTGAAATTATCTACTTGTTTTTGTTTTGTCTTGCAGCACCTGTATTAGATATTATCTCTTTTGTGATATTATTGTATTTTGCTTAATTGATTTTTAATATTTTTTTCTCTCTGAACCAAGAGCACCTGCAAGTTTTTATGTCAGAGGGCAAAGCATTTTCCTCATACATGTGATCATGAATTTTAAGGATGTTGTTACCTGCTCACCATTTTCTCCTATTAGATTTTACAGTTTACTTCTTTTTGTACCTGGTCAATGTTATAAACAGAAATAAGCTAACAATATAATTACCGTATAACAAAACCTATTTTTATTTTTCCATATTTTACACTTTCCTGCCATATATGTTATTTGCTGTTGTTCACATCGTAAGTCCAATTCTTTCAATGATTCATTTTCTTCCCATTTCATATTTGTATGCACAACTTGTTCCACATTTTGTGCCTTTGAATCAGTACCACAAGATTCAACACTGATTTTCAGACCAATATATGTGAAAAACTAAATCTTGTTCCCACTTGTGTAGTATAATGCACAACATTAAACTGTAGTTTATTTCAGATTAGTTATCTCCTGGACTATGGGGAGTGGAGAAAATGGCCGCCACATGGTGGGAGATGTGAGACAAGAAATTTCTCCTTGTTTGTCTTATAGTGCTGATAACTTATGAATGTGGCCAGTGTGTATTGACCAACAGCTTTTATGTAAATACTCATGAAATTCACAAAGATTTGTGAAAGCACATTCTAGAAACGTGGGAGTTACAACACACTCATGACATTACGTTAATTATTTCTCAGTTAACACACGTAACACAATAATACTTCATCAGACTACTACAGTGCCGCAACTATTACACAACATACATTGACAGTAGTTGAGAATAGAACACTGTCAACTTGAAGTGTATCAATTTGTACTGAAATGTAATGGAAATGGAAATGAGCATTTGGCGTCATTGGCTGGGAGATCCCTTACGGGGCATGTCCTGCCACCTTGGTGCAGGTCTTATTACATTCGGCGCCACATTGGGCGACCTGCATGCTGGATGGGGATGAAATGATGATGAAGACAACACAACACCCAATCCCTGAGTGGAGAAAATCCCTGACCCACCAGGAATCGAACCTGGGCCCCTTAGGATGGCAGTCCACCATGCTGACCATTCAGCTATTGATGAGAACTCATTGGCTATTGGCCAACTATTCAGAAATAAACTATGGGTATTATTCAAGAGAGTGAAACTCATATAGGGGCTTCCAGTAATATGAACTTGGTTCGGTGCTAGGCTGCTTGGAATGCAGTAAGTTTATCAATTCTTCCTCATACATTTTTCTTATTGGGTGATTTAAGGTAGTCCATACTCATTTTCATTTCAGAGCAAACAAAAACTGATGTCATTGCATTGTGATCATATTATGACTCTTTTCTGTATTGCACTTCTCGAACTGCATTGTAAATATGATGCTCATCTTTCACATGATGTTTCCTCACACCTGTTTTAGGGGATAGGGAAAATGATTCCATATTTGTATTTTTTTCCCTTATAAAACAGAAGCTGGTTTCATTGCATAATGTCCTGTGACTCACATATATTTGTTCCTGCTTACAAATTGCATGTGTGAAATGTTTGATTTCAATGTATTATAAGTATATTTAATTGTATTGTTTTGCTGTATTGATCCTCTTCATCATTTTCATACATAGATACAAACTGATGTGGGGCAAGTCAGGCTTATGAGAAGATGATATTGCTCATATTCTGCTTTATTCTACTTTAACTCCACGTTAGCAGCTTTTAACAGACATGGTATTCAACTTCATTACATCTTGCCATGGGATGAATGTGTAGTTCTAATTTGATTGGTGTTGGTTCTTACCACTGACAATGGACTTACAAGATTCCCCTCACTGATTTCATTCATACTGATAGGATGTATAGGACACAACTATGACTTCAACATATGTAAACAGAAAGGTGCAATTTTCAATTGTTTTGAAGGAAATTGAGTTCGAAAATTTTGTGAGTGCTTGTATATTTTGTATGGTCATTAAAAAAAAAAAACCACTCCATCTTCAGGCTACGAGTGGCCTACCGGAAGCCCACCTTGACATCCTCAGAGGAGGATGCTGATAGGAGGGGTGTGGGGTCAGCACATCTCTCTCCTGGTCATTAAGATGGTATTCTTGACCAAAGCCGCTACTATTCGGTCGAGTAGCTCCTCGATTGGTATCACGAGGCTGAGTGCACCCCAAAAAATGGCAACAGTGTGTGGCGGCTGTATGGTCGCCCATCCAAGTGCCAGCCATGCCCAACAGCGCTTAACTTTGGAGATCTCACGGGAAACGGTGTATCCACTGTGACAAGGCTGTTTTCCCCTGTGTGGTCATTAGAGCTCAAGGAATCCACAGATGAGCATGTTGTGCTTACTTTCTGGAGTGCAAGGACCATGGATCGAATCACACTGCCTGCACTTCTTTTCTGTTTCATTCCCACATAGTTATTATGATTGTGAAGTCTATCATTATTGAATGAATTATTTATTATTTTCATAATCTTTATCCTGGAAGAAGGAGAAAAAGGTTTTGATAAGATGATGATTTTAAATAATAGAAGGATATGCAACAACTTTCAGTCAAATCAGGATAGTCATTTTATTTATGTCATTGTATATGCATGTGTGAAAAGTATGGTATGTAACTTATGGAGAACTGCACTTATCAGGATGATACTGATCATAGAATCATGGGAAACAATCATTATTGTGACATACAGCACTTGTAGTGAACACTGAATCTTTGCATGCACACGGTTTTTTTCAGTGTGTCTATTGCAAAACAAACTTGGTTTACATTCATATATATTTACTGGTCATCAGAGAATTTTGCAGTGTATCACACATATCCATTTCCATTGTCAGAAGTATGAAAAAGAGAGAGAGAGAGAGAGAGAGAGAGAGAGAGAGAGAGAGGGGGGGGGGGGGTGGGAGAGAGAGAGAGAGAGAGAGAGAGAGAAGTGTATAGAACTTGTACTAATGAAACTAGGAACTCACTCACTTTGCTGCGGAACCCTTGATTACCGGTGACAATATGAAGTATGTAACCATGTACAAGATTTTCAAACTCTATTTTCTTGAAATGGTTCAGAGTTACATCTTTCTATTTACATGTGTTCAAGTACTGGTTGTACCCAATACAACCGCTGAATATGAATCAAATCGATGAGAGGAAGTTTGTACGGTTCTCTTGTCAGTGTGTTTTGTAGTTTTTGTAAGTAGAGTGTTCTTCATTGCAAATGCTGAAATGCCACAGTATTTACTCAAGTGTGTTCACATTTTATTAACAGGTATTATAAAAAATACATTTTACCAGAAATCAGTTTACTCGAAACATCCTCCCACTCCAATGAAAATTTCGGAGTTCTCCATGAAACAAAACATATATTCATGCAATGAAACCAGCTTCTGTTTTATATGAAACAACACACAAATGTGGAGTTATTTATCTTGCGCTGTATTACAGATGTGAACAAAACTCAAGCAGAATATGAACAACATACAATATTTAATTCAAAGAGTGCAATGTACACAAGAAGTCATAATCAGGAACACAATGTGATGAAACCAGGTTCTGTGTCATGTCATCTTAGATGATTTTTAGGTTCTGACATGCACTAAGGCACAATAGTTTTCACTTCATAATGGTAACATGGTCAAATTTGCAATATTTGGTCTTACAAATAAATAATTTTATAGTTGAAAGGTGATCACTATGTCATTTACAGAAGTTTGCATGGCTGTGAATCATAGCTACAAGAAGTTAATCTTAGTTTTTGACTTAGACTTCTGGAATTTATTACTTTGCAAGTTCACAAATAAGTTTACAAAGTTTACAGGCATACACTTCACCATTACAATATGAAGCGCACACATGAAGTGAAAAGAAAAAACTATAATGTAATACTCATATTTTGCAAGGAAAGAAACAGATTTTCACATCGTATTTTTCCCTAGTTGATGTTCACTGCCAGATCACTAGGAGCACTACTGTTGTTCTCAGTTTCCATGTCATAACATGGGCACTCCACGGTGTAACTTAAGTGTTCTTTGGTACCATTACCAAAACATTTATTGCTGTACTCCTTATCTGTAGCATAGCCCAGGAAATTGGTAATATGTTGGAATGAGTTTTGGTCATAAAGAAGAGTATGCTTCTTGAAAAACAATGTTTTCATTTCCATTTTATGTATGTGATTATGTAAATGGTTATGAATTATGATTTCTGTCTTACACTTTTCAGCTACAAGAAGTGGAAAGATGAGATTTTCTTATAGCAGTCATAATTTTTTATTTAAAAACCAAACAACATCGCAACCTAGCATCAGTTATCTAACTATGCAGCACATAAAGGGTACAGCAACCAACATTTTTAAAAGGTACTAGGTCAACAGTACTATTTGATAAATTAAGCACAATTCAGCAGCAGTTGCAATGTCTGTATTCACTAAAATTTTTTTGAGCACATAAAAACAAATTTTAATGTTTATTTAGCATAACATAGAACTACACTACTCATCCAGTAAACACAGGTGGATTTCAATTAGTAGTTCACGAAAGAAACAAGTCATTACATTCAACTCTGTAAAGTTTGTCAAATTTACTTTCAGTGGAGTGAAAGCTTCGCTGAATGTACCTGACAGTAGTGTTCTACTGGCAACCAACTTTTATCTTTACTGACATCTGTCTTGAAAACTGCACATCCAGAACCTTGAGATATATAACTGGAATGAACCTGGAAAAATAGGCTGTCCTTGTTGCTGCTAATGGATTGAGAGCACTCATTTTCAAGATATTATCATTTCAATCTATCACAACCAAACTATCACTATCTTACTAATCATAGTCACTAATCAATTACTGGTACCATCTCTCCACCATCGTGCCGTATCACTCATTCTCTGGCATGCAATATACCAATTCAAAGAAGCTTCATACCTGGTCCAAGTGCAGAAAAACTGCAGATTCATAGGAAGAAAAATGGAAAAGTAGGCTGTCCTTGTTGCTGCTAAAGGATTGAGAACACTCATTTCCAAGTCATAATCATTTTAATCTACCACATCCAAACCATCATTATCTCACTAATTATCAGCCACTAATCAATTACTGGTACCATCTCTCTACCATCATGCCATGATGTGGCTAAAAATCAAGCAAATGACACTTCAGGCACATGAAAGTGATGATGATGAGCGTTTGGCGTCATTGGCCGGGAGGCCCCTCGCGGGGCAGGTCCGGCCGCCATATCGCAGGTCTTATTACATTCGGCGCCACATTGGGCGACCTGCACGCCGGATGGGGATGAAATGATGATGAACACAACACAACACCCAGTCCCTGAGCGGAGAAAATCTCCGACCCAGCCGGGAATCGAACCCGGGCCCAGAGGTCGGCAATCCGACACGCTGACCACTCAGCTACTGGGGCGGACACATGAAAGTAGCACTCAGTAAATTGACTGGCACTAAAGTAATTGTTGTTAACATTCCACAAAGGCATGATCTAATGAACCAATCTATTGTGAACTTGAAAGTGTATAAAACAAATGATAGGCTTAAAACAATATGTAATAAATTTCACAATGTGTCTTTTGTAAATATCAGTAACCTAGATAGAGGCCTGCACACAACTCATGGTATGCACATAAATAAGAGAGGTAAAAAGATTGTGAGTAAATTAATTATTGATGAAATCAGACAAAACATTACACAAAGCAGTGTAAATAAGTGCATTGCTATGGAATGGCACAACCCACCCAAACAGGACCTGCCACACAAACAGCTACTGCTGACAAGCCAGGAAAACTTGTAAACCCTGCTGGACAGCCTGGTAGCTCTAAATCTCTCTGTATGCTCCATCAGGAGAAACTCAGCCCTAATATCATATAGTGGAACCCTTGTAGTCTTAAAAACAATCAGTCTGGTAGGGTAACACATCCATCAAGGGTTCAACAATGCAAACTCACACTCAAATCAATTCAGCAGAACTTTCAAAGGCTTAACAATAAGCAGAATGACTTGGATACCATTGCAGCAATCGATAACCCTGATGTTTTAGTTATAAGTGAACACTGGTACACAGATGAGCTAACTAGTGCATGTAACCCACTCTCCATGATCTTTTGCTCCGCCTTCAGTAGAAAAGAGAAACGTGGTGGTGAAGTAGCTATCTTTGCAGGCAATGGTAGTAATCATAGTGTAATAAATGTAGGTGCTTTCAGCAGTGAGGGTGTAATAGAACTAGCAGCCATTATTTTCTTTGATGTTCTTAATGACCTGCTTATTGACATTGACAGTAAACACTGCAATAAAAAAGGCTGGGTTAACATAATACTAACTGGTGATATAAACATTAACTTGCTGACCAATGACTCTATATCTAAAAAAAAATAATGCTAATACTTGCTCAATTTAACATTTCTGATAAATGTACCCACTAGAGACGTCAATAGTATAAAATCATGCATTGACAACATTATAACTAACGTGTCCCACTTTACATGCAGTTTATCAGTTCTGAAGCTTGCCATTTCTGACCATCACGCAATACAGGAATTGATAGAAGCTGAAAATCTTCATGTCAATAGAAAAGAGAAACAATACGTCACAAAAAGAATGGCCAATGATGACAATGTTGTAGATCTCAACAGTTTGCTGCAAAGCTTAAAATATGGTGAAAAAAACAGCATTACTTTCAGTGAATTTGCATCAGATTTTTATTATTGCTTCAATGCCGCATGTGCAGAAATGATCTTTACAGTAAATGACCCCAAAGATACAAAACATAACTGGATAAATCATGAAGTAAAAGCAGAAATAGAGAAACTTAGACTTTTCCAGTATACAATTCTAAATAATAACAATAATAATAGACTAAAGGTAGAATTTAAGAACTATCATGATTATTATAAAGATCTGCTGCTAGAAACTAAAAGTAAATATGTAGCCACGGTGCTAAGAAACTCTACTAACACTGGATTAGCTGTTTGGAAAGTAATAAATAGCTTTAGGGATTGTAAGGACAGATTAGCTAGTGATTTTACTATAAACCATAAAGGGCATATCATGAAATGTCAATGTCAGATTGCAAATGTTTTTAATGAGTACTTTTCTTCTGTTGGAAAATCTGTCAATGACCATTTTAAGAATCTTCAGTCTAGATATAAGGGCTTTCAAATCAAACAAAGCGTATACTTGGCCCCAACTGATAGCAAGGAAATCAAAAACGTAATAAGGTCATTAAAAGATACAAAGTCAACGGACTATGATGGATTGTCTATCAGTACACTGAAAAAAGTGCATAGGCAACATATTGGATGCCATGGCCACAGCAGTAAATGATGTAATTGCATCAGGTTGTTTCCCAGATAGTCTAAAGATAGCACAAGTAACCCCGATTTACAAGTAAGATGAAAAATCTAAAATTGAAAACTACCACCCCATCTCAATCTTAACTGCATTTTCTAAGGTAGTTGAGAAAGTTATTTATACCAGACTAATGACATTCCTTAGTCAACACAATTTATTATTTGAAAATCAGAATGGCTTTATGAAAAACGAGTCAACTTCAGTAGCCACAGCACAATTAATAGACAAAATAGTAACTGCCGAAGGGAACAAGGAGTATGTAACTGGAGCATTCCTTCATCTAGAAAACGCTTTTGATTGTGTCAACATCACCATATTATGTGACAAGCTGTGGAACCTGGGTATTAGAGGAACTGGCTATGAGTTAATAAAATCGTATATGAGCAATAGAAAACAATTTGTCTTGCTTAAAACAAACAGTGGGTCTTTCAAACCTAAAATTACTGATATCGTATATGGAGTGCCTTAAGGTTCAGTCTTGGGACCCCTTCTTGATTTATGTTAATGATATACAGTATTGTTCTCCTAACTGTAAAAAAATATTGTATGCAGATGATACATCAATTGTGTGTAAACACAAAGACTATGACAGTCTGGAGGTGGTGTGCAACAGTGTTGCTAATGAAATAGTCAAGTATTTTAATGAAAGCCATCTAAATGTAAGTGCTTCAAAGACTGCAATGATGGAATTTAACACAAGGAAACAAATAGAATTTGGCGTGAAATTATCCGTAGGAAATGGCATTGTAAAAATGGAAAAATGGACAAAGTTCTTGGGAATTACAATCCAGGACAGCCTCAAATGGGACATACATATCACTTCATTAGCCTCTAAGCTGTCGAAGAATGTATTTGCTATAAACACGATTAGCAAATATTGTGAGGATATGGGTGTACTAAAAACTGCTTATCATGCCCTTTTCTCATCAAATTTAAACTATGCTGTGGAAATATGGGGTGCAGCAACTCAAGCCAACCTGAGCACATTATTAATACTACAGAAAAAGCTATCAGAATTATTTGTGGTGCCAAACCTAGAAAATCATGTCGGAATCTGTTCCCAAAACTAAGTGTGTTTACCATTATAGGTGTACACATATTGAAAGTTATAGTGCTCATGAAAACAATAAATCCAAATTTCAACTGTGACCTGCACCAGTATGATACAAGGCAAAAGTTCTTATACCATGTAAATAGCCACAAAACAACTTTATATGGAAAAAATGCACTTCGTGCTGGACTGAAGCTACCCAGTTCCCTACCAAAAAGTCTCACAGCCGTTCCTAGTAACCAATTAAAAGATCATCTAAAAAGAATTCTAATAGAAAACCCTTTTTATTCCTCAGATGAGTACTATATCTATCTGAAAAGTGCTTTGTAAGTAAGTCAAGCTCATAGTTTTAAGTAACCTACAACTAATATAATGTTGATAACAACAATATTTGTAATATTGTGAATGTATACTACCAAATGTAAAGTGCATCGAAATGTAAAATTTATTAATACAAACAAATCTTTGGTTTGTAATTTATAAACTAACGTATTCAGAAGAATAATCTATATGATGTCCTGAAACTGTATTATTTCTAGGGATTGTATTTGATCATTCGATGTTGAATAAATATTATTATAATTATATCATTCATACTCTGGTATGCAATATGCTAATTGGGAAAAGCTTCATACTTAGCCCCAGTGAAGAAACACTGCACATGCATAGAAAGAAGATGAATAAAATAGACTGGAAAAGCATTTCTGTAAAATAAAGTATGACAACCCTGCTGTATGTAGATTTTCATGAAATATCGCATTCTTATTAACAGGTATATAAAAGATAACAACCATTTCCTTGACCGACTCTCCACAGTTAATGTCCCTTTGCCACACGGTGCCTTTCTCGTCACTATTGATGCCACCTCCCTGTACACTAACATGCCTAATGCCCATGGCCTTACTGCTATCGAACACTACCTTTCCAGATTCCCTATGGATTCCAAACCAACAACCACCTTCCTAGTCTCCATGACCAATTATATCCTCACCCACAATTACTTCTCCATTGAAGGCATTATCTACAAACAAATCTGTGGTATGACTATGGGCACCTGCATGGCACCATCCTATGCTAACCTATTCATGGGCCATCTAGAGGAAGCGTTTCTAAAAACCCAGAATCCTAAACCCCTCACCTGGTTCAAATTCATTGATGACATCTTTGCTATCTGGATTGAAGGTGAGGACACCTTATTCACATTCCTCCAGAACCTCAACAACTTCTCCCCCATTTGCTTCACCTGGTCCTACTCAACCCAACAAGCCACCTTCCTAGATGTTGACCTTTACCTCTGAGATGGCTACATCAGTACCTCTGTCCATATCAAACCTACTAACCACCAGTAATACCTCCACTTCGACAGCTGCAACCCATTCCATATCAAGAAGTCCCTTCCGTACAGCATAGCCATCCATGATCGTCGTATCTGCAGTGATGAGCAGTCCCTCTCAAAATATACTGAGGGTCTCACTGAAGCCTTCACTGACTGTAATTATCCTCCCATTCTTGTACAAAAACAAATCTCCCATGCCTTATCTTTCCAGTCTCCCACCACCTCCCAAAGTACAGTCCGGCCACAGAGGAGCATTCCTCTTGTAACTCAGTACCATCAGGGACTGAAGCAACTGAATTACATTCTCTGCCAGGGTTTCAATTACCTCTCGTCATCCCCTGAAATGAGAAATGTCCCGCACACTATCCTTCCTACCCCTCCTACCATGGCATTCCACCATCCACCGAACCTATACAATATACTCGTCCATCCTTACACAACCGCTGCTCCCAATCCCTCACCCCATGGCTCATACGTCCCAGGTCGACGGGCACGTGCACCTTCCGCCGACCACTGGCGACAACATCGATGTACTGTGGAGACCTCACGCCCCACGTGTTGAGCAATTCGGCGGTACGTCCACCCGGGCTCCCGCATGCCCACTATACGCCCTCGCTCAAAGTCCGTCAACTGCACATCTGGTTCACGTCCACGCTGTCGCGGCATGCTACCAGTGTTAAAGACTGCGATGGAGCTCCGTATGCCACGGCAAACTGGCTGACACTGACGGCGGTGGTGCACAAATGCTGCGCAGCTAGCGCCATTCGACGGCCAACACCGCGGTTCCTGGTGTGTCCGCTGTGCCGTGCGTGTGATCATTGCTTGTACAGCCCTCTCGCAGTGTCCGGAGCAAGTATGGTGGGTCTGACACACCGGTGTCAATGTGTTCTTTTTTCCATTTCCAGGAGTGTAGATGCAAAACCTGTCCCATACATCCTCCTACCACCTCCTACTCCAGTCCAGTCACTAACATCACCTATCCCATCAAAGGCAGGGCTACCTGTGAAACCAGTCATGTGATTTACAAGCTAAGCTGCAACCACTGTGCTGCATTCTACGTAAGCATTACAACCAACAAGCTGTCTGTCCGTGTGAGTGGCCACCGACAAACTGTGGTCAAAAAACAAGTGGACCACCCTGTTGCTGAACACACTGCCATATGGCTCCTTCCCACTAACACCAGCTTTTCTGAACTGCACATGTGGGAACTTACCCTGCAATACATCCTTCATTCCTGTAACCCTCCTGGCCTCAACCTTCGTTAGTCACTCTCCTCACCCATCCAGCCCCCTCCCTGTTCCTATTCCAGCACTACACAAGCGTCATTTCACCGCCTCACCCTGTCTTTTAATTTCTTTCTTTTTATTTCTCTCCTTTCCACTACTTATCCCCTCTCCCCCTCCACACTTTCTCTCCTGCCCTCCATCTAAACTGCAACACTTCACTGTCCGCCACTCCCACCATACTATCCCTCCCCATCCCTGTCCCAGCCTCCTCCTTACCCCCACCCAGTCGCCACTCCCATCGTGCACTGGTGCTGCTGTTCACAGTGTGGTTTCAGCTCTCTGAAATGGCAAACGTGTGGGCAAGTTGTGTTTATATATATATATATATGTGTGTGTGTGTGTGTGTGTGTGTGTGTGTGTGTGTGTGTGTGTGTGTCTACTGCTGACAAAGGCCTTAATGGCCGAAAGCTTTAATTGTATGAATCTTTTTGTTGTGCCTATCATGACTCAGCATCTCTGGTATATGGTGAGTAGAAACTTTCCTTCTCTGATATTGTTACATTCCATCCAGGATTTTCCATTGTTTGATACTTCAATGACAACAATTTAAAAGTGTATTTCAGTGTTATCTTCTCACACAAATTATGTTTCTGTGTTATTTCACTCTGGCTTCATATTTTGTCTGTGTATTGCTTTCTTTCCCAGAGCAAGTTTCTTTTTCACATTGCTCATCAAGTGCTAGTTTGTATTGCTGGGGCAGTGTTTTCAATTCGTTCTGTTCCCCCAGTTAGAGGGCAGTGTTATTTCCATCCACAGTTCTTAAACCTGGGCATAGCTTTCAGTCTGTGCTGCAAGTTTCTTAGTAGTTGTTGCCCTTTCTGCTTAGTTCAGGTGGTTCATTAAATTGGGTGCCAGTGTTACTTCTCATTCACACTACTGGTCTAAGTTGTTTTTGTTGTTGCAAAATTGTCATTTGCTGACAATGTTCTCATGCACAATTTACCTGTTCAGGTTTATCATGTCTGTCTCATCATCAGAGCTGCTATTGGCTCAAGTTGTTTACTTGCAGGAGTCACAAATTCAGATGTTGTTACAGGGCATAACTCAACTCATGCAGATTGCCACTGAAGTATGGCAGATGAGAGGAGAGAAGACAACAACAATATACATTAACTTCTTATGTACACAGAATCGAAACCCACTGACTTATGGCAGACAAGACCAAAGAAAACAGTGTCAAATGCATGTGTCCTTCATGGGGAAGACTGAGCTAGGAATTAGCAGTGATTAGCACACTGGATTTGTTTTCAGGAGGACAATGGTCCAAATTCATGTCCATCTGTACAGATTTAGGTCTCTCATGATTTCTCTAAACTGGTGCAAGCAAATGCCAGGGTGGTTTCTTTGAAAGGGCACAGCTAATTTCCTCCCCCAATCTTGACACAGTTGGAGGTTGTGCTCTGTCTCTAATGATCTTGATGTCAATGGGACATTAAACACTAATCTTCCTTCTTTTCTTTCTTCATATGGGAGAGACAAATGCTTTGCCAACAAAGAATGGTAGATATAGTTCAACAGAGAAAAAACTATCTACTTCATTGGCATTGAAGTATCCTTGTACTAAGGAGTGATTAAAGACACCTTCAAAAGGATGATTTTACAAACAAAATATAACTCAATTATAATGCCCTTCGATGAATATCCACACAACTACATACAACAGAAATATCTTTCCTGTGATGTTGTCTGTGATGTGCTTAGACAAAGCCCAGAGTCAAGACAGGTTGGCACAAAGAGCTGGGACGTTACTGAGCCGATAATGCTGGTGTATGATTGCTGATGTATTGCTGGTGAAGACCACTACCAGCTGGGTTGGGTCAGCTGATGTGGAGCTCAGAGACAAACTGCTGGTAGTGCCAACTTGTAGTGCTGAGACTGATGTGGCCATGTGGAACTGCTGGTACTGTGGACTTGAGCAGGGGTGCTGACCTATAAAAAATAAAAAACATTTGGGGAGAGGGGGGGGGGGTGTACTGGGGGTCTTCCCACAGGAAATTTTCTAAATTTTAGATGAAAAATTTTGAGTTTTTAAGTTTTTTAAAGCATTTTAGAGTCATATGATCAGTGAATATACAGTTCTGAAATGACCAAAATTAGATTTAAATAATTCCTAAACTAACATTAAAAGAATAAAACATAAAATATTGCTGTCCCACAGTAATAGCACTGTGGTTAATAAGTGAAATAGCTAATTTAAGCTTACTTTAAATAAGGCTCAGGGTTCATTAAATAAAAACAATATCTTGAAGTTAATGCTTTAATACAGTTAATGAAGTTAATACAGTATGTCAAATACTTTCAGTCAAAAAGTATGTAAATAGCATGTTTTAATTGGGTCTTACACCATAAAAATATTTAAGTATTTGAAAATACCTAACACAGTACTATAGTAATACAGTACTAAACTAGTACTAATATTTCGAAACTGAAAACATAACATTATGTATGTATTTAATTCCCTATTTTATAAAGATTTTTAATACTGCTCTAAATACCATTATAGGGCTAGAGTGTCTTTAGAAAGGTGCAAATGTTGACCGTCTTGACAGGATTACTGGATATGAATTCATTGATGACTGGTCAGATGTTCAATTCATCCAAAACATCTTGGTAGACATGAAGAACAGCCAAGTTGTTCAATCACTTCTGTCCCATTGTTGACCATTCTGCTGTTGCTGTCATGATTGGAACTACTTGGAGAAGCTTAATGCACTTCACTACTTCACATAACATTTCTCTAACTGCAGGCTATTGTGTAATGTACTTTCTTACATCACACATGTTTTTTAAGACCAGTTGTTTTTTATTAGTGCTGTTGGCTAACATATTAAAATGTAAGTGCAGTCTCTCAATGTCTCAGTTATTTCTGAAAAACTCAGTTGATTTTTACAAATTTGTTTCACCTCTGTTTACTAAAAGCAAGCACTCTTATTCAGCTGCAATGACCTGTGTGAGTCCAGTTGAAGCAAACCACTCAGTAATGCAAGATTGCACCATTTCACAAACTTCAATGTAAATAGCTTTGTAGTATTCCTTTGGGGTTTTGATAGTGTGTGGTGATCTGGCTTCATTGTTTTCATACTTCTTTGGTATACTTCGATTCTGAGGAAGCGAAGGATCATCAACTTGTGAAGGTTTTTCTTTTAAACACAATTCCCAAAAGTGTTCAAAACTATCACGCCATCCATTCAATACACAAATCAAGCCCTCATATGTTCTTTCCAGATCAACAACCCTTAGATGAGGGCATTGAATTTTTTCATTGACATCCTCTACTGTGTTGATTGCATGGCAATAAAGATGTAAAAAGAAATAAGTTTTGAATTGTAACATTGACTCAAGGTAGCCTGCACATTTTCAACCTGCCTCTGTTTTGCCCTCTGCAGAAAATGTTTCAAAAAACTCTAGAAGTTCTTCAAAGTCTTTTAATATTCTCCAGATAGTAGAAGCTTGCATAGTCCATCGAGTCAGGCAAAGGGGTCATAGACCAGCTTGGCCATTGGTGCTCACACAGTGTATGCTTCTGAAAAGTCCCATCTTTTGTTGGATTCCCTTACAGTGTTTATTGAGTCCTTGGTTAAAGCTGTAATATTCCTCATAGATGTAAGATGGCTTAGACTGTCTACAACTGCCAAGTTTAAACTGTGAGGAGTGCAGTGCACATAACATGCTTTTGGTTCTATATCCAAAACTAACTTTTTTAGTCCTTTGAACTTATCTCTCATACTCTAGGCACCATCATAGCACTGTCTTCTTAAGTTATTCATTGACAAATCAAGACGAGCAAAAACTTCTTTTAAAATACTAAACAGAGTTTGTGATTCAGTGTTGGGGGTCTCGTATAAGCCAATAAAGTCTTCATTGATGATTAAGGAGTCATTGACAGTATGAATACAAAATGACAGTTGTTCGTAAATCTAAGAATCACTTGTTTCGTCAACCATAATAGAAAAATGTTCAGTCTTCTTGACTGAAGCCAATACCTTTCTCAACACAGTCTTTCCTAGTAGATCAATGATCTCATTTTGAATATCGTGGGACGTCCACTTATACCCCGAACCCCTAACCAATCTTTAAACTCAGGTATGTTATTCTTTCAGAGTTCCAACAACTGAAAAACATTTGATATTACATCTTCATGCCCTCTAATTGATAGTCCTTGTTGGCATAGAAATTGCATGGCAGTAAAAATTGTCTCAAGAGCTAAACGGCCTTTCTTCATACCACTATCTAACTGTTCATTCAGTTGGGAGGCCACACTTCGGTTAGTGATAGAATTTAGTTTCAGAACACCTTCCTTATGCGTAAACATATTTTCATGAAGACAGAATTTTTCCAAAGCCTTTTTCCAGTTAGAAAATCCTACAGAAGTAAATGCATCTTCTTCTTCTTCTTTTTTTTTTTTTTTTGAAGAAAATTGTAATAGCCTTTTAGCATTTGCCTCTTAGCAGATTTTGCAAAATCTTTTTTGGTAGATGATTTATATTCTAGCCATGTATATTTGATCATCCAAGACTTCTGAAATGATCCCCCTTACCGGATTGTCCAGGTTGTGGCTGTGAATGGTTCTCGCCTGAAGACAAAGCAATTGACGACAATAATTGTTGGAGGTTGACTTACAGTATCATCAGCTTCCAAGTGCACCTTTTTGGTAACAAATTAATCCATTGCAAACTTAATTCACAGTACACTAAGAGACTAAAGTAAATGAATAAAATATAGTCATATAAGATAGGCCAATAGATACTAAAGTCCGAACACTAAACATGTCTTCAGCATGCACTGAACAATACTATCCACACTGAATGACTGTGACAGCAGGGTGGGCTTTATACAGCTGCAGCATCATTATGTCTTGAAGCGTCAAGGCGACACAAGGCGGAGGGTTCCAGGCGCTTCTGCTCCAGTCCTTTTGATGTCGTTGTGCCGCAGTGCTGGCCTGCCAGCGCCAGATTTTATACGAAGGTTCACGCAGCGGGACAAATTCTAAGTGTGCCCGCAGCACCGTAACACTATCATGATTCACACCACTCGTTTTCAGTTAACCTGCTGACTACTATAATAATTATTTGTTTTAACTCATTACTGATTGTATTTTAAAAGGTAATTATTGTCAAAAAATAAAAAATTTCAACATAATTTTGTTATTTTACAAAGCATAATACAATTAATATGTTTTTTAAATTATTGAGGGAGCTCCCCCCCCCCCAAAATGAATTTTTGATGGGGCTCGGGCCCCCTCAGGCCCCATAGAGTCATAATAGTCAGGAGCGGATGGATATCCATGTGGCTCTGTGAGGGTGCATGATCTGGAGTAGCAAAATAATGCCTCACTGATATTGCTCTCTGATGTTGGTGCCTCCAGATGCTGTGGGGGTAACGTGCAACATCATTGAGGTAAACAGCCCAGGTCATGAAAGGAAAATATCTCTGCTTTTATGAGAGCAATTACGCACATCCTCCTGGCAGGGCAGCTGCCCACATGGCCTGCCTGCCATTCAGAGAAAATAACTACCGGGTGGATACTACAGTAACTGTATCACATTTCAACATTCTGGTCCATGTGCCTGCTTCTTCAGAGAAATTATCTACAAGATCACCAAAAATTTGTTAATTTTTTTTTCTGATTGTTTCAATATCAAGGTCACTTTGAGATTTCATTACCTTTGGGTGGAAACAGGCAGCCTTAAAAGATGCCTAGTTTTCTTCTGAATATTGTTGTTGCAAGGGCTGAACTAGGTAATCCAAATATGGAATAAAAATAGGTTTTCTGTAGTACTCAGTGACAAAAACTTATTGGTGATATGAATGGTGCATTTTTCATGCAATAACTTATGGCTGTTAAATGCCAGTGACACCTATTTCATGTGTTCCAACATTACTTTCAGCACTTTTCATTATCATTTCAAATTCACATTATGCATTTTTATGTCATATATTAACATTTTCACAGTTTCTTGCACATCTTCCAAAAATTATCAAAGTTAATGTTTATTGTTTATGGGATATTGATGACAGAATCTGGTTTGGCTGAATGTTTTGTTATGACTTTTATTGTAACAATAAATGTTGAAGAAGTAAGTCTGCAGTAAAGTTGCCAGGTTTTCTACCTAGTTCCATGATCTCCATCTTCATGTGCAATTGTTAGCACATTAGCAGTTTATAGAAATTGTTCATTACATTTCCTTAAAGACTTTTTTTCTGAGACCAGCATTATTGTTTTTGAATGTTCTCATCTGGGACACTCCTTTGAATGCTCCCACAGAACAAAGAATATGCTTCTATGATACTACCAATAGCACTTCTAAGATCTGGTAAGATGATTGTCTCATTCACAATTACATTAAGTCTATGGCTCACACAGTGGTGCAGGTGTATTTTGTATATTTCTCAGCACTTATCTTTTGCACAGTGCTAGTTTTTCCTGCCATTATACTGCCATCCATCTTGCTCTGTCATTTTATGTAATTTCACCCCAAGCAGATGAAGCAGATATTATTGTGTGAAATATGTTTCACATCCATACTTTTCAATGGTGGAAATCTAAGGACATGTTCTCTGCAAAAATTAGGTCTATGATGAAAATAATATGCAACATGAGAAAGTTGCCTGCAGTACCCATTGTTTTGTCTGCCAAAACAAAAAAAATAACTCGCTGTTATTGATGGTGTTAACCAAATCATTTTTAGCACATTTGTCCATGGACCAAACAAATTACTTGGGTTCAGTGAGAGATACAGGCGTCCTTTTTAGAGGAACTTTCAAAACTTTAAACTACCTGCCTGTATTGTAAACTGCAATAACTAATGGAAAAAAACATCTGAATTCGTTTTTCCTCTTAAAGGCAAATCACATACACAAAACAATGTGCAAGTAGCAATTAATTTCAACTTAATGAAGTTAGTTTGTACTAATTTCACAACATTATCATTGATGAGCCCTTCTACACTCTCAGTTTTCTTTTTAATAACGTTAACTCAATTAGTTGAATTTTCAGTTGCATATTTATGCTATTCAGAATTCATATAAATTTTTGTAGAGGTGTGAAACTTTTAAATTGGTGACTGGGCAGCTTATTAATGTGCTGTGAAGGCTGCCATCTGTTATATGTGGCATAAAAAACACCAAAAACTTAACAAAGTGTGCCCTAACTGCTGTAGAATAAACCAATCATGGATATAATGACAGCCAGTCCAATCAAAATGTTCTCATTATGCTGTCTACATCATTCTTGAAATTAAAATTTTTGTTAGGTAGCCCTGGGTTCAATAAAAAAGTTTACGGAATTATCAGACTGCTTTTTTTCAGCATAAATTCTGACATCAGAAATAATGACAATGGTCTTTTCATCAAAACACTTGAAGCTAGTAGAGGTTCTGGCTAGGTCTATGTTTTCTTCATTAGTACAGTTATTGGTATGGATAGAGATATTGAGTTTGGTTCACCCTTTTATTGCAATATTTCACTGCACTGCAAAAAATTCTATGTAAATCACATTTGTACAACATTCCTCAATAACAACTTGTTCTTTACTATGGAATAATTGAAAGATAACTTGATTCATTTCTGACAACACTCTTGCACTGTATTGATCAATTGGATTTCATGTAAGAACATTACAAGGACATTCATGGTCAAATGTAGTCTGCTTCTCCAGTAGTGATTATGAAATCATTTAAATGGAGGTTGTTGTACAACAACCACTTAATGATCACCAACCATTATTATGCATTTACAAACAAAAATGAGAATATATCATGTTTTCTGTTCATAAGTGCATAATAAACAGAAAAATAAAAAATTACTTTTTTCTGATTGCAGATGACAAGTTGTAGATTATGTAGCAGACTCGCTACCAACATAAATACCCAATATCTTCATGTAAGGTATGTAAAGTAATGCATATATCCACTCTTTTGCCAATTAAGCAGTAAACTGAACCTTAGGCATAATGTAATAAACAACATACAGTGGATCAGGTTGTTAATACATATCTCAACTGTGAACTATAAACAAATGATGTATAATATTTTACAACAATTATTCATTCATAATTGTAAATATTTTGCACCAAAAGTTTCTCTAAATGTTAATAAGTAACAACAATTTTACAGTAAGAAAATAAAATAACCCACTGAAGACAGCACAAAAAGTGCTGAAAAATGTCTTGGTAAAACGAAACTGAAAAGGTGTCTTGCATAAGGCGGGATTCCTCATCCTATTTTCATAGAAAGCACAGACATAAGAAGAACTACAGCACCACCAGATGATAAATGATATATTCTTCTTCACTATTTATATCAGTATGCCAATGCTGGGGTATTTTTTCAATTCCCTGACCATAGAAAGCACATGGTTTGGAGGTGAAGAACTAGTCGAGCCACGTTTGGAGTGCTTTTTCATCCAAAAAAGAAGTTCATTGAAGGTCATTTGATAAAGAGTGGAAAGTATGGAAATCTGAGAGTGCATCAGATGAATAAGGCGAATGAGTGTGGAACAATTTCCCAACCCAACCCCTGTACAGTGTTTTGGTCAGTTTAGCAGAATGTGGGCAGGCATTATTGTGGAGTAGCATCGATGCACATTTTCTTCCTGGTTGTTGCTCTTGGATTTTGTCTGAAAGACATCTCAGTTGCTGACAATAAATGTCAGCAGTGAAAGTTGCACCCTGTGGAAGCAATTTGTAGTACACTGCACCATTGCTGTTCCACATGATAAGTAACATTAAATTTTGTGGATGCATGCATGTCTTTGTACAGGGAGTCGCTGCTTTGTTTTGGTTCAGCCATTTCTTTCTTTTCCTTATGTTAGAATAAAGACATCATTTCTCACCACCAGTAATGACAGTAATGGTCGATATTGTTCATGAGCCAATTGATGATGAGCAAGCAGAAATGCACATATGGCCACCCACTGACTTTTGCGATTTTGGCTTACAGCAAGCAGCACCCATACACTTAATTTTTGAACCTTTCTTATTGCATACAAGTTTTGTACAATGGCGGAATGGTCACAGTTTATCACATTTGCCAGTTCTCAAGTACATTGACATGGATACTTGTGGATTAATGTATTTAAATTATCTTTATCAAACCCAGAAGGCCTTGCTGAATGTGGAGAGTCACTAATGTCAAAACAATCCTCCTTAAAATGAGACAACCATTTTCTCGCCACGTTTTGTCCAATGGCCTTATCCTCATATGTGGCACAAACATTTACGGCTGCCTCTGCT
Organism: Schistocerca nitens; assembly: GCF_023898315.1. Classification (NCBI taxonomy): domain Eukaryota; kingdom Metazoa; phylum Arthropoda; class Insecta; order Orthoptera; family Acrididae; genus Schistocerca; species Schistocerca nitens. The sequence continues at coordinate 98,567,249 of NC_064621.1, read as the reverse complement.
GCTGTCACCCATTTACTGAGCTCAAACAGAAGAATATGTTGGAAATGTTTTGATTTCTATACTTGGCACTCCATTCTCGAGCCTTCACAGTTTCAGTCATTATCTCCATATGACAAAATGGCAATATGAAAACTCAAAAAGCAACAGTGGACTACAAATAAAAATGACAATCAATAAATAAAACCCATTTAAACTGGAATTCTGACATGCAAACCAAAAAAAGCTATTAATGTATGCACCAATCTAATAGTTTCATCACTCAGTCAATCTGCAACTTCATTTCATTTTATTGTAGCTTATTAGTAATGCCCGAAGTTTGTTGACATGAAAGTAATTTTCCAAGCTGTGCATTAGTTACATGTACTAAAATCCCATATGTCTTTCTATAAAATGGTTCAAATGGCTCTGAGCACTATGGGACTTAACTTCTGAGGTCATCAGTCCCCTGTCTTTCTATAGAAATGTTTTCATCGTATAGGTGTGGTATTGTATTTAATACTGCAAACGTGATGCAATTTTTAAGATTTCACCTCATGTTTTGCAGTTTTGTGTTTAATGTTTATTAATGGCAGTAGTAAGTTATGAAATGACAGTATTTAGTACATTATCAGCAGCACCAATTGCAGCAACAAGCAACACACCACAGCCCAATGTACAGATACATCCCGAGAGGTGCAGGAAACCTGTCCTTCTCAAGGATTTTTGGTATCTCACCAGGACATGGGAATGAATATGACAGCACAAAATGTAAATAATACTGTAACCAGTTCTCACCCTTGTCACCTGCAGATGTTAAGTCTAAATATTCAGTGCCTTAGAAATAAATCATTAGAACTTGAGATAGCAATGAATGGTGCAAACATTATCTGCATGTGCATCATGGAGCATTGGTGCAGAACTTTTGAATTAAGTATGTTGGTAAGTTAGTATTGTAGAAAAAAATGCCAAAAACAGATGTGTATGTATCTTTACTAAATCAAGTAGCAGGTACAAAAGAAGGTGTGAAGCTGAATTATTGAGTGTGGAAAATCATTTTGAAGCAGCAGCTATACAGTTGAATGAAATACAGGGAAAAGTCATAGTACTAGTGATATACAGACCACCTACTGGGGACACGGATGTACTCATTAGTAAATTAGAAACACTGCTTAGCATTATTTTTACTGAAAGAGTGACTGTTGTTGTCTGTGGGGATTTCAGCATAAATCTTATGACTGAAAGTAGGCTAAAAAATCAATTCCTAAATCTATTATGTAGTTTCAATCTGTTTCCACACATACATGAACCCACAAGAATAACACATAATACAAACAGTCTTATAGATAATTTATTTTCAAATGTACAGTCCACAGAAGTAAAAGTAACAAATACTGATTTGGGATTAACAGACCTCAAAATTACTTTAATGCGACTGCAAGAGAAAAAGTGTACTTCATGTATAAAACAAAATTTTCCACTGAAAACTGTGTAGAATTTACAAATATCCTAACTAGTGAGTCCTGGGCAGAGGTGCTGTCCCTAACAAATATGAATGATGCAATAACTCTTATCTTCAATTTTCATGGGATATTTTGAAATGTGTTCTCCAAAGAAGCTGTTCAAATGGCTTTGAGCACTATGGGACTCAACTGCTGTGGTCATTAGTCCCCTAGAACTTAGAACTACTTAAACCTAACTAACCTAAGGACATCACACACACCCATGCCCATGGCAGGATTCGAACCTGCGACCGTAGCAGCAGCGCGGCTCCGGACTGGAGCACATAGAACCACACGGCCACCACGGCTGGCCAAAGAAGCTGTCAAGAATCACATCACATCACAATACAAAGCCACGTTCATGGACCACAGTTGGCATCAAAACTTCTTGTGGAACAAAAAAAGAGAATAAATTCAAAATTGATGACATCTACAGATCCACAGTTCATAGAATATGTTATGAATTACAAGAGGGTATATTGAAAAGTAATTGCTAATGCAAAATTTATGAGTAATGACAACTTAATAAGACAGTCTGATAACAAATCAAAAGCCATATGGGGTATTGTGAAAACTGAAACAGAAAGATATGCAAAGACCAGGCTATCATTCTCAAAAAGACAGAAAATGTCAATATTAGAAAACAAGATTGCCAAATTACATCAACAATTATTTCATAAATGCAACAACTTCATTAAACTTGAAATTTACAAACCCAGAAAAACCTGAATTTCCAAAAGCTGCTTGTAGCATGAGGATAGATCCAGCAGATGAAGTGTTCAACATAATAAAAAGCTTGAAACCTAAAATGTCAGCAGGAGTAGATGAGGTGCCTGTTTATATCATAACAATGACAGCTGCACAAATTGCAAGGCCCTTGGCATACATAGCCAACTTATCATTTAGTGAAGGAGTGTTTCCAGAAAGGATAAAGATGTCAAAAGTGAGGCCATTATTCAAAAACAGAGACAAGCGTAAAGTAGAAAACTATTGGCCAGTATCACTCCTTCCAGCATTTTCCAAAAAAATAGAAAAATTAATGAAGCACAGAATCAACAAGTATCTAAATGACCATAAGTTACTAAACAGAAATCAGCATGGCTTTCAGGCAGGTAAAAATACAGAAACAACACTAATGTGCTACACTGAACAAATAATCAAAAATCTAGAAAAAGACAACAGTATAGTAGGAATAAATTCAGATCTCTCCAAAGCATTTGACACTGTCAGTCATGATATTCTTTTAGGAAAACTGTAAGCATTAGGTATTCATGGGACACAGATTGTAGGACTGATGTCAGATTACTCCAAACATAAAATAAATTTAGTATCAGATGCAAAAAAGTGGAAATAGGAATGCCGCAAGGCAGTATTCTAGGTCCGTTATTGTTCCTTGTCTACATAAGTGACTTCCACACCTCAGATGGAGCAGCAAAGGCCATACTATTCACAGATGACACTAGTGTGATAATAGGTACCCGAAAGCAAATGCTGCAAACAACTACTGATCAAGTAATAAAGAATGTCCACCCATGGTTCAATGCAAACCGGTTGACATTAAATGCAAATAAAACAAATTATCTGCAGTTTGGGAAAATATGTCAAAATGTAAATCTTCAGCTATTGTTGGGTGACAAGGCCATAGACAGAGTGGCATCAACAAAATTGCTGGGGAATCATGTAGATGATAATCATAATTTTAATGATCATGTGATGAAACTTGTGCAGAAACTTAACTCAGCTTGTTTTCCTCTCAGAGTTATTGCAAATGTTTATACTGCAGAGGGTACCAAGATGGCATATTTTGGCTATTTTCAGTCTCTTTCAACATACAGAATAATATTTTGGGGTTCCACCACTTGCCATCTAAATCTTTCTGTTACAGAAGAGGGCTATCCCTATAATAACACACAGTCACCCACAGACAAAATGCAAACCCTTATTCAACAAGCTTAAAGTTCTAACAATACCTTCCTTATATATATACAAATGTTTGTTATATGACTCGAAATAGCACAGCACTCCATACCCAGCAAACAAAAGGAACACACACGCAAGGCATGTGAGCCATATGGGTACCAAACTCTACAACATACTGCCAGCCAACATCAGAAAGTTAGAAGATTAAAACAGATTTAAAGTAGAATTTAAAGAATTTCTACTAGAACAATGTTTTTACTTGGCAAATGACTATTTAGTCCAATAAATAATTCTGATAATGTTTATATTAAGAAAACCTGAAAACATTGTCTTTCATCCCCTAAATTTTTTGTTAATTTTTTAAATCTGATGGACAGCTGTTGAGTGTGGCAAAATCTTTACTGAATTATTGTGGTGAATATAAGGGCTTCCTGTTTAGGGAAGACAAAAGTAAAGCCGCAGAGCAAACGGACTATGCAGTTAGAATACTGTTTCTCTACATGTATAAAAAGTTGTATTACTGTGTCTTGTATGACCAAGTATTATTCTTTGTACATTTTTTGTACAATTTTGTATGTATTATTCTTTGTACTACCTAATGTAAAGTTTTGTATCTTCCTTTTGCACAGATCATTTCCCAAAAATTTACATGTACTTTTGAACAACATCCATACAACATTTACTGTCTATGGATGGATAAATAAATAAATAAATAAATAAAAATAAAAAAATAAAATATGACACAAAAATTCATTCTTTTAATGTAGGCAAGAACAAATAGTGCATGGGGCTCTAGGAAAAACACAACAATTTACTCAATAAAGTATTCATACATGTTTAAAATAAATCAATGTTTCATCTGCTCGTAGTCATTGTCACAACAGTACTACTCCACGATTACTAAATACAATGTTGAGGGAATATGTTCACTGGTAATAGGCATTTCCACATGACATCACTGTTGAGAAGCAGTAGCAGCATAAGACCAGTTCTCATTTTCTGGTGTGACACTTCTCCACTTAAATCATCAGTGGGAAGTCAACAGTCAGTGGGCTGGGTATGGCATGCAGTTGGTTTCAGTCTGGCCTGCAGATGAACTTGTGGGAGAGAGAGTGAGGTGGAGCAAAATTTAGCAGTGGAAGTTTGTAAGAGAGTTATTGTAAAACATCGTAAGTAAAGAAACAGTGTTCATGATACATAAATAAATGTAAACATCTGAAGATGGAATGAACATAAAAACGAATGTACTCTCAAAAATGCATATTTGGCGCATAATTTGTTCATGTGGCATGTTGGGAATGGGGTGCCATTCATATCAGTGTATCACTCCATAAACATTATCATCATGGATACTGCAGTTTTGATTTCATGTCACAGAGGTGGCCTGTGAGTGTAAATAAGTATTTGAAATAGGCCCATGTGTCACCAAAGATTTCCCATGCTTGGCTTCAATTAACATTCATAGGCAAAAACTGAAGGACAATGTAATATATCATACATAGGAGCTAAATGTTGCTACTTCCTATGGCCACAAAACCCATATGTTGCTTCCCTTTAATGGCAAAGGTAAAACTATAAATTACAATTGCTAAAGACAAATATGTGCTAATATTCAACATTTTCTATCAGATAACTCCTAAACGGTCCTCCTTCATTTTCAATTGTACTTTATAAGCAACAATCATGAGTTTTTATTATAGTATATACATTTTGTGCATACCAATCAACGTTAATGTTCAACATATTTTCCATGCAAATATGAAGTAAAGCTAAAACACTATACCTCCAGCTACTTGCCACATGCTGAATTATAAAAACACTTGAGATTAATCAACACAATCAAAATTCCATCATGGCACTGAAAATAATTAGATACCAAATATCTTTCAAGTTAGAAACCTTGTACTGGTATACCCATCATGCTACTTATGTAAATATAAGGTTTCCTGGACAAAGAGCACAAAACACGGTTTTGCTTGTATCTTCCCAATTCCAGTGGAATCTTTTCTTGTATTTGGTTAGACATTTAATTTGTGTGTCTTAAAGACTTTAGTCATTAGTCTAACACTGTGTCAAAACTGAATGTAATGGCATTGTTTCCTCTACATGCATATGCATGAGCTAGCAATTTAATTAGTTGACAGTGAATTGCTTTATATTATTAAACACTGATTTTTTTCTCAGTGGTGTTATTTCTTTCTCAATTTTCTTAATGACATCCTTAATATAGCCTTTTTCTGTTTCTGTCCTTTGCTCCATGTGTTCCTTTCTGGGTGACAGGCAAGCTAGTGTGTTAGGTGCATGTTGATGATTTTCACAAGCTTTCCTTCTATCATTTCTTCGTGAACCCATTGGCAAGAGAATGGAACAACAGCAGAATTGTCTTTAATAAGGTACAATGTACTGTTCACTCATTCATGCAATGGCAGTATTCATGGAGTGGCAGGAGGCATGCTTTGCCCCCACATTAGGATTGCTAAGAAGTGGTGAATGGTGAGCAGAAGACAGCATTGGCTGCTTGCAACAGTGCTGCCACCATTGCCCTTACAGTGTGCGCAGTAATGCTTCACATCTATGGGCAGCTTAACATTGGCAATATTCAAAGATAAATGAATATCTTTCAGCTAGTGCTGACTTCCTTTGCTTCTGGCAGCACTAGTAAAATCGTCAAGTTATTGTGAACAAGCAGTAGGCACTGCAGTCTGCTTTAACATGTTTGTTTGTAAAGTTTCAATAATTTGGCCTGGACATTTTGTAAATAATCATTCTCTTTAAAATGATGCTATAAATAACAGCATTGTTAAAGCTAGTACAATCAGTTCTTGTTGAGAGCTGAATCTACTGATCACGTGTTTCTGGATCTTTTTGGAAAATTATTGTCAGTTTTCTAAGTATTTGTATTTGTAGTGTTCTCATACAGCCACAGTCCATATCGGCATAATTATTGTCAGACTGAATGATCAAACATGACAGAATAGAAAAATTAGGAGCAACAATACAAAACTTAACTGACGTCAACAAATAAGAATGCATGCGAACTGTGCCAAGCTTCTTTGCAATGACGTAAAGTTCTGCACACACACACACACACACACACACACACACACACGCACACACACAGTCACTCCCCCCCCCCCCCCCTCTCGACTCCCACAGGTAGAATGATTGTGTGTTGAAACAAAAATATCAGTATTTTGTATCAATATTGTACTTAATATTACTTCCATTTAGGAAATATCATTATCTGTGTGTTGATTTTGAAGATTTGTTTTGAAATTAAAGGAAAATTTTGAAGGGCATGGTCCTGCTGTTTCAACAAATGTTGAAACATTTTCTGACTACAAGCATATGTTCTCCAGCAAAGATATTCTCTATTCCCTTATTTTCGAGAACCATGCTGACACACTGCTATAGCTCTAAGGTGGTTATAAAGAGATTGTTGTACATCTTCAAAAAATGAAATTTTCTAGAGAAAAACGACAATTTTAAATTACTGAGCCTTTTTGAAATTTCAGTTGTAAACTCCTATGAAATTTTTAATTACTGCACTTCATTTTACAAATAACTTTACACATTTTATATCAATTTTACATTCTTCTATCAAAATTTTCAAGACATTTTAGATCATACAAATCTGGGCTCTGTGATTAGAAGTGCTTTGCTATCATCATAAAGTGAGTGAATTCTCACTAAGTGCAGCAGCACCTCACTGTCGTGTCCCCCCCCCCTCCCCCCTCAGAGGATAAAAAGCTGTTTCATGTATGAACTGATCTGGAAGAACTGCTAAACATTATATTTTTCTTCGCGAATATAAAATAAAATAGGCAGGTTTTTTAAGTTGTAATGCAGTATGTGTATGTAACAGGAAAAGGGAGAGGCAGGTGGTTGTGAATTATACTGTGTGGGTGATATTTTGTTGAGAATGCAGCAGAACAGAGGTAGGTGTGCATGAGGGGTGGAGGTGTAGCTTCACATAATTGCCCTGAGGCCCCCATAACTGTACTTTTGTCCCTGAAATTTAGCAGTTGTGATGAGTCTGTGTTTTCCATACAACAGCTTATCAATTGGGAAACAAGTAGTACTCCAAAAGATAAGAATAACTGGACTTCAAAATTTTATCTTGACAGTGCACTCTTCCAGTAGTAGTCAATGAGTAGATAAATGTTTCAAGATAAGACAGTTCATTGTAGCAGACCTCACGATTTTGTGAGACCTTCAGTAGCCAGCGTGCTTGTATTTAATTCACAAGTGAACTGTATCCACTAGTAGTGATATCTGGTGAGAAAAATATGCAAGTTACAACACAAACCTTCATAAATACTCATAACTTGTATTAATAAATTTTACTTACAGCTGTTATTTTAGCAGTTAACTCCATTTGCTCTAAGATTAACTTTTTTTATGTAAATAAGTTAATGGATACCTAAGTCATTCATCATGGCACCATGAAGCAGAATATTTATAGATGTGGTGTGAGTCAAGGAACATGTTACTAAAGTGAAGCCACTGTTAGGACTTGTATTAGTAGTTAACTATTGCTGGTAATGTCCACCTTCACAGCTGAGTGGTCATTGTAGATGGCGGCCATGCAGAGGACCTGTGCTTGATTCCTAGCTCTGCCAAGAATTTTCCTTGACGGGAAACTGGTACAGGATGCACTCAGCTTTGTGATGCGAATTGAGGAGCTACTTCACTGAGCAGCAGCTGTCCATGGTCTGGAAAGTCTGCAAAATGACTGGGAGAGTGGTGTGCCAACTGTATGCTCCTCCGTACCTCATCTGCATGACACCACAAGCCAGAAGATGACATGGCAGCTGGTAGATATCCCTTGGGTTTTGACAGGCTGAACAAGGAGCTCGTATTGTTCATCATGCCTGTGGGTGGTCCATCATTATTGTAATGCCACTGGTAGTAACCCTTCCTTATGTATTACATATATCTTCATTTCCTAGTGTTAGTGACACTCTGAGTCATAAAAAAGCACTGAAAATATTGAGGTTCTTTTTCAGTCAATATTCTAAATAATGAAGCTGTGAAATTTTGTTTCTGGTCACATGGGGCAGCTACTTCTCCTGCGTACTGATGTGTTATATTCAGTGCAAAAACATCTGAAGCTGTTTCCTATTCTCTATCAGTAGTAAAACTTCTGTGCAGAAAACCATTCAAATGTTGCAAGAAGCAGTAACATTTTGTGGAATGTAGTTGATTTTTTTCCGAATATACATTTTTGTTTCTTTTCATCTTCAAAACAGATTGATCCCCTTAAATTTAAGGTCTGAGTGAGTTGCTCCTCCTTTCCAACCAATTCCCTTTCCTCCTTGAGGAAGCAACATCCAAGTTCCAAAGTGAAGGAACAGTTTTCCTGCTTTTCAGTGCTTGTGTAGGCAGTATCAAAAACTTTTCCAGCTGAAGGTATGTACTCTTTATCCTTATCCATTATGTCTCCATGAGTATTATTTTCTGTTCCATGTCTTGATTGTGAATATTAATATTGAACTGAAACAGATTTTTGTTATTTGCAAGAAACACCATTAAGATGTAAGTCTACTGGAATATGAGTGTAATTCCAAGCCAGAATTTTTTCCCTGAATGAATTCTTTCTTTACTTGGGTAGCATTTCCCAAAAGATAATTCTTTAAGACAATGTGTAGAAGTACAGAAAACAAGCCTGCTCTCAGAGCTTTGATTCAATACACAGAAAGTAAAGTGTAAAACATACTGAATTCATTTACTGGTTAATTTTTGCTTTGTGTTGACTCAGTTTAAGCTTGTTATCAAGCTCTACCACAAAAATTCTACATATTGTGATTTATTTATGCATGCAATTAACACCTATTTTTGGTACCAGTAGGTCACTTTTATTTGCTTCAAATTGCACAGTGGGGGTCTTTGTGAGGTTAATAATTAAATTATTTATTAAGAACTAGTTGTAGCCCTTTTCAGATTTTATCTCGTCTGTGTCTGGTGTGGATGATTTTTGATGTCTTATTAATATGCTTGTGTTATTAAAAATAGTAGTCTTTCAACTAAAATTTTAAGTTATAGGAGGTATATAATATTTACTAGCAGTGGGAGTAGACATAATAACACAGATTGTGGGACTCCATATTTTATCTTTCACCATCACATCTAAATTTTATTACTTTCTGTTAGTCAGTATGGGACCCTGTTTTTTGCTATCAAGGTAAGACTTCAGCTATTCAAAAAGGAAGTCATGTGTATTATAACATTTTGTGTTGTTTTATTTTATTGAGACAACGATCACAAAACATTTCAAAATGCAGTTACTAGTGTTTCGTGGTAGTTGCTGCAAGAAAATAAAATGATTAATCACTCCCTTACTCTCTATTGACAGTATGTTATTTTATATTTCATTCTACCAATGGCCTTGGTAATGTCACAGAATATACCAAAAATACAATTTCTTGTTTAACTTTGTCAAGACTTCCTTTGCAGTGTCATACAAGGTTCCTTTCCTTTTTTTTAAGAATCCTCCCCAAAACAAAATTTTGTTACAGACCACTTTCTCATTTTTTTAAAAATATACCAGTATTGTAAGTAGTCAACTGGTAAGGTGTATTATACCCTCGCAAACCACTACTTTTCTTTTGAGGGGAAGATATACAAACAAATTCCTGGCATAGTCATGGGCTCCTGCATGGCATCCATCTATGCTAACCTGTTTATCAGCCATCTAGACAAAATCTTTCTAACCTTCCAACCCCACACTGTTTGCCTGATTCATGTTCATTGATGATATCTTCATGATCTGGACCAAGGGCCAAGATGTCCTATCCTAATTCCTCCACAATCACAATACTTATCCACCATCCACTTCATCTGGTCCTTCTTCCTAGTTCTCTGATGGCTCTGTCCACACCTGCGTTCACATTGAGCCCACTAACCACTAGCAGGACCTGCATTTTGACAGCTGTCATCTCTTCCACACCAAAAAATCACACCTATTGAGCATGGCCACCCATGGATGGCATACCTGCAGTAATGAGAATTCCCTTGCGAAGTATACTGAAGGTCTCACAAAACCCTTCACAGACAGGCACTACTGCCCAAACCTAGTCTGCAAACATATTTCTGTATCATAACTTCATAAACTATTGATCCTCCTATCACCCCCAAAACCAACTGCAAAGGAGCATCCCTCTCATCTCTCAATATAACCCTGATCTGGAGCAACTGAATCATATCCTTCGACTATCTATCATCACACATGGAAATGAGGGACACCCTATCCACAACATTTATGTCCATCCGTATGTCACTCCCACAACCAAGACCTTGCCACATGGTTCATATGCCTCTGGAAGACCCAGGAGCAAGATCTGCCCAATTCACCTCCCAGCACATCCTAATCTAATTCTGTCACAGGCTAATCTTATTCCATGAGAGGCTGGGCCATCTGTGAAAGCAGCTATGCCATATATCAGCTCTGCACAACACCAACTGGCTGTCCACCAGAATGACAAGTCAGTGCCTCTGCTATTTGGTGAATGGTCTGCTCTACCCTCCAATATTTTACATTATACCAGAATTTTTCTTACCATATTTCTTAAACTACAGGCTGTCAGTAGTTTAACTGTAACAGCTAGAGTGATTTTAATGCTTTTTGTTTGGTTGTTTGTTAATAGGTGGAATGATTGTTGTTAATGTGACAAAGTAATACGTGGAATGATTGTTGCTACTGTGACAAAGTAATCACTGAAACTGGTGCCTAATGATTTTTAAGAAGTTATCATTTCAACTATTGTATCTGGGAACTCAGCTCCACATGATTCAATGTTTTTATGTGTTTGTTACTCAATTAAGGTCCAGATTGTTTTCCGTTTGTGTGTGGAGAGAATAAAATTGTATGCATAATATGACAATAGAAAAGCAAATCTCATCTGCTATACTGGAAAAATAAAAGATTTCAGGAAAAGGGTGAAAGTTTTTGAACATTATTAAACAGGAAACAAACAAAAATAATGAGCTGAATGAAAGCAACTCCCAGAAAATTGCTGTGGCTGAAATGGTGACACTTTCAAATCATTGTCCATTAAATTCTATGAGTAATCAAACAATGGAAAATCGAAGATGGAATGTGTTAAATTCTATGAGTAGTTCCTCACAATGGCAGTAACCACTGCACCAGCAATAAGCAATGAATTGCAGATGCATTAGATATCTCTGTGCAGACACTGCATGTATAACCAACAGACGTTATTTTCAAAACTGTTACCCCTATGGAGATTGTAGAATTCATCAGGTCACTAAAATGTAATAATTCTGCTGGCTATGATGGTGTTTATGCCAGAAAATTAAAATTTTGTGCCGACTTGATAGGATTTCCCTTAAGTTACCTTTGTAATCAATTGATGATTTGGGAAGTACTTAGACATGCTGTAGCAATATCCATTTACAAAATTAGAGATAAGTAAGTCAACTCTAATTACAGACTTATATCATTTCTTATAATCCACTCAGTAGTGCTAGTGAAAGTAGCTTATTATAGGATGGGGGACTCATTAACTGAGCACAACTGGTTAATTGCCTCTCTGTTTGGCTAATGCAAAGTATTCTCCACAAAGAATGCAATACGAGACACATCATGAACAACAGATTATGTGCCAGGCATGAAGTGAATCTCAGAATGGTGGAACATAGCATGTTGAATGGCACAACGATCAGAGCTAGGCCCATTCTTGTTTCTCCTCCAACGACTTTATAGGGTAGTGCAAAACTATGATGCCTGCTGATAGCACAAGCTTAGGCCTACTAATCAAGAGACCAAATTCAACTTTAGCAGACACAGATCAAATGATAACCAAAGATACTTTCAAACGGTTTACCAAAAAGCATGTTTCACAATGACTCGTATATGACATCTGTTCAAAAAATTTCAGAACTTTGTCCACAACACTTTTCTGCACTTACCTTTGAAATATACTCCTCCACAATTGATATACTGCTCCCAACACAGTTTCCACTTCTGGAAGCAGTCTTGATATGCCTCTTGCTGGATTGCATGAAGTGCCATTTGCAAATTTTCTTTTTTCTTGTCTATCATTGCAAATCTTCAACCTTCCAATGGAGTTTTCACCTTTGGAAGCGAAAAACATCCACAGGAGCCGTATGGAGGATCAGGCAGGACAGTGATTTCTTTTTTGTGCATTAGTCACATTCAGGGATGAATATGCAGGTGCGTTATCATGAGGCAAGAGCCATGAATTGTCTCATCACATTTCAGGCCATTTCCTTCCCACATTTCTTTGGAGACATTACAACACATCCTGATAGTACCATTGATTAACAGTTTGTCCCTGTGACATAAATTCATGCTGAACAAATCCTTTGGTACACATAATAGGGTGTCTCAGAAAAGTAAAGTAAAAAATAATGTTACCATTTTTCACCAAAATATTCCGGGATTGAAGAATAAAGTAGATGAGCTCTTGGTTTGTTTAGATGACATTGAATCTTATAATATAATAGATATACTATGCCTGTCTGAGCATCACATTGTGTCTGATATGGAAAAGGTAAATATCAGTGGTTATAAACTAGCTGCACATATGAGTAGAGAGAATAAGATGGGAGGAGGAGTTGCCACATATGTCAAAAGTTATCATGTGTAGAAAGCTTAGATACAAAAAAGTTTTGTCTAGAGCAACATATAGAAGCATGTGCCTGTCAACTTAAACTGAAGCAGGGCTCTTTTATAACTGTAACAGTATATAGGTCCCCTTCAGGAAACTTTCATTTATTCCTGGAAAACGTGTATGCCTTGTTGTGCTATCTGTCAGATAGGGGAAAGCAAATTATTATTTGTGGGGACTTCAATGTTGATTCATTGAAAGATTGTAATAGGAAGAATGACCTGGACGTCTTGCTCGGTTCTTTCAATTTGACATCTGTCATAAATTTTCCTACTCGGGTAGTAAAGGACAGCAGCACATTGATAGATAACACTTTTATAGCTCAAGATAGGTTTAAAAACATAAATTCTTGTTCTGTTGAGAATGGGCTTTCTGATCATGATGCTCAACTAGTTACAGTATATGACATAGCTCCATTCAGTAATTCAAAACTACCCTCCAAAGTTGTGCATTCAATTAATGACTCAACAATTAGAAATTTCAGAGAAAATCTTCAGCAGTTAGACTGGGATGAGGTGTACAAGGAACCCAATGCTAATTTAAAATCTAACTTATTTCATGATACACTTGTAAGAGAATTTGAAAACTGTTTCCCCAAGAAAGTAGTTAAATCTAATTATAAGAAACAATGCAAAAAACCTTGGCTTACTAAAGGAATAAAAATATCTTGTAACCACAAAAGGGAACTGTATCTAACAACAAGAAAGAGTAATGACCCAGAAACAGCCAAATACTACAAAAACTACTGTGCTACATTGAGAAAGGTTATTAAAAAGTCCAGAAGCATGTGCATCATGTCTGAGATTAATACCTCTGATAACAAAATCAAAACAATTTGGAATATTATTACAAGGGAGACAGGACAACCAAAAGTACAGGATGACAGCATCACCCTCAAAGCGAATGGAAACTTGATAAACAACAAGCCGGAAGTCGAAAACATTTTGAATAATCATTTTTTAAATGTTGTAGAGAAAATAAGATATAAATGTTCATTAGAAGAAGCAAGGCAGTTAATGGAAGAGGCCTTACCCACACCATTTGATACAATTGACATTCCATCCACCTCTCTATCTGAAATTAGGAAGATAATAAACTCTCTCAAGAATAAAAGCTCACATGGGATTGATGGCATTTCCAGCAGGATAATAAAAGCTTGTTCCCAAGAAATAAGTGGGATTCTTAGCCACATATGTAATAGCTCTCTGAAGCAGGGTATTTTCCCAGATAGACTGAAGTATGCCATTGTTACACCACTGCATAAAAAAAGGGGATACGTCTGATGTCAACAACTACTGCCCAATCTCTCTTCTGACTGCCTTATCCAAAAGTCGTGAAAAAGTAATGTATTGAAGAGTAGCTTCACACCTTTGTAAAAACAAAGTCTTAACAAAATGTCAGTTTGGTTTCCAGAAGGGTTTTTCAACTAAAAATGCTATATATACTTTCACTAATGAAATATTAAATGCTCTGAGTAACCGGAAGTCAGCCATTGGGATTTTTTGTGCCCCCCCCCCCCCCATGAACCACATCTACTCCCCCCCCCCCCCCCCATGAACCACGGACCTTGCCGTTGGTGGGGAGGCTTGCATGCCTCAACGATACAAATAGCCATACCGTAGGTGCTACCACAATGGAGGGGTATCTGTTGAGAGGCCAGACAAACATGTGGTTCCTGAAGAGGGGCAGCAGCCTTTTCAGTAGTTGCAGGGGCAACAGTCTGGATGATTGACTGATCTGGCCTTATAACATTAACCAAAATGGTCTTGCTGTTCTGGTACTGCGAACGGCTGAAAGCAAGAGGAAACTACAGCCTTAATTTTTCCCGAGGGCATGCAGCTTTACTGTATGATTAAATGATGATGGCGTCCTCTTGGGTAAAATATTCCGGAAGTAAAATAGTCCCCCATTTGGATCTCCAGGCGGGGACTACTCAAGAGGACGTTGTTATCAGGAGAAAGAAAACTGGCGTTCTACGGATTGGAGCGTGGAATGTCAGATCCCTTAATCAGGCAGGTAGGTTACAAAATTTAAAAAGGGAAATAGATAGGTTGAAGTTAGATATAGTGGGAATTAGTGAAGTTTGGTGGCAGGAGGAACAAGACTTTTGGTCAGGTGAATACAGGGTTATAAATACGAAATCAAATAGGGGTAATGCAGGAGTAGCTTTAATAATGAATAAAAAAATAGGAATGCGGGTAAGCTACTACAAACAGCATAGTGAACGCATTATTGTGGCCAAGATAGACATGAAGCCCATGCCTACTACAGTAGTACAAGTTTATATGCCAACTAGATCTGCAGATGATGAAGAAATTGATGAAATGTATGATGAGATAAAAGAAATTATTCAGGTAGCGAAGGGAGATGAAAATTTAATAGTCATGGGTGACTGAAATTCAAGAGTAGGAAAAGGGAGAGAAGGAAATGTAGTTGGTGAATATGGATTGGGGCTAAGAAATGAAAGAGTAAGCCACCTGGTAGAATTTTGCACAGAGCATAACTTAATCATAGCTAACACTTGGTTTAAGAATCATGAAAGAAGGTTGTATACATGGAAGAACCCTGGAGATGCTAAAAGGTATCAGATAGATTATATAATGGTAAGACAGAGATTTAGGAACCAGGTTTTAAATTGTAAGACATTTCCAGGGGAAGATGTGGACTCTGACCACAATCTATTGGTTTTGAACTGTAGATTAAAACTGAAGAAACTGCAAAAAGTTGGGAAATTAAGGAGATGGGACCTGGATGAACTGAAAGAACCAGGGGTAGTACAGAGATTTGGGGAGAGCATAAGGGAACAATTGACAGGAATGGGGGAAAGGAATACAGTAGAAGAAGAATGGGTAGCTTTGAGGGATGAAATAGTGAAGGCAGCAGAGGATCAAATAGTTAAAAAGACGAGGGCTAGTAGAAACCCTTGGGTAACAAAAGAAATATTGAATTTGATTGATGAAAGGAGAAAATATAAAAATGCAGTAAATGAAGCAGGCAAAAAGGAATACAAATGTCTCACAAATGAGATCGACAGGAAGCGCAAAATGGCTAAGCAGGGATGGCTAGAGGACAAATGTAAGGATGTAGAGGCTTATCTCACTAGGGGTGACATAGATACTGCCTACAGGAAAATTAAAGAGACCTTTGGAGAAAGGAGAACAACTTGCATGAATATCAAGAGCATTGATGGAAACCCAGTTCTAAGCAAAGAAGGGAAAGCGGAAAGGTGGAAGGAGTATATAGAGGGTCTATACAAGGGCGATGTACTTGAGGACAATATTATGGAAATGGAAGAGGAGGTAGATGAAGATGAAATGGAAGATATGATACTGCGTGAAGAGTTTGACAGAGCACTGAAAGACCTAAGTCGAAACAAGGCCCCGGGAGTAGACAACATTCCATTAGAACTACTGACAGCCTTGGGAGAGCTAGTCCTGACAAAACTCTACCATCTGGTGAGCAAGATGTATAATATAGGCGAAATACCCTCAGACTTCAAGAAGAATATAATAATTCCAATCCCAAAGAAAGCAGGTGTTGACAGATGCGAAAATCAAGAAATATCAGTTTAATAAGTCACAGCTGCAAAATACTAACGCGAATTGTTTACAGATGAATGGAAAAACTAGTAGAAGCCAACCTCGGGGAAGATCAGTTTGGATTCCGTAGAAATGTTGGAACACGAGAGGCAATACTGACCTTACAACTTATCTTAGAAGAAAGATTAAGGAAAGGCAAACCTACGTTTCTAGCATTTGTAGACTTAGAGAAAGCTTTTGACAATGTTGATTGGAATACTCTCTTTCAAATTCTGAAGGTGACAGCTGGGTAAAATACATGGAGCGAAAGGCTATTTACAATTTGTACAGAAACCAGATGGCAGTTATAAGAGTCGAAGGACATGAAAGGGAAGCGGTGGTTGGGAAGGGAGTGAGACAGGGTTGTAGCCTATCCCCGATGTTATTCAATCTGTATATTGAGCAAGCAATAAAGGAAACAAAAGAAAAGTTCAGAGTAGGTATTAAACTCCATGGAGAAGAAATAAAAACTTTAAGGTTCGCCGATGACATTGTAATTCTGTCAGAGACAGCAAAGGACTTGGAAGAGCAGTTGAATGGAATGGACAGTGTATTGAAAGGAGGATATAAGATGAACATCAACAAAAGCAAAACGAGGATAATGGAATGTAGTCAAATTAAGTCGGGTGACGCTGAGGGAATTAGATTAGGAAATGAGACACTTAAAGTAGTAAAGGAGTTTTGCTATTTGGGGAGCAAAATAACTGATGATGGTCAAAGTAGAGAGGATATAAAATGTAGACTGGCAATGGCAAGGAAAGTGTTTCTGAAGAAGAAAAATTTGTTAACATCGAGTATAGATTCAAATGTCAGGAAGTCGTTTCTGAAAGTATTTGTATGGAATGTAGCCATGTATGGAAGTGAAACTTGGACAATAAATAGTTTAGACAAGAAGAGAATAGAAGCTTTCGAAATGTGATGCTACAGAAGAATGCTGAAGATTAGATGGGTAGATCACATAACTAATAAGGAGGTACTGAATAGAATTGGGGAGAAGAGGAGCTTGTGGCACAACTTGACTAGAAGAAGGGATCTGTTGGTAGGTCATGTTCTGAGGCATCAAGGGATCACAACTTTAGCATTGGAGGGCAGTGTGGAGGGTAAAAATCGTAGAGGGAGACCAAGAGATGAATACACTAAGCAGATTCAGAAGGATGTAGGATGCAGTAGGTACTGGGAGATGAAGAAGCTTGCACAGGATAGAGTAGCATGGAGAGCCGCATCAAACCAGTCTCAGGACTGAAGACCACAACAACAACATCAAAGGCTTTTGATTGTGTAAATCATGGAATACTTCTAGATAAGCCCAAGTACTGTGGTATGAATGGGACAGTGTTCAAATGGTTTAAATCATACCTAACTGGAAGAGTGCAGAAAGTTGAAATAAACAGTTCACATAATATGCAAAAAACTGGTGATTTCTCAAACGGGGGAACAATCAAGATTGGGGTGCTGCAAGGTTCGGTCTTGGGTCCTCTGCTGTTCTTAATGTATATTAATGACTTGCCATTCTATATTCACGAAGATGCAAAGCCGGTACTTTTTGCCGATGATACAAGTATAGCTATCACACCCGACAGACAAGAATTATCTGGTGAAATTGTAAATTATGTTTTTCAGAAAATCATTAAGTGGTTCTCTACAAATGGGCTCTCATTAAACTTTGACAAAACACAGTATATACAGTTCCACACAGTAAATGGAATGACCCCATTAATAAATATAGACTTCGATCAGAAATCGGTAGCTAAGGTAGAATATTCAAAATTTCTACGTGTATGCATTGATGAGGGGTTGAACTGGAAAAAACACACTGAAAATCTGCTGAAACATTTGAGTTGAGCTACTTATGCTATTAGGGTCATTGCAAATTTTGGCGATATACATCTGAGTAAATTAGCTTACCACGCCTATTTTCATTCTCTGCTTTCATATGGCATCATATTCTGGGGTAATTCATCATTGAGTAAAAGAGTGTTCATTGCACAAAAGCGTATAATCAGAATAATTGCTGGAGCTCATCCAAGATCATCCTGCAGACACTTATTTAAAGAGCTAGAAATCTTCACTGTAGCCTCACAATACATATATTCACTTATGAAATTTGTTATTAACAATCCGAACGAATTCAAAAGTAATAGCAGTGTACATGGCTACAACACTAGGAGAAAGGATGATCTTCACTACTCAAGGTTAAATCTAACTTTGGCTCAGAAGGGGGTAAATTATGCTGCCACAAAAGTCTTTGGTCACTTACCTAATAGCATCAAAAGTCTGACAGATAGCCATATAGCATTTAAAAGGAAATTAAAAGAATTTCTTAATCGCAACTCCTTCTACTCATTAGATGAATTTTTGGATATAGTAAGTGGGTAATTTCCCAACCTCCACAAAAATAAATAAATAAATAAATAAATTATTGAGTGTCATGTAATATTTGTCAAGTGTAATATCTTCTATAGACACCTTTTATTAACCTGACATGTTCCACATCATTACGAAATGTCGTATTCATGATCTATGGAACAAGTACTAATCTAATCTAATCCTGATGAGGGTTATCCTTAACTTCCGTCTAGCCATTTTTAAACCATTTGCACCATTTGTGACACCAATTATGGCTTGAGCACTCATCACTGTCGGCTTCCTACATCATTTGGCGTGTCTCTGTAAAGATTTTATTAAGTTTTACGCAAAATTTAATGCAGGTGCAGTGCTCCTCTAACTCTGCCATCTCGACATTCGCAGACTGTGTGACACAACGCTCTACTCAATACAGCACAAATAAATATCTAACAGACATACAACAATGAAACTTCTGGCAGTCACACATTAAACCCAGATGTGTGAAGGGTTGCCAACCACATTTTGCTCAAAAACACCATTGGTGCGAAATTACGAATGTTCTGGAATTTTTTGTACAGACCTCGTATGCAGTTTCAAACCAGCAATGATGATCTGTTAACACCAGAGGTAGTCATTATTGGTCATACACTAAGTTGATGACAATATGTGTAAGTCCTTAGGGTCCAGCCAGTTAACAAGTTAAAATGGGATCAACATGCAGATAAACTAACCAAGAAACTTATTTCAATATGTTATGCTGTTAGAAGTATCTCTCTTTGTGATGATGTAAAGACAAAAGTGCTGCCTTATTTAGCATATTTTCACAGTCTGTTGTCAAGTGGTACTATCATCTGGGATATTACACCTAAAGTGAATAAAGAGTTTATTCAGCAGAAGCAAGTAGTAAGAATATACTGTAAAGTAGATAACTTTACAATTTGCAGAAGCCTCTTTAAGGATTCTGGAATTGTTACACTCACTTCCCAATTAATGTACTCATTAATAGTTTTTGTCACTGATAATAAAAATCAGTTTCAGGCAAACTGTAGTTTATACATTCACAACCAAGACATAAAAATACAGGGTGGGGAAAATAGAAGTGGCCCGGAAAACAGAGTTCCGAGGTACAAAGGAACACAGCAGAGGAAAGAAAATACAATACTAACCAGGCAATAGGAGATGTTGAAAGTGATCACCATTCTTCTCTTGGCACTTTTGGGTCCTCGTCAGCAAGCTGCTTAAGGCAGATCGAAGCTGGACTGCTGGAATTGTTGCAATCTCACCCAAAATGTTCTCTTGGATGGGTGATCATCCAGTCTGACGAGCACTGTTGGCAAGCGAGATGCAGTCAGCTCTTGTGAGACAAACTGAGGAGCAACTTGATTGAGAAGTAGCGGCTCCAGTCTCATAAGCTGACATATGGCCAGGAAAACGATGTGCTGACCACATGCCCCTCGACATTTGCATCCAGTGATGCCTATGGGCTGAGGGTGACAGGTTGGTTCCATTGGGCCTTCATGACCTGTTTGGGCAGAGTTTAATTTAGTTTTAGTCATCTAAAATGTTCTGATGCAGTTCTTGAAGACTGGGAGGGTTGTTGTGATACATCTTAGACTTGACGGCTCCCCACACAAAATAATCACCTACAGACTGACCAGGTGACCTGGGCAGCCAGCTAGGGCCACAACCAGACAGACCTTTGCTCACAACTCTGTCAGCTATCAAGACTGTGTAAATGTGCTCCAAGGTTCGGATGGCTGTATGGGCAATTGCCCTGTCCTGTTGAGGTGTGTTTACATGCATACATTCATGTCCAACCATATTCACTCATCCAGTCTACTTTTATTTGCCATACCCTGTAGTATTCATCCAAGCTTTGTCTCCTTGTCTACAGTTTTGTATGGAGTCATGTTTGGAAGATACTCAACAAACTCCCATTCAACAAAAACAATGCAGACTTTGTTTCCTTGTCTAAAGTTGTGTGTGGAGTCATGGTTGGAAGATATTCATCAAACTCCCACCTTTTAACTACATGGCAAGTCAAAGTATTTGTTATAATGCTGTATGATACATAGTAATTTACTGCAGATAGGGCACAGTTTTGACAGATGTGTGAAAATATTTTTGTTGAAGAATTTCATTGTACTCGAGCAATGCCATGCTGGATACACAGGTCCTCACAGAATCACTGAGGTTAAGAGCATTGGGGCCAGTTAGTATTGGTATGAGCTACCATCTAGGAGTTGTAACATGACATTCTGTGGCTGCACAAAAAGCATTATTCAACATGGTGGCATTGCTGTCCGGTTTCCTCCGAGCCATAATCCATAGGTAGCAGTCATCCACTGGAGTAGTAGCCCTTGGGCAGCCGGAGCAAGGCATGTCATCGACAGTTCTTGTCTCTCTGTATCTCTTCCATGTTCGAACAACATTGCTTTGGTTCACTCTGAGACACCTGGACACTTCCCTTGTTGGGAGCCATTCCTGGCACAAAGTATTGACTGTCTAGGCATGGTTGAACTACAGACAACATGAGCTGTGTACTTCCTTCCTGGTGGAATGACTGGAACTGATCAGCTGCCGGACCCCTTCCGTCTAATAGGTGCTTCTCACGCATGGTTGTTTACATCTTTGGGCGGGTTTAGTGACATCTCTGAACAGTCAAAGGAATTGTATCTGTGATATAACATCCACAGTCAACATCTGTCTTCAGGAGTTCTAGGAACCAGGGTGATGTAGAACTTTTTTTGATGTGTGTAGTTTTGTAAAGCTAAGTTATACACAATTTAGTAGAGACTCACCCCAATTAATTTACAACAAGAGACATATACAGGAAAAAGTGCAAGGTAACCTAAGTCTGTAATCTAAAGCAGAGTTCAGCAAATATCATATCAAAGTTCTGCCTATAACATTATACTGGATCGCGTATTATATCAACATAGAATGTATATTACCAAATATGGTATTACGATGCAGTAAATGTTACCCTCTGGGAGAACTTAAGTAAAACTGACCAAGAGTTACCTAATGGATTTGGATTATTGAACCTGAATTTAATATAACAGTAGAAACCAGAAAGCTAAAGAGTAAAATCTGGAAAATATTTTAAGTAACCAAGTTTACTTAAATGAAATAAAATATGGGCACCAGCCTAATTAAGCATGGTAATATGAAACATTACTTTTAAAGAATCTGTATTGAATTTTGGTAAAGGAAAGCTACCATTACTTCTTTCCCAGAGAAGTGCAATAAAACTCTATTATAATAAGATAAGTGATACTGTGAATACTAGCAGTCATAAATAGCATGTGCAAGCTCTCACAGGAACAATTGACACTTTATCTCTTCTCAACAGTAATACTTTGTCATTTATAAATCATCTCATCCTCAAATGTTGTGAAAGACACTACTAAACCAAAATTGGACATGGACATAGTCCTGTTTCAATAGTTACTTTTCATATAGTACAAATATAATTAACAGTCACTGGCAATAGGGTTTTTACACTCACTATAAATCAATCTTGTTTCTGTTTTCATTAATAAAAGCAACTATGGTATAGGCAAAGATTTAGGTGGGGCCCTCAAACTGTCTTTCCAAATTTTACTACACAAAGCACACAAAACTATAGAATCTCTTCAAAATGCAATTAGTAAACTCATTGTTCAAAATTGTTTTCTCATATTAAGCAACACAAAAGTGAGGAGACTTAAACTGTCCATTACCATAAAGCAAACTAAACACACTTTCTTGTAAGCTGCAAATTTTGGTATTATTCTTTTATTCAAATTTCACTCAGCTTGCAGCACTTTTAAAACAGTTAATGCCAGTGATTTTTCATACAGGTTCTTAAGTATAACTTTAAATGTATTTTACTCTAACCAACCTCAAAATAATATGTTTCCTTTTGTCATTAGCGCAACCAGTAATTTTTGCTCACAGAATTAAAAGCAGTTAATCTTTGAAGCACAAATACTTTGAATTAAAACGAATCAAATATTATGGAGGTTTTCATAAATGCAATACTAACTACCTCCCTCGATTTCAATGAAACACACCATATTTCTATATCTCTTTTTGCACTCAGGATTGTACAAATAGTCAACCATTTTCATTAGACTTTAACACACAGGATACTCGGATGTCAGAATCTATGTGGAGTGGATCCTAAGAGGTATCATGAGAGGAACCAAATCAAGGATTGGAACAAGCTTCACACAGTTTGCCTGATTATTGCAAATTAAACAACACTTAAATGTACTGGTTCATACTTTGACATAAATCTGACCTCTTAGATTTACTGAAGTTATGGCACAATATTGGTGGCGAGGACATGGTGGCTACCTGGTCTTTCCTCTGGATGTAATTTGCTCTATTACTTTCTTCTCAGTGACAAAATTACCAACTTTAGAGCCTTTTCCAATAATAGAGCACCATTTCAGAGCCGTACACACATTTGAGGCCTTTCCATATTAATCCAGGTACTGGATGTCACCCTCAGCACTTGCGCTGTTCACTCACTTGCTGCTCAGACCAGAACTGTCCAGTAGCTATCTAGCTGCTGACTAATTGTGTCCTCTCACTTGGTGCCCAGACTGAGTGCCACATCCAACTTTTAGCCCGCACCAACCACATTTTGGCGTGCACCAACTCACTCCCGTTACAAATGGGAAGTACTGTTGTTTTTCATTTTATACAATGCAAGTCCCTAGGTATGAACCAGCTTGTGCACAGCTGTAAACAAACATCTTTAAAAAAATCTTGATATTTAAATACATTAACATGTCAACAAAAAAGCCACATATTTATATAACATTTTTCTCCAATTAATACAAAGAATTTAAATGGTAAAGAGAAAACATTTTACACTACTGTTCACCTCGTTACAATAGGTCAAAGACACTGCATAGTAAAAAACTATATGTATACTTGACATTAAACAGAATTAATCAGTACAAAATATTTACAGAATTAACTGTGGTGTTACACGCCTATGACAAACAAAGTCCAAAGTTAAACTGTTATCACACTCACCATGTGCTCCACAGATTGTATCATAGCTGGCTCAGACTGGTCCTGGACCAGCTAATATGCCAGATTCTGGCCTGTTCTCACCAAAGCGCACTCCTGATGATCAACACCCTGTGGGTAGTGGAGCCACAGCAATTGACAATAGTGTCGTGCAAGCTTTTCAGTTTACATAGTGATGTTGGGTGGCACCACTGTGAGTAGTAAATCCTGTAGCCACAAATTTGCATATTTAAGCTTGAAAATGATGCTTCTATAAATCCTACTCAATAGTCATGACTCTTCAATGAATTATTTATAGAGAAAGCAGATTTTAGCAAGTATGGTGAAAGTAGATGTCACCCTAATACTTCACCAGAAAAAAATCTCTTCAGGCGTGGTCAAATGTTTAAGTGTCTCACAATATTTACAATAGTTTTCAGCAATGGATGTTTGAGATTATTATAAATAATCATGGTGGTTTACAGGAAGGGAAAAGTATGGTAGCTCCCACAAAAAAAATTATTGAGAGGATTAGCACATGATTAGATAATAATAATGAAGTTGCAGGAACATCTCTGATCTCACAAAGATCTTCATCTCTTTACTAAGTCAAAAATGAAATAGTTATGGAATTACAGGGATTCCTTTATGTGGCTTTCTTTTTAGGCATGAAACAGAAGAGTAAGAGTCAGTCCCTTTTCAAATGCAGAAAATTATCCTTCCAAATGCAGAACAATTGCACAAGATGTCCTTCAATTTTATATCTGGAAACTACAGAAACTTCTCTACATTTTAAAAGAATTTCTGTGGAGACATAGAAGTGCCATGATTGTCACTTTTGTGGACAATTGTTTACTCATTACATTCACTAGTGTCAGAATATCACTATGCTTAGTTACTGCTTTGTATTCCAAGTTAATAAAGATGTATGTTATAATACTGGCTGTCTCAGGAATTACAGCTAATGTGGTTGATAACCAAAAACATATTTTTTGGCAACAAATATATGATATAACTATGAAATTTAACATAGGCCCACAGAAAAACATGACATTGCTGATGCCAGGGCTGCAAGGCTGCATACTGGTCCAGATGAAAATTTTGACACATCTATAGAATATATTTATATATTTATCCATAGACAATAAATATAGTTATCCATAGACAATCAATTTTGTATAATGAACAAATTTATTCATTTCCAGTTGTTCACAGAAAAAAATTGGGAAGTCATGAGCAAAGATGCAAAACTAAAAATGATCCTGTATTATATGAAAAATGGATGGCCAAACTATTTGCTTAAGTACAAAAAATTTGGCAACCCTATCTTAACAAAAGAACTACCTAAGCATCAGTCATGGCCTGTTACTTTTTTGGACCTAGTTCACACGGGTTGTTATGCATAAAATGTTCCGAAAGAAAGAAAATTTTGTACACACTGCATGGCAGATCCTGGGACATTTGCAGGATAATAAAATAGCAAAGAAATATTGCTGCTGGTGGCAAAAATAAGAAAAAGAAGACAAAGAAATCAAATAAATGTTTTCACAATGTGAACCTCATTAAGTGGCAAAACCAAATCTCAAAAAGTAGTTTCATAACTGGTCCCAAACAATATAACCATAGGAAAGGATTCACACTGATTATATGAGAAATGACCACAACAACAAAAACCACAATAAAGGCACACCAAAAAACATTTGCTGTAGAAGGACTCCTGAAGACACACAGATTCAAACAATGGGACACAATTTGTATCAAAGGAGATCAAAGACTTCTGGGGCAGGAATGGCATAGTATGACTAACTGCACATCCTCTTAAGTCTGCTTCAAATAATGAAGCAGAAAGAGTTTTAAGAACTGTCACAGGAGACATGAAGAATATATTAACTGGAGAAGGGGGAACAAGAAAAATACCTTGAAGAAAACCCAGGTAACTTATTGCACAACTTCAAATTCAATAACTGCTGAACAACTTCACTGGAATCAGCAAAGGATCACAATGTCACAGATCGTTCCAGAAAAAGAGCAGACAAAACTAAAGAAAAATTCAAAATTCCAAGTGTAATCAGACAAATAGGAAATACACTGGACATATTGAAACTGCTTTATGGAATTGATAAAAGATACTTGATGTTTCTGCATCCGTAACTACCAGTGGAGCAAAACAAAAAATGAACCTCAGGAAAATCCTGAAAATACACAGATTCCAGTGACAAATACCAAATTTGGGAGATGAACAAGGGTTTGTTGAAATGTAGTATGTTGTACTTGATCCTCACATAAACTAGGAAGGAAAACATGTAGCTGAAAATCTTCAGAAACTTATTTAGATTTTAAGAGAATTAATTTGAAGATATAGAAGTACCATGATTGTCAGTTTTATGCGTAGTTAATAAGTATCCTGTGTTTATAAAAGTATATATCACTATACCAGCTGCCTCAGGAATAACAACTAATATGGTTGATAACCAGAAACAAGTTACTCAAGATTTCTTTCTTTCTTGTTTGTATTACATTTCCATTTTCTGTTAATGATTTGTCCATTAATATAAACTCTCCAACAATTATATTTGGATATGATACATCTGTAGGCTTATTATTAAAAGTCATGAAGCTGAAAAAATCCTGACTGCATCATTAATACATTTGATTGGTTAGAAACATGCTTCCAGTTAAATGAGTTAACTTTAGGCATCACAAAAACCCATAAGAACCAAACAGTGAGCATGTAAGGAAATTAAAATAAATTGTAAAAATAAATGCATAACAGAGAACATTTCTAGAGAGAAACCTAGAAAAGAATTTAACACTCCCATAAGAAACACAAGAATAAAGTTCTCTCTCCATTTGTTAACGAAATGATATTCCTCAACTTAACATGAATGATCTCCTTTGACCATACTCAAGCTCAACACAGACAAGGGCAAAAATGTCAATAACCCTGTAGAAAATCTTAGATTCAATGGAAAGTCCATTGAACACTCGATAACACAATCCTTTTGCTACTGTAATATCCAAAGATATTTCCTATGATGTGATGCAGACCTCACACTTGACCAAATACTCAGAAATCTCTAAGTTTGTGCTCCCATTGCGAGGTGCAAATCTGAATAGAATGAAACTCAAGGCTCCAACAAGACAGGTACAATTTCAAAGTAACTTCAATCTTGCCAGAAGAGTCTGACAGCAATGAACAATTTGCCTGTTAAATCAGCCACAGCGACCTCAGAGAATCTTGGTCCTTGTAGATCAGAGATAGAAAAATTTAATATGATTTTAGAAAACTGCAGGAGCGTCCAAGGAAATGTCCCAGAATTATTACCACTTACTGGTGGTTATAATGCATAGATAGTGTTGGGAACAGAAAGCTGGTAGAAGCCAGAAGTCAATGAAAATGAAATCCTAAGTTAAGACTGGAATGTTTATCGTAAGGATAGGTTAGTCCCCAATGGTGGTGGCGTGTTTATTGCAGTAAAATTTTCAATAAAATCTAGCGAGGTCATCACGGATTCTGAATGTGAATTAATCTGGGTGAAATTGAGTATCAAAGAATGGTAAAAAATGGTGATCAGATACTTTTATAGACCACCTGGGTCAGGATCTGTAGTTGTAGAGCACTTCAGACACAACTTGCAGAACATCATTAGCAATTTTCCTGATCATGCTGTTGTAATACCGGGTGACTTCAACTTGCCAGGTATAGATTTGGAATGTTGTGCCATCAAAACTGGTGCCAGAGACAGGGAATTGTGTGACATTGTTCTGGATGTCTTGTCTGAAATTACCTTGAGCAGATAGTTAGAGAATCAACTTGTGAGGGTAACGTCTTAGACCTCCTGGCAACAAAAAACCTGAACTTATCAAATCAGTTAATGCAGAGTGAGGTATCAGTGATCATAAGGCTGTGACAGCATCTATGATGACGGGTCCTACAAGGAATGTTAAGAACGGTAGGGATATATATTTTCTCAGCAAGGGTGACAGGATACAAAATTAAGAATATCTCAGCAGTCAGCATTAAATATTCGGTGATGAGGACGAAGATGTGGAGAACAAATGGAAAAAATTCAAAGGTATTGTTCAGTATGCCCTAGACAAGTATGTTCCGAGTAAGGTTTTAAGGGATAGGAAAGAGCCACCATGGTTTAATAGCCATGTTAGAAAAGCACTAGGCTACATAAACAAAAAGCACATCATCTCAGATTCAAGAGAAGTAAAAACCTAGCTGACAAACAAAAGCTGAACGAAGCAAAAAGGATCGTAATATCTGGAGTACCACAGGGGAGTGTAATAGGATCATTGCTGTTTACAATATATATAAATGATCTAGCAGAAAGTGTTGGATGTGCTTTAAGGCTATTCACAGATGATGCAGTTGTTTATGCCAAAGTAGCCAGAAGATAGTAAGAATTTGCAAAAGATTTGCAGAGAATTAATGGATGGTGCAGACTCTTGCAGTTGAACCTGAACATAAATAAATGCAGCATATTGTGCATACATTGGAAAAGAAATCCACTACTGTACAGCTACACTATTGATGACAAACAGCTGGAGACAGCCATAAAATATCTAGGCGTAACTAGCCAGAGCAACCTTAAGTGGAATGACCATATAAAACAGATAGTGGGAAAAGCAGACACCAGACTCAGATTCATCGGAAGAATCTTAAGGAAATGTAATTCATCCACAAAAGAAGTGGCTTATAAGGCACTTGTTCACCTGATTCTTGAGTATTGTTCATATATCTGGGATCCCTATCAGGTAGGACTGATAGCGGAGATAGAGAAGATCCAGCAAAGATCAGCGCATTTCATCACGGGATAATTTAGCTTGCGAGAGAGCATTACGGAGATGCTAAACAAACTCCACTGGCTGATGTTACAAGAGAGGTGTTGTGCATCATGGAGAGATTTACTATTGAAATTTCAGCACAGCACTTTTTAGGAGGAATTGGACAACAAATTACTTCCCCCACATACATCTTGTGTAATGACCATGAGGAGAAAATTCAAGAAATTAGAGCCAATACAGACGCTTACTGACAATCATTCTTCCCACACACTATTCATGAGTGGAACAGGGTTGGAGAAATTAGATAGTGATACCAAAAGTACCCTTCACCACACACAATTAGGTGCCTTGCAGAGTATGATGTAAATGTAGATACCAACAGTTTCCACAAGCTCATTGCTGAACTTAACACTGTCCACTGTAGGCGAATGTGGTATGCTGTTGGAAGCAGTGCTGGATCTGTAGCAGAAGACATCAGTTGACTGGGTGAAATGGAACTGCCTGGGTCGGGGTTGTTGTGGTCCTAAACACTCACATGGCAGAGGCATATTTGCTTTGTTTGGTCGAACGTGACACAACAGGTGCAGCAGGAGGTCTGTATACAAAGGCCCACTGTAGGCCAAGTTGCAAATTTATTGGCTCGCTGGACTGCGAAAACATTGAATCGCAGGGACTATGCTCACTGGAGTTGACCTGGCAGAGGTGTATTGCAGAGTGGCATCAGTACTTTATGACTTTCGCAACATGCCACATTGTGTGTCTAAGAAATGAATTATTTAGTTTTTCATTTGTAATGCAAATATTATTTGGTGCCATTGACACTAGCACATGGAATATGACATAATGTGGCATTCTAACAAGGTATAATTTATGGGATTGTGGTTTAGAGAAGCTTAATTAACAAAATGCAATACCAAGGCTTCAGGTAAAAATATATTTGGAACATAGGAATATGTCACTGATTATTAAACAGTGGGAACTTAAACAGCCTTGTCTTCATTCATGGTTGGGTTTATTATCTTTTTATACAGAAAATCAGAATTATTTATGGAAAATCATTCCCCCTGCTTCCTACTTGCAGCTATTGTCCACAATGAGAAAAGTCTTTTCTGAAGATTTAAGAGGAGTAAGATTACAGTAAACGTTTTAGTTTAGCAGTGTGGCTTCAGTTGCCTGAGACTGCAGTTGTGTGAGTGAGTTGCGTTTGTGCGAGTGTGTGTGTATGTCGGGGGGTGGGGGCGGGGAGGGGGGGGGGTGTCTGTTGCTGACAGAAGGCCTATGGCCAAAAGCTTTAATTCAGAGAGTCCTTTTGTTGTGCCTATCTGTGACTCAGAATCTCCGCTATATGATGAGCAGCAACTTTCCTTTTCATAAAATGATGCCAAAGGATACAATACAGATGTGTAGAAGTATCCGATGCATAACTTATTACAGAAAACATGAGAAAAATATCTACCATACAAGTCATAATCGATACATATATGAGGACATGGCGTTCAGATTTTAAGATCTGTGGAACATTCTGTCACAAGAAAAATGATACAAAGTCAAAACTACAACATTACAACACTAAACTATAAGAATAGGTGCAGCGACAATATAAATTACTAGAATTACAAACTGCAAGTTTAAATCTATTAAGTCATATCTTCAACATCATCAAAGAAGAGAAAAAATAATTCAGATCCTAAATGTAAAGCGAGTGATATGACTCAAAAAACTCACGACAGGTACAGACCACAAGAATATACTCAATCACAAGTAGGAGTATAGTACAAAATCAATCAGCCACACAAACAAGAGTATGTAAGGAGATGTTGACTCATGAAAGTAGAAAATACCGAAAAAATATTAGTGCCTATGCTTACGATATGGAGACCAACCAATAAATCCAAGCCACACCTGGTACACATCAGCTGAAATGTTTTGACACAGCAACATGAATAAGGTTCATAATCATATATCAGTTAGTTCAATCATATGTAAAGAATAATTATAGGAAGCATCTAGCCTCAATCAATAGTTGAACACTCTCCTTGAACACTCTTAAACAGTTGTGATGACCAGGGGTACCAAAAAAAGTTAAGCATGAGTTTGCACACAACTCAAGTTCCAATGAGATACAATAATGCAGTAGTCAGGATAAATACAGGCAATAAGAGTGATAAATAGCTTTGAATGATGACAATCAAGTAGCTTGAGGACCAAAATCAGTGTGTGAAATCAGAAATGTATACATCTTGTTTTATACTTTGTACTCAATTTATGATCACAATTGTAAATGTCTTCCACATTATTTGCCAAGTGTTCATAAAAACTAACCTATGTACATAAAAGCCTAGAAGGTGCATTTACAATTGATGAGAAAATACTGAGTGTTGAGGTTAGAAAATTCATTGAAATGTATGACTACTAACCTTACAGCACCTAATTTTATCGGATTCTGATAATTATTTACAACATGGTTTGTAGAATGTGCTCTTGAACTTTTTAAATTTTCACATTTCTGTGCTGAATGTAACAAATCATCAATCATAGAACATCAACCTACCACAGCATTACTTATAGTTACATAATGTAGATTAAAACTGAAGAAACTGCAAAAAGGTGGGAAATTAAGGAGATGGGACCTGGATAAACTGAAAGAACCAGAGGTTGTACAGAGTTTCAGGGAGAGCATAAGGGAACAATTGACAGGAATAGGGGAAAGAAATACAGTAGAAGAGGAATGGGTAGCTTTGAGGGATGAAGTAGTGAAGGCAGCAGAGGATCAAATAGGTAAAAAGACGAGGGCTAGTAGAAATCCTTGGGTAACAGAAGAAATGTTGAATTTAATTGATGAAAGGAGAAAATATAAACATGCAGTAAATGAAGCAGGCAAAAAGGAATACAAACGTCTCAAAAATGAGATCGACAGGAAGTGCAAAATGGCTAAGCAGGGATGGCTAGAGGACAAATGTAAGGATGTAGAGGCTTTTCTCACTAGGGGTAAGATAGATACTGCCTACAGGAAAATTAAAGAGACCTTTGGAGATAAGAGAACCACTTGTATGAACATCAAGAGCTCAGATGGAAACCCAGATCTAAGCAAAGAAGGGAAAGCAGAAAGGTGGAAGGAGTATATAGAGGGTCTATACAAGGGCGATGTACTTGAGGACAATATTATGGAAATGGAAGAGGATGTAGATGAAGATGAAATGGGAGATACGATACTGCGTGAAGAGTTTGACAGAGCACTGAAAGACCTGAGTCGAAACAAGGCCCCCGGAGTAGACAACATTCCATTGGAACTACTGACGGCCTTGGGAGAGCCAGTCCTGACAAAACTCTACCATCTGGTGAGCAAGATGTATGAAACAGGTGAAATACCCTCAGACTTCAAGAAGAATATAATAATTCCAATCCCAAAGAAAGCAGGTGTTGACAGATGTGAAAATTACCGGACAATCAGTTTAATAAGCCACAGCTGCAAAATACTAACACGAATTCTTTACAGATGAATGGAAAAACTAGTAGAAGCCGGCCTCGGGGAAGATCAGTTTGGATTCTGTAGAAATACTGGAACACGTAAGGCAATACTGACCTTACGACTTACCTTAGAAGAAAGATTAAGGAAAGGCAAACCTACGTTTCTAGCATTTGTAGACTTAGAGAAAGCTTTTGACAATGTTAACTGGAATACTCTCTTTCAAATTCTGAAGGTGGCAGGGGTAAAATACAGGGAGCGAAAGGCTATTTACAATTTGTACAGAAACCAGATGGCAGTTATAAGAGTCGAGGGACATGAAAGGGAAGCAGCGGTTGGGAAGGGAGTAAGACAGGGTTGTAGCCTCTCCCCGATGTTATTCAATCTGTATATTGAGCAAGCAGTAAAGGAAACAAAAGAAAAATTCGGAGTAGGTATTAAAATCCATGGAGAAGAAATAAAAACTTTGAGGTTCGCCGATGACATTGTAATTCTGTCAGAGACAGCAAAGGACTTGGAAGAGCAGTTGAACGGAATGGATGGTGTCTTGAAGGGAGGATATAAGATGAACATCAACAAAAGCAAAACGAGGATAATGGAATGTAGTCGAATTAAGTCGGGTGATGTTGAGGGTATTAGATTAGGAAATGAGACACTTAAAGTAGTAAAAGAGTTTTGCTATTTGGGGAGCAAAATAACTGATGATGGTCGAAGTAGAGAGGATATAAAATGTAGACTGGCAATGGCAAGGAAAGCGTTTCTGAAGAAGAGAAATTTGTTAACATCGAGTATAGATTTAAGTGTCAGGAAGTCATTTCTGAAAGTATTGGTATGGAGTGTAGCCATGTATGGAAGTGAAACATGGACGGTAAATAGTTTGGACAAGAAGAGAATCGAATCTTTCGAAATGTGGTGCTACAGAAGAATGCTGAAGATTAGATGGGTAGATCACATAACTAATGAGGAGGTACTGAATAGGATTGGGGAGAAGAGGAGTTTGTGGCACAACTTGACCAGAAGAAGGGATCGGTTGGCAGGACATGTTCTGAGGCATCAAGGGATCACAACTTTAGCATTGGAGGGCATCGTGGAGGGTAAAAATCGTAGGGGGAGACCAAGAGATGAATACACTAAGCAGATTCAGAAGGATGTAGGTTGCAGTAGGTACTGGGAGATGAAGAAGCTTGCACAGGATCGAGTAGCATGGAGAGCTGCATCAAACCAGTCTCAGGACTGAAGACCACAACAACAACAACAATTTAAGGGAAGTTAATACCCCTAATTGAAAAACGTACATTTGGATAGAATGACTACTTTTCTAAACAAATAGTTCCATGAATTCTTCATATAGGATAATTTCTTGGTTAACAATTTATAAATTTCAGTCACAAGACTGTTGAAGTTGACAGATGCTTGAGTACATTATGCACCACCTCGTAGGTGGATTGGACCAGCAAGGGTGCAGCCATACAGGAGTGTGGAATTGGATCACGCACATCTTTCACTTTCCTCCCTAGATTTCTCATAACATGCTCCAATGGATACCGTATTTACCCAAATCTAAGCCGCACCTGAAAAATGAGACTCAAAATCAAGGGAAAAAAAATTTCCGAATGCCGCACCTGAAATTTGGGCTCGAAATTCAAGGGAAAAGTTTTAGAACGCACCTCCAAATTGACACAAAGATGGTCCATTGTAACATGAGACACAATTTAGGTCAAATGGATGAAAATACGGCTACAGTACTTTGGTTCAAGTCGTAAGCTTAGCATTAAGCTTTACCAGGTAGCCATTGCTATGCGTCAGGTGCTCCATCCGTATTTATACATGTACCCTTTCTTTTTCACGTGCTTCATGTGGTTTGAATCGATTGCTTATTTTGCTTTGATCTGAAAAGTATTCTCTTTGTTATCGGTTTTTACTTCATTCTAAGCTGAAAATGCATTATTGTACTGTGTCATGTATTGTTTGACGCATTATGATAATGGGTGTTTACGACCTGTCACCACTCACGGCATGGTTTGCTTTTGAGCACGCAACCGCCACTTCCAATAAAAAAAGAGGAATTGTCTCATTAGTTAAACAATGGCAAGAGACTGTTATTTGTTGTTACTTACACTGCTGCTTTCTGTAATAATGATCAACAAGAACCAAATAATAGACTGCGTATGATAAAAGATGTTCTGAACGAGAGTTTAGTGAAAATTTTTCTCCATTTGAATATCTTTGCAGACGCCTCTTTAGTACATTATATTCTGCACAGAAATTACAGTCATCTTAGATTTATAAATCTAGTTAGTTGCCGTGCTTCATTTCTGACTGTATCAGTATTCAGCATAAGAATAATACGAATATGAACATGACATGATATGTATATTCTTCCGCGTTTGCTGTTGTTTCATGCTTGTTTCGTAGTTTATTAGGCAGACAGGATTTAAATGAGATAGCAGCAAACATGAAAGAATACATGGCATAGTGTTTACATTTGTATTATTCTTATGGTGAAGAGAATACTGCTTGTGATTCATGATTCATAGAAGTTCCTATAAGCAACCATCTTTTGTCACAGGTAGGAAAAAATTCAGAACGTAGAGTTGGCCATATTGACATACATCCCAAACAATCTTGCCAGTCGGATTTTTGTAGTAGGTTTTTAGTGGCTTCAAATGCAGTGTTTGTTGTTTTTGTTGTCTTCAGTCTGCAGAGCGGTTTGATGCAGCTCTCTACGCTTTCCTATCCTGTGCAGTGCAGAGTAGCAACACTTATAAAATAAGAATGAAAATAACTTAGAAATTAAACGCTGAAATTTGAAAAAAAAATTATTAGGTTTGTAATACATCTTATACGAAATGTTTAAAATATGTCATGATTCTGAATCACTATCACTTGATTCTTTGTCGCTCATTTCTTTATACAGAGCATCGTCCTCCATACCATATAGAGCATTGGATATCGAAGATTTTTTTAAATGCTTGTTGCACAGTCTGATTTGGAACACGCTTCCATGCATCATAAATCCATTGGCACACTTGCGACAAACTTGGGCGTTTTACACGTCCTATTGATGTCAGTTGTAGGTCGCTTTTCAAAAGCCTGTTTGTGTACATGCATTTAAGCTTGTCCTTAAATGGTTATCCAAAGAGACGTCAAGTGGGTGCAGAATTGACGTCATCCCGCCTGGAATTACTGCCAAGTCTGTTTTGCTTTCCTCTGCTTTTCGTTTTACTGCAGGTGTTGTATGGCCTGCGTAAACCAAGCATTGTACTAGGACGATCATTCCACACACGCCTAATCCATTCCAGCACCATGTCCTCCGAAAACCACCCACTTTCGTTTGCTTTTACAATTACAATTTTTGGAAACACTTCCGATTTTGGTAAAGTATTTCGCTTGAAAACTATGAATGGGAGTAATTTATGTCCATCTGCTATGCAACCAAGCATGACGGACATTCGCTGTTTTTCGCCCCCCGATGTAAGGACACTAATGTCTTTCTTTCCTTTGGCGTCAACCGTATAATTTAACGGTATGTTAAGATATACGGGAGTCTGATCAGGATTTCCTTTCTGACCGAGGATATATTGCTTTTCTGTGCGCCGCCTAATAATGAAGCGCTGAAATTCCACAAGTTTTTCTTCATAATTTTTCGGCAGGTTCTGTGCAACTGAAATTTGCCTCCAAAGTGAAAAACCCCAGCGCTTCATAAACAGATCAATCCAGCTGTGACTAGACTTAAAATTTTGCAAATTTTTGCTCTCTCGCAATTTCATGTGCATTTTTAATATTTCAGCATTCACAGGCAGGAATTTCTGACGCTGTTCCTTAACAAATTCATTTAAAATAGCTTCTAGTGCATGATATTGGCCACACTTTGGCCCACTAAATGCGTTCCTGCTACTTGAACATTCAAATAACCTATCTCTCTGCAGTCGCCATTGCCTGACGTTCCTCTCAACTATCCTGTATCGCAAGACCTGCAGCACGATTAGAACTTTGTTCCGCAAAAGAAATAACTCCCCTCTTGAATTTGGCAGTATAATGAAAGCGCTGCATTATGGTTCACTAACACCAACAAGCACTTCAAAAAATTCCACAAAGCAATAAGTGCCGCTACATAAAATCTTAATGAGCCCCAGCGTATCAACTCGTGCAACAATCCTAAAGCCTTATACATTGTTCATTGTTGGTATTTTTGTGTACAGAAATTTATTTTTGTTGCTACGAATATTTGAAAGGCTGCTACATTCCAAAATGAACAATATGGAATTTCTATTTACTTCGTTGGATAATATATGAAAATGCAGTGGTCGAAACTCGGGGCGGAGAATAAAGCTCGTGTTCTACCTTTTTTTTTTTAATTTATTTACTGACGCAGATGTTTTGATGCTGGCACTTATCTTTGAAACTGCAAAGTATGCATGTGTAGCGCTACGTATATTCGACGGCAGAAGTTAGTTGTGGCGGCACCTACCAACATTTTCCAGAATTTCTGATTACTTTGCACTCGGTTCTATTCCGCAGGCGGCTTTTTGGATTACAAAAAACCGAAAAAATGTGCGGCTTAGATTCGAGTAAAGATGGTAGGTAACTTACTGTCTAGCTTTCACATTGAATCCTGAAACATTGTTTTGTGTACTAAGTATGCTGTTTAATACCTCCCTCACATCACACGCCATATGTTTTGCCTAGCTAAATTGAAAACATAAGTGTATAGGGTCCATGTCAGAATGGATTAAAAACTGTTCACATATGAAACTTTAAGCTACTGTTCGTATTATTTACAGTACATAAGTCTTCACTCAGTTTACCACAACAACTATGACTTTACCCAAAAGAGTTAATGGCAATCAAATTTAATTATTCTCCACATAGTACACACAAATAATAATATTTAACACTAACAGCTTTCTAAATAAGAAATTTATTACTAGATATTTAATGGCATTGTTGCATTTCAAAACTGCAAAAGGACCTACTCATTTAGTCATATGGCGTATACGTATCAAATTCTAAAGCACAAAGCTATTACAAAACAGAATTGTATAGTTGTATGAACCTGCAAAGACCAACAACCTTGCTGCATTGGTAACACTGGTTCCCATCAGATCACCGAAGTTAAGTGCTGTCAGGCTGGGCTAGCACTTGGATGGGTGACCATCCAGTCTGCTGAGCACTGTTGGCAAGTGGGGTGCACTCAGCCCTTGTGAGACAAACTGAGGAGCTACTTGATTGAGAAGTAGCGGCTCCAGTCTTGGAAACTGACGTACGGCTGGAGGAGTGGTGTGCGGACCACATGCCCTGCCATTTCCACATCCAGTGATGCCTATGAGCTGAGGATGACACGGCGGCCGGTCAGTACTGTTGGGCCTGATCTGATTGGGAAGAGTTTTTTTTTTTTTTTTTTTTTTTTTTTTTTTTTTTTTTTTTTTTAGCCTGCAAATGTGGTGTATTTTTTCTTCCAGACAAGGGATCACTAAGTATCCATGTTAAAATGTCTTGTCTTCTACGCTAGAAGTCAACAGTACCTGAGGTTTTACGTTTGTTTTGCTTACCAGTAGCTCCTCCTATCTTTACACCTACAACTGACATTTCCACAAAGTTCTTACTATACATGATCTTGTCCCTAAATTGTTCAGATATACCACAAATCAGGTTAACTGTACCAATCAAACAGTTACCTTTCCACTGACCATTCTCAATTTTAATGTAAGGACACCCAAAATCTGAATCATCCTCTCTGTTGTCAGACACTTCATGTAAAGACAATTTTCAATTTCAGCAAATGCTACATTCACACTATCTTTGCAAGGTTGTATCAACTTTACAGGTATCATAGTATTACTCTGATTACTCATGTTGTCAGGTAAAGATCGAACACAATGACTAGATTCCATTGGACAACTAACATCACTTGTTGCAGAAGGAACACAAAACACTTTACTGTCAAAATTACACTTCCTACTTAGATCGTCTTTCACTTCATTCTGACCGAGCGAGGTGGCGCAGTGGTTAGCACACTAGACTCGCATTCGGGAGGACGACGGTTCAATCCCGTCTCCGGCCATCCTGATTTAGGTTTTCCGTGATTTCCCTAAATTGCTTCAGGCAAATACCGGGATGGTTCCTTTGAAAGGGCACGGCCGATTTCCTTCCCCATCCTTCCCTCACCCGAGCTTGCGCTCCGTCTCTAATGACCTCGTTGTCGACGGGACGTTAAACACTAATATCCTCCTCCTCCTCACTTCATTCTGCCAATTTGGATACAAATTGTGACTAACCACAGCTAACTTATTCCAGAATGCACTTATCATTAATCTGGGCCCAAACAAACTTCAAAAAGTTTTCACCTTTATTCTCCAGGCTCACAGATACCTCACCTACACTGTTTGGATCATTACTCTGCAGGACATTAATGAAAAACTGTTTTGACTGGACTGGGATTCCATGACCCTCACTTGCATCATCACATACATCACTTACCTTACCTGTATTGTCAACATCATTTACAAATAACTCTGAAACTTCATTATTCTTAAGCTCCACAAATACCTGATACTCATCATCATCATGATCATCACCATTATGATCATCATCATATTCCTCCAAAATTACTTCATCAACAACATCACTAACAATACAAGTCTTATCTCCATCAAAGTCACTTACCTCCCCTACATTCATTTGCAATTAGCCACTGGTCTCAGACTTACCAACCTCAGTTACTTCACAGCTCTCGTTCACATCTACATCAAAAATACCACCTAGTTCAGATCCAATACTGTCACCACCTTCCTAGATGCTGACCTCCACCTCAAAGATGTCTACATCAGTACCTCTGTCCATATCGAACCTACTAACCACCAGCAATACCTCCACTTCAACAGCTACCACTCATTCCACACCAAAAATTCCCATCCATACAGCCTACCCACTATGGCCGTTGCATCTGCAGTGACAAGCAGCCCCTCCTGAAATATACTGAGGCTCTCACTGAAGCCTTCACAGACCGTAATTATCCTCCCAATCTTGTGCAAAAATATATCTCCCGTGCCTTATCTTTGCAGTCTCTCACCATCTCCCAAACTTACACCATCCAGCCATGGAGGAGCATTCCCTCTGTAACTCAGTACCACCCATGAATGGAGCAACTGAATCACATTCTCCGCTAGCATTTTGACTACCTCTCGTCGTGCCTTGCAGTCTCTCACCATCTCCCAAACTTAACACCATCCAGCCATGGAGGAGCATTCCCCCTGTAACTCAGTACCACCCATGAATGGAGCAACTGAATCACATTCTCCGCTAGCATTTTGACTACCTCTCGTCGTGCCTTGCAGTCTCTCACCATCTCCTAAACTTACACCATCCAGCCATGGAGGAGCATTCCCCCTGTAACTCAGTACCACCCATGAATGGAGCAACTGAATCACATTCTCCGCTAGCATTTTGACTACCTCTCGTCGTGCCCTGGAACGAGAAATGTCCTGCCCACTATCCTTCCCATCCCTCCCACAGTGGTATCCGCCATCCACTGAAACTACACAATATACTCATCCATCCCCACACAACTCTGTTTCCAACCCCTTACCTCATGGCTCATACCCTGTAATAGACTTAGATGCAAGGCCTGTCCCATACATCCTCCCACCACCGCCTACTCTAGTTCGGTCACAAACATCACCTATCCCATCAAAGGCAGGTCTACCTATGAAACCTGTCTTGTGATCTACAAGCTAAACTGCAACCACTGTGCTGCACTCTATGTGGGCATGACAACCAACAAGCTGTCTGTCTGCATGAATGTCCACCAACAACGAGTGGCCAAGAAACTAGTGGACTATTAGGTTGCTGAGCATGCTGCCAAACATGACTTCATTTATTTCAGTGACTGCTTCACAGCCTGTGCCATATGGATCCTTCCCACCAACACGAGTTTTTCTGAATTGCGCAGATGGGAACTTTACCTGCAATACATCCTATGTCCCCATAACGCTTGTGGCCTCAACCTTCGTTAGTCATTGTCCTCACCCATCCAGCCTCTTCGTTTCCATTCCAGCACTATACAGCCCTCAATTGCACCATTGCACCAAGTCTTTTTACTTCTCTCCTTTTCCACTAACCCCCACCCCACCTCTCCCCTACCCAATGTCTAACCTCCTGAACGCACATAGCTGCCCTACCCTCTCTCCATATTGTCCCTGTGTGCCTCCAGCAGCACTGCATTGTCTGCCACCTCTGTCCTACTATCCCTCCTCCTCCCTGCCTCAGCCTCCTCCTTACCCCCACCCAGTTGCCACTCCCATCATATACTGGTGGTGCTGCTCACAGTGTGGCTACAGTTGCCTGAGACTACAGTCGTGTGTGTGAGTTGCGTTTGCGTGTGTGTGTGTGTGTGTGTGTGTGTGTGTGTGTGTGTGTGTGTGTGTTATCTATTTTTGATGAAGGCCTTAAGGGCTGAAAGCTTTATTTGAGACAGTCTTATTGTGCCTATCTGCGACTCAGCATCTCCGATATATGGTGAGTGGCAACTTTCCTTTTCATAATATTGTTACATCACCTGATTTACAAACATCAATTACACATTAGTACATACTGCATCAAAATTCTCGCTACTCTCACATTCTGGTTTGTGATTAGCGTTACATCACCATAATTAAATATATTATCTCAAAACTTTGATCGAATTATAAATAAGAAATCTGATATTGGTTCTTTTCAGTTTCAGATACATGTGCCATATCATTAACACTTTTATTATTGCCTAATTGCAAGTGTAACTTGTTATGTTTCCTCGTCGCAAAACTGTGGACCTTCATTGAGGTGAACTGCCATTACCTGAGTAGTTACTTTTATGATTGTTTATTCTATTAAAATGCCCCGGTTGTCCCCATTATTCATATTGTGCTAATGTTCTCTCTCTATTGACACTTTGATCCTGATAGAAGTTACCATTATCTCTGTTTCTGTGGTTACTCAAATTGTGATTTCTATCATTTCGATTACTGTGGTACATACTTCTTTCTACTGCCCTATCCAGCCTGTCTACATATTATAAAAATTGTTCAAGACAATCGTCACATCCATGTACTAAATACCACTGCAATTGGTCTGGTAATCTCCCTTTAAGTGCATCGATCAAGATCTTTTGTAAAATGGTTTGTCAAGATGTGCTAATCTTTTAAATTGGTTCTTACATAACTCTTTCAAAGTGCTGTCCCTATTCCTATAATTAGGACAATTCAAAAATTCACTTTTGATTCTCCCCTGTTCAGCTTCTGAGAAAAATTTATTTAAAAAACTTTTCTCAGAATTCTGATATATTTCCCACTGACTTAAATTTAAATTTACCCATGACAGAGCTTCACCTTCAAGAAATATTTTAACAAATTTAATTTTCTGATTATCAGTCGTGCCTGACACAAAACTATCTCTGCAGTGGTGCAGAAAATCCACTGGATGTAAATTATCTGATCGAAAACGTTTAATAGGAGTGTTGGACCACACAATACCATTATTTGCACACAGATTTTTTGCGAATGCAAATTTCATGAAATGCTGAAACTTTTTTGATCTGAAACAGTTACATTAGTTTGCATATTGTTTTCTACATTTATAATTTTTTGGTTCAAACTGGTGATATTTTGTTGAGTTTTTTCTGCTATGGCCTTCTGTTCAACTCTGATGTCATCAACATTCTTTGATTGTTTTGCTGACTCAGCTACAAACTCATTTTCCAAAACAAATTTATTTTCTAAAACATCAACTTTTTTATTGACAATTTTAACCTCTCCGACAGCCCATTTTTTAACTCTGAAACTTGATTACTAAGTTGTACTCTGTCCATTTCGGTATTGTTTTCATTTCTTATTTCAGTTGACTGATCATTAACTGCCCTAAATTTGCTATTGTTATCTGTCTTCATTTCCTCTAGTTTTGCCGAAATTGACTCCAAAATATCATTTTTTACTGTTTCTTTACTGACTACGATTTCAGTTGGCTCAAACGTTCTCTGAGTGGATCCCACAGCTTTCATTCCTACCTCACTTTTGCTTTCATCCTTATTCATTTTGTTAACAGGAATATGAGTCCACAAACAAATTAACTTCAGAAATAGTTTGTACTTATCTTTCCTTTTTGATGTCCTTGGTTGTAGTTGTAAAGTCCTCTTCACTTTCATTCGATCTGGTCTGTCATTATTGGTAGTACATCGTCACTGTTGGTATGATTTGCTTTGTTGGGCAACCTTTGGGTTCTTGCTCCATGTGATTGAAAATTTATTCACACATAAATTTCAAAAATTATCAAAATAAAGCACTTTCTGCAACAGACAAAACTTCATTATTAGTCAGTCATAGATGACACCGACACTTGTAATTTACCCCCTCCTTAACAGTTGCAGCCATTGTCCACAATGGGCAATGTCTTTTCTGAAGATCTGAGAGGAGTAAGATTATAATAAATCTTTTCTTGTAGAGCTGGCCAGTTCTTTGTGTCTAGTGGTCTGATTCTTGAAGCTGAAATCCTTACATTTTGGGCCCTCTTGGTTGAATTGATCTAAATAATTTTGAAATTGTTGTTGCAGAATGTTTGTTTTTACATTAATTTATTTTGTCACATTTTAGTGTATCACACAGTCTTTTAAACTTTCACATTAACAAAGCCAAAATTACATTGTTTGCCCAAAATACAAAAATAAATGTGATCACATTCGAGGCATGCTTTCTACTACTTCACTCTGCAGTAATAACTGTATTCCAAAGAGTGTACAATTTTTCTTGACTGATGGATTTCCATTAGTTTTGATTATTATTTCATAAATGAACCCAGAAATAAACATAATAAATAGTACTAGATTGTGTAATTAATAATAGAGATTTTAAGAGTGCCAAATAATTCGTAATTTCAAATGCTTCTAAAAAAAATAATTTTAACTGTACATTCAGACTAGTATTTATTGATTATTATAACATCCAAAATAATTATTCTTATTCATAAATTTTAGCTTGAAATATAACATATTATGTATAAAATTATATGAAATTTTTCAGAAAAACAGCTGAGATAATAATGTTCTGTCCAAAATTCGAAAAATAATACTGGTATCAACTACTACTGTTGAGGAAAAATGATGCTAGAGGTGGATGTCCCGTTAAAAGTGCTGATTTGTTGAAGTACACAGGAGAACTTCTGCAGAGGTACTGCCAGAGCTGAAGCTGTGAAGGCAGGTCATGCGAGTCATTCCTGGATAGCTCAGTCTGTAGCAGCATTACCCATGACAGCAAAGATGTTTGGTTTTAGACCCAGTCTAGTAGTTTCCATATACCAGAAGTTTCAAAACAGCACACACTACAGTTCAGAATGAAAGACTTATTCTGATATACAGACCTCTCAAATGATGCATGAGATATGATACGAGCAGCAGGAGTAGTAGGAACCCAGTGGCTATACAGAGTGCTGAGGGTGGTGTGGAAGGAGAACAGAATTCCTGAGGATTGGAAGAAAGGAATTATAGTCCCGATCTTCAAGAAAGGGGATAAAAGGAGATGTGAGAACTACAGAGGAATCACCCTGCTATGCCACTGTGGAAAAATCTATGAAAAGATCCTGGAGAAGAGAATAAGAA
The DNA here is from genome assembly GCF_023898315.1 of Schistocerca nitens. Classification (NCBI taxonomy): domain Eukaryota; kingdom Metazoa; phylum Arthropoda; class Insecta; order Orthoptera; family Acrididae; genus Schistocerca; species Schistocerca nitens. The sequence goes on along the minus strand of NC_064621.1, from coordinate 98,523,381 downwards.
GCAGTATTGAAAGTAGACTGCAAGAGGAGCAGTATGGTTTCAGACCGGGAAGATCAACAACGGACCTCATATTTGCGGTAAGGCAACTGCAGGAAAGGCACTATGAGTACGGGAAGGACTTAATCATGGCCTTTTTAGATATTGAGAAGGCGTATGACAGTATCTGTAGGGACAAGCTCTGGGATGTGCTGAACGCAAAAGGGATAGATGAAGAGATAACACGAAAAGTCAGAAAAATGTATGAGGGAAGTGAGAGTTGTGTGAAAGTGGGGAGGGAACGTACTGCATGGTTCAAGCTGGAAAATGGGCTGCAACAGGGAAGTGCACTTTCGCCTTTATTGTTTATTATTGTTATGGATGAAATCCTACAGCAAGTATCAGATGCAATTGGAGATCATAAAATGAAAGCAGTGCTTTTTGCCGATGACCTGATGTTATGGGGAAATTGCGAGAAGGAGGTGCAAGAGCAGTTAGATGCATGGGAGGCAACGGCAGCACAATATGGAATGCATTTCTCTGCAAATAAAAGTGAAATAATTGTCACAACAAGGAAGAAGAATAGGCCAAATGTGGATATAACTTGTGGAGGGGAAAAACTACAAGTGGTAGAGAACTTCAAGTACCTGGGAAGCATGATTGAAAGTAAGGGGGGAAATGCAGTGGAAATAAATGAAAGGTGCAGAAAAGCAGGGCAGTTCTACAAATGCATTGGGGGGCTTATTTGGAGCAAGGAGGTGCCACAGAAATCCAAGGGAATTATATACCGAACCTACTTTGTCCCCATATTGGCATACGGAAGTGAGACATGGGTAATGCACAAAAGCGACAAAAGTAGAATACAGGCTAGTGAAATGAAGTTCCAGAGGAGCAGGTTGAGTGTAACAAGACGAGACAGATTGTGAAATGTGTATGTGAGGGAAAGACTAAAGGAGGAACCAGTACAGGACAGGATAGAAAAATCAAGACTGCAGTGGTATGGACACATGAAGAGAATGGACGAGGGAAGAATTCCAAAGAGGATGTTTGATCTGCAACTGGAGGGGAAGAGGCCCAGAGGAAGACCAAGAGATAGATGGGTGAAGGGAGTGAAGGAATGTGTGACGAGAAGAGGAGAGAACTGGACGAAGGTGGAAGAGGGGGAATGGTGGAAAGACAGAACACGATGGAGAGGCTTGTGTTCCCGACAGACCCAGCCAGTGGCTGGAAACTGTCCAAGATGATGATGATGATAGCCTAGCTGATACATACATACACACATACATACATACATACATACATACATACATGATGCATGAGATAGCCTAGATGATAGACTTTGATATTGCATGAAGTAGTTTGCAAGCTATAAATGTACTGTCTTGATTAGAGTCATATCCCACTTTCTTTGGTTGGTTTATTGGTCAACCTGAATATTCCTTTGTAATATTAACATGTTTTATTGTGTGGACTCCTTACATGTTTAAAGCTTTACGCCTTGATAAAATTTGGTAGTCTGAGCTTAAGTTAATGTTTTTTATCCAGGTATAAGCAATCATAATATCTGACTAAGTTATTATCTGTATATTCTGCACTCCTAGTTCTTTAAAGAATCAGGCCCCCACATATGAAACAAGTTAAGACATTTGATTACTTTAAAAATGAGTTGATATGTTAAATATTTGATGTTAAGTGTGTTACCAAGAAAAAGTTTGAAAGAGGTTTGAAAATATGTTTAAAGTTCATGAGAAGTCATTAAGTGCTCTCATTATCAAACAGTGAATGAGAATAGTCTGGGTGATTTATGCTCCATTTCAAGTGAAATCTAGTTTTTCGTGCATCTCCTGCATATTATTGGGGAGGGGTGGGTGATAAGAATTATTATCTAAGTAGCATTTTATGTGACAGGTTACTTTGCATTTGTTTACTGGCAACCAGTTGGTGTTCTGAATGCTCATACCCATCCAGCTGCATCTAAACAACAATAGCAGTTCTACCATATGATGCACAAGGTTATTTATGTCCTATGATGTAGGTCAGTTTTTGTTCATGACAAATAAATAAATTTGAAGATGTATACCTTACTTTTTGGTGCCAAAACATGGTCCTTCTTGGTTCATTCCTGCATATGAGCTTGTCACATAAGGCATCAAGATCAAGCTTCATCATTTCATGTCTATGGACATTGAGAAGGGAAATGGCATTAAGATGACACTGCCTGATTATAGGCCAAAAATATGTTTTCAACCTTTGCAGACAAGATAATGATCACAGTTCAGAATGTTACTGGAATCATCAGCACTATATACATGAATTTATCTAGGTTTGCCAATAGGACCATTAGGTGTTTTTTTCCTTTTTTTTTTAGGTATTTCACTAGTTCATCCAATGAAATAATGCTTGCAGAATCATTAATTTGCATAATTTCATGAAGCAAGCTTTGGTGGAGAAGTAAGAGCATTCCTGGTCTGTATCCAATATGTAAAAAGATAAAATAAACTGTCCAGTCACATTAATGCAATCACCTGTCAAAAGCCTGAACAACCACTTTTTCAGTGTGGACCACTGTGGGACTTGGAAAAAGTGAGTCAGTTAAGTTCTGGAAGGTACCAACACAGATGTGGAGCCATGCTGTTTTCAATGCCATGGCCAGCTGCACTAGGTTTCTCGGTTGAGGGTCCATGGCACAAACATCCTGGCTGAGGTGGACCCACAAATCCTTAATTCAGTTTTAGCTCAGGGTGATAGGTGGCCAGGGGAAGACAATATACTAATCCTGGTGCTCTTTGAATCATTCTTGTACAGTGCAAGCTGTGTGACACATAGCACTGTCCTGCTGGTAGATGCTATCATGCTGAGGAAAAACAAACTGCATAAAGGGATGGGCATGGTCCGCAGTGATAGATGCATACTTATGTTGATCCATTGTGGCTTCCAGAGTGGCAAGATCTCCCAGGAATGCCCTCCAGCCTGGACTCTTCTGATGATTGTTGCAGGATGTTTGCTTTTATGTGCCAGCCGCGGTGGCTGAGCAGTTCTAGGCACTTCCGTCTGGAACCGCGCGACTGCTACAGTCGCAGGTTTGAATCCTGCCTTGGGCACGGATGAGTGTGATATCCTTAGGTTAGTTAGGTTTAAGTAGTTCTAAGTTCTAGGGGACTGATGACCTCCGATGTTAAGTCCCATAGTGCTCAGAGCCATTTGCTTTTACGTATCCCATGCTGTACATGTCAATGGCCATCTGCCCAAAGGAGTATAAAATGGGATTCACCTGAAAAGACCACATGTCACCACTCAGCAGATGTCCAGTTGTGGAAATTGCAGGCTTCATCACTAATGAACAGCAGTCAGCATGGGTGCATGAACAAGACAGCTGCTGTGGATGCCCATGCACAGCAATGTTTGCTGAATGGTCATTGAGGAAACACTGTTGGTAGCCCCTTGGTTGATCTGGGTGATCAGTTGCTCCATAGTACCATGTATATTCATTCATACACATAACTCTGCTTGTGTCTGTATATGTGTGGATGGATACGTGTGTGTGTGTGTGTGTGTGTGTGTGTGTGTGTGTGTGCCAGTGTATACCTGTCCCTTTTTCCCCCTAAGGTAAGTCTTTCTGCTCCTGGGATTGGAATGACTCCTTACCCTCTCCCTCAAAACCCACATCCTTTTGTCTTTCCCTCTCCTTCCCTCTTTCCTGATGAAGCAACCTTGGGTTGCGAAAGCTTGATATTTGTGTGTGTGTGTTTGTGTGTTTTTTATTGTGTCTATCTACCAGCACTTTCCCGTATGGTAAGTCACAGCATCTTTTTTAATGAATATAAAAAAAGCAATCATAGAAGCCAAAAAAAGCACACAATCTCAGAAGTAATGAGAAATCCACCAGCAAGTGCAAAGCTGCTTGGAAGCTAATGAATAGTGTCACTAAAGATGAAGGAAATGTTACAATTAATGTCTCTCCCCAAAAATTCAGTGATTATTTTTTTAAATCAGTTGAAGAAGTAGGAAGTAGTATTGCTAAACCTGAAATCAGCTCATCACAGTTACTGTCAAAAAATAGTTGTAGATCATCAACAAATACAAGTATCTTCAGTTTCCCTGAGGTCTCACCAGATTTTGTGTTAAGAATAGTGAAACAGTTAAAATCATCAGACAATGTAGACATATATGACTTATCCTGTAACATACTGAAGAAAGTCATAGGCAGTATAGTGTACCCTTTAACACATTGTATAAACAAATGTCTAGCTGAAGGATATTTTCCTGATGAGCTTAAACTGTCTAGGGTAGTTCCAGTTTATAAAAAAACAGATAAAGACTCTGCCTCAAGTTACCTGGCAATTTCCATAGTCCCATCTTTTTCTAAAGTTCTGGAATGCACAATTTACAAACAATTATCTGAATACTTTGATAATATAGGAATTATTACTGGACCTCAATATGGTTTTAAGAAAAACATGTCAACAATTGATGCTATAGATACTGTTGTAAAATACATCCATCAAGTATTTGAGGACAAAGACTTTGCTCAAGTCACGTTTTGTGACCTAAACAAAGCCTTTGACTGTGTAGAACATACACTACTACTTGAAAAATTGAATTTCTATGGTGTTAGAGGTAATAGCCTTAAACTATTAAGATCATTTTTACAGAACCGTAAGCAAGCTGTCTGTGTTGGCGAAGAATTGTCCAGTGTAGAACTAGTTAAGGTAGGTGTCCTACAGGGATCTATATTGGGCCCTTTCCTGTTCCTAATAATGATTAACGAACTGCCGTCATGTATTAAATCAAAAACTGTACTATATGCAGATGATACAACGTTCCTGAACAGCAGTAATGACCTCAATATCCTTAAAACTTGTGTTGCAGAGACAATTGCTCAAGCATCATACTGGTTTAAAGCAAATGGATTTTTGCTTAGTGAAAATAACACTCAGCAGATAGTATTTAGTCTAAAAGACAAGCTACCATCTGATGATCCTAGTTATGTTAAGTTTTTAGGAGTATATTTGGATGACAAATTATCTTGGGGTCAACATGTCAATTATGTTAGTGGTAAGTTGTCTAGGGTAATCTATCTGTTAAGGTGACTAATGGATTTTCTACCTAAAAATTATGTTAGAATATCCTGTCTCTCATTCTTCCAAAGCATAATAACCTGTGGTATCATTTTATGGGTAAACTCCAGTTGTGTGTGTGACATCCTTGTACTGCAGAAGAAAGCTATTAGGGTAATTACAGGCTCATCATATAAGGCACACAGTAAACCTTTGGTTTCTGAGCAAAAAATAAAGATGATGTGACTTACCACAACAAAGCGCTGGCAGGTCAATAGACACACAAACATACACACAAAATTCAAGCTTTCGCAACCAACGGTTGCTTTGTCAGGAAAGAGGGAAGGAGAGGGAAAGACGAAAGGATGTGGGTTTTAAGGGAGAGGGTAAGGAGTCATTCCAATCCCGGGAGCGGAAAGACTCACCTTAGGGGGAAAAAAGGACGGGTATACACTCGCACACACACACATATCCATCCACACATATACAGACACAAACAGACATATTCAAAGGCAAGGAGTTTGGGCAGAGATGTCAGTCAAGGCGGAAGTGCAGAGGTAAAGACGTTGTTGAATGACAGGTGAGGTATGAGTGGCGGCAACTTGAAATAAGTGGAGATTGAGGCCTGGTGGATAACGGGAAGAGAGGATATATTGAAGGGCAAGTTCCCATCTCCGGAGTTCAGATAGGTTGGTGTTAGTGGGAAGTATCCAGATAACCCGGCCGGTGTAACACTGTCCCAAGATGTGCTGGCTGTGCACCAAGGCATGTTTAGCCACAGAGTGATCTTCATTACCAACAAACACTGTCTGCCTGTGTCCATTCATGTGAATGGACTGTTTGTTGCTGGTCATTCCCACATAGAATGCGTCACAGTGTAGGCAGGTCAGTTGGTAAATCACGTGGGTGCTTTCACACGTGGCTCTGCCTTTGATCGTGTACACCTTCCGGGTTACAGGACTGGAGTAAGTGGTGGTGGGAGGATGCATGGGACAGGTTTTACACCGGGGGCGGTTACAAGGGTAGGAGCCAGAGGGTAGGGAAGGTGGTTTGGGGATTTCATAGGGATGAACTACGAGGTTACGAAGATTAGGTGGATGGCGGAAAGAAACTCTTGGTGGAGTGGGGAGGATTTCATGAAGGATAGGTCTCATTTCAGGGCAGGATTCGAGGAAGCCGTATCCCTGCTGGAGAGCCACATTCAGAGTCTGATCCAGTCCCGGAAAGTATCCTGTCACAAGTGGGGCACTTTTGTGGTTCTTCTGTAGGAGGTTCTGGGTTTGAGGGGATGAGGAAGTGGCTCTGGTTATTTGCTTCTGTACCAGGTCAGGAGGGTAGTTGCGGGATGCGAAAGCTGTTATCAGGTTGTTGGTGTAATGGTTCAGGGATTCCGGACTGGAGCAGATTCGTTTGCCACGAAGACCTAGGCTGTAGGGAAGGGACCGTTTGATGTGGAATGGGTGGCAGCTGTCATAATGGAGGTACTGTTGCTTGTTGGTGGGTTTGATGTGGACGGACATGTGAAGCTGGCCATTGGACAGATGGAGGTCAACATCAAGGAAAGTGACATGGGATTTGGAGTAGGACCAGGTGAATCTGATGGAACCAAAGGAGTTGAGGTTGGAGAGGAAATTCTGGAGTTCTTCTTCACTGTGAATCCAGATAAATAAGATGTCATCAATAAATCTGTACCATACTTTGGGTTGGCAGGCCTGGGTAACCAAGAAGGCTTCCTCTAAGCGACCCATGAATAGGTTGGCATACGAGGGAGCCATCCTGGTACCCATGGCTGTTCCCTTTAATTGTTGGTATGTCTGGCCTTCAAAAGTGAAGAAGTTGTGGGTCAGGATGAAGCTTGCTAAGGTAATGAGGTTTTAGATAGGGTGGCAGGTGATCGGAGTAAAAGGAAGTGCTCCATCACAGCGAGGCCCTGGACGTGTGGAATATTTGTGTATAAGGAAGTGGCATCATCGGTTACAAGGATCGCTTCCAGGGGTAACAGATTGGGTAAGGATTCCAGGCGTTCGAGAAAGTGGTTGGTGTCTTTGATGAAGGATGGGCGTCTGCATGTAATGGGTTGAAGGTGTTGATCTACGTAGGCAGAGATACGTTCTGTGGGGGCTTGGTAACCAGCTACAATGGGACGGCCTGGATGATTGGGTTTGTGAATTTTAGGAAGAAGGTAGAAGGTAGGGGTGCGGTGTGTCGGTGGGGTCAGGAGGTTGATGGAGTCACGTGAAAGGTTTTGTAGGGGGCCTAAGGTTCTGAGGATTCCTTGAAGCTCCGCCTGGACATCAGGAATGGGATTACCTTGGCAAACTTTGTATGTGGTGTTGTCTGAAAGCTGACGCAGTCCCTCAGCCACATACTCCCGACGATCAAGTACCACGGTAGTGGAACCCTTGTCCGCCGGAAGAATGACGATGGATCGCTCAGCCTTCAGATCACGGATAGCCTGGGCTTCGGCAGTGGTGATGTTGGGAGTAGGATTAAGGTTTTTTAAGAAGGATTGAGATGCAAGGCTGGAAGTCAGAAATTCCTGGAAGGTTTGGAGAGGATGATTTTGAGGAAGAGGAGGTGGGTCCCGCTGTGACGGAGGACAGAACTGTTCCAGGCAGGGCTCAATTTGGATAGTGCCTTGGGAAGTTGGATCATTAGGAATAGGATTAGGGTCATTTTTCTTCGTGGCAAAGTGATATTTCCAGCAGAGAGTATGAGTGTAGGACAGTAAATCTTTAAGAGGGCTGTTTGGTTGAATCTGGGAGTGGGGCTGAAGGTGAGGCCTTTGGATAGGACAGAGGTTTCGGATTGGGAGAGAGGTTTGGAGGAAAGGTTAACTACTGAATTAGGGTGTTGGGGTTCCAGATTGTGTTGACCGGAATTTTGAGGTTTTAGAGGGAGTAAAGCTGGAAGTGGGAGATTTAGTAGATGGGAGAGACTGGGTTTGTGTGCAATGAGAGGAGGTTGACGTTTGCTGGAAAGGTTGTGAAGGGTGAGTGAGTTGCCTTTCCGGAGGTGGGAAACCAGGAGATTGGATAGTTTTTTAAGGTGGAGGCTGGCATGCTGTTCTAATTTGCGGTTGGCCTGTAGGAGGATGCTCCGAACAGCCGGTGTGGATGTGCGAGAGGAAAGATTGAGGACTTTTATTAAGGATAGGAGTTGACGGGTGTGTTTACTGGCTGAGTTGATGTGTAGGTGAAGGATTAGGTGGGTGAGGGCAATGGATTGTTCAGTTTGGAACTGATATAGGGACTGATGGAAAGAAGGGTTGGAGCCAGAGATGGGAACTTTAAGTGTGAGGCCTTTGGGAGTAATGCCAAATGTCAGACAAGCCTGGGAAAATAAAATATGGGAGCGTAATCTGGCTAGGGGGGTCGTTGTGAGGGTGTTGTGAGGGTGACATGGTATTAGAAGGTGGAAAGTGTAACATGAGGCTGAAGTGAAAATGAAAATAAAAGTATATGGGGAGAGATAAAGGTGAACTAGAAAGTAACTGGAGATCTGGTGTGAAAAAAGGCGAAAAAGTGTTGGTTAAAGCTGGGCTATGTTGATCCTGTGGTGAAATTGGGTTGGTAGACAACGAGGTGTACAAAGGTTAGGTGGTTGTGTTGCCGCCAAAACACGTTAAAGGGTGGAGAAATACGGGAAAATTTTTTTGGTTATGGTTTGGAAGTGGGTTACGTATTATTGAGTATATATAGGCGGGATAAAATTGTATAGTAGATTCGGGGAAAAGCGGAAGGTGAATACAAAGTGAGACTACTGGTAAAAACAGAAAGAGAAAATAAGACGACAGGAAAGATTTCGAAATGCAACAGCGACAACAACAAACGTAATTGTTGGGTTCAAATTAATGATATGGTTATAATAGAGGGAAACATTCCACATAGGAAAAATATATCTAAAAACAAAGATGATGTGACTTACCAAAACAAAGCGCTGGCAGGTCGATAGACACACAAACAAACACAAACATACACACATAATTCAAGCTTTCGCAACCAACGGTTGCTTCGTCAGGAAAGAGGGAAGGAGAGGGAAAGACTAAAGGATGTGGGTTTTAAGGGAGAGGGTAAGGAGTCATTCCAATCCTGGGAGTGGAAAGACTTACCTTAGGGGGAAAAAAGGACGGGTGTACACTCGCTCCCACACATATCCATCCACACATATACAGACACAAGCAGACATATTCAAAGGCAAAGAGTTTGGGCACAGATGTCAGTCAAGGCGGAAGTGCAGAGGCAAAGATGTTGTTGAATGACAGGTGAGGTATGAGTGGCGGCAACTTGAAATAAGCGGAGATTGAGGCCTGGTGGATAACAGGAAGAGAGGATATACTGAAGGGCAAGTTCCCATCTCCGGAGTTCGGATAGGTTGGTGTTAGTGGGAAGTATCCAGATAACCCGGCTGGTGTAACACTGTGCCAAGATGTGCTGGCCGTGCACCAAGGCATGTTTAACAACAGGGTGATCCTCATTACCAACAAACACGCCGGCCGGTGTGGCCGTGTTGTTAAAGGCGCTTCAGTCTGGAACGGTGTGACCGCTACAGTCGCAGGTTCAAATCCTGCCTCGGGCATGGATGTGTGTGATGTCCTTAGGTTAGTTAGGTTTAATTAGGTCTAAGTTCTAGGTGACTGATGACCTTAGAACTTAAGTCGCGTAGTGCTCAGGGCCATTCGAACCATTTGAACCAACAAACACTGTCTGCCTGTGTCCATTCATGCGAATGGACAGTTTGTTGCTGGTCATTCCCACATAGAATGCGTCACAGTGTAGGCAGGTCAGTTGGTAAATCATGTGGGTGCTTTCACACGTGGCTCTGCCTTTGATCGTGTACACTTTCCGGGTTACAAAACTGGAGTAAGTGGTGGTGGGAGGGTGCATGGCACAGGTTTTACACCGGGGGCAGTTACAAGGGTAGGAGCCAGAGGGTAGGGAAGGTGGTTTGGGGATTTCATAGGGATGAACTACGAGGTTACGAAGATTAGGTGGATGGCGGAAAGAAACTCTTGGTGGAGTGGGGAGGATTTCATGAAGGATAGGTCTCATTTCAGGGCAGGATTCGAGGAAGCCGTATCCCTGCTGGAGAGCCACATTCAGAGTCTGATCCAGTCCCGGAAAGTATCCTGTCACAAGTGGGGCACTTTTGTGGTTCTTCTGTGGGAGGTTCTGGGTTTGAGGGGATGAGGACGTGGCTCTGGTTATTTGCTTCTGTACCAGGTCAGGAGGGTAGTTGCAGGATGCGAAAGCTGTTATCAGGTTGTTGGTGTAATGGTTCAGGGATTCCGGGCTGGAGCAGATTCGTTTGCCACGAAGACCTAGGCTGTAGGGAAGGGACCGTTTGATGTGGAATGGGTGGCAGCTGTCATAATGGAGGTACTGTTGCTTGTTGGTGGGTTTGATGTGGACGGACATGTGAAGCTGGCCATTGGACAGATGGAGGTCAACATCAAGGAAAGTGACATGGGATTTGGAGTAGGACCAGGTGAATCTGATGGAACCAAAGGAGTTGAGGTTGGAGAGGAAATTCTGGAGTTCTTCTTCACTGTGAATCCAGATAAATAAGATGTCATCAATAAATCTGTACCATACTTTGGGTTGGCAGGCCTGGGTAACCAAGAAGGCTTCCTCTAAGCGACCCATGAATAGGTTGGCATATGAGGGAGCCATCCTGGTACCCATGGCTGTTCCCTTTAATTGTTGGTATGTCTGGCCTTCAAAAGTGAAGAAGTTGTGGATCAGGATGAAGCTTGCTAAGGTAATGAGGTTTTAGATAGGGTGGCAGGTGATCGGAGTAAAAGGAAGTGCTCCATCACAGCGAGGCCCTGGACGTGTGGAATATTTGTGTATAAGGAAGTGGCATCATCGGTTACAAGGATCGTTTCCAGGGGTAACAGATTGGGTAAGGATTCCAGGCGTTCGAGAAAGTGGTTGGTGTCTTTGATGAAGGATGGGCGTCTGCATGTAATGGGTTGAAGGTGTTGATCTACGTAGGCAGAGATACGTTCTGTGGGGGCTTGGTAACCAGCTACAATGGGACGGCCTGGATGATTGGGTTTGTGAATTTTAGGAAGAAGGTAGAAGGTAGGGGTGCGGTGTGTCGGTGGGGTCAGGAGGTTGATGGAGTCACGTGAAAGGTTTTGTAGGGGGCCTAAGGTTCTGAGGATTCCTTGAAGCTCCGCCTGGACATCAGGAATGGGATTACCTTGGCAAACTTTGTATGTGGTGTTGTCTGAAAGCTGACGCAGTCCCTCAGCCACATACTCCCGACGATCAAGTACCACGGTAGTGGAACCCTTGTCCGCCGGAAGAATGACGATGGATCGCTCAGCCTTCAGATCACGGATAGCCTGGGCTTCGGCAGTGGTGATGTTGGAAGTAGGATTAAGGTTTTTTAAGAAGGATTGAGATGCAAGGCTGGAAGTCAGAAATTCCTGGAAGGTTTGGAGAGGATGATTTTGAGGAAGAGGAGGTGGGTCCCGCTGTGACGGAGGACAGAACTGTTCCAGGCAGGGCTCAATTTGGATAGTGCCTTGGGAAGTTGGATCATTAGGAATAGGATTAGGGTCATTTTTCTTCGTGGCAAAGTGATATTTCCAGCAGAGAGTATGAGTGTAGGACAGTAAATCTTTAAGAGGGCTGTTTGGTTGAATCTGGGAGTGGGGCTGAAGGTGAGGCCTTTGGATAGGACAGAGGTTTCGGATTGGGAGAGAGGTTTGGAGGAAAGGTTAACTACTGAATTAGGGTGTTGGGGTTCCAGATTGTGTTGACCGGAATTTTGAGGTTTTAGAGGGAGTAAAGCTGGAAGTGGGAGATTTAGTAGATGGGAGAGACTGGGTTTGTGTGCAATGAGAGGAGGTTGACGTTTGCTGGAAAGGTTGTGAAGGGTGAGTGAGTTGCCTTTCCGGAGGTGGGAAACCAGGAGATTGGATAGTTTTTTAAGGTGGAGGCTGGCATGCTGTTCTAATTTGCGGTTGGCCTGTAGGAGGATGCTCCGAACAGCCGGTGTGGATGTGCGAGAGGAAAGATTGAGGACTTTTATTAAGGATAGGAGTTGACGGGTGTGTTTACTGGCTGAGTTGATGTGTAGGTGAAGGATTAGGTGGGTGAGGGCAATGGATTGTTCAGTTTGGAACTGATATAGGGACTGATGGAAAGAAGGGTTGGAGCCAGAGATGGGAACTTTAAGTGTGAGGCCTTTGGGAGTAATGCCAAATGTCAGACAAGCCTGGGAAAATAAAATATGGGAGCGTAATCTGGCTAGGGGGGTCGTTGTGAGGGTGTTGTGAGGGTGACATGGTATTAGAAGGTGGAAAGTGTAACATGAGGCTGAAGTGAAAATGAAAATAAAAGTATATGGGGAGAGATAAAGGTGAACTAGAAAGTAACTGGAGATCTGGTGTGAAAAAAGGCGAAAAAGTGTTGGTTAAAGCTGGGCTATGTTGATCCTGTGGTGAAATTGGGTTGGTAGACAACGAGGTGTACAAAGGTTAGGTGGTTGTGTTGCCGCCAAAACACGTTAAAGGGTGGAGAAATACGGGAAAATTTTTTTGGTTATGGTTTGGAAGTGGGTTACGTATTATTGAGTATATATAGGCGGGATAAAATTGTATAGTAGATTCGGGGAAAAGCGGAAGGTGAATACAAAGTGAGACTACTGGTAAAAACAGAAAGAGAAAATAAGACGACAGGAAAGATTTCGAAATGCAACAGCGACAACAACAAACGTAATTGTTGGGTTCAAATTAATGATATGGTTATAATAGAGGGAAACATTCCACATAGGAAAAATATATCTAAAAACAAAGATGATGTGACTTACCAAAACAAAGCGCTGGCAGGTCGATAGACACACAAACAAACACAAACATACACACATAATTCAAGCTTTCGCAACCAACGGTTGCTTCGTCAGGAAAGAGGGAAGGAGAGGGAAAGACTAAAGGATGTGGGTTTTAAGGGAAAGGGTAAGGAGTCATTCCAATCCTGGGAGTGGAAAGACTTACCTTAGGGGGAAAAAAGGACGGGTGTACACTCGCTCCCACACATATCCATCCACACATATACAGACACAAGCAGACATATTCAAAGGCAAAGAGGTTGGGCACAGATGTCAGTCAAGGCGGAAGTGCAGAGGCAAAGATGTTGTTGAATGACAGGTGAGGTATGAGTGGCGGCAACTTGAAATAAGCGGAGATTGAGGCCTGGTGGATAACAGGAAGAGAGGATATACTGAAGGGCAAGTTCCCATCTCCGGAGTTCGGATAGGTTGGTGTTAGTGGGAAGTATCCAGATAACCCGGCTGGTGTAACACTGTGCCAAGATGTGCTGGCCGTGCACCAAGGCATGTTTAGCAACAGGGTGATCCTCATTACCAACAAACACGCCGGCCGGTGTGGCCGTGTTGTTAAAGGCGCTTCAGTCTGGAACGGTGTGACCGCTACAGTCGCAGGTTCAAATCCTGCCTCGGGCATGGATGTGTGTGATGTCCTTAGGTTAGTTAGGTTTAATTAGGTCTAAGTTCTAGGTGACTGATGACCTTAGAAGTTAAGTCGCGTAGTGCTCAGGGCCATTCGAACCATTTGAACCAACAAACACTGTCTGCCTGTGTCCATTCATGCGAATGGACAGTTTGTTGCTGGTCATTCCCACATAGAATGCGTCACAGTGTAGGCAGGTCAGTTGGTAAATCACGTGGGTGCTTTCACACGTGGCTCTGCCTTTGATCGTGTACACTTTCCGGGTTACAAAACTGGAGTAAGTGGTGGTGGGAGGGTGCATGGCACAGGTTTTATACCGGGGGCAGTTACAAGGGTAGGAGCCAGAGGGTAGGGAAGGTGGTTTGGGGATTTCATAGGGATGAACTAAGAGGTTACGAAGGTTAGGTGGACAGCAGAAAGGCACTCTTGGTGGAGTGGGGAGGATTTCATGAAGCATGGATCTCATTTCAGGGCAGGATTTGAGGAAGTCGTATCCCTGCTGGAGAGCCACATTCAGAGTCTGATCCAGTCCCGGAAAGTATCCCGTCACAAGTCGGGCACTTTTGTGGTTCTTCTGTGGGAGGTTCTTGGTTTGAGGGGATGAGGAAGTGGCTCTGGTTATTTGCTTCTGTACCAGGTCGGGAGGGTAGTTGCAGGATGCGAAAGCTGTTATCAGGTTGTTGGTGTAATGGTTCAGGGATTCCGGACTGGAGCAGATTCGTTTGCCACGAAGACCTAGGCTTTAGGGAAGGGATCGTTTGATGTGGAATGGGTGGCAGCTGTCATAATGGAGGTACTGTTGCTTGTTGGTGGGTTTGATGTGGACGGACGTGTGAAGCTGGCCATTGGACAGATGGAGGTCAACGTCAAGGAAAGTGGCATGGGATTTGGAGTAGGACCAGGTGAATCTGATGGAACCAAAGGAGTTGAGGTTGGAGAGGAAATTCTGGAGTTCTTCTTCACTGTGAATCCAGATCAATAAGATGTCATCAATAAATCTGTACCATACTTTGGGTTGGCAGGCCTGGGTAACCAAGAAGGCTTCCTCTAAGCGACCCATGAATAGGTTGGCGTACGAGGGAGCCATCCTGGCATCTTGAAAATGTTAAAGGGAACAGCCATGGGTGCCAGGATGGCTCCCTTGTACGCCAACCTATTCATGGGTCGCTTAGAGGAAGCCTTCTTGGTTACCCAGGCCTGCCAACCCAAAGTGTGGTACAGATTTATTGATGACATCTTATTGATCTGGATTCACAGTGAAGAAGAACTCCAGAATTTCCTCTCCAACTTCAACTCCTTTGGTTCCATCAGATTCACCTGGTCCTACAGCTTTCGCATCCCGCAACTACCCTCCTGACCTGATACAGAAGCAAATAACCAGGGCCACTTCCTCATCCCCTCAAACCCAGAACCTCCCACAGAAGAACCACAAAAGTGCCCCACTTGTGACAGGATACTTTCCGGGACTGGATCAGACTCTGAATGTGGCTCTCCAGCAGGGATACGACTTCCTCAAATCCTGCCCTGAAATGAGATCCATGCTTCATGATATCCTCCCCACTCCACCAAGAGTTTCTTTCTGCTGTCCACCTAATCTTAGTAACCTCTTAGTTCATCTGTATGAAATCCCCAAACCATCTTCCCTACCCTCTGGCTCCTACCCTTGTAACCGCCCCCGGTGTAAAACCTGCCTATGCACCCTCCCACCACCACCTACTCCAGTCCTGTAACCCGGAAGGTGTACACGATCAAAGGCAGAGCCACGTGTGAAAGCACCCACGTGATTTACCAACTGACCTGCCTACACTGTGACGCATTCTATGTGGGGATGACCAGCAACAAACAGTCCATTCACATGAATGGACACAGGCAGACAGTGTTTGTTGGTAATGAGGATCACTCTGTGGCTAAACATGCCTTGGTGCACAGCCAGCACATCTTGGGACAGTGTTACACCGGCCGGGTTATCTGGATACTTCCCACTAACACTAACCTATCTGAACTCCGGAGATGGGAACTTGCCCTTCAATATATCCTCTCTACCCGTTACCCAACAGGCCTCAATCTCCGCTAATTTCAAGTTGCCGCCACTCATACCTCAACTGTCATTCAACAACATCTTTGCCTCTGCACTTCCGCCTTGACTGACATCTCTGCCCAAACTCCTTGCCTTTGAATATGTCTGTTTGTGTCTGTATATGTGCGGATGGATATGTGTGTGTGTGTGTGTGTGTGTGTGTGTGTGTGTGTGTGCGATTGTATACCCGTCCTTTTTTCCCCCTAAGGTGAGTCTTTCCGCTCCCGGGATTGGAATGACTCCTTACCCTCTCCCTTAAAACCCACATCCTTTCGTCTTTCCCTCTCCTTCTCTCTTTCCTGATGAAGCAACTGTTGGTTGCAAAAGCTTGAATTATGTGTGTATGTTTGTGTTTGTCTATCGACCTGCCAGCACTTTGTTTTGGTAAGTCACATCATCTTTGTTTTTATATATATATATATATATATACAGGGCGTTTCAAAAAGAAAGAGCAGATTTCAAACATTTATTTCTCAAAAACTACAAATGATAGAAACACAATTCCAACGGTCCTTCACTCAATATGAGTACCAAATGTTACACAACAAATATCAAAACTGTACCTCAATATGAGCACCATTTGTTACACGACAAATATCAAACCGGTATCTCATTTCTTGCCACACACGACGCAACTGGTCTTTAGTTACCGAATTCACGGCCGCAACAATTCGATGTCGTACCTCTTGAAGAGTAGCGGGCATAGGTGGGACATAAACACAGTCCTTTATGTACCCCCACAAATAAAAATCGCAGGGAGTAAGGTCTGGTGACCTGGGAGGCCACAGACGATGACATTGATCTTGTGCTCCTGCTCTTCCAATCCACCGTCCTGGAATGGTGTTATTTAGGTACCGTCGTACAGGTTCAGAGAAGTGTGGTGGGGCGCCATCTTGCATGAAGATGAAGTGATTTGAATCTTCCTGAAGTTGAGGAAATAGCCAGTTTTCTAACATGTCCAGGTAAATGGTTCCTGTGATAGTTTTCTCCATGAAAAAGAAAGGTCCATAAACTTTGTTTACCGAAATTGCACAAAAGACGTTAACCTTTGGTGAGTCTCTTTCATGTTGAATAACGTCCCTCGGAGTTTCACTCGCCCAAATTCGTACGTTATGCCGATTAACTTTACCAGAAATGTGAAACGTTGATTCATCTGAAAAAATTAATCGTTCGGCAAAATTGTCCTCTTCCATGTCCTGTAGAATTGCAGTTGAAAATTCGAACCTTTTGTTGTGGTCGTCAGGACGCAATGCTTGCAATAACTGCAGTTTGTACGGCTTCATGTGCAGACGGTTACTCAGAACGCGCCATACCGTTGTTTTAGACATGTTTAGTTCGTGACTTGCCCGTGCCGTGGATTTTCTAGGGCTCCTTTCGTAAGCTGCACGGACACGCTCGACATTTTCATCCGATGTGCGTGGACGACCCGTGCTTTTTCGCTTGCAGATGCAACCATCTTCTACGAATCTGTGATGCCACTCATAAATTTGCTTATGACGAGGCGGCTGTTTGTTGAATTGACGGCGGAATGCACGTTGCACACCAACAATGGACTCTAACTTTGCAAATTGCAGCACACAAAATGATCGTTCCTGTGGTGTCGTCGCCATTTTCCTACAAACAAACGCCAGCGCCACTGCGGATTTGCATGGAACTTCTGCGCGGACCATTGAAAAACTTTGAACCTTTCTCTGACAAGAAACGTTTGAATTGTGTTTCTATCATTTGTAGTTTTTGAGAAATAAATGTTTGAAATCTGCTCTTTCTTTTTGAAACGCCCTGTATATATATATATATATATATATATATATATATATATATATATATATATATATATATATATATATATATATATATATATATATATATATTTAATCTACACGAGAAAGAAGCTACCCAAAGCTAAAGACAGATAAAATTACATTGCTACAACACTAGAATGAATAGATGTATTTATACTCCATTCCACAGATTCTCAAAATCACTGAACAGCTATGAACTAATGGGGCACAAGTTATTTAATAAACTTCCACTAGCTATACAAGTTTTACCAGAGCAACCATTCAAACAAGCACTGTATGACTGGTTAGTTGCCCACCCATTCTACGATATAAAGGATTTTACCAATTGTAATATTATACTGTAATAACAAACTGATTCGTCTTTTGCAACAGGAATTATATAGTAATATATGTATGACTCTCTAGGATTTCACCAATTGTAATACAACCATGTAATAACAAACCTATTGTTCTTTTGCAACATGAATTATATTGTATTATAAATATGTCTTTGTCTATTGCCTTAATGGCCTAACGACAATAAAATTATTCCATTCTATTATTCTATTCTGTAGATTATAACAATTGGAATGTAGCTGCTTATGATGTTTAACATAGAAATTTTGATGATTTCAGTTAAAAATTGTACAGTTTTAGAGAAAGAGTTACTGGATTTAGGTTACAGTAACACATAATTTACAAAACTAAATAACTCTTTAATTAGAGAATGGATTTTATTACTAACATGTTTTCAAAGTCTTTTCATTGATCTGAACAGCAACAAAAAATATGTTTTCCTGCGCCACTTTAATAAATGTGAGTTGTATTAAATGAGTTTACATTCATTGAGTTCATGTTTGTATGAAAGCTATATTTCATAATAATTTGATTATAGTTCATAATAACTATGCTAAAAGTATCAGTATTTCATCAATTTAGCCAATTAATAACATTACAACATGTGTTCATTCATTCGCCACATAGCATATACTTTGCGAAGTAGTATTGAATGGTTCATTTGACAGGGAATAAGTGTTTTCATTAAGAGTCAGCCTACTTTACATACATCCCAAAAGGATTGCATATATGAACTATGGGCAAGATTTTGTCATTGCATGCATGTAACACAACAGGTTGAGTAGGAAAAAAACAAAAAATGAACTTAAAGATCTGTCAAAAATTTACTGCTGTCGTAAAATTGATAAACTCTAAATAATTAATGTGCTAATTTGTTTCTTCTAATTCATCTGTCTGTCATATTTTAATTTTAATTAATGTTCCCCATAATCAATAATAGAACCCCATTTCTCAATTTACATCATTGTAAATTCCTGTCTATTGACATGGGTTTCTACTTGGCTTTTTGTGTTATAGTATGTATATTATAATTAAAACATTTCATTTCAATCAATAATTCAGTTAATTATCACAGAATTACTTTTACCATATCATACTCATCTCTACTGAGTATACAGTTTACAGTTCAATTCAGATATTGCTTTGTTCTCATACTTGCAAAATTAGCTATTCACAACATTTACATTTTCTCTTGTCACAGACTCTTTTGCTAATTACTCTCACATCATACGTTCAACATTTGACATCATAATAATCCCTACTACACTCCACGAGGAAAGAAAGGTGAAAAATATGCAGAATGAAGGAATTATCCAAATGGGATGGACATCAGTAGATGTGATGTACATGTACAGACAAACAAATGATTACAATTTCAGAAATATGTGGATGATTTATTTAAGAGAAAGAGCTTCACAAATTGAGCAGCTATTAATGTGTTGGTCCACCTCTGGACCTTATGCAAGCAGTCATTTGGTTTTGCATTGATTGATAGAGTTGTTGGGTGTCCTTCTAAGGGATATCATGCCAAATTTATTAAATTGGCATGTTAGATCGTCAAAATCCTGAGTCAGTTGGAGGACCCTGTCAATAGTGTTTAAAATGTACTCAGTTGGGAAGAGATCCAACTACTTTGTTAGCCGAGGTAGTGTTTGGCAAGCGCAAAAATAAACAGTAGAAAATCTCACCGTTTGCAGATGGGCATTATCTTGGTGAAATGTAAGCCCAGGATGGGTTGTCATGAAGGGCAACAAAACAGAGTATAGAATAGTATTGACGTATCACTGTGCTGTTATCATGGATGACAAGTGAAGGGTCCTGTTATGAAAAGAAATGGCACCCTGCACCATCATTCCTGGTTGTTGGGTAGTATGGCAGGTGACTGTTTGGTACCCCACTACCATCTGGAGCACCTACAGATGTGTCTTTGGCCTGGAATCTTGTTGACAAGAGTAGAATCGTCTTCAATGATGAAAGTTTTTCCATTTTTTGAGAAAACTAAGAGTGATGTTCTCAAGTATTTGTTTGCAAATTTTGCAAAATAGACATCTTTTACCTTATTAAAACTGGTCCATTCAAATTGCTGGCTACAAGAAGGCTGATAACTGCAATTATTTTTTCATGAAACAATGCTTTTTGTTACTGTCACACTTCTTCAATACCTTTGTTTTCACACAGAACACCACTAACACTGAGTCTAGGTTCACCACCACTAACATCTGGCACATTAGCAATTTTATTTTGAACTGTAAACTTGTCCATTTCAGTAAGGGTTGAAAGACTGATTAGTAATTCCACTGGGTCACAGTAAGACTAACTGACCTCTGATGCCATCCATTGTGCACCATATTAGTGAACATGCCTCAAATGGTAAGAAGATTTGATATACTGATTGCATTGTGTGTGTACTGTGTATTGTGTATGGAACCGGGGACCTAGAAACGACAGAGAGGCTCCGTCCCGCCGTAGCCCTCAGTGGTTCACAACCCCACAACAGGCCACAGCAGTCCACCCACCACACCACCACCCCACACTGAACCTAGGGTTATTGTGCGGTTCGGCCCCCAGTGGACCCCCCAGAGAACATCTCATACCAGACGAGTATAACCCCAATGTTTGCATGGTACAGTAATTATGGTGTACGCGTACATGGAGACAGTGTTTGCCCAGCAATCACTGACATAGTGTAACTAAGGCAGAATGAGGGGAACGAACCTACATTTGCTGACACAGATGGAAAACTGCCTTATAAACCATCCACAAGGTGGCTGGCACATCGGACCTCACTACTAATCTGCCGGGCAGATTCATGCCGGGGACTGGCACGCCTTCCTGCCTGGGAAGCAGTGCGATAGACTGCATGGTTAGCCAGGCGGGCTCAACTAATTGCATACTTCTACTTGTTCTCTTTCTTGATTGGTGAATATCAACTGACTGTGGTCACTGCAGAATATTTACAGTCACTGCCAACATTACCTATGTAACAGTACTGTGTACCATAGCAATAAGTAACCTTTGAATGAATAGTGTTGATTTGTGTGCTGTGTTGTGCATAGTGAGTACCAGCATTATTTACAAAAATGATTGAAGTGGCTGTACCTGTATCTGCTCCTTCTAGTGACTCACCACCAACTTTTGTGTCACTTTTGTGACATATTAACCTACTACACATTTGTTTCCTTTATAAGGTGTAAGCTGGCTGCCCCAGGACAAGGGGGCAAAGGTTTTGCAAGCAGTGAATGTGCTACAAGCCAATTGCAAGACGTCACTCCCAGCATGTATCTCTGCAGGGGCCTGGTGTAAGTGTTCAGTTAGTAAAGACACAGGGGAAATAACACTGATACAGCTCATCACATGCAGAGGTTCGAGCAGTAGCAGAGATGAACTCACAGTAGCTCATCCAATTGTCATTATTCTCATACTGAATCAAAATATATGCTTATGCAACAAGTTACATGCAAGTTTGAGAGCTGTACCAATAAAGAGGGAGGGCAGCTGGTAAGAAATGCATGCTCAATATTGGGAGGTTTGGATTGGAGGGGGGGGGGGGGGGGGGAGGAACAGGGAGGGGGGAGAGGAACAGGGAGGGGGGGGGAGGGTTGAGGTCCCTACTTCTAAGAATTGCATGCTCCCCTCCACCCTGTCCCTAGTCGATGTCTGTGAGACCTTAATGTTTACTATAACATACCTGCTGAGATATGTGTCATACAATGATACATTCAGTGGTCTCTGTGGATATCGTCTGCAAAGTGTGTATCGAATAGAATTAGTAGTAAAGAAGTACTATATTAAAATGTTATACCTGATGTTGGGATTTTAATGCATGGTCAGTGTAAATGTAGTGTCAGTGTAAATGTAGTATGCGATAAACTTCTTTTATTTCAATTTTTGTGTGAGGTGTACACTAGAAAAGTTTTGTGAAGGTTTGGAATTATATGTACAGATTGTTGAAAGCTGCTAACTGCTCTCATTTCTCAAATACTGTCTGGATAAAATTTTGACAATTTGTGCCTTTTGAGTTACACTGTCTCAAGGAATGCAAACTGTTTCTAACAGTAATAATTGCCTTACTGTGTTAAGCCTTTAAAATGATACGACTTAATGAGTAGATTAAGACAGCATTTGAATTTTTTTGATTCAGTTAATAATTATGCATGGTAAAAATGGAAATGAGCATTTGGGGTCATTGCCCTTGCAGGGCAGGTCCGGCCGCCTTGGTGCAGGTCTTATTACATTCGACACCACATTGGGCGACCTGCACGGCAGATGGGGATGAAATGATGATGAAGACAGCACAACACCCAGTCGCTGAGTGGAGAAAATCCCCAACCCAGCCAGGAATCAAACCCAGACCCTTAGGACGGCAATCCGTCATGCTGACCACGCAGCTATTGGGGCGGACATTATGCAGAGTGAAAATTATTGAACTATATGAAAAAAACATAAATTAGTTATAAACTACAGTGTGCTCACTCTTTATTCAGCATGTAAACATCGCTAGAGATATTTGTATTTAGGTTATGACATGTTTGATATGCCTACCATCATTGGCAATGATGAGGCACAGACGAATAGCAAAATTCTGCATGACCTGATGAAGTACAAAATTGTTGAGGCTTTCGTGGCCACTTGCTGACAAACTGCCTATTGGCTTCTGTCTCGGGTTCTTCGGCCGACGTTCATCTAATGATTTTTCTGACGTTTCGCCAGCACGAGTGGCTGGCATTGTCAAAGCTTCACCCTCCCATGGAGGGTGAAGCTTTGACAATGCCAGCCACTCGTGCTGGCGAAACGTCAGAAAAATCATTAGATGAACGTCGGCCGAAGAACCCGAGACAGAAGCCAATAGGCAACCTGATGAAGTGTCGGAACATCGATCTATTGATGATGTTCTGAATTACTGTTTTCAGCTCAGCAACAGTTTTGGATTATTGTTGTACACCTTGTCTTTAATATATCCCCAGAAAAGGGATTTACGTGTGTTCAGGTCTGGAGAATATGGTGGCCAATTGAGGCTCATGCCAGTGGCCTCTGGGTATCCCAGAGCCGGAATGCGGTCCCCAAAGTGCTCCTCCAGGACATCAAACACTCTCCTGCTTTGATAGAGTTGAACTCTGTCTTGCATGAAGCACGTCTTGTTGAAATTAGGGGCACTTCCAATAATGGGGATGAAATCATCTTTCAAAACCTTCATGTACCATTTGGTATTCGCTATGCCACCAAGAAATATCATACTATTTATTCCATGACTGGACATTGCACACCACACAGTCACCTGTTGAGGGCGAAGAGACTTCTCAATTGTGAAATGCAGATTCTCAGTCCCTCAAATGCACCAATTTTGCTTGTAGTCAAACCCATCCAAATGAAAGTGGGCTTTGTTGCTAAACCAAAGTCCTGTTCCTCAGTTCTGTGGACAATAGTTTTGGCAAAACACAACTGCCATTCCATGGCCCTGGGGTTTAATGGTTGATGGGTTTGAATTTTTTTATGGGAAGAGATACAGGTCTTTAACAACAATTTGTTGCAATGTCTCCTGGTTGATTTTGTGCAGCTCATCTGATTGATTTCTTGCAGTTAGTTTGAAATACAGTGTATGTCTTCTTGATGTTTTCACCCTTTTTTGATGACAACACTCCCTACACTGTCATATTGAACGATACCCATTCTCTCAAACTTGCAAATCAAATTCTTGATTGTTGGCACACTTGGACTGGTTGTCTTCAGTTTGAACTCACTTGCAAACTTCCTGCGAGCCGCAGTTGGGATGTTATTGCTCACATAGCAGGCCTTCGCAAGCACTATATGCTCAGGCACAAGGTACCATGACATTTTCCTGTGCAAATGGCTGACAACAACAAGGTGCATGCGCATACTGATTGCCATTATCGCCCACAGCCAACCATACAGTTTGAGTGTCCTAACATAAACCATTCATATAGTTCAATAATTGTTACCCCGTATGAAGTACTGAAAATCAAATTATTGTTGGCCATGAAAGCTGTTGCACAGGTGACTTGCAATTGAGACAGTACGCCATGAGCCAGGTTAGCTGTTTAGCAATATAGGTGCGAATAACTGTTTGTTGCATACTGCTAAATATTTTAACCTTATGAAACTGGTGGTTTTGAATACATATTCACTGGGAACTGTTATTCAGTGAACCTTTAGTTACTTTTAATTATTATTCTGATGTCTTCTTTTGCATTTTGAACATTTACCAAACAATATGTCACTATTGATGATAGACACAATGTACGTGAAGTAGTTGCATTATTCTAAGGCATGAGATATGTGGATGGTATAACAAGCAATGCTAACTCTTTCTTTGAGTACTGTGATATGTTTATAATCTTTTAGTTGCTGATCAATATAAATGCATAAAACTTTTGTGTTGGCTACACTCTCTATGGTTTCATTATTTACTTTCAGTCTCATTGCTTACTTTATGTTAAGAGTTACCGTGTTGTTTGTTGACCAGTTGTGCACTACCCCAAGCATTATATAAACATTCTTAAAATTTTCTTGTGTCTTATCCATAATTACCAACAATCATATGTCTATGCTTTGCAAACCATTGTGAAGTGTGTGGCAGAGAGTACTTCCCATTGTACCAACTATTAGGGCTTCACTCTATTCCATTGACATACAGAGTGCAGGAAGGATGATTGCTTAATTGTCTCTTTGTGTTCTGAAGTTAGTCCAATTTTGTCTTCATAATCTCTATGGGAGCACTACATACATGGCTGCAGTATATTTGTAGATTTGTCACTTACAGTTGGTTCTTGAAACTTTTTAAGTGGGATTCCATGGGATAATTAGAGCTGTGTCTGTCTTGAAGAATTTACCAATTCAGTTTTTTCAACACCTCCATGATTCTCTCACATGGCTCAAACAAACCTGTGCTGCTCTTCTTTGTATACTTTATTTATCCCCTTTTAGTCCTGTTTAGTATGAGCCTCACTCATTTGAGTAACATTCTAGGCATATAATATTTAGATATATTCTAGGCATATATTAGCATTTCATGACCAACTTCCTCAAATTGTTTAGTGAAGGCTAGGAGAATGATTGTTACAAGTTCCCCTTTATCCAGGACCCCTAAAGCAACCACTGAAAATTTTTCTACACCCTCTTCCATTCTGAAACATGGTTGTCCTTGGACAGAAGTGCAAATTTATGATATTGTTAAAGAATATAACTATCTACTGTAAAAACCAAGATTTTAAACATTTATAAGCTGGTATTATTTTTATTGCAGACTTCAAGATGCTGAGGACTTTACTGCATAAAATTTCTCAGAAAAAGTCATCTGACATTAATGACATTGCTCAGAGTCATCTTGCAAGAATACTGAATCTCTTTGATCTTGTTGGCATTGGTGTTGGCACAGGACTTGGACTTGGGGTATATGTCATTCCAGGAACAGTCTCAAGGTATTATGCTGGTCCTGGAGTACTAACCTCTTTCAGTATAGCTGCAGTTGCATCTGTAATTGCTGGTGAGTTAAAATAATATAATAGCTGCTATTGTTTGTAGAATCCTTATTACAAAATGAGTATGAAAATCAGCAGTTTCGAGAGACTCAGTTTAAACAGAACTTTTCTCTTGAATTTACTATACAACAGAGTATTAAATACAAATTTGAGTTGCATTCCAGCTTTTAGAACAGAAATAGTACAAATGAGAAACTTTGTTAACAAATTTGTTGCCTTGAGAGCTTTGGGAACCTCACTAGTGTGTTCCTCAAAGGCCATAAGGGTGTTGGCTCCCATAGCTTTTGTGACATTTTCAATTTACCCTGAAACAGGGTGGCCTGGCAGAAAACCCAAATCTGCCTTTTCTGTGGACTTACAGGATAATGTTAATAGCGAATGCAGTGGCCACTAGATCACAAGTGCATTTTTTTTTAGAATCCTGACTTTTGTGTGGTGTGGTTCTGATGTGTTGTTTTCATAGTTAGTTCTTTAGATAGCAGTAGTGGTACTGCTTCTGGAATCTTGATTTGTGGTTTTAATTCACTGTGTAGTTTTCCTCCATGTTTTCTAGTTCTAATGAAATATTCCTGTGTAACAATGTGACAGTGTAATTTTAAGTGTTGGAATAAGCAACTGAAGTATATCTCATGTAATTATTTGGCATTTTCTGAATTATTCTTTATTAAATCACCTGCAAAATACCAAATTGCTTTGCCATCTGTTGTACACTAAATGGCTGCTTCTAATCTTGAAAGTGATGGGCCATGGATGAAGCAAGGTGCAGATGGAAGCCCCTGTTCCTCTAGTGGTTAACAGAGATGGAAAGATACATCTGGTTTCTTAACAGAGAAATTCTCAATGCTGATGATGGTGAGTTGTCTGATTGTTGTGACTTGGGTAATGACGATTATGATGACTACATGCTAAATGAAACTTCTTCACATGTAAACAGTTTGTCATCAGACAATGAAAGTGACAAGGAACTGGCAAAAGGTAATGAACCATCGATTATACAATCTATCCCCCCTCAATTTCTAGAAGGAAGTGGAGATAAAAACTGGGCTGCACTGGACTGAAAAATATGAAAACTGAAGAATACAATACTCCAAATCAGAAGGATCTGAAACCTATGCAAGTCTTTTCTTTCACTGGGGACAATATTTAAGGGTTTATTGTTACTGCAACAAACAGAAATGCCACACAATTCTTGGATACAGCTCAGCCTCATGGTAAAGCAAGGGCTACAGCTTGGAAGGAGATGAAACAGTGATGAGATGCTCAAGTTCTTTGGTGCAATTATGTGCATGAGGCCAGTTCACTACTCACACATTGCTGACTACTGGAGCACAAGTATTCTCCACAGTCGAATTCAACTGCTATTTTGGTTCATTCATTTTGAGGACAATGCAGTGGCGGACAAAAGTGACAATATATTCAAGATCTGAAAACTCCTTGATATGATTCAGAGTGTGTTTTGCTCACAAAAAGAACCAGGAGAGATACTAGCAGTGGAGAAGTCAATGGTGACCTTCTGCAGACAACTTTTATCTCATCAGTGCATTCCCAGAAAAGCTCATAAACATAGAGTCAGTGTCTTCAATCTATGAAACCAAGCTGTTTATGTGCTGAGGATAACTGTTTAGTTGGTTGTGCACTGTCCGTAAAAATCTTGCAGAAAAAGTAGTTTTGTACTTAATGGAAAAATATGCAGCCAAGGGATGCACCGGTTGTCACTGACAATTTTTAGACCAGTGTGTCATTAGCTCGGCATCTCGGCACTCTTTGCTCCTATTTTTATATTACTCATACTTGCAGTATGTTGTTTATTGCATATATCTAATATACAACATTGGATGCTTTTCAGATAATTTACTCCCTCATTCTTTATCAAGTCATGTAAGAAAGTGAGGTAGCAGGCATCCTCACAGCTCTCAATGGCAACCTCTTTCAAGGAAGTTCTACATCTACATATATACTCTGCAAACCATCTTGAGGTGCATGGCAGAGGGTATCACCTATAAGGGTTTCTTCCTGTTTCATTCATGTATGGAGTGTGTGAAGAATGATGGTTTGAATGTCTCTGTGCATGCAGTAATTATTCTAATCTTATCCTCACGATCCCTATGTGAGTGACACATAAGGGGTTTTAGTATATCCCTAGAGTAATCATTTAAAGCCAGTTTTTTAAACTTTGTTAGTAAGCTTACCTGTGACCATTTGTGCTGCCCTTCTCTGTATATATTCAATATCCACTGTTATTCCTTATTTCATGTGGGTCCCACACACTTGAGCAATATTCTAGAACCAGTTACACAAGTGATTTGTAAGAAAACTCTTTTGTAGACTGATTGCACTTCCCCAATGTTCTACTAATAAACTCCTGACTGAATCTATGTGATCTAGCTCAACTTCTCAGCTGTGAGGATGTCAGTGACCTCACAATTTAAACTCTCTTTTGAAACTTACGTGAATTGGAGGTGCATTTCATGACATTAGAAAGTATTCAATACATGGTTACAAACCAAAATAACATTAAAAAAATGGCCTATAGGGACCTCGTTCCCAGTGCCTGCATGGCAGCAAATGTGTCAGCTTCATTAGTCACACAATAATATGGATTGTATGTTTTCTCAAAAGATGTCTCATTATTTTTTTATTTTTATTTTATTTTATTTTCGGCTAAGTAAAGAGTAAGTACTCATTCCAATGGATGAAGACAGTGGCAGAATCAGCTTTGGTCTAGCAGAAGAAACAATATCAACATTTTTGTGCTCCAATTTCTAATGAAATCTTGGATAATGTCAATCTGGAGAACCTCATCATGTTTCCCCTCAGCTGTACCTGAAAATGGAACCAATGTCTTCCATTTTGTGTGTTAATCTTTAGAGAAGTAGGTCTCACTCACAAATGCCAACAAGTCTGTGTGCACAGCCATTATCCAGACCAAGTATATAAATAGTTACAAAAACTTATTCAACTTTTTCTGTCACATGTACCAGCAAAAGACAGCCATTGTCTGTTTTGGTAAAAAATCTGTTGTACTAATTTGCACATGCAGACTGAATAGAAATCATTTACTTTTGTTTGGTTTACCCTGCCATTTTGCCTTTGTGACTACTTCCACTTGAATTTTAGCTACATTTGATACTATAATACCTCTAAGTGATTTGTTATCACTATTTTCCAGATAAATGCTATGATATACTAACCAAATTTAGGAGTTCATCTAAATAACTGATTTTCTCTGCAGATTAATACCTTGTTTGAGCTTGTATAAACATTAAAATCCACTTACAAAAACTGGTTGCATTCATAACCAATTTGTTACAAATTGTATGACATATAAGTTGTATTCCATGAAGATATCATGGGGTAGATATCAAAGGAAAATTCAATTGAGAAAACAAAGTATAAGACATTACTGCTGGTCAGTACTCACTCTTAGGTGGAAAAATGTGTTGTACTGCTGATAGACACATGTAAAAGTAAAAGTGACTCACTATGTACATTCCACAATTAATAATTCCTTCCCCAGGAAAGAGAGAAGAACACATTGTGGAAGGTCAGAAAGAAAGGGCAAGTCATTCATACCTCAGATTAAGAAGGTTCCACCTGTAGTGAGAGACACAAGAGATCAAAGATTAAGGGGGAGGTGTCAGAGAGATTAGGTCAAAGACAGCCAGCTACAGTCCAGAATGATATGGGCGGAGTGAGAAGTAAAGATCAATTGAAGAGAAGAGAGCTCAATAACAAAATTAAGAATTAGGGCAGGGAAAAATGAAAAGACAGAAGGAGGGGCTAGCTTAACAGAGTTTTAATCAGGAAGGGTTTCAAAACGTTGGAGGGTAAGTTCCCATCTTCAGAGCTCACAGAAACTTGTATGAGGTGGAAGAATCCAGATAGCCCTCTGGTCCCTTAAGTCAAGGCAGTATGCCTATGATGTCTGATTCTGCATGTGCACAATGTAGAGGGTTATTTAGTGCAAAGACTCCTTGTTAACATCTAAACACAATGCAAAAACTAGGTCTCTCTGGTTGACTAATCATGTTCACTGTCTCTTGTCAGTATTGTAAAAGGTATGTTAAGAGCTTTACAATGTGTTAATGAAAAACTGGTATTCATGGATTACACACTGCTTAAGACAAACCTTATTGTCTTCTCTCAGGTTGAATGAAAATTTGTTATTTATGTTCTTATTCACTGTTCCACTTCTTTTGTTTCATAAGTCATTAGAGCTGATATTAGTTTGAAGTATTTATGGGTTGTCTCATTCCTGTTTTCAAAGTCACTGTTCTACAAATAAAAAATAAGATTTAATATGACAGCTAAGTTGGCTGTTACATAAAAAAAGCACTAAAAACTGTATGTGGTATTATTCACAGGTCTGTGTTATGCAGAACTGTCTGCTAGATTTCCTCGTGCTGGATGTGCTTATATCTACAGTTTTGTTACTATTGGTGAGCTAGTAGCATTTATTGTAGGATGGACCCTCATAATGGTTTATGTATTAGGTAAGAAAATCATCCATAATATTTTACATAATTGAAGGTAAGTCTCATAATTTTACTCTTTAAATTATGTATTACAACAAATTTTAAATGCTTGACTGAATTTTAGGTTTATTATGGGACAGTAACAATAGTCAAAAATTAGTGTTGTAGTTACCAGCAGTTTTAATATGATGACTGCATTGGGTGTTTCCTGAAAAAATGTTTTTTTCTATTGTTCCTTAGGGAGGCACTTGACAAAATAGCCTATTTAAGAATCACCTGATAACACTATAATTACACTATACTTGCACAACAGAAAGCACAGGTTAACTATCACTTCAAATGCAGTGAATTATTATCCTAAATGGAGTAAAGTATCACAAGATATGCCTCAAGTCTCCATTTTGAGGCCAATCTTGTTCATGTTCTACATAAATGACTTACCAATAAATATAAATTTTCCATCAGTTCTGTTTGTAGATAATATTTCTGTTTCAATAGAGGATAACCATGCAGAAAACATTCTGAGATCCATCATAAGCACACTGGATACCCTAGAAAACTGGTTCCAGCAGAACGAGTTGAAACTGAACATTACAAAAACCCATATGGTACATTTCAAAACAAGCATTCAAAATGGGTGGAACTTAACAACACAACAAATCAATTTGTGGAAGAACTTGACAGGATCAAATTGCTAGGACTAAATATGGACAAGAACTTAAGCTGACTTCCTATCAAATAAACTAAGCAATTTTGCATTTGCAGAGCAAATATTGGCAAATTCTGCTGACTTGAGTACACAAAAAAGGGCATGCCATTCTTATTTTGAATCTGTCATTAGATGTGGTATAATTTACTGGGGAAGTTGAAATAGTGTACCTCGAATACTGAAATTGCAGAAGTAAATTATCAAATACATGTGTACTGCACAGCAAACAGGATCTAGTCACCCGTTATTTCAGAAACTACAAATTGTAACTGTTCCCTCCAAATACATTTATGAAATTATAATATCCCTACACAGCTAACAAAAATTATTTGAAGAGAATCATTTTAACCAACATATAACATGAGAAATAAAAATAATTTTATGCTGGCCATGCACAAATTGAAATTATATGCATTGATTCCACAGTATAAGGGGATGACAATATATAACAAGTTGAAGGGCAAAGTCATATTTAATATGAAGCCAGAGATTCTAAAAAGGCTGCAGCAGATTCCATGGGAGAAATGCTACTTTTCAATAGAAGAATTCATAGAGGATGAAATGGTAATTTGAGCAAGGGCTAATTAAGTGTTAGATCTTTGTTATATTATTATTTCTTTATTATTATTATGGTGCTATTTGCTACCATCAGCTGTTCTATGGTTACAATGAAATTTTATCATAATTTTGACATGTAACCTGCACCTGAATCAAATGATCTAGATTATGTATGTTATGAGGCTGATAAAAAAACTCACAATATAATTATGGTATTAATACATATTGTCAAAGACCTTGAAATTTTTTAGGAGGAAAAAATACTAAAATTGTTTAACCTCTTTATATAATGACAACATTTTTGCAATGGTTTGCAAATGGCCAATACATTCTCATTAAAAAAATATTCAGCAATATTGGAAACGCAAATTACATACAATGATGTATAGTTTATCATCTGTCATTGAAGAAGAAGCAACTGTGAACAGAATAAAAGATGTGTACTGATCCAAGGCATATGTAATGACAATATTATGAAAATGATAGATTTCTACTGAACATATAGTAGAAATGTCGAGTCGCAGATAGGAACAACAAAAAGACAAGTAAGCCTTCAGCCAGAAAGACCTTCACCCAAATTAGACAAAACACAAACACACATTAGCAAAAGCAACTCACATCCACATGTCCAAACTCTCTGTCTGCCAAGGCCAGACTGCAAGCAGCAGTGTATGATGGGGGAAGAAATTTGGTGGTGAGGGTAAGGAGGGAGGCTGGGGCAGGGACAGGGAGGGATAGCAGTGTAGGGGTGGGGGATGGTAAAATGCTGCTTGTGGGAGCATACAGGGGCAAGGTTGAGAGAGGGTAGGGCAGTTAGGTGCAGTTGGGTGGCTAGACAGAGACAGGGAAAGGAAGGAGGGGGGAGGGGGGGGGTTGCAGTAGAAAAGGAAGAACCAGAGAAGTAAAAAGACTGCAGGTGCATTGGCGGGAAGAGCGGACTAGGACTGAGTGGTGCTGGAGTGGGAACACGGAAGTTAATAGGTGTGTGTAGCCCAATGATTACAAAAGTTGAGACCAGGAGG
Organism: Schistocerca nitens; assembly: GCF_023898315.1. Taxonomy (NCBI): domain Eukaryota; kingdom Metazoa; phylum Arthropoda; class Insecta; order Orthoptera; family Acrididae; genus Schistocerca; species Schistocerca nitens. The sequence continues at coordinate 98,491,391 of NC_064621.1, read as the reverse complement.
TTTACAGGACTGTAGGATGTATTGCAGGGAGAGTTCCCACCTGTGGAATTCAGAAAAGCTGATGCTGATAGAAAGGGTCCATGGCACAAGCTGTGAAGCATATGTAAAACAGTTATAAAAAGGCTGTCAAGGAAAAATGTAAACCTGCAAGTAATTTTGTTAGTAGTTTTAAATATAAGATAAGCATGAACCACTTAATGAAGTTGTTGTACTGCAGTTGCAGTACATATGTAAGTAAAAAAATGCCAAGAAAGAGAACCATATGTACAGCATATATCAAACAAATCAATAAATTACGAGAAGACAAATATTTTTATGATATAACAAAAGGAAAGTATAGTTAAATCAGTTACTGACAACACAAAATTTCAAAACAAATAACAAATTTTCGTTGGAACATCGCTTGAATAAACTTATAAAGAGATGAGTATAGAGAGCGATTTGTTCCACTATGTACAAACTCTAGGGATTGATGGATGAGAGGATACAGAACAAAAATGTCTTATGAAATTATGTCTGGAAATGCATGGTTCCCATGCTAGAGATCATTTATTCGATCATACATTGTTACAGAGACTGCAATCAAATAAACGCTGTACCATGCACCCACAGTTACATTACATGTTGAAAATGGTTTCCATGTGCCTCAGCGCATGTTCTCTGTTACATGTTCACATCAGTCAGGCTGCATCTGAACAGTGTCAAAGGCAGCATGAATATGCTGCCCCAATGTCTGCACATCTGTAATGGGCTCTGCATACTTAATACTTTTGAGATGGTACCATAAACAGAAATTGCACAGGTTGAGATCTGGTGAATGAGCAGACCATGCAACTGGACCCCCTTGTCTGATCCATCAACTAGGGAAGACATGATTGAAATGCATCCATACTTTATTGGTGAAGCAGGCTGGAGCACCATCATGTAGCAGCCACATAACCGTTTGAATCATCAGTGGCACTTCTTTCAGCAGGGGAAGCAGTCATCCACAAAAATGCCAATAGTTCCAGCCTGTTGGTGACATGGAAGGAAGACTGGTCCCAGAACATGGTCCCCAATTATTTTGGCCCACACATACCTGCTGCACCAATTCTGATGATTCGTTGTTACCATACCATGGGGGTTCTGCATACTATCCCATAGATGACTGTTATGAACGTTGAAGATACCACTCCGCATAAAGGTGGCCTCATCTGTGAATAAGATGGATGACAGAAATTTCAGAATTGTGGTTGCCTGGGGAAGAAACCAGTGACAAAACTGCTCCCAATGTGGAGAGTCTGTCACTAGTAAGCCCTGCAGATGCTGTAAATGATAAGGGTCATAACAATTGTCATGGAGAATGTTCCACATGGTCATCTCGCTTACCCTGTACTGGCAGGCCAACTGGTACTGACACTGTGGTTGCCTTTAATCACATTTTCCTCCAAGTCTGATGCCTGAACATTTCAGGTACATCCTTAATGATTTTCTGCTTCCTGAAGCAACTCTGTTTCTGACTAATGGAAAAACACTGTGGCAAACATTGAATGCTGTAGTTGTTGTCGGTGGGGATAGTTCTCTTGATACAACCTTGCTGCCCGCTGCTATGTTCTTTTCCATAAGTAAACACCATTTGGTAAGCTCAAATTCAAATACAAAACTGTTGTGTACAGCGCTGTATCACATCCACTACAAGGTGACTCAGCAAGAGAAGTGAATCAGACACAGCATTACCGATTACTATGGCAGGAGAGATGTTAGGGCATGATGTATGAGGAAGAGTACCACCCTCTAGGAGGAAACCACGCACACTGTAACTGTGGCTGCATAGTACAGTGCATATTAGACTGCAGTCTGGATGTCCATGACTGCTTCAATGGAGTGAGACCCCGACCCCCACCCTCTCTTGGATAGCACAAAACACTCTTTTTGTGTGAGTGGCCATAGAGAGGGGATCTCTTAGGATATTACTCAGTACCAGGAGGAGTGAAATGATAATTATATCACTAGTAAAACTCTATTTTAGGTGGACATCATATGTTTTTCACAATCAGGTATTGTCATATGACATAAAAGTGCGAAGAAAAAAAAAGAAGGAAAAAATGAAAAAAAACAAAGATTTCAAAAAATCATATCTAAATTTCCCAGATAATGTTTCAGGGTCTGGATGAAGAATTCAGTATTCATTGATGTAGACTTATCACAAACATACTGACAATTTTTTTTGCTTCCTCCTAGATACAAATGTTGAAATATTTTTTAATAATAAACATATATGTTGTTGATAAATTATGAGACTGAATCACTGGCTAGTAGGGCCTACTTAAACTGAGGAGACAAAATGTTTAGTAGTGCCAATAGACTCACATGAAAGTAAAAGAGGTGACAGTATACTAACTTTCAGAACAGTTAATTCTTAATTCTGGTAAAGAAATACAGATCACTCAGACCACAGGATGAGATTGACTCAATGGTAAACAAGATGAGGATTGACAAAGACGGATGGAAATATAAAATACATACTCGCCAAACACTAGAGGACTTGAGTCATCAACAGGCACATAAACAATACTGAAAAGTTTGCTAGCTTTTGAATGACTTGTTTTTTTATCTACAGTAAAAACACTCACACACACACACACACACACACACACATTTGTGTGCCCTGAAATGAGGAACATCCTGTCCACATCCCTTCCCATCAACCCCAAGGAGGTATTCTGCTGCCCCTACATTCCACACAATACCCTGGTCCATCATTATGTCTCACCCGCTCCTAACCCTTTGCCATAGCCATATAGATCATATCCCTGTGGAAGATGCAAGCACAAGACATGTCTGATATAGCCACTGAGCCCATCCTATTCAAGTCCCATACATGCTTACCCTATCCTGCCACAGGCATGCTGTCATGTCATACAACAGCTCTGCTGCAATTTCTGCACAGAATTGTATATGGACATGACCATCAACAAACTGTCCACCCAAATGAATGGCCATCATAAAATTATGACCTAGAACAGAGCTGACCACCCAGCAGCAGAACACACTGCAGAGCACAACATGTTTGTTTTCAATGGCTGCTTCATAACACATACATTCTAGATCCTGCTCCCTAAAACTAGCTTCTCTGAACTACGTCCATGGGGTTTGTCCTTGCCACAAATCCTTTGTTCCTATAATCATCGTGTTCTCAATTCCTGCTAGTCCCCTGCCCCACACTCATCTCCGCACTGTCCCAGAACTTACTCATCCTGCACTCATACCCTCTTCCCCATAGCCTCACCTTTCTCTCTTCTGTCACCCATTTCCAATCCAGTTTTTCGTGTCATCGCCATCATGAGCTTCACAAACTCACTAGTGTTAAACCCGTGTTGCATTCCCGTCCTGTACACTAGTTGCTTCTTCCTCCTGCATTCCTATCTGTTCACAAGCTGCCTCCATCCGGGACATTAGCAACACTTCCCTAACTCTCATTAATAATCTGTGCCTCCTTACTCCCGTTGTGCACTTTGTTCTGCATGAGGCCCTCCCTCCCCCCTTTCATTCCAACCAAATTGCAGAACTCCAGTTGCTGTATTGTACATTCAGCGAGCACAGCACAATGCAGCCATTCAGATGTGTGTGTGTGTGTGTGTGTGTGTGTGTGTGTGTGTGTGTGTGTGTGTGTGAGTGTGTGTGTGTGTGGGAGGGGGGGGGGAGGAAGGGGGAGGAGGGGAGGTCAGTGGGTTTGTGCACATATGTATGTGTACTCTACTTAAAGAAAGGACTTGTTTGAAAGCTATCAAAGCTTTCAGTCTCATTTAAGTGTCTGTTGATGACTCAGTGCTTCTAGGATTTTGTGAGTTGTTACCTTTACTCCTAGTTTATGTACTTCTCACCAGGTCTTTCCATTATCTTATTCAAAATACTGAATCTTTTTTCTCATTATGTAGATGAAGTGGGAGAAATATAGTGTCATGGTTGACATCTGGTGACACTATACCATCATATCACATGAAACACTCCAAGAAATCTATAGAAAGTTGTATCACAGTTGAGATGCTATGAAATGACAGTATTCACAAGCTTTTTTATCACTTTTTTGTACAATTTTGTTTACTTACTACAGACAAATGGCTACTTCTGTCACCATAATATATTTCATCCTTACACTCGTAAACAAACAACACCACTGATGCACAACACATCACTCATCACATTTGGTTTGTATACAGAATAAATTTCCAGATGTGTGTTAACAGCTTTGTATTCTTTTGTCATTAAAAACAATGTCATAGAACAAATTTCACACTTGTTGGGAATTTCAGTTGCAGTGCTCATTCTGAATTGCTACTGGAAGTGTATCTTTCTTGCTGTCAAAGTTCTAAGCCCACTGACCTACTGCATTAGACAGTGCAGTGACTGTTCAGGTCACACCCCTATTTCCTCTTTAGAAAGGATGGTACTTTCTGGATTGCTCTCATAAACACAATTTGTTTGAAGTTTCATAAAACATATGTAATACTCCTTGTAAGATTAGCAGTATCATCATATCTCCTCATGGAACAATGTCACTGGTGCACAATTATTCATTGGTAGCTTAAGAGACTCAATGACATTATGAACTGTTCCATTGAAAGTATCAAATTAATCAGACACAGCATTAACCTTAACAGAATGAAGTGAATACTTTCTGAAGCATGTCTTTTTTAAGGTAGAAGTTGTTATCCCTGGCACTTATTTTTTGCAGGAACTGCAAGTATAGCTAGAAGTCTTGCTGGACATATTGACTTCATAGCAAACAACAGCATGTCAGCTACTTTGAAAGATGAACTGCCTATAACTGCTGAATTTCTATCCAGCTATCCAGACTTTTTGGCATTTGGAATAACAGTACTGCTCTCATGTAAGTTGATGGGTTTCACTTATCTGCTTCTCACATGTAACATTTCACTTACCCATCCATTATATATATAGGGAAACATTCCACATGGGAAAAATATATCTAAAAACAAAGATGATGAGACTTACCAAACAAAAGCACTGGCAGGTCAATAGACACACAAACAAACACAAACATACACACAAAATTCTAGCTTTCGCAACCAATGGTTGCTTCGACAGGAAAGAGGGAAGGAGAGGGAAAGACGAAAGGATGTACGTTTTAAGGGAGAGGGTAAGGAGTCATTCCAATCCCGGGAGTGGAAAGACTTACCTTAGGGGGAGAAAAGGACGGGATACACTCGCACACACACACATATCCATCCGCACATACACACACACAAGCAGACATTTGTAAAGGCAAAGAGTTTGGGCAGAGAAGTCAGTCGAGGTGGAAGTGCAGAGGCAAAGAAGTTGTTGAAAGACAGGTGAGGTATGAGCGGCGGCAACTTGAAATTAGCGGAGGTTGAGGCCTGGCGGATAACGAGAAGAGAGGATATACTGAAGGGCAAGTTCCCATCTCCGGAGTTCTGATAGGCTGGTGTTAGTGGGAAGTATCCAGATAACCCGGACAATGTAACACTGTGCCAAGATGTGCTGGCCGTGCACCAAGGCATGTTTAGCCACAGGGTGATCCTCATTACCAACAAACACTGTCTGCCTGTGTCCATTCGTGTGAATGGACAGTTTGTTGCTGGTCATTCCCACATAGAAAGCTTCACAGTGTAGGCAGGTTAGTTGGTAAATCACGTGGGTGCTTTCACACGTGGCTCTGCCTTTGATTGTGTACACCTTCCGGGTTACAGGACTGGTGTAGGTGGTGGTGGGAGGGTGCATGGGACAGGTTTTACACCGGGGGCGGTTACAAGGGTAGGAGCCAGAGGGTAGGGAAGGTGGTTTGGGGATTTCATAGGGATGAACTACGAGGTTACGAAGGTTAGGTGGACGGCGGAAAGACACTCTTGGTGGAGTGGGGAGGATTTCATGAAGGATGAATCTCATTTCAGGGCAGGATTTGAGGAAGTCGTATCCCTGCTGGAGAGCCACATTCAGAGTCTGTTCCAGTCCCGGAAAGTATCCTGTCACAAGTGGGGCACTTTTGTGGTTCTTCTGTGAGAGGTTCTGGGTTTGAGGGGATGAGTAAGTGGCTCTGGTTATTTGCTTCTGTACCAGGTCGGAAGGGTAGTTGCGGGATGCGAAAGCTGTTTTCAGGTTGTTGGTGTAATGGTTCGGGGATTCCGGACTGGAGCATATTCATTTGCCTCGAAGACCTAGGCTGTAGGGAAGGGACCGTTTGATGTGGAATGGGTGGCAGCTGTCATAATGGAGGTACTGTTGCTTGTTGGTGGGTTTGATGTGGACGGACGTGTGAAGCTGGCCATTGGACAGATGACGGTCAATGTCAAGGAAAGTGGCATGGGATTTGGAGTAGGGCCAGGTGAATCTGATGGAACCAAAGGAGTTGAGGTTGGAGAGGAAATTCTGGAGTTCTTCTTCACTGTGAGTCCAGATCATGAAGATGTCATCAATAAATCTGTACCAAACTTTGGGTTGGCAGGCCTGGGTAACCAAGAAGGCTTCCTCTAAGCGACCCATGAATAGATTGGCGTACGAGGGGGCCATCCTGGTACCCATGGCTGTTCTCTTTAATTGTTGGTATGTCTGGCCTTCAAAAGTGAAGAAGTTGTGGGTCAGGATGAAGCTGGCTAAGGTGATGAGGAAAGAGGTTTTAGATAGGGTGGCAGGTGATCGGCGTGAAAGGAAATGCTCCATCGCAGGGAGGCCCTGGACGTGCGGAATATTTGTGTATAAAGAAGTGGCGTCAATGGTTACAAGGATGGTTTCCGGGGGTAATAGACTGGGTAAGGATTCCAGGCATTCGAGAAAGTGGTTGGTGTCTTTGATGAAGGATGGGAGACTGCATGTAATGGGTTGAAGGTGTTGATCTACGTAGGCAGAAATACGTTCTGTGGGGGCTTGGTAACCAGCTACAATGGGACGTCCGGAATGATTGGGTTTGTGAATTTTAGGAAGAAGGTAGAAGGTAGGGTGCGGTGTGTCAATGGGGTCAGGAGGTTGATGGAGCCAGGTGAAAGGTTTTGTAGGGGGCCTAAGGTTCTGAGGATTCCTTGAAGCTCCGCCTGCACATCAGGAATGGGATTACCTTGGCAAACTTTGTATGTGGTGTTGTCTGAAAGCTGACTCAGTCCCTCAATCACATACTCCGAACGATCAAGTACCACGGTCGTGGAACCCTTGTCCGCCGGAAGAATGACGATGGAACGGTCAGCCTTCAGATCACGGATAGCTTGGGCTTCATCAGTGGTGATGTTGGGAGTAGGATTAAGGATTTTTTAAGAAGGATTGAGAGGCAAGGCTGGAAGTCAGAAATTCCTGGAAGGTTTGGAGAGGGTGATTTTGAGGAAGAGGAGGTGGGTCCCGCTGTGACGGAGGACATAACTGTTCCAGGCAGGGTTCAATTTGGATAGTGTCTTGGGGAGTTGGATCATTAGGAGTAGGATTAGGATCATTTTTCTTCGTGGCAAAGTGATATTTCCAGCAGAGAGTATGAGTGTAGGACAGTAAATCTTTAAGAGGGTTGTTTGGTTGAATCTGGGAGTGGGGCTGAAGGTGAGGCCTTTGGATAGGACAGAGGTTTTGGATTGGGAGAGAGGTTTGGAGGAAAGGTTAACTACTGAATTAGGGTGCTGTGGTTCCAGATTGTGTTGATTGGAATTTTGAGGTTTTGGAGGGAGTGGAGCTGGCAGTGGGAGATAGAGTAGATGGGAGAGACTGGGTTTGTGTGCAATGAGAGGAGGTTGACGTTTGCTGGAAAGGTTGTGAAGGGTGAGTGAGTTGCCTTTCCGGAGGTGGGAAACCAGGAGATTGGATAGTTTTTTAAGGTGGAGGGTGGCATGCTGTTCTAATTTGCGGTTGGCCTGTAGGAGGACTGATGGAAAGAAGGGTTGCAGCCAGAGATGGGAACTTCAAGTGTGAGGCCTTTGGGGGTAATGCCAAATGTCAGACAAGCCTGAGAAAATAAAATATGGGAGTGTAATCTGGCTAGGACGAAGGCATGTTTGTGGAGGGAATGTAAATAAAACTTAATGGGGTCTTTGTGGGGGTCTTGTGAGGGTGACACGGTATTAGAAGGTGGAAAGTGTAACATGAGGCTGAAATCAAAATAAAAATATGTGGGGAGAGATAAAGGTGAACTAGATTTTCATAATCTGCCACCGCAAAACCACTCCTTTTAATATATTACACGTAGTTTGTTCGAAATTTTCCCGAATTTCTCCGTCCTTTAACGTGTTTTGGCGGCAACACAACCACCTAACCTTGGTGCACATCGTTGTCTACCAACCCAATTCCAACATAGCCCATCTGTAACTAACACCTTTTCGCCTTTTTTCACACCAGATCTCCAGTTACTTTCCAGCTCACCTTTATCTCTCCCCATATATTTTTATTTTCATTTTCATTTCAGCCTCATGTTACACTTTCCACCTTCTATTACCATGTCACCCTCACAACACCCCCACAACGACCCCATTAAGTTTTATTTACATTCCCTCCACAAACATGCCTTCGTCCTAGCCAGATTACACTCCCATATTTTATTTTCTCAGGCTTGTCTGACATTTGGCATTACCCCCAAAGGCCTCACACTTGAAGTTCCCATCTCTGGCTGCAACCCTTCTTTCCATCAGTCCCTATATCAGTTCCAAACTGAACAATCCATTGCCCTCACCCACCTAATCCTTCACCTACACATCAACTCAGCCAATGAACACACCCGTCAACTCCTATCCTTAATAAAAGTCCTCAATCGTTCCTCTCCCACATCCACACCGGCTGTTGAGAGCATCCTCCTACAGGCCAACCGCAAATTAGAACAGCATGCCACCCTCCACCTTAAAAAACTATCCAATCTCCTGGTTTCCCACCTCCGGAAAGGCAACTCACTCACCCTTCACAACCTTTCCAGCAAACGTCAACCTCCTCTCATTGCACACAAACCCAGTCTCTCCCATCTACTCAATCTCCCACTTCCAGCTCTATTCCCTCCAAAACCTCAAAATTCCAATCAACACAATCTGGACCACAACACCCTAATTCAGTAGTTAACCTTTCCTCCAAACCTCTCTCCCAATCCAAAACCTCTGTCCTATCCAAAGGCCTCACCTTCAGCCCCACTCCCAGATTCAACCAAACAGCCCTCTTAAAGATTTACTGTCCTACACTCATACTCTCTGCTGGAAATATCACTTTGCCACGAAGAAAAATGATCCTAATCCTACTCCTAATGAACCAACTCCCCAAGACACCACCAAAATTGAACCCTGCCTGGAACAGTTCCGTCCTCCATCACAGCAGAACCCACCTCCTCTTCCTCAAAATCACCCTCTCCAAACCTTCCAGGAATTTCTGACTTCCAGCCTTGCATCTCAATCCTTCTTAAAAAACCTTAATCCCACTCCCAACATCACCACTGCTGAAGCCCAGGCTATCCGTGATCTGAAGGCTGACCGATCCATCGTCATTCTTCCGGCGGACAAGGGTTCCACGACCGTGGTACTTGATCGTCAGTAGTATGTGGCTGAGGGACTGCGTCAGCTTTCAGACAACACCACATACAAAGTTTGCCAAGGTAACTCCATTCCCGATGTCCAGGCGGAGCTTCAAGGAATCCTCAGAACCTTAGGCCCCCTGCAAAACCTTTCACCTGACTCCATCAACCTCCTGACGCCACCAACACCCCGCACCCCTACCTTCTACCTTCTTCCTAAAATCCACAAACCCAATCATCCCGGCCGCCCCATTGTAGCTGGTTACCAAGCCCCCACAGAACGTATCTCTGCCTACGTAGATCAACACCTTCGACCCATTACATGCAGTCTCCCATCCTTCATCAAAGACACCAACCACTTTCTCGAACGCCTGGAATCCTTACCCAATCTGTTACCCCCGGAAACCATCCTTGTAACCATTGATGCCACTTCCTTATACACAAATGTTCCGCACGTCCAGGGCCTCGCTGCGATGGAGCATTTCCTTTCACGCCGATCACCTGCCACCCTATCTAAAACCTCTTTCCTCATCACCTTAGCCAGCTTCATCCTGACCCACAACTTCTTCACTTTTGAAGGCCAGACATACCAACAATTAAAGGGAACAGCCATGGATACCAGGATGGCCCCCTCATATACCAACCTATTCATGGGTTGCTTAGAGGAAGCCTTCTTGGTTACCCAGGCCTGCCAACCCAAAGTTTGGTACAGATTTATTGATGACATCTTCATGATCTGGACTCACAGTGAAGAAGAACTCCAGGATTTCCTCTCCAACCTCGACTCCTTTGGTTCCAGCAGATTCACCTGGTCCTACTCCAAATCCCATGCCACTTTCCTTGATGTTGACATCCACCTGTCCAATGGCCAGCTTCACACGTCCGTCCACATCAAACCCACCAACAAGCAACAGTACCTCCATTATGACAGCTGCCACCCATTCCACATCAAATGGTCCCTTCCCTACAGCCTAGGTCTTCGTGGCAAATGAATCTGCTCCAGTCCGGAATCCCTGAACCATTACACCATCAACCTGAAAACAGCTTTCGCATCCTGCAACTACCCTCCCGACCTGGTACAGAAGCAAATAACCAGAGCCACTTACTCATCCCCTCAAACCCAGAATCCCCCACAGAAGAACCACAAAAGTGCCCCACTTGTGACAGGATACTTTCCGGGACTGGAACAGACTCTGAATGTGGCTCTCCAGCAGGGATACGACTTCCTCAAATCCTGCCCTGAAATGAGATCCATCCTTCATGAAATCCTCCCCACTCCACCAAGACTGGCTTTCCGCTGTCCACCTAACCTTCGTAACCTGTTAGTTCATCGCTATGAAATCCCCAAACCACCTTCCCTACCCTCTGGCTCCTATCCTTGTAACCGCCCCCGGTGTAAAACCTGTCCCATGCACCCTCCCACCACCACCTACTCCAGTTCTGTAACCCGGAAGGTGTACACAATCAAAGGCAGAGCCACGTGTGAAAGCACCCACGTGATTTACCAACTGACCTGCCTACACTGTGACGCATTCTATGTGGGAATGACCAGCAACAAACTGTCCATTCGCATGAATGGACACAGGCAGACAGTGTTTGTTGGTAATGAGGATCACCCTGTGGCTAAACATGCTTTGGTGCACGGCCAGCACATCTTGGCACAGTGTTACACCGTCCGGGTTATCTGGATACTTCCCACTAACACCAATCTATCCGAACTCCGGAGATGGGAACTTGCTCTTCAATATATCCTCTCTTCCCGTTACCCACCAGGCCTCAATCTCCGCTAATTTCAAGTTGCCGCCACTCATACCTCACCTGTCATTCAACATCATCTTTGCCTCTGCACTTCCGCCTCGACTGACATCTCTGCCCAAACTCTTTGCCTTTTAATATGTCTGCTTGTGTCTGTATATGTGCGGATGGATATGTGTGTGTGTGCGAGTGTATACCCCTTTTTCCCCCTAAGGTAAGTCCTTCCGCTCCCGGGATTGGAATGACTCCTTTCCCTCTCCCTTAAAACCCACATCCTTTCGTCTTTCCCTCTCCTTCCCTCTTTCCTGATGAGGCAACATTTTGTTGCGAAAGCTTGAATTTCATGTGTATGTTTGTGTTTGTTTGTGTGTCTATCGACCTGCCAGCACTTTCGTTCGGTAAGTCACATCATCTGTGTTTTGAGATATATTTTTCTATATTTATTAACACTTTAAAGACAAAGCTGAGGATAGCATGAGACATAACTTTGTGTTAAATAGACTGTAACCGAGTATAGGTCAGGATGCAATTTTCTAAATGTCTGAGCGATGTATCGCTTGAAATCTGGACTCCTTTCACACAGAAACAATGTACGGATGTCTTGTGACCTGCCCCTCAAATGGTGCTGCTTTCTGTTACCAATTTATAGAATTTTATTGAAAGAAACATTAGCTAATGTAACAAATGTTGTCATGAAAGTCTGATCCAATGTGATTCCATTGACATAATTTCAAGCATGTGCTTCTTAGGTGTCACAGTTTGCTGTAATTCTGCAACAAATATGTCATGTTTGTTGAGTGAACAAGAAGTTTTGTTAGCTCATGAAGAAGAAATTGCTCAGTAACTCAACTGAGCAATTTCTTCTTCTTGAGCTTGCAAAACTTCTTGCTCACTCAACAAATGTGAAGTGTCAACAATGTAGGAAAAGGTAGATTGCTATTTACCAAACAGAAGACACATTAAGTTGCAGACAGGCACAATTAAAAGATCTTATGTAAAGCTTTTAGCCACAGCCTTCATCAGTAAAAGAGAGACACACACACCAATCTTAACGTAAGCAAGCACACCTCATGCTCACATGACTGCCAACTCCAGCATCTTGGTCTGGTTGAAGGTGTGGTAGTACACATCTGCAGACATTCACCAGTCCTGAAAAATGATATAGTTCTAGTGTTGTTTTAGGATGAAGGAAGACCTTCATTATTTTCACTTTTTCTTACGGTGGTGAAATTCCTTGATGTTACACACAATAACCCAAGAATGAGCTCTCTTTCTCTCCAAAAATGTATTTTCCCAAATTAATGTTAAGATGATATTACCCAGCCATTCAAGAAACTATTGCAGATGCATTACATGTTCTCCATCTGATGCTGCAGCAACAAGAATGTCATCTAAACAGGAATCCACGAAAGTCAAATCATTCAAAATGCTAGAAATAAGTCACTGGAATGTTTGTGCTGCATTGCATAGACTATATGGCATCTTAAAAAATTCAAAAAGTCCAGATGGTGTGGTAACAGTTGTTTTAGGCACATCTTGTGTCACAATGGGAATGGGGCGACAAGCTTCAATAAGGTCAATTTAAAGAATATCTTTATGTTGGAGAACTGACAGTTCACATCTTGTAAATGCAGTACTGGATAGTGGTCTGACAATGTGACAGCATTTAAACCTCCATGATCTCCACAGGGATCCCAAGTTCCATCTTTCTTTGGAAGGAGGTGGAGAGGAGCAGACCAGGAGCTTTTAGAAAGACAACATATGCCAAGACTGATCATCTCCCAAATTCAAGTCTTGCTTGTGCTAATTATTTTGGTTATCAGTGTCAGTTTATGCATGCCTTGGAGGTCCTGTTGCATATTAACAGGAGGAAAATCATAATTACATTTCTCCATGAGAATAATAGGATATCTCGTTAGCAAGTCTCAATATTTATGCTGTGGATCAATTGAAAACACCAAACCATCACCTTTTCTGAACATTCTGTGATCTATTACTGTTGCTGGCAATACGGAAATGTCTGCTCCAGAATCAACCAAAAATCGAAAACATGCGTTGTGATCCATTATGACTAGGTGTCAAGATAATTTGGCCTCCTCATTCTTGCCCCACCAAGTGAATAGCATGCTAGTTTTCCCTCTGATCATTTACACACTACTGAGAAATAAATAAACATGAAGTTGTGCATTTCTTTGCATTCTGTTTGAATTTATAATACCAGCACACAGAGCGTTTCTGTGCAAGCTGCAGTGATTTCAATCTGCTTCTTGATCATGTCTCAGTTAGTAATTTCTAAAAATGGATCATTAGTTCCAAAAGCCACCTTTATAGATGGGAAAGTCTGTTATCTTGAGATGGAGATGATACAGTTTCCATACTGAATAAAAATTGACTGTATGTCATAATCTCTACTATTTTATCAGAGTTAGAAGCCATTTGCTTTGAGATTTACATCTCAACTAGATGCTCGCACAGATTGCCTGTTAGTTGGTAGTCGTTGAAGACATATAGTTCAAAAAATCATCAGTTTCTCACATTCCAGCAAGAGCACACATCTCTCAGAGCAAAGTAGATGGCTTTTTGTCTCATGGTTCTACTTTTATTAGCAATTTTTTAACTTTGAGTGACTCTCGTTCTTAAAATTCTGTGGTAATAGATTTTTAAGTCTGTATATGGAGAAGTTGATAATGGTTTGCACATGAACTGTGAAATCAGCTTAGCAACTTCACTATCAAGTGACCCCAAAATGTAATGATATTTTGCCATATCATTGTTAATATTTGTGGCAAAAAATTGGGACTCCACTCGCAAAAACCATATCTTTACACTTTTTCACCTGCCACATTTGATATGTCATCCAGTGATAAGTTTGCCATTAAAAAACATATTAAAATTGCTGCAGTGAAATTGAAATAATGGTTGGAGTCATTCTGGGAAATTACCAGGAATTGATAAACAGAGATAAACAAGAGACACATTACTCCAATGTGTATTTATAAATTTTATAGAGTTTACATGTGTGTCCTTTACAGTCACCCTCCCTCCACATGCACACAAAGGTGTTTCCATCCACAAAAAACCATAGAGGAATTGAGTATAGATGGCTATAAGAAAGAAAGAGAGAGATGAGTGTCAGAGGCAAAGGCAAAATGTAGATTAGTGTTAGCCATAAGCATAAAACTGAGTAAGGTAGAGTGTGAGAGAATAAAGAGAAATGGAAAAAAATAGAGTTAAATGTCAAAACAGGAGTGGAGTGCAAAATGCAAGTGGGTGAGAGAGGATGATGGAAAAAGGAGTGTTCATTCATTCATCATGTTCCATAGATTCCAAAAATATTAAGGACTTTCATGGGTGAGGGAAGAGTTAAGGTGTACATTAACAAAAGGGAAGAACTCCAAGAAACTTGATCTGTACAATAATGTATCACTGAACAGCTTAATACTAATGATTCTTATTCCAGCTAAATTTAACAGTAAGTTAGTGGAAAAGCAATTACTCTGAAGAAATGATCTGATGCTTCTTTAGTTATATGAAACAGTGGCAGTTTATCTCCTACTGGTAGTTCAATTTTCCTTGAGTCTATTGGTATTTTTTGAAGAAAAAAGACAGCTACACATTTGCTTTGCAGATGATATAAAAAAATTGGAGTAAAGCTATGTACACCTTTTACAATGTATGCAGTAGTCATAAAATAAGCACAAAAGATTAAAATACTTTCTCACATATACAAAAAACAATAGATGACTAAAGATGCATTAATCTGTTGCAGTTGTTCTTGCATTTTGTGTGAAGATATTCTCATCCATAATGAACATCACTGCTGTAATCAATTTTGCAGTTTTATTATTTATCATCATAGCAGGTAGCCTGCAAGGTATGTAATGCTACTAACAAATTATTGTATTATGATGATAATTTTTGTTAAGAGGAACTTTTGCACTTGTCTGTAAACTTTTCTCTTTTGCAATGTTCTTTTATTTCATTGTCTGATTGCATTGTTTCTAAGTCGAGATGTGTTACTTCAAATAAATAAGAGAAGATACATTGCTGAAACCATACAATCATTGCAGTAGTATGTTCACAATATTTCCTTCACATTTTCATGCTAACCAAAGCTGAATATGGATGGGCATTATTAAAAGAAAATTCTAAAGTTATTGAAAGATACGTTGCAATTTATCTTTCAGGTTCATTTCTTTCTCACATTGAGTTTCAGGCAGGCACAATGTAAAGACTTTTACACATTTAGATCTCAGCAAAAGTCTTCATCAGAACAGAAAACATACACACACATTCACAGAAGCAAGTGCACCTCATACACACATGACTGGTATCTATGACCACTCAAGCCAGAATGCACTCTGGATGGAGCAGCCAGAGGTAGACATCATGTGTGCATGAGATGTGATGCCTTGTGTGAATATATGTGTGTGCTTTCTTTTCTGAAGAGCACTTTGATTGAAAGCTAAATGTGTAACATTCTTTTTGTTGTGTCTTTCTGCAACTAAGCATGTCATCTTTACTGTGAGTAGCACTCTATCCTTTTCATAAAATTGTTGAGATTCCTACCTGAACTTTCCATTGCTTCATTCCTTTCTCTGTCTGATATGTATTACAAAACTTGGAAGTGATAGTAAAATGACAATAATAAATTTCATGAAGTAGTTGTAAATATTAAAATGATCAACTATACCAGGACAGAAGGCACCACAGAAACGTTAGTATATACTGCAATTTGTCATGAACAAGCATCCATTTCTTGATAACTGTACAGGCAAAGAGATAAGGAAACAAGTGCATGAATGTAAAAAATTCAGAGGGAACATGATTTACAATAAAGATTTAAGACATGCATTAGAAAAGAACAAATGTTGTTGTGGTCTTTAGTCTAAAGATTAGTTTGATGAAGCTGTCCAAGCTACTCTACCCTGTGCAAGCCTCTTCATCACTGCATAACAACTGCAACTTACATCCTTTTGAATATGCTTACTGTATTCAGCTCTTGGTTTGCCTCTAATACTAAACTGGTGATCCCTTGATGTCGCAGAATGTGTCCTATCAACTGATTTATTATTGTAAATCATAAATTAAAGTGATTGGTCATCCTTTTTAAATTTTATTGGCTGATCTAGATTTCAGCTAGAAGCTAGCCATTTTCAATTCACTATTATTTATACTCGATGCATGTAATGCCTGTTGGTCATGCTTCATCCACAGCTCATTGAATTGAGTCTTTACGAATGTCAATCTTGAAGATGGATGGGTGTAAATCATACTGATCAAAAAAATACGAACACAGGGTGAACATTAATAAAACTGACAAACTGCGGGGAGGTTAAAGTCCAATGAACATGTGATGAGAAATGGATGGTGTGTGTGCAATGACAATAAATTACCCCAGAACACAGTACAGAGCTGCATCACAACCACATGACAAGAGATGTTCAAAGTTACCTCCGCATGATGCAGCACATGTATTCACACATCACATCATGGACTGCCACACTCTTTTGTATGTTCCAACATCACTCTGAATAGTGTCATGGGAGTTGTGAACATGCTGTTGAAGGATCTGCACAATAGGATCTGGTTCAGCATACATAATGCTTATCAGATGCCCCCAGAGGTAAAAATCCAGGGGGCTTAAGTCCAGTGATCTAACAGGTTATGCTACACGGCATCCATGTCCTACCCAGCATCTGAGGATGATGTTGTTGACGTGTCTGCAAAACTGTAATGTGGAATTGGGATGGTGCTCTCTCATGCAGAAACCACATAACCTTTCAAATTACCAAAGGCATGAACTCAAGCAGCCCAGGCAGAGAATCTACAGGAAGTTGTAGTGTTTCGGGAAATTTGTAAACATCCCAACACACCTTTGGAAAGCCGTCGACAAGAGATGCTTGTGAGTAAGTTGAATAAGGATAAATCTAGTAGGAAAGGGAAACTGTGTGTTTTCCTTTCTTGTATGCAGTGAATGTGGAGCGGTGGTGGAGCCGGCGAGAAGGGGACCAGTAAAAATGGTATTACAACCACTGGTCATCCGGGAGTCATTTGTGTCATGGTGCAGCAAGTGTCTTAGTTCGAGAGCCATGGAGTAAATGACACACCAACAAGGGCACAATGAACAATTGAACAGCAGTACTTGTTTATCTGGGTTTCTCTGTCAGGCCCTAAAGCATGCATATACAGACGTTTTTGAATGTACTCAAGAGAGTGATATTACCGTAGCAATTGTTTGTTTTGTTGTTAAAAAAAATAGTGAAAATGTTGGGCAAAATATACCCCTGTTTGTGAGAAGTGTGGCTGTTTATTTAGTAGTGCAATAGAGAGAACTTGCAGAAGCATTCCAGAAATCTTCACCACAGTGGGATTGACAGGGAGGTGGCACGGAAGGATCCAGACCATGAAACAACTACTCTGAGAAGAGAGGATAGAGGTAATACTACTTTCATCTGGCGGTGTATTAGGGTCGGCAAAATATTCCCCAGTTATATTGGCATGGGGTGCGACTTCGCACTAGTGCCGGTATAAGACCCACCACAAACCCTACAAAATATACATCAACAGGAGAAGAGGGAAAAATACACCCCATGTGGCGACCCTGGAAAATGTGAATGGAGAATGCACCTGCAAGTAAGTGCAGAAAATTGATTTGAGTCATAATTATGACTCCAAAGAATAGAAGACAGAGAAGTTGCCCCCGGCAACCAGCAATCAGCAACAGTGCCTTATAATGCACGTAACAAGAAATCAAAAATAATTCAGAGCTTCTTTCGAACGAACTGTCTGAGAAATATTAGTAAACACATAATAAATGTAAACTATAATTTACTGTTGGATATCTGAAACAGAAAAAAATAGAAGAAGACAGTGGCAGCAGAAAGTGCACCCGTATTACAAGCAGTGAGTGCACGGAATTAGTTCAAAACTTAACAAAATAGTTTCGACGGGATAATACATACAGCAGATGTAGATCTGGCAGGAGTTATCAATGCAGAGCGGTGAGCAGTTACGTGAGTATGGGGTGCTATATTGTCCAGTCAGTGGCAGCACACAGCACGAGAACAGACGTCGGCTTCAACTTCAGCGCCAGCTCGGCTGTTCTATGACCAGCATGCAGTTCACAGTTCCGCAGAAGAGTGAGCGGTGAACATTTAAAAAAATACACACATTTATGTGAGTATAGGGTTCAAAATTAAAATTGTTGACTGGTAATAAATAGTGTATGCCTATCATAAGAAAGGTGGCAATGCAAAACAAGGAATTAAGATCAATACTAGAAGGTATAATTAAAGAACAAGCAAAGAAGGATAAGGCAATACTAGAAGGTATAATTATAGAACAAGCAGAGAAGGATAGGGAAGGATGGAGAGTGGATCAAGTAGAATTAGTTGAGTCCATTAAGGAACAAGTTAGTGAATCAGTCGATGACATACTCAACCATAAAATAAAAGATGTTAAAGCTAACTTAGAATCTAACTTCAATGCACAAATTAATGATCAAAACATTAAAATAACAGAAATAAATACCAGAGTAAATGAATTACAAGAATCAGTGCCAATAGAAGTGCAACAAGTAGCTAAACAAGTGTTAACAGATCATTTACGGGAAAGTGTACACAGATTAACAACTTGACAGTGGACAGGCTATGTAGATAATGTGAATTCCCAATTCCAAGGGGTATGAGCTAGTATTTCAGACACAAATAAGTTTATCACATCCGTACAGGAAAATTCTGTAACAGGGCCACCTGATGCTATAAAACTTTTGGAAAAACATTTACAGTTATTCATAGAAAAAGAAGTAAAAGACAAAACAGAAATAAATAATGTCAAAATCACTTCTGGGGAAGGTACAATTAACAGTAATCAAGAACTTGATAGAATATGGAAAGCAATAGATGATAATAAAAAGAAATTAGAAAATAGTAA
This sequence comes from Schistocerca nitens, assembly GCF_023898315.1. NCBI lineage: Eukaryota > Metazoa > Arthropoda > Insecta > Orthoptera > Acrididae > Schistocerca > Schistocerca nitens. The sequence goes on along the minus strand of NC_064621.1, from coordinate 98,472,226 downwards.
ACCTGAAACTATGACAGGAGTGATTAAAGAGGTAATAGAGTGTTTATCTATAGGTAATGGGTTTAATTTAGCAAAACAATTTCCAAAGTATAAACCAGATGGTGATGTAAACCTAATCTATTTTTTACGAGTCTTTGCCAGATCTTTACCTAAAAATTGTGATGACTTAAAGAAAATTGATTTCACATTAGGATATTTAATGGGAGATGCGGCAGAATGGGGAAATGCTCATGCAGAAGAATCTGTGTCTTGGAAAGATTTTGAGGAAACCTTTAAGAGGAAGTACTGGTCTTAAAGTACTCGGGAAAAATTAATCTTTAAGTTATTAGACACTACTCCATACAATAATTCATGGGGTATATACAAAAAGTACATAGGATGGCATTTGACAAAATCGAAGTACTTAGATGATCCAAAAGATGAAATGCACTTGGTAAAAGTGCTCATTAGACATTTACCATACCACGCTCAACAAGGAATATTGTATAGAGGGTGGAAAACTGTGAATGAGTTATTAACATTTATTGAAGGCTTAGACACACTGTATACTGAAAGAAATGAAAATTATTCTGTGAATGAACCAAATACAGGGAATAGGAATAACAAATCCTTTCCAAATTCCTTGCCGCGGACGAAGGAATCCAATTATTGTAGAGTAAGCAGTAATGAAACTGTTCACAGCATGGATAATGCTCTAAATCACAATAACCCTAGAGGGGGAAGAATTCAGACTGATAACAAGTCTGAGAGGTCTGGACAAGTGAAGCGGGTGGGATTACTTGTCATTGGGAGCTCCAATGTTAGGTGGGTGATGGAGCCCCTTAGGGATCTGGCAGCTAAGGACGAGAAGAAAGCCAATATGCACTCTGTGTGCATACCAGGGGGGAGTCATCCAAGATGTGGAAAGGGTCCTTCCAGATGCCATGAAGGGTACAGGGTGCAGCCAACTGCAGGTGGTGGCTCATGTCAGCACTAATGACGTGTGTCGCTATGGATCGGAAGAGATTCTCTCTGGTTCCCAGTGGCTAGCTGAGTTGGTGAAGACTGCCAGTCTTGCTACTGAGATGAAGTCAGAGCTCACCATCTGCAGCATCGTCGACATCATCGATTGTGGACCTTTGGTACAGGAACGAGTGGAGGGTCTGAATCAGAGGCTCAGATGGTTCTGCGACCGTGTAAGCTGCAGATTCCTCGACTTGTGACATAGGGTGGTGGGGTTTCAGGTTCCATTAAATAGGTCAGGTGTCCACTACAAACAGGAGGCAGCTACATGGGTAGCAGGGGCTGTGTGGCATGGACTATGCAGTTTTTTAGGTTAGACAGTCTTGGGAAAGATCAAGAAGGGCTCCAGCCTCAAAGTGTACAGGGCAAAGAAATGAGGAGAATTGACCAAGCAACAGTCGGTATTGTAGTTGTAAATTATTGTAGCTGTGTTGGAAAAGTACCAGAGCTTCAAGCGCTGATAGAAAGCACTGAAGCTGAAATCGTTATAGGAACAGAAAGCTGGCTAAAGCCAGAGATAAGTTCTGCCAAAATTTTTACAGAGGCACAAACAGGGTTCAGAAAGGATAGATTAAATAAAGTAGGTTGTGCTGTGTTTGTGTCTATTGGTAGTAGTTTATCTTGTAGTGAAGTTTAAATACATAGTTCCTGCAAATTACTATGGGTAGAGGTTATACTCAACACCCGTACAAAAATAATAGTTGGAACCTTCTACCAACCCCCAACTCAGATGATATAATAGCTGAATGGTTCAAAGAAAACTTGAATCTCATCACAAATAAGTACCCCACTCATACAGTTACAATTGGTGGAGATTTCAATCTACCCTTGATTTGTTGGTGAAAATACATGTTCAAAGCCGATAGTGTACAGAAAACATCTTCTGAAATTGTACTAAATGCTTTCTCTGAGAATTACTTTGAACAATTAGTTAATGAGCCCACACGAATTGTAAATGGTTGTGAAAACACACTTGACCTCTTAACCACAAATAATCCTGATCGAATAGAGAGCGTCATGACAGATACAGGGATTAGTGAACACAAGGTCATTGCAGAGAGGCTCGAAACCATATCAACCAAAACCACTAAAAATAAACACAAAATATAACTGTTTAAAACAACAGATCAAAATTCACTTGATGCCTTCCTAAGAGAGAGTCTCCATTCCTTCCAAGCTAATTATATAAGTGTAGACCATATATGGCTCAAATTCAAAGATACGGTATCGACAGCAATAGATAGATTCATATCGCATAAGTTAATAAGAGATGGGACTGATCCACGGTACACAAAACACGTCAGAACACTGTTGCAGAAACAATGAAAAAAGCATGCCAAATTCAGAAGAACGCAAAATCCCCAAGACTGGCTAAGTTTCACGGAAGCTCGAAATTTAGTGCAGATGTCAATGCGAGATGCTTTTAATAGTTTCCACAATGAAATATTGTATCAAAATATGGTAGAAAACCCAAAGAGCTTCTGGTCTTTTGTAAAATACACCAGTGGCAAAAAACAGTCAATATCGTCACTGCGCGATAGCGATGGAAATGTTACTGATGATGGTGCCACTAAAGCGGAGTTACTAAATAAAGTTTTCCATAATTCCTTCACAAAAGAAGACAAAGTAAATATTCCAGAATTTGAAACCAGAACAGCTGTTAATATGAGTGACATAAAAATAGATATCTTAGGTGTTAGGAAACAACTCAAATCACTTAAGAAAGGCAAGTCTTCCGGTCCAGATGGTATACCAATCAGGTTCCTCTCAGAGTACGCAGACGCAATAGCGCCTCTCTTAGCAATGATATACAACTGCACACTTGACAAAAAGTCTGTTCCTAAAGAGTGGAAAGTAGCACAAGTCTCATCAATATTCAAGAAAGGAAATAGGAATAACCAATTGAATTACAGACCCACATCACTGACCTCAATTTGGAGTAGGATTTTGGAGCAAATACTGTACTTGAACATTATGAATCACCTTGAAGAAAATGACTTATTGATACATAACCAACAGGCATTCAGAAAATATTGTTCTTGTGCAACACAGCTAGCTCTTTATTCCCGTTAAGTAATGAGTGCTGTCGACAAGGGATCTCAGATCAATTTGATATTCCTAGGTTTCCAGAAGGCTTTTGATACTGTTCCTCACAAGCAACTATTGATCAAATTGCATGCATATGGAGTATTGTCTCAGTTGTGTGACTGGATTCATGATTTCCTCTCAGAGAGGTCACAGTTTGTAGTGATAGACGGTAAATCATCGAGCAGAACAGAAGTGATATCTGGCATTCTGCAAGGTAGTGTCATAGGCCTTCTGCTGTTCCTGATTTATATAAATGATCTAGGTGATAATCTGAGTTGCCCCATTAGATTGACTGTAATTTACCATGTAGTAAAATCATCAGATGATCAGTTTCAATTACAAAATGATCTAGAGAGAATTTCTGTATGGTGTGAAAAGTGGCAATTAGCACTAAACAGAGAAAAGTGCGAAGTCATCCACATGGATACTAAAAGAAATCGGATAAATTTTGGCTATGCGATAAATCACACAAATCTAAGGGCTGTCAATTCGACTAAATACCTAGGAATTATAATTATGAGCAACTTAAATCAGAAAGACCACATAGATAATATTGTGGTGAAGGCGAAACAAAGACTGTGCATTGTTGGCAGAACACTTAGAAGATGCGACAAACCCACTAAAGAGACAGCCTACATTACACCTGTCCATCCTCTGCTGGAATATTGCTGTGTGGTATGGGATCCTTACCAGGTAGGATTGATGGAGGACATCAAAAAATTGCAAAGAAGGGCAGCTTGTTTCATGTTATCACGAAATAGGGGTGAGAGTGCCACTGATATGATACACGAGTTGGGGTGGCAGTCACTGAAACAAAGGCAGTTTCCTTTGTGGCGAGATCTACTTATGAAATTTTAATCACCAACTTTCTCTTCTGAATGTGTAAATATTTTTTTGACATCCACCTATGTAGGGAGGAATGATCACATAATAAAATAAGAGAAATCAAAGCTCGAATGGAAAGATGTAGGTGTTCCTTTTTCGCACGCGCCATTTGAGAGTGGAATGGTACAGAAGTAATATGAAAATGGTTTGATGAACCCTCTGCCAGTAACTTAAGTGTGAACTGCACAGTAACCATGCAGATGCAGACGTAGATGCAGATAACATGAACTCGCAGGTGTTTACACCTCAAAACCAAAAAAGAAATATACAATGAAATAATGACATGGGGCAAATCAGCGTATTGTTGAAGTAAGCTCCAACCGGTATCTGGTCAATGGGATAGGAAACGAGAAAAATTCTGTGTCAAGGGCCAGAATCCAGGATGTCACAGAACAATACTTGGCCCATATATAAGTAAAATGATCACTTATAGAAAAATATCACCTATTAACGATTGGTTACTTGCAGAAGAGGAAAATTTAGAAAAAATGCAATGCAAACCAATTGTTATCAGAAGAATAGAAAATGTTCTTGTTGTTGTGGTCTTCAGTTCTGAGACTGGTTTGATGCAGCTCTCCATGCTACTCTTATCCTGTGCAAGCTTCTTCATCATTTACATCCTTCCGAATCTGCTTAGTGTATTCATCTCTTGGTCTCCCTCTACGATTTTTACCCTTCACACTGCCCTCCAATACTAAATTGGTGATCCCCTGATGCCTCAGAACATGTCCTACCAACCGATCCCTTCTTCTGGTCAAGTTGTGCCACAAACTTCTCTTCTCCCCAATCCTATTCAATACTTCCTCATTAGTTATGTGATCTACCCATCTAATCTTCAGCATTCTTCTGTAGCACCACATTTTGAAAACTTCTATTCGCTTCTTGTCCAAACTATTTATCGTCCATGTTTCACTTCCATACATGACTACACTCCATACAAACACTTTCAGAAATGACATCCTGACACTTAAATCTATACTCGATATTAACAAATTTCTCTTCTTCAGAAACGCTTTCCTTGCCATTGCCAGTCTACATTTTATATCCTCTCTATTTCGACCATCATCGGTTATTTTTCTCCCCAAATAGCAAAACTCCTTTACTACTTTAGGTGTCTCATTTCCTAATCTAATTCCCTCAGCATCACCCAATTTAATTGGGCTGCATTCCATTATCCTCGTTTTGCTTTTGTTGATGTTCATCTTATATCCTCCTTTCAAGACACTATCCATTCTGTTCAACTGCTCTTCCAAGTCCTTTGGTGTCTCCGACAGAATTACAATGGCTTCAGCGAACCTCAAAGTTTTTATTTCTTCTCCATGGATTTTAATACCTACTCCGAACTATTCTTTTGTTTCCTTTATTGCTTGCTCAATATACGGATTGAATAACATCAGGGATAGGCTACAACCCTGTCTCACTCCCTTCCCAACCACTGCTTCCCTTTCATACCTCTCGATTCTTGAAACTGCCATCTGGTTTCTGTACAAATTGTAAATAGCCTTTCGCTCCCTGTATTTTACCCCTGCCATCTTCAGAATTTGAAATAGAGTATTGCATTCAACATTGTCAAAAGCTTTCTCTAAGTTTACAAATGCTGCAAATGTATTTTTGCCTTTCCTTAACCTATTTTCTAAGATAAGTCATAGGGTCAGTATTGCCTCACGTGTTCCAACATTTCTATAGAATCCAAACTGATCTTTCCCGAGGTTGGCTTCTATAAGTTTTTCCATTCGTCTGTAAAGAATTTGCGTTAGTATTTTGCAACCGTGGCTTATTAAACTGATAATCTGGTAATTTTCACATCTGTCAATCCCTGCTTTCTTTGAGATTTGAATTATTACATTCTTCTTGAAGTCTGAGGGTATTTCGCCTGTCTCATACATCTTGCTCACCAGGTGGTAGAGTTTTGTCAGGGCTGACTCTCCCAAGGTTATCAGTAGTTCTAATGGAATGTTGTCTACTCCTGGGGCCTTGTTTCGACTTAGGTCTTTCAGTGCTCTGTCAAACTCTTCACGCAGTATCATATCTCCCATTTCATATTCATCTACATCCTCTTCCATTTCCATAATATTGTCCTCAAGAACATCGCCCTTGTATAGACCCTCTATATACTCCTTCCACCTTTCTGCTTTCCCTTCTTTGCTTAGAGCTGGGTTTCCATCTGAGCTCTTGTTATTCATGCAAGTCGTTCTGTTTTCTCCAAAGGTCTCTTTAATTTTCCTGTAGGCATTATCTATCGGTAAAGCAGTAAAGAATAGGAAATAAAGGAGTGGAAATTTACATTGAATCAGGAAGCAAAGTATCAATGATTTTGGAGGAATGGCTGTTAAGTGGAAGAATAAAGGAATTTCCTAAGTTACCTGTTATGGGAGTACTTATTGTAGGTATTACAGGTACTAAGAGCAAAGTAGTGAAATGGGAAACAAGTATTACATCTGAAATAGATCAACTGGTGTTTGAACAAACCATGTTAATAGCTCCTAAAATAAATACACAAGTATTACTTGGAGTAGATTGGTTAATGAAATATGCAGTGGTAAAAGACTTTCAGAGCATTTCTTTTAAGTGCAATCTAGATAACTATAATAAAGAGATCTTGTTTAAGGCAGATCAATGTCAAGGACTAAATGGGAGAAATAATTTACAGTTAATAGTGAATATGAGTTCAATGGAGAAGGATGTAAGTAATCTACAACAAACTGCAAATAAAGCTGATTTGTATGCAAAGGCTTACGAATTGAAACTGTTAACCCTTACTCAAAAGGAAGAGCTATATGGAATATTATGCAGATATTCGGATGTATTTCCAGACAAACCAGTGAATATAGGAGATTATGTGTGTAGTTTCTGTTGACCTTACCCTGTACCTATCAATTTAAAACAGGAAGTACAGGAAGAAATAGATACAATATTAGATAATAATGTTATAGAAAGATGTAAAAACATTACAACAATCCACTGTTAGTTGTCAGAAAGGCAACAGGAGGTGTGCATCTAGTACTAGACGCGACAAAGTTGAATCGTCACATTGAACTGGAGAGTTATCATCCCATATGCGTAGACGGACTACGTGCTCGTTTTGCAAAAGCATATTATTTTAGTTCTTTGAACCTGATGGGTGGGTACTGGCAGGTAAAATTAGCTAAAGAATCTAGACCTTATACTGCATTTCTATATGACAGAAAGACATACCAGTTTAAAGTTTTACCATTTGGATTACACATATCAGTACGGTATCAGTGTTTATAAGGGCATTAGATCAAGCATTATGGAGGAAGTTGTTACAAGAGCTCTTGATTTATGTAGATGATATACTGATTGTTTCAGAAACCTGGGAGGAACATTGTGATTTACTTGCAAGAGCACTAGAGAAATTCTATAGCTAGGGAATAACTATCAAGCTTGCTAAATCACATTTTGGGTGAGAGGAACTAAAATTCTTGGGACATCTCATTGGAATAAGAGGAATTAAGCCAGATCCAGAATGCATTAGAGTGATTAAAGACTGTCCACATCCACAGAATGTGAAACAGCTACATTCATTGTTAGGATTAGTGGGATTTTATAGATGGTATATACAAGGACAAGTCATGAATAATCCGTATCTACTATCAGTATCAAAGCAAAAGGCGAAATGGATATGGGATGAAAATGCAGAATAGGCATGCCAGGAAGTAAAGGATACTCTAGTCAATGCTCCTATTTTAAACCATCTGAGTCTTTTTAAACCATTTGGCATCACAACAGATGCATCAGAATATGGCCTAGCAGCAGAAGTATTTCAAGGGAAATTGGACCCAGAAAAGTGAGAACATAAAACTATTACTTTTGCTGGTCGCAGCCTAGACAAACATGATCTGAATTATACAGCAACAGAGAAAGAATTACTTGCTGTGGTATGAAGCTTAAAGAAATTTGAAACACTGATTTGGGGTTCAGATATCGTTCTTTATAAAAATCACCAAGCATCGATATTCTTAATGGAAAGTCACTTATTACATAGGAGGCTCATGAGGTGGGTATTGTTTTTACAACAGTTTCAGATACAAATAGTATACATCAAGGGAACATTAAAGTGTGTGCCAGATGCTTTATGATGATTGCCATTAGGAATGAGTAATTCTCAGAGAACAGCTGGACCAGGAATGATTTTTAATATGAATTTTATGAAAATCAGCTATACGAGAGACGAACTATGTATGTTAGCTTTATTAGCTAACATGCGTAAGGCAAGGAATAATAGACAAAGAAGAGTTAAATCTTAAAATGTTTAAGTATGAGAAAAATTAGTTACCACCCACAGAAGACAAACTTTGGACAGTGATAAATCAAGTGTTGTTTTGGAGAGAGAATACAAATACATCATATTGGAAATTATGTGTACCTGAGTGTGCACAAAATTATTTAATTTGGTTTATATGTAAAGGTTATGGGCATTTTGCAATAAGGATATCGTTTTAAACACTTAGGTAAGAACACCTAGAACTTTACATGATTTAACAGCTTTGGATTTTTATGGACCATTATCATCGAGTCAGGGAGGTGTCAGATATATTTACATTATATTAGAGAGTTGGTGTAAATATATTACATCATATCCAATTAAACAAGCTAAAACTGTATGCACAAATATTCTGTAGAGGTAGGAAAACCTAAGAGCTTATTAATGGATAATGGTTCACAGTTTGTGAGTCAATCATTTAAAGTGTTTCTAACTTGGGAGAACATAAGGCATGTCACGATATCAAAATATAATCCAAAATAGAATCTGTGAGAAAGAGTTATCAGAGAGATAGGACATTTATGCAGAACTTACTGTTCACCAAGACATACAACTTGGGCAAAATTAGTGCCAGAATTTCAAATGGTTTTGAATGAACTATCCCATTTGTCCATGGGATTGTCTCCCATAGAAATATTATGAAGAAAACTTATAGGGGAACCACTATTAAAATACTTCAAATGGCCAGAGGTACAACAGGAAGAAAGTGCTAACTTAGACAAAATAGTAGGAAATCAATTGCGTATATCAGCTAATAAAAGATTACAAAATTATAATACATCAGCAATAAACCCAACATTTGACATAAACAATCTTGTGTTGGTAAAAGAAGAACATCATGTTTCTAATCTTAAAAAGTAAATGCAGAAATTTTTTCTGAAATATGCAGGAACATTTAAGATAGTGGATAGTCCACACCCAAAAGCATACTATTTAATTGACTCATATACTAGTCAGTAGAAAGGTTTATATAATGTTGACAAACTAAAGAAATATAATCCAACAGTTCACTAAATAAACCTAAAAAAATTATATATATATAATACAGGGAAACATTCCACGTGGGAAAAATATATCTAAAAACAAAGATGATGTGACTTACCAAACGAAAGCGCTGGCAGGTCGATAGATACACAAACAAACACAAACATACACACAAAATTCAAGCTTTCGCAACAAACTGTTGCCTAATCAGGAAAGAGGGAAGGAGAGGGAAAGACGAAAGGATGTGGGTTTTAAGGGAGAGGGTAAGGAGTCATTCCAATCCCGGGAGCGGAAAGACTTACCTTAGGGGGGAAAAAAGGACGGGTATACACTCGCACACACACACATATCCATCCACACATATACAGACACAAGCAGACATATTTAAAGACAATAAATATGTCTGCTTGTGTCTGTATATGTGTGGATGGATATGTGTGTGTGTGCGAGTGTATACCCGTCCTTTTTTTCCCCCTAAGGTAAGTCTTTCCACTCCCGGGATTGGAATGACTCCTTACCCTCTCCCTTAAAACCCACTTCCTTTCGTCTTTCCCTCTCCTTCCCTCTTTCCTGACGAAGCAACTGTTTGTTGCGAAAGCTAGAATTTTGTGTGTATGTTTGTGTTTGTTTGTGTATCTATCGACCTGCCAGCGCTTTCGTTCGGTAAGTCACACACACACACACACACACACACACACACACACACACACACACACACATATATATATATAATAGAGGGAAACATTCCACGTGGGAAAAATATATCTAAAAACAAAGATGATGTGACTTACCGAACGAAAGCGCTGGCAGGTCGATAGACACACAAACAAACACAAACACACACACAAAATTCAAGCTTTCGCAACAAACTGTTGCCTCATCAGGAAAGAGGGAAGGAGAGGGAAAGACGAAAGGATGTGGGTTTTAAGGGAGAGGGTACGGAGTCATTCCAATCCCGGGAGCGGAAAGACTTACCTTAGGGGGAAAATAGGGGGTATACACTCGCACACACACACATATCCACCCACACATATACAGACACAAGCAGACATGTCTGCTTGTGAGATGTCTGCTTGTGTCTGTATGTGTGGATGGATATGTGTGTGTGTGCGAGTGTATACCTGTCCTTTTTTCCCCCTAAGGTAAGTCTTTCCGCTCCCGGGATTGGAATGACTCCTTACCCTCTCCCTTAAAACCCACATCCTTTCGTCTTTCCCTCTCCTTCCCTCTTTCCTGATGAGGCAACAGTTTGTTGCGAAAGCTTGAATTTTGTGTGTATGTTTGTGTTTGTTTGTGTGTCTATCGACCTGCCAGCGCTTTCGTCCGGTAAGTCACCTCATTTTTGTTTATATATATATATATATATATATATATATATATATATATATATATATATATATATATATATATAAAAAGAAAGATGATGAGACTTACCAAACAAAAGCGCTGGCAGGTCGATAGACACACAAACAAACACAAATATACACACAAAATTCAAGCTTTCGCAACAAACTGTTGCCTCATCAGGAAAGAGGGAAGGAGAGGGAAAGACGAAAGGATGTGGGTTTTAAGGGAGAGGGTAAGGAGTCATTCCAATCCCGGGAGCGGAAAGACTTACCTTAGGGGGAAAAAAGGACAGGTATACACTCGCACACACACACATATCCATCCACACATACAGACACAAGCAGACATATTTAAATATGTCTGCTTGTGTCTGTATGTGTGGATGGATATGTGTGTGTGTGCGAGTGTATACCTGTCCTTTTTTCCCCCTAAGGTAAGTCTTTCCGCTCCCGGGATTGGAATGACTCCTTACCCTCTCCCTTAAAACCCACATCCTTTCGTCTTTCCCTCTCCTTCCCTCTTTCCTGATGAGGCAACAGTTTGTTGCGAAAGCTTGAATTTTGTGTGTATATTTGTGTTTGTTTGTGTGTCTATCGACCTGCCAGCGCTTTTGTTTGGTAAGTCTCATCATCTTTCTTTTTAGATATATTTTTTCCACGTGGAATGTTTCCCTCTGTTATATATATATATATATATATATATATATATATATATATATATATATATATATATATATATATATATTTTCTCAGACATATATAAGACATCAGGTGATCACCAGTTTAATATTGGAGGGAAGTGTGGGAGTAAAACTCATAGAGGCAGACCAAGAGATAAATACTGTAAGCAGATTCAGCAGAATGTAGGTTGCAGTAATTATTCAGAGATGAAGAGGCTTGCACACAGAGCAAGATAGAGCAGCATGAAGGACTATATCAAACCAGTCTTTGGACTAAATACCACAATAACAACAAGAATTTTGTATGTAAACATGCGGACAGCAGTAATGTGGATCAAAATGCACAGAAGTTATGATAGATGGATGGAAAAAGATTTCTATGCAAAGGAGGTGTTATGAGGGAACTTTATAAAGTGAGAAATTACAGGGAACAGAAGCAGGGAACACATTGGTGTTCAAATGGCTCTGAGCATTATGGGACTTAACATCTATCGTCATCAGTCCCCTAGAACTTAGAACTACTTAAACCTAACTAACCTAAGGACAGCACACAACACCCAGTCATCACGAGGCAGAGAAAATCCCTGACTCCGCCGGGAATCGAACCCGGGCGTGGGAAGCGAGAATGCTACCGCACGACCACGAGCTGCGGACCACATTGGTGTAGTATGAATATTGCAGAGGCTTGAGACACAAATAATTCAATAGAAAATTATAAGACATGATTATTAAAACCAAAGTCTTCGATTTCCAAGGGAAAAGAAGAACTTGCAATCAGAGGAGAAAGTGGTGAATCTACTGTTGTATATCACTATTATATTACTTTATTGCTTATTCTAAAATAAATAAATAAAAGAAAGAATTGTATATTCTTACAATTATTGTTTATTTAGTATATTCTGCTAAGAACTTTCCATCAGCAGAATGTAGATGTGTTTATTCATTAAATTCTATAGCTTAATTTTCATGGAGACTTGAGAGGTTTAAGCTCAGTCAATTGAATAGAAAACAATAATATATCTTTATTATTTCTGAAAATTTTAATTGTTCTGCTGAATTTCTGTGACATTTCATCTTACCTGTTCTTTCCTTTTGATCTAAATTTGAAGTTAATTGATTCCAAATATTTTCTGGCAGCTACCCTGAACATCTGTATTCTAACTGATTAAATGCAGCTACTTTTAGATACAATGAAGAAAAAACTGCTCTTTGAAAAAAGGTATTGCTCTTCCCCTTATATTATTCAGCTGGTTGTGTGTTGACAGAACCAAATAAATAAGACAACTGCCATGTATTTTGTGCGCTTTTTATGTTATGGTATCAAAAGGAAAATTCATTTGGAGACAACTGTAAAATTATGAGACAGAATTGTTGGTCAGTAATTATCTACAGGAGGTGAAATGAGACTTCCTGACAGATTAAAACTGTGTGCCAGACTGAGACTCGAACTCAGAACCTTCGTCTTTTGTGAGCAAGTGCTCTACCACCTGAGCTACCCAAGCTCACTGCTTCATGTTTGGGTAGCTCAGTTGGTAGAACACTTGCCTGTGAAAGGCAAAGGTCCTGAGTTCAAGTCTCAGTCTGGCACACAGTTTTAATCTGTCAGGAAGTTTCATATCACCACACACTCTGCTGCAGAGTGAAAATCTCATTCAGGAAATGAAAGGTTTAGCACCATTAATAGACAGGTACAAAAGTATTAGAAACAGTACTAACTTACAGAACTATTAGGTGTAGCTCTTTTCTCAGAGAGCAAAGAGGGATAGCTTGAGGTAGATTGTAAAGGAAGGGAAGCTAGCTCAGACCACAGGATGAGCACCCACCTGTTGGGAGGATATCCTTTTGTATGTGTCTATGAGCAATGTCAAAAATTTGGCCTCCTGAATGTAACTTGTGGACATAATTACTTCTCATAATTTTATGGTTTTTATGTTATTGGATGATTTTTTAGTTAGGTATTTATTTGTTTCAGCTGATATAAATAATTGGCAAATACAAGAAAACCAAGTACCTGAAGGTACTGAGGGAGGAAAGGGTGGTTTCATGCCTTTTGGAATTTTGGGGATACTCAAAGGAGCAGCAATATATTTTCAAGCCTTTATTGGATTTGACAGTGTTGCTTCATCAGGTAAGTTTAACTTTTGCTAATGACAGGGAGAGAGAGAGAGAGAGAGAGAGAGAGAGAGAGAATAAAATTATTCCAGTATGCTATGTATCTCTCTCTTGTTTCAGGGGAAGAAGTCATAAATCCACAACGTAACATTCCCATGGCTAGTATGATATCTTTGATGACTGTCTTCTGTGGGTATTTTGGAGTGTCAGGTGTGATAACTTTGATGCTTCCATACTATTATCAGGCAAGTGCTATTGAACACCATTGCTTTGTTTAATTTCGTGATAATACTTAAAAAAATGTATTGCCCTAACAACATATCTGTAAATTTAATACTGAAAACTAGGATGTGTGAACTCATCAAAAATAATAAGGATTCTGGGAAAGGAAAATATTTTAGGGTGTAGGGAGAGTGATGGACAATGCTTGCACAATGAAATTAAATAAATCTTACATTCAGTCACTGTCTGCATCATGTCCCATAAATCTCACCATGAAGGTGATCTTCTGCAATAGGGAATGAGACTAGTTGTACATTAAATGGTAAAAGCAGTTATTGCAGGCTACTTCTCTAAAATGCACTAACAGCAAGTCACTACTGGTTATAATATCCTCACAGGAAAAAAAAAAAGCAACAGCTCTTTTTGGAAAGAGCCCTCTACTTCACTCAGTTGCTGTTTTCATCTACTAATTCTTCATATTACAATATTATGAAAAGGAAAGTTGCTACTCTCCATGTAGAGGAGTGCTGAGTCACTGATAGGCACAACAAAAAGACTGTCACAAATAAAGCTTTCAGTTAGTAAGGCCTTCATCAGAAATAGATGACACTCTCTCTCTCTCTCTCTCTCTCTCTCTCTCTCTCTCTCTCTCTCTCACTCAGGCAAATGCAACTCACACACACTACTGCAGTCTCAGGCAACTGAGTGTGGTTTCAGTTGCCTGTGACTGCAGTTATGTGTGTGTGTGAGATGCGTTTGCGTGTGTGTGTGTGTGTGTGTGTGTCTGTGTGTTATTTATTTTTGACAAAGGCCTTACTGGCTGAAAGCTTTATTTGTGACAGTCATTTTGTTGTACCTATCTGCAACTCAGCATCTCTGCTATATGGTGAGTAGCAATTTTCCTTTTCAAAATATTGTTACATTGCACCCTGGATTTTCTGTTGTCTGAGTACTTCATATTATGCATTTATATAATGCATAATTTCAGAGACGGATACCCATTGTCTGTTAGTGTAATATGAACTTAAGTGCTAACTAAAATTTACATGTCAAGTATTCTGATCATTATTGAAAGAGTTGCTAGTTTTCTTTTACCATACTTTATTTTTGAATGTCTGTAAACTTAAAATTTCGTGCCTAGTGTCTGCTGGCAACCTTTTAATGATTTTACACCAAAATACAAAACCCCATTCTGTACTCTAGAGAAGGATGTAGAGCATATATAGATTTTTTTATATTTATTACTGTAGTTCTAAATTTCTTAGTTGATTCTATACCCATTATTATTATTATTATTATTATTATTATTATTATTATTACTAAGCACATATAGCATTAGGGAGTAATTTAATTATCCTAAGTGCCTGAAGAGTCTTCTTTATGATGATTTGTTATGAACTGTACAGGTAAGTATGGAATGAAAGTAAATAAAATATAGCATCATTCCCATCTACACGATCATGACAATGTGTCACATATAGTTTCATGTGGAGGACATGGACATGGCTGGTGCATATGCAAAGAGTCACAGGACAGATTAATGAACAACTGTGGGGAGCTAGGGAAAACATCAGTGGGGATGATGAAGGATCTAGAGGTGAAAAAAACGAAATGAAGATATAAGAGAATTAGGGTGGAACGGAAAAGTAATAAAGGTAGCATAAATCAGGACTGATGAAAGGAATATGGAACAAGCCACTAATGGAAAATGGAATAGAGTTATGTGGTAGATAGGTATTAAGTGGGACTGAAGCCAAGAAGTTACAAGAATAGAAGAAGTACTGCACGGAGAGATCCCACTTGTACAATTCAAAAGAGTTGATGATGAAGTGGGAGAGTAGGTGGAGGAAGGATCTACATGTCTTGAACTGTGAAGCAGTTATTACAGTCAACCTATCAATCACCAACAATATCTCTACTTCAAAGTCTCTTATCAACTCCGCACATAAAAGTCTGTGACATTACCTGTGGCCACCAGTGGGTGCTACATCTGGAATGACAAACTGTCACTCAACCAGTATGCTGAAGGTACAGCAGAGGCATCTAAAGACTGACTCAGTGCTCCCCACCTTGCCTATAAACAGATCTGCAAGTCTTATCTGAATATACTCCAACAAAGATGTGTTCTTTCATCACGCAGGATTCAAACAACAGAATCACCTTCTCTGCTGAAGTTTTCATTGCCTCTTTCAGTACCCTAAAAAGATGAATATCCACCCCATTATTCTTCGTATCACTTCCAAAGTGATATTCCACCATGCACTCAATCTACACTAAATCCTCCTCCATCCCTATACCACCCTTGATGCCAGCCCCTGTACCATGGATCCTTTTCCATGAAAAGCCCAGATGTGAAACCTTTCATATACACCCACCTACAACTCAAATTCTATCTGTCACTGCCATTTCCTGTACTCTATCAGAGATAGGGCCAACTGAGGAAACATCTACATTTTTGCTAACTTTATTGTTATCACTATACAGTACTTTGCTGCTTAAAGACTATCTACATAGATGGGCAGCCACTGCAAAACTGTGGCCCATCACCAACAGAACCAAGTAGTTGTAAAATATGGTGCTCAATGTAACTGACAGATGTTTAGTTGTTTTCTGATAGATCTCCAGTACAATTGTCTGATGTAGTCAAAGTTTTACCCTCCATTATTGGTAGGAAACTGAAACTGAGCTTAAGGCCATAAGTTACTTATGGCCCAGTTGAATCTCCACAGCTACTGGTAGCAGCTTCTGGTCACCACAAAGGGAAATCCAGGGACGATACATTTTGAGGCTTTTTTTTCCTTTTTGGTACTGAAGGTACTGATACTGAAAAATAAGTCATATAAGTTTGTCTCCATACTTAGTATTGTTGATAGAGAGAGAAAAAAAACACCTTCACAGATTCTGGAACTATGCCTTGAGGGGAGAGAGGAATAGGTTGGAAAATGTTATAATGAAAGGGCAGGTCACTCAGACCCAGGATGAGAGCAGCCCACTTGTTGTGAGGTTTGTGGAACTATGTATGAATGCTTAATAGTAACTACTATACAAGTAGTAGTGTGTGACACTTTATTTTTGCACTTAGAACACAGCTTAATATGCACTTGTTGTCAACCCAAAACATAACAAGACAAACAGACATCAAAGACGTTTCCCACCTAATTGGCATCAAAGAGGTTCAGTCCAAAGTGATAGCTATTGTGTATCAATATTCGCCACGGAACCCCCCCCCCCCCCCAGCCACCCCTTCCCCGCCCACCTCTCCCTCTCCCCTCCCCACACCAGCAGTGTTGGGCACGGGGAAGTGACAGTCCAGTGGGGCTGAGGAGGTGACACCAGATCGTCAGATGTATTGTATGGAGTCTCAACCATTATGGTGAACACCCCAAAATTGTGGAACCCTCTAGGAGGATGAACAGGATGATCCACTCTAGTAATGATGGTCTAATAATAATGGTCGTGATGGAGTGTTTCGCTGAGGGAGTGGGACGATGATGGTAAGGCATCTGCCTGTGTTGATGAACAAGTAGATATTGTCTTCATCTATGTCAGGCAGAGTGTTGAAGGTGCAAAGTAGCGTCACACAGGTGGTGGATGGATCCTCTGGAGAGTGCAGGTGAATGAGGAGGACAAACAGCAGACAGTCACACAGTTGAAGAGAAAAATCATCAGTGGGGTATGGTGAGGTGTTGATGATGAAGCTCGTGTTACCTGAGTGAACAGAAGGGGGTGACAGCACAGTAGCAGGGGCACCCATGGAGGTAGCAGTCAAGTGTGTTTCCCTGTCAAAATGGGTGAATGGCACAGCACACAAATAAATTTCACTGAGAGATGAAGAACACAGTACTGCACACGCATCACTTTCACTGAGAGGTGAAGCACACGGTGTCAGTCGATTGGTGCTATGGCGTAGGATGTCTGCACTGAATCAAGGCTTGGAAGAATCCAAAGGGGAGAGAAGATAATCATTCAGAATCCATGCTGGTTTCACATAATTGAGTGACACCATATGGTGTTTGCCTTGGAGCCAAATGTTGATAGCATTCACAGTAGAGGCAGCAACATTGTAGGAGCCTGAATATGGAGGACAAAGGGTGAGCAAAAGAGAATTGTCACAAAGCATCACATACTCACAGTGTGGCAACTCTTTGTGTAGGAAAACTGGGATGTAGAATGACAACTAGGAGGAGGTGGTCACATGCAGGCCATTTGTGAGCGTACATGCTTGACAAAGTTAGGCAGCTTGGTCAATGAAGGACAGGTGTCATCCCCAACAAACTTGGCTGGAAGAACAAGAGGTTCCCCATACAAGCTCTCAGCTAAAGAGATGTGTAGGTCATCTTTGAAAGCAATACAGATCCCTAAGAGGACTCACAGTAGTACATCTGGTCAAGAGGTGTCATGGCATATAGGAGTAGTTTATGGAGTCCTGTGCCAATGCTCAACCAAGCCATTACTCCGAAGATGGTATTCCAAAGTGTGAAATTTATTACAGCCATGTGAATCACACAGTTTAGCGAAAAGTAATGACTCGAATTGCTGTCTCTGTATAATGAATTCTCACTACTGTTTTGTAAATGATGAAAGTCTATGTGAATGCAGCTTGCCGCTAACTTGGTGTAATGTTTTGTCTGTACAGAAGTGTATCTGTCACCTTTATCGCTCTTTCACTCTCACACATAAATCGTTACAATAAAGTCAGGGCTTTATGTTTTCTTAATAGGTTGATCATTGAAAAGACAGACAAACAATTATGCTAATTGAGGATTCTGAGTAATTTCTAGAATTTCATTCGCTCTCTCTCTCTCTCTCTCTCTGTCCTTTATCTGTGTACAGTTTAAATCTATTATTTACATGAAATCAGCCTAGTAGAATTTCTGGTGGAGCCCTTCGTCTTAATATTCAGCGGCTGGCTTGCTAGAAAAGATCTTTGCATTTGTTATTATTATTAAGCGCTGCATTCAGTTGGGAAAATCGATCATTTGAACAATTCGTTCAGTTTACGACAGATCTAAAATTTCAGATGTGGGCGAAGCCTTTTTGGACGATTTATAAAAACTCAGAGATTGCAGGCTCTCTCCGTCACAGCTGAAACTTCCCAATTAATTACAGGGCCCAGACAATCATCAATGATTCAGACAGAGAACTCATTCGTCATTCACTCTAGAATAAAATGGTCACAAACCTTATTTCTGAGAAAAATTGTCTATTGAATCCATTTCCGTACATGTTCCGTTTTCGGTGGATTTTCAGTCTCATGACATTTGCTTTTACAGTCTTTCTTTCTCTTGACCTATCACGCTAGCGGCACAAACTTTCCTTTAGGTTAGTCTGCGTACGTGCCAATTCAGGAAGTTGCGCAATTGCACATGACATGGCATCTTGCTTTTGTACTAATTGCGGAACCATTTCCACCTGTTCCCGTACGGTATCTATCTTAATGACCACATACTCCTTCATTTCTACACGTACGCGGTGAGTAGATTCCTCACATTGAGCTTTAACCAATTCTATTTGTGCAGTTAATTTTCGTTCCGTCTCTTCGGCCTGATCTTTAAGTTCCTTTGTCTTTGCCTCTATCCGCTGCTCTAATTCGGAAAAACTGTCGTGTAACTGCTGCTTAATCTCAGCTTTCAGATTTTCCTGCCCCTTATTAACTGAGGCGAACTTCGCGTTAATGTCGATTTTCAGATTTTCTTGCCCCTCGGTAACTGAGGCTAACTTCATGTTAATGTCAATTTTCAGATTTTCTTGCCCTTCAGTAACTGAGGCTAATTTCGCGTTAATGTCGGTTTTCATATTATTCATGCTCTCGGTTATCATCTGCATCTGTCTCATGATAATTACTAATGGATCTAACCCATGTTGCATACCTGCTGTTACATCTCCAACCGTGTCTACAGGGCGTTCTATCGCGCTATCTGTAGCGATCGGTTCTATAACACTTCTTACTACATCACTATTATCCTCAGTGCTAACAGCTGAAGGCTGTTGCGTGTTGCTCTGCTCTGCTTGACTCATCTTAAACATTGCCCTAGTTAAAACCATATAAATATTCTACAGTCAATATGTATATATCTCCCTTCACACAATAATACTTCTGTGGCTACT
The DNA here is from genome assembly GCF_023898315.1 of Schistocerca nitens. NCBI lineage: Eukaryota > Metazoa > Arthropoda > Insecta > Orthoptera > Acrididae > Schistocerca > Schistocerca nitens. The sequence continues at coordinate 98,452,514 of NC_064621.1, read as the reverse complement.
TTCTTATAGTACTTATACAGGTAAATGCAACTAGGGCAGTTCAATCAATCTAAGTCTGGCATGAACACAATTAGTAATTGTTCAAATCTACGTCTACTTCCAGAATACTAGCAAGCTTTAATAAAAAATTATAGATCTGGCCTTTTTTCTGCGCCCAGCGTGCTGTTTATCTGTGTAGATTTGACTGCGAGTATTTCTTCTCTTCCCCAAGTTAAGTTGGCTCGTCGTAATTCACATGAAACAGAGAACAAAATTATTTTAACAACGTCCAAAAATGTGTCCTGTCACGGATTGGCCATTATAATTGAATTCTCTTTGATTACTTTTTGTAAATGATGAAAGTCTATATGTGGTGAATGCAGCTTGCCGCTAACTCGGTGTAATATGTTGTCTGTACAGAAGTGTATCTGTCGCCTTTATCGCTCTTTCACTCTCACACAGAAATGTTCTTTATCTGTATACAGTTTAAACTATATTAATTACTTGAAATCAGACTAGTAGAATCTCTGGTGGAGCCCTTCGTCTTAATATTCAGCGGCTGGCTTGCTAGAAAAAAATCTTTGCATTGGTTATTATTATTAAGCGCTGCATTCAGTTGGGAAAATCGATCGCTTGAACAATTCGTTCAGTTTACGACAGATCTAAAATTTCAGATGTGGACGAAGCCTTTTTGGACGATTTATAAACTCAGAGATTGCAGGCTCTCTCCGTCACAGCTGAAACTTCCCAATTAATTACAGGGCCCAGACAATCATCAATGATTCAGACAGAGAACTCATTCGTCATTCACTCTAGAATAAAATGTTCACAAACCTTATTTCTGAGGCAAAATTATATTGGTTCATTTCCATACATGTCCTGTTTGGTGTTGGTTCCAAGTCTCTTTCAATTAGTTTGTGTACAGGTTTATCTTTCTCCTTACTATCGCGCTAGCGGCACAAACGATACTCTTTCCTAGCTCGCTTTAGCGCGAAGAAGGATAAATAAAACTTTTAGCAATCTGATAATCTTCAAACGAATACTTCCGAAGCTGATCCTCTCTCTCTCTATAACTACAATAACCATGGAGCATACATTTTCGTACCTCTGTTGTTCCAAGGAATAAACATACTAGAAAAATACCTTGGCGTCGACGAGCTGTCGGGGCATATATTACTAGGAAATCTGATCAGATACTTTGCAAACGTAAATAAATGTGGATGATTTTATTGACCATTATTAATTATTAATTATTGCGTGATAGAGGGTAATTTTCCAGTGGGTAGATTACATCTGGTCAGTGATGATGGAGGAGAGGCAGCCAAAATGTGCAAGTCAGTTACTATTGAAAACTTGTGCCACAGAGTCAGCTGTAATATTAGATAGAGGGACCACTTCGACCCACCTGGTGGTGCAATCAATAATGGATAGACATAAATCTCGAAAAGGCATTTGCCAAGAAAGTTATATGATTCCCTGTAGAAACTAAATTTTTATTTATTTCACCAGCAATGGGCAGAAAATGATTGTTAAAAACTGTACATATATCTGATTTATCAGTAACAGAAATATTTTTACTATGAACTGACTTTATATCATTGACGTTGTGCTGATAACCAGACACTTCCTTCACAACTGACCATATGGTTTTAATTTTATCCTGTGAATTAGCTATTCTATTTCCATACCACATATTCTTTTCCTTCCTAATAACATTTTCAAGCACCTTACAATACTGTTTGTAATGGTCTACTGTAGCTTGATTGTAACTACTTCTAACATTTTAGTATAATTCCTGCTTTGTTCTACATGATATCCTTATCCCACTAGTCGGCCACCCGGGCTGCCTATTATTGCTAGTACCTTGTTTAGAATGTTCTAATGGAAAGCAACTCTCAATAGCATGAGAAATGTGTGAAGAAAAGCATTATATTTATCATCTATGCTATAGGCACTATAAACATCCTGCCACTCTTGTTCCTTGACAAGATTTAAAAAACTCTCTATTGCTGTTGGATTAACTTTCCTACATAATTTGTAATTATGTGTGACACTTGTTTGAGTACAAAAGTCTTTTAGTATTAAAATTTGTGCATCGTGGTCTGAAAGGCTGTTCACCATCTTACTAACAGAATGCCCATCTAGTAATGAAGAATGAATAAAAATGTTGTCTATGGCTGAGCTACTGTTCCCCTGCAACCTAGTTGGAAAAAACACAATCTGCATCAGATCATATGAATTTAGGAGATCTACCAACATCCTTTTTCTCGCACCATTATATACAAAATTTATATTGAAGTCAGCTCATATAACTAATTTCTGGTACTTCCTACAAAGTGAATCCAGAACCCTCTCTAGCTTGAGCAGAAATGCTCTGAAGTCAGAGTTAGCTGACCTATAAACAAAAACAATTAGAAGTTTAGTTTCACTAAATTCAACTGCCCCTGCACAACATTCAAATATCTGTTCAGTACAGTGCCGTGATACATCTATGGACTCAAATGGAATACTGTTTTTTTATGTACATAGCCACTCCCCCACCCCACAAGGAACTCCTGTTATTCCTTTTATGTTGTAATTTCAAGTACTGGCATGTTCCATGACCTTGGAGATTTGCTCCTGAATTTTATCTTATGGAACTTGATGTGTAAATAAAATAAAATAAATACCTACAACTGCCTGAAGGGGGTAAGGGTCCACTGAGGTCAAGAGGAACATGGTGAAGTCTGCCCTTAGGGAATAAGGCCATAAGGAATAACTCAGAAGGCAGTACAGTTGAAGAGGAATGGACATCTCCACAAAAGGCAATCACAGAAGCTGGAAAGAAAAACCTCGGTACAAGGAACAAAGAAGCTAATTGCAAAGAAACCATTGGTTACTGAAGAAATATTTCATTTGATCAATGAAAGAAGCAAGTCCAAAAATGTTCAGTGTTACTGTAGAATGAAATAAACAGGAAGTGCAGGGAAACTAAGACAAAATGGCTTCATGAAAAATGTGAAGAAATCGAAAAAGAAATGATTATTGGAAGGACTGACTCAGCATACAGGAAAGTCAAAACAACCTTTGGTGACATAAAAAGCAACGGTGGTAACATTAAGTGTACAGTGCAAATTCAGTTGTTAAATACAGAGGAGAAAGCGGTTAGGTCAAAAGAGTACACTGAAGACACCTATGAGGGGAAAGATTTGTTTGATGTGATAGAAGAAGAAACAGGAGTTGATTTAGAACAGATAGGGGATCCAGTACTAGAATCAGAATTTAAGAGAGCTTTGGAGGACTTAAGATCAAATAACGCAGAAGGGATAAATAACATTCCACAAGAATTTCTAAAATAATTGGGAGAAGTGGCAACAAAACAACTATTCATGTTGGTGTGAAGAATGTATGAGTCTGGGGACATACCATCTGACGTTCAAAAAAATATCATCCACACAATTCCAAAGAATGCAAGAGCTGACAAGTGCAGGAATTATAAAACAATCAGCTTAATGGCTCATGCATGCGAGATACTGACAAGAATAATATACAGAAGAAAGGAAAAGAAAATTGAGGATGTGCTAGATGATGATCAGTTTGGCTTTAGGAAAGGTAAAGGCACCAATGAGGGAGTTCTGACATTGTGATTTATAGCGAAAGCAAGACTAAAGAAAAATCAAGACATGTTCATAGGATTTGTTGAGCTGGAAAAAGGGTTGACAATGTAAAATGGTGCAAGATGTTTGAAATTCTGAGAGAAATATGCTTAAGCTACAGAGAGAGATAGGTAATATACAATATGTACATGAGTGAAGAGGGAATAATAAGAGTGGAAGACCAAGAATGAATCAGATTAAAAAGGGTGTAAGACAATGGTGTAGTCTTTCCCCCCTACTGTTCAATCTGTACATTGAAAAAGCAAGGATGAAATAAAAGAAAGGTTCAGGAGTGGAACTAAAATTCAAGGTGAAAGGATATCAGTGGTACGATTCACTGATGACATTGCGATCCTGAGTGAAAGTGAAGAAGAATGCTGAATGGAATGAACAATCTAATGAATAGAGAATAAATGGCTTGAGAGTAAAGTGAAGAAAGATGAAAGTAATGAGAAGTGTCAGAAATGAGAACGGTGAGAAACTTAACATCAGCATTGATGGTTACAAAGTAGGTGAAGTTAAGGAATTCTGCCACCTAGGCAGCAAAATAACCAATAATGGATGGAGCAAGAAAGACATCAAAAGCAGACTAGCCATGGAAAAGAGGGCATTTCCACCCAAGAGAAGTCCACTAGTATCAAACATAGGCCTTAATCTGAGGAAAAAACTACTGAGAATGTATGTTTGGAGCACAGAATTGTATGGTAGTGAAACATGGACTATGGGAAAACTGGAACAGAAGAGAATCAAAGTATTTGAGATGTGGTGCTACAGGTGAATGTTAATAATTAGGAGGACTGATAAAATAAGGAATGAGGAGGTTCTGTACAGAATCATAGAGACATCAGGAAATGACTTCCATGGTACTAGAGGCAGCTGTAGAGGGAAAAAACTGTAGAGAAAGACAGAGATTGGAATACTTCCAGCAAATAATTGAGGATGTAGGTTGCCAGTGTTACTTTGGAAGTTGGCACAGGAGAGGAATTCATGGCACGCCACATCAAACCAGTCAGAAGACTGATGACCCAAAAAAAGGGATGTCAAACGGACCTAATGGTGGTTGGTATGTTGGCAAGGGAGACAGGCCCAGGCCCAAGTGTGGTAGTCTTCGTTAATGCTGCACCACATGAAATGCTCTGTGACCAACCTAGTAGTAGCCTTAAGGCCAGTGTGGGCCAGATAATGTTAGACTAAAAAGACTTGAAAGCAAAGAGCTGCAAGAACCAGAGGTCTGGGAGTACCCAAGGAGACATCACTTGAAACTGGAGATGTCAAGCCAGGGAGATGATGGGATTGTATGATCAGGCATGAAGAAGGGTTATTGATCAAGTCCTGCACATCTGCATCCGGAGTATGTTGCCTTGCGAGCTCATTCAGGTCAATGGCAGAAAAGACAGAACACACATGGAACATGTAGTCTGCCATGATATTGTCAGCCCCTTTAATGTAGTGGATATCAGTTACATATTGACATATGAGGCCCATATGGTGGAAATGGTGAGGGGATACATCAGGCGAGGGGTTGCAAATGGTGTCAGGTTGATGATCTGTGAATACAGTGACTTCTCATCTCTTGATGTCCTTGGAAATAATGTATAGCCTTTTAAATGGTCAGGAGCTCTCTGTCAAAGATGGACTATTTATGCTGGGAGGCTGAAAGTTCATTGGGGAAGAAACACAGAAGCTGAGAGAGATCACATATCTGCAGCTGTAAGATACCTCCGATGGAGGTTTCACTTACATCAGTAGTGATCGATAGGCGAGCATCAGTGATAGGGTGTGACTGTATTTGTAAGGGCCATCTTGATGTTGTGGAAAGAGCACTTCATGTCTTCTAACCACTGAACCTTACAAGACCCAAAAGTGTTTTTTCCAACCAAAGTGTCAGTTAAAGAGGCCTGAAGAGAGGCAGCATGGGGAATATGATGTTGAAAAACACTCATCATCCCGAGAAACCATCTCAATTCTCAATAGGTTTCACAGAGAGCGAGATTATTGATGAAACTGATGAGATCAGACATTGGGCGATACCCTTGGGTGAGACAGAATGTTGAGGAAAAAGGACGTAGGAGCATTGGAGTTGTGATTTTTCATGGTTGATTTCCACATCATGGTCAGAAAGGACTTGTAGGACCTGTTTAAGATGAAGTTCAGGTTCCTCAATGGAGGAACTGAAAACTTCCACATCATGGCATTGCTACAGTAAGTCCTGAATATGGGGAATAGGGTAACTGTACAAGCATTCAGTTTGCTGTAATCTTCACAGAGGCAGAAAAAAATGTCTTTTTGCAGCACCAGATGAATAGGGGATAGCCAGGTGCTATCAGAGGATGCATCTGACAGTTCCTGCACTGCAAACTCAGTGTGGTGTAACTTGGTAGCGTTAAGGCAATCAAATCTGTGGCAGATTGGGGGTCCATCTGTGATATGCAATCTATGCCATGTACTGTTAGTAATCATGCCAATCTGACATGCAGGGTCACTAGTTGAAAGTGAAGTCTGAGGCATGGCACATGAAATACAAGAAGGGTTAAGGTCACTAATCTGAGAAACCAGTAGTAAAAGCAGACACAGTTTTTCTGTCATGTCAATGATCTGTCACCCCAAGGTGAAATCAGGTAGCTCATCTGAATCAAGAAGGGCGTGCAGACGCCTCCAAAGCTGTGAAGGAGTTTTGTCTACTAACACATTCTCATAAATTAAGTAGTGAAAGGCATCTTCAGGAGAGCATGAGGGGCACTTGATTATAATCGACTAATTGTTTCCGTACTTCAGGAAAAGAGGTGGGGAGAGTATGAGGTCACTGATTATATCAGTATGTTCTTTTAGATGCGAGACAAGACACATGAAGTTTGTGTCATCACTGTGCACACCAGTTATGTTGAGGATGTTATCTACTGGCGTGAACAAAGTCTTCAAGAAGTCCTTGGTGAGTGGAGGCTACTGAGGAAGTGGCCGACTTGTGCTGGTGTCACCACTGGAGCACTGAGGGTAGAATAGAAGGATGATGAGGTAAGTTGTCGGCCCGGTGAAAAGTTGTTGGTGATTGCTGTTCTCAAAGGAAACACATGGGAGTACTGACGTGACGGGTGGGTATAAAACAGGAGAAGGCATGGTAGCGACCAGCCTGGTAGATGAGCTGTAGCCTGAGATCTGTGCGGAGTACATAAAAATGGAATAAGAAAATACCAACATGGCTGGCACAGGTAGGTCAAAAGTTGGCAGGTGCATGTGAAATGTGGGCAATGTGTTGAACGATGCAGGTGCGAGTGACTCTGACCTGGAAAGTGGTACATTGCCCAAGGTCTCAGTGGCAGTCAGTGAAGGGTGGTGCAAAAGGCAATGGACAGCGGGCACAGAAGCAGAAAACAATGTAGTGATAGGAACAAATTCCAGCAAAGTTGCTATTCTGTCCAGCACAGAAGAAATGGCATTCCTGGCCAGCGTATACCAATCTGGCACGGAGGGAGTGGGTAGGCCAGTAGGCAAGCTAGTGGTAGCAGCAACTATTTGTTTATTTCTTTCAAATAGTCTTTGTACATTACTGACAGTACAGTTAGCTTTCTGCCGCTGAGCAGTGTGTCAGCAGTGCACAAGTAGCAGCATTACTGCATTTACTAGGCAGTCTTGTATTTTAATAACCATTTAAATTTTCTGTCGAATTGTTTGTACTCTCTGTAGATTAGTTCAGACGTTCTTTGCACAACAGTATTTAGCATGGATAGGGACTGCGACTGGTATGTTCGGATGTGGGCTGAGTTGGCATCCCTTCGCTCCCAGCTTCAGGCAGTGTTGGCTTTGGTCACACAGCTTGAGGCTGTTGCCAATGGGCATCACTGTGAGGGTCTGGATGGGGGTTTGTCGGCGATGGCCAGCTCATCCCACGCATCCCATGATTGGACTACGGATGTGGCTGCCCAGGATACTGCCCACATTGAGGCTGACCCCTCACCCGTGGTAGAGTGGGAGATTGTCTCGAGGTGTGGCAGGGGGTGAAAGACATTCTGGAGGGCTGAACAGAAGGCCTCTCCAGTTTGTCTGACGAACCGGTTTCAGGCTCTGTCTCCAGCTGATACTGATCTTCGGCCGGACATGGCTGCTTGTCCTGTTCCAGTGGTTGCCTCTCAGTCTGCAAGATCCGGGCGGTCACAGAGGGTGGGCTTGCTGGTAGTTGGGAGCTCCAACGTCAGGCATGTAATGGGGCCCCTTAGGGATATGGATGCAAGGGAGGGGAAGAAAACCAATGTGCATTCCATGTGCATTCCGGGGAGAGTCATTCCAGATGGGGAAAGGGTCCTTCCGGATGCCATGAAGGGTAGCTTGCTAGCGGGATGAAAGCAGAGCTCACCATCTGCAGCATCATCAACAGGACTGACTGCGGACCTTTGGTACAGAGCCGAGTGGAGGGTCTGAATCAGAGGCTGAGACAGTTCTCGGACCGTGTGGGCTGCAGATTCCTCGACTTGCACCATAGGGTGGTGGGGTTTCGGGTTCCGCTGGATAGGTCAGGAACCCACTACACACAGCAGGTGGCTACACGGGTAGCAGGGGTTGTATGGTGTGGACTGGGCGGATTTTTAGGTTAGATGGCCTTGGGCAAGTACAGAAAGGGCAACAGCCTCAAAGGGTGCGGGGCAAAGTCAGGACATGCGGGGACCAATCAGCAATCGGTACTGTAATTGTAAACTGGCGAAGCTGCATTGGTAACGTACCGGAACTTCAAGCTGTGATAGAAAGCACCGAAGCTGTAATCGTTATAGGTGAGGAATGTTGGCTGAAGCCAGAGATAAATTCTGCCGAAATTTTTACAAAGGCACAGATGGTGTTTTTACAGGATAGATTGCATGCAACCGGTGGTGGCATGTTTGCCGCTGTTAGTAGTAGTTTATCCTGTAGTGAAATAGATGTTATATGGGTTATACTCAACAACCGAACTAGGTTAATAGTTGGCTCCTTTTACCGACCTCCCGGCTAAGCAGCATTAGTGGCAGAACAACTGAGAGAAAATCTGGAATACATTTCACATAAATTTCCTCAGCATGTTATGGTCTTAGGTGGAGATTTCAGTTTACCAAATATAGACTGGGACACTCAGATGTTTAGGATGGGTGGTAGGGACAGAGCATAGAGTGACATTATACTGAGTGCATTATCCAAAAATTACCTCGAGCAATTAAACAGAGAACCGACTCATGGAGATAACATCTTGGACCTACTGATAACAAACAGACCCAAACTTTTTGACTCTGTAAGTGCAGAACAGGGAATCAGTGATCATGAGGCCATTGCAGCATCCCTGAATATGGAAGTAAATAGGAATATAAAAAAAGGGAGGAAGGTTTATCTGTTTAGCAAGAGTAATAGGAGGCAAATTTCAGACTAACTAACAAATCAAAGTGAAAATTTCTGTTCCGACACTGACAGTGTTGAGTGTTTATGGAAAAAGTTCAAGGCAATTGTAAAATGTGTTTTAGACAGGTACGTGCTGAGTAAAACTGTGAGGGATGGGAAAAACCCATTGTGGTTCAACAACAAAGTTAGGGAAGTACTGCGAAAGCAAAGAGTGCTTCACTGCAAATTTAAACGCAGCCAAAACCTCTCATACAAACAGAAGCTAAACAATGTCAAAGTTAGCATAAGGAGGGCTATGCGTGAGGCGTTCAGTGAATTCGAAAGTAAAATTCTATGTACCAACTTGACAGAAAATCCTAGGTAGTTCTGGTCTTATGTTAAATCAGTAAGTAGCTCGAAACAGCATATCCAGACACTGTTGGATGAAATGGCATTGAATTAGAGGATGACACGTGTAAAGCTGAAATACTAAACACCTTTTTCCAAAGCTGTTTCACACAGGAAGACCGCACTGCAGTTCCTTCTCTAAATCCTTGCATGAACAAAAAAATGGCTGACATTGAAATAAGTGTCCAAGGAATAGAAAAGCAACTAACATCACTCAACAGAGGAAAGTCCACTGGACCTGATGGGATACCAATTCGATTCTACATAGAGTACGCGAAAGAACTTGCCCCCCTTCTAACAGCCGTGTACCGCAAGCCTCTAGAGGAACGGAAGGTTCCAAATGATTGGAAAAGAGCACAGGTAGTTCCAGTTTTCAAGAAGGGTTGTTGAGCAGATGTGCAAAACTATAGGGCTATATCTCTGACATCAAGCTGTTGCAGAATTTTAGAACATGTGTTTTGCTCACGTATTATGTAATTTCTGGAAACCCAGAATCTACTCTGTAGGAATCAACATGGATTCTGGAAACAACGATCGTAGGAGACCCAACACGCTTTATTTGTTCATGAGACCCAGAAAATATTGGATACAGGCTCCCAGGTAGATGCCATTTTCCTTGACTTCCAGAAGGCATTTGATACAGTTCTGCTCTGTTGCCTGATAAACAAAGTAAGAGCCTACGGAATATCAGACCAGCTGTGTGGCTGGATTGAAGAGTTTTTAGCAAACAGAACACATCATGTTGTTCTCAATGGAGGGACGTCTACAGACATTAAAGTAACCTCTGGCATGCCACAGGGCAGTGTTATGGGACCATTGCTTTCCACAATATATATAAATGACCTAGTAGATATTGTCGGAAGTTCCATGCGGCTTTTCACGGATGATGCTGTAGTATACAGAGAAGTTGCTGCATTAGAAAATTGCAGTGAAATGCAGGAAGATCTGCAGCGGATAGGCACTTGGTGCAGGGAGTGGCAACTGTCCCTTAACATAGACAAATGTAATGTATTGTGAATACATAAAGAAGGATCCTTTATTGTATGATTATATGATAGCGGAGCAAAGACTGGTAGCAGCTACTTCTGTAAAATATCTGAGAGTATGCGTATGGAATGATTTGAAGTGGAATGATCATATAAAATTAATTGTCGGTAAGACGGGTGCCAGGTTGAGATTCATTGGGAGAGTCCTTAGAAAATGTAGTCCATCAACAAAAGAGGTGGCTCACAAAACACATGTTCGACCTATACTTGAGTATTGCTCATCAGTGTGGGATCCGTACCAGGTCAGGTTGACAGAGGAGATAGAGAAGATCCAAAGAAGAGTGGCACATTTTGTCACAGGGTTATTTTGTAAGCGTGATAGCGTTACGGAGATGTTTAGCAAACTCAAGTGGCAGACTCTGCAAGAGAGGTGCTCTGCATCGCGGTGTAGCTTACTGTCCAGGTTTTGAGAGGGTGCATTTCTGGATAAGGTATCAAATATATTGCTTCCCCCTACTTATACCTCCTGAGGAGATCACAAATATAAAATTAGAGAGATTCGAGTGCGCATGGAGGCTTTCCGGCAGTCGTTCTTCCTGCGAACCATACGCGACTGGAACAGGAAGGGGAGGTAATGACAGTGGCACGTAAAGTGCCCTCAGCCACACATCGTTGGGTGGCTTGCGGAGTATAAATGTAGATGTAGATGTAGAACTGGTAAACAGGTAAGCATCCTGGAAATGGACCATCACAGCCATGGAATCCTCTTGCTTAACTGGCGTAGAATTGGGATACGGACACATCAGTGCATTGTATTGTCCAGTTGATGTAGCATCACATTGTAGCAGGATTGCTTGGCCTTCTTGCCATGGAGGCATGCAAAGAGACAGGTTATGGTGCTGCTTTTGTGAGCCCAGATGCACAAGTAGACGAGGTGTGGCTGCGAATTATACTCCAGGCAAAGAACATGAAACTTGCGATATATCCAGTGCACACAAATGGGAAGAAACAAACCCTCTATCAGAGTGGACTCTGATAGAGGGTTTGGTCTACGACCATTACACAAACATAACTGTGTAGCACAATGAAGAAAATATGAGAACCACAAAAAGTTGGGATTACCAATGTGGAACTACTAATGAATGTTTTATAGTAACCACAATACAAGTAGTAGCATATTTTGCACTTAGAGCACAGTATAACATGATCACGTATGTGTTATCAAACCAAAACATAACAAACCAGGGCATCAAAGATAGTTGCCAAAGGTTGATTACTCTCATCTTCATACTTGTTCACATTAACTTTTTCACACAAAACATTTTACATACACATATCTAGTAACTCCTGAAAGCAATTTACATGTGTCATCTCATGCTGAGACCATTAAGTAAGAAGAGTGGCACTTTGTCATAAGAGAGTACGTATTCCGGGTTTCATGTCACACAGTTCTGCTATAGTATGGATGACAGGTAACTGGAAAGGTACTGCAAAGTTGAACTACATGAGACAGTTCAGGCCTTGTGTGCAAAATGTCTAAATTACATACAGATTCATCATGAAATTCTGGCAGTATATGGTCCACATGTAATTTCACATACAACCACAGTGAAATAGTGTCAACAAAGTGATTACTATGGATATTGTTCAGTATATATGCATCTCAATATGGCAGTGCTCATTCCATCGCCCAAGATCACCTGCAGTATCAGAAATTGTTCTGAAATCACTGTCACCTGCACAGAAAGACATATGGCTTATGGCACCTCTGAATTTTCTTGAAAGGTGAGAGAGACAATGACTTACTGTCACATCATTACATGCAATGTGACATGGGCCCATCATTTCACATCTTCAACAAAGAGAGCATTTATAGAAAACAGGCACACCTCCTCACCTCTGTCGAAGAACTGAAAAATTGTGCCATTATCATGGAAGGTCATGACCACCATTTTTGACTGTGAGGAAGTTGTGTATGCAAAGTTTAAGGCAAAGGGTGCAACCATTAATGCTGTTTCATACTATGCAACAGTCACATTGCTGCAAAATGTTATAAAGAACAAGAGACATGGAAAATTTTGGCATTGTTCTGCTGCCTGACAATGCAACACTACACACAGCCTGCACAACACAAGCTTTGGTTCAATGTTTTAATGGATCATTGGGAAGCGCCCACCATACAGTCCAGAACTATTTCAAGAATCAAGAATTTTTATTCACCATAAATCATTTCACAATGACATGGGTTTTGTCAATTTGATACAAGATGAAGTATATGCAATGCACAATAATACAATGTGTAGCATTAAATATTAGTTCTACAAAGTTCATGCAGTACATAATAATACAATTAGAAGTAACAGTTTTTAAGCATTAATATAATAATCTGGTAAATCAAAGTATTCTTTAATATTATAAAAATGGTGATCTGTTAACCAGTTGTAACACTTATGTTTAAAACTAATTATATCCATGGTCTGAACAAAGACTGGTAACTTATTGAAAATTCTGAGTGGGTTTACTTTGTGAGAATTTCCAGTCATTGCTAACCTGTGCCTAACTTCGACTTTGCCCTAATATTGTGGTCATGAACTTCCCCCTGACAACAAGTTCTATCATATTATTTTTAATGTGAAGTCAAACGAAAGTGTTGGTATGTTGATAGAGACACTAACAAACACAAACAAACACACAAAATTCAAGCTTTCGCAACCCACAGTTGCTTCATCACGAAAGAGGGAAGGAGAGGGAAAGACGAAAGGATGTGGGTTTTAAGGGAGAGGGTAAGGAGTCATTCCAATCCCGGGAGTGGAAAGACTTACCTTAGGGGGAAAAAGGGACAGGTACAACTCTCTTTTGTATTTTTAAGATGTTATCAACGTGAGGAGAATGTCCCCATGTAATAAGGCCATATGATATATGCGATTGGAAAAGCCCAAAGTATGTCATCCGAAGGTAATCCATGCTTACCATGTCCCTTAGTTTCAAAAAGAGGTATGATACCCGAGATATCTTTTTGCAGACATGATTTATATGTTCTTGCCAATTAAGTTTGGAGTCAATGTGAATACCTAAAAGTTTAACTGATTTAGTTTCTATATCCTTTGTCATGTGTGTTTGTGTTTTATTGGGTTACATAAGAGTTTATTAGCAGTAAACCAGTCCAAAGCTAAGTCAAGAGATTCTTTTGTTATGTGAATGAGTTCAGAGATGTTCTGATGAGAGGTAAACAGTGTAGTATCATCTGTGTAACATATGACAGGATGTGGTATGTTGTAAGGTAGGTCATTGATTGCAACAATGAAAAAGAAAGGTCTGAGGATAGATCCTTGGGAAACATCTGTGCCTATCTTGAGCAAGGAATAATGCATATTCCAGACTGAAACGAATTGTTTCTTGTTGTTCAAGTAAGAAATGATGAATGGCTAAAGAGTTCTCTTGCAACCCACAGTATTCCAATTTCTTTAGTAGGATGTCAACAGGAATGCAATCAAATGCCTTGCTTAAGTCACATAATACAAGTGATACTTTATTTTTGTTTTCAATAGCAGATGATGTTCGATCACTGATTTCTAAAGCAGCAGAAGTTGTCTTTATTCCCTTGCAAAATCCAAACTGAAAGTTACAAAGTAAGCCATGATCTTCAAAGTAGGTATTTAGCTGGTTGTCCATTAGTGCGTCATATATTTTTGACAATATAGGCACAAATGAAATTGGTTGACAGCTTTCAGGCAGTTTTTTATTCCTCTTTTTATAAACTGGGATGACTTTAGATATCTTGAGTGTATTAGGAAAAACCCCAAATTCGAACCATTTATTGAAAATACTGGCTAAAGGTGAGTGTATGAAGTGTATTGTATTTTTTTTTATAATGCAATTACACAACCAGCAGCAATCCATACTTTTTGAATTTGAAAATTTGGCAACAGTTTTTAAAATGTCAGTGGGTGTGATAGGATTCCAGTGAAATACATGTTCATTGGGCAGTGGGGTAGCCAGCAGGTCCGTTGCAGAAGAACTTGCTTCCTTACTACTGTTTGTTACTTCCGTAACTGAATTAATAAAAAACTTATTTCGTACCTCAGGATCCATCAAAGGCACTTGAGTGTGTTTGGGAGTGAGACCTTGATTTATAATTTGCCATGTTGCCTTGCATTTATTGGGAGCACTTTCTATGTACTTTTCAGATGCTAGTTTTTTTGCGAGCAGGAACTTAGTTCTGTAGAATTTTCTGGATTTGGTATACGAGTTATAAATTCTCTCTCTCTGCTCAGTCCTGTGAATGCTTGTAAATCCAGTGTAATGTGTGCAAGTTTTCCCTGATTTCAGAAAGTTCTTCAGTAAGCCAGTTAAGAATTTTATTTTTAGGTTTCCTTATAGTTCTAGCTTTTGTTAATGGAGAACAAGAATACCATAGTTCTAGAAATTTCTCAAAAAAGTTATCGAAGGTTATTTCTGTTCCCAATTTCCCTGGATGACATTTGTATACCCAGTCCCACTTTTCCTTCCTTAACTTATCAATAAACACTGTAATGTACTCCTCTTTTTCTCCTTGCACCAGTACAGAGTTAGATTTGGTAGTTTTAATTGGCTGCCTCTTATAAAGTGTCAGGAGCAAAGGATCATGATTTGCAAAGTGTCCTTCTGCAAATGTGACTCTAAAATCTTCCTCAATGAAATTAACTATAATGTTGTCCAGTCATGCATCCATACGAGTAGGACACTTATTTGTACAGTATAAGTTTAATGATCTTAGTACATTTAAAAATATTTTTGTGACTTGTTTGTCTGTGTTAACCATTTCGGTGTTGAAATCTCCACAGACAGAAATTCTTGTCTTAAATTTCATTTTTTTAAATTAATAATTCAAATTTCTCAATAAACAGGTTAACATCGCCATCTGGGGATCTATATAGGCTAACTAATATTATGTTTTCATCCAGCAGCTTAACACAACTGAACTCTGCATGTAGTTCTGAGCTATAATTTGTTACATCAATTTTAGAAAATTTCACTCCTTCTCTTACAAAAATACCTGTACCACCATTCTTTCTCTGCTTTCTACACGTGATATCAGCAACAACATACGCCTGAGGGACAAATACATCTACCTGCTTAGTTGTTAGCCAGTGTTCAGATATACATATAACATCCACAAACAAGTCATTACAAAGATATTCTAATTCTAGAATCTTATTTCTAATGCAACAGATGTTGATTTGTAGAAAAGTTAATATTTTGTCTTTATCTGTATTTATTTGGGGACACTGTCCTCACACAGTTGCTTGGAGTATTAGGCCTGGTCACTTTCTTTAATCCACTGATACCATCTCCTTTGTTGCTCGTTAACATGCAAGAAGATGATGTAGTACTTGCCTGAGCATTGATCTTCACTCTCTCTTTTACGTGGTGTTGCAGCAAGTCTGATGCCATCAAAAATCCTGACTTCTCTGTGGTGGCTTCTTTCTGCGTGTTGATCTACATACACAGCATGTTGTAGTTTTCTTTGCTCATGCTTGATTCCTATTTATTCTTCTTTCTGACATCTGGATTGACTGCTTGTAGGAAGTCTTCTTTTCATCTATACGTACTGCAGGTTTATTTAGTGTCCATATTTGTGTTTCCATTTCTAAAGGGGTCTTTGGGATATCTTTTTTGATATCTAGATTGGTTGCTTGTGGGACATCTTTACAGCTGCACATGCTGCTGGTTTATTTTCTAAAGCTACTGCCATTAGCTCATTATTTGCAGTTGTGTCCTTCCACTTGAATTCAATCACTGGTTTGTTATCCTTACTCTTCATGTTCACTAACTCTAGAATCCTGAAAGAATGTATGTGAGGAAAGACATTTTCCAGTGATATGGACATTCACACAGCACTTATTGAATGGTTCCTGGCCAAGGAGTGGATTTCTATAATTCAGGAACTGAAAGACTGGTAGTATGTTCTAACCATTGTTTACAGAGACTTGGTGACTATGTTGGAAAATAGTGCCATTTGTCTCTGTCACTATGAAGTGTAGTGCAGTATTCAACACAACTTACTTGACCTGAAATAATAACATGTAACTTACTTTTTGAAATAATCTCATATTTATATGAATGTGGGAACAGATACTAATCATAGAGGAACAATTTATCAAACAGTTGAATATTCAAACCATTAATATTTTTAATACTTAGGTTTATCAATGTTTTTGAGGACAAGTGCATTGTTCTGAAGTAGGATGATCTTTCTTCTTTAGCTATCTACATTTACATGTAGACTTCCCAAGCCATCATGTAGGGTAGGGTAGGAAGTGTGCCAGTATCATTTTTTCTCCTTCCTACTTCATTCACGGATGGTACATGGGGAGAAAGACTGTTGGTAGCCCCTAATTTCTCTAATTTCACCACCATAGTCATTATATGAGATGTAGATTGGTTGACACTACTTGCTTCTTTACTTCTTTCAGAATGTGGGCTCTTACACTTTTATCAGTAAGGCTTTATGCAATGCAATGCAATGCAATGCACATGTTCCTCGTAATGAGACCACTACAGTTTGTTCAGCAACTATACTAACCTGTGGCCTATTATGCAGACTTCCCTTAACTATTTCCTCTCTCTTCCTTTAATCTAACTTGGTAAGGGTCCCAGACTACGGCAGTGCTTAGCAATATTATGAAACGGAAAGTTGCTACTCACCATATAGAGGAGATGCCGAGTCGCAGATAGGCACAACAAAAACATTGTCACAAGTAAATAAAGCTCCACCTATTAAGGCATTCATCAATAATAAATGTAGACACACACACACACACACACACACACACACACACACACACACACACACACACAAATGCAACTCACACACACACGACCACAGTCTCAAGAAACTGAAACCACACTACGAGCAACAGCACCAGTGCATGATGGGAGTGGCGACTGGGTGGGGATAAGGAGGAGGCTGGGGCAGGAGAGGGGAGGGACAGTATGGTGGGGATGGCAGACAGTGAAGTGCTGCAGGTTAGACAGAGGGCAGGGGGAAGGGGGGGGGGGAGAAAAAAAGATTGAGTGTGATTTTGGAATGACAGCTGTGTAGTGCTGGAAAGGGAACAGGGAAGGGGCTGGATGGGTGAAGACAGTGACTAACTGCAGCCATTTCATTTACCAACTCTGCTGCAATCATTGCACAACTTTTTGTATTGGTATGGCTACCAACTGTCCCACAGGATGAATGTCCACCACCAAGTTGTGGCCAAAAGCAAATTAGACCACCCTCTTGCCCTCTGGAGTAGTATGTTTACCTTTTGCAGCATGCAGTTGCAGCTGTAGCAGTTATAAAGCTAATTACTGACAAAGTTATTTGTGCACTGTTATACAGTTATTAAATTTAATAGTTTTCAATGGTGTTTCATGCTGTTTGTGGCAAAATAATGATTTAATAAACTTTTGGAAATGTTTGCACACCGTGTTTTTTAAAGTGTTTGTGTGTTGAAGTCATTTAGTAAATTTTGTGCTTTAGTTTTCAGCTGACGTTTCTTATTGTTTCTATTGAAATACTTCAGAAAAATTTTCATTCAGTGTTTTAAATTCATTGAATGTTCCAATGGCCGCTTGAATTTTTGGTTTTAGCTAATAACTTTTTGAAGTTTTGTTGGTATTTATATTAGCTGTGGGGTAGTAGTATTAATACAAGCAGTTGCGTTCTTATTAGACAGAGAATTTTGAGACCACTAATGTTAGTTCTATAAATAATTCTACTGGTGCAACTGAAGTTAGGTAATGTAGACATATAGTTTTTTTCAGTAACTGTAAAATTATACCATGAGTGAGAAGTGTGGGCTCTGTCATAGGGTTGTGAGTAGTGGGTTATGGTGTGGGATTTGTTCAAAGTATTTTCATTGGGGGGAATGCAGTGGGGAAGCCAGTGGGCATTCTAGCAAGATCCTCTTCTGGGAATGCAGAATCTGTAGTAGAAATAAGTTGATAGAGGAGCATCTGTGCCCTTCAGGTTCAGTTACAATGCGCATAGGAGGAACTAGATAGGTTGAGGAGGGTGAAGGGTGGTGGGGACTGGGAATTGACAGTTGGCAAGAAGGCAGCAGGGAGGAGGAGGTATTCAGACAGTTATACTTTGCATATATGTAATTGATTTGACCTACTGTCAGAATTGAGTGGAGAGGAGTCTCTTGTAGCTGTAGATGTAGGGATCATGCAGCAGTCCTCAGCTGTTAGGAGGCCTAGGTCAGTTGCAAAGTCTAACAGAAAGAAGAAGGTTCTACTGCTAGGTAGTATACTTGGCAGAGGCGTGGGCCAGCAGTTGCAGGAAGTGTTGGGGAGTGAGTACCAGGTCACCAGCATTGTGAAGCCTAATGCAGGGCGTGCTCAGGTGACTGACAGCACAGGGGAGTTATGTAGGACTTTTATGAAGGAGGCACAGGTAGTTAAAGTGGGTGGAGCAGGGAACAGTCTTGATAGGGACAGGGAATACGATGTAGGTAGTGACCTGGTAAAGATAGCTACTTAAACTGATGGCATTAATGTGCCTTTCGTGCAACTGTTTCAGTGTCATGATCAGCCTCATCTTAATGCAGCTGTTAAGTGCATGAACATGGGGCTGGAGAGGGTGTGGATGGCAGAGGGCATGGGTCACATTTCAGTGGTGCCAGTTGGGTCTATCAGTAGATCAGGTTTCACTAGGCATGGCCTGCACCTCAATAGGTATGGGAAGGGGAAGCTGGCAAAGCTTATGGATGACAGTGTAGTGGGTGGTGGTGGGATCACTCATGGAAAAAAATTCCTGTAGCAGTTAGTGTCAGAGCTGCACCTTTTTCAGATAGAAGTCAGCTGATAACTGCTTAAAGGAAGTCCGTCGAACTGAGCGCTTACCATCAGAGGACGTCATGTTTCCAAGTAGAGAATGAATTAGCATATTTCATCAAAATATAAGATGTATTAGAGATAGAGTTAGTGAACTGCTTATAGATGTTGCAGCTGAAATTATTGGTATATCGAAGCACCACTTAAATAATTTGACTATTCAGAGGCTTCCTTTACCAGGATACAGATTAGCTGGCTATTTTTCAAGGAGTTCCTTGTGGGGTGGGGGAGTGGCTATGTCCATAAAAAAACAGTATTTCATTTGAGTCCATAGATGTATCATGGCACTGCACTAAACAGATATTTGAATTTTGTGCAGGGGCAGTTGAATGTAGTGAAACTTAACTTCTAATTGTTGTTGTTTTAGGCACCCTAACTCTGACTTCAGGGCATTTATTCTCAAGCTAGAGAGGGTCCTTGATTCACTTTGTAGGAAGTACCAGAAATTAGTTATATGTGGTGACTTCAATATAAAATTTGTATATGATGGTGCAAGAAAAAGGGCGTTGGTAGATCTCCTAAATTCATATGATCTGATGCAGATCGTGTTTTTTTCCAGCTAGGTTGCAGAGGAACAGTAGCTCAGCCATAGACAATATTTTTATTCATTCATTACTAGATGGGCATTCTGTTAGTAAAAGGGTGAATGGTCTTCAGACAATGATGCACAAATTTTAATACTAAAAGGCTTTTGTACCCAAACTAGTGTCACACATAATATCAAACTATGTAAGAAAGTTAATCCAATAGCAATAGAGAGTTTTTTAAATCTTGTCAAGGAACAAGAGTGGCAGGATGTTTATAGTGCCTATAGCATAGATGATAAATATAATGCTTTCCTTAACACATTTCTCATGCTCTTTGAAAGTTGTTTTCCACTAGAACATTCTAAACAGGGTACTACCAATAATAGGCAGCCCAGGTGGCCGACTAGTGAAATAAGGATATCATTTAGATCAAAGCAGGAATTATACTAAAATGTTATAAGTAGTCACAATCAAGCTACAGTAGACCATTACAAACAGTATTGTAATGTGCTTAAAAATGTTATTATAAAGGCAAAGAGTATGTGGTGTGGAAACAGAATAGCTAATTCACATGATAAAATTAAAATCACATGGTCAGTTGTGAAGAAAGTGTCTGGTCATCAGCTCAATGCCAATGATATAAAGTCAGTTCTTAGTAAAAATATTTCTGTTACTGATAAATCTGATATATGTACTATATTTAACAATCATTTTCTGAGCATTTCTGGTGAACTAAATAAAAATTTAGTTTCCACAGGGAACCATATAACTTTCTTGGCAAATGCCTTTCTGAGATTGATGTCTAAAATACAGCTCTGTGATACAGACAAGGGCAAGATTGAGTCAATAATTGAATCTCTGAAGATGAAGGACTCTCATGGATATGATGAAGTGCCTACCAGAATATTAAAGTACTGTGCTGCACAGGTTAGCCCTGTATTTAGCCATATTTTTAATCTTTCCTTTAGGAATGGTCAGTTTGCTGAACGATTAAAGTACTCAGTAGTAAAGCTGCTTTATAAAAAAATAAGAAAAGGATAATGTAGACAATTTTAGACTTATTTCCATGCCATCAGTGTTTGCTAAGGTTATTGAAAAGGCTGTTTATGTAAGGATAATTGATCATTTTATAGCACATAATTTGCTATCAAATGTCCAGTTCGGCTTTAGGAGACATTTAACAACTGAAAACACTATATTCTCTATTCTCTGTGAGGTACTGGATGGGTTGGACAAAAGGTTCCAAAATCTAGGCATATTTTTAGATTTAACTAAGGCATTTGATTGTGTGATCACAAAATATTGCTCCAGAAGTTGGACCATTATGGAATACAGGGAGTAGCTCACAACTGTTTCACCTCTTACTTTAGCAACAGATAGCAAATCAGTCATTATTCACAATCTGAGAATGGCTGTGATGTGGCGTCTGAGTGGGGTAGAGTCAAGTGGGGGGTGCCCCAGGGATCAGAGCTGGGGCCACTCCTGTTCCTTATTTATATAAATGAAATGCCCTCTAGTATTATGGATAACTCTAAAATATTTCTGTTTGCTGATGACACTAGCTTGGTAGTAAAGGATATTGTGTGCAACACTGACCTGGCTTCAAACAGTGCAGTTCATGACCTAATTTCATGGCTTGTAGAAAATAAACTAATGCCATATCACAGTAAGACTCAGTTTTTAGTTTCTAACACGCAATTCAACATAACCTGGCGTTTTAATTTCACAAAATGGACATATGATTAGTGAAACTGAACATTTCAAATTTCTAGGCGTTCAGATAGATTTGATTTGATTTTAACAAGGAAGCTAAGACAACTTAGGTCCAACCCACCACTGCCTGCACCGAAACTAAGTTTATTGTGCAGTATCACTCCCTGTATATCTAGTAAAGCCAAACAATGCCCTTAAATAGTGCAAGGAGTCCCTCTGCCAGGTTTTATTAGACACATTTTCTTCAGGTCTAGCTGTCCCGAAGATTTTGTATGTTTTACTCTCCATTGCCATGCCTTCGAAGATTAGGTGTGATGCAGTTTCTTCACCCTCATCACAGATCCTACATTTAGGGTCCTCTTCTGTTATACCCACTGTGTGTAGGTGTTTTCTGAAATCCCCATGGCCGGTCATCAGTCCAGTCATGAGTGTGATCTTTTTCCTGTTCAATCCCAGGGTTACATAGCTTCTTTTAAAACGTGGCTTGGGCATCATTACCTTACCATGTTTTTGTTTATGGACCTTGGTCCAATATCCTGTCAGGACAGGTTTCGGTCCTATAAATCTAGTTGTTGTCCCCATACTAGCCAATCTGTCAGCTTGTTCACTACCACAGATCTCTGAGTGGCCAGGGATCCACTCTAGGTTTACCCTATTGCTTGTCCCTAGCTCCACCAGAGCCCTGTGGTATTCTGCAGCATTCTTAGATCTTTTTGCAGGAGCTGCAAATGATATCAGGGCTGCCTGGCTGTCTTAATAGATGTAGATGCTACAGTCCTTGTAGCACCTACACATATTCTCCTCCACACATGCCCTGATTGCAGTGATTTCAGCTTGGAATACAGAGGCCAGTTTTCCTAGAGAGGTGATGCCCTCCAGTCTTGGATGAACCCTGTACACCCCTGCCCCAATGCCTTGATCTATTTTCAACCCATCAGTGAACACAAACTATGTCCCCTGTATGGTGTCCAACTGTTTTTTCCCACTGCTCCCTGCTTCTAATTATTATACTGTATAGCTTGTCAAAGCAGTTGTGTTAGAAACTAAAAACTGAGTCTTACTGTGATTTGGCATTAGTTTATTTTCTACAAGCCATGAAATTAGGTTCATGAACTGCACTATTTGAAGCCAGGTCAATGTTTCACACAACATCCTTTACTACCAAGCTAGTGTCATCAGCAAACAGAAATATTTTAGAGTTATCCATAATACTAGAGGGCATTTCAGTTATATAAATAAGGAACAGGAGTGGCCCCAACTCTGATCCCTGGGGCACCCCCCACTTGACTCTACCCCACTCAGACGCCACATCACAGCCATTCTCAGATTGTGAATAATGACTGATTTGCTATCTGTTGCTAAAGTAAGAGGTGAAACAGTTGTGAGCTACTCCCTGTATTCCATAATGGTCCAACTTCTGGAGCAATATTTTGTGATCACACAATCAAATGCCTTAGTTAAATCTAAACATATGCCTAGATTTTGGAACCTTTTGTCCAGCCCATCCAGTACCTCACAGAGAATAGAGAATATAGTGTTTTCAGTTGTTAAATGTCTCCTAAAGCCGAACTGGACATTTGATAGCAAATTATGTGCTATAAAATGATCAATTATCCTTACATAAACAGCCTTTTCAATAACCTTAGCAAACACTGATGGCATGGAAATAAGTCTAAAATTGTCTACATTATCCTTTTCTTATTTTTTATAAAGCAGCTTTACTACTGAGTACTTTAATCATTCAGCAAACTGACCATTCCTAAAGGAAAGATTAAAAATATGGCTAAATTCAGGACTAACCTGTGCAGCACAGTACTTTAATATTCTGGTAGGCACTTCATCATATCCATGAGAGTCCTTCATCTTCAGAGATTCAATTATTGACTCAATCTTGCCCTTGTCTGTATCACAGAGCTGTATTTCAGACATCAATCTCAGAAAGGCATTTGCCAAGAAAGTTATATGGTTCCCTGTGGAAACTAAATTTTTATTTAGTTCACCAGCAATGCTCGGAAAATGATCGTTAAATACTGTACATATATCTGATTTTCAGTTAACATTATTTTTATCTTGTCTTTTTAGCTGCTGGTACGAAGTGTTGTGACACTTTTTGGTAGAGTACTGGCTAGCTTCAGCCCAGCATGAAGTGCATTTTTTCGCATATAGCTGCTCTGTGGCTGTTTACATGATATCTGAATTTTTGTCTTCTATCACGCTGGTCACAGTTGATGTTTGGATTTACTGCTTCCACAAGCAATATTACTGTTAATATACAGTCCATTGTTAATATACAGTTAATATACAGTCCATTGATCGTGACTGGGCCAAATATCCCGCGAAATAAGCGTCAAATGAAATAACTACAAAGAAATAAAATTGTCTAGCTTCAAGGGGGAAACCAGATGGCGCTATGGTTGGCCCGCTAGATGGTCAAATGGATATCAACTGTGTTTTTTAAAAATAGGAACCCCCATTTTTTTATTACATATTCGTGCAGTACGTAAAGAAATATGAATGTTTTAGTTTGACCACTTTTTTCGCTTTGTGGTAGATGGTGCTGTAATAATCACAAACATATGGCTCACAATTTTAGATGAACAGTTGGTAACAGGTAGGTTTTTCAAATTAAAATACAGAACATATGTATGTTTGAACATTTTATTTTGGTTGTTCCAATGTGATACATGTACCTTTGTGAAATTATCATTTCTGAGAATGCATGCTGTTACAGCTTGACTACCTGTAAATACCACATTAATGCAATAAATGCTCAAAATGATGTCCATCAACCTCAATGCATTTGGCAATATGTGTAACATCATTCCTCTCAACAGTGTGTAGTTCTCCTTCCATAATGTTTGCACATGCATTGACAATGCGATGACGCATGTTGTCAGGTGTTGTTGGTGGATCACAATAGCAAATATCTTTCAACTCTCCCCACAGAAAGAAATCCAGGGATGTCAGATCGGGTGAACGTGTGGGCCATGGTATGGTGCTTTGATGACCAATCCACCTGTCATGAAATATGCTGTTCAATACCGCTTGAACCGCACATGAGCTATGTGCTGGACATCCATCATGTTGGAAGTACATTGCCATTCTGTCATGCAGTGAAACATTTTGTAGCAACATCAGCAGAACATTACGTAGGAAATCAGCATACATTGCACCATTTACATTGCTATCGATAAAATGGGGGCCAATTATCCTTCCTCCCATAATGCCGCAGAATCCATTAACCCGCCAAGATCGCTGATGTTCCACTTGTCGCAGCCATAATGGATTTTCCATTGCCCAATAGTCCATATTATGCCGGTTTACATTACTGCTGTTGGTGAATGATGCTTCATCGCTAAATAGAATGCATGCAAAAAATCTGTCATCATCCCGTAACTTCTCTTGTGCCCAGTGGCAGAACTGTACACGACATTCACAGTCATGGCCATGCTATTCCTGGTGCATAGAAATATGGTACGGGGGCAATCGATGTCGTTGTAGCATTCTCAACACCAACGTTTTTCCCTTTTCTCGCGCAATTTGTCTGCTACTGTTGTGCGGATTAGCCGTGACAGCATCTAAAACATATACTTGGGCATCATAATTTGTTGCAGGTCATCGTTGACATTTCACATGTGGCTGAACACTTCCTGTTTCCTTAAATAACATAACTGTCTGGCGAACGGTCCGGACATTTGGCTGATGTCGTCCAGGATATCGAGCAGCATACATAGAACATGCCCGTTGGGCATTATGATCACAATAGCCATACATTAACACGATATCGACCTTTTCCACAATTGGTAAACGGTCAATTTTAATACGTGTAATGTATCACGAAGCAAATACCGTCAGCACTGGCGGAATGTTATGTGATACCACGTACTTATACGTTTGTGACTATTACAGCGCCACCTATCACAAAGCGAAAAAAGTGGTCCAACTAAAACATTCATATTTCTTTATGTACTACACGCATATGTAATAAAAAATGGGGTTTCCTATTTTTTAAAAACACACTTGATATCCGTTTGACCTATGGCAGCGCCATCTAGTGGGCCAACCATAACGCCATCTGGTTTCCCCCTTCAAGCCAGATGAGTTTCGTTCTTTGTAGTTTTTTCATTTGATGCTTATTTCGTGAGATCAGTATCAATGGACCACCAAGTATATACACCTATAAGCACACCAAGTTTTGGAAATAGATTCCGATGTGATTCTCTAGGCTTCACAACACAAATAATTCTGATATATGTTTTATGTATGTTTATAATGTCTTATATATAAAAACAAAGATGAGGTGACTTACCGGACGAAAGCGCTGGCAGGTCGATAGACACACAAACAAACACAAACATACACACAAAATTCTAGCTTTCGCAACCAACGGTTGCCTCATCAGGAAAGAGGGAAGGAGAGGGAAAGATGAAAGGATGTGGGTTTTAAGGGAGAGGGTAAGGAGTCATTCCAATCCCGGGAGCGGAAAGACTTACCTTAGGGGGAAAAAAGGACAGGTATACACTCGCACACACACACATATCCATCCACACATACAGTTACAAGCAGACATATTTCTTTATGTCTTTATGTCTGCTTGTAACTGTATGTGTGGATGGATATGTGTGTGTGTGCGAGTGTATACCTGTCCTTTTTTCCCCCTAAGGTAAGTCTTTCCGCTCCCGGGATTGGAATGACTCCTTACCCTCTCCCTTAAAACCCACATCCTTTCATCTTTCCCTCTCCTTCCCTCTTTCCTGATGAGGCAACCGTTGGTTGCGAAAGCTAGAATTTTGTGTGTATGTTTGTGATTGTTTGTGTGTCTATCGACCTGCCAGCGCTTTCGTCCGGTAAGTCACCTCATCTTTGTTTTTATATATAATTTTTCCCACGTGGAATGTTTCCCTCTATTATATTTATAATGTCTTAGGTTTGTTTGTGTCTTTGCACCCCATATTTCTACAATATACTTTAAATGTGATGAAAATAATGAATTATAAGCAGTTTTTAGTACTCCCATACCATTACAATATTTGGTAATCATGTTTATGGCAAATCTGTTTTTTGGCAGCTTAAAGGTTAAGGGTCATGTCCCATTTGAGGTCATCCTGGACTGTGATTCCCAAGAATTTTCTCCATTTTTTCTTTTTTATAATGTCATTTCCTACAGATAATTTCATATCAAATCGTATTTGTTTCCAAGTGTTAAATTCCATTATTGTAGTCTTTAAAACACTTACATTTAGAAGGCTTTCATGGAAATACTTGACTATTTCATTGGTTACAGTTTTGCACAGCACCTTCAGACTGTCATAGGCTTTGTGTCTGTACACAAGTTATGTATCATCTGCATACAATATTTTTCTTAGAGTTAGGAGAGCAGATGTGTATATCAGTAGCATAAATCAAGGAAAAGGGATCTGAATACAGAGCTTTGAGGCATTTCATATTTAACATTAGATAGTTTGGATTTGACAGGCCCACTGTATGTTTTAAGCAACACAAAATATTTTCTGTGCTTATATATGCTTTTTTTAACTCATAGCCAGTTCCTCTAATACCCAGGTTCCACAGCTTGACAAGTAAGATGGTGATGACACAATCAAAGTCTCTTTCTGGAGCAAGGATCACTCTAGTAACATACTGCTTGTTCTCTGTGGCAGTTATTATTTTGTCTATTAATTCAGCTATGGCTACCGAAGTTGACTTGTTTCTCATAAAGCCATTCTGATTTTCAAATATTGATTTGTGTTGACTCAGGAATGTCATTAGTCTAGTGTGAATAACATTCTCAACTACGTTACAAAAATGTAGGTATGATTGAAATAGGATGGTAGTTTCCAGTTTTATATTTATCACCTTTCTTGTAAATTGAGGTTATTTGCACTATCCTTCAACTGTCTAGTAAAATACCTGGTGCAATTACATCATTTACTGCTGTGGCCATTGCAACAAATATGTCGCCAATGCACCTTTTTAATGAGTTGATATGCAATCCATCATAGGCTACTGATTTTATGTTTTTTAGTAACCTTAGTGTCTTTTATTTCTTTGCTATTTTTCTTGCAGTTTTGTTTACAAGTATTCAAATATGGATGTGTGATATTAGTTATGGAAAGTGTTATACTGAATATGTTTAACCATGAATCACATAAACCAATATTGATAGGTCCTGATGGTCTATTAAAACCCCCAGTACACTGTTTGCACAAAGTAACAAAATACTTTGAGATGGCCCTGAAAGATTCATTGATTCAATCATCCACAAATTGCATTTCACCTGGTATTCTGGTCTGGTAATTTTGAAATCCTGTCAGAGAGCACATAACTCAATGATGGCCACTAGATAAGGAACTCAGTGCTGTCTGCTACAGGGCACTGTTACATCTACAATTGATAGCATTGCCTCTGGAGTGCTGGGAGTATGGTACCACAGAGCCACACACAACTTGTAGGCAAATTAGAGCATGTTGCCATGCTGTAAAGCTAGCTGCACAGTGGCTCTGCCTTCAGTTGTTCGGATGTGGTGATGAATATAAAATATAGGCACAGAGCCATGAATCAACTCACTTAAATTACAACAAAATCTTACATTCAAACTGGTGTGAACAATACTTTGTGCAGTAACAAATTCACCTGACCATAATGCTCAATCACTGACAGCCTTTCTATGTGTCCACGCCCACTAGGACTGTGAGTCATTAAGTGCTGCACCCTAATTTTGTTCTCATTGCACCCCACTGGTTTGGTCTTAGATTTTTGCTATGTATTATGTTTTCAATCTTGTATCACACATTTGGACTTTATTTTTCTGTTGTGCTGACTCCATTGGCCACTTGCTCTTCTTCTTGTCCTCGTGCTCACATTCTGTGAATCTCTGTTGATGAGCCCTGGACCGTTGGTCCAGCCTCAGTGGGTTCTTCGGACATTCCCAACTTTCTGCCATATCACAGTCACAATATTCCATGAATACCATAATCAAGGAGAGCCTTCAGGGATATGGAATAAGGCAAGTCACTTCTGTAAGCTATACTAACAATAAATTATGACCAGAGCTAATCTAATCATATTGTTAAATATGGGCATTATTTCTAATTTAGAAATAATAGATTAGCACTGGTCATAATTTATTGTTAGTATAATTTACAGAAGTGACTTTCCTCAATACTGGTCCTCCTCTTTTACTACTGAGCTAGCTTCTGTATCTGTCTACCAGTATATAGACAGCTGACAGTGGTTTGTCTAAAGTCAAGATTTGTTAATGCATGCATTAGAGCTATGTGGAATTACATTGCTGAGTGCAGATAGTCTGATATATTGCAGAGTTAGAAGACAATGAGGTTTTCTTTTACTTTGTTTTTTGAATATCTGGCAATTTTCAATTTCATGCCTGTTGTCTGACAGTGACTGTTATAGATTTTAATACCATAAAATAAAACTCTGTTCTGAACCCAAACAGGGATTTGTATTCCACATGGAAATTGTTTTCACTTCTAGTATTGTGGTTGTGAAGGGGCAGATTTGCTTTTAAAATTGTAATTTCCATGGCAGTTACATCATTAATAATGTTCAACCCCAAAAGCATCTATGGATTTGTGTTGATTATCATATGACATATTTCTTGCATTCAGAAATCACATAACAGTCACTTGTCACAAATGATGGCAATTTGATTTCTTTTATTTATTTAAAATGCTTTGTGAATCAAACAGCATAACAATGTATGATTTGTAATTTGTTTCTTCATAGGATGCAGATGTGCCAATATTATATGCATTTCAGAAAACTGGTTGGGGTTGGGCTCAATGGATTGTAAGCATTGGTGCTATTTCCAGCCTCAGTACAAGGTGTGTACCAAAATATTTCAAAATGTGTAACCACACTCTTTGTGTAGCTGTGGTAGTCATTATCTATTTGACCACACTCCTTGTGTAGCTGTGGTAGTCATTATCTATTTGAAACTCAAGATTATTACAATATGACACTGCAGTGCCTGTGTTGTTAAGAAGAATGATGCACTGTTCCTATGGACATGCATGCATGTCTGAAGGAACATCGCATCATTCTTCTTAACAACAGAGGCATATTTATAGGCTGATACCAGGCAGTGACTTTCAATTAAAATCTCCTCCCCTGTATGGGAATTACAGAATTTGTGCATGAGTACAGGTTGTGATGCAGGAATGATGACATATGGGAATTTGGATGTGGCCATGAGTAATTGCATGGATAGCCAAAGTGGTTAAGGCAACTGCTCATGTAGAGTGAGTAATCTGAGTTCAAGTCCCAGCCCAACACAAATTTTCAGCATCACATTCCTGAGCTGATGGATGTTTGTATTCACAACCACAGACACACTTCACATATTCCAAGATTATTATGTTTCTCATAATCAGAATGGAGAATTTAAAGTAGAACAGTTTGTGGTAACTTACTTATATGTCTATCCACACTATAATTAGCATCTGTGTTATATTAAAACAGTATGATACATTAAGTCTGTAGCTTAGTTTAGTTTGTTCCTTCAATGTGACAGTTCACTGTGATATGGAGTATGTCAGTAGATTCACAAATACTGTACATTTTCTTTTATTGAGCGTATTTTAATTCCATCTTTGCAACTACAAGGAAATGTATGTTTTGTCAGCAAATGCATTTCATTTTATTAAAATTAAACATCATCAATGGTCTGTAATTAAACATATTTACAATCTGAGTTCCTTTCTTTTTTTACACCAGGCTTTTTATTTTAATTATTAACTGGAATAAAATTTAATATGTGTAACCAAAGTACACTAAGATATTTGTCATAAAAATTATGTTCATTGTGTTTGTTACCACCTTTAATTCACTAGACAGATAGCAATATATTTTTATGGCTGCATACATTGTTCCTTTCTATACAGGAATCGTGGTGGCTATTTTTGTTGTTTATGTTGTATTTATAAATGCTATTGTTATTTTCAAATTGTGGCTGGTTCTTCATAAGCAAGTACATGTATTGTGAAGCTGTTGTCAGTCATCATCATCATCATCATCATCATCATCATCATCATCATCTGTTAACCATCTCAGATTGCACGGGCATGAGGTGTAATACTCAAATAATCTACGCCCTCAAATAATCTGTGCACCCCAATTTTGAGGAAGAGGAAAAAAAAAAAGTTATTTTTTGCTTTAATTTGTTTTATTTAAAAAAATAAAAAAAAATAAAAAAATAGTTCCGACGTTATGATGTGTTCAAAAGTATGTATAATAACTACTGGTTTGAAGCAGTGCTGCTGTACAGGTTGATACATCGTTAAAACGCAACTGATTCAGCGGTGTGCAGCTACCCAGCCAATGGGCGGGCGGCCAGCAACGTGCAGCTGGCCGGCTGGCCCATTAGATGGGCAGGCGGCCGGGAAACATTATCACCACCAGCCGGGACCCTACGTGTACCTACAATAGCAAAAAAAAGAAATGTGAATTATCTTGTTTAAGAATTTGTTAATACGGTATGTGCAATAAAATATTTTAGTCAATACCGGTACGTTTCCTCTCTTACCACTCTATTCATCACTTTCATCGTCATCACTAGTGGGAGAATCATTTTCGTCTTCACAATCTTCCCATAGAGCGTCGTCTTCTGTTCCATCCAGTGAATTTGTGATTTCACATTTTTTGAAGGATTTTTCCACCAGTGGTTGCGGAATGGAGTCCCATTCACTTTTCACCCATTCACGAATCTGGGACAAATCCGGCCGTTTGATTTTTGCACTAGGTGTGAACTTATGGTTTTCATCAGCCATCCATTGCGTATATCACTGTTTAAGTGCAGCTTTGAATGGCCAATTTATACACACATTTAGTGGTTGTAGGATGGATGTTAGGCCTACAGGAATAATGACCAAGTCAGTTTTCCCTTTTTGTAATTTGTCTCGCACTTCCTTAGTTGTACGTCCACGGAAACTGTCCAGGACCAACATGTTGCATAAATTCAGTAATGCACCAGGACGACATTGCCAAACATGTGTCACCCAGTCAATTATAAGTTCATTGTCCATCCACCCTTTCGGATTCGCTCTCACTAATACCGGTATGCCTTTTACTGATATTTTCGGAATAGTTTTCCTTTTAAATATCACATAAGCTGGTAGCTTTCGTCCATCGCCAGTTACACACAACATCACTGTACATCTTTGTTTCTCACTGCCGCCAGTTCGTATCATGATGCTGGATTCTCCTTTCCTGTTCACAGTGTTGTCGAGCGGCATTTCAAAATAGACTGGCGTTTGATCCGCATTACCAATTTGCAATAATATATAGGACTGTTTATGGTGCAGGTTTATCACCTAATGATGAAAATTCATTATTTTTTCCTCGTAATCACCTGGAAGCCGCTGAGCGATAGTAGTTTTCCTGCCTTGATAGCCAGCCCCAGCTAGCTTTGAAAGTGGTAATGCATAGTTCTTTGGGTAAAGACAATGCTTTAAGTTGACACATTTCACTTGTCATTGCGCATCCGTATTGCCACTTCTAATCCACATAATCGCAGAGCCTTTTCTCGAGGTCCAGATGCTTTGCTTTTTGGCTGCGAAATGCCCGGCAATTACTATTAGCTTCTTGAAGCTGTGTTTTATTTTTTCACCAGTTGCAAATACAACTATCACTCATGTTGTACTTTCTTCCTGCTGCACGGTTTCCAATATTCTCGGCTTCAATAATTTTCACTTTTTCTTTAGCAGTGTATGAGCGATAACGAGAACTTGTAGCCATAATTAACAAGATTGAACATGTTAATACTTCACTCCTAACGTGCTACTGATGCATCACAGACAGAGGCTGCAACAATGCAATGGTATAATGGGATGTATTGTTGGAGGCGGAGCAGTACCAACAATATTTCGAATAATCCGCGCACCCCAGTTTTTCGTCCTAAAATGGGGAAAAAACATGCGCGGATTATTCAAGTATATATGGTATGTTACACCACTCCTTTTACTTCCACATCCCATTCCATTTGAGTGATGCACCATCTCCTTCAGGTTCCTTTTCAAGCCATTTTCTCAACATTTTTGTTTGACCCATCCTATTTACTTGTAAAAAACATTTTAACTTCGATATTCTTATGCTTTTGCATAGCAGCTACATCACTTGTATCTTGTGTTTCTTGCTAGATCTTTTTTTTTGGTTAAAACCTTGAGCTTGTTAACTTCATCATTGCCACCTGGAACTGTCCTTGATAATTATTCCAAACTGAATTAACTTATAGAAAAGTAAGTCAACTTCCTGGAGTTTCATCACCAGAATCAGCAAAGACACAAAAAAGCAAATTTTCCTGAGCTCAGATGTGTGAGATGATCTATATTTTGTGATTTACAAGTCCATTTTTATTCAATATACACACCTAAGAGTTTTTGCTCTTGTCCAGAGTTGCTGCAGGATGTGTCCCTATGAATAATAATAATAAACAAGCAGTTTATGCAACATGGATGATCCATTATATTTAGTTCAAATTTTTTGGATGATTTGTACCATGATAGATCAATATATTGTAGGAGACCAGTTTGAGCCTGCTCCCTCCTCTGACCTCAGTGCTGTGGTATATTATTTTTAGGACCATTCAAAACACTTGGTTTAAACAGCAGACATTTTTTTTTTTTGCAGAGATCCTTCACAAACATGCCATGGGAGCCTATTATATGATTCAGTACCATCTAAAAGTGTTTGAAACAGTCCATAAGTGGAGCACATTTTGAAATTTTGTACTTTCATTAATAAATCATATAGGAATGACTTTTGGACACATGTTTCTAGATTTCTTTTCTTGTATTAATGTGAGGAATCAGCCCTCAAAATTTGTAAAAGTAGTTTGGTTCAGCTTCTACAAATATTTATGTTTGTTAAACCATTGATACTTATAGCAGAGAAAAACAATAAGTTACTTACATGTATTAAGGTTCTAATATATCCCGAAAAAACTTCTTAGCAATTCATTTATCTTTGTTTCAGTTTCCTTGGTGGAATGTTTTCACTCTCACGGTTACTTTATGCTATGTCTTCAGATGACCTCTTATTTAAGTTCATGGGAAAAGTGCACCCTAGGTTCAGAACACCATTCATTGGTACACTTTGTGCTGGTGTTTTAACTGGTGAGTATGCAATTATTTTTCTATTTTGTTGTAAATGGAATAGGTAGGACATAAGTACTGAGAAATGTATTCCACCACTCACCCAATCTGTGCAATATACTTGTTCATCCTTATGCCACACTGTTTCCCAGCCCCTAGACACATAAGACTTATTCCTGTGGAAGACCCAGTGGCAAAAACTGTCCAATGAACCCACCCAGTGCATCTTGCTCCAGTCCCATCACAAGTTTATCCAGTCCCATCAGAGACAAGGACACTATGAAGGCAGTCATGTCATATATCAGCTCTGCTACAATTTCTGGCCAGCATTTTAAATGGACATGACCATCAACCAACTGTACACTTGAATGAACAGCTATCATCATCTATGGACAAGAAGACAGCTGACCACTAAATAGCAGAACATGCTGCTGAGTACAGTATGCATTATTTCAGTGGCTGCTTCAGAGTCCATATTACTGGTTTCTCTGAACTGTGCAGATGGGAGTTGTCCTTGCAGTCCTCCTGGCTTCAGTTTCCACTAGCTCCTTCCAGTACACCCACCTCCACCTTGCACCATAAGCCTAATGTCGCTCATTCAGTACCAACACCCTCTTCCCAGCAGTCTCCCCAGTCTCTGTTTTGTCATCCACTCACAACACTCCTCCAGCTCACTGAATGTCATTGGCACTGTGCACTGCATGAACTCAATGGTGCTGTGTTGCACTCTCACTCCATGTAGCCATGTTTTACTTGGGCATTGACTTCTGCCTCTATTTAGATATTAGTCTAAGGAATGAACTGTAAGAATGAAAAATTCACTCATATAAGAGATATTATGCTATTACAGTATCTTACATGTTAATACCCTAGTTCTTTAAAAAGGCTTTCCCTCATTGTGCTAATTTTTAAGTAAGTCCACAAATTTTCTGGATTTTTAGGTCTTATGGCACTCATCTTTGATGTGGATGAACTTATTGACATGATGTCAGTAGGAGCACTTGTGGCATACTCTGTATCTGCTGCTTGTGTGCTACTTTTAAGGTGAATATGTTTAGCATAATATTTTATTATCTTGAATGTGTGAGAGTTATGCTCAATTGTTTAGCAGTCATTATTTTGTGCCTGTGTGTGACTCAACATCTCCACTATATGGTGAGTAGTTACCTGTCCTTTTCATAATATTGTCATTATGTAGGTGCAACAATAAATGGAGAAACAAAAAACAACAGTCATAATATATCTAAACTTTTCAATCACTAAAAAACTGTTCAGTAAGAAAAATGACCTACCCGTACCAATCTAGGACACTGAAAAATCTAAAAATAATTCTACATACTTGTAATATAAGGAGAGGGGGAGAATCTATATACACAAAATTAAAATAAAGTCCCTGGCTATAGACCTCACTGAAGAGTGCTGTACTTTAGTAATGGACTCTGAAACATACAAGATACCAATTCTAGCTGCCTGTAGGATCCAACAAGAAATGTTTTAAACTTCATTAAGCAATGAGAGTGAATACTAATAAGATTTAATAGAAATATCTGGGAAGTGATAGTGTGTGGAGATTTCAACATGGACTTCATCCAAACAATTTTGATTGAAGGCACCTAGAGTTACTGATGTCAAGATTTGATTTAATGAAATAGATTTGAACTGCATAATAAATGGAATCTGACCATGATAGTCAAATGGGAGCAATACAGCATCCCCATCAGTCAGGTTTAATTTAGAAAGGAAAAGTAATATTCGATGAGATTTCAGGATTGTAGCCAGATCACGTTGACTTCTTGCCACGATATTTCGGCTGGCAATCATTCAGCCATCTTCAGGTGAGTGTCCGTCACTGGAGACTGCAAGTTCCCAGAGGCAACTTTATAGAAAAAAATTGGCGCGAAAATGCATGATCATTGGCCTCCATCACAGGAGCTATCAAAATCCGCACCCTCTGGAGCTACTATTCTATCTGTGGAGTGCAGGCGCATGGGGAAAGGTGAAAACTACATGTCCACCCTCTGTTGGAATGCATGCCCGCATCACTAAAAACAGACATCAGGCGTCGCTAAAAACAGACATCAGATGTCGCCAGATGTGTCATTATGAATAAACTGTCTTCTCTCAAAGGAAATTAGAAAGATCGCTGGGTCCCAAGCCTTGTACAGTTGAAAACCGCCATCATGATTTATAAGATTTTGCACTAGGTGTATCTCCACAGATTCTTCAATTACTGAATCCCAAAAAGTTTTTGCTGGGGCCAAGATTTTCGTGGCAGAAAAATCCATAGCGTGTCCTGTATCGACACCCCCACGTATGATTTGGTGATACATCTCGACTCTCTACTGAGACCTTTTGTGGGGAAGTGCGCGCATCATGTTCGAAACTCGGCTGACTTTATCAATAGACTGAAGTCACTTCAACTCAGTGAAACTGACTTACTAGTCAGCCTCAATGTCATCTCACTTTTGACTAAGGTTCCTCTTATGGATTCTTTGTCGCTCATCAACAATAAGTTCATGGCCAACATAACAGCACTTTTCCATCACGTCCTCCCTCAACCTACTTTTTATTCAACAACAAATATTTTGAGCAGACTGACAGTGTTGCCATGGGCAGTCCTCCCTTGCTTTTGGTAGCAAACTTTCTCATGGAAGACTTTGAGGAAAGGGCACTAGATTCGGCAGAACTTAAACTGAGAGTTTTCTGGTGATATGTAGATGACACTTTTGTAGTGTAGCCCCATGGTGAAGAAGAACTGTCATGGTTCTGGCAACATCTGAATGCAATCCACAAGAACATCCAGTTTATGCTGGAAATAGAGAAGGATGTTTTTTGCCGTTTTGGGACGTCTTGGTTACTAAGAGAGTGGATGGGTCATAAGGGCATTCTGTCTAATGTAAGCCAACACATATGGACCTTTATCTGCAAGCATTGAGTTGTCATCATCCTTCACAAACTACCGGCATCATTAGGACATTGATGCACCGGGCTCATGGTGTTTCTGATGGAGGCAGCCTTACAAAGGAGTGGGAACATTATGAGTCAGTGTTCAGAGGTAATGGTTACTCTCCACATCAGATTAGAACAGCGCTAAGAAGGAAGAAACATGAACACCCACAACATCAAGAAGATAAGGAGCTATTCAAGTCCAGGGTGTTCCTTCCACACACCGGCAACCTTTCATCTAAAATAGGCAGGATCCTAAGGAAACATCAAGTTAAAGTAGTTTTCCAGCCACCGGTGAAGATTAGTGCCCTTCTCAGTTCAGTAAAAAATGATCTGGGTCTGCGGAAGGCTGGGATCTATTAAATTCCTTGCCAGTGTCACAAAGCTTACATCGGTCAGACGACATGCACAGTACATGAAAGACGCTTGGACAAGAACGCCACACTCACCTCTCACAGCCCAGTAAGTCAGCCGTAGCTGAGCACTGTATTACCAGAGACACACCATGGATTTTTCTGC
Source organism: Schistocerca nitens (assembly GCF_023898315.1). Lineage (NCBI taxonomy): Eukaryota > Metazoa > Arthropoda > Insecta > Orthoptera > Acrididae > Schistocerca > Schistocerca nitens. The sequence continues at coordinate 98,415,495 of NC_064621.1, read as the reverse complement.
CACGAAAATCTGGGCCCCAGCAAAAACTTTTTGGGATTCAGTAATTAAATAATCTGTGGAGATACACCTAGTGCAAAATCTTATAAATTGTAATGGCAGTTTTCAACTGGACAAGGCTTGGTACCTGGTTATCTCTCTAATTCCTCTGAGAGAAGACAGTTTATTCATAATGACACGTCTGGTGACATCTGATGTCTGTTTTTAGCAACGCAGGGGCGCATTCTGACAGAGTGTGGACGTGTAGGTTTCACCTTTATGCATTTGCCTGCTCTCCACAGATAGAATAATAGCTCCATAGGGTGCAGATTTCGATAGAGGATGCTCCTGTGACAGAGGCCAATTCACAAGCATTTTCGAGCCAACTTTTTCCTACAAAGTTGACTCTGGGAACTTGCAGTCTCCAGTGATGGACACTCACCTGAAGATGGCTGGATGATTTCCAGCCAAAATATCATGGCAAGAAGTCAACATGATCCGGCTGCAATCCCGAAATCTCATCAAACATTCAGTATGCCAAGAAAACTTCAAGAATCACAGGAAAAATAATGTTCAAAAAATTGTAAATGCTGACTCAGTTCACACCACTCTGGGAGAATTGACAGAATCACAAGAAATTTACTAAGTGCACACAGCTGATGAGAAAATTAATTATTTTTAATAATATTCTTACAACATTATGAATCCAGTTTTTCTTTACAATGGTTAAAGGACAAGAACAGCGGGAGCTAAGAAAAATGTTAGCTAACATCTGGGATCAAAGTTCTTGTACAATGAAAAGAGAGATTTATTTAATGCATTGAAGAGAGAGATTTATTTGATACAAAGGACTAGATCTAATGAAGACTTAAAAATTCACTACAAGCAGTACTGCAAAATTCTTCAAAAAGTTATCAAACAGGAAAAATTCATGCACTGGGCACAAAAAAGTCAAAATTCCAATAACAAAGAAAGGACAATTTGAAGTATGAATAGGCACAAAATGAATAAACTCAAGAAGCAAATGATATTTAACTCCTAGATGACAGTAGCAGGGTGGCAAGTGATATGAAATAGGATGATTTTCTATAATTTCAATGAATTCTTCCTAACAGTAGCTGAAAACATGGGGACAAATAATGGTCCATTGAAAGCAGATCCAATAAGCTTATTAAGACGGGCAATAAATACTCCACCACTAGATATCAGTTTTGCCAACTCATCTGTTAAGAGAGATTATAAAAATCATTAGGTGACTAAAAAGTAGTAACTTACTGCTTATGATAGTATCTCTGCCAAAGTTCTAAAATCTTTTGCCGATTTGATAGCACCATTCTTGGGATACCTTTGTAACCATACAACAAATCAAAGTGAATTTTTGGAGAGATTGGTGTATGGCACAGTAATCACAATATACCAAAGTTGAGATAAGCATTCAATCTCTAATTACAGCTCAAATTCTCTCCTCCTTGTGTTCTCAAAAATTTTTGAGAAAATCACTTACAACGGAGTGCTGAACCATCTGTCTGAGAATAACCTCATGACAACAACTCAGTTTAGTTTCTGTAAAGGCTTTTCCGCTCAGGAAAATTCAAATAATAATAAACAACAGAAATTACCATCTTGGAACTTTCAATGATATTGCCAAAGCCTTTATTTATGTAGACAATAAAGTTCTACTAAGAAAATTAAAATGGTACATTGTTAAAAGCTTTCATCTTGTGTGGATGTGGTAATATCTTAACAACAACAAAATGTAAGAACGCAATAACAAATAATGCCACAAGAATGAAACTAAATTTGGAGTCAGGATGCATTAAATATTTTATTACCACACGTTTGGTGCTTGGCCCAATGAAGCAACATTTCTAAAGGTTCTGTTTCATGATGGGATTTAGACAGCATGATAAGTGAATAGTTAAATGAATGAGTATGCATGATTATTTAGTATCCTAAACTACCTGATTACCATTGCAATAAGACTACAAATCCTTGTTGCTACCGTGAGTAAAGAAAGTAAAAGTGAAATAAGATTTGCATTTTAGAGAGTACCAACAGCTGTTTCCTGTCAGTAAGTCTTCAATACACTTACACTAAAAGGAAGTAAAAGTAAACAGTAAACAAAATGTGAATGGTGTAACAAAAAAATCTGCAGCATTCTTCCATTGATGTGTCTAAGACTGGAAGCTTTAGATACTCACTTTATTTATTTTAAATTACTTTGTATGTATGTACAGTATGATTAGTGCAATGCAACATGGAGTGTTTTATATGGAGAGGTCAGAATGACATGTGGTTCCTGAAGAAGGGCAGTAGGCTTTTTAGTAATAGCAGGGGCAACAATCTCAATGATCTGGCCTTGTAACATAAGCCAACATGACCTTGCTGTGCTGGTACTGCAAAAGGAACAAAGAAAGGGGAAATTACAGCCATTATTATTATTATTTTAATGGATCCATTTGGATCACAGGCCGAGGACTACTCAAGAGGATGCTGTCATCAGGAAAATCAAAACTGGTGTTTAAAACTGACACTCTACAGGTCATAACATGGAATGTTAGATCTTTTAATTGCGCAGGTAAGTTAGATAATTTAAAAAGTGAAATAGATAGGTTGAAGTTAGATATAGTGGGAATTAGTAAATGTGATAGCAGGAGGAACAGGATTTTGGGTCAGGTCAGTGTAGAGCTATGAACACAAAATCAGTACATGTGTATTGTAGGAAGAGAATTGTGGGTAAGCCACTATGGACAACATAATGAATGCATTATCATAGCCAAAACGCACCTTTACTCTTTGGATCATTACTCTGCATGACATTAATGAGAAACTGCTTTGACTCAACTGGTATACCAGGATTCTCACTTACATCATCACATACATCACCTACCTTATCTGTATTCACAAACTAATCTGAAACTTCATTATTCTTAAACTTCACAAACACCTAATACTGATCATCCTCATATTCTTCGAAAATTACTTCGTTAATAACATCATGAACAACACAAGTCTCATCACTATCAAAGTCACATACCTCACCTACATTCATTTGCAATAAGCTACGAGTCTCAGACTTACCAACCTCAGTCATTTCACAGTTCTCATTCACATCTACATAAAAAATACCACGTAATTCAGATCCAATTAAGTCATCACCTGTTTTGCATACATCAATAACACTGCTGTCTGACCAAGAGAAGAAATAATTTGTACACACTACATCAAAATTCTCATTACTCTCACATTCTGGTTTGTGGCTAGTATCTACATCACTATAATTAAACATAGTATTCCAAAACTTTTGATCAAAACATAAATGAGAAATCTGATATTCCTTCTGTTCAACTTCAGATACCTGTGCCACATTATTAATACTGTTATTATTGTCTAATTGCAGGTGTAAATTGGGCATCCTGTGTTAGTGTTCCCTTGCCCCAAAACTGTGACCTTCATTGAGGTGGAGTGCCATTTTTCGAATAGTTATATCTATGATTATTTCTTCTATTAATTTGACCATTATTCCTCTTGTGGTGGTGTTCAAAATTTTTGTCTCTATTACCATTTTGACCCTGATAGAAGTTACCACTATCTCTATTTCTGTAGTTATTGTGATTATGGTTTCTATCATTTCAATTATCATCTTCCATTGTTCAAGGCAATCGTCAGGTCCATGTATTAAACCCCACTGCAACCTTTCTGGTAATCTTTTTAGTGCATCAGTCAATATCATTTTGCCAAATGGTTTGTCAAGAGGCTGAGGAAATCCTGCACTTCCGAGATTGCTTTGTTTGCATGAGAAGTGTAAAAATAGAGTTTTTTGTTATTGTTTTGAGAATGAATCATAAAAATCAATCTCTGTGTGGAATTTTTTCTAGAAAGTGGAGGACAATAAAAAGTCTGTGAAGTGTACAATCTGCAGTAAAGAATATAAACATTCATGGAATACAACTCATTTTAGAGACCACTTAAAGAAAGTATGGTGCAAAACTAGAGAGTCGTGGTGAGGGATCAACTCGTGAGCTAGATCAAGTACAAGAGGTGCAACTAAAAAAAAATCAAGAAGCTCTATAAAACATTATTTTAACAGAAGTCAATTGTACGATGCCATTTCAAAAGTAAAGAGAGAACTTGAGTCTCTTTATGTACAACTGATCACTATTGATATGCTGCCATACAGAACTTCTGACCAACAAGGTTTGAAAAATTTTGTTCATGCCTTAGATAGCAGATATGAGTTACCAAGTAAAACCACACTTAAATTTTTGCTGATCACAAAATTATATGAGGAGATAAAAAATAAACTAGAAAAAGCCCTTAAAAATGTAATTTTTTGAGTGTTACAACTGACATGTGGACAAGAAACACAAATGAAGGCATACTGGCATTGACTTACCACTTTATAATGGCTGAAAAATTAGTTTTACCCATACTAAAAGTGACAAAAATTGCACGTCATCACAATGCAAAATCTATGGAACATGTAAGTAACACACACACACACACAAATATGTTTCCTTCTTTAACTTGTCAATGCCATGCTGAGCTTCAGTTCATTCTTGTGATCAGTACATGTTGGTCAGCATACCTTGTAAAGTTGTTCTTAGAAGTTTCACCTCACCCACCCCCGCCCCTTTTGTCAATTGAAAGCTAAAGACATCATGTTCTGTTTACAGACACTGCCAACCTTAACAAATCATTGAATAATTGCATTTCAACAGGCTAAATTTATTTTCTTATTCATTACTATAAATAAGTAACACATTTGAACATGGATATCTCTGTAATGTGCTTTCTCAAAACAATTTTACTGCCACTCACCATTTATAGCGGACCGCCTGACATTTACACTTGAGAGGTGAATTTTAAGTTTGTATGATAACATAGTAACAACTGAGAAATGAATATGAACTCCAACACCATCTGAACCAAAATTAATACAGCGTCACAAAATCAGCTGGTCATGGCATTACTTTTACGGTGTTGCTGTCTTCCGAGTATATAAAGAACGTGCTGTGGTGTGCAATTTATATGGAAGGGCTTTCATTGTGTTAGCAAATCAGAACAGAATTAAAACTTCTGGTGCTTATTAAATGGTGTCAGTATTAATGCATATCTTTTGCCAAAAAAGGGTAATCATAACAAGTTGTGAATATACGACGGGCGTTTGAAAAGTCTGTGCAAAGTCGGAGAGATGGCACCACCGGTGCATATCAAGGTCATGTTTAGTTAGTAGCATCTTTGGAAAGAACGCACACCAAGTTTCAGCCATATTGGTCTATTTCTTTGTGTTTCGAATTCGTGTGAATCAAGGAAGTCGAGTGATTGTCAAAAAATGGACAGAAAAGAATTCCATGTGGTGACTAAACATTACTTTATGAAAGGCAAAACACCTCAGGAGACTAAAGAGAAGCTTGATAAACATTGCAGTTTATAAGTGGTTTCAAAATTTTTGGAGTGGCCATGTGGGCACAAGTGATGCTGAACGTTTTGGGTGCCCTGTGGAGGTTATGACTCCAGAAATCATTGATAAAATCCATGATATGATGACAGAAGAGTTAAGGTGCATGAGATTGCTAGTGCTGTGGGTGTCTTGAATGAATGGGTACATAATATTTTGCATAAACATTTGGACATGACAAAGCTATCCGCAAAATGGGTTACACAATTGCTCACGCTTGACCAAAAACGGAATCGTGTGAAGTGTTGCAAGGATGATTTGCTGCTGTTCGGGAAGAATCCACAGGACTTTAAGTGTCATTTCATCACTGTGGTTGAAACATTGATACATGACTATACTCCTTAGACCAAACAACAATCTAAACAATGGGTTACCAAGGGAGAATCTGCACCAAAAATGGCAAGGCCATTCATTCGGCTGGAAAGGTTATGGTGACTGTCTTTTGGGATTTGCAAGAGATAAGCCTCATGAACTATCTGGAAAAGGGTAAAACTATTACAGGTACTTATTATTCATCGTTATTTGACCATTAGAAAACCAAGCTGCAAGAAAATTGCCGGCAATTGGACCACAAAAAAGTCCTTTTCTGACAGGACAATGCGCCAGCACTCACCTCAGCAGTTGTGGTCACAAAATTATTGGAAATAGGACTCCAACTCGTTTCACATCCCCCTCCCCTGTTCTCCAGACTTGGCTCCCTTGGACTACTGTTTGTTCCCCTAATTTGAAGAAATGGCTGGCAGGACAAAGATTTTATTCAAACAGGGAGGTGATTGCAGAAACTGATAGCTCTTTTGCAGACTTGGACAATTCCTATTATTCAGAAGGGGTCAACAAATTACAACAGCATTGGACAAATTGTATAAGTCTAATAGCAGACTATGTCAAGAAATAAAAAAGGTTTACCCCAAACACGTAAGTAGTTTTTATTTTTGCACGGTCTTTTCAAATGCCCCTTGTAGACCATATTAACTGAATTGGAATTTTTCAATGGTAATAGAAAACTCTCAGCTATTGTGTAATTTAAGCTGCTGTTTATGAACTTGCAGCATACTGCAGATGAAATATAGGTCCACAACTTGACTTTTTATCAAGAAATAAAAAATAGATACTTCTCAATGTAACTTATGATGTAGCTACAATCATTTATTTCTATTTTAAGCCACTGTATTACAATTACAGTAAAGCCTATGAAATGCTATCTATCATGCTGTGTCAAGTGCAAACTTTGAGTGGCCCAGTTATATTATAGGAATACATCAGTATGATGAGTGAAGGTGCCATCAATGCTGTCTCTCCCCACACATTTCCATACTCTTCATCACTACTGTGCTCTTTATAAAGCTTCCCTCGGTGCATGGCAAAACTCCCAAGAAAACTTCTACAAGCTACACATTTTATATTGACTGCACTAAGATCACAAGTGCTGCTAACCTCAGCTATGTAGCAGCTGTACCCTACAGCAGAGCAATGTTCTATTATTTTGTATTCAGTGTCAACTCAACTGAGAAACACTGCTGGTCTCTTCACGTGCACTTTTGCTACACCTTTTTATCCCCTGTGCAGTTTATACCACATTTCCTGCAGTTCATCAGCAAGCGTGCATACATAAGGTGACAGCACTGCAGGGCAGACCGGTAAATATCTCCCCTCTTACATCGCTATTCCTCGTGATGACCTTCTCCCCCTTCTTCTTCTTCTGCATTTTCTTTTACTGTTGAAGTTCAACTTGATAAACTACATCATACATCATCACATATTGCAACACTATTTTCTGATGGCATTATGTTATCTGCAGGAGGCAATACATGCATTCCAGGATATTGAATTTCATGATATTTCAGCAAAAGTCCATAGACATTGAAGGCTACCCAATAGTATGACACTGCATGAAAATGTCTGTGAATCACCATACTAATCATTACATTATTTAATGAACATACAACCACTGATGTACTCTGAATTAAAGTCAATCATTATTTCAATTCAGCTGTTTTCACTTCATCCCTGAGATTTTATATACTTAGCATTTAATGAAATGTATTTGCATTTGATTTAATCAATGAGCTATGAAACATACGTTTAGATATATGATACTAGATACTTATTTGTGAAATGATAATGTGCTTATGGGATTTACAGGTATGCAAAAGATGCTGATAACTACACAGAAACAGAACATGCAGATGATCACTTTCATATCAAAGACATTGTGAAACAAATTATGAACACTGAAAAGCTGAAAAAGCCAACAAAATTGTCTACATTTATTGTGACATCTGAAATTATTCTATACAGTAAGTCAGACTATATATGTCACATGAATGAATGAAATTAGGAATGCTGATCTTTACTGTTACTGAAGTGTTTTATTATTTTCTTATTACAGTTGTTTTGTGTGTACTAGTATCACAACTTGTTATTCAGGCAAGATCATCTATTGGAGCAGCTGATCCACTAGCAATAACTGGTCTAGTAATCCTGTTATTGTGTATGATATGCATAGTGGTTTCCATTGGAATTCAGCCTACTTCACAGGCTACAGTAACCTACAAGGTAAAAATAAGTTCATTAGATGCAAAATATTCAGACTAGACATACATGTACAAATCACATCCATAGGTTTCAGCACAAAAATGAAGATTAAGGCTGTAAAAAATTGCTACCAATGCAGTAGTAAAATGTTACAATACTGTAACTCTACATGTTGAGATGCAAGGAAACACAATAGCTGGCTATTATTTATCTTCAGGAGGTGAACTTCCTTACTGAACAGATGAGTCTCTATAAATATGGTATCTCAGTGAGCTTCTCCTTCTTTCCAACTTTATCTATCATATTTATCATTCCTCCCTAAGATAGGAACACAACTTCTGAAAGCCTGGAAAAGTATTTTCTACTTTCAAGTGTTTCTATTAGCAGGACTTGAACTTTTGACTCATATACTGGTAAGTAACAGCCAGCCATTTTGTTTCCTTTAAGTGTGCCAATTGTTTTTTTTCTTTTTGGTGCAATTAACTCTCTGTGTTGCATTACCTTTTACTGCCAATCATGGGATTATATGACAGTATCCAAGATGAAGCTCAAACCCTTACTGTGTTGCATATTGATGTACTCACAAGCAGTCAGTGGCACGATAGCTGTAGTGCAAAAGATAGTATTACATTTGTGTATTTGCATGTATCTGTAACTCGTGCATCAACCAGCTGCAGATGAGTCGTTGCCCTCTCTCAATTTTGTTTATTAAAGCGTCATACATACAGACGATGTTTGAAGTGACTTTCTCATTTCTCTGACACATGCACAGTTTACTCTTCCTACTTACTGTCATTCACCTTTTCATTTCATATTGTGAATGAACCAATTAAAAGTGACTGACTTTGGGGTTTTAGCTACAATTTTAGTACTTAAGTTTGTCTGCTCCATTAGGTTTTGTTTTAAGAGATGATGAATAGTTGTTTCTGTTTAAAATATAATCAAAAACCATGCTGCATGGAGATGTGTTATTCCTTAAGATAAAAGTAGACCTACAATCTTTTATTTGCTATTTGGATAATAAAAATTTTTGGTTCCAGGTTCCATTTGTACCCTTATTTCCAGCTATTGGTATCCTCATTAATATATTTTTGATGATGATGCTGGATGGAGTGACATGGATAAAATGTGGAGCATGGACCCTTAAAGGTCAGTATAGAAAAAGAGTAGAATCAAATAGCTGTATCACAGACACAGCTTATGTTTACACATTTTTTATTTCAGAATAGACATACAAAACACACTGAATAAACAAACATTTCCCAGATCTCTTATACCCCTTCAATGTTCCAAACAGAGTTTAATGTTATGGCCCCTATAAAACGAATTTTTCAAATTAAACATGTTTTGTTGCTGTCATGACTTTTCCAATCAGTAGTATGAGTTTGAAAATATGTTGTTGTGGTCTTCAGTCCTGAGACTGGTTTGATGCAGCTCTCCATGCTACTCTATCCTGTGCAAGCTTCTTCATCTCCCAGTACCTACTGCAACCTACATCCTTCTGAATCTGCTTAGTGTATTGATCTCTTGGTCTCCCTCTACGATTTTTACCCTCCACGCTGCCCTCCAATGCTAAATTTGTGATCCCTTGATGCCTCAAAACATGTCCTACCAACCGATCCCTTCTTTTAGTCAAGTTGTGCCACAAACTTCTCTTCTCCCCAATCCTGTTCAATACCTCCTCATTAGTTACGTGATCTATCCACCTTATCTTCAGCATTCTTCTGTAGCACCACATTTCGAAAGCTTCTATTCTCTTCTTGTCCAAACTAGTTATCGTCCATGTCTCACTTCCATACATGGCTACACTCCATACAAATACTTTCAGAAACGACTTCCTGACACCTAAATCTATACTCGATGTTAACAAATTTCTCTTCTTGAGAAACGCTTTCCTTGCCATTGCCAGTCTACATTTTATATCCTCTCTACTTCGACCATCATCGGTTATTTTACTCCCTAAATAGCAAAACTCCTTTACTACTTTAAGTGTGTCATTTCCTAATCTAATTCCCTCAGCATCACCCGACTTAATTTGACTACATTCCATTATCCTCGTTTTGCTTTTGTTGATGTTCATCTTATATCCTCCTTTCAAGACACTGTCCATTCCGTTCAACTGCTCTTCCAAGTCCTTTGCTGTCTCTGACAGAATTACAATGTCATCGGCGAACCTCAAAGTTTTTACTTCTTCTCCATGAATTTTAATACCTACTCCGAATTTTTCTTTTGTTTCCTTTACTGCTTGCTCAATATACAGATTGAATAACATCGGGGAGAGGCTACAACCCTGTCTCACTCCTTTCCCAACCACTGCTTCCCTTTCATGCCCCTCGACTCTTATAACTGCCATCTGGTTTCTGTACAAATTGTAAATAGCCTTTCGCTCCCTGTATTTTACCCCTGCCACCTTCAGAATTTGAAAGAGAGTATTCCAGTCAACATTGTCAAAAGCTTCAAAATCTTAAATATGGCAAGACATTATATGAGCAGCAAATAAATGATTCGCTGCAGATAGTTTTACTTTTAGTTTTTGCAGTAGGTTATCTAATGTAATCCAGATACGCTAGTTTATAAGACCTAAAAATTAATGCTTATGGACAAATATTATCATGAAGAAACCAAAACAACATACAAGAACTGTCTCTTCAAGAATACATCAGCAACACCATGGTGTATTAATAAACAAGACACGGATAAAACCAGAGGGATGAAAGTGAGTGAGTCCCCAGACAACAGCTATAAAGGAAAAAACATCACATTTGGTTCATTGGTAGGCTGATTCTATGATTAAGCCTGCAGAGTCTTAGCTATTAGTACACCTACTTATAACAATGGAAATAAATTTGAAGACAATATTATAGAAATGGAAGGGCAAGTAAATGAAGATGAGATGGGAGGTATGCTGCATGAAGGATTTGAGAGAGCACTCAAAGACTAAAGCCGAAATAAGGAACCTGAAGTAGATCGCACTTCCTCAGACCGTTTGAACTATTAGCACTCAAAGACCAAAGCCGAAATAAGGAACCAGAAGTAGATTACACTTCCTCAGACCATTTGAACTATTACAACAGGAGTGCAAGATTACTGAGACAGGCATAATACCCTCAAACCTATAGAAGAATGTAGTAATTCCAATTCCAACAGAAAAAGCAGGTGCTATCAGGTGTGAATATTATCAGTCTTGTCAGTTCAATAAGTTGTGGTTACAAAATAGTAACACAAATTATTTACAGAAGAATTAAAAAACTGGCAGAGTTTTGGTTTCAAAGAAATGTTGATTTATCAATGCCTAGAAAGCTTTTGATGACAACAAAACATTAAATACACAGTAAACAATTATTTCATAAGGATACAGCACTTTAAACAAACAAAAAAAAAAGTTTAATATTTACAACAGTAATGTACGCTTCATGACAAAACACATTGTGGCTATGTTAATATATTAAAATACATTCACAGATTATGCTACATATACATACATGTGTATTATTTCATTATTTGCTCTATGTATCTTACAGTGCAACAGACGTGCAAAATATAGGGCAACACTTAGGGCAAGATTGACAAAATAAAAATCATGTGAGGTACTGGCATGGTTAACATTCTGGAGTGCAGAAGAACTGAGTTGTTAATAGGCACACGGAAAAGAAGGAAAACTTGCTAGCGTGCAGAATTATCCTTTGATAAACTAAAGTAAAACAAACACACACACACACACACACACACACACACACACACACACACACACACACACACACACACACAGAGAGAGAGAGAGAGAGAGAGAGAGAGAGAGAGAGAGAGAGAGAGAGATGCACCTACTTGGTGCTGGCTGAACTAACAGTTTCAATTATATTTTTCGGCAGATGGATTGATTGTGGTGTTAGTAGCGTCAGTCAGGGCAGGTAGTGGGAGAGGTCGGCTGAGGAACTAGGAGGGAGGCAGCCCATTTGTTGGCTAGGAACGCAGGAGGGAGGGGTGACAGGAAAGTGGGCTGACATAACTGCAGCAACTAGTGGGAAGAGGCACACTCTGGAGGAGAAACGGGGATCTGAATTAGAAGGGGGAAGGGTAACGATTGGGTGGTGCGTGCAATGGCAGTGGGTTACCTGAGATTGAGGCCAGGACGATTACAGGAGCAGAGGATGGGTTGTAAGGATACTCCCATCTGCATAGTCAAGAGAAGCTGGTGGTGGGGAGAAGCATCCATATAGTTTGGGTTGTGAAGCAGGCATTGAAATTTAGTATGTTGTCCAATTAGGTGGTTGATCTTGTGACAACAGTTTGGTAGTGGCCATTCATCCTGGTGGACAGGTATATTATCCCTGAGGCGAGGGGTTGGGATTTCGATTGGCATAGGGATGGACTAGGATGTTGTGAAGGTTGACTGGGCAGTGGTACACCATTTTAGCAGGACTGGAAGAATTTTGGGTAGGATGTCTCTCATTTCAGGGCAGGGTGATAGAGAATCAAGGCCTTCACAAAGGATATGGTACAGTTGTGATAACCCATCCTGATATTGAGTGATGATGGAGGTGCTCCTTTGTAGCTTATTCTTGGGGGTGGTGGGTGGATATGGTACAGGAAATATATCTGTGGACTAGGTTTGAGAGCATTGCCTGTCAGTGAATGCCTTTGTGAGGCCTTTAGCATACTGGGCAAGGAAGTTCTCATCACTACAGATACAAAGTACACAGGTGGCTAGGGTGTATGGGATTGACAACATTTCTGCAATGGTGAGAAATCCATCACAAAGGCTTCATTGACAGGCAATACCCCCCAAACATAGTCCATAACAGATTTCCCCTGACATACCCTTCCACCATACCCGAGAATCAACTACAGAGGAGTAGCCCTCTTATCACCTAATATCACCCTGGATTAGCATAACTGAACAATACCTTTCACTAGGGCTTTGATTATCTCTCAACCTGGTCTTCCGGCCAGGGTGGCCGAGCGCTTCTAGGCGCTACAGTCTGGAACTGTGCGACCGCTATGGTCGCAGGTTTGATTCCTGCCTCTGGCATGGATGTGCATGATGTCCTTAGGTTAGTTAGGTTTAAGTAGTTCTAAGTTCTAGGGGACTGATGACCACAGAAGTTAAGTCCCATAGTGCTCAGGGCCATTTGAACCATCCTCGTCTGAAGTGAGGAACATCCTACTCAAGATTCTTCCCATCCCTCCTAAAGTGGTGTTCCATCACCCACTCAACCTACACAACATCCTAGACCATCCCTATGCTACTTCCATTCTCAACCCCTTAACACAGGGATCATATCCCTGTGGCAGACCAAGGTGCAAGATGTGCCCAATCCACCCATACAATACCTCCTATTCCAGTCTTGTCTCAGGTTTATCCTACCCCATGAGAGGTAAGATCACCTGTCAAGGAGCCACGTCATGTGCCAACTCTGTTGATAACATTGCACAGCTTTGTGTGTTGATATGACTACCAACCAGCTGTCCACCAGGATGAATGGCTGCCACCACCACACTATCATCAAGAACAAAGTTGACTACATGGTGGCACAACATGATGCTGGGCACAACACACTCAGTTTCAATGGCTGCATCACAAACTGAACTATCTGTCTCTTCTCTCCATCACCAACTTCTCTGAAATACACACATGGGAGTTATTCTTACAACACATCCTCCTCTCCTCAATTTCAGATAATTCACTGTCCCCGTACCCTGTACCTGACAGTTTCCCCTTCCTCCATTCTGTCACCCCCCTCCCAGTCCATGTGCCCATGTCACCTTCAGCATGTGTAGCTTTCCACAGCCACTACAGCTATGCCATCCAATACACCTACACTCTTCCTCCTGCATTTCTAGCCAGCAAATGGGCCACCACCTTCTATACTGATAGCCACCCACCCCAAGTCCTTCTCCCTGCTTCCCACTCCCCTCTCCCTCCACCCACCCCACCCAGCACCACCCCCACCAAACTAGTCCAGCTTATAGACAATAGAATCGATGCTGTTCACTGTTAGTGCTGCCAGGAACACATATGGGAATAAGTGTGTGTGGGTGGGGAGGGTTACTTTAATCTAGCTCATCAAAGGATAACTGCAAAAGCTAACAAGTTTTCCTTCTTTCGTGTGTGCCTATCGACAACTTAACGCTTCTGTTTTTCAGTGAGTGGTTTCTTTTAATCAAAAAGTATATAAAAGATATTATATACTCTGTTGACCACTTTGTACATGATTTATTTTAGGACATAAGTTTCTTAGGATTTAAATCATGTGGAAGAGAGGATGAAGTCATATGGTTGATGTAACTTTGCCTTCAGGTACTTGTCAAAATAATAAAAAGCATGTTGCGTTATCAGTTACTGTCCTCTCATCCTTAAGGTATTGCTTTTATTTCTAACTGATAGTGGCAGGGGTAGCTCACCTTTGGTCTAGGGTTATCACCATTGAATAGTAATAAAAATGTCCTGGGTCCCAGGTTTGAATCTCGCTATTGCCTAAGTTTTGAATAATAATTATCACCACTGGCAGCCAAAGACTTCCAGCATAAGAAGACATCCTCATTCTGCCAGCAACTATGTGAAAATGGTAAGATGAGTGGAGAGAAATTCAGGGTGGGAAACTGCCCCAAAAAGGCAGGAGAATCAGCAATGATCAATGGCATGAGGATGCAGAAGGCAATGGAAAACATTGCATTAATGACACATAATGCTTCAACAGGACATGTGACCTGTAATTCAAATAGCGTCATGATGTTCCATAAAATTTCGGACATGCAGTCACATAAATTCAGTTTCTTTATCTAATATTTTGGCTGAATACCATCCAGCCAGCCATCTTCAGAGTTAGCCGAGGTGACTAACGCTCCAGCACTTGTTCCATACTTTTAAACTTGAGGACAAAACCACCGTGTATGTGGCCAAAGATACACAAGGTGCCAGAGATGTTGATAGGTGGCAAAGAGGTGTAACATATACATGGAAATTAAATCTGTGGCTGCATGCGATGTCTTTGTGATTTAATTACAGAAACTGCCAGATTGTATGATTTGTCCAAGCTGAAGCCACTATCTCTATTTATTAAATTCGTTGCCAACTGAATTTCAATTGCTTCTTTCACTACTGAGTCCCAGAAAGATGAAGTCGAGGATAAATGTCGACATTATCATACACCATAGAGTGCCCAGTGTCAATACAGTGCTCTGCCACTGCAGATTTATTAGGTTGTAAGAGACAGGTGTACCTGTGGTGCTCTGTGCATTTCTCCTGGACTATATGTGTCATCTGTCCAATAAATGAATGGCTGCACTCACAGGGGATCTTATAAACCTCAGGCTTCCAAAGTACCAAATCATCTTTAACAGAACCCAGGAGTGCTGGAATCTTTGGTATAGGGCGAAAAATCACTTTCACTTTGCGTTTCCTGAGGATCCATCCTATTTTTGACAAAAGGCTTCCCACGTAGGGCAGGAAAACCATGGATTTAAAACTTTCTGTGTCTTCTTCAGATTTTCTTGTGCCCACTGTTGATTACATTTGTAGTGCCTTATGTATCTGCTGTGGAGAGTACCTGTTGGCTTAAAAAACTCTTCTCAGGTGTAGAAGCTCGTTCTCCAGACTGCTCTCATCAGCAATCATGTGTGCTCTGTGTACTAGAGTTCTGAGTACTCTCATCGTCTGCGAGGGATGCTGGCAGGTATTTGCACTTGAATATGAATCCGTATGCGTCGGTTTTCAATACACTGCATGTCCACCATCTTTGTGCCATACCAGCACATCCAAAAATGGAAGGCATCCATCTTTTTCAATTTCCATTGTGAACTGAATTTGTCTGTGGACAGAATTAGAGATGATTTAAAAATTGTTTTAGCTTGTCTTCGCCATGGGACCACACTACAAATGTGTCATCAACATACCTCCAAAACACTGTGGGTTTCAAGCTAGCAGATTACAGTGCTTTCTCCTGAAAGTCCTCCATAAAACGTTGGCCACCATGAGTGACAAAGGACTAGCCATGGCGACACACTCAGTCTGTTCTTAAAATTCACATTTGAATAAAAAATATGTTGAGGTCAAAACATGTTCAAATAAAGCTGAAACCTTTTTATTGAAAGTCTTTCCAATGAGAGACAATGACTACAAAAGACAAACCTTTGTGAACAATGACACTACACTGAAACTGACTAACATATCAGAATTTTTCAGTTTGAGTGATTTCAGTTTGTCAGTTAAGTCCACAGAGTTACATATGTGATGCGTGCATCTTCCCACCAGAGGCCTTAATAAGGACGCTAAATGTTTGGCACAATCATAAGCTGGAGAGCCGATGTTACTCACTATCGGACATAGAGGAACACCATTCTTGTGGGTCTTTCAAAGTCCATAAAGCCTTGGAGGAATAGCACCACTGGGTTTAAATCTTTGCACAACTTCTGGTGGAAGGGGGAAGGCATTCACAAGTGAAGCAGTCTTCCTTACCACTTGGTTGGCGAGGTCTTTACTGATCTTCCAGAATGTTCTGTCACTCAGTAAACTGTTCATTTTTTCATGATAGTTGTCACGAGACATTAAGACAGTGGCATTACCTTCATCAGCAAGAAGAACCACCATCTCAGAATCCTGGCAAAACTTACGTAGTGCAGCCCTCTCTGCCACTGATATGTTACTCCTTTGTGGGTGAGCCTTCATAACTGCTCGGCAAGTTTCATATCTTACCTCTTCTGCTGATTCCACAGAAAGAGGATGAACAGCAATGGCACTGATGAAAGCTGGTATTGCTAAACCTTTGGTGTGGGTGCAAATATAAGTCCTACACTTAAAACCATCATCATAGTGTTGTCCAAATCATTATCCATCATATTAATAGTGGAGCATCGAATAACAGTTTCTTGCTGTGAATACATCTCAAGCCGGCTAAACTTTGCCACCTGTCACAATGTGGCTACTGTATTGACACTGAGCACTGTATGGTGTATCATAATGTCAAAATTTTATCCCTGATTTCATCTTTCTGGGGCTCAGTAGTGAAAGAAGCAATTGAAATTTGATTGGTGATGAATTTAATTAATAGAGATAGCGGCTTCAGGTGCCTTGAGATGATTTACAATTACTGGTATAGTTCACTGACTCTGTCTCTAATGCCCTCGAGGTGATGTTAAATCCAATCTTCCTTCTTTCCTGTTCACTGACACTGCTGAGTACTTGCAAAGCTCTCAGCTTTAACTTTACACTGAAGTCTGCAGAATGCACACATGTGCTTTTGTGTGTGTGTGTGTGTGTGTGTGTGTGTGTGTGTGTGTGTGTAAGTAAATTACTTTTTTCATTTGTTCAAGATGCGCATCTTGCTCTTTCTTTTTAGGATTAGTGATCTACATTGTGTTTGGGTTTTGCTGCCATTATAAAAAATGGAAGAGTACTTCAAATACTTCACCAAGAACGAGTCAGAATAGTGTGGTGGTACAGAAGACATAAAGTAGATGGTGACTGCCATCACCATTATGACTGGATAAGAAACATTTCAAACATAGCATTATAATGTCAAACATCACTGACCACATACTGTCAGTATTTATTTATTAGCATATGTTATTTTTTTCTGTTCATATTAAGCTAATGTATTTATTTTCTTCTTGTATCATTGTAATTCAAATATGCCATAATGATCATCTACGTGCTCTAAGGCAATTAAATTGTGTTACATATGCAAATAAATGCTTTTCTTTTCGATGAACGTAGCATCCTAGGAAGAACAACTTATGATAAAATTTGTCTAAATTATCATCAAAAACAAAAAAGTGAACTAAAGAGTTGACAGGGGTAAAAGATGACAATACAGAATAATGAAGTCAACTGCCCACGGAGGGATCACTTACAGCATACAGAGAAAACCAAAATGCCAATCTTAGAAATCAGCTATGGTTGTCGTATTGCAAGTAAGATGAGATCATAACAAATACAAACACTCTGGTACATTGGCCGCACAGGTGTGAGAGAGTAATAGTTGTATGAATGAGTGAGAGTTCTGCTTCTGAAGAAGGACTTCATCGAAAAGCTTAAAATATTTCTAATGTTTCTTTTCATGCATGTCAGTACTCCTCTATGTGTTCATGCCCGCATTGAAAACCACCCTGAACATATCAGTTTAAGTTAATTTTCCTTTAACTAAATGTGTAAAGACAGGCTGTGTTTAATATCTTCCATTAGCTGTAAATAACAAGGAGGTATTTCATCAGATCAAGGGCAAGCATACCTGGCTGTAAGTGTCCTGTGTGCGGTCTCCTTTACAGATAAACCACACTTTTCTAGAATTCTCCAAATGCACCGAAGTTGACAATTCGCCTTTCCTAACACAATCCTCATATTCTTGTTCCATTTAATATCACTTTGCAATGTTACACCCAGACATTTAAACAATATGACTGTGTCAAACAGGACACTACTAATGCTGCATCCAAACATTATGGGTTTATTTTTCTACTCATCTTCATTAGCTTCCATTTTTCTACATTTAGAGTTAGCTGTCATTCATCACACCAACTAGAAATTTTGTCTAAGTCATCCTGTATTTTCATACCATCACTCAACTTTGACACCTTACTGTACACCATAGCATCATCAGCAAACAACCAAAGATTGCTGCCCACCCTGCCTGCCAAATCATTTACGTATCTGAAGAATAATAGCAGTCCTATCACAGTTTCCTGGGGCACTCCTGACAATACCCTTATCTTTTTTTGTTTTGTTTAAGTGTTCAAAAATAACTGAAGTCATAAGCACCCATGTCACAACTTTAGAACACTAACACGAGAAAGAAGTTAAAAGTGACTATGCATTAAATCCAATTGATAGAAGGAAAAAGAACTAAGAACACGGTCTTCCTCTTGGAGAAAGGTCCACAATATACACTGTAGCGGTCCAAACCGAAATTAAATGTCCTTCGCCATGTTGCTACGATGGATAAAAAGTAAAATAAGGTTGACAGCCTGTGTGTTGCTCGCTAAAATGGCAAATACACTAGAACATAAGCGGTTAAAAAAATGGCATTCAGTCAGGAAATGGCAAATTGTCAAAGGGTGATGAAAATGAGCACAAAGTGGTGGGGGTCATCACTTAACTAATGGTGACTGGTAAAAAGACAACACCCAATAAGCAACCTAGGTAAAACGATTTCCTCGCGGAGAGAGAGCCAAGAGAAGGCCGGCCAAGCCGCTTGTAAAGGTTTGATTCCCTGGAGCTTGTTCCATGAAGAGAAGACCGGTTGTGATGCCAAAGTCACAGCACCTGCCGACACATGGCAACAAAAGATCATCGGGGCAAACAGAAGAGCTATTGGGCCGAGGTAGGACAACTGCAGCCTCGGCAGTAGTGTCAGCAGCCTCATTTCCCATCACACTGACATGACCAGGAACCCACATGAACACCGCAGCAGCTCCCTCAGCAGCAAGCAAGTGAAAGCTTTCTTGGACCCATTGTATAAGGGATGGACTGTGTACAGTGCACAGAAGCTGTAAAGGGCATTGACAGATTCGAAGCAAATGACAATTAAAAAGTTAGTGTCGCTGGATATACTGTATGGCCTGATAGAGGGCGAAGAGCTTGCTGTAAATATTGAGCATTGTTCTGGAAGCCAATACCAAAAATGGTCAGTGCCAATTATGAAGGCACACCTGACATCAGGGTCAATCTTAGAGCCATCAGCGTACATGCAGGTACTATTGATCAGTTGTGTGCAAAGGTCAAGAAACTTACAGCAATAAATCAGATCCATACAGTTTCCTTAGGAAGTGAATGAAGTCGTGGACACAGGATGCTACACAAAGCCAAGGTGGTGACAGGTTCGCACCTGTTGGGAACGTGGCAGGTACTGCACAGTTAAGCTACCAAAGCAGTAGCCAAAAGCAAACCAGGGAGATAACAGAGATGAAAGCACACCCCATACTGGTGTTCAAGGCAATCATTGTAATAGGAGGCATAGGATGGGTGGCCGGGCTTGGCAGGCAAATGGCATGCACATCCACTAAAAACATCATGCTGTTATGACAGCAGTAGCTCAGCAGCATCTGCATAGATGATTATTACAATGTGTTTAAAGGGGCTAAGCTACTGGCTAATCAGTCCCTCCTTATCATGAGTGAAACTCAAGAAAATGTAAAAAGTGAAAAAAAATGTGGACTTGGCTGCTCCAATTACATAAGCAAGTCACAGAGTTTGAAAGGGCATGACAGCAATTGTATCACGATAGGTAAAAGAAAACAGAGATAACCCAGGTAGTATCTTGCACAAGAGGGTCAAAGGCAGAATGAAGTTGGGGGGGGGGGGGGGGGGGGAGAAGAAGGTAACCTGCGGTCGCATTGGACGTACCCACCACAGATGAGTGCAGTATTGTTGCTGTTGCAGCACAAGTAATAGTATCAATCGTATCCTGTACCAGTATGTTGATATCCATCACATCACTGGCTGCAAAAGTGGCTGTAGAGGTATAGAGGAGAAAGCCTCCCAATCAGCTTTGTGAAGAGACCAACATGGAGTGTGTTCCAGATGTCTGAGTGGGGAGAGGGGGGGAGAGAGAGAGAGAGAGAGAGAGAGAGATAGGAAAATGGTCACAAAGATCGCCATGGATGCATCACTGAATCAGGGGCAAGATGCTAGGTCTGCAAACTGTGAGATTAATAGCTGTAAATGTTCCATGGGCCACACTGAAATGGGTTGCAGCTCCAGTGTTGAGTAGGCAAACATCCAATTCTGAAAGAAGGTGATCTTGTACTCGGCCTGTGTGAGACATAGTGTTGCCATCCCACAGATGATTATAGGCATTCAAGTCCCCCCGTAAGCGGAAGGCGGGAGATAGCTGTTCTATTAACTCCAACAGCTCGTGACAATGGAAAGGTCTGTATGGAGGAAGATAAACATTACATATTGTCATCCGAACTGACAGGTACATACTAACGGCCATGGCCTCTAGTGCAATGGTAGGGGCACATGCTTGCTGGAAGTATTGGAGCATATGAGGTACACATGCCACCAGGCACTCTCTCTACATTAATGTGATAGGTACAGTAAGGTTTGTAGCTTTTGAGAGCAGGGAGGTGTGTTGCCACAAACCGTGTTTCCTGAAGCGCTGTGCCAATTATAGACTAAGCAGCCATTAAATGACGGAGTTTGGTAAAATAGCGATAGTAGCCATTACATTTCCATTGAATGAACACTGGTATCAGGTTTGAGAAAGTGACGAATGGAAAATATGAATGTGATTACCTTGCTGCCAGGTTCTGGTCCTCCTGATTACATGATCCGTCATCCATGTGCATAGGCTCGACTGCTGCAGGGCTGGGGAGTAGAGCATCTGTAGCCTCAGAAAGTAGTTCACCTTTCTGCTTATGCTTGTCCTTGTGAGACTTTCATTTCTGTGAAGATTTCCCCATTTTATCTTCTGTGCGAAAAGGACCATACTTTTCTCCAGCCTGCAGCTTGTTTTGAGAGGGGGCACCTTGACAGGCGTCCTCATCCGACGCCATAGGATGACTAGACATCTCTGGCCACACCAATGCTGTGGGAACCTCCATTGCTATAGGTGCAGGGGATGAGGGAGCTGACATTCCCTCCCTTAACTGTGGGGCAGGTCCTGGAATGTGACTAGGGTCTGGAAGTGTTGTGTGAGACATTGTCATTGCTTGAGGTGTGGACTGTGACATGACAGTCTCAAAACTGGAGACCATATTAGTGGATTACATCTTTCAAACTTTTTCCTTGCTTCTTGGTAATAGAGGCAGTCAAATGTTTCATACTCTTGAATTTTCTTCTCCCTCTTGAAAGCTGAGCACTGTGGTGAACGAGGAGGGTGTGGTTCTGGACAATTGACACACTGGGGTGTTGGTCACAAGGGCTGCACTCGTGGGTTGCCCATTCACATGCCCAGCAGATAGCCTCATTAGAACAGTGGGAGGATATACCTGAACCTCTGTCACTTAAAACATCTCATGAAAGGAGGAAAGCAAGGCCTTTTAAACCATGACCTTAATCTTATCAGGTAAAATGTTGCTGTCGAAGGCTAGGATAAAAGCTCCAGCTCTTCGTCAGTTTGTAGCATTAGGTCCCAATGGAAGAATTATGTTAAGTTTGTTGTGAGGAGAAATGGTGACTAGTGTATCTCCTAACTTGACACAGGTCTGAAGCACCCATGATTGGTTGGTGTGTGATGTTTTGATCAGCGAAGATCCATTTCCCATCTCTACTGGCACAACCTCCCCAAACCTATCTTCAATATTATCAACGAAAAGTAATGGCTTTGTTGTAGCAGAAGAGCCACTGTCAGTGCGGGAACAAACCAAAAACTCAACAAACTGTCCACTTCGATTTCTCCTTCCCTGGCTCTCGTCTTGAGGCATCGTCAATAAGAGAAATGCCGTACGATTGTAAACTTCTCCATTAAAATCACTGTTCCTGACTGATGAGATGTTTGTGCTAGCATGGCTACCATTATGTTTGGTCCATCTGCCCAAATGCCACTCACTATGGTCAGAGGCTCCCCTTGTGGATGTCACCACACCAAAGTAAAGCCACCTGGAACAGAAGCTGTTGTCCAGAGTCCCAGTACCTCAAATTGGAGAGGCACCTATTCCTTGGCTGACATGGGGAGGTTATAGCTCAGGCATCAGCTATGCGGTCTCTGCGTTGTCAGGGGGCTACCAACGAGAGGGTACATAACAACTGCACCACGACGGAGTGGCTACCACACTGGATTTCGGGTGCAGAGGTAGATCCACTTGATTGATAGGTGCACACTGGAGAGTTAATGCACGACAGTGAGGCGTCCTTCCCCAAATGGCCAGCACTCTGGTAAATTTGAAAAGTGGAGATCAAACCCAAAAAGGGGAACAGAGTTTAAAAAGATGAGGGAAAAACATTAAAAAATTGAAAAGAACAAAGACCTTCAAAAGTCTGAAGAACAGTCACAAGACCAAGGCAAAAAAACTTGACCCAGTAATAAAGACTCCTATTAGTTGCCTCTTATGACAGGCAAGGAAGGGCCACAGATCTATTCTAGCCCCTGATCCCGCAAGGAGAATTCCTGCGCATAGACTCTCAACCTGGCTGAAGCAAAATGTGCCGGCAGCCAAACGTATTTCACGATGGTGGATTGTGTTAAGACGGTGTAAGACAGACTGACTTGAAGATGAATAAACAAAACACCCATTGTCTAGTTTTGAACAGACAAGAGATTGGTACAAACCAAGGAGGGTGATCCGATCCACTCCCCAAAACGTACCGCTTAGGACACATAGGACAGCGTGCGGCCAGGTAAGATTCATGGTAGGACCAAGTATGTTTCCTATCGAACACAAGCCCCAGGAATTGCGTAGTCTCACTGAATGGAAGAGCAACAACCCCAAGAAGTAAAGATGACAGAAGAAACCCATTGCACAGCCAGAAATTCATACCAACAGTTTTGTCAGTGGAAAAGTGAAAAGCATTGTCGACGTTCCATGACTAAAGACGGTCGAGACATCATTGAAGAAGCCGATCAAGGAGACAAGTCCATGGAGAACTGCAATAGATTGCAAAGTCACTCACAAAAAGAGAGCCAGAGATGTCTAGTGGGAGACAGGCCATAATAGATTTATGGCTATAGCAAAGAGGATGATGCTCAGAATGGAGCCTTGGAACACACCATTCTGGATAAAAGCTATCCAAACAAAGCCAAGCCCACAAGTACCTTGAAAACTCTGTCTTTTAAAAATTCCTGAAGGAAATGGGGCAGGTATCCTCCGAGTCCCACATGTAGAGAGTATAGAGCTTTCTCCAAATCAAAAAAACCCCACCAGTTTCTGGTATTTCTGCAGAAAACAGTTCATGACATGGGTTGACAAAGTGACGAGACGATCAACTGCAGAATGACTTGCCAAAAATGCACATTGTGCTGTGGTTAGTAGATTGCAAGATTCGAGCCACCAAACAAGCTGGCCATGAGTCGTATGTTTCATCACCTTGCAAACACAATTGGTGAGAGAAGTGGGGCACAGCTAGAAGGAAGGTGTTCATACTTACTGGGATATGGGTATGACAGTGTCATCACTCCAGCATCTGGGAAACGTGCCATCAATTGAAATGCAATTGTTCATATGGAAGAGAAAGGCACTGCAATATCTGAAGGTGAACATCATACAGGTCTGGGGTGGAAGATCGGGATGCAGTGAGAGCACAATCTAGCTCCCGCATAGTAAAGGCAGCGCTGTAGCATTCACAGTTCTGAGAGGAGAAGGTTATTGCCTGAGCCTCCTCCACTTGTTTAACAGGGAGGAAGGCTGGTGAAGCTCAAAATCTCTGCAAAATAGCGGTCTAAGGTGTTGGAGATAGCAATAGGGTCCACAATGGCGACATCATCTACGATCAGCCCAGAAAGCGGGGAATGGACCTCAGTCCCAGAGAGCCAATGGAAATTGCCCCACAAGATGGAAAAGGGAATGAAATTGTTGAAAGAAACTGCAAATGAAATCCAGCTAGCTCTTTCGTTATCCTGAAAATGTTTTTTTTTTTGTGGTTTTAGGGCGCACAACTACAATGGTCATTAGCGCCCAGATTAAGTTAGGAATGCACCGCGAGGCACAAGGTTAAAACAGCAACTAAAAGGGACAATACTATAAAAGACATAGACAGGCAGAGGATTTAAAAACAGCATAATCAAATGTCCTTAGGCAGGTTTGTCAAGTTCATAAAACGAAGAACGCGAGCAGCTGCTCTTGGGTCATCCGCTAAAATAGCATCCAGAGTACATGGCAGGCCAAGATCAAGACGCAGTGTGTTAAAATCCGGACAGGACGTTAAAATGTGGCGGACCGTCAGCAATTGCCCACATGGGCAGAACGGCGCCGGCGCAGCCGTCAGCAGATGGTGATGGCTGAACCGGCAGTGTCCAATTCGTAACCGGGCCAAAACGACCTCCTCCCGCCGAGAAGTGCGTGCGGAGGACGTCCAAGCCGCGGGAAGAGGTTTCAAGGCCCGAAGCTTGTTGTCCATAAGTGCAGCCCAATCGGCATGCCACAGCGATAAAATGCACCGACAAATGACCCTGCTACAATCTGATGAAGGGACACAACAAGAAGCTGTCCGAGGATGGAGGACGGCAGCCTTGGCCGCGGCATCTGCAGCTTCGTTCCCAGGGATACCGACATGGCCAAGAACCCACATAAAGCTAACCGGAGAACCATCGTCCACCAGCTGCTGAAGAGAGCGTTGGATCCGGTGCACGAAAGGGTGAACCGGATACGGATCACTGAGGCTCTGGATCGCACTCAGGGAATCGGAGCAGATGACATAAGCAGAATGTCGGTGGCAGCAGATGTAAAGAACAGCCTGGTAGAGGGCAAAGAGCTCAGCTGTGAAGACCGAACAATGGCCATGAAGCCAGTATTTGAAACTTTGTGCCCCGACAATAAAAGACCACCCGACCCCGTTATTGGTCTTAGAGCCATCTGTATAAATGAAGGTCATATTAATGAACTTCGAACGAAGTTCGACAAAACGGGAGTGGTATACCGAACAGGGGGTAACCTCCTTTGGGAGCGAGCTGAGGTCAAGGTGAACGCGAACCTGAGCCTGGAGCCAAGGTGGCGTGTGGCTCTCGCCCACTCGAAAGGTTGCAGGGAGTGAAAAATCAAGGTGTTGAAGGAGGCGACGAAAGCGAACTCCAGGGGGTAGCAGGGCAGAGACATACAACCCGTATTGACAGTCGAGAGAGTCGTCAAAAAAGGGACGATATAACGGGTGGTCGGGCATTGACAGTAGCCGACAGGCAAACCGACAAAGCAGTATATCGCGCCGGTAGGTGAGTGGAAATTCACCAGCTTCAGCATGAAGACTCTTGACGGGACTAGTATAAAACACTCCGATCGCAAGACGTAAACCCTGATGTATGGAGTTGAGGCGGCGTAAGATGGACGGCCGTGCAGAGGAGTATACGAAGCTCCCATAATCCAGCTTGGAGCGGACGATCGAGCGATATAGGCGAAGTAGGACGATTCGATCCGCTCCCCACGACATACCACTGAGAACACGGAGGACATTTAGAGAACGGGTACAACGGGCAGCCAAATATGACACATGTGGAGACCAGTTAAGTTTCCTGTCAAATGTAAGACCTAAAAATTTTGTTGTCTCCACGAATGGGAGAGCAATGGGACCGAGTCGTAAGGACGGTGGGAGAAACTCTTTGTAGCGCCAGAAGTTAATACAGACCGTCTTCTCGGCAGAAAAACGGAAGCCATTGGCGGCACTCCTGGAGTAAAGATGGTCAAGAGTACGCTGAAGACAGCGCTCCAGGAAACATATACGCTGTGCGCTGCAATAGATGGTAAAATCGTCAACAAAAAGGGAGCCTGATACATCAGCTGGGAGGCAATCCATTATTGGATTGATCGCTATGGCGAAGAGAGCGACGCTCAAAACTGAGCCCTGTGGCACCCCATTCTCCTGGCGAAAGGAGTCTGACAGGACAGAACCCACACATACCCTGAACTGTCGATCCATTAAAAAGGAATGAATAAAAAGAGGGAGGCGACCGCGAAGGCCCCATGTATGCATGGTGCGGAGAATGCCCACCCTCCAACAGGTGTCGTAAGCCTTCTCCAAATTAAAGAACACAGCCGGGGTCGGGCGCTTCCGCAAAACGTTATTCATAATGAAGGTCGACAAGGTAACCAGATGGTCAACAGCAGAGCGGCACCTACGAAATCCACATTGTACATTGGTAAGTAGGCGTCGAGATTCGAGCAGCCAAACCAAACGAGAGTTAACCATTCGCTCCATCACTTTACAGACACAGCTGGTAAGCGAGATGGGTCGATAACTGGAAGGCAAGTTCTTGTCCTTCCCCGACCTAGGAATTGGTACAATAGACTCGCGCCAGCCTGCGGGAACATGTCCCTCAATCCAGATGTGATTATAAGTATGAAGAAGGAAACCTTTACCCGCAGGAGAAAGGTTCTTCAGCATCTGAATATGAATAGAATCAGGCCCTGGAGCGGAGGACCGTGGCCGGGCAAGTGCAGTTACAAGTTCCCGCATGGTGAATGGGGCGTTATAACTTTCACGATTCGAGGAGCAGAAGTTAGGTGGCCTAGCCTCCTCTGCCTGTTTTCTGGGGAGGAAGGCAGGGTGGTAATGAGCGGAGCTCAAAACCTCTGCGAAAAAGCGGCCGAAGGCATTGGAGACATCCTCAGGGGCCACAAGGACGTCATTCGCGACCGTCAAGCCAGAAACTGGTGAGTGGACCTTAGTGCCAGATAGCCGGCACAGGCTACCCCAGACAACAGAAGAAGGAGTAAAACTGTTGAAGGTGCTTGTGAAAGCAGCCCAGCTGGCTTTCTTGCTTTCTTTAATAATACGACGACACTGCGCACGTAATCATTTATAATTGATACAATTCGCCACTGTAGGGTAGCGTTTAAAGGTGCGTAAAGCATGTCGACGAGCACTTAAAGCATCTCTACATGCTGCGGTCCACCAGGGGACCGGTACGCGACGTGCAGAAG
The DNA here is from genome assembly GCF_023898315.1 of Schistocerca nitens. Taxonomy (NCBI): domain Eukaryota; kingdom Metazoa; phylum Arthropoda; class Insecta; order Orthoptera; family Acrididae; genus Schistocerca; species Schistocerca nitens. The sequence goes on along the minus strand of NC_064621.1, from coordinate 98,388,020 downwards.
TAGTGTGAGGGATGGAATATTCAGCAGCAGTGAGAATGACTTCCATGAGGTGTGCAACCTGACTATCGCAGCTTGTGAAGGTTTGATCGTGAAAGGTCGCCCTGGAAGAGAAGAGCCCCCAGTCTGATTTGGAGATGTTCCAACTAGTTGAGCACGGAGAGGGGGTATGATGCAGGAGATGGATAACACACGGGAAGTGGTCGCTCGAATATGTATCAGAAAGTGCATACCACTCAAACCGGTGTGCAAGTTGGGTAGTACATATCATCATCATCATCAGCCAATTCAATCATTAGATGATGTGGCCTCTTCGAGTCGTGGATTCAGGCAGGCTTTCAGAAGTCGTCTCCAAGTGGGACAGTCTTGGGCAGTTCTCTGCCAGGTGTTACCAGCGATCTTCTTGATGTCTTTGTCCCATCTGTCTGGTGGTCTTCCTCTAGCCCTCCGGTGCTCTCTCGGATTCCACTCCAGTACTAGCTTCGTCCATCTGTTGTCTTTTCTTCGTGCAACGTGGCCAGACCACTGCCATTTCAAGGAACCTACTCTCTCTAAGATGTCATTAACCTTCGTCACAGACCGGATGTCATCTGCCCTTTTCCTGTCCTTTCTTGTATAGCCCAGCATTGATCTCTCCATGGCTCTCTGTGATGTCCTAAGTTTCCCTTTTGTGAATGAGTTCAGTGTCCATGTCTCGCAGCCATACGTCATCACAGGAAGAATGCATTGATCAAATACTGCTTTCTTCAGATTTACTGGCATTTTTGATCTGAATACTTTTGAATTCTTCCCAAATACTTGCCAGCCAAGCTTGATGCGCCGATAGATTTCTGGCCTTATTTCTCCCTTCATATTTATAATCTGGCCAAGGTAGACGTATTCACTGACCTCTTCTAGTAGACTGTCCTTGACTTTCACATCTCCAGCTGGGACCCATTTGTTGGATATTACATTTGTTTTGGAAAGGTTCATGTTCAAGCCAACCAGCTGACATTCCGATGCAAGATCTGTAACTAAGTTTTGGAGCTCTGCTGCGAAGTCTTTGGCCAGTAAGGCAATATCATCAGCAAATTTCAAGTTGGTAAGCGTTCCATTAATTCTAATTCCCTTACCTTCCCAGCTCAGCTTTGACATAGCCATTTCCAATAAAGCAGAAGATGTCGAAGCACCAAGAGTGCCGTCCACATTGACAAGTGATTTGTAAATCAGCATTCGCCGGCAACGACGAAAACAACGTTTTCAATGCGAAGGGTAAAAAGAACGAAATAAGAGGAGTTGGTAAAACTACTCAATTTGTTCTTATTCATGGACCTAATTTATTTTGTGGTGCGAGGTTAAATTTTTCTCTAATGAAAGTTTCTTCTTCCTCCAGTTTGGGTAATGGATGGCTAACTGTAGCTTTCGTTGCTTGTAACAATGCAGGTAGAGCTGGTCTGGAATCCTTTGAAAGTCGGGAAATCTTAGCTTATCATACTATACCGGTTTCTGAGATTATTATTGCTAGTGAGGGTTCCTACCTATTTCCGCACGGGAGTTTGTCTTTGTCTTGTCGTAGACGTTGTAAGATAAATTCTGATTGCAGCGTTCACTTATGGGTGAAGGCTAGTGGTCCTTCTTTGGAAGATTGTCGCATTGCGGGTGATTGTACTCTGTATAATCATTGAAAGCAGTTGTCATTAAACGGCCCTTTTAAGGGCCACAAATACTACAAACTTTTGGCGAGAAGCGATTCTTCTTATTGTTGTAGCTCTCTGGGGCACTCTGGGATGCTCTCTGGGCCCCTCATGATGCGGAATTCTTGAGTTGATTCGCCAATGTTAACATAAGCTGAAGAATTCTCGTAGATTTTGCTGAGCACTTCAATGTATGCTGCTCCCACTCCTTGCTCACTCAAAGCTTGGAGGACAGCTACATGGCTAACGGAGTCAAATGCCTTTTCAAAGTACATATAAAGAGGTCTAAATGGGAATAGTTGTGAGTTGTGTCTGAAAGAAAAGTGGGGCCGCCAGTATTGAGGCAGACAAGATTGAGCTGGTTGAAAAGGTCTGCTAACAGGGAGCCCCTCGGGCAGGATGCTGGAGAGCCCCAAAGGGGATGGTGGGCATTGAAGTCTCCAGTTAACAAAAATGGTGCAGGTAGCTGAGCAATAATTTGCATCATGTCTGCCCTGGTAACGGCAGACGACGATGGAGTGTAAACGGTACAAATGGAAAAAGTAAAAGTGGGGAGAGTAATTCGGACAGCAACTGCCTGCAGGCCGGTGTGCAATGTGATGGGATCGTAGTAAATATCATCCCGGACCAGCAACATAACCTCTCCATGAGCCGGAATACCTGCCACAGGGGGTAGGTCAAAACGCACAGAGGTGTAGCGTGCCAAGGCAATTTGATCGCATGGGCGTAGCTTCGTTTCCTGGAGGTCTACGACGAGTGGACGGTGCAAGCGGAGCAGCAAGTTTAAGTCCTCTCGGTTGGAGCGAATGCTGCAAATATTCCAGTGAATAAGTGCCATCGTGAGCAGAAAAAGAAAAAGATGATGCAAGAAGGGGTCACCTGAAGGCCACTGAGGGCCTGGCTTCGAGCGAGCACTGCCGCCGCTATCAGTAGGCGGACAGTCATCGTCCATTGGTTCTATAGGTTCATCGGCCATCTTGTTAAGATGGCCGGGAGGGGGAGCTTCCTCCGCCGGTGAACGGCCAGATGTTCGGCTACCTGCGGTGCGGCCAGACTAAACGGATGACGGCCTGGGGCGGCAACCGCTGGGTGGCGCATGAGAAGAAATGCGCCGTGGCGGAGAAGGAGAACTGTGCTTCCTATGAGCCTTCTTGGAAGGTCGTTTAGTGGAAGTACTGGTCGATGGCTGGGAGTTCGAGGTACGTAGGAAGTCTGCACGGGACGGTTCCTTCTTGAAGGCCCGTGCATCTGACTTCAGGGTCTTCGTCTTGGAAGAAGCTGATGAAGGTGCTCGTGTCTGAGGGGTGACAGGAGGAAGAGGAGACGTCGACTGGGCGATCTTTGCACTGGCCGAACGGGCGACCTTAGTGCTGAAGGTCAGATCGCATGTCTGCGTCACCACCTCCCTGGTAGTCCGAGGAGAGGCGAGGACAGTACTGTATTTCCCCGCTGGGAGCAGCGTGGGCTTCCTACTAGCAAATAGCTTGCAAGCAGCCGAGGTGGACACTTTCTCTTTGACCCAAATTTCTTGGATACAGCGTTCTTCCTTGTAGATGGGACAGTCGCGGGAGGACGCTGCATGGTCACCCTGACAGTTTACACAACGAGGAGACGGAGGTGGACAGTCACCCTCATGGGCATCCCTGCCAGAAGTGACACATTTAGCCGCATTGGAACAAGACTGGCGAGTGTGATTAAAACGCTGACACTGGTAGCAGCGCATAGGTGTCGGGACATAGGGGCGAACAGAAATAACCTCGTAGCCCGCTTTGATGCGCGACGGCAGCTGAACGGTATCAAAGGTCAAGAAAAGTGTCCGGGTCAGTACAAGGTCATTGTTGACCTATTTCATGACCCTATGGACAGCCGTCACGCCCTGCTCAGCGAGGAAAGACTGAATCTCCTCATCAGTCAATCCGTCGAGTGATCTAGTATATACCACACCACGAGACGAATTGAAAGTGCGGTGAGCCTCCACCCGGACAGGGAATGTGTACAGGAGTGTGGCCCAAAGCAGTTTTTGTGCCTGAAAGGGGCTCTCAGTTTCTAGTAACAAGGTACCATTACGTAACCTGGTACAAGACTTGACAGAACCGGCTATGGCATCTACGCCCTTCTGGATAACGAAAGGGTTGACAGAGGAAAAATCCTTTCCGTCCTCAGATCGAGAAACTACGAGGAACTGTGGGGGCAGGCGGTAGTACTTTTGTCACTGGTGGCTGGTCAAGTTTCCATTTTTGGGCAGAAGTCGAGAGAGAAGAAGAAGAAGAAGAGAAATCCATTGCGGAGGAATCCCCCATGATTGCCAACGTCTCCGATGGTGCGCTCCTTCCTTGTGGGGACCCTCTCAGAGGGCACTCCTGCCTTAGGTGAATGTTGACACCTCAGGTCACACCTCCCGAGAAACGGACGGAGGGACCAATCGGCATGGTCAGAAGGTATCAGCTCAGGCAATCACCCCTCCCTGGGCCTGGCCTTTACCAGGGGGTACGTGCGTGCCTTACTTGTCTACCCAGGGCGGGGAATTACACGTTACCCCGTCACCGGCTACGCATGCGAATGCGTGGGTCGGCCTACAGGCACGCACAGGGAGGAAGAAAGAAGAAGAAAAAGAAGGGAGAGGAAGGACAGACTGTCTCAAACGCGCGGAGACCAGAGAAGGCAAGGAGAAGGAGGCAAGGAGGAGGAGGCAAGGAGGAGGAGGCAAGGAGGAGGAGGCAAGGAGGAGGAGGCAAGGGAAAGAGTAAGTAAGACAGTGAGATGGATAAGAATAAAGAAAGGAACCAACCAAAGGAAGGAAGAAACCAAAGGAAGGAAGAAACCAAAGGAAGGAAGAAACCAAAGGAAGGAAGAAACCAAAGGAAGGAAGAAACCAAAGGAAGGAAGAAACCAAAGGAAGGAAGAAACCAAAGGAAGGAAGAAACCAGAAGAAGTGAAAAACCAAAATGACCGCAAATATAGGTCGTGGAACCGTCCGTCTCCGGACGCAGGCGCTAACTTCCCCCTTGAGGGGGAGGGACTCCTTTTAGTCGCCTCTTACGACAGGCAGGAATACCTCAGGCCTATTTTAACCCCCGGAGCCGCAGGGGAGCCCTGAAAATGTGATGGCACCGTGCATGCAGCTGTTTATAACAAATACAGTTTGCCATTGTAGGATGACAGAAACACAGATCATGTCTCCGTACACGAATTGCATTGTGGCATGCCTCAGTCCTCCAGGAGATGAGGATGCAAGTAAAGATGCAGTATGAGGTACAGAAAGTTCTACGGCAGTGGGGATAACATTTGTGAGGTACTCTACCTGGTTCATCACAACTGGGGAAATGGTGTTTGTTGAAGGTCACCAGGAAGGAGTAAAGCCTCCAGTCAGCCTTAGAAAGTTGCCAATTGGATTTACACGTAGGTGGGGTAGAAGTCTGGAAATGGGTAGTGCAGAGGAAATGGTCACTCAAAAATGTGTTGGGGGAGAATGGACCACTTGAGATGATGGGCACGCTGGGCAGTGCAGAACAAGAGGTCCAAATGGGAACATGTGTGTGTGGAGTCTGAAAGGAACATCGGTGCTCCTGTGTTAAGACAGATGAGGTTGAGTTGATTGAAAAGGTCAACCAAGAGAGGAACCCCTTGGACATGTTCTGGAAGAACCCCAAAGGAGATGGTGCACATTAAAGTCACCGAACAGCAAAAAGGGTGAGAGAAGTTGATAGATAAGCTTGGGGAAGTCTGACCTGGTGACATCGAATGACAGAGGGATTGGGCATTGCAATGAGAAAAAGTGAAGCAAGGAAGGATAATGCAGGCTGCAACAGCTTTCAGCTGAGTGTTGAGTGATATAGTTTGGCTATGACTGTTATGCTGGATGATTATCCCACGAAATGGAATGCTGTCCTCAGGGGTAGGTCAAAGTGGACTGGAATGAAATGCGAGGTCAAAGCAGTCACGTGGACACAATTTTGTTTACTGGAAGAAAAAAATAAAAAGACACTGCAATCTCAAGACTAACCATAATTCCTCCTTGTTGGATCTAATGCCATGAATGTTCCATTGGAGAAGAGTCATAACGGGGAATGGGAAGGAGAGAACAAATGAAGAGTCGTCACCTTGATGGCTGCCAAGTGCCAGCCTTCAAAGACTCGCTGGTACAGGGCATAGAGGATGGAGGATCCTGTTCCATGTGATAGATAGATGCATCAGCATTCTCCCTGGGTTGGACTGCAAATTCCAGGGCAGAAAAACGTAGGCATTGTGCACCTGCAAAATGGAGGTCAGCCAGGTGAGAGTACCATGCTGCGACACCGTAGATGACGATCTCCCAGTCGGGGAAGGAGAAGACCCTTTGCCTCTGTTTGATTTCTTAGAGTGTTTGCAATAAGCAGAGGAAGACTCAGATGTTTGTTGGCTGGAAGGTCACAGAACATCTTAATGAGAGTATTCCTTATGTCTTTACAGGCCTGTCAGTAATGTAGCAGGTGCTTTCGCTGCCGGTGGCGAAGATTTGGCAGCTTGTTGCATAGCTGTAGGTGGAGGAAATGTGGAAGCTGCCATGATATTGGGCAATTTTACAACTGCAGTGCTGAATTAGAGGTCAAAAGTCTGCCTGGCCATGTCCTTTGTGGAGCAAGACGTAGCAAGAACGGTATTGTAAGTGCCAGATGGGAAGTGCAGGACTTTTGACTAGCCAACAACTTGCAAGCGACAGGATGCTGTACTTTTTCCTTCACCTGTATCTCCTGAACAGCCCACTCATCAAGATACATGCCTGGTATGAGGCAACATGGTCGCCATTAAAATTCATACAGTGGGGAGGAGGAGGTGGGCAATCTCCCTCATAAGCATTGCTACCACAAGTAATACATTTGGCCATGTTTTGACAGAACATGCAAGTGTGGTTGTAACATGGACATTGGTAGGAATGCATTGGGTTTGGAATGTACAGCCGGATCATGGTGACTTTATAGCCTGCTTTGACCTGTGATGGAAGCACTACTCTATCAAATGTGAGAAAAAGAGTGCATGTGGGCACTGCAACAACCTTTTTCATTAACCAATGGACTGCAGTGATGCCTTGATCAGAGGGGTAAGTTTGGGTTTTTTCCTCAGTCAAACCATCAAGCAGCCGACCATAAATATCACCATGTGAAGAATTCAGCATTCCGTGGGCCTCGACATGAACAGGAGAGGCATGGAGGGTCAAAGCTGTAAGCAGTTGTTGGACTTCAAAATCACAGTTGGTCTCCAGAAGCGAAGTCCCATTATGTAAATGAGAGTAGGATTTCACAGGGTCACCACCTGCACCAACACCTTTCTGAATAATAAGCTCATTAACCATAGCAAATGACTGACCTCCTGCAGTATGTGATACCATGACGAACCGAGGTGCAGTAGGGAGAGTCTTTGAATGTTTAACCTCATTCTGTTTACACTTAGCAGAGGTACACGGAGATGATGATAAGTGGCTGATGCGAAAAAAATCCCTCATGATTGCCTGTATCTCTGATGGCATGCTCCTTCAGAATGTCCACGAAGACAAGGAAAACAAATTCCCAATTTTTTTCTTGATTTCCCTGTAAAAAATATACTTTTTCCCATGTGAAAATACACTTTTTCCACATTAAAGCATATTTTTCCATTTAAGTGACAATGTACTTTCCCTTCGAGCCGTAAAATGTATCCGTCCTTTGAATTGTGAAGGTTTCTTATGACGGATAGAACTTTCCGGCACTTTAGAAAATGAAAACAATAATAATAATAATAATAATAATAATAATAGGAGGAAGAAGAAGAAGTAGTTGTAGTTTTGTGATGACCTTTCAAACGCGGCAACATTTACACTGCATATTTTCATATTAAGTATAAAGAAAAATTCCAACAAATACAGCACGTCAGCTTCTGAAGCATTAAAATTAAGATTGCGATGCCCTTTTCTCAGCCAATTACTGCTCATGTCAGGCCATCTTGCCAGTCAGTGACAGCAGATATTCAGAGCACAGGATATGTGATGTAGTCAGCCAATAGCAACATCATTGCTAAGTAGCATGAACACACAAATAAGAAAAATCATGGCTTACATTAGTATACATACAATATAGCTACAAGAAAAAGGTAAGCTTTCACATATAATATATGTCATCATACAGTTTTTGCTGTTTTTTCTGAGGTTGTGGTTAGGCAGGATCCTAAGAGACAGCTTAACCCTAGGACTCACTTTGGGGTCATAGCTGACCCCAATCATCTTTACTATGGATAAAATAATATTTCTATTTCTTGTACAAATCCAGAATTTTATGACTTTTACCACACAGTATTGTAGTTCTCTCACAAAAATTTTTAGAGCGCTTGACGCAACATTTAAATCAATAATTAACAAAAACTACTTTTGGGGTCAATTATGACCCCAGATAGATTATATGTAACATTCATAGAATGTATAGATTATCAACTATCAATCTCTTTCTTAGGTATTTTGAGTTGGGAACACTGAATTCAGGTGTTATTCAGGTGTTACTCAGAACTAACCTCAAACTGGAAGTTCGTTTGTACGTTTGTTGTACGTTTGTTGTTGCAGCGTAATTTCAGCATGGATGGAATACGTTTTGCTCCTGGCTATAGTGTAGAACAAGCTATGGAACAGACACAGGTAGACCAAAGTGATGAAATTTGTTGACATGAATTAGAAGAAAATGATATTCTTGCTGAAAATGATGACAGTGGAGAAGATGAAGGTGCAGTACTGGTAAGCAGGGGTCGGGATATTACATGGAGTACAAAAGAACCATCAATTCGTAGATTTCCAATCCGCAACATACAACGATTTTCAGCAGGTATTCCTAGTACAGTTAGTGTTAGCTCAGCTGTTGACTGTTTCAGGCAGTTTATTACTAATGAATTGCTGGATATAATAGTTCAGTTCACAAATCAACGAGGAAATGAATTGAAAGTGTCTGGAAAATTAGCTGACTGGCGTGATACAGACAGATGCGAGCTTCTTTCATTTTTAGGCTTGCTGATTCTGTATGGCGTGCAGAAGAGCCGGGGGAAACTTATTGACGAATTTTGGGACTCTGAATATGGCACTCCTCTATTCCGAGCTACTATGTCGAGGAGGCGATATCAGGACATTCTGCGTTCACTTCGTTTTGACGACCGCATCACAAGACTTGAAAGGAAAGAGAGGACTGGAAATAAGGCTGAAGCTGTACAGGAAATATTTGATTTGTTTGCCGTGCAATGTCAAACATCATTTATACCTTCCAGCAACATTAGTGTTCATGAACATCTTTGCGTATACAGAGGTCGGTGTAGTTTCAAGTTCTACATTCCTTCAAAGCCAGGAAAGTATGGCATCAAGATATGGTGCGCAGTAGACTGTGAACATGGTTATCTGACAAATCTTCAAATGTACACTGGAAGGAGTGGTGATGTGAGAGAAGTGAATCAAGGCAAGACAGTGGTCTTAGATTTAGTGCGTCCTCTGGCTGGCAGTGGTAGGAATATTACCACTGACAATTTTTTCACGAGCTCTGACCTTAGCCAAGAATTGTTGAAAATGAAGTTGACACTTGTAGGTACTCTACGTTCTACAAGAAAAGAAGTCCCAAAAGAGTTTTTGCCTTCGAAAACTAGGGAAGAATGCTCTACCAGATTTGCATACAGTGGTAAAACCCTATTAGTTTCGTATGTTCCAAAAAGAAATAAGGCTGTGCTACTCCTGTCAACACAACATCAATCATTTGAAGTGCCCAAAGAAAACAACTTGAAACGAAAACCAGAATTAGTATTGTACTACAACTCAACAAAATCAGGTGTTGATACGCTAGATCAAATGAGCTCTTACTATTCTGTGAAAAAGGGTACAAAACGTTGGCCATTAGCAGTATTTTATGATCTTGTCGATCTAGCTGCACTCAATGCCTACAGACTCTTCTGTGTTGCTGTTGAAAAAACAGAGAGACGTCTTTTTCTAATGAAGTTGGCCAAAGAAATGGCAAAGCCCCAAGTGGAACGTCGTTTGAGTTTATCACAAGCAAGGAACAAGGATATTATTAGCAGTATCAAACGGTGTGGATTTGATGATCAGTTAGACAATGGACATCCAGACGTAATACCCGACAATCAGAAGAGAAAGCGAGGCAGATGCTCCATTTGCCCCCGATCAAAGGACACAAAATACAGTTCAACATGCAAAAAGTGTAACAAATTTGTTTGCAAGGAACATTCTGAAATAGTTACTACTTGCAAAATATGTGCAGATGACTATGGTACGGATTCCGGTTAGAATTATGTTTCCTGTTGAGTTGTTCATCACATTTTCTGTAAATTTGAAGCCATTGTGAAACATTTATGAGTGAAACAAATTATGACTTAGAGTAATATTGTAACTTCTGATATGTAATTACTCTGCCATATGTAATTTAATTCTACTATGTACATACCTGTTAAAAAAGCTGTGAAATGTGTCTAAATAATAAATAAAATGTAAACGACAGTATTAAATGACAGTACGTTGTTCTCTGAATGATTAGTACACACAGTCAATTATATATTGATTGGGGTCATGTATGACCCCAGATGGAGTACTAGGGAAATTTTAGCAGAGTGAGTCCTAGGGTTAAATTGCAGCATCTGAATATTTCTGATGAGCATGGTTATAAATTTCACTGCTGTGCTGTATTGAATCATATTATGTTTTCATTCTTTTCTTTTAATATACATAAGCAACAGACTGTTAAATATCTGTATGAAACAAAGTAAGAAATACTCTCTTCAGTTTATTAATTCATCTACCTTCACCCTTTTGTTTCGGGAAGTGGTAGCATACAGACGTATGCTTGGATCTGTCGTACTAGCATTGTTACAAATATGTATTTTAACTGTTCATTAAAAGTATTATAAACAGTTATTGGAAAAGTAATATTTGTCCAGACATTTATAAGGTCAACTCTTGTCTGTTCATCATTCCACTCTCTGCCAAGATCCTGCATCAAGAGGTTTGGGGCAGACAAGAATAATTTACATGGTATCAGGAGGAGTGTTCCTGAATCAACATTGTCACAATCAAGACTAAACACAATGGAATTAATGCGAAGGTAATGGCTCAGATTTGACAGGCACCAACTGAACTTGGTTTCATTACACTAAAAATATTGTGCTTCATGTGACAGATTGACAATTTCAATGGTTGCAGCGATTATTTGGTACCACACACTACCGGAAGCAGCAGTATGTAAAGCAAATTCTGCTTATTGACCTTGAATGTAATGATATTAAAGTTCACCCAAGATTGTGCAGAGATTCATGAATTACATTCAAAATTTTTTTCAACTATTCTATCCAATCAATTTTTCCAATAATTCAAGCAATTATTAATTCATTTTCATTCCCACATCCCTATTCAGTGCACCAAACATTTTGTGGGTCACTGGATGAATACATATTCCGTCAAGTACTTACTTTTGCGCAGAAATGCCAGTTACGTGTGATATTGCTCAAGAACTCCCTTTGTAATTTTTTTAAAGGATAATTATATTTTATGCCATAATTACTTCATAATTTGCAATCTATGAAAGAATTAAAATAAATATGAAGAACTGACCTTGAAACTTGGTCTTTTTAGCATGTGTTACCCTTTAATGTATATCAAACACAACTGTGCCAATAAAATTTTAAGTAATGGCATAAATGGCTGGTCTTTTGAGCCCAAAATTTTTCTAAGTTGCTGGTCCTAAGTGTTAAATTTTGAATGAGAGTCTAATGGTCTGTAACTCAAGAAATTCATCACACATTCTCACACGTAATATAAATCATACTGTGGAAAATGAAATTTACTTTTAAAATAATGCTTCCCAAACCACCATTCACAACATTTCCCCAAGAGCCATTAAAAATGTAAAGTTGTGATGTTACACTCATCAAAAGCCATTTGTTGTTACAAAGTATAGCATATTTTCATCATAAAACCTTTGCACTGTCTCTTATTGTTGTAAATAGCACATTTTCTTTGCAACTAAAGTTTTATTTTGATTTTATCCTCTCATTTATATTTTAACGGCACAGTATTACTATGCAGTAGCCGGCTAAAGTATAATTCTTTGTTAGAGTATCAGTTCTTACCAGTCAAAATCACAAAAATTTAACTGGAAACCAAAACAATGAAAAATTCCAGTATTTTTCCTGGATTTCTCCAGGTCAAGAATGAAGAACAAACTCACCAAAGAGTTTCCAGAATGAGCTTTCACTCTGCAGCGGAGTGTGCCAGGAAGTTTCACCAAAGAGTATTGAGCCGCCTTGGGGGAACCTCATCTCTCATGAGCACTCACTGTCAAGAACAACATGCTGGGTTCTTTACCTTAAAAAGCCTATGAGCCACTCACGTATTTGTGAACCTATTCCTCATGCTCATACCTTCTTTGACAGACTGCAAGGGGGCACTGTGTCAAGTGCATACCAGAAATCTAGACATATGGAATCTGCCTGTTGCACTTCACCCACATTTCACAGTATATCATGTGAGAAAAGGGCAAGCTGAATTTCACATTAGCAATGCTTCCTGAAACCATGCTGATTTTTGGACATAAGGCTCCTCAGTCTCAAGAAAATTTATTATATTTGAATGGAGAATATGAGAGATTCGCGATATAAATGCAAGCTAAGTAAGGGGCCAATGCCCTAGAGTACTCATTGAAAAACCAAATTGGGATTACATCCAGACCTCTGTTCTATGGACAAAGGACGGTATGTTTGCATCATTCTCTAGTGTGAATGGTTTCTTGAATGTTAAATTTTATTCTTCAGCTTCCCTTTTGCTATCTACAGCTGCTACATCAGATTGATCAACATATGACTGAATGGAAGCCTTACACCCACTTAGCTATTTTACTTACGACCAACATTTTCCTGGGTTCTCTGCCACATATTTTGTTAAGATATGATGGTGATAGTAGTTGTATGCTTCTTGCACAGGTCTTTTCACAGACACTCAAGTCTAATACTCTTTGCTTGTCTGTCATTTGTGCGTTCTTGTTTGAACCAAGAGTTCAACAGCCACTGCTTTCTCAGCATTTTCAGAATCCCAATATTAAACCACAGTAGGTCTTTTCCATCCTTAATCCACTTACTATGCACATAATTCTCCAAAACATGATTTACAATCTGCTTAAACTTTGCCAGTAATTCCTGTATGGTATTCTTGCTGGAACTAAGATATGTCATTTCACAGTAAGATGACAACAATTGCTTATCTGCTCTGTCTATCAGAAGCACTCCCCTAGCCTTCTTGACTGATTTACTGAGTTTTGTAATCATAGTTTCTATAATGACAGCATCATCGCAAGGCCCTGTTTCTATACTGATGTCGATAAGGGCCTATTTGTAGCTGCAAGGACTAAGATATTGTCACTCCATATGGGACGCAGACCTACCTATTCAAAGACAATTTTGCATACAATGTGTCCAAAAGTACTTTGCATGACTGTCTGCCTGTACCTCCTGCAATGATCCATAAGTATATAGACATCCCAGTCTATACCCAGTAGGTTGAAGACACCTCCAACTAGTAATGTATGATCTGGGTATTTTTTTGCTACTGACCATAGACATTCTTTGAATGACTCTAGAACTGTAACGGCAGAATTAGGTGGCCAGTAAAAACATCCACCAATTCACTTTGTTTCACCTAGACCTGTTATACATGACAAGATATCCTCACTATCATATTCAACTTCGACTTCAATAGAGAGAATATTTTTGTCAACTGCCATGAGCACTCCCACTTCCTATGGCCTCTAATCTGTCTTGCCAACATATGTTTCATGACTCTCTAAATATCTCAGAGCTTTCCACCTCAGATTTGAGTTGGCTCTCAGTTCCAAGAATAATTTGAGCATGAGAACTTTTCTGGAGGGCAGTAAATTCGGGAACTTTGTTACAAATTCTTGAACAATTTCCTGATAAAATTTTGACAGTCGAAGTGTCTTTACTCTGAATGTGATCTGATTTCCCTTTCTGCGTATCGTCTGGTGAGTGTTTGTCAGGTTACCTCATACTACTGCCTATCCTAAAGAAAACCTCATATATACTCCACAAGTACTCAGCTACTGGAGTAACTGCTTCCTTTGTGTAGTGCACTCCTGACCTGTCATGGGGAATCAGTAGCACACTGATGGGCCACGAAAAACTATGTTAAGAATTCACCCCGATGGGGCAAAAGCTAGGTATCAGTAATAGAATGTGAACTTAGAGACACTGTAAAAATCACCACAGAGACGAAGGCTGCCATTATATTTTTTGCCAATTACTATTGGCATAGACCATTCACTAAAGGAGACAGGTGTGATAACAGCCAAGGATGTAAGTCAATATAGTTCCAATTTAACTTTCTCCAATAAAGCTACTGGAACTGTGTGAGCATGGAAAAAAACATGGGGTGCCCCATCAGTTTCACGGTGATGTGAGACTTGAAAGTGGTAACACACCCTAAACCTTCTACAAACAGGGAGGAATATCCAGCTGTTGGTACAGAACTTAATCCAATATCAGATGCACTTCATCAGAAATAGAGAATCCAAAAATTTTGTACACATCTAACCCAAGCAAATCTTCAGTGTTATTATCATCTGCTACTAGAAAGGCCAAAGGCTGAACAGTTGCTTTTACACTATAGATGTAGAAAACTGTCCCAATATGTGTATTTGTTGTTTGTTGTAACTCATCAACTGATGAGATAAAGGGGACAATGCCAGTGATCCAAGATCCACACAGGTTAGAAAATTTAACAGTCACTGATACATCCATGTCTACTTGCATTTGCATTTTTAACATCTTGTCTATCACACATACTTTAATGTAAAATTTGTTTGGGGGTACCATCACTTGGGAAATACTGTTCATATCAATGTTCAGGTCTCGTGAAGGAGGTTAAGAGTTGCACATAGATAACAATATGTACCTTTTTTTTTTTTACATGGCCTGTTCATAATGAACAAAACAATAGGCGCATGACAGAAGAGGAGCACACGGCCATTGTTGTGATGCTGATTTCAGCTGCTGCTTAACACGGCACTGCTCCATGCGGTGTGAAAGCTGTGGTTGCATGGCCATGATGCTTTCTTCCACCATGAGCTAAAAGGGCAGCTGAGGAGGAGAGGAAGCAATGATGGCTACTTCTCATCCTGCTTCTATTTCATTTCCTGCTATCCTAGATACGTGACTGAGCTTTGTTCAGAACAGCTGTGAGAGATTTTAAAATTGTAAAGCATGTCTGGTGAGTGTTTATCAGGTTACCTCACACTACCGCCTAGCTTAAAAAAAACCTCATATGCACTCCACAAGTACTCAGCTACCCGAGTAACTGTTTCCTTTGTGTAGTGCACCACTGACCTGTCATGGGCATTTCCCAACTGGAGGCCAGGCATATCATAGGATCACAAACCACCGAATCGGCATAAGAGTCACAGTTGGTCTCAGTAAGTTTTACTGCCCAAGCTCTATAATACCGTTGCAGGCACTTTTGACAAAGGTAGAACTGAATACGAGCAGCAAAACATGACTACATTTGCAATGATAATTACAGAGCAACACATTTCATTAAGAGAGACTGGCAGGTTCCCAAAGAAGAGCTAGCTGGCACAAAAGGTGATAAAAATGAAGAGAAATCCATGACAAAAATAAAGTCTTACACAGATTGGGGTCAGCAACTCTAAAAGTTGGAAAATGTTGCTGAAGGCATTTTTTACGTGTGTCCCAATCTTCTGCAAAATCATAGGGAGAAAACGGTGAGTTTGTGTCAACAGTGGTGGAAGCTATTGCTTCAATGAGGCTGCCAAATTGTTTACTGCCAGGGAGAGAACCTACTGCTGTTCAGTAAGAGCTCACTGTTGTCCGACAAGAGATTAAAGAATCTCTTCCACTGATAGGTTGACTATATATTGACCATAGAATATTGAACCATAGACACGAAACACGCAGATTAGAATACCACACTCGTCATTATGTATGCTGTAACATTGTACAACACAAAATCAGAAGTAACACAAACCAAGTTTTATTCCAATTCCACAAGAAGATATCCACAATAACACTGAATTAAATATAGAACGGTACAAGTCTCATAACTGTAGAATGTATCAATGAATGGTCTCCTACATGAGCATACAATAACCAAGTAAACAAAAGTGAATCAGAGGGCCTGGCATGCCGTACTTATATTGGGCTATTGTGCACACCACATAGCACTTGCTGCACTGTCTGTCCAGGTTGTGAGGCGACCTATGTAGGCTGGTCGTGGAGACACTTGTATCGTGTTGTTAGATTATATATGCTCAAAAATTAGGTTTACAACAGTCTTCACTGTGCAGACATGTTTTTCACTCATTTATGACTTTGGGACTATACATACAGGACATGGCGCCGGATAGGTGAGTATCGGAAGAGAGGCGGCAAAATGAAAGTGTTAATTAATGGAAACTCATTGTACACTCTGAAATTAAGGAATACAGAAGGGCTCACCTTGGTGATGGGTGTCACCGAGTGACTACCAATTTAGTAGTTGGGCTTAACTACTAGGGGAATAGTGAGTGGGAGAGATGGCTAGCAAAGTGTACAGAACCAGGGGCAGATGGGAAGAGCCATATGCATTGTACAAAGACTAGAATAAAATAATGTCTATTCTGTTTGGCAGTGGGAACTAAAGAAACAGACTTCACTGTCCTCTGCTCTTTTGAACACCAGTAGCGACCATGTGACTCCTGGCTCATGTTTCCGTATTAGCTGATCCGTGGTGGGGACACTTTCAGCACAGGGCTTTTACCACAAAGAACTACTTCTGTGTTGAAGGGACAGGTCGGTTTGTCATGTAGCCAGAGCAAGAACTCGTGCAAGGTTCCAAGCTTTTAGCTCGGTTGCACCTACATTTATGAAAGAAAAATTTAAATTCTCAATAAATTATTGATGAATTACTCCCAATAATTCAAACTGGCAAGGTTACCCTCACATCCTTCTCCCTTCTGCAGGAAGTGGTGACACACAATGTTTACAGAAGGATGCAACACTTACATGGAAAGCAGATTGCTCAGTAGGGAGCTTAAAACTAAGGGAGCAATCTTCAATAAAATTTTGTTTCTGTAATTGAGAAGGGACATACATAAAGTTGTACTGAAAATGTGTCAGTGATGTAAATAACAGCAAAAACCAAACATACAAGTTTTGCATGAAAATACAGTGTCCTCAGTAATAATTTAAATCGACAAACTGCCTATTGGCTTCTGTCTCGGGTTCTTCGGCCGACGTTCATCTAATGATTTTTCTGATGTTTCGCCAGCACGAGTGGCTGGCATTGTCAAAGCTTCACCCTCCATTGCCGGTGGTGAACTGGAGGCGAGCTCGCGGCCGCAGACTATATGTACCTGGCGCGCCAACGTCCGAGGGCCTCTCCGCGGGCACTTCCGGTGCGGTTCTCCTCTTGCTACCTGCGACGGTCGTTCGCTGCAGTACGGGAAGCCAGGATCCGTTTACCTTAAGGCTTTCCTCTTTCTTGTTGAAACTGTTCGCGTGTTTTTGGATTTCTACAGCTTCTCTGAACAAGCGCGTGTGATAGTGCTTCTCTACAGCCAGAACTTCCATGTCAGCGAATTTTATTGCGTGGTCGGTCTCATTCAGTGCGTGCTCTGCCACGGCCGATTTCTCCACCTGCCCCAACCTGCAATGTCGCTTATGCTCTTTGATCCTGGTGTTAATGGATCGTCCAGTCATTCCGACATAAACTTTTCCGCAAGTGCAAGGTATACGGTATATTCCCGACATTGCAAGTGGGTCTCTTTTCTCCTTCGCCGATCTAAGACACTCTTTGATCTTCCTTGTCGGTTTGAAAATCGTCTTTACGCCGTGTTTGCGCAATATACGGCCGATTCTATCCGTCACTCTGGGAATGTATGGCAGAAAGGCCGTACCCGACATTTCTTTTTCTGGTTCCTTACTTCGCCGAGTGTTTGGCTCTGTTACACTTCTAATGTAATTTGTGGAGTACCCATTGCTCCTCAGAACAGTTTCCAGGTGTTGCATTTCTCGTTTGAGGTGTTGAGGCTCACATATTCGTCCTGCTCTCATTACGAGCGTACTAATCATGCCTCTTTTCTGGCTCGGGTGGTGGTTTGACAGTTTGTGCAGGTATCGGTCCGTGTGTGTCGGTTTTCGATACACGCTGTGTCCCAGGTTTTCGCCGTCCCTTGTGACCAGCACATCTAGACATGGCAGTTTCTTGTCCTTTTCTACTTCCATGGTAAATGTTATGTTGGCATGGAGGCTGTTCAAGTGTCTCAGGAATTCACCGAGCTGTTCTTCACCATGGCTCCACACCACGAAAGTATCATCGACGTACCTGTACCACACCTTAGGTTTGCAAGTCGCCGAGTCCAGTGCCTGTGCTTCGAACACCTCAAACGAGAAATGCAACACCTGGAAACTGTTCTGAGGAGCAATGGGTACTCCACAAATTACATTAGAAGTGTAACAGAGCCAAACACTCGGCGAAGTAAGGAACCAGAAAAAGAAATGTCGGGTACGGCCTTTCTGCCATACATTCCCAGAGTGACGGATAGAATCGGCCGTATATTGCGCAAACACGGCGTAAAGACGATTTTCAAACCGACAAGGAAGATCAAAGAGTGTCTTAGATCGGCGAAGGAGAAAAGAGACCAACTTGCAATGTCGGGAATATACCGTATACCTTGCACTTGCGGAAAAGTTTATGTCGGAATGACTGGACGATCCATTAACACCAGGATCAAAGAGCATAAGCGACATTGCAGGTTGGGGCAGGTGGAGAAATCGGCCGTGGCAGAGCACGCACTGAATGAGACAGACCACGCAATAAAATTCGCCGACACGGAAGTTCTGGCTGTAGAGAAGCACTATCACACGCGCTTGTTCAGAGAAGCTGTAGAAATCCAAAAACACGCGAACAGTTTCAACAAGAAAGAGGAAAGCCTTAAGGTAAACGGATCCTTGCTTCCCGTACTGCAGCGAACGACCGTCGCAGGTAGCAAGAGGAGAACCGCACCGGAAGTGCCCGCGGAGAGGCCCTCGGACGTTGGCGCGCCAGGTACATATAGTCTGCGGCCGCGAGCTCGCCTCCAGTTCACCACCGGCAATGGAGGGTGAAGCTTTGACAATGCCAGCCACTCGTGCTGGCGAAACGTCAGAAAAATCATTAGATGAACGTCGGCCGAAGAACCCGAGACAGAAGCCAATAGGCAGTTTGTCAACAAGTGGCCACGAAAGCCTTAACAATTTTGAATAATTTAAATCGTCATCAAAATTGTTAAAAAGATTCCAATAAATGCAAAATATCACATCAGTTTATAGGACTAACTGTTTTGAATGCTGCATTCAATATCAGTATAAATTTATTTAATCTTCAAGTTATAGCTGTACCAGAACTCAAGATCTTAAACTGAATGAAGCTAAAGGCAAGATAGAGAGATTTACAAAATGAAACGAATTTCAACAGATTCTCTTAGGTTGAAAAAATTTCTATTAATTTACTGTTACAATATTAAACTCTGTGTAATAGGAGAGTGGATACTGGCCAAACTGAATCAGCATTGACGTTTTAATTCTTTTTAAAGGTGCCCCCAGTAATGTGTAGTTGTTTGTTTTGTCTGACACGCGGTTGATGGCTTCCCGATCACTAGTTCTCGAGTCACCAGGGAAACGGCAGCTGACCCTGTTCTCTGGGAAGTAGTTCACCTCGTTCAGCAGGGGTGGTCGTCCCGACCCCCAGGCCGGGCCTCGGACCCTCTTCGTAATTATTTTGTTCTATGAGACCGCCTCTCAGTCTTGGAAGGAGTTCTCCTTCTGGATACCGATGATACAGCTCCTTGCGTGGTTGTTCCTGCAAGTTAGCGAAGGGAGGTCCTCACGTTATTACATGAGGGGCACTGGGGTGTTTCCCGTACTAAAACCTTGGCTCGCAGACATGTGTACTGGCCCAGTATTGACAGAGAAATTGAGCACTTGGTAGCCGCCTGTTCCCAATGTGCAAACCAACAGGCATCTCCCAGGTCAGTGTTCTCTTCGTGGCCATTTGCAACCCAGGCATGGGAACGTGTTCACATAGATTTTGCGGGCCCCTTTCTCAATGGCTTTTGGCTCATTGGCATTGATGCTTGTTCCCAATTCCCATATGTGGTTCACTGCTCCTCAACCACTTCAGAAGTTGCAATCCAGGCACTAGCAAAAATCTTTTCTGTGGAAGGTCTGCCAGTCACCCTGGTATCGGACAATGGACCTCAGTTTATTTCGCAGACTTTCCAGGATTTTTGTAAGCGCTTCGGTATTCGGCACATTTGCTCTCCCCCCTTTCATCCACAGTCGAATGGGGAAGCCAAGCGCATGTTGCGCACATTTAAGATGCAGATGAAAAAGTATGTGCACGAATTTGAGGCATTGACGTTTTTCCTGACGGCATACCGGACCACACCGATGGGAGAACGCAGCCCCGCAGAGCTCCTCCACGGGTGCCAACCTAGGACTCTGCTGGATCTCCTCCGGCCTGGTCCTCAACAGTCTACACAAAACGGGGTACCCAGCTTTCCACCAGGTATGTCGGTCTGGGCACGTGGGTTTGGTCGCAATCCACATTGGATTCCGGCGGTGGCCCTGCACCGCAATGGCCGCTGGCTCTGTAAGTTGCAGGTGGGGGACCGGGAGGTACGTCGTCACCAAAATCAGCTACGTTCACGTATGGACACCCACCCTACGACCCCTCAGGTGCCGGCTTCCCCATTGCCGGCACCCATGTTGTTTTCTCAGGGGACGCTACCGCCCCTCCCACCTGTGACTCCGCTCCGCTGCGATTGTTCTCAGCCTTGGTGGCCTCCAGTAGCTCCAGCACTGGCATTGCCATTGTTCGAGATGCCCCAGCGAGAGTCGGCCCGCCTCGCAGGCCTGGCTCACCTGTGGTCGTCCCTTCCCCATCGTCCCCGCCACTGGGTCGTGCCCCTCCCGAGGTGTACCAGGATCCGGAGTTTGACGGCTTGTCACCCGATCTGTCCCGGGCTCTGGGGGTGGGATGATGGGGGGCCTCTTCGTGTGGGTCACTTCCAGCCATATTCAAAAGTTCGGCTCGAGGGTTGGCAGATCCCCTGGACTCCAACCTTCCAATGGACGTGGAGGTCATCGCTACTGCACGACGCTCCACCTTCCGACGCAGTGGATCACAGTGGCTTCACCCCCCCGAAGGAGGAGGAGTGCAGTAGCCACCAAAAAGATTGCGGGGAGGTGCACATCGGCATGGCGCGTCACGGACAGTAGTTGCTGCAAGTCAAGTCCCGTTCACCAGAGGGCACGCGAGAATTCAGCCGCGACCTCTGCCGGCGGAAGAACAACCACCCAGGCAGCACAGGCCGTGCCCAGTCAGTTCACATCAGGCATGCCTATCAGACAGTTCCCGGTCTACACTATGTGAAGTGCGACGGAAACGTGAATCGTGTTACTACAGTGCAAATGAGAGGGTGAATGATGGCGCAATTTTCAACAATAGAAAATTGGCCGAAGCCTTCAATAATAAAAACCTGAATTTGCCAGTGCCAGAAAAGATAGTATGTTTCAGTGATATTGAACTCCTTATGTATTTGTTCCTGATGATGCATTTGCATTGAATGAGTATATGATGGAGTTCCCGAAACAGACCCCCAAAAGAAAAATAGAGTTTTCAGCTATAGACTCAGAAGGGCTCGCAGAGTGGTTGAAAATGCATTTGGCATGATGTCAGATAAAAGTGGGGTTCTGCTCAGCCCAATTTGACTTTCAGCAGAGAAGGTGGACATTGTTATAAGAATTTCTTATGCGCTGCACAATTTTATTTTAGAACAGAAACCTCAGTGCTACATTCCTAATGAAATTAGCAACAGAACATTCATGTCTACTGTAGAAGGCATTCGGTAACAAAATGGACAGAATCATACAGTAAATGCATTGAGGATTAGGGACTAATTCAGGAAGTACTTCAACACTGGAGGTTCTGTGCCGTGGCAGCAGGAGTGTGTTTACGCAGAAAGGTGGTAGACACATGTTCGATAGCTCAAGGGTTGTAATGAAATACATGTTACAATAAAATGATTATGATTGTGTATCAAAATAATTTTGTTTTAATTACATTATCTATAGACTTTGGAGACCAGTTGTACCTAAGTTCTATCCCACAACAGATGTGTTGTTTTACGTATGTTGCTGCTTATGACAAACCATTTTATTTATGTGTAAAGAAATCTTATTGGACCGCACAGCAGCTGCTGATCAGAGCTACTGTTTTCATGTGCATTGCTTTTATTGTGCAGCTGAGTAGAAAATGTAGTCTTTGTCTGTCAAGCATCCAAACTTTCTAACATTTACATAATAAATAATTTACACTGACTCACAAGAATGGCCGCTCCCAAGATTACATTTACTGACATAGACAAAATTAATTAGCTATGTGTCCTATAAATAACATTTACAATAAACATTATGATGTGAGACTCGTGTATTGAACAAACATAAGACACATTTAAAAAATAAAGCAAACATAATTATGAATACACACTGGTTGTTTACAGGTTTCTTTTTCAGTATGTACGACTGTTTCTGTTCAAGAATTACTCTAAGTTTAGCTGGAGGTATTATGAAGAAACATCTTGAACCCACATTTGAAGACACTTGTGCCATCTGCCAGACATTATATTCGCAAGGGTAGACTGTCAGAGTTTTATAGTTGCATATTACATTCATTTTCATGTGACAGATTCATTGAAGAGTAAGTATGGTCCTTTTGAACATCTCTATTAGTCTCAGAGTTGAATTGTTGATAGCAAATTATGTAAGTGAATAAAATAATGCATTGTGAGGCTGTGGTTAATAACCCCAGCTGCTTAAAGATATGTCCACAAGATGTATTTACATAAACCCCACACATAGCTCTAATTATTTTCTTTCATCAAATAAATATTTTTTCTCTAAGTGAGGAGATATCCCAAAATATTCTCTTGTAATACATCATAAATGAAAATATATTAACTTACTGAATTTTATATCCCCACTTTTGACAGTTATTCTTATAGCAAAAGCAGCTGAACCTGAATGTTTCTTCAGTAGAGTTAGCCAACTGATAACAGCTTACATGTGATTTTCCATCCTTGTGATTGTGTCATTTGGACAGACAACTGACATCAGTTCCTTTCCAACTACTAGGATCTTCCAGATCAAACTAGCTGCCCACTTGCTTTGACATTTATCACACACACACACACACACACACACACACACACACACACACACACACACACACACACATCCATCCGCACATATACAGACACAAGCCAAATAAATAAAACAAAATAAAATATATATTTTTTCCCATGTGGAATGTTTCTTTCTAATATATTCATATATAATTATTTAGATGTAAATAAATTTAATGGGAATTAGTGAAGTTTGGTGGCAAGAGGAACAAGACTTCTGGTCAGGGGAATACAGGGTTATAAATAAAAAATCAAATAGGGGTAATGCAGGAATAGGTTGAATAATGAATTAAAAAAATAGGAGCGTGGATAAGCTACTATGAACAGCATAGTGAATGCATTATTCCAGCCGAGATAGACATGAAGCCCACACCTACCACAGCACTACAAATTTACATGCCAACTAGCTCCACACTTGAAGAGATTGAAGAAATGTATGATGTGATAAAAGAAATTATTCAGATAGTTAAGGGAGATGAAAATTTAATAGTCATGGGGGACTGGAATTCAATAGTAGGGAGAGGAAGAGAAAGAAATGTAGTAGGTGAATACAGGTTGGGTGTAAGAAATGAAAGAGGAAGCCGCCTGGTAGAATTTTGCACAAAGCGTAACTTAATCATAGCTAACACTTGGTTCAAGAATCAAGAAAGAAGGTTGTATACGTGGAAGAGGCCTGGAGACACTGGAAGATTTCAGATAGATTATATAATGTTAAGACAGAGATTTAGGAACCAGATTTTAAATTGTAAGAATTTCCAGGGGCAGATACATACTCTGACCACAATTTATTAGTTATGAACTGTAAATTAAAACTGAAAAAACTACAAAAAATAGGAATTTAAGGTGCTGGGACCTGGACAAACTGAAAGATTGGGTGGTACGGACACTTACAGAGAAAAGGAGAAGAGTATATAGGAAACAGAGTTGAAAATGAGGTGGAAGGATAAGATATACGGGGACCTAAGGGAGAAAGGATGGAAGAAGGAAGAGGCAATGGATAGAGTACTATGGAGAAGAAGGATCCAGAAGAGCAACGCTGACCCTACGTGACGTGGGACAAGGCGACGATGAGGAGGAGGAGGAGGAGGAGGAGGAGGAGGAGGAGGAGGAGGACCTGGACAAACTGAAAGAAGCAAAGACTAGAATGTTTCAGAGAGAGCATTAGGGAACGACTGACAAATACAGGGGAAGAAGAATGTGTAGCTTTGAGAGATGGAATACTGAAGGCAGCAGAGGATCAAGAAGGTAAAAAGGCAAGGGCTAGTAGAAATCCTTGGGTAACAGAAGAGATGTTGAATTTAACTAATGAAAGGAGAAAAAATAAAAATGCAACTAATGAGGCAAAGGCAGCAAAAGACCTGGAATGGACAGTGAAAGGAAGATATAAGATGAACATCAACAAAATCAAAATGAGGATAATGTAATGTAGCTGAATTAAATGAGGTGATGCTGAGGGAATTAGACTAGGAAACGAGACATTTAAAGAAGTAAATGAGTTTTGCTATTTGAAAAGCAAAATAACTGATGATGGTCGAAGTAGAGAGGATATAAAATGTAGACTGGCTATGGCAAGGAAAGCTTTTCTGAAGAAGAGAAATTTGTTAACATTGTGTGTAGATTTAAGTGTCAGAACATCCTGTCTGAAATTATTTGTATGGAATGTTGCCACATATGGAAGTGAAACATGGACGATAGATAGTGCAGACAAGAAGAGAATAGAAGCTTTCAAAATGTGGTGCTATGAAGAACGCTGAAGATTAGATGGGTAGATCATGTAACTAATGAGGTGGTTCTGAATAGAATTGGGGAGAAGAGAAATTTGTGGCACAACACAACTGAAAGAAGGAACCGAGTGGTAGGACACGTTCGAGGCATCAAGGGATCACCAATGTAGTATTAGAGGGAAGCATGGCAGGTAAAAATCTTAAAGGGAGACCAAGGGATAAATACACCAAGTAGATTAAGAAGGATGTAGGTTGCAGTAGTTACTGGGAGATGAAGAAGCTACTAGCACAGGATGGAGTAGCATGGAGAGCTGCATCAAACCAGTTTCTGTACTGAAGACCATAACAACAAAAAATAAATCTTGGGTTCCACAGCAGCTACCGATGAATGCTAGCTTTTTATATGAATTGGATTCAATGTGCAACCATATTGAGAATTTAGCTTTTGTGTGTGTACCAAGCATCTAAATCACAAATTACGTCATGAGGCCTTCCTTGTACATTCACATCCTCCCAACTTAAAATCCCTGAGCTGTATCTTAGACTTTTATTTATACCGTCAAAAAAATTTACCAGCAAGTGAATGATTTGTGGAGTGTAATGAAAAAAAAAAAAAAAAAAACAAAGCCTGCTCTATTCATCTGTGTCTGGATTCAGCTTCTACAAGAATAGCTGGCCCAATATTATCATCTATTGTACTAGTTTTTCTACTTTCCTCTCTACAATTCTATAGTTTTACCATAAGACACAGCACGTCAATACCTTCCTTAAGTACCAGTGAGTAATCACTTCCACAGAAGCAAATTACATTACTTTGTTCACTATACAGTTGTCAGATCTATAATGTACTTGTATCTCTCTTCATCCAAAATTTATTCTCTATTCGGTATATCTCTGACTTAATGCTTCTACTACTTTGTGAGTTACCTTTACTGTTAAATTATTTACAGACTGACAAAACTTTCCATGCCAACTTATGTACTGGAAGGTATAATCAATCTTCACAAACACAACATATAGGCTTACTAGAATAAATTGCTGCCTTTAACATTGTACTTATCATTTCCAAACTCTGATATGACGTGATCATATCACTGAATGAAGAAAAATGTTCAACAGGAATATTGAAGAACAGATTGCACAATTTGGGGGGAGGGGGGGGGGGGGAGGGATATTAAGAAAAGGTATGCTACACCGACTTGAAATTACAGAGAAACTCATAACAGATAAAGTGAAATTAAACATACTGAAAAAGTGATTCGAAAATTGGTTGCTTGGGAAGGATTATGGTACTATAGCTCCGAAATGGTGAAATAAACATGCATCAGTAGGTGAACTTACTCATTGGTTAACAGTAGCAAGAAGATAGGGAATGTGACAGTGCCGATTTAAAAAAAAACTGCAAATGTCTGGCATATTATATGCATGTAGTAGTCACTGCTACATTTCCTTTCATTTATAGCCCATGTCACATAGGACGGTGCTTCTGCGCATAGAGGCTGAGTAACAGGGTAGTGTGGAAGGGAAGAGGTTCGTGTAAGCATGGTGACAGAGAGCGGGCAAAGTCCGCGTTGCCAAACTCTGTTGGTGCTCAGAAGAATCTGATTCATTTGCATACTGTACATCCTATTGCACATTCAGATCTCTGGTGAACATAATAAATTTTATAACTCATTTGATGAGTCATCTGTGTGAGAAATCTTAACACAAATGTTGATGTGCTGTTACAGGTGCTCAACAGCCTCATTCCGTGTAATATCGGAAGGCAAGAACAACCGACGCAGTTTTGTGAATGTGTCAGGTACAGTTTTTCTCAAAAAGACGGTTGTGTAGCAACAAGGCCATCGAGACTGCTTACAATATTTGTCATTTTGGTGCGAATATAAGTAAAACTGTAATACACAGTCCCCTGTAGATAAAAATCGAAAATGAAATTCACTGTTGTTGTTATGCCGGCAGAGGTCGCGTCCGAATTCTCGCGTGCCCTCTGGTGGACGGGACTCTACTTGCGGCAACTACCGTCCGTGACGCGCCGTGCAAATGTGCGCCTCCCACGATCTTTCTGGTGGCTACTGCAGTAAAAGCTCTGCAAATTATACCATTATGGGTAATAGCAGACATGCAAATGCAAATTTCTACTTTCGTTCTCTAATTTATTATGGCATCATGGCTTTTGATAACTTTTTCTGAAGGAATAAAGTGTTTGTAACACAGAAGCTTGTAACAAGGATAATACATAATGTCCACTCTAGAACTTGTTGAAGGCAGTTCATTAAACAGTTGTTTTCAACGATCAATTGTAGTTTGAAAACAACAGTAGGCTAGCATTCATCATTACAATAATAGGAAGATAAATGATCCATAATACTGGGCACAAAAATCATTCTCAACTTAATCACTGAAGCGAAGTTCTAATGGGTAACAAAATTAACTTCAAACACAAACTGAAATCATGATATTTGCTTGACAAAATCATTATATTTCCTTGACAACTCCATCTCCATAGAATTCTGAAAAAATGTGAAATTTTATATGTTTGTGTGGGTGTGTTTGAATTTAGTTAAATCTAAACCACTGGGTGCAAAAATGATTGACTGGTAGCAAAGATTAATGCAAAAGACTGCAGTGTGAATGTTAGTACGTTGTCATGTTTTTCACTGACAAACACCACTGTGAATTTAAACTAACACTTTCCACAGTAGAGTTAGATACCACACCTGTTATCCACGAAGCAACCAAACAATGTATATCATCTTCAAATAACTCGAGGGAATGTTGCCCTATAAGTCCACCGAAATCAATCTATATATCGACAGGTAATCCTCCCTGTTATTTTAGGACATTTTCCAATTTGTGCCTTAAAAATGACAGGTTGTTACCTCTCAAAATATCAGAGTTTTTGACAAATTTATCTGGCTGTATTCTCGCAAGTGCATAGTAAATGCTGAGAAAAGCTTACAGTTCACAACTAACAAAGAAACTAGCTTATTCGTCTTGGTCAATACATTGAAAATTATAGGTACATCACTCATAAAAAGTTAATGTCTGCATACTTCTTAGGATACAAATTCCAAATCCGTAAAGACCAGGACTTTTCATATATTACATATGCAATTGATATTTTCAAACACAAAAATACTTTTTTAAAATTATCAGTCTGTAAAAACAAGAAATATAATTACCTTACTTTGTTCCTGAGTCTGCGTTGTACTAATACCATTGTCACTGCCATATGAGTGTGTTTGTGTACCATATGACTACAAATTTACGATTATGGATTCAAGGCTTCTATCCATCTTCACCTCCCTATCAAGACATCTTCCTGAAGCTTTTCAGTGTGCCGCACACAATCTGTTGTCTATTGCTTCATGCACAGGCGATTCAGTGTCTGCTATCTTGAATGTTTTGTTTCTTTCTGCCACATAGCCTTTAACTTGTGCCCAAATCAATTCGATAGGATTATATGGCAGTGGTATGATGGTCAACGCAAAACTGTGTGACCCCATTCACGTGCAAGTAAATTAAGTTCGTATGCTTTCTTATGTGACTAGTTTAAATTAACGAGCGGCAGGAGTTACTCATGTGTCTAGCTAATACTGTGTGCAATATTTTTAATTTTAAGCTGGAGCACAATATCCGCTTTCCTGGTGTTTTATCTGTCACAGCTGAGTTGTCCATTACAATGACTGATTGCGGAACCAGATATGGCAAGAACTGTTTAGTGAACCACTTCTTGAAAGCGACTGCAGTCATTTCCAAATGGTAGTCACTGCTGTTTTTCTTACATCTAAAAACAAGTTTACTCTCAGAGTCAAAACCAGAAGAAGAGCCAGCATGCAGAATAATTATTCGAGAACTCTTCCCTACGGGAACATTAAAACCGCCACTACCATCACTCATTTTCTAGCAGCTGATTTTGATTCACCCACACTTCATCCAGGTAATACACTGTTGAACTACCTTTGCTTACTTTGTGGATCTTTCCAAGGAATGTGGCTCATGTTGCAGCTATGTCGATTCATTCCATTAAAAACTTTCACCCATCGTTACTTTTAACATATTTGAAACCAATGGCTTTTAAAATTGTTTGCATTGATGAAGCACTTCCTTTGAAGCCAGTTTTGTCATTCATAATTTTAACAAGTTTTTGTGAAGTCGGATATTCACCATTTGTATACATTTCAAAGATGGAGCGCCTTAATTCATCCTTGTCAAAATCGTCCATTTGTGTTACAGGTTCCTTGTGATTTCGACGCTTTCCAGGGCGACACGAAAGCAACTTCTCCTGATGTTTCTATAGCTCTGACACTTTTATTTATCATTCACTGTACAGTTCTCTTGCCTATACCACACACTTCTGCAGTTCTTTCTTGTGCCTTCAAAATGTCAACGATGGGAGCCTCACTTTCAGATTAACGTTTGAAGAAGCTGTAAGCATGGTAAATTATCCCTGTTGCCTGTTTGTTAAGCACTTCACGTTTATTGCCATCACTTGACACATTTATTTGGAAATTGCACTAACACATTTAAAGATATACGTTCACAGCTATAAGGCAACAAGAAAATAACCCGATAATTGAATCAATAATATGCTCGCTTTGTGAATTAAATTGCATTGTTGTGAAGTATGACAATAGTGCACCTAGCAGGAAAGAGATTCTTGTACCCAACAGCTAGCTACTGAATATTGGGCCACATTCCTATGTGAGGTGCACTTTAGCTGAACAGGGAGCTGTGCCCAAATTTCTGCAAAAATAAGTTACACAGCATGCTGCATTCACAGAAACAATGACATTTTAAACAGAGATGCATGAAATGTAACCCTTTAATTATGTAGATGATTGAGCTGATCATTTCAAACTGTATATTAAATAGGACCAAAAAAAGCAGGCAGATTTCACCTCACTGAAAGTGTGTTATCATACAAAATGAAAGTACATAAAGATGGGAAATACCAGTATTATATAATGTTGCTTTAACCTTGAATTTAATTCTACGCGAAATAGGTTGTTATAATGCAATATTTCACATGCTCTTTTAACACGGCTCACATTGGATGGCTGAATTACTGAATAAACTGATCATAGTGTGCAAAAATACTGACAACAGTCTGTTCTATATTTGATCAGATTTAGAGAGATTTGCTGCACACAATTATTTACAACTGCTTGTGAATAAATGCAGTCAGTTTGCTCATATGAAGAAACACTGCCTGGAGACATGAATGATCCCATATTATTCTCTCTCTGGAGGTAATATTAGGATACATCGTGAGACAGGTACAGAATATAGTTCCATAGTCTAGAAGCAAATTACATTTCAAAATTAAATTTATTCATCAATCTCTATAGAATACTTTCATTAGTTATAATCTCAGATGTCTTCTTTTTGTCACACTTCTATTTTTTTAATTTCTGCTCCGAGAAATTTAACAAACAGGACTGTTTCATCACCATCACCATCACCATCAACATCTTCCTGGAGTGCCTTTGCTATCAGCTGAACTGCAGATCCATATTCTTCACTTTGCTTTCTTTTCTTAGTTGTTGAGGACCTAGGTGTGGATGTCTGAATATCTAGTGACTCGTGAACTGTCTGTGAGGATGCTGGATTATTCACTATAAATATACAGTTACTGTAGACATCCGCAACATTGTTTGTTGCAAGATCCACCTTCAGCTTGCAAGATGCTGGAGCTGAATCACCATCCTTCGATGTGCCAACATCGTCCACCTGAAGAAGAAAAGGATGTTTTACACAAAACACCCAGGTTGATTTTAGTGAAAACTGTATAGAAACTATTCACTTAAAATTGCAATGAACAGAAATAAAATGTTATGACAGTTAACTACCGTTAGTTTGAGCTGGCTGTCTGACTAGCCTCAACTGTAGTTTCTTCTGCATTTAGTCATTAAATTACAACAGCACAAGCAATAATTCGAAAATAGGCATTAGCATATATTTATGCTCTCTGAATTGTCCAAAAAAAAAAAAAAAATTGAAGTGAAATGTGGTTGGAAACAAGGACTTTACATAAACATTAGTTCACTGTAATAGTAGTAGTAGTAGTAGTAGTAGTAGTAGCAGCAGCAGGAGTAGTAGTGCTTATGAACTGGCTGCAGATGCATATCACAAATATTGCTCTTCTAGTTGCAAAAATTGTTATACAGATGTACCAAGTTTTCCTTGAGAAGACAAAGACTGTTTCAACATCGTGAACAAGCACAATCTATGCAGATGCACATCACAGTTGGTTGGGTAAAACTACGAAGCATGTTTTTCAAGTAAGGTCTGTTTTGTTGTAGACACTAGTAGTTCGCATGCATATGGCAACAAGCACGTGCATCGTGTACCGGCATGCCACGGGAACAACTGTGCTCAGTTTCAGCTCTGTAGCTAACCTGTACAGTTCTGTTCTGTGCTTTCAAAATGTTTAAGACTATCAACTCACCTGCTGCGTGTGAGGTTCACTCAATGATACAGTTTTTGTCAGCAAGGAACCTATCTGCTGGAGAAATTCATCGACAGATTTGCGAAGTGTATGGGATACTGTTATGAGTGAAAGCAAAGTGCATAAGTTGGTACGAGAATTCAAAGATGGCAGTGACAATGTCCATGATGAGGACAGCTCCGGTTGCCCTTCTTTGATTACAGATGATTTGGTGGCTTTAGTTGAAGCAAGGATTCGTGAGAAAAAGCATCTCACAATAACAGGTCTCTCAAACGAATTTCCTGACGTGTCAAGATCAGTGCTTTACAACATTGTTTATGAACACCTAAAGCTTAGGAAACTGTGCTCCTGTTGGGTCCCGAAACTCCTAACAGACGACCACAAAAACCAAAGATCTGAGTGTGTGATGAAGTTCTTGACTCATTATCATGAATAAGGTGACGGCTTCTTAAGTCAGATCTAACTGGAGACGAAACATGGGTTTCGCATATATCATGCCTGAAGCAAAGCAACAGAGCATGGAATGGACACACACACACACACACACACACACACACACACACACGCGCCCGTAAAGGTGAAGGCCAAACAGACTTCATCTTAGTGCAAAATCATGGTGTCAGTGTTTTGGGACAGGCATGGTGTTTTGTTGGTTGACTTCATGCAATGAGGAACCGCTATAAATGCAGAAGCACACTGCCAAACCCTGAGAAAGCTACGCAGTGCAATTCAAAACAAAAGACACGACATGCTGACGAAGGAAATTGTCCTCCTCCATGACAATGCAAGACCTCACACTGCAGGTCAGACCCACGATTTATTGGACAGTTCTGCTGGGAAGTTTTGGCTGGGAAATTTTAGACTACCCAACCTACAGTCCTGATCTTGCGCCGAGCGATTACCATCTCTTCCTATACCTCAAACAACACCTCAATGGCAACTGTTACAATGACGACGACGACGACATGAAAACAACAGTGAACTCTTGGTTATCGGAGTAGGCGGCAAGTTTTTATGAAGAAGGGTTTTTAAAATTGGTTGAGAGGTATGATACGTTTCAACAAACTTGGCAACTATGTCGAAAAATAGAGTGAATTATGTATTTTCTGAAAATAAATTTACTTTTTTGAAATAACCTTTTGTTGTGTACTTATCTTCAAACAGACCTTACTTAAAAAACACGTCTTGTATTTCAATAGTTTGTATTTCCATCCATACCTTAGGACTTACAGGTGTAAGACACACAGCTTGAGCTGTATCCATACAAAATTTTAATGATATATTTAATGAAAAGCAATGGATGTGTGTAGATGTAATAACTGAATACATCTTTATAGTTTCGCACACCTTACACTGTTTGTTGATACTCTTTGAAATAAAATTGAAAAATTCGGTCGATTTTTGGGGAGGGGGGGAGGGGGGGGGTACACAAGGCAGGATTTGAACACGGTACCTCCAGTGCGGTAGCTGTGAACCTTTATCGATGTGCTACGCTGGCTTGCTCGAAATATATGTAACATTACGGATGTACAAATAGTGCAAATGAACTTCAAAATCGATTTTCTGAAAAATCAAGGCCTGTTGCTGAACAACCAGATAGCCAGGTACTCAGGGCAAGTGCCTCTGCAACATATTTGAAGCACAACAAAATCCATGGTTTGCAGTATGGAGGGTCCCCTTGTCAGCCACATGAGGGAGGTACCGGAAAGCAACACTGTGCTTTTAACCTAATCTGGAATCTCGAGTTAGTAGTGACAAACTTATGGTAGTATCACAAAACCGAGTAATTTCATGTACTACGAAGTGATCTTCTATCACACACCTGGTGTGCTGCGATACAGTTGTGGCTCCCACTGCATGGGATTGCACTTCTTCACAGGACTACTCTTGATTACTGTTGAGCCCAGAAAATACATTTTAATCTGTAATACAGATACAGTATGATGGAAGAAAGAAGTAACATGATACATACTAAGAACTGGCCACCCAGCCAGAAAAAGGGAGTGAATCAGTGACCGAATGCCATTGCTTCCGTCACCCACTGCCGCGATACCATCCTCGCCATGTAGCCGGCAACTGACGCAGCTCGCGCCGCCAGCCTGGAATGATTGCCAAGAACTATGAATTTGATGCCCACTCAGCACCTGCTGAATGTAGCCACTAAAGACTCTTTTTTAAGGTATTCAAGAGAAATATAACAAATGGTTCCAACCTGACCATGACTAGATTTGCTCCTGCTCCTGCACACATCTGGGATAAAATTGTCAGAAGGGTTTCCCTGACATGTTTATTTCTGATCCCATACCATCCAGTGGAGTTGACACTACCCAGCACTGCTGAAGCTGTGTTACACTCGTGTGCTGTATCGCTATGATAAGTGCCATGGCATAGCATAACTATGCTCCACAGCAACACCTTGCTTAGTGTTGACACCTGCAAATAGATTTTAAATCAGTTTGCAAACATAGTCCACTGGAACAGAAACTAAAATTGTGCATGCATGGATTTAGAGATTAATCAAATTCACTGCCATATGGTGCACTACATGGAATTTACCACCTCATACCTGGTGTGAAGTGCTGCTGGTCCTGTTGCCATGACATGGCACTATTAAGCTCCACAGTCACACTGACAGGCCCTGCAAATAAATTTTAAATCAGGATGCAGACAAAGTACACTGGAATAAAAAAGCAGCAGTGTACGCACATGAAGTGAAAGATAAATCACACGAAAAGGAGTGTACTTTAAGGAATTTAGCCATCACATACCAGGTAATCTGTGTTGTTGCAGGTCTTTCTGCCATAATTCAGTACCATCTTCCACCACAGTAATTCCATCAGTGTTGTTGGGTCCTGAAAATAATTTCAAGTTGGAGTTCAGATAATACAGATAGGTACTGAACTGACATTGTACATATATATTGGCATAGACCTACTTGATACAAAGCTGAGAGCATGAACATTTTATGTATTTTAATATTACCACCCACTACTTGTAAATTAGTGGTACAAACCCACATCCTGAAGTGTTCTGAACACTCTGCTGTCCAGCGATACCACTATGGTGTCGAGCGTGAAATAGCAGTCAACGGCCGGCGACACCACAGTGGTGCCGTGTGTATAGTATCATCCAGTGGCAGATGACTTCACAGTGGTGTCGTGACCATAGTTCACGCAGTGGCTGGCGACAGCAGTTTAGTATCTTTTGCATTCTGTTGATGTTTTGTTTAAGTAACAATAAGTTACACACGTCAACAAGTTTTCTGTTTTTATAAGTAGTTGTGCCCTTTCATCATGGCAGATGAAAGAGACGATACAATTATTTACGATGAATGCGCGGACATTCTGTCTGATGTTCTGGACAACTTGGTTGACTGAGAAGAAGACAATGGACATTAAAAAAATGAAAGTGAAGCAGAATCGTTGGAAGACAGTGAAATATGTCCAAGAGGAATTCAGTGAACACTGCGGTTGCCAACTGATTTGGATGAATCAGACAAAGAAGACAGTGCACAGTGGTCAGACTTTGATTAACCGAGGACCAATAATAAATTTGAAAGCTTTCTGGGTCCAAACATATTTTTTAAAGATACACGGAGCATTGAGGATATCGCAGAATTATAAATTGGGAATGATCTATATGAATATATTAACAATGAAACCAACAAGTACTAAAGTCAAAATTGTAATAGAAGGAAACTGGATTAAAAAAAAAAGAGCCAAATTTGTCAATGTTGTGGGACCCAAACTTTGGGCTTGTAATACTTATGAGAAGCGTAAAAAAAAAAAACAACGATTCAGACAAATATTACCATTTTTACATTTTTCTGACAACAACAATAAACCGGATAATGCCGACCAGCTATTCAAAGTGCAATTCATAATTGATTATTTTTACAAAAACTTTAAAGAAACATTTAATCTATGTAAAAAAATCTCATTTGATGAAGGAATGATACTTTGGCATTGACAGTTAAAGTTTACAATCCGTGGAAAATTATGAAATATGGCATACTCATTCAGATGCTGTGTGATTTGAGTATGAGATACATTTCCTCATTCAAGATATATTCCAGTGCTGGACCGCCTTTAGCAAAAACAGTGATGGAACTAAAATGGCTCTGAGCACTATGGAACTTAACACCTAAGGTCATCAGTCCCCTAGAACTTAGAACTACTTAAACCTAACTCTCCTAAGCACATCACACACATCCATGCCCGAGGCAGGATTCGAACCTGCGACCATAGTGGTTGCACGGTTCCAGACTGAAGCACCTAGAACAACTCGGCCACACCGGCCGCAGTGATGGAACTACTTACACCTTCTTAAGGAAAGCATCACCAACTGTCCATGGATAATTATTGTAACAGTGTAGAACTTGCAGAGAAGTTACTTGAAAAGAAAATTCGAGTTTGTGGAACAATACAGAAAAATAGAGGATTTATGGAAAAATTAAAGTGCACAAAAGTCAATGTGTTTGAAGCTTGTCATCAATGGAAAGGTGACAAGCAGCTGGCGACAAGCCAAATAATCTTAATTAACACTGCCGGCGCCAAGTGAATAAATTTGTATGAGACAAGCGGATGGCGAAGTGATGACACCAAATGGGTTTCTTCTGCCATAGGTAGGTCATGTGACAATTTTGTTTCCTTTGTAGATAATAGCCTTATCTGTGGAACAAGATCTCTCTTGTGGCTCCTTTCTGGGCCAGTGAAAGAACTACTATTCTGAGCTCAAAAGACATCTACATATCCCTTCAGTGATGTTACCATTATTTTCACCAGCTGAACTGCACTACCATTCAAGCAACAGCTTCCGTGATAATTAAATATTCTTTTTATTATCTGACAAACCTTCACTTGTGCTGAAACTATCATTTCCAGTTACTTGATCCGAGCTCACATCTCTCTCAATAATTATGTGATCTTTTTGCAACTTTGTGACAATACATTTTCTCGAAAGCAATCTTGTACACCTTTTTGTGCTCTCTTAAGTGAGATAATAATAAAAGATTTCCTGAACCATTTTCGTATGGACAATTTGAAACAAAGACTGCTGAAAAAATAGACACATAAAGAAAATGTGTAGTTCAGCTTTTTATGTCTCTGGAAGTAATTGTGGGATGAACTTGAGACATAGCATGTAATAATTTACCAACATAAGGTGTTAGAATTTAAAATGTTATTCTCCTACCACTTTCCAATACTTTACAAGTTGAGGGCAAAGATGATGATTTTGCCAAAAATGGCTATTTTTAACCCACTTTTACAAAAAAAAAAAAAGTCTTCTGCAAACTCTTTTAAACCATTTTCATTAGAAAGCCCATGTTCTAAACCACCTAAAAACTATATTTGGTTTTGCAATGTGAGCATACACGGCCATAAAAACTGATAAGGTGGAGGTGCATTGAAAATGGGCCCTTATTCCGCAGGTACCCAAATCTGACGTCTTTTATTATGTTCAACGTTTCTTTAATACTCTCTGTTGAAGACAATATCAAAACTCCTGGTGACTAGGAAATGAATGTGAGTCAGAAAAACTGCAAATAAGTAGTCTCATTTTTTTAGACATCTCTACAGCACTCAGCTCTACAAAATTCTTTTTATAAAAAATGAAGTGGAATAAGGAATCCAACGAAAAGAACAGTTATTTCTTTTTTGTGGCTCAAATAATTTGAGGCAATCACATTTGAAAAGTTTAATTTTTTGGGTTCTGTCTTATCAATATTTCTTCCAAAACACTCCCATTTCCGCATGACATTCTGCAGCAAATTAATGAAATCTGTCAAAAATTCATGTAGCTTGAAGTAAACATAGGCTTAGGATCCTAAAAGGAACCTCTTCTAGCTTTGGGTTTTGACAGACACTTATTAAGTATCATTAGTCTGGGCTCCCATGTAAAGAAACCCTTATCACAGTTGGGAACTTGTGGTAAAGAAACCCACACATGGCTACTGCTGCATAGGTATTGCGCATGGCCCCTATGGCAACAGCGAATCAGGTTTCATCATTTTAAAAGCAGCAGTGGTTAAGCCACCATGGACCACAGCAACATTCATACAATTTTTCACAAATGTTCCACAAACTGCAAACTACGCTAACATAAAATATGCTATACCTTAAACCAGAATTAAACTAGCACATCAAGAGCATTACATAATAAAAAGCAGCACTTCACCAAAATTCACACAATGTTACAATGGTGTGAAACCTGAAGGCTATTTATATGATGTGTGCTGCAGCTGTTATGCAACAATTTTACTACTGTGATCTCCACTGCCTTGGGAATGCACAGTTAAATTGTGAAGTTTATAGCCAGTTTGATATTGTAGTTACTGCAGAAAAATCACAAACATGTCATGAGCAGTGACAAAAGACATCCCTTTTTTGAAGTTTTTCGAGATATTCAGACTTTATTTCAGTTTCTAGTCTTCAGGACTCCTGATATTACATTCCCCAGAGAGTACTAAACTATTGTACAAAATAATTAAAGATGTCAGATTTGAGTACCACCGGAATATAGATCTGTTTTCAAAGCACATCCACACTGTTTCATTTTTTAGGATCTTGCATGATCACATTGTTGTTTAAATCATCATCCTTCTAATGAAAATGCAAAAGACTTTTTATGAAAGTGAGCCAAAAATAACCATTTTTGCTAACATCTTAATTTGGTAAGTTTTTGTCTGAGGTTCATCCCGTAATTATTTCCAGAGGTATAAGAAGCTCAACTTCACATTTTCTTTATCAATTTTTTCAGGCAACTTTGCTTCAAATTATCCATATAAGAATTGATCAGGAAATATTTTTTATTATGTAACTTAAGAAAGTGTAGGGAGTTGTCCAAAATGGCCTAGTTTAGTTTCTTTCAAGAAAATACCACCAGAGATATTATGCCTCAAAGTTGCCGAAAACTCACATGTGCACTGTTGACAGCTGCACTATGGGGTCAAACAAATCCCTGGAAGCATTGAACTAGTGATCATGAACCTTTACCAATGTTTATTGGAAACATGTTTGAATGCTCACAAAAAATATCAGCAGAATCCATGATGGTCATGTGGGAACTCCTCCCAAAATTAGACCACTTGGCACGGAATGGCCCAGAAGTATAAGTCTAACGTTGAAAAGAATGGCCCTTACACGAGACACTGTTAAAATCCTAGTAGTTAACTGCCAAAACACTCACAGTCAAGTGCCAGGGTTTGAAGCGCTCCTGAAAAGCAGTCAATACTAGATACAGAAAGCTAGCTGAAACCTGAAGTTGATAACAGTAAGATTTTTGTCCAAAATTTTTCAGTGTATATCTAAAAGACGGACCAACAGGAAATAGAGGTGGTGTATTTGTCGCAGTAGACAAGAAACTCAAATTCACCGAGTTAGAAATTGATGCTACACGTGAGATTGTTTGGGCAAGACTCAGTATCAGGAGTGAACATAAAACAGTATTGGACCCAATCACTCACAAGATTCACCTCCTGATGTAACTGAAAAATTTAGAGAAAACCTCAGTTCACTTGTACATAAGTTCCCCAATTATACAGTAATCATCAGTGAAGACTTTAATCATCCAATAATAAATTGGTAAAATTACAGTCTTGTTAGTAGTGAGCATGACATGACTTTCTGTGAAAAACTACTATATGTCTTCTCAGAAAACTAACTAGAACATATAGTTCAGAGCCCCACTCATGATGGACCTCAGTATATATTAGATCTAATGGCAATAAATAGGCCTGACCCCTTTGAGGATGTAGATGTCAGACGTGGTTGGGGCAGAAATGATCACCAATATACAAAGATGTACAACGTTCAGTAAACTAGAGAAAAAGGCAGTAATGTCATATCTCAGCGAAGAACTTTCAACACAGGACAGGATCATGTAAAGGAATTATGGCTCACATTTAAAAAAATCATTGACTATACACTGAATGGATATGTACACTGTAGAACAATTCTTAACGTGAGGGTCCATCCACAGTCTACAGTCATGGCAAAGAAACTTCTAACGAAACAGAATACTGCATAACAGGTGGGGAAAAAAGCATAGGGCTACAGATACAGACATGCTGAATGAAACACATATGGCTGCCAAGAGAGCAGTGTGTGAAGCCTTCAATGATAACTACAGCAGAATGTTGTCAAATGATCTTTTACAAAGCCCAAAGAACTTCTGGTTGTCTGTGAAGTCTGTTAGTGGCATCAAATTTAGTGTCTGCACAGTCGCAAATGTGGCAGGAACTGAAATTGAGAGTAGCAAAGCAAAAACTGATATGCTTAACCTCATTATCAAATATTCCTTTACACAGGAAATCCCAGGAGAACTGGCCTAAATTAATTCCCGTAATACTGAGAAGACGAGAACTTTATGTTAGTGTCAGCAGCTGAAATCATTAAAACTGAATGAAACTCTAGGACACAATGGAATCCCTGTCAGATTCCATACTGAACCTGTAGCTGAGTTAGCCCCTTTTATAACTACAATCTACTGTGGAGCCCTCAAACAAAAAATTGTGGGCAATAGTTAGTAGAAATCACAGATCATACCTGTTTACGAGAAGGGCAGCAGAAGTGATCCACAAAACTATTGTCCCGTATGCCTAATACTGATGGGTTGTAGAATCTTAGAACATATTCTGAGCTCAAACAAGATGTGGTATTTGAACAGAATGACCTCCTTCATGCCAAACAGCATGGATTCCAAAACCATGGAGCATGTGAAATCCAACTCACATTTTTCTCACATGACATACTGAAAGCTTTGGATCAAGTGTGGGTGGATCATTTCCAATACATAAGGACCTGAAAAATTCACATTTTGTGATAAATGTAAATATAGATGTGAATTCTACCTCAAGATGCAAAAATGTGAATTTATCTAAAAGATGCTATTTTATAGCGAAATGTATTCAGATGAACTAATTTATCAGAGATAACTTTAAACAGCCTAATTTTCTGCATACAGATATTAAAATGTAACAAGTTTTTGGTTATTGGTATTGTGCACTGCCTGGTGAAGTCCGGTTTGAAAAAGTAAAGTGCATAAGAATGTGTTTGCAAAACAAAAAGAGTGCATAAATGCAATGACACATCTGTGCACTCAATGCTCTGGTGCCATGCCAACTGTGAGCAGTGGAATGGTCTGTGTAAAACACTTGCCACATAATGCAGTGTAGTACTAAGCTGTGAGATCTAGCACCTTAGAACAAAGAAACGAGTATGTTTGCTCGCTGACTACAGTTAAAAAATTGACATAATGTGAATAGATTTAATGTTGCAGTTTTAGGGAGCAGATGTTTTGAACTGTGATTGCATTGAATAGCTGTAGAGGTTGCGTCTGAACTACCTCGTTTACGACACTGCAGACTTCGGCAAGTAATTGCACAATAACTGTTATCAGATGTCTTTTGTTGTGTGTTGCTTGTTGTTCATTTTGTATTTTGAAATAAGTGGAGAGACTAATGCTGATCCATTATGGAGTTCGAGTATGAACCTCACAATACCAGCAGGAATCAGTGGTCCTGGTGACCACGTGTCAGTTATGCTCCTGCAGAAACACAGAATATGAGTGTAGGCTGTTGCTCTGCCACTGCTTATTTCCCTATACCACTTCTTTTCCCTCTGGGGGTCATAACTGCAATTTGTTTAGCCTCACAGGTGGCTGCCAGTTTATAGTGCCCGAACTTGGCACTGTAACAATTAAAAAACAAATCTGTTCAAAGTACAAGGGCGTTCAAAAAGTTTTGCACAGCTGTCTCTAATTTTTTTTTATTTTGTGCAGGAGGAGAATGAAATTCTTTGTGAACATACTTGGAACATTTAGCTATAAGTTGGTATTTAATAGTATTTTCTTTTATTTACAGGTGAGCCATAATGGACCTTGAAGTAGATGTCAGGTTGCGGGAACGGTCAGTGATGGAGTTCCTCTTTAAGACCGGCAATGACTCTGCCACATCGATTCACAGGAAGTTGCTCCCTGTTTATGTGGAGGACACAGTGGATCGCAGCAGTATCCAGCGGTGGGTGCAGTGGTTTAAAGAAGGTGATTTCTCTCTACTGGACAATCCATGATGCGGTAGACCATCGACGTCAGTCAGTGATGTGAATAAGAAGGCCATTGATCAAATCATCCAAAATAACATGTGTGACGACAGCTTGCTGAAATGACTCGTTTGTCATTGGGTAGTGTGGTGTCACTGGCACAGTCACTAGGGTACAGAAAAATCTGTGCAGCTCATCAGACTACACCATGACACTGCCAAACCCATTCACCCCTTATGACACAGGAGAAAATTGTTCTTCATCCTCCCTACAGTCCGGACTTGGTTCCGTCTGATTTTTACCTCTCTGGTCGTCTGAAGGCCCACCTGCGCAGTAAAACATTTGACGGTGAGAAAGACTGTATTTCCTGTGTAAAGTGATGATGTAAAAATAAATCCCCAGAATTTTACCGAAGTGCATTTACATCATGGAAAGAACGTTGGGCCAGATGCGTCATAGCTGATGGAGGCTACACTGAATAAGCTCAATGTATAGCTCAATGTTCCAAGTATGTTCACAAAAAATTTCGTTCTCCTCCTGCAAAAAATGAAAAAATTAGAGACAACTGTGCAAAACTTTTTGAATGCCCTTTGTATTTCGACTGCACCAAAATTCTTCCCGATATGCAAATAGTTATTTTTCATTCTACTTCTAAGCTAAATACCTTGTCGGTTCTATCCGTAGCATTGTCAAGTGTTGGTTGTATGGTGATGAATGCCCACAAAAGGACAAAATTAATATTCTGCAGATTTTTGTAATTACCGAATTGGGTGGGAAAACAATATTGAGATTAGATTAGATTAGTACTTGTTCCACAGATCATGAATAGGACACTTCATAATGATGTGGAACGAGTCAGGTTAATAAAAGGTGTCTATACAAGATATTACATTACACAAAATATTACATGACAATTTTTTTTTTTTTTTTTTTTTTTTTGGTTGAGGGGTGGGGAAATTACCCAATAACTATATCCAAAAATTTATCTAGTGAGCAGGAGTCGCCACTCAGAAATTCTTTTAATTTCCTTTTAAATGCTATATGGCTATCTGTCAGACTTTCGATGCTATTAGGTAAGTGACCAAAGACTTTTGTGGCAGCATAATTTACCCCCTTCTGAGCCAAAGTTAGATTTCACCTTGAGTAGTGAAAATATGGCTACAGTAAAACACCTTAAACCAGAAAAGCATTCAATTCACCAGTCACAAAATGCTGCTGCTTCTCAATAGATACAGTCATTAGTTCAAAGCTTAAAGAGAGACAAAAAAGGAAAACAAGCAACACTCATTTCAGAAAATAACATACTGAATTTTTTGCAAAAGCAAACATTTCAGTCAAAAACCTCCCTAATGAACAGAAATTTATTTCAAACCATTACAACTTTGTCTTCAGGCATGTAGTGTGATAACCTTCTAAATTTCTATGTCTAATCATTTACAAAGAAAGAAATGTGAATTTTGCTAAAAATAAATGCTACATTTTCAGCCCTATACAAATATAAAGAGCTGGAATCGTCTGGAGAAGATAAATTTTGAAGGTGGAAATGGAAGGTGCTACACATTCCAAATTCATCAAACCCTTTGGCACTAAGTTTGTTGTTGATAGTTCAACATGATGCTATGTTTTCTATTTGTCAGGTCAATTTATGTCCAAGGATTAAGTAAGCAGAAAACTGAAATTGACAGGAAGTAGTGAAATCAATGGTAAATGTCTTGCAGCGATGAAAGTCCTTTATTAGGAAGTAATAGGAAGTCAATTGTGTGTCCACTCATGTCGGCCATGATCACAGTTTAGTAATCTGCAGCTGATGGAACAAAAGCGGGAGAGTACAGTGGTTGACTTGCTGTCTGAA
Source organism: Schistocerca nitens (assembly GCF_023898315.1). Lineage (NCBI taxonomy): Eukaryota > Metazoa > Arthropoda > Insecta > Orthoptera > Acrididae > Schistocerca > Schistocerca nitens. The sequence continues at coordinate 98,345,014 of NC_064621.1, read as the reverse complement.
TCCCGTTTTGTGCTGTTCTTGACAAAATTCATGGAATAGGATGGGTTACAAGTTTGGAGAAAGGTGATCCCACAAAGTCCTAGGGCTGGCATAGATTTGCAGGCTTCAATCAGACAGATATCCAAGTGATAGGATGAGTGACAAAGCTTGGTTAGAAGAAATTAAGTAAAGTGACAATCTGTGTGTATTGTGTAGATAAAAAATCTACTTATTGAGTGGTGGCAGAAGAAGGAAAAAAAAATCTATTTAATGCAAAGCTTTCAGAGCCAGTGGCTCCTCCTTCCAGCAGAAGGGTTAAAGGAAAGGAAGAGGGGTGAAGGGAAATGAACTGTAGAGGTGTGAGAAAATGGGTAGAATTCAGAAAAGTCACCCAGAACTCTGGGTCAGGGGACACAAACCGGACAGGGTGAGAAAGAAAGATTTTCTTTTTCTGTTTGACCAGTTTTTACAATTCTGTCTCTTTCACAACGTTCCCTATAGATTTTTTTCTTTTCCAATAATTTTTTGTATCATATAGACCACTTTTGTGGTGAGAAACTCTCACCCACTCATTTCCTCTTGTTAACCACTGTCTGTTTTTGCTTGCTTTTCTTCCATTTTTCTATCTTTTTCCACTCTCTGCTTCTTTTTGCCACTCCCACCATTTGTACCACTCCAAACTGTCCTCACTACATCTCTTCTTTTTGAAAGAGTCTTTCCTTCTCATTCTGTCTGGGAAGTATCCCCTGACCCAAGGTTCTGGATGACTTTCCCTAAAACTATTTAGTTCCTTTCCCTTCACCACTCTTCTTCCCTTTCCATCCTTCTGCTGGGAGGAAGAGCCACTGGCTCTGAAAGCTTGCATTAAATAGATTTTTTTTTCTCCTTCTGCCACCACTCGAAAGATGATGAGACTTACCAAACAAAAGCGCTGGCAGGTCGATAGACACACAAACAAACACAAACATACATGCAAAATTCTAGCTTTCGCAACCAACGGTTGCTTCTTCAGGAAAGAGGGAAGGAGAGGGAAAGACGTAAGGAAGTGGGTTTTAAGGGAGAGGGTAAGGAGTCATTCCAATCCCGGGAGCGGAAAGACTTACCTTGGGGGGAAAAAAGGACAGGTATACACTCGCACACACACACACACACACACACACACACACACACACATATCCATCCGCACATACACAGACACAAGCAGACATTTGTAAAGGCAAAGAGTTTGGGCAGAGATGTCAGTCGAGGCGGAAGTACAGAGGCAAAGATGTTGTTGAAAGACAGGTGAGGTATGAGTGGCGGCAACTTGAAATTAGCGGAGGTTGAGGCCTGGCGGATAACGAGAAGAGAGGATGTACTGAAGGGCAAGTTCCCATCTCCGGAGTTCTGACAGGTTGGTGTTAGAGGGAAGTATCCAGATAACCCGGACGGTGTAACACTGTGCCAAGATGTGCTGGCCGTGCACCAAGGCATGTTTAGCCACAGGGTGATCCTCATTACCAACAAACACTGTCTGCCTGTGTCCATTCATGCGAATGGACAGTTTGTTGCTGGTCATTCCCACATATAAAGCTTCACAGTGTAGGCAGGTCAGTTGGTAAATCACGTGGGTGCTTTCACACGTGGCTCTGCCTTTGATCGTGTACACCTTCCGGGTTACAGGACTGGAGTAGGTGGTGGTGGGAGGGTGCATGGCACAGGTTTTACACCGGGGGCGGTTACAAGGGTAGGAGCCAGAGGGTAGGGAAGGTGGTTTGGGGATTTCATAGGGATGAACTAAGGGGTTACGAAGGTTAGGTGGACGGTGGAAAGACACTCTTGGTGGAGTGGGGAGGATTTCATGAAGGATGGATCTCATTTCAGGGCAGGATTTGAGGAAGTCGTATCCCTGCTGGAGAGCCACATTCAGAGTCTGATCCAGTCCCGGAAAGTATCCTGTCATAAGTGGGGCACTTTTGTGGTTCTTCTGTGGGAGGTTCTGGGTTTTAGGGGATGAGGAAGTGGCTCTGGTTATTTGCTTCTGTACGGCGCGCACACACACACACACGCATATCCATCTGCACAAATACAGACACAGGCAGACATATCCGCCTGTGTCTATATGTGCAGGTGTGTGTGTGTGTGTGTGTGTGTGTGTGTGTGTGTGTGTGTGTGAGCGCGCGCGCGCTAGCGATTGTATACTTGTCCTTTTTTCCCCCTAATGTAAGTCTTTTCACTCCCGAGATTGGAATGACTCCTTACCTTCTCCCTTAAAACCCACATTCTTTCGTCTTTCTCTCTCCTTCCATCTTTCCTGATGAAGCAACCATGGGTTGCGAAAGCTTGAATATTTGTGTGTGTGTGTTTATGTGTTTTTTATTTTATTGTGGCTATCAACATGCCAGTGCTTTCTCGTTTGGTAAGATATATGTGTGTGTGTGTGTGTGTGTGTGTGTGTGTGTGTGTGTGTGTGTGTGTGTGTGTGTGTGTTCTCCTGTTGCCACTTGGTGAGTAAATTTTTTATTGATTTTCATTGTTAAATCTGTGTGTATTGTATTATAAGCCACCAGAAACAAACAGTGAATTGTATCCAAAATTGAGTAGTGTTTGTGTTAGTTGTGATGAGCAGTGTGGACGGAAAATTGTTAGTAAAATATGGAAGTGACTGTATTTGTGTTGATGGGACGCATGGTCGAAACAGGTATGATTCTGAAGTTACCACGTTGCTATGATTGGATGATGCGTGGTAAGTATTTCTATATGTACTTGCCCCATTTCTAACCAGATGGTTAAATACATTTTTCAGCTATGTAAAATCAGAGGGTGGAAAAATTTGACCCAATGTGCTCTACATCTACACCCATACTCAAGCAAAACCACTCTGAAGTGCATGCCACATGGTATGTCCCATTGCATCAGTTATTGGGGTTTCTTCCCACTCATTTCACATATTGAGTGCAGGAAGACTGATTAAATGCCTCCTGCATGCTGTAATTAATCTAATCTTGTTCCCACAATTCTTATCTGATCAATAAGTAGGAGAATGTAGTGTATTCTGAGAGTTATCATTTAAATTTCATTCTTGAAACATTTTAAGTAGGCTTTCTCAGGATAATTTACCTCTATCTTCAAGAGTCTGCAGTTCAGTTTCTTCACCATCTCTGTGCGACACAGGTCAAACAAACCTGTGAGCATTTCTGCTGCCCTTCTGTGTATATGTTTAATATCCCCTGTTAGTCTTATCTAATAGGGGTCCCACACACTTTATCAGTATTCCAGGCTGGGTTGCATGAGTGATTTTTAAGCAATCTCCTTTGCAGACTGATGGCAGTTTTCCAATAAATTGAAGTCTATCACCTTGCTTACCCAGGAATGAGCCTATGTTATCATTTCATTTCACATCCCTGTTAGTATGAGTTAGCTGATTCCAACTGTGACTTATTGATATTGTGCTCATAGGATACTAACTTTTTTTTTTTATTTTGTGAGGTGCATAGTTTTACATTTCTGAACATTTAAAGGAAGTTGCCAATCTTAGCACCAATTTGAATTTTATCAAGATCTGACTGAATATTTATGCAGCTTCTTTCAAACAATACTTATATAGGTAATTGCACCAACTAATAAAAGTCTGAGGTTACTATTAATATAGTCTGCAAGGTCATTAACATACAACATGAACATCAAGGGTCCCAACACTCTCCCCTGAGGTACACCCAAAATTCGTTCTACAACTGATGATGACTCATTCAAAAATAACATGCTGCGGCCTCCCTACAAAAAAAAAATCCTCAACCCACTCACTCATAAATATTGCTTGGTACTCCTTATGATGCTACTTTTGACTATAACCATAGATGCGGTAGTCAAATGCTTTTCAGAAATCAAGAAATACTTATTACAATTGGTTTCAAATGTAGGCAAGATACACTACTGCACTATGGGTCTGTTTCATTTCGTAATATTTTACTGGTACTATTTTTGCCCTGTGACAGTTGCAAATTACATACTACTGAAAACAACTGCAATCACAATGTGTAAACTTTTTCTCCTAATTCATTGATAAGAATATTTACCACCCTGTTCCTCACAATTGATTAAAAAATATATAATAAATTGAGCACGTTTGTTTATACTCTCCAGTGGTCACCGCCTTGTAGAAGCACTGTCCATGTGCCCGGACGGGCTTGGGTGTCCACAAGATGCTGAGGGCTACGCTGGCAGTAGAACAGCTACTGACACGGTCTTCCATGCTGGACAATCTTCAGCAGAACCTGATGGAGAGTGTACCACTACATCTAATCCCTCCCATATTCAATCCCATAGTCCTTTCCAAATTCCCCAGAGACCCCAACCTGAGGTATGACACATGCCATGGCGAGAGGTGTGTGGCACTTGGGAAGATGAATTATTAATAAAGCCTCAGGGATACCGGGCAACCTCCCCGAGTGATAGCCTCGCACTATGTGGGGTTCTGTGGTGTTGACCGAATATACCCCCAATTACCATGGGACCAAAATGGAGAACATGAAACAAGAAGAAACAAAATATGAGGGACATAATGAGACCTCAAATACTTAAACACCTGGGTTGAAACTGATGGAAGCTGTTTCTACAACTGGATCAGTCAATAGACTTGTCTGAGAAGAGGAAACTGTCTCGTAGCAGTTTCACATGTCAGTTATTAAATCTTCATCTGGAGCTCAGAGGCGTAAACTTCTCAATGAACAAAAACAGAAGGAAGCCAGACAATGGACTCCTTAAAAAGAGTGGATCTCCAAAAAAGACTGCCTCAAAGTGAAGGGGACAAACGGTCATCTTCCACCTCTCAAGCAGAAAACAAGAAAAGAAGGGAGGGATCCAACACTCCCACTTATCAGGATAATTGTATCCAGAAAAAGCCGAGGCATGAATTGAGGAAACAGCCCTACATTCTCATGTTTCAGGATGGCAGTTATCTAACAGGGATATCCACTGCTCAACATGACCTCGCAGCAAGTGGAGATTGTTCTGACGGCTTCCTTTGAAAAGATCGAGAAGGGTAATGGTCCAGGGCCAAAATTCAGGAGCATCTGTCTGTATAAAGGTGCTCTTGTGAGGGGACGGGAATCGTGCTCTAGCATAAGGAGAAAGTGCCCAAGATATCTCCGTGGGAGGAGGCAAAGTTGCTGGTCAAGACTGTGGCTGAGCACTTTGAGACCACAAAGTTACCAATTTGGGTGCCAGAACTTCTTAAGGATACTCCTCCAAAGACTGTTCAGGAAAGTAAGGGTGCAGAAACAAAGATCTTGTCACAGTATCAGACAGTAATCAATCAGTAGGTTGTACTGGATGGCTAAACTATCGGGGTTGGAGTCAGTAAAATAGCCACGAGGGCAGTGCAAGAACAGTACCTGAGAGTGCACTTACAGTTCTCGCAGGTTACCATTAGGGTATCAAAGATATCTGAAGTAACTATCATGACAATATGGAAACTGTAAGTGTTGGAGATCAGCCTGCAACACAGTATAGGAGCAACTAACAGCCTCAGTCATCTTCTGAGAAGATGGGAGGTAGACATGACTGATCCAGGAAGCCCCCCCCCATCTATATAAAGGGAGTGTTTCAGGCCTCTGAGGGAACAGAGGTAAGCTGATTTATGCTAGAAATCTAAGGAACTCCAGAAGATGTTTTTATGCAAAAATAGAATTGCATTCAGGTGATGCCGGACTTTTGTTCCAGGGATGTAGTGAGGATCAGAACGAAACAGCATGAGGAAAGAAGCAAGAGAGAAATTGTATTGGCCTCAGCATACCTTCCTTATGAGGTCAGTACTCCTCCTTTCCAGAAAGTGAGAAGACTAGTTAACAGCTGCTGACAGCATGAACAACTGCTGGCTGGTGGTGATGGCAGTGCCTGCAACCTGGTGTGAGGAAGCAGTGATGCGAACAGCAGAGCTGGTTACCTCCTTTAATATTTATCCTAAATATGGGCAGGGATACTGTGTTTAAGAACATAAGAAGAGAAGAAGTAACTGACATAACTTTTAAGCCCATTCTAATAGATAGATATGTAGAACTACAGCATGTGACACTGGAGAAACCCTTGTCTGCCATTCTGACCTCATTTAGAAAACTGCACAAACAAAAATGTACCTTCGCGGAACAGGAATCTGGAACTTCAAAAGAAGGAGGTAAGAAGACTGTTCAACCTTGCAAGACTGAAAGGACAATGAGCAAGATATCGGAAGGCCTTTGCCAACTATCATCCTGGAAGGTATTCTGTGAGGAATTGGAAGGTATGGCTACTTGTGCCAGACTTCACAAAATCCTTACCAGACTACCAATTAATTTATGAAGTACTCTAGGAAAGAGCATACTCACTCTCAAGTGAGTATACAGGGACAATAGGATAGGCTAATTACGACTCACTTTCCTTAATGCACTCTGAGGGATAACACAGTCCAAGACAGAGAGGCAGCAGTTTACAGATAATCAGAAGGAAAACTGAGAACCTCCATGAGAATATGTTGATTAACAAATAATAATAAAATACAATTCAGTGTTGGTGGGAATGTTTCAGACATTCAAGTCACCACTTCCAGTCCAGATGGAATCTTTCCAGCTCTACTGCAACAAGCAAGACAGCATTTAATTAGATTTCTATGCAGGCTGTTTACAGTTAGCCTAGTGGCAGGAACCATTTCTCATTCTTGGAGGGCAGTGAAGATTGTATTCATTCTGAAACCAGGGAGAACAGATCATACCAAGGTTAAGGATATGATACAGATCTGTCTGTCCTTTCTTTAAAAGACATCAGAAAAACTGGTTAATATGCACACTAGAGAAACAAAGCTAACTGAGGCTCCTCTACATGTAAGTCACCAGGCATATCAACCAGGCTAATCATGTGAATTCGTCTTCACCAACTTGGAAAGGTGGAAAAGAACTACACTTTCAGGAATTTGCTCTCTGCAATCTTTCTGGATCAAAGGGGCCTTTAGCAATGCAACCTTTGGATCCATGGTTAGAAATGCAGAAGACACACCATAAAGACAATCACATGTAGGTGGATTAAGATAATGAAGATCATGTTGAGCAGAAAAAGGTAGGAACCATCATGATGAATGAGAAAACCAGAGGGCATCCAAAGGGAAGGGTTTTGTTTCCACTACTGTGGAACCTAGTGGTGAATGAACTCACTGAAGAGCTAAATACTAGACTGCTTTTCCCAAGGATATGCCAATGATTTAGTCATAGCAATACTTGGCAAATTTGCTAGTACTGATATAACACTGAACATTGTGAAAAACTGGTGCAGGAAACAGGATCTAAGGGTCAGCCCCAAGAAAACTGTTGTACCATGCACAAGAAAGAATATCCAGCACACTACTAGAATCTTAAGCTTCTCAACAAAGCTCTACCGGAAACATGACAGTTGTGTGCCATAAACGGAAGTTGTTAGGCAGGTTTCTAATGTTTCTACATCTGAAAGATAATGTCTTTTCAAATTTCTCACCAGTCACATAAGAGTGGTGCCAGTAGGACCACAATGAGGATGCAGATCAGGTTTGCTTTAAATAAATGCTGTAACTGTCATGAGTATTAATTACCTCCGAGATCGGACGTGGTGCGTTGATGTTAGTCAAGAATGCCTTTAAGGTGATAAAGGCATCACTGTCAACACCTCACCAAGTTTGAACAAGGTCATGCGATAGGGCTACAACATGCTCACTGTTCCTTCTATGATATTGCAGAAAGACTTGGCAGGAATGCAGCCACTGTACATGACAGCTGGCAGAAGTGGTCACAAGAATGCACAGTCGCGAGAAGATTGGACTCCAGACAGCCATGTGGTGTACCTGAGAGGGAAGACCATGGTATTCAGTATATGGCTCTGCCACATTGTACTGCATCTTACAACATTTACAAGACCTGTACTGCTGTAATGGGCCAATATAATCCTTGATTAATGTGTGCTTGAGATGGTGGTCAAGTATAGAAATGAAACTGAAGGAATAAAATGAAAGACATAATTGTAAAGTGTACCAAAGCTACAAAAGCATTGCACTTTGTGACAGGAAGAGAAATTTTTTTTTGACATTAGAGGAGTTATTAAGGTGGTACAGAGGGCTAACAGACTAAGGAGTTTGAAAGTTATTTCAAAAATGGCTATGCAGGGAGGCCCCAGAAAAGTGTACTTTGTGTTACAGAGCAGTTCCAGGCATGAATACTATGAAGTATTTGTAGGCACTCTGGTAAAACTCTTACACTTTGCTGTTTCTCTTCAAAAAATAATCCTCGAGTTGATAGGTGCATTCAGGTCCTGCATCGAACAAGGGACTTGCTCTCTATAAGGGTCATAAGGTTGAGCAAGGAAGCATTAGCATCCAGATGCATTGTCATAATAATTTGCAGCCTCAAAGCAGGTCTCAGTATTAAGAAGGTACATGGCAAGTGATACTCTTTTTAAATCATATCCCATTTACAATGGCCATTAGAGACAGCACATGTGCCGGATATCCCATGTCCTGTCCAGCTGCAAGGTATGTGTACTCTTTTCCAACATTATAGTTATGTTTTGCCACTGTCTTACTAAACATCTGTGAGTGGCTGTTTTAATAAATTACAAATTATTTCTATATGTATGCATGGACAGGTATATCTGTTCCTCCATAGATTTTATGGTGAAGTGCAACTAATGTTAACACAATTACAAAGCACCTTGAAAACATTGTGGACCCTTTACAAGACAAAGCAAATCAAGAAGCAGCACTACAGCAATCATCAGTTGCCAGCTCTTCAAACCGGGAGGCTGCATTATTCAGCAAAGGAGCAATGTTTCTAGTTATGATTGCAAATGTCAGCAAAGAAGTAAGGGTGCCTTTTATTATGGCATCATTAGACAAAATGGTACAGTAAACAACACGTTGGCCATTTACAGATTGCAAAGTAGTACAACTGCTTAACGATTTCAGTTAAAATTTGCTTTGTGACCCATCAGCCAGCTTAATGTTCATAAGACCACTGTGATGTTAATCCGATATGTAACAATATAAGCCTGCTTCAGAAAATGGTTTGACATCTTATGCAGTTCTTACAATTAACTGGCAACTTACCATGTACTACTTGGCCAGTAACCACTGTTTTGTCAGCATAAGTAAAATGGAGAGGCCCCACAGACAAGTTGTGACCTGTATGTGTCATGTAGAACTTGACACTGATTTTGCCTGACGGCATCTTTGTCAGTATCAAAGATGCTGGGCAGGTTCGTTCAATTTTGTTTGATGCTCTCAATCTTTTGCCAAAACTGCTTGTCATGGCAGATATTGAATGGTGGCAAATGTAGCACAAACAGGATCTCTTGCTGTCAACCATCCCTTCACCAGTTCTCTTTGTGAAGAAAACTTTCTCATCACCCTCCATCTTTAATTTCCACTGAAGAAACTCTGAAAATAAAACTAAGCTCAGTAACAAGTTCAAAACATAGCATGTATGTATTCATTCCGAAAATGATAGTGGATATACATATTGTGTTTCCTTACGTTCCATTGTATCAAACTCCAGTTCTTTAGTTTCCATACTTATTCCATGCTCACATTCCAGGTGACCTCTTAGCTCTTCCCTGGTATAGCATATAAAAACACCACACTCCGTACATGACAGCTTCAAAGTAATGAAAGAGATTACCTAATTAAATGGGGCCACCATTTCTGAACACACATGCACGGCAACAGCATTTCAGAAAGAAATGATTATGAAATAAAAATAAAAATATTATGTCTAATCAAGAAAATCCACTGACTAACAACACACAATATATATAAAATTTGAAACAATGTATTTATTGAGAGGGTAACTTGTGCTGAGAAATTATCACTTATAAAAAAAATCTGAAATATTAAGTTTACTCTTAATTCACTTTGACACAGCTACATAGTTGTGGTGCTCATTTAAAATGTCAGAAAACATATGAAAAACAGAAGCATGGGTGCAATCTCTCCTGTACAGCACAAAATATAAAATTATTCTGGGCCTCAGCAGTAAACAGGTAAGCAGTCAGTTAATACCCCAGATTTCAGCTTGCACGTGCCACTTACTACGGGACTCTAAAACACACTTTGTGCACATCCCAAAAAGCCTCATTGCCTGTGGGTGATTGGAAACAGTTCGCAGTACTGTATGCTGATAAACTGGGAGTAGTGAGAAATGTACTAATCTGATGCACCACGAAAATCTGACATCAGATGATAAGTGGCAGTTCAACAGTCTAAGACCAGAGACTGGGTATGGGACTGGTCCTGTAAGTGCCTGTGGCCAACCTGATTCCCTCATGACGTACAGCATCAATTATCATCATGTAAGAAGGCCTCGTTAACCCATAGACAGTGCACCCAGAGTCCAGCTGCTAACACATGAAACACATACAAACTGGAGCAGGCATGCCCTGTCCACTCCCCAAGACCAGTGGGTCACCTTCATCAGTTTTCTGCTATATTATCAGGTCCTTTGCCTCTCCATTTTCTGTGGTCCATTGCTTCCTTCTTAAGGGGCTCCGCAACGCCCTATACTTGCAATGTTAAAATAATGCTTATAAATTACATCTTTCCTCACAAAGTATTTGAGGTAGGAAGTTGAACTTTTTACAGATTATTTATTGGAATATGGGCTACAACTTAACACAGGGATTTTACAAAATTTTAGTTCAGTTATTAAAGATGGTTTTTTTTTCAATTGTAATGAAAATTCACAACATTTTTTTGCAATTTTTTATTTATATATTCAAAAATATACAGTTTTTTGGAAAAAGGCTGTGTTAAATTATGCACAAGGTACTGTGTAACATTTACTGAAAGTTTGAAACAAATATGTTTGGAAGATCCTTAGATAACATGTAATTAGTATGAGAAAATAAAAGTTTTGGGAATCGAGCGACAAAGATTGGATTAACTTTTTAGTGCATTCCAGGTCCATAGGATGGATTATCTTCATCCTCTGCAAACTCCTCCTCCAGCTTCCTCTTGTTCCTCCTCCTGTTTACTCTTGCTTGTATTTCTAGACTCTTTACAGCCCTGTCTGCAGCCCGAAGGCGTTCCTTGTCTAAAGCAAGCATCGCTCGTACCATGTTAGAATGTTATTATTTACAGTAATAACACATACCTTTGGCTTTCCAACATTTCTCCTTTTCTTAAAAGCCTTCAGAGGATTTCTAATAACTTTACTTTTACTCATTATTATACTTCAACAAAACAGAGACTCAAGAAACAGAATTAATTACAAATATTTTTGAGATAACGACAGAGTAAATGAACATGAAACAATCGACAATCACACCAGCGATATATATTGAACCATCACAGGTTAGCCACAACACATACTTTATCTCACATCACTAAAATGTACCTGATGAACACGGACGTTAATAATAACACCATTTGACAGCAGTTTAACAGCGCCACAGTGGGTCACGCCCATGTAGAACACATTCCAAAAAAAATTTAAAAATAGTTGTAGTCTTCGGAATTGAATAAATTATATATCTCTTAAAAGGTAATAGTCTGCAGATTCAGAAAACGCAAAAAAGTAAAAATTGAACTTTTCATGATTTTGAGCCTTTCCGGAACCCCTTAAGGCTGCTGTATGTTGTATCGTCCATCACGTCATCCAGTATCTGAACTCTCTTCCTTCCTTGCTTTCCTTTCCCTTCTACATAACCTTCTAAAACGGTTTTTATCAGTCCATCATTCTTTCGTAATATATGCCTGATCCAATTTCTTTTTCTTCTTTTTATTACATCAAGTAACTGTCTTTTCTCTCCCACTCTTCTCAGTACCTCTTCATTTTTTACTCTGTCCATCCAACTTATTCTTTCCATCCTCCGCCATGTCCACAGCTCAAAAGCCTCCAGTCTATCTCTGTCTTTCTTTCTCAAACCCCATGTTTCAGCGCCAGACAGAAGAACACTACATACAAGACATTCCCGAGTTCTCTGTCCAGAATGCTGCAGAGAATTCTCCTTTTCTTATAAAATGCCTCACCATTGCTATCCTTGTTTTAATTTCTGTACTGCACTTCCAGTCGGTGTCTATCCTGCTTCCAAGATACTTAAAATTTTGCACCTGTTCTAATATTTCTCCATTTAGCATAATTTTTATTTCTTTATTTCCTCCTAGTGCCTATACTTTTGTTTTCTTTGAGTTAAATTTCATTCCATGATTTTTTCCCCTACCCCCATGAACCATGGACCTTGCCGTTCGTGGGGAGGCTTGCGTGCCTCAGCGATACAGATGGCCGTACCGTAGGTGCAACCACAACGGAGGGGTATCTGTTGAGAGGCCAAACAAACGTGTGGTTCCAGAACAGGGGCAGCAGCCTTTTCAGTAGTTGCAGGGGCAACAGTCTGGATGATTAACTGATCTGGCCTTGTAACACTAACCAAAACGGCCTTGCTGTGCTGGTACTGTGAACAGCTGAAAGCAAGGGGAAACTACAGCCGTAATTTTTCCCGAGGGCATGCAGCTTTACTGTATGGTTAAATGATGATGGCGTCCTCTTGGGTAAAATATTCCGTAGGTAAAATAGTCCCCCATTCGGATCTCCGGGCGGGGACTACTCAAGAGGACGTTGTTATCAGGAGGAAGAAAACTGGTGTTCTACGGATCGGAGCATGGAATGTCAGATCCCTTAATCGGGCAGGTAGGTTAGAAAATTTAAAAAGGGAAATGGATAGGTTAAAGTTATATATAGAGGGAATTAGTGAAGTTCGGAGGCAGGAGGAACAAGACTTTTGGTCAGGTGAATACAGGGTTATAAATACAAAATCAAATAGGGGTAATGCAGAAGTAGGTTTAATAATGAATAAAAAAAATAGGGGTGCGGGTACGCTACTAGAAACAGCATAGTGAACGCATTATTGTGGCCAAGATAGATACGAAGCCCACGCCTACTACAGTAGTACAAGTTTATATGCCTACTAGCTCTGCAGATGATGAAGAAATTGATGAAATGTATGATGAAATAAAAGAAATTATTCAGGTAGTGAAGGGAGATGAAAATTTAATAGTCATGGGTGACTGGAATTCGAGAGTAGGAAAAGAGAGAGAAAGAAACATAGTGGGTGAGGGAGAGAAATGAAAGAGGAAGCCGCCTGGTAGACTTTTGCACAGAGCATAACTTAATCATAGCTAACACTTGGTTCAAGAATCATAAAAAGAAGGTTGTATACATGGAAGAATCCTGGAGATACTAGAAGGTATCAGATATATTATATAATGGTAAGACAGAGATTTAGGAGCCGGGTTTTAAATTGTAAGACATTTCCAGGGGTAGATGTGGACTCTGACCACAATCTATTGGTTATGAACTGTAGATTAAAACTGAAGAAACTGCAAAAAGGTGGGAATTTAAGGAGATGGGACCTGGATAAACTAAAAGAACCAGAGGTTGTACAGAGTTTCAGGGACAGCATAAGGGAACAATTGACAGGAATGAGGGAAAGAAATACAGTAGAAGAAGAATGGGTAGCTTTGAGTGATGAAGTAGTGAAGGCAGCAGAAGATCAAGTAGGTAAAAAGACGAGGGCTAGTAGGAATCCTTGGGTAACAGAAGAAATATTTAATTTAATTGATGAAAGGAGAAAATATAAAAACGCAGTAAATGAAGCAGGAAAAAAGGAATACAAACGTCTCAAAAATTAGATCGACAGGAAGTACAAAATGACGAAGCAGGGATGGCTAGAGGACAAATGTAAAGATGTAGAGGCTTATCTCACTAGGGGTAAGATAGATACTGCCTACAGGAAAATTAGAGAGACCTTTGGAGAAACGAGAGCCACTTGTATGAATATCAAGAGCTCATATGGAAACCCAGTTCTAAGCAAAGAAGGGAAAGCAGAAAGGCAGAAGGAGCATATAGAGGGTCTATACAAGGGAGATGTACTTGAGGACAATATTATGGAAATGGAAGAGGATGTAGATGAAGATGAAATGGGAGATACGATACTGCGTCAAGAGTTTGACAGAGCACTGAAAGACCAGAGTCGAAACAAGGCCCCGGGAGTAGACAACATTCCATTGGAACTACTGACGGCCTTGGGAGAGCCAGTCCTGACAAAACTCTACCATCTGGTGAGTAAGTTGTATGAGACAGCCGAAATACCCTCAGACTTCAAGAAGAATATAATAATTCCAGTCCCAAAGAAAGCAGGTGTTGACAGATGTGAAAATTACCGAACTATCAGTTTAATAAGTCACAGATGCTTAATACTAACGCGAATTCTTTACAAATGAATGGAAAAACTGGTAGAAGCCGACCTTGGGGAAGATCAGTTTGGATTCCGTAGAAATGTTGGCACACGTGAGGCAGTACTGACCTTACGACTTATCTTAGAAAATAGATTAAGGAAAGGCAAACCTATGTTTCTAGCATTTGTAGACAGAGAGAAAGCTTTTGACAATGTTGACTGGAATACTCTCTTTCAAATTCAGAAGGTGGCAGGGGTAAAATACAGGGAGCAAAAGGCTATTTACAATTTGTACAGAAACCAGATGGCAGTTATAAAAGTCGAGGGGCATGAAAGGGAAGCAGCGGTTGGGAAGGGAGTGAGACAGGGTTGTAGCCTGTCCCCGATGTTATTCAATCTGTATGTTGAGCAAGCAGTAAAGGAAACAAAAGCAAAATTTGGAGTAGGTATTAAAGTCCATGGAAAAGAAATAAAAACGTTGGGGTTCGCCGATGACATTGTAATTCTGTCAGAGACAGCAAAGTACTTGGAAGAGCAGTTGAACGGAATGGACAGTGTCTTGAAAGGAGGATATAAGATGATCATCAACAAAAGCAAAACAAGGATAATGGAATGTAGTCGAATTAAGTCGGGTGATGCTGAGGGAATTAGATTAGGAAATGACACACTTAAAGTAGTAAAGGACTTTTGCTATTTGGGGAGCAAAATAACTGATGATGGTCGAAGTAGAGAGGATATAAATAAAATGTAGACTGGCAATGGCAAGGAAAGTGTTTCTGAAGAAGAGAAATTTGTTAACATTGAGTATTGATTTAAGTGTGAGGAAGTCTTTTCTGAAAGTATTTGTATGGAGTGTAGACATGTATGGAAGTGAAACATGGACGATAAATAGTTTGGACAAGAAGAGAATAGAAGCTTTCGAAATGTGGTGCTACAGAAGAATGCTGAAGATTAGATGGGTAGATCACATAACTAATTAGGAAGTATTGAATAGAATTGGGGAGAAGAGGAGTTTGTGGCACAACTTGACAAGAAGAAGGGACCGGTTGGTAGGACATGTTCAGAGGCATCAAGGGATCACAAATTTAGCATTGGAGGGCAGCGTGGAGGGTAAAAATCGTAGAGGGAGACCAAGAGATGAATACACTAAGCAGATTCAGAAGGATGTAGGTTGCAGTAAGTACTGGGAGATGAAGAAGCTTGCACAGGATAGAATAGCACGGAGAGCTGCATCTACATCTACATCTACATCTATACTCCGCGAGCCACCTTACGGTGTGTGGCGGAGGGTACTTATTGTACCACTATCTGATCCCCCCTTCCCTGTTCCATTCACGAATTGTGCGTGGGAAGAACGACTGCTTGTAAGTCTCCGTATTTGCTCTAATTTCTCGGATCTTTTCGTTGTGATCATTACGTGAGATATATGTGGGCGGTAGTAATATGTTGCCCATCTCTTCCCGGAATGTGCTCTCTCGTAATTTCGATAATAAACCTCTCCGTATTGCGTAACGCCTTTCTTGAAGTGTCCGCCACTGGAGCTTGCTCAGCATCTCCGTAACGCTCTCGCGCTGACCAAATGTCCCCATGACGAATCGCGCTGCTTTTCGCTGGATCATGTCTATCTCCTCTATTAATCCAACCTGGTAAGGGTCCCATACTGATGAGCAATACTCAAGAATCGGACGAACAAGCGTTTTGTAAGCTACTTCTTTCGTCGATGAGTCACATTTTCTTAGAATTCTTCCTATGAATCTCAACCTGGCACCTGCTTTTCCCACTATTTGTTTTATGTGATCATTCCACTTCAGATCGCTCCGGATAGTAACTCCTAAGTATTTTACGGTCATTACCGCTTCCAATGATTTACCACCTATGGCATAATCGTACTGGAATGGATTTCTGCCCCTATGTATGCGCATTATATTACATTTATCTACGTTTAGGGAAAGCTGCCAGCTGTCCCACCATTCATTAATCCTCTGCAGGTCTTCCTGGAGTACGTACGAGTCTTCTGATGTTGCTACTTTCTTGTAGACAACCGAGTCATCTGCAAATAGCCTCACGGAGCTACTGATGTTGTCAACTAAGTCATTTATGTATATTGTAAACAATAAAGGTCCTATCACGCTTCCTTGTGGTACTCCCGAAATTACCTCTACATCTGCAGATTTTGAACCGTTAAGAATGACATGTTGTGTTCTTTCTTCTAGGAAATCCTGAATCCAATCACAAACCTGGTCCGATATTCCGTAAGCTCGTATTTTTTTCACTAAACGTAAGTGCGGAACCGTATCAAATGCCTTCCTGAAGTCCAGGAATACGGCATCAATCTGCTCGCCAGTGTCTACGGCACTGTGAATTTCTTGGGCAAATAGGGCGAGCTGAGTTTCACATGATCTCTGTTTGCGAAATCCATGTTGGTTATGATGAAGGAGATTTGTATTATCTAAGAACGTCATAATACGAGAACACAAAACATGTTCCATTATTCTACATCAAACCAGTCTCAGGACTGAAGCAACAACAACAACAACAACAACAACAACAACAACTTTTTCCATTAGCTTCAATGGCGTCCACTAAATCCTGTAATTCTTCTTCCAGGGTGGCGAGAAGGACCATGTCATCAGCAAACCTCAAACACCCTACTTTTCTTCCTCCAATTTCTACTCCTTTGTCATCTAATGACCATTGATCAATCATATTTTCCAAGTAGAGGTTGAAAAGGGTAGGTGATAGACAGTATCCCTGTCTTACTCCTTTTCCTAATCCGATCCAGTTTGTACTTTCTCCTCTCACTTTAATTGAGGCTTTTTGATTAAGATATAATGAGTTTACAAGTCTTCTGGTTTTCCAGTCCACTCTCTTTTCCCTCATAGTCACCAGCTTGTCCCAAGCCACAGTGTCAAATGCCTTCTCTAGAGCGATGAAGCACATATATAGGTCTCTTCCTTTTTCAATAAACCTTTCTCTTAAGATTCGTAGGAGCCCTATTGCAGCTCTGGTGCCCGTATTCCATCTAAAGCCAAACTACTCCTCGCCAAGGTTCTCCTCCATTACTTTTTCAAGTCTCTTATTAATTATTCTTAACATCACTTTGGCTGCATGTGAAATGAGGCTGATTGTCCTGTGCTCACTGCATTTCTTGGTTCCTTGTTTTTTCAGTATTGGAATCATTACTGTTGTCAGAAAGTCCTCCAGCCATTCACCACCGTCATATATTTTATTACATAACTTCAATTTTTCTCTTATTCCATCTGGGTTGAAGTATTTTAATATTTGTACCGGTATCATATCTGTACCTACTGCTTTGCCATTTTTCATTACAGCTATGGCAGACTTCACTTCTTCCATTATGATGGTTGGTCTTTTCTCTTCTTCACTTACACTGTTGAGTGATTCAAGTTCTAGAGTTTCTGGTCTGCGATCATTCTTCCCATCCCTGAAGGACATCGTCACGATCTTTGTACACTACCTCTTCATCTTTACTCAAAACGTCCATAGCAGCACTTTCTGCTCTGTTTTGATCCCATGACATAGTCTTTACTCTGTTGTATAATAAGTCATATCTTCCCTTCCTGTCCAGATCTTCAATTGCATCGCTTTCCTCTTTTAGCCTTTTTTCCTAGCCTGTTCTGTTTCTCTTCAGAGTTCATTATTTAACCTTCGGTACATCTTTCTTGCATCTTCAGTGTTCATGTTTTTAAATTTTCTTCTCTCCTCCATCTTGGAAATCATTTCTTGCGTTACCCATGTTTTTTTTGCCCTTTTCCGTTTTACATATCCTATATTTTGATGTCCTGCTTTAATGATTCCTTCTTTCACCATGTTCCAGTACTCATTGGCATTATCAGGTAACTCTTTGTCTCGTAATGTGTTTAGAAACTTATACGACAGCATTTCTGTACTTTGTTCTTTGTGGGATCTTATCTTCTCTAGATCCCACTTCTTCACCATGGTCGCCTTCTTCAGTTTTTTCATTCTTATTTCTATTTCTGCCATAATTAAGTTGTGGTCACTATTAATATCTGCACCTGGTAATGTGTGTACCTTCTTGATTCCATTCCTGTATCTTTCTTCTACCAGCATAAAATTGATTTGGTTTCTGTATTTATTCCCTGGTCATTTCCAAGTGCAGAGCCTCTTCATGTGATTCTTGAACTATGTATTTGGCACTATCAGCTCCCTTTCCCTGCAGAAGTCAATTAGCCATTCACCTCTATCATTTCTCTTTCCAAGACCATGACTGCCTACTATATTTCCCTCTACCCTTTTTCCCCACAATGGCATTCCAGTCTACCATTACTATTTTGCAGCATTTTTTATTTTCATCCATTATTCTCTCTATTACATTGTACATTTCCTCTACAATTTGGTCATAATGTTCTGAAGTTGGCATATACACCTGGACAATCAGTAAATCTTTTTGTGCTCTTTTCAGCCTTACACCACACATTTAGCCAATTCCTTTATCATAATCATTCCTACTCCATTCATTCCTTTTACTTCTCCTCCTGAGTAGTACAATACATATTCATCTGACTGTAACTCTCCACATCCATACCATCTTACCTCAGCAACTCCTATGAGGACCACATGATTCTTTTCCAACCCTCTTTTAAGGTTTTCTAGTTTTCCTGCTTGTAGCAGAGTTCTAACATTCCAGGTATCAATTCTCGTTTTGATTTTTTGCCTCATTTCAAGTAGTCCCCCCAGGAGATCCCTATGGGTAAGGTACTTCAAAATGTTCAGTGCTTTTATTTATTTATTTATTGTTCTGTGGGACCAAATTAAGGAGAAGTCTCCATGGTCATGGAACGAGTCAATACATGAAATTATAACACGATATTAGAAACAGATAAAATGAAATATAAAAAAAAAACATTCAGGTGACAAGTCGAAAGTTTAAATGAAGACAATCAACAATGTAACACTGGAATTTGCTTAATTTTCTAGCTCTTCCAGGAGCTCCTCGACAGAATAGAAGGAGTGAGCCATGAGGAAACTCTTCAGTTTAGACTTAAAAGAGTTTGGGCTACTGCTAAGATTTTTGAGTTCTTGTGGTAGCTTATTGAAAATGGATGCAGCAGAATACTGCACTCCTTTCTGCACAAGAGTCAAGGAAGTGCATTCTACATGCAGATTTGATTTCTGCCTAGTATTAACTGAGTGAAAGCTGCTAACTCTTGGGAATAGGCTAATATTGCTAACAACAAATGACATTAAAGAAAATATATACTGTGAGGGCAATGTCAGAATTCCCAGATTTTTGAATAGGGGTCGACAAGAGGTTCTCGAACTTACACCACATATAGCTCGAACAGCCCGTTTTTGAGCCAAAAATACCGTTATTGAATCAGAAGAATTACCCCAAAAAATAATACCATACGACATAAGCGTATGAAAATATGCGAAGTAGACTACTTTTCGTGTTGAAGTGTCACTTATTTCAGATACTGTTCTAATGGTAAATAAAGCAGCATTTAGCTTCTGAACAAGATCCTGGACATGGGCTTTCCACAACAGCTTACTATCTATCCGAACGCCTAGGAATTTGAACTGTTCCATCTCGCTTATAATATGCCCATTCTGTCTGATCAAAATATCGGGTCTTGTTGAATTGTGAGTTAGAAACTGTAAAAACTGAGTCTTACTGTGATTTAGCATCAAATTATTTTCCACAAGCCACGAACTTATTTCATGAACTACATTATTTGTTACTGTTTCAATATTACACACAAGATCCTTCACTATCAAGCTGGTGTCATCAGCAAACAGAAATATTTTTGAATCACCTGTAATACTAGAAGGCATATTATTTATATAAATAAGAAACAGCAGTGGCCCCAGCACCGACCCTTGGGGAACGCCCCACTTAACAGTGCCCCATTGGGACTGAACATCACTACCACTCTCAATATTGCAGAGAATTACCCTCTGCTTTCTGTTCTTAAAGTAAGAGGCGAACCAATTGTAAGTTACTCTCCCCTTACTCCATAATGGTCCAACTTCTGCAGTAATATTTTGTGGTCAACACAGTCAAAAGCCTTCGTTAAATCAAAGAAAACACCTAGCGTTTGCAACCTTTTATTTAATCCGTCCAAAACCTCACAGAGAAAAGAGAATATAGCATTTTCAGTTGTTAAACCATTTCTAAAACCAAACTGAACATTTGACAGCAAATTATGTGAATTTAAATGCTCCAGTAACCTTGTATATACAACCTTCTCGATAACTTTAGCAAACACCGATGGCATAGAAATAGGTCTAAAATTGTCAACATTATCAATGTCTCCCTTTTTATAAAGTGGCTTCACTACCGAGTACTTTAATCGGTCAGGAAACCGACCACTCCTAAAGGAAAAGTTACAGATATGGCTGAGAACTGGGCTAACATACATAGAACAATACTCCAGTATTCTGCTAGATGCCCCGTCATATCCATGAGAGTTCTTGGTCTTTAGTGATTTAATTATTAACTCAATCTCCCTCTTGTCAGTATCATGGAGGAGCATTTCAGGTAACAGTCTCGGAACACTTTTTTCTAAGAGCACTATATGATTCCCTATTGGGACTAGGTTTCTATTTAGTTCACCTGCTATATTCAGAAAGTGATTATTAAATACTGTACATATATGCGACTTATCAGTAACACGGACATTCCCACTACGCACTGACTCTATATCCTCGACCTGTCTCTGCAGACCAGCAACTTCCTTTACGACTGACCATATGGTTTTAATTTTATCCTGAGACTTAGCTATTCTATCTGCATACCACATACTTTTTGCCTTCCTAATAACATTTTTAAGCATCTTACAATACTGTTTGTAATGGGCTGCTGCGTTTAGATTTTGACTGTTTCTAACGTTTTGATATAATTGCCACTTTGTTCTACAAGATATTCTTATCCCTCTAGTCAGCCACCCAGGCTGCCTGTTTGTGCTAGTACCCTGTTTTAAACGTTCTAACGGAAAGCAACTTTCAAAGAGCATGAGAAAAGCATTATATTTATCGTCTACTGTATGAGCGCTATAAACATCTTGCCACTCTTGTTCCTTTATAAGGTTTACAAAGGTCTCTACAGCAACTGGATCAGCTTTCCTGAACAGCTGATGACTATATTTAACATGTGTTGCAGCTTTTTGGGCCATTGCCTTTAGGTCTTTCAGCTGTGGAATCCACAACAATGTGGAGTCAAAACTGAGGCCCAAGAAGTGCAGAGTGTTTAAAAGAGAGACTGGTGTTCCACGTACACAATTCAGGTACATTAAAAATAAGATGAGAATGATTAACACACACACACACACACACACACACACACACACTCCTCTCGGCAGAAAATGTAAAACAAGTGTTTGTAGTCCACTCCTCCAACCTCTTCACTGTAAGTTGCAGCTGATGAGTTGCTGTCGCAGTATTTGAGGAGGATCAGAAAACTGTTAAATCGTCCACAAATAAGGATCATAGCACTGGGCTCCTTACCATAGACATGACATGGTTTATAGCTGTGGCAAACGGGGGACGCTTACAACACTGCCCTCAGAAACATCATTCTCCTGTACAAACCAATTTGACAGCATGTCACCAGCTTGGTACCAAAAACAGTGCTTTGATAGGAAAGACCAAATGGAGATGAGGAGACGGCCACGACGTCCCATTGGTGGAGCTGCCCTAGAACAGTGGTTGCCCAACATTTCCTCTGAAGGAACACTGTGAGGATCTTGGTACGTTGATGGAACATCTTATTTATTTTGAAGGTTAATAAAATTTTTAAAAAATGAGAAAAATTTATTTTATTGAGCGATTACTTCAATTTTAAATTACAGCTAGTCACATAGAAATCACAATAAAATTTTGAAAAAGAAAATATCTCCAAAAAATTAATAGTAATAATAATAATAATAATAATAATAACAATAATGAAAACCCATGTTATTAATAGTTTTTGTGGAGCAATGATTCACTTCCCATGGAACACAAGTGTTCCGTGGAACAGTTTGAGAAAGCCTGCCCTGGAATACTATGTCTCCGAGTAGAGTTATATACCTTGCTGATGTCAAAGAGTATACCTATACAATGCTGTTTACAATGAAAAGCCTGCTGGATAGCTGCCTCCAGCTGGGTCAGGTTGTCAGCAGTGGATCAAATCTCCTGAATCCACCTGTGAGTGACTTACGAGCTGTCTGGTCTCTAACATACAGATCTGACAATGGTTAGCCATTTGCACCAAGGTCTTTCCCAAACAGGTTATTAAGACGATGCTCTGGTAACTACTGCGACACGTTTTGCCCTTTCCTGCTTTGGGAACAGATATCAAAATTGCCTCCCTGAATGAGTTGGGAAAGTGGCCTGTCCGTCATAATGAATAAAAACATTGTGTGAGGACTTCCTTTGACACTGGTTTCAAGTTCCACAGCATGTCCAGTCATGGCTAGGTGCAGTAAAACAAACCACAGACAGTGGTGAATCCAGCTCCCATACACAGAATGGGCAGTTGTAGGACTCTGAATTGATGGATCTGAATTCCAACTCACCCCTTTCCATTTGGCACAGTAAAGATAGAACACTAGGTCCTTGCTGGCAGTGGAAGTAGCCATTGCAAAATGCTCTACCATTGTTCGCGTAATGTCTCCAGATGTTGTTTGGATACACCCATTTTTCAACCATGCCACTATAGGCAACCAACTGTCTTTACTGGACATCCTCCTGATGGCTTCCCATGCTGTAGTGAAATAAACGGAACAGTTGATAGAATCCAAGAACACTTGCTATGACCTCTTGTTTGCTCTTCTTGATGAAGTGTCAAACCTTGGCCCTTGTTAAGTGAAAGGCTGCGAGATTTTCCTCCGTTGGGCGGTGGTTAAACCATCGCAGAGCCACACGCCTTACCCAGATTACTGAACAGCACTCATAAGCCCACTATTGGACAGGTAGCCTCCTAGAATGACAAGAGAGGACATTAGGATGGAAAAGTCAGTGGTTTGGCAGATTACTTGTGTGATACGGTCCATCCATTCCTCAATGCTTTCATGAAGTGTTTGGCTGCACAGCACCCAACTGGCCCTACTGATCATCATCATGGTGACATTTTTTCTGTGAGAGCTCCATCCAGTAGGTGAAAACAGAGTGGAAAGTTGTCACTGGAATAAAGGTCACCAGTGACTTCCCACTGTACAGAGTCTGCAGGGGCTAGAGAGCATACAGAGAGGTTGATGGCTGAGAACAACCCAGTAGCAGCAAAGAAATGAGTGAGAGTGCTTGTGTTGAGGATGCATAACTTATGTGACTCAATGAGGCTCACCAAAACCTGACTCCTAGGGCAAGTAGAGGTCAAGCCGCACAACAGGTGATGGACATTGAAGCCTTCCTGTAGGAGAAATCGTCGGAGCTGTTCTACAAGATCCATGAGAAACTCAGTCTTATCACATCTTGTGAAGCAGTGATCCTCTGACACACAAACTTCAACTGCAACTGCTTGCAGATCAGTGGCCACGGGGAGAGCAGACAGTGGTGTGCATTATTGACAAATACAGTAATCCCTCTCTTAGCCCTATCCCTACTGGGGTCATCTTCGCAATAGAGGGCATAGTCCCTTAGTACAGGGGTATCAGATGCTTTAAACAAAAGCGCAGGGGCATTCCTGTGCATGGAGTTTCCATGTGTCCTGAACCCATGAATGTTCCACTTGTAACAGAACATATTAAACGCATTACTTTACCGAAGTATGCGATACCCTCCAAATTCAACCAGTTTAACGAGTATTTATAATTATAGAAAAGTTATTGTGTATGTTAACAATGATTGCATAACATGTCTCCATAAACAGTCAACCCATTAAATTATACTGAATAACTGACCCACACAAAAGTTAATATCACTTGATCACTGATACAGCATATGTCATCACGTAAAAACACTAAGTTCATCTTAAATAATTAATATGAAGTAAGAAAAATAGTGGCCAACTTAGGTATTTTGGATCTCCTTAAAAAAAAATCACCCAGTGAAACCTATTTGTTCACTAGGAGCATTTTCACTCAGTATTCATGTAATCAATCCTATTTTAGGCGAAAACCAATGTAATTCTTAATAATTCATGTTATTTACTTATTTATGCAAATTAGAGAAGTCAATTGACAAACTTCTAAAAAACGGCCTTTTTGTAACAAAGAATTATTCTGTCAAGTCAACAAATCTGTCTGTCATTTTAATAACATGTTAAATTATGTCACTCAATGCAAATTAATAACTTTTCTGCACAAATTATGATAACAGATGTACATGTGACTTATAAACTATATCTCTTTTTAGTAGTTCTTTGACAATGTTATAAATACAAGCAGCAAGAAGGGTCGGGGGCACAGTCGGAATGTCACTTTGGTAAAGTGTGTTTGTGTGTTATTGTTTGAGGTGGATAAACAATGCAAAGAACATGTAAAGGAAGAACTACTTTGTGTTGTGTCATGGTCTTTGGTGGACAGTGGAATTAAGATGGCCACCAAAGTAATAAATATTTGAAGTTTACATATTTGTTGGTTTCGCTCGTTCTTTATCATCAAAAGCACATAAAAAACACGGTACATCATGTTTTTCACCCTAGACAACCAGATTTAGAGCCAGCATCAGCATCGAGACACAGCAGCAATCCAGCAAGTAGCAGCGATTACCACAACACAGTGGGAGTGAAATAGTGTGATTATAGCAATTAGCAATATCTACAACTAGGCGACCATTACAAAAGTGGGGGCTCGTCCGGGATCTTTAAGTGCAGTGTGGCAACAGTGAAAAAATGTCAAAGTGGGAAAAAAAAAAAAAAAGTGTGTATGTGCGACTACGAAAAACTATCACAACGCTCGGAAGATTAACGTCTGGATTATGTCAATGGAATTCATCAATCAAGATTTCAGCTTCGATAAAACCGAATAAAAGTGAAGAAAGCCAACAAGAACACCGATCACGACATCATAGCATAGCTACATAAAGCAAGGTATTTTGTTGTTGTTGTCATAAAAAAAATTTAATAGTTAACATGTCTCTACCTGAGAGTGATGAGATCGTAGGAAATGTAAAAATTGAACAATTAAACTTAACAGAGTGGCTAGCAGAGTTTGCAACTCAAATAAGCTCGCAACTTAAACAATCGAGTGAACAAGTGAGTTTGAAACTTGAAGAAAACACAGATAGACTGGATAAGTTAAGTTTGAATTTTGATCTATTAAGTACTCGTCCCAATGAGAAGTGTGAGGAAATTAAAACTACCCTCAGTAAGGACACTAGAGAACAGTTGATACACTTCAGAAAAGAATTTCAAGTTAAGGTTGAAAGTTTAAATGAAAACATACAAGCTAACACAGACAGCATTGCTGTCATCTACAACAGAGTAGATACTGAAGTTGAAAGATTAGATCAGAGAATAGACAAAACATCAGAAAACCTTAAACAAGAATACAACCTGTATACCACTAATGTAGATACAAAAGTAGAAAATATACACACTAAATATACACAATTGGAGGACGCATTGATGTGCAAACAAACGATTTACAATCAAAATACAATGTATGGGCACATCCAAGTGAAATGCTTTCCTGGTGAAAATCTGCACCCTATTGATTTTATTCACCAATGTAAGGATATGTTTGTTATAGGAATGTCAGATAACATAAAAATTAAGTTAGTAAAACGGTTTCTAGAAGGGGAGGCCCTATCCTGGGCAAATGAGAATAATGATTCTTGGAATACTTTTGAAGAGTTTGAAGCTAAATTTACTTGTAAATTTTGGTCACAATCCATACAAGCCAGATTAAAGTCAGAATTTCTAAATGGACCAGTGTATAGAGGGAAAGTAGGGGGAATGCAAAAATTTTGCAGAGATCAATTGAAAAAACTTGCTCACTTGAATAACTCTTTGATATTATGACACAAATTGATGTTTTAAAAAGAAGGTTACCAGAGAGACTGAAGTGGGAATTGGTCCATGGACCAGACGATTCAATGGAAGAGTTCCTGAAATTTGTAGATAGATTAGACAGGGCCTTGGAAAGAGAAAATAACCAGTTTTGGCTCTGGCAACAACCAGTATGGGGGTGGGGGTGGGGGGGGGGGGAACAGGAATGTAAATAGAGATTATTATGGGAGGAGAGACTTTGAAAATTCTGGAAATAATGCTCCAAATAGGGGAGATAGGAGATATGAAAATGATTTCAGAAGCAATACACAGGAGGGAGGATGGAGGAGAGATAACAGGAATGATAGAAATAGGTATTGGGGAAGAGAACAAGATAGAAGGGGGTTTGTTGAAACTAGTGAATAAAACGACAACTACAAATGGACAGACCAAGGGAACCAGCCGGGAAACGGTGGACAGTCCCACTAGATGTCCGTAGTTTTGGGGCTAGACAATATTATGACAGGACAACACATAACTGAAACTGGAAAAGGAGAGGATACAATGTAAAGAGTAAGTACCATGAAAATACTGATGATGTTAGAATGAATAAATTAGAATTTAATAAAAGGTTTTGGGATACTATGAGTAAAAGTGATACAGTTAATAAAAACAGTGTTCAAGCACAGGTGGTTAGTGAAAGAGCAGAAGTTGAAGGTATTGCAGAGTTCCATAGTTGGGCTAAAAAAGATACTGGTGTTAATAACAAGTCAGACACACCACAAATAGAATCTATTTTGGGGGGTTTATTTGATAAGAAGGGGGACGACGAAGTGTTTAATGGAGCCAAAGACTCAATTGCTGAGATTCAGATACATGGGGTTGTTGTGGAGGAGGAGGAAGAAGTAATAGAGGGACATTTAAATAATGATCCAAAGTCAAGTGATGTTATTGATGAGAGTGTGGAGGAAGAAATAAAAGTATTTGTAGAATTGAAAAGTGATTATGTGGTAAAGGTAAGTGATGTGACGAACATGGGTAATAATGAGGTTAATTTAAGTGAAATGCAGACTAGGGACTGTGTATCTGAGGACAAGCTATTGCCTATTGGGAACTATGAAACACTAATCTATGAGAATGGTAATAATAATAATATTAAAGAAAATATAAAGGGGTGGAATGTAAATGTGTGTTTTCAAGAAAAAGGGGAAAAGTTTTTAGAAGTTTTGTGGAAAAACTATGGAAACTGTATAAACAAAGATGCCTTTTGGAAAGAATTAGCAAAGGTAAGTGCAACCTTGTATCCTACATGGTGGACAAGAATCCGTAGTGGACTTTATAAAAAATGGGGTGAAAACAGTAGTTTGTTAAGTGACAACACAATGTTAAGAGGAACAGATGAAAACAAAGGTTTATATTTAAATGTCAATGCTTTGCAAACAGAGAGGGGTGTGTCTAAGTGTAGGAAAGAGACATTGGACTTAGGAACTAAAGAAATTGAAAATGATCTATTGTTTGAAAATACTGAAATAGACAAAGATGTTGAGCTAGGTTGTCCATATGTTAAAGTAAACATTGACAAGTGGGAAGGAAGAGTATTAGTAGACAGAGGAAGTCCTGTTTCTGCCATCACTTCTAGACTTAGAGATAAGCTCAGAAATTCTCAACATTTTCCTGAGATACCAGTTGTTGGAATAATAGGGAAAGGAAAAGCTACACAGTTCAAACCAGGGGACCTTGTACTCGTCAAGACACAAGAGAAATCAAAGTCAGCCGAACTTAAAAAGTTTTTTGATATTTACATTGGTCCATTTGAAATAAAAGAAAGCCCACATCCTAATGCGTATAGACTTACCTTTGCCAGATCAAGAAGGTTATTTGGATTAAGAAACATCACTGAATTGAAGCCATATAAACATGATTAAGCACATTTCCCTGTTTGAATACAGTTACTTATCCCATTTTCCGTAAACATATTATCAGCAAAGATTTTTACTGGGTGTGTCAAATAGTAACCACCACTCATCCTACAGACCCTGGAAAAGTTCCAGATCTCTGAGACAATGTTTTTATATTTTTATTGTCACTATTGAATATTAAATTTGGAGACATCTTCTTTACTTGCAAGGGGCAAGTTTAACCATGCACCCAAAGAGGTGACAAACATTTATTACTTTCTGTTTGTATTGTTGAATATGGGACATACTTGCACCAAATATAAAAGACAATGTAAAAATTGTTGTGTAAGACCCATCATTTTGTTACTATTCTTTTCTTAGGCATAAGCTAATCAGATTTTCTACAGCTAATCAGATGTTCACCAAGTTTGATGTCTGTGTAATGTTGTGACCAATTTAAGTGTGCAATTTTGATATTCATATGTTCTTGTACTGTCTTGACTATGTGTCTCAATGGGAGACAATATATATAAAATAAAAAACTTTTCTTTTTTAAAAAAATGCGTATTATATTCATACATGTGACTTCTCTAGTGTTTGTGTTTATATGTCATGTCCATACTTATAATCATGTTCTTTGTTTTCATTTCCTTTATGTGGCTCAAAAAGAGCCGACAGTTGCAATATTTTCCTATGGACATCTGACCTGTCCATCTATGTAATAAATTTATGTTCCTTCTATTATCTTGATTATTCTGTGACTCAATGAGAGCTGACTTTGAAATAATTTACATATATTTTTTATATATCTTAGGATCGCATGTGATATATTTGTGTCTGTTTTTGATCATTTTCCATGTGGCTCACTGGGAGCAAAGATTAACAATTTTTTTTTTACTTTCATATATTACTAAATATTTTTATTATGCTGTCATACTGAGAGCCATAACACAAAGTGCATTTGAAACAACACAACTAAAATATTTGCAGGAAAAAGTCATTTTGAAACGGTGTAACGGTCACTGTATACATACACATTATGCATAGTAAAACAAAAAAAAAACAAAAAAACAAAATTATTAAAGTAGTACTTTTCCAAATTTTAACCATTTGACACATTTGTCCTAGTCGGCTAATATCATTAACATTCTGTAAATGATATTACCCGAGGGGGGTATTGTAACGGAACATATTGAAGGCTTTACTTTACCGAAGTATGCGATACACTCCAAATTCAACCAGTTTAACGAGTATTTATGATTATAGAAAAGTTATTGTGTATGTTAACAATGATTGCATAACATGTCTCCATAAACAGTCAACCCATTAAATTATACTGAATAACTGACCCACACAAAAGTTAATATCACTTGATCACTGATACAGCAAATGTCATCATGTAAAAACACTAAGTTCATCTTAAATAATTAATATGAAGTACGAAAAATAGTGGCCAACTTAGGTATTTTGGATCTCCTTAAATAAAAATCACCCAGTGAAACCTATTTGTTCACTAGGAGCATTTTCACTCAGTATTCATGTAATCAATCCTATTTTAGGCGAAAACCAATGTAATTCTTAATAATTCATGTTATTTACTTATTTATGCAAATTAGAGAAGTCAATTGACAAACTTCTAAAAAACGGCCTTTTTGTAACAAAGAATTATTCTGTCAAATCAACAAATCTGTCTGTCATTTTAATAACATGTTAAATTATGTCACTCAATGCAAATTAATACCTTTTCTGCACAAATTATGATAACAGATGTACATGTGACTTATAAACTATATCTCTTTTTAGTAGTTCTTTGACAATGTTATAAATACAAGCAGCAAGAAGGGTCGGGGGCACAGTCGGAATGTCACTTTGGTAAAGTGTGTTTGTGTGTTATTGTTTGAGGTGGATAAACAATGCAAAGAACATGTAAAGGAAGTACTACTTTGTGTTGTGTCATGGTCTTTGGTGGACAGTGGAATTAAGATGGCCACCAAAGTAATAAATATTTGAAGTTTACATATTTGTTGGTTTCGCTCGTTCTTTATCATCAAAAGCACATAAAAAACATGGTACATCATGTTTTTCACCCTAGACAACCAGATTTAGAGCCAGCATCAGCATTGAGACACAGCAGCAATCCAGCAAGTAGCAGCGATTACCACAACACAATGCATTTTAATGGTGCCAACCTAACATCAGGTGCTAACAAGCTCCGTAAATGGGAGTGAAATAGTGCGATTATAGCAATTACACACTGCACTATGGAAGCCATTTATCATGGGGGTTGCACTTTCACCTGGTTTTTTCCGCCATGGAGGAGACCCACAATGG
Organism: Schistocerca nitens; assembly: GCF_023898315.1. Lineage (NCBI taxonomy): Eukaryota > Metazoa > Arthropoda > Insecta > Orthoptera > Acrididae > Schistocerca > Schistocerca nitens. Next base: position 98,314,714 of record NC_064621.1, on the reverse strand, counting down.
ATGGAGACTCGGTCTTAGGGTGCAATGAGTGCCCCAGGCTGACATCAACATCCATCAGCTCTGAAGATGAATCGTGAGAGACGTCAGAGAGAGTGACATTGACACTGATGACATCATCATCGACTCCATCAGTGGCTGATTTTTTGCTTTTGGCTGATTTTTTTGCTTGGGGAAGCTTCAGAGCCACATCACACAAGTGATGGTGGTGGTGGTGGTAACACTAGATGGTGGACTGGACTGAACCTTAAGAGGGGCAAGAAGCTCCACAGACTTTTCTGATATTCTGTCAGGAAGCATGGGTTTTGAAGTAACTGCAGCAGCACAAGTGCATTGACAAATGCAAGTACTAGTGCTAGTGCTAACACTAGTAACTTCAGTTTATGTTGCAGCATTAGTCTCCTTAACTGGCTGTTTAAGAAAAGGAGCAAAGGAGGTAGTGAAAATGGGGGATAGCATGGCTTTATATATTTTTCTGGCCTCATCATATAGGATGCGCTTCACAGTTTTAAGCTGTTCTATTTTCCTTTCTTCAACACATACACTGCAGTCCCTACCCCAGACAGGATGATCCCCAGAGCATTCACACACATCAGAAGGAGGTGAACAAGCAAATCCGTTAGCGACCTTACCACATTTGCCACAAGTGACTTCTCCTTTATGTCCAACAGTAGTATGCCCAAAGCTCTGGTATTTGAAAGAGCGCATTTGGTTGGGAGACATCAGGCCAGATGCTTGTGCGAAGGAAACCTGCCTTGATGCATTCTGGGTATTTTCGCTGTTTAAAGCAAGTATAAGTGAGTCTCAATTAACCAGTTTGCCATCCATCCTTTTCATTACATTTTAGACACCCACAGTGGCTTCTTTGCTCCATTCAGCTTATCTTTGGGAATGCCGACTGAACTACAGCAAAAGTATTGTAGCGTGCAGGGATCTGTAGTATGGAGCTCAGTCTCAATGGATATTCCTTGGCTTTTTGCAGGTTTGCCACTTGTTGGGAACTTGGGGTTTCAACCAACAATATCCCATTTCACACCTGTTTGACAAATTTTAAATAATGTACCTGCAATCCACCCTAAAGCTTTTTCAAAATAAAATGGTGATACTTTCACAAAGCTGCTCTCTTTCCTTATTCTGACTAGCAACAAGCATCCAGTTACAATATACACAAGAAATATGAAATGTTCCTGAGTCTAGAGGATTGGTTACATGAACCCTCTTGTCAGATTGAGTGTTAGTACCTACCTGCAGCCCGCCCATTCCCCTGGAAGGAGGAGGAGGAGGAGGAGGAGGAGGAGGAGCAAATTTAGAGGTTTTCATCTTGGACCCATGAGCAGCTCGGGATATAAAGGTCCACTCAGACAGAGCCCTGCTTACCAGAATAAGCCTCGTACAACTGAAGTTCAACAGTTTCCCCAGAGGTTGCCTGCTAATGACTGCTCTACCTTAACAGGCCTGCATCTCATCGGCATGCAGCACACCTTGAGATTGAGGTTTTTCTTTATCAGGGTGTATACATGGACAAAAAAAAAAATAAAAAATTCCCAGATTATTTTCTGGATTTCAAAGTTAAAAATACACTTTCTCCTGGGTGAAAGTACACTTTTTCCATGTTAAGCAACACTACACTTTTCCTTGGAACTGTAAAATTTATAAATCCTTTGAATGGTTATGGTTTTATACACCAGCATAGAATTTGACAGTCCTTTAGAGAACCAAACTAGTAAAAAAAAAAGTGTTGGAAAAATCTTTGATGTGCAGCAACATGTATACTGCATATTGTTGTATTATGAAAGTATAAATATGAATTCCATCAAACACCGCATGTTATTTCCAAAGCATTGAAATCGCGATTGTAAGCCAGTCGTAGCTCATGTCACATGATCTCGCCAGCGGATATTCAGAGCAAAGGACACATGATGTAGTCAGGCAATAGCAATATCATTGTTAAGTAGTGTGTGCACACAAATAGAAAAAGTTAATGGTTTAAATTAATATACATAGTGTTGCTATGAGAAAATCAAAGCTTTCATGTATAATATTGGTCTCTAAGATTAATAAGCTGTAACATAAGCTAAGCTTTCACATATAATGTTGATCTTTTTGCATATGTAACACTTTAAGATACATCACACAAATGTGACAGTAAAATTTTTAATAATGACATAAATGTCTGATCTTCTGGGCTTGAAATTTTTCCAAATGGTCATCCTCAAATAGTTAATTTTTAAATGAGAGTCAAACGCTCTGTGATTTAAGAAATTCATGGTACATTCTCGCACACAGTTCATCTTGCATAAACGGACATTTACTTTGAAAGTAAAGCTTTTCAAACAACCGCAATATTTTCCCACGACCTGTTAGAGAAATAGATCTGTTTCAGCAGTTGCCAAAGAGCGCCAGATAACAGGCGTCACCATGCGTGTGCAACTACGATGACGTAGGAAGCTTGTATGTTGATATGTGTAAAACAGTAAAAGATCTTACATTCTGTCATAAATGAAATACTCCAGAGTATTGGAATTTCGTGAACCATACTAACATGATTATTCGGCTTAAAATGCACATTCATATGTCCAGATTCGGATGTAAATTTTCTTGGAGTACCGGTACTGTATTACCTCATGTTTGGTTCTTTATTATGGCATAACCCCATACGTGGTAGAAGATGAAAACATGCACCTTTGAAATGTAGCAAACAGATGAAACTAGTCAATAGTGTGGAATTAAACACTTCGTTTCAAATAAATTGACTACCTTAATGGAAAAGATTAATAAATGCCACATTTCTTTAGGAAACTGACAAAGATAACTTCATTGCTCTGTAAGGCATTTAATGCTTGACTGTCAGAAAGGTGAAAATAAAATAAAATCTGAAACCGATAACATATTTTAGCCTTCCGTCATTATGTGAATGTCTTTTAATTGACTTGATAGCTCCCGGCCACAGAAATCCGTTTTGTTTTCATTTGACGTGAGAGCAATAAATGGAAAGGAATCACTAAACATTAACATGGGTCATGTGGAGACTATCCAACTCCCCCCTACAGCTCAGACTGCTCTGTGCATCAGCCCTGGATCAACAATATTTCCGAACTGCAGCAATACTGGATAGTGTACGCCAGTAAAATTTTTCTGGGTAGCATCTTGCTGCTTGCCGCTACTGCTTATACAGCTAACAGTCAAATTCTGTAGCCAGAAGTGGGAGAAGGTACTACACAAGGACGACTCAACTGAGGATGCACGAGCCCACTCGCAACTACTCAAACGAATCTAATATAAAAAGTTGTGATATCGCGCTCATCGGAGGTTCAAATGGCTCTAAGCACTATGGGACTTAACATCTGAGGTCATCAGTCCCCTGGACTTAGAACTACTTAAATCTAACCAACCTAAGAACCTAAGGACATCACACACATCCATGCCCGAGGCAGGATTCGAATCTGCGACCATAGCAGCAGCGCGGTTGCAGACTGAAGCACCTAGAACCGCTCGGCCACAGCAGCTGGCCTCATTGGAGGCAATTCATTGTTATGAAGCACTGCACAGTCTTCCTAAAGCCTTTGACACGTTTTGCTGTTGGCAGGTGCTTGTATGAGCACTGTATTTTGTTGTGTATGGTGCATTTCCTTTGTTTTTTTTCTTACTTTTTCCCCTCTCATTCATGTTTTATCGCTGCAGTATTATTTTGCAGTAGCCGGATACAGTAATATGCTTTGTCAGAGTATTGTTTCTTAACAGTCAAAATTACAAAAAAATGAATGAAAATTAAAACCAAACAAAAAATTTCCTGGAATTCTAAAAAAATCCCAGGTTTTTCACAGATCTACCGGTTGTCCCAGGTCAAATGCACCCTGTATATAGAGGTTTTTACCATCCTCACAATCTGGGCGGTAAAACCAAGATCCCCATTTCCTGTGACACATAGTGTTCTGCTGTTGCACTATGCAGTACTTACTTAAGCATGCCCAGAGCTTATGGTGATGGAGGACTGGCAGCTCTAACAAGTCCCTAGCTCATGAACATCTGGTCACCAGGCACATACCCAGCAAATGAATGCTGAGCCAGAGCAAATTTGTCACAAACATATGAAATTGAAGTGTTATTTTAGAAGGAAACTTAATACTTTACACCGAAACTGAAAAATTTCTATGTATAGTGATATATTTTACTTACTTTTTGAGGAGCAGGTATGTGCATGTTCTTGCGATGATCGTCGGTAGCAATAGTCAAAAATTTATTATCATGCAAGTCACATGTTTCTTTACCCTTATTTAAATTTATGTCCATGTTGTGGAATGCTCTCAAATGTCTGTATAAGTCCGTCCTTAATGTAAAACTGGTACCACATTTTTCGCACATATTTCCACAAATATCTGAAATAAAATATGCAAGTACAAAATTGTTAATGGTCTTGTACAGGTGGCAACTATTTATTGTTACAAAAACTACATGTTGAAAATATGAACTTCCTGACGACCTCAAATTCTTTCTAGAAAATGTACACTTTCAGATAACTGTGATCGAATCCTTAACCATGTCTTGTAAATTCGGCTGTCAGGACCGAGAGTGCACCCCACAGCTGAATGCTTGTTGTACTGTATTCATTTTAGTTGCTTGTTGCATCTGTCTGACAAATCAGTGGAAAGCAAAGGAGGAATCTGACAACCAAGTTTGATCATTTATCTTACGGGTGACAGAGAGGGGGATGAATTCCCGATGACAGATGCACACATTCAAAGCAAATCTGAACAGCATGCTTCCTCAGCAATAACACCATATCATGTGGCATTACTGTCATGTATTGCAGCAATATTGATGGCAACATTTTTGCAACCAGAAACAGACATAATATACGGCTCCTGTAAACACATCTAAATACTCGTCTGTATGGAAATTTGGAATAAACTATTTACCTGGTAGCTATTTACTTAAAGAAGAGAAAAGATTTGCTTATTGCTTATTAAACCACATCAAATTTAAACATAATTACAGAATAAGTGCAAATTTTGCTAAAGCAGGTGTGGTTAGTGGTTTCTATATTGGGGAAGGTTGCGAAATTTACCTATCCGAAAAACGTTATGTGGAAAGGCTGTGTGAAAAGTTTACAATTACTTTTTAACAACAGTGGAACTGACAAGTGGTCATTAAAACTGAGATAATTACTGTATGTGAAACGTGCCCACTTTGCAGGTGGTTCTTCTGGCTCCAAGTTATGGTCAATGTCAAATGAGGCCGTAAGTGCAAGGAAATGAGATACATATTCAATATGTAACACGTCATCAAAATTCCTCTGCTAGAGTTCATTGAATAGAATGTAACAATGACTTGGATAAAAAAAACCTAACTACGAGAGGAAATCGTCATGTTGCCGGAAATTGTTCAGTCACACAGCCATGTTGTTCTGTAATCACTAGTGTTGTTATCCATACTTTTTTCCATGCAAACAACTTTTTCTTTTTCTTTTTACACACGGATTGCATTTCATGATTAGAAATTCCATCTAATGGACTCAGGATAGGAGGAATACTTCTCTATACTATCTTGCCATGAATGGCTGAGCCCCAAATCCAGGGAATGGCTGGAACTGAGACAAATACATCAATAAGAAAACTGCTAAAGGAAATATTACAACTAGGACCAAAGGACTACATAAATTTTCCCCAAATGTGTATTCAAACTATGGCTAGAGTGTGACAGAATGATCTGTACCATAGTCTGAGGTCTATATTAGGTTGGTATGTGATAATGTGGTTGACAGTTGGGAAGCCAAAAACTGTGAATGCCAAATAAAGTTTGTGGTAAGAGACTTATCTACACCGTAGTCTCACATTTATGTTCGGGACATATTTAATGCACTGTGTCATTTTTTACAATCTTTTGTCATAAGAAGTAAAACTAACTTAAATTACAAAAATCTATATTAGATAACAGACAAATTTCCTAAAAGTATATTGATGAAAATCAAAGTAAAGCTATCACTAACCCCTAAATTGTTTTGAACATCACACTGCTTTACTGGGTATGATCCTGTAGGAGGTGGCTGCTGTTGTTTTTTTTTTTTTTTTGTTTTAGGGCGCAAAACTGCTATGGTCATTAGCGCCCGGTCCGTGACTGAGGAAATAATAAAAACTGAAAATGGAAAACAGCAAAAATGGGAACGAAACTCAAAAAATTGGAGAAACTAAAAGCAGAAAGAAGGCTTAAAATTCCACTACAGAGAGGGGTTGGTGGTCCCCGAAAAAACTTCAAATGACTGACGTCATTTCACTGTCACTAATAAACTGGAGAACGCGGTCGGCTGAGCGCGTGTCATCTGCCAAAATCGACGATATATCAGGCGATAGCTGCAGACGGGAGCGTAACGGATTAAAATAGGGGCATTCAATTAACCCTGCTGTTCTGTTCACTTTTACTTGACATATATACTGTTCGGGTCAATATGACCCGACATATCAAAATGCTTTAGAAACATAAATTTTGGTACAGTTTTAGCTATCGACATTGTTGTTCTATTCCAGTACCTTGTTAGTAATAATAATAATAATAATAATAATAATAATAATGGTAATAATAATAATAATAACAATGCATACAACTTTATTGAGGGATATTTTTCATTTAAATATGCACATAAATTTGAAACAACAGACAGTTTCCATTACAGGCATTCAACTTAGAAAGCACTACAGTTTTTCCATACTTCTATTCTTATTGTTGACAGTTTAGACGTAAGTATTGACATTTTCTAACAACAGACAGTTGTCATTACAGATATTCATCTTAGAGCACACTACAGTACAGAACACACTACAGTTTTTTTATTACATTCCAACATAGAAAGCACTACAACTTTAGAATCCTCTCTTCTTACTGATTGTAGTTTAGGCACAAGTATTCACATAAATTTGAAACAACAGAATTTTCAATACAATCATCTTATAAAATACTACAGTTCTTTTCTTACTGCTTGCACTGTGGACACAAGTAGGTTACATGTTTCTTGCAAATATGTTTACTACATTTTCCACACACCATGTTTGTTTTATTGTCATTACTTGATGGACAGAACTTACAGCGTGCACGTTTTGTAGATTTTCTTGTTGTTACCGATTCTGACACACCACCCACATCATTCGGGTTTTGGATGCTTGTGACCATTCTCAAAGAATCTTCTGTTCTTGGGAAATGCGTTCTTGATGCAATATGTTCTTTTATCAGTGACTTTCCAAGTTCCTCCAAGAATATTCTCCTTCTAGTCAATTTGCTTGCATTCCAATTAGGGTCAACCGAAATCCACAAAACGTATGCATTATAAGCAGAAACATCAAGAATATTGTAGAAAACTATCATTGGCCACCTATTACTTTTTCGTTTGCATGTATATGTACCTAATAACTGATCAAGCGTGTCTACAGCACCTTTGGTTGAATTATAGTCCAAAATCATTTTTGGCTTCTTATCAGCCCTGTCACTGATTTCCGCATCATGGTGGAGAGTGCTCATAAGTACAACATTCTTGTGTCTCTTAGGAATATAATTAACCACAGTAGTGTCATTTGTGAAGTAAAATGAAGAGCTGTGTACCTCCTTGTTGGTCATTTTGTGTGGAAGCTCCGGCTTATTTTTCCGTATAGTTCCCAACATAGTCAATTTCCTTTTCAGAAGCAGCTGCCCCAAATTGTACGACGTAAAAAAGTTGTCACACGTGATATTCTGACCACGTAACTCAGAAGTGAGATCAGATACCACCCTCATTCCCTGATTTCTTTCTGGTGCCGCTCCACTCACCTTTCCTGTATAAATTTGGGCTTTCAGTACGTATGAAGTTTTGCTGTCACACATGGTCCATATTTTGATCCCATATTTTGCCGGTTTACTTGGGATATACTGCTTGAATGGACAGCGACCTCTAAATGCTACTAACTGCTCGTCAACAGTAACATTTTCTCCTGGATTATACAGTTTAGGAAGGACCTCTACCCACTTCTCCCAAATACTACGAATTGCGGCAAGTTTGTCAGTACGTCGTCTTTCCTCTCTAGTAGATTTCTTGTCAAATCGCAGGACACGTGATATCTTACAGAATGTTTCATGAGACATGGTTGCTCGAAATATGTTTCGCCCAGTATCTTTATCCCACAAACTTTTTGTAGACTCCCCATGAGATCGATATACACCCGCTAGGAGTAAGAGTCCTAAGTATGCATGGAAAACAGAACCATCAATATCTGTCCACTGTTCACCATAAACTCGCTGCCCTTCAATATTTGTCATCTCTATTATTTCATTTTGAAGCGCTGTGTGAAATACTGCTTCAAATGAACATTTTACATCAGATATTCTGCTGACTGCATACCTGGTAACTCCTGGGGTACTCTTGATGATGTTCGAAGCTGGTAGGCGACCATGTTGTGCTGGTGGATGCAACTGCCATTCTATATTCCCATTTTTAGAAAGAAAAGTCTCTACACTATTTTGTATGGGCTGTGGACTGTCGTAACTGTCATCGGAACACTCGCTTTCAGATGCATTGCTGATGTGATCTTCAAACTCAGAAAGTGATCCTTCATCTGGTGAGGCATTTACTATTTCTTCCAACTCACGATCATTCAATGGTCTCATCGCCATGGTGTCACAAGTCAAACTGGGCAGAAACAAAGCATTCCAATTATTGAGAACTGCCAATTATTATTTCCTGGGGAAAGCAACAAACAAGCCCATTGTTGTGAACGCATGGAGCTTTAGGTGATTGTTGAGAGTAAGTTGGAATGATGCAGTCACTATTCCCACACAACACAACAAAAATAATTTTCGCCATTTCCAGATTTTAGAAATAAATACGAGTTACACTAAACATATTTGTGTCGGGTCATTATGACCCGAACATTACATATGCAACTATTACAGTTGAAGCCCAAACTTCTTAAACTTTTTTAAAACCTTTTAAAACACATGCTGCTCATCCATTTTCAGACAAAGTCACAAAGTTTCATAAATATATATTGGTATTTACATAATGTAAAATAACGTTCATATTCGTTTCGGGTCATATAGACCCGAACAGAACAGCAGGGTTAAAAGGTGTCTTACCGTCCACAGCTGAGAGCAGTGGGGACAGAGTGGGGGAGGATCGCCGCTTAAAAGATGTTGATGGCTAAAAAGAAAGTTAAAATTACCTCCTCCCGACGACGCGTTCGGGAGGAAGAGGTCCAAGCGCAAGGAAGGGCTTTCACTTCCCGCAATTTATTATGGGGAAGTGTTGACCAATGCACATGCCATAAATGAGCAACTTTGCGACATAAACCGCTCCGTAGATCGGTGAAGGGAAGCGACTGAATAGCTGGCCGAGGAAGAGAGACTGCAGCCTTGGCCGCTATATCGGCCGCCTCATTGCCACAGATACCAGCGTGTCCCGGGAGCCAGAGGAACGCCACCGAGACGCCCCCCAGGTGGAGCAAGCGCAGACAGTCCTGAATCCGGTAGACCAGAGGGTGCACAGGGTAAAGAGCTTGGAGACTGAGGAGAGAGCTGAGAGAATCTGAGCAGATTACGTACTGTATCCGCTGATGGCGGCCGATGTAGTGGACAGCCTGGAGAACAGCGTAAAGCTCCGCAGTATAAACCGAACACTGGTCGGGAAGCCGAAAGTGATTTGGGGTGTCGCCAACAACATATGCACTCCCTACACCTAACGATGTTTTCGAGCCGTCAGTGTAAATAAATGTGGCGTCCGTCATTTGTGCACATAGAGCTGCAAATGCCCGACTATAAACAAGTGTAGGGGTACCATCCTTGGGAAATCAACAAAGGTCACGGAGCAGGCTGATCTGGGGACGGAGCCAAGGCGGTGCTGTACCCCAAGTTGTAAAGAAGGTTTTAGGAAAGCAGAAGGAAAGAGAATGGAGCAGTTGACGGAAGCGGACTCCCGGGGGTAGTAGGGAGGAGGAGCGGCCTGCATACCCTACATCAAAGGAGGCGTCGAAAAAAAGGTCATGGGCTGGATTAGCAGGCATGGAAGACAGATGGCTAGCATAACGACTCAGAAGGACTGCTCGCCGATTGGACAGCGGTGGTTCAGCAGTCTCAGCATAAAGGCTTTCCACAGGGCTAGTGTAAAAAGCTCCAGACACTAAACGTAATCCACGGTGGTGGATAGAGTCGAGACGCCGAAGAATAGACGGCCGAGCAGAGGAGTAGACTATGCTTCCATAATCCAATTTCGAGCGCACTAAGGCGCGATAGAGGCGGAGAAGGACCACTCGGTCCGCTCCCCAGGAGGTACCATTCAGGACACGGAGGGTGTTGAGCGATCGCAGACAGCGAGCCGAAAGATAGGAAACGTGGGAGGACCAGCACAGTTTTCTGTCAAACATAAGACCCAAGAATTTAGTGACGTCTGAAAACGGAAGGTTGACAGGACCTAGATGTAAGGAGGGCGGAAGAAACTCCTTACGTCGCCAAAAATTAATACAAACAGTCTTAATGGGAGAAAAACGGAAACCGGTTTCGATGCTCCAAGAGTGGAGGCGATCGAGACATCCTTGAAGACGTCGTTCAAGAAGGCTGGTCCGTTGAGAGCTGTAGTAGATCGCAAAATCGTCCACAAAGAGGGAGCCCGAGACATCAGGAAGGAGACAATCCATAATTGGATTTATAGCGATGGCAAACAGTACAACACTCAGCACGGAGCCCTGGGGTACCCCGTTTTCTTGGGAGAAAGTACGGGAGAGAGTAGTGTTCACCTGCACCCTAAATGTGCGCTCTGCCATAAATTCGCGAAGAAAAAGGGGCAGCCGGCCTCGAAAGCCCCAAAAGAACAGTGTGCGGAGGATGCCTGTCCTCCGACAGGTAACGTATGCTCTCTCCAGATCAAAAAATATTGCTACCGTTTGGCGTTTCCGGAGAAAATTGTTCATGATATAAGTGGAGAGAGCAACAAGATGGTCAACTGCAGAACGATGCTTTCGGAATCCGCATTGGGCAGGTGTTAAAAGACTGCGGGATTCCAGCCACCAAGCTAAATGGTAATTCACCATACGCTCCAAAATCTTACAGACACTACTCGTGAGAGAAATGGGGCGATAGCTAGAGGGGAGATATTTGTCCTTTCCAGGTTTCGGAATGGGAACGACGATAGCTTCCCGCCATCGTCTGGGAAAAGTACTGTTGGTCCAAATTCGATTATAAAGGCGAAGGAGGTAACGCAGACTATGGGTTGACAAATGCAGCAACATTTGGACATGGATACCAACCGGTCCTGGGGCGGAGGAGCGAGAAGAAGAGAGTGCATGTTGGAGTTCCCACATGGAGAAAACAGTATTATAGCTTTCGCGATTTTGAGAGGAGAAAGCAAGATGTCGCACTTCCGCTGCACGTTTCTTCAGGAGAAACGCTGGCGGGTAATTTGAAGAGCTCGAAATCTCAGCAAAGTGCTGACCCAATGAGTTAGAAATTGCGACGGGGTCCACTAATGTATCATGCGCGACAGTGAGCCCAGAGACTGGGGAGAAACTAGGCGCGCCTGAGAACCGTCAAAGACGACTCCAAACTTCCGAGGAGGGAGTGAAGGTGTTAAATGAGCTTGTAAAGAATTTTCAGCTTGCCTTCTTGCTATCGCAGATGACACGACGGCATCGCGCACGGAACTGCTTATAGCGGATACAGTTGGCAAAGTAAGATGGTGGTGGAAAACGCGAAGAGCACGTCGCCGCTCACGTATTGCGTCACGGCATGCCTCGTTCCACCAAGGAACTGGGGGGCGCCGGGGCAATTCGGAGGTGCGTGGTATTGAATGTTCCGCAGCTGTAAGAATAACGTCGGTAATATGTGTGACCTCATCATCGACGCTGGGAAAGTGACGGTCATCGAACGTCGCTAGAGACGAAAAAAGTGTCCAATTGGCTTGGGCAAACTTCCAGCGTCGCGGGCGCATATATGGCAGTGGAGGCTGCAGCCTAAGGACACATGGAAAGTGGTCACTCGAGTGTGTATCATCAAGGGCGAACCATTCGAAGCGCCGAGCTAGCGGAACAGTACCGATCGCAAGGTCCAAATGAGATAAATTTGTCGTGGAGGCAGACAAAAATGTGGGGACCCCAGTGTTGAGGCAAACTAGATCCGCTTGGTGGAAGACGTCTAGCAATAGTGAGCCACGTGGACAAGGATGTGGAGATCCCCAAAGTGGGTGGTGGGCATTGAAGTCCCCAACCAGCAAATAGGGGGGTGGAAGCTGACCAAGAAGATGAAGGAGATCAGCTCGTGCCATTGGTGTGGAGGATGGAATGTATACAGTACAAAGAGAGAACGTGTATCCAGAAAGGGAAAGACGGACGGCGACAGCTTGGAAGGAACTGTTTAAGGGGATTGGATGATAATGGAGAGTATCATGGAGAAGAATCATGAGTCCTCCATGTGCAGGAGTGCCTTCCACAGAGGGGAGGTCATATCGGACAGACTGAAAATGAGGGAGAACAAAGCGGTCATGAGGACGCAGCTTTGTTTCCTGAAGACAGAAGATGACCGGCGAGTAGGATCGTAAGAGGATCGACAATTCATCCCGATTGGCTCGAATGCCGCGTATATTCCAGTGGATAATGGACATAGGGTGAACAGAAAATGGAGGATTGTGACCAAGGGTGCTGTCAACTCAACGACTGCTCAGAGCTTGCGACCGACAGCATGGAATGGCATTCAGGAGCAGCTCCTGCCACCAGCGATCGGCCGGTTGACCGGCCATCAGCAGTGCGCCTCGGCGACACAGAAGACGGCCGAGGGCGATTTCCGCCAGGTGGCGCTGTAGATGGGACACGCCTTGGCGGAGAAGGAGAGGAACTGGGTTTCTTTGTAGCCTTCTTGGAAGTATGATGTTTAGATGAAGGAGGAACCGATGGTTGTGAAGTTGTACGTAAAAACTCTTCACGAGTATGCTCTTTTTTCGAAGAATTGGTGTCTGACTTTTGGGCTCGAGATTTAGCAGAACCCGACGAAGGGTGAGCCATAGAGTGGGCAGGCGAAAGTGGTGAGGTTGAACGGGCGATCTTTGCGCTGGCCGATCTGACGACCGTGGCACTAAAGGTGAGGTCGCAAGTCTGCGTGGCCGCCTCCTTTGTTGGCCGAGGAGAAGCATGGACAGTGCTGTATTTGCCTGTCTGAGGCACGGTGGGCTGTCGACTGGCGAATAAGTTTCGAGCAGCAAAGGTCGACACCTTTTCCTTCACTCTTATTTCCTGGATGAGCTTTTCGTCCTTAAAAACGGGGCAATCTCGAGAGGAAGCAGCGTGGTCACCCATACAGTTGATGCAGCGAGGGGATGGAGGTGGACAAGCACCCTCATGGGCATCCTTGCCACACGTAACACATTTGGCCGGATTGGAACAGGACTGGCTGGTGTGATTGAACCGCTGACATCGATAGCAACGCGTAGGGTTTGGGACGTAAGGGCGAACGGAAATTATCTCATAGCCTGCTTTGATTTTCGATGGGAGTTGAACTTTGTCAAATGTCAAGAAGACAGTGCGGGTTGGAATGATGTTCGTGTCAACCCTTTTCGTAACTCTATGAACAGCCGTTACGCCCTGGTCAGACAGGTAGTGCTGAATTTCTTCGTCAGACAATCCATCGAGGGAGCGTGTATAAACAACTCCACGCGAGGAATTTAAGGTACGGTGCGGTTCCACCCGGACAGGGAAGGTGTGGAGCAGAGAAGCACGCAGCAATTTTTTTGCCTGGAGGGCACTGTTTGTTTCTAACAACAGGGTGCCATTCCGTAATCGGGAACAAAACTTCACAGGACCTGCAATTGCGTTGACACCTTTCTGAATGATGAAAGGGTTGACCGTGGAGAAGTCGTGACCTTTGTCAGACCGAGAAACAACAAGGAACTGTCTGTGGCTGAGACTCAGTGAACTTACGTTTGTGAGCAGACATAGTGGAAGGTGAGGAAACCATTGCGGAAGAATCCCCCACGATTACCGGCGTCTCCGATGGCGCACTCCTCCCTTGTGGGGGCCCTCACTGAGGGCACTCCCGCCTTAGGTGATTGTTCACACCTCAGGTCACACCTCCCGACAAACGGACGGAGGGACCAATTGGCAGTTTCGGAAGGTATCAGCTCGGGTAATCACCCCTCCCTGGGCCTGGCCGTTACCAGGGGGTACGTACGCGTCCTACCTGTCGACCCGGGGCGGGGAATTACGCATTACCCCGTCACCGGCTACGCATGGGAGTGCGTGGGTCGGCCTTCGGACGCGCACAGGGAGGAAAAAAAGGGAAAGGGAAAGGAAAGAAGAGGGGTCTCAAACGCCGCAGCGGAGAAAAGGGCAAAGAGAAGAGGGAAGGAAAAGAGAAGGACAGAGGAAAGACAGAGGAAGGACGAAGACTTGCAAGTGTAGAAAGCAAGGAATTTGTAACAGTTTCGAGCGTCCGTCTCCGGACGTAGGCACAAACTATACTCCCAGAGGGGGAGAAAGGGAAGGAAAGAGCCAGAGGTGAGGGGGGGGGCGAATATGGGGGGTGGGGGGGGGGTGGGGGGGAAGGATGCGGAAAGGGAAGGTATGCAGCCCGGAAAGGAAGGAGGGCCACATTAGCTCGGGGTCCCGTGCTCGCTACGCACGTGTCCACAAAAGAGTTGTGGACCCCCTGGGGGAGGGGGGGGGGGGGGGCTGCTGTTGTTGTTGCTACTGTTGCTGTCTTCAGTCCAAATACTAGTTTGAAGCTGTTCTCCATGCTACTCTATCCTGTTGTTGCTACTGTTATTGTCTTCAGTCCAAATACTAGTTTGAAGCAGTTCTCCACGCTACTCTACCCTTCGCAAGCCTCTTCATCTCCGAATAACTACAGCAACCTACATCCTTCTTATTGATTGACTGATTGATTGAGGGGGGTTATAGGCCTAAATGGCGAGGTCATTAGTCCCGCGATTCAAAAGTTACTTGTGTAAGATAGTCATTCAGCTAAAAGTGGGTGGAACCAGACAGAGGTGTCAAACCATAAAGTGAGGAAGTTAAAAAACACACAGTAGAAGGCATAAAAGAGTAGGCCAAATCTAAAAACTGGAAAAGCAGAGAGATAAAAGAGCTGTCTTTGCACAGGGGAGTGGTCATTGTTTCCAGACCTAGAAAACATGAAGAGATGCCCGAACCACAATCTCCCTGACCCCGCTCCAGGAGTAAAGGGAAAATAAAAATCACTTTCACATACGAAACTGAGGACCAGTTCAACCATCCATGGATTGTCTGCTAATATTAAAGACAAGGAATCTGGAAGGCTATACTTAGTAACAAGAGCCAAAAGAAGGGGACAATCCCACCAATGTATGGAATACCATCAGTCTGTCCCAAAGCCATATTGTGGAGGTGCCTCATTAACGCAAGAGAAAACAATGGGTGACCTAGTATAACGAAGGTGTAGTTAGCATAATACAGTGGACTCCTGAGAGGAGTGGAAGGATGAGGTCAAACTGCAGTAGTCACTTGGATTGTGCAGAGTTTATTATTGACATCAGTAACCCACCAGATGTTATTTCACCTTTGGGCAGAGAGATTTGATGTGTATCCAAATACCTGCACATGGAATCATGAAAGGGAATGGGGCCAAGTATCTGCCCTTCTAGCCATCAGTGTATAGCCTGCAAGCTGCAAACGGAGTTGGTAAGTATTAAAACACTGTGGCGGGAGGCCTCAGAACAAAATGGAGGGCCCTATTAATGGCTAGCAGCTCTGCCATGAATTCACTACACGATCCTGGCAGTCAGTAGTGTTCCATGCCAGTAAAGACGTGAAATATATCCTGCCTTATCTATTATTTTAGAACCATCTGTGTGGAAGATGGAAGTACCCTGGAACTTTTCAAGGATAGAACTACAAGATGCTGGAATATCTTAGGGGCAACAGAGACCTTAGGATCCTGGAATAGGTCAGTCCGAATCCACAGTCGAGGCAGCGTCCAAGAGGGGTGTCAGAGGAAGTACATGGGCCACTGTCCAGTAAGTGGAGATGGAGATCCCAACAGATGGAAGTGAGACGTATCCCAACCACCAATCCCACCCAGGTGTGGGTATCAGGAGGGAGATATGCCTTATTTGAGAAGAGGTTTGGGATACACAGGATGGTCAGAAAAATCGTCAAATGGTGATTATATAAGAAACTATGAGTTGGCTCTGCCGTATTTGTAGATGAAGAATCCCCACTTCAGTGCGGAGACTGTCAACAGGACTAGCGTGAAAGGCGCCAATAGGCAGATGCAACTATAATGATGGACAGGGTCACTTAGTTTCAGTGTGGAATGAGCTGCGAAACCATAAACCTGACAACCATAATCTAATATGAACAAAACCAGAGCACAGTAAAGATGGAGAAGAGTAGCACGGTCTGCACCCAAAGATGTGTAGGCCATGAGCCGGAGAGCATTAAGCTTCCACATGCACTTAAGTCTTCAGTTATTGAATATGGGGCAGTCACATCACCTTGTTATGAAAACTAAGGCTAAGAAATGGGACTGTGCTACAACATCGAAGAGTTGGTCCTGTAAACAAAGTTCTGGGTCAGGGTGTACTGAAGGTTGATGGAAAAAACGCAGAACCTGCATTTTGAAATAAGAAACTGGAAGCCATGGGAGAAGGCCCATGCAGAGGCGCATCGGATGGTGCCTTTGGGCTGGCAATCAGCAGGTGCTATCGAGTGGGAACTGCACGAGACGCAAAAATCAACGTACAACGCTGGGGTAACCAGAGGCACAACAGAGGTTACAAGCCCATTGATGGCTATGAGGAAGAGTGTGACACTTAGAACAGAACCTCGTGGGATACTGTTCTCCTGGATGCGAGGGGTGTTGAGTGAAGTGCCAACTTGAACCTGGAAAAGCGAGTTCGATAAAAAATTGCAGAAAAAATCTGAAGGGGGCCACAAAAGTCCCAGTCATGAAGAGTAACTAAAATGCAACAGCGCCAAGCTGTGTTGTTTGCCTTATGTGGGTCAAAGAAGACTGTGACAAGGTGCCGGCAGTTAATAAAAGCCTCTCAGGTTGCTGTTTCCAATATGAGTAAATGGTCAGCTGCAGATCATCCTTCCCGGAAGCCACACTGATATGGGGGCAAAAGGCTCAGAGATTCGAGTATCCAACAAAGTCAGAAGTAAACAATTCTCCCGAGCAGTTTTCAAAGTATGTTGGTCGGGCTAATCGGGCGGTAGCAGAAATGTTGGATTCTTCCAAGGCATAAGGACAGGAATAACTATGCTCTCTTGCCATTGCAAGGGGAAGGCACCAATGAGCCAAATGCAGTTGAACACCCAGAGGTGATGTTGCCTCTGGGTACTGTTCAAGTGTTGGATCATCTGGTTGTAGATGGAATCCGGGCCTGGGGCAGTGTCATAAGAGGATAGGAAGAGCATGATGATGTGTTGCAAAGTGTGTCATAATGTGTTCTGCAAGAGAGCACCTGCAGGATAGGATCCTGATCATTATCACAAAGATCATCATGGGCTGAACAATGTAGGGAAGACATGAGAGCAGGAGAGGAGATCATGAGATCGATAGCAGAAAATGTGCTATGAGCAGTACTGAAGTGGGTAGGGGAACCGTCACTGAAAAGAGACAAATCAAAGTCTGTTATAAGTTGGTCAATTAGAAGACCCCTACTAATTGAAGTGGCTCTCCCTCGACATGGGGTGGTGCGCATTGAAGTCCCCGAGGAGGTGGTAGGGGGATGGGAATTGCTGTATTAAAATAGGCAGATCAATGTAAGGAAGTGATCTAATTGGAGGGAGGTAGATAATGCAAATGGTTATTGCTGGGGTCATTTGCACTCATACCGCTATTGCTTCTGGGTTGGTATGAGGGGGGGATCCAGTCACTGATGACATTGGTCCGAACCAAAGTACTGATTCCTCCAGGTGCTATGACGAGACACACACAATACTGACAGAATGCCCAATTACCCTGAAATGTTGGAGAGTGGTCATCATGGAAGTGCATTTCTTGAAGACAGACAGAACACAGGATAAAAGGAAACAAGTTTTTGTATTTCCAGTAGGTGACGATAATATCTGGTCACAGTTCTACTGGATTACTGTGTGGCAAGAGTCCAGATGATGATGATGATTATTATTATTATTATTGGTTTGTGGGGTGCTCAACTGCATGGTTATCAGCACCCATACAAATTCCAAACCTTTGCTCAGCCCAATCTTGCCACTTTCATGAATGATAATGAAATAATGAGGACAACACAAACACCCAGTCATCTTGGGGCAGGTGAAAATCCCTGACCCTGCCAGGAATCGAACCCGGGACCCTGTGCTCACACCCAGTCATCTTGAGGCAGGTGAAAATCCCTGACCCCGCCGGGAATCGAACCCGGGACCTGTTCTCGGGAAGTGAGAATGCAACCACGAGATCACGAACTGCGGACGCGACAGTCCAGGTTATATGTAAAGAACCTGAGGAGATGTCATGTAACTAGGTGAGTGGTTGTCACCAACGAGAATAGTGTGACAGCCACAAATAACATGTCAGACTCAAGTTGCGAGGGGGAGACGGCACCTCCAGAGACCCTGGGAGAAGGCTTGTACTGGGACTTATCCTGCCTGAGAGATGCCGAGGAGAGGTGGTCCAGGGGGCTAGCCCCACCACCAGCACACACTGAAGGAGGGCACTTCTCTGGCCAGGGAGGGGGAGCAGCACACAGATGCAAGAGCGAGAGGACTGCAGAGGAGGGGGAGATGAGAGGGGACAGGGCTGAGGTAGGAGGGGGAAAGGATTTAACAGGGGCAAAAGTAGAAGAAACCAATATTGGGTGGAGGCAGTCATATTTTTGGAGAGATCAGCATAAGATAGACGATCCTGGGACTTGCACTCTTGGATCTTCTTTTCTTTCTTGTAAACTGAGCAATCTCGCAAGCATGGAGAATGGCAGTCACGACAGTTGACATATGGGCGGCAGAATGCAAAGGCATCCCTTATGGAGTGGGTGGCCACAGTCCCCAGACAGAGGGTCCACCATACAGCAGGAAGACATATGCCCAATACGCGAGCACCGAAAGCACCTCATGGATGGTGGGACGTGCAGCTTCACATCACATCTGCAGCACAAAACCTCCTCTTGAAGGGTACGCCCTCAAAAGCCAGAACGAAGGTTACGGTATTGGTACAGTTGTCTTTGCAACCCCTCTACATGGAACAAAATGAATGCCACATCACTCCTGATTAGCTTGGGGTTCCTCATCAGTTTGGAGGATGAGATCCCTATGAAAGATCACTCCCTGGACCATATTCAGAGACTGGTGAGGTGTAGCAGATGCAGGGACATCATCAAGGGGAACACAGCAATAAGGGCTGCAAACTGGGTGGCAGATGATGCTGTGTCTTCCGAACAAGGCACAGCCAGGGCAAAAGCATCACAGGCGCAAAGATGCGAGTTGGTGCCAGTGCCATAGAGACTTTCCACTTGCACAAGTTCCACCAGCACTGAGAATAAAGATATTGACTTCATCTTGGCCAATTGTAGACTGAGAACAATGTGCCAATGACTGGACAACGGACAGAGGCCTACTCGGAAGACAGAAGAGCAGCTCTTGCCTACTTGCTTATACATCATCATCATCATCATCATCATCATCATCATCATCATCATCCAGGGCTGCCTTAGACAGCGGACATCATTTAGTGGACACTTTAGAAGTAAACAGACAGTAGTTGTAAATTGCATTTGCTACATACTGTGAAAGTTACCTATGATTATTTGCACTTAGCCATTGAGGGTCTTTTTTGTGTTCTATTCCAAGCAGTGTTGCAGACTCAATATTTAAACTAATCTCAAAGATAAGTAAACCTTTGTAACTCATTTGTGTCTCTCTGTAACTAACTTGTTGGAGTGTTGTAGAACCTTTGTCGTCCTATCCTGTTACCTGACCCTGGGGCATAGCTGTGTAATAGTGAGAAGGAGAAATTGTCTTACCGGTGTACTGCACCAGAAGCCATTTCACAAACTCAAACTCTATCTACCGCAACTACAGTGGCAACTCAGCCTCCACAGCAGTAGCCAAAAGGCCTTTACAAAACTGACGACGCGGGTTTACAAAAGAAGCATCTTTCATTAACAGGGAACCCGACTGCATCTAACTGAGAAACTACACTTTACCAAACTTGCCCTTGATATTCAACACAGAAAACAATGGCTTTGTGACAGTGAATGTCTCCCCATCCACCCTAGTACAGACCAGGTAGTGGACAAAGTGTTTCTTCCATGAGGCGAGCCTGGCCTAGTCCCATGGTGTAGTCCGGGAAGAGAAGGCTGCCAGGTCATACGAAGCAGCATTCGAAGATCCTTCATCATTCGAAGAGACAGCCATTTGAGACTGGCCAGATTTTTGCAGCTTGGTATGCTTCATGTGTCAAGCTTCTGCCCTGATATCACCCATTCTGATTGGGGGCTCTTCCCATGGGTGTCACCCAGCCACAGCAAGAGCCACCTGGCATGTCGGCTGTTGCTAGGATTTCCAATGCTCCAGGAAGACAAGCAACCACTCCCTTGCATACATAGGGAGGGGACAGCTCAGGTATCAGTAGTGTGATACCTGTGTTGTCAGTGGGCTTAGCCAGATGGGTACACTACAGACCTATCACACGGACTAGCTACACTTGTTGGTTACCTAGCCATACACGTTACGGAGGGAGTTGTTCCCAGATGGCTCACACTAAGAATGGAAAACTTAGAAGTGGAGGTCAAACCTCAAGTGGGGACCTAAATGCCAAAAAGGATGAAAAAAACTGGCAGGAGGAACAAAACTGCAAGCAATATAGGGAACCAGGTGGATAGTCAGGTCAACATAAATCAGAACACCGAAAAGAGAGAAGGAGGGGTTAGTGTGGAAGGAATGAGGATAGGTAGGGAGGAGCAGGGTGGAGGAAATGCAGCCAGGGGAGGAAGAATGGGCTGAAATAGCTTGGGGCACCATGTGCGCCATGCATGAACTCATGAAAGAATCGCAAGCCTCCTGGGGGGTACTACCTTCTAAATGGGCTTGCTGTATTCATCTCTTGGTGATCGCTTGATGTCTCAGAATGTGTCTTATTAACTGACTCCTCCTCCTAAGCAAGTTGTGGCACTAATTTCTTTTATCCTTAATTCTGTTCAGTACCTCCTCATTAGTTATGTGATCTACCTATCTAATTTTCAGCATTCCTCTGTAGCACCACATTTCAAAAGCCTCTATTCTCTTCTTGTCTAAACTGTTCATTGTCGATGTTTTACTTCCATACACTGTTAAATTTCATACAAATTCTTTCAGAAAAGACTTCCAAACACTTAAATCTGTATTCGACATTAAATTTCTCTTATTCAGAAATATTTTCTTGCCATTACCAGTCTATATTTTACATCCTCTCTAGAAATATTTTCTTGCCATTGCCAGTCTATATTTTACATCCTCTCTAGAAATATTTTCTTGCCATTGCCAGTCTATATTTTACATCCTCTCTACTTCAGGCATAATGAGGTATTTTGCTGCCCAAATAGCAAAACTCATCTACTACTTTAAGTGCGCCTCGTTTCCTAATCTAATTCCCTCAGCATCACCTGATTTAATTCAACTACATTCTATCATCCTTGTTTTGCTTTTGTTGATGTTTATTTTATATCCATCTTTCAAGACACTGTCCAGTCCATTCAATTGCTCTTCCAAGTTGTTTGCTGCCTGACAGAATTGCAGTGGCATTGACAAACCTCGAAGTTTTTATTTCTTTTTCCTGAACTTTAATTCCTCCAAATTTTTCTTTGGTTTCCTTTACTGCTTGCTCAACATACAGTTTAATAACGTTGGGGATAGGCTACACCCCTGTCCCACTCCCTTCTCAACCACTGCTGCCCCTTGACTCTTACATCTACCATCTGGTTTCTGTAGAAGTTATAAATAGTCTGTTGCTCCGTGTATTTAACTCCTGCTACCTTCAGAGTTTCAAAGAGAGTATTCCAGTATACTAGTTTTAGTATACTAGTTTATACACTTTCTCTAAGTCTACAAATGCTATAAATGTAAGCTTGCCTTTCCTTAACACCAGCTTAAAAGATAAGTTGGATGTGACCACATTTATCTGGAATCCAAACTGATATTCCCTGAAATCGGCTTCTACCAGTTTCTCCATTCTTCTGTAAAAAGTACATGTATTTTGCAACCATGATTTATTACACTGATAGTTCGATAATATTCAGCCTGCCAGCAAATGCTTTCTATGGAATTGAAATTACTACATTCTTCTTTAAGTCTGAGGGTATTTTGCCTGTCTCATACACCTTGCTCACCAGACGCAAGAGTTTTGTCACGGCTGGCTCTCCCAAGGCTATCAATAGTTCTGACTACTCCTGGATCCTTTTTTGACTTAGTGCTCTGCTCTGTCAAATTCTTCTCACAGTATCATATCTCCCATCTCCTCTTCATTTATGTCCTCTTCCATTTCTAAAATATTGCCTGCAATGTCATCTTCCTTGTTTACACCCTCCATATACTCCTTCACCTTTCAGTTTTCCCTTCTTTATTTAGGACTGGTTTTATGCCTGTGCTCTCTCTTTTTCCAAAGGCCTCTTTAATTTTCCTGTAGGCTGTATCTATCTTTTCCCCTCCTGATATATGCTTCTACATCCCTATATTTGTCCTCTAGCCATCACTGTCTAGTCATTTTGCACTTCCAGTCAATCTCATTTTCTAACGTTTCTCTCTTTCATCTGCTTTACTTGGTACATTTTTATATTTTCTCCTTTCGTCAATTAAATTCAATATCTCCTGCTTCATCCAAGGACTTCTACTATGCCTTGTTTTTTAACTATTTGATCTTCTGCTGCCTTCACTACTCCCTCTCTTAAAGCCACCCATTCATCATCTACCATACTCCTATCCCCTGTTCTAACCAGTCATTGCCCCATGATACCTCTGATACTCTGAACAACCACTGGCAATATCAACTTATCCAGGTCCCGTCTCCCTAATTTCCTACCTCTTTGCAATTTCCTTAGTTTTAATCTACAGTTCATACCAATAAACTGTGGCCAGAGTCCCCATCTGGTCCTGGAAATATCTTAAAATTTAAAATCTTGTTCTGGAATCTCTGTCTTACTGTTATAGAAGGTGTTAAAAATGTCTATAACACTTTGAGAGGTGGAGTAGAAAAATAAGCCCAATGAACACTGGTCGTGAAATGCATACTTTCTGCAATAAACACGTATTTACAGGAGGTGTACAATGTGACATCTATTCATGACAATGCACCCTTTTGCCATCCAGCATAAAGAATGACTTCTTTGTTGTACTTGCCGGCATGTATTGGAGACATGACCCTCTAGTGTCTGCAGATTGGTGATTGGTGTATCGCAGACCAATTCTGTCAAGTGTCCCCATAACCAAAAGTCTACCTGACTGAAGTCTGGAAAACAGGCAGGCCAAGGTGTGGGGCCCTCTGACTAATCCAGCAGACCTGAAATGTCTGCGTCGGATGTTTGTGCACATTGTAATGAAAGTGTGCTAGTGTGCCATCACACATGAAGCACATTTGTATTCGTTGCTGCAATGGCTCAGCAACGCACTCCTGTTAACCTTTGTGGTAGCACGTATGGCCCTATTAATCTATCGCCAAATATGTCTGCCCATATGTTAATTGAGAATTGGTGCTGATGCGGTCTCTTCTGAATTTCTTACCCACTTACATCTGACCATACATGCTGGTTATGGAAATTCACAACATCTCTTGTGGACCCTGCCTCTTTGGTAAAAAAATCTTGGATGTGAACAGTGGATCTGTGGCACACTTCTGCAACAGCCACTGACATAACCGCCATCTGACACGATGATCCTGTGGCCTTAGAGTGTGAGCATGCTGTAAATGATAAGGGTGCAGCAATTGTTCATGAAGTACCCCATGTAAAAGAGTGAGGCAAACCTTCTGTTGCTGCTAATCATCGCACACTGGTCCCAGGGGTTGCTTCCACCAAAGGTAGCACACGATTCTCCATGTCAGGCACACAGACTGTGTGAGACCTTCCACTGTCGATCTTCCGATGTGCAAGCGTACCTGTGTCCTACAGATGCTGGAAAAGTCTGCTGAACAGCTTATCAGAGAGTACTCTACGTGGTGGATATTTTTCAGGATAGAGGGCATGGGCTCACAGACTACATCCATTTGATAAACCGTAGCAGAATATTGCTATCCAGCATTTCATTTGTTGACTAATAAGCTTCCA
This sequence comes from Schistocerca nitens, assembly GCF_023898315.1. Taxonomy (NCBI): domain Eukaryota; kingdom Metazoa; phylum Arthropoda; class Insecta; order Orthoptera; family Acrididae; genus Schistocerca; species Schistocerca nitens. Next base: position 98,290,491 of record NC_064621.1, on the reverse strand, counting down.
TTGCTAACATGCTAACAAGAGGTAGAAGAGAAAAAATGTACATGCACTACACCATTTGTACACACAAAACAACACAAGAACAGTAAACACAGAGATAAAACCATGTTTGGAATAGGGTAAAACACCATGACACATACCCAAGGTTGATAGTACTGTACAATAAGGCACCCAAACATGATGAAAACTAATGTAGCCAACTACACGACTCCAACCACACAGCTGACTGCAGGCCGGCTATTAGTAGGTAAAGTACTGTGAGTAAGATGACATAATACCTCGTCGACACATTTGACAGAGTGCCAATGCAATGACTATGCTAATATCTACAACATGGCATTGCACAACCCTTCCTATAAAACATGTTTGTCTCAGAAAGTATTCGTCTCCAGACCCTTTTTTTTGTTGGACTTATTTTTCTTATTCTGGTGACTACTATGACCTCTCAAAGAATTCAACACCTTTTTTGAACACCTTCTATAATCAATCTCAAACCTTCTAATGTCTCCATGTCTCTACGTATACAACTTTCTTTCATGATTCTTAAACCACATGTTAGTGGTGATCACAAAATATTGCTCCAGAAGTTGGACCATTATGGAATACAGGGAGTAGCTCAGAATTGGTTCACCTCTTACTTTAAGGACAGCAAAAGGTCATTCTCCATAGTATTGAGAATGGCAATAATGTGGGGTCCGAATGGGGCATGGTTAAAGGAGGGTGCCCCAGGGATAACTGCTGGGGCCCCTCCCGTTCCTTATTTACATTAATTATAAGTGTTTTAGTATCACATGTTATTCTAAAATATTTCTGTTTGCTGATGAGACTAGCTTGGAAGTAAAGGATGTTGTGCGCAATGTTCGCACAGTTTCAAGTAGTTCAGTTCAAGACATAAGTTCATGGCTTGTAGTCATTAAACTGATGCTAAATCACAATAAGACTCAGTTTTTACAGTTTCCAACACACAATTCAACAAAACCTGACATTTTCATTAGACAGAATGGGAATATGATTAGTGAGATTGAACAGTTCAAATATGTAGGTGTTCAGATAGCAAACCATCATGGAAAAATCATGTTCAGGAACTAGTTCAAAGACTTAATGCTGCCGTTATTATCATTAGAACAGTATCTGAAGTAAATGATAGTCCACACAAAAACTAGTCTACTTTGCTGATTGACATTTGCTTTTGATGTATTGTAGTGCCTCGAGAATTTCAGTGTAAATTCTAGACACTCGGCCTTCCACCATCTCGAACACCCGACATTTTAAGTACGAGTGTGGACAAGGGGAAGCATATATACTGTGCCACCCATTTCTGTGTGCAAGTTAGAAGTTTGTTATGAGAAGACTGTAAGCACGGTAGTTCAATGATGCCGAAAAGTGTTTGCTGCCAGCAGCACAGAAGCTGTGATGAAAAACACAAGGAATAATTAAGTAGTATTCTTTGATGTGTTAGTGAAAGTGATTATTGTAGAAAAAGAGAAGTGAACAATTGACTATAGACTTTTAACCTACTTCATGTCTTAGCTCTGATCGAAGCAAGACACATGTGACATCTACAAATTATTTGGTTGTTAAAACCAGGCAATTGTGATTATATTGAATAGTATCTAATGGTTACAGACATAGTTGACTTGCAAGAGTTTGTATGCTTGTGTGAAACTTGTGGATATGAAATTATACCTGAGCCTAACTGAAAGTATGAAGGTACTGAATTATTTCTAGTGAGAGAGAGAGTATTTTTTAGTTCCTCTAACAAGCATTATTTCTTCAGAGAAGAAGTTGTGGAGATTGACACAACCACATATCCAGAGAAGAGGATCGGCTGAACGTTTCAAGTAAGTCAACTGAAGTGAGAGAGGTGTGAAGTTTGCAATGAAGTTTTGCACCGCTTCTCAAGTCATCGAAACTGTTAGAGTATGGTATTATTTACTGTGTTTTCTTATTAACAGTATCAGCTTATTCCCAAGAATTAGCTGCTTTCACTCAGTTAATACTAGGCGAAAATCCAATCTGCATTTCTATCACACTTCTTCGAATCTTGTGCAGAAAAGCGTGCAGTATTCTGCTGCATCCATTTTCAATAAGCTACCAAAAGCATTCAAAAATCTTACCAGTAATCCATGCTCTTTCAAATCTAAACTGAAGAGTTTCCTAATAGGTCACTCCGATTCTGTCAAGGAGGTCCTTGAAAAATTAAGCTGATTTCTGTGCTGTAGTGGCCTTTTTTTTGTACTGTTTTTAGGGTGCAAAAACAACTAGGTCATACACACCCATGTCAAAACCATAGAATATGAATACAAAGAGAGGAGTTAAAAATGACTCGACGTCAATCCCAACTGATAGAAGAGAAGACAGCTAAAAATAGGGGTTTGGAGGAAGGTCTTCAAAATACGCCGTAGAGAAACTAAAAATTAAATGGCCTTTGCCATATTGTTACGATGGATAAAAAGTAAAATGCGGCAGACAGCCTGCGTGGTGTTGGCTAAAATGACTGATAACTCAGACAGGGAACATAAACAGTTAAAAAAAGGGCATTCCATCCGGAAATGGTGGACAGTAGAAAGATGGGTGCAATGTGCGTGAAGTGATGGGGGAGCACCACTTAACAAATGGCAAAGGGTATAAAGGCAGTGCCCTATACGCAACCTAGTTAAAATAATCTCATGGCGAGAGGGCCAAGCCATTGTGAGAAGCTTAATAACTTGGAGTTTGTTCCCATTAATGGATGACCGTAACGATGCCAAAATGACACCACCTCCTGACGGACGGCAACACAGAGATCATCAGAGGAATGTAAGAACTAGTGCGCTGAGGTTCAAGAACTGCAACCTTGGCAGCAGCATCGGCAGCCTCGTTTCCTGTCAGACTGACATGACCAGGAACCCACAAAAACATTACAGTGACTCCATCAAGACTGAGCTAATGAGAGCTTTCCTGGACCCAATGCATTGAGAGATGGATGGTGTGCAGAACACAGAGTCTTTGAAGGGCACTGATAGAGTCCGGGCAGATGACAACTGAAAAGCCTATGTCACTGGATGTATTGTGTGGCCTGTTACAGGGTGAAGAGCTTTCCTGTAAATACTGAATAGTGTTCTGGAAGCTGATACTGAAAAATGTTGGTGCCAATGACGAAGGCACACCTGACATCACACTCAGTCCAAGAGACATCAGGGTACACAAAGGCACTATCACGAAATTCCATGCGAAGGCCATGAAACGGAAGGCGATAAAGCGAGGCAGGAGTAGTGCCCTTAGGAAGCGAATGGAGGCCAAGGCAAATATGGGCCACTGCACGAAGCCAAGGTGGTAAAGGGTTTACAAGCACCGGGAAAGTTGCAGGTAGCATGAAGTTAAGCTGCCAGAGCAAGAGCTGAAAGCAAACTCTAGGAGGTAAGAGAGAAGAGGGATGCAGCCCATACTGGTGATCAAAGGAGTCATCGAAGAAGAAGGCGTAGGATGGGTGGCCATGCATGGCAGACAAACGCCATGCATATCTGCTGGGTGAAAGTCACGGAGGTAGGATGGCAGTAGTTCGACAACTTCTGCATACCGACTCTCAACCGGGTTAGTGTAAAAGACACCAGTGGCCAAACAGATGCCACGATGGTGTGTAGTATTGAGACAAAGAGGAACAGACATGCATATGCATAAACAAAACACCCATAGTCTAGTTTCGAACAGACGAGGGACCAGTAGAAGAGGAAGACAGTGGTTCAATCTGCAACCCAGTAAGTACCATTGAGGACATGTACGACATTGTGGGACCATATACAGCGGGCTGCCATGTAAGACATATGGGAGGACCAAGAAAGTTTCCTATCGAGCATGAGCCCCAGGAATTTCATTGTTTCAATAAACTGAAGAGCAACAGGTAACAGGTCCCAGATGTAAAGACAGTGGAATAACCAATTGCGCCGCCAGAAATTCATACAAACAGTTTACCAGTTGGAAAATGAAAGGAATTGTCAATGCTCCACGAGTAAAGGAGATCGAGACACTGCTCAATGAGATAGGTTCGTGTAGAACTGCAATAGATCGCAAAATCGTCAACGGAAAGGGAGTCGGAGATGCCCGGCAGAAGACAGGCCATTACATGGTCTATGGCGATAGCAAATAGGATGAAGGTCAGGATGGAACCCTGAGGCACACATTTTCCTGGATAAAGGTGTCTGACAAGAAAGAACCCAAATGTACCTTGAAAACTTAGTGTTTTAAAAATTCCTGAAGGAAATGGGGCAGGCGACAATGGAAGCCCCACATGTAGAAAATACGGATGTAGGCTTCCTCCAAATCGAAAAACATAACCACAGTCTCGGATTTCTTCAGCAAATCATTCATGACATGGGTGGACAAAGCGATGAAGTGCTCAACTGCAGACTGCTTGCTTGATATCCACACTGTGCAGTAGTTAGTAAATTCTGAGACTCTAGCCACTATACCAGCCGGGCATGAACCATACATTCCATCACATTGCAAACACAGATGGTGAGAGAAATAGGGTGGTAGCTAGAAGGAAGGCATTTGTCCTTACGGGGATTAGGTACAGGTACGAGAGTGGCTTCACCCCAGCATCTGCCCTGATGCAGTTGTACGTATGAAACAGAAAGTGCCTGCTGGCAAGAGAAAGGAGCTGCAACATCTGAATGTGAATAGTGACTGGCCCTGGGGTGGAGGATCGGGATGAATTGAGTGCACAAGCAAACTCGCTCATAGTAAAGGTGGCATTGTAGTACTCATGATTCTGACAAGAGAAGGGTATCGCACAAGCCTCCTCCGCTTGTTTCTGATGGAGGAAGGCAGCGTGATAGTGGAAGGAGCTCGAGATCTCTGCAAATGGTGGCCCTAGGTGTTGGAGATAGCAATAGGGTCCATGATGACATTGTCTGCTATTGTCAGGTCAGCAATTGGGGAATGGATCTTGGTCCTGGAGAGCCGTTAGAGGTTGGCCCACATGACAGAAGAGGGGGTGGAGTTGTTAAAAGAACTAGCGAATGAACTACAGCCGGCTTTTTTGCTATCCCAAAGAACGCAATGACACTGTGCACACATCTGTTTATAATGAATGCAGTTTTCCATCGTAGGATGATGGTTGAAAACACGGAGAGCACGCCTCTGTGTGTGAATTGCGTCACAGCATGCCTCAGTCCACCAAGGGACCAGGACACCGTGTGGTACAGAGGAAGTGCGAGGAATGGAATGTTCTGTAGTGGTAAGGATAACATTTGTAAGATATTTCACCTGGTCATCGCAACTGAGGAAATGTTGTTCGTCGAAGGTTGCCAGAGAGGAGTAAAATCTTCTGTTATTTCAGAGTGCCCAGACGTGGGGTAGGAGTTTGTAGTGCGCACTGCCGACACGGAGGTCGGCCTGGCAAGGGTATCATGTGGTGACACCCTCAAAGAGGATGTTTGGGTCGGTGAAGGAGATGACAGTTTGTCTTTGTTTAACTTCATCAAGCCTTTCTGGTTAGCAGAGGAAGCCTTAGGTGTTGGCTGGCTGGACGACATGGGAAGTCTTCACAGGAGTATTCCTTCTGTCCTTTCCGAGCTGCCAGTTGTGTAGCTGGTGACTTCGCCACATGAGGTGACAGTTTGGTGGTGTGTTGTACAGCTGGAGGGGAGACGGGGACGCTATCATGACACTGGGCGATTTCACAGTTGCATGCTAAATTTGAAGTCGCATGTCTGCGTGGCCATGTCCTTTGTGGAGCGAGATGTAGCAAGAACAGTACTTTATATGCCAGATTGTAGGATGCAGGGTTTCCGACTATCCAACAACTTGCGAGCGACCATGTAAAGGACTTTTTCCTTCACACGCATCTCCTGGAGAGGCCGTTCATCAAGATACATGGGACAATCGTGGGAGGAGATGGCATCGTTGCCATTGCAGTTGATGCAGTGGGGAGGAGGAGATGGACGATTGCCCTCGTTAGCATCCCTACCACAGGTTACACATTGGCTGGGTGTCGACAGGAGTCTCGAATGGGTTGTAATGATGAAAATGGTAGCAAAGTGCCATTGCATAAACGAGAGCACAATTTCATAGGGCCAGCAACTACATCAACATCTTTCGGAATAATAAACGGATTTATAGTAGCGAAGGACTAACCGTCTTCAGTACATGAAACCATGAAGAACCCTTGTGCAGCTGGGAGGCTCTTTGAATCATTAGCCTCATTCTATTTACATTTCGTAGCCAGTGACTGAAGGAAGATGATTGGCTCATTGGGAGAAAATACACTATGATTGTCAGCATCTCTGATGGCTCACTCCTTCCAACTGGGGGCCCCCTTCAGCAGGGTTCAATCTGCCTTAGGTGATTGTTGACACCTCAGGTCACACCTCCTGAGATAATCAGTAATTTGGGAAGGTAGCAGCTCAAGCAATCATCCTTCCCTGGACCTGGCCTGTGCCAGGGGGTATGTGCGAACCCTACCTGTTGACCCGGGGCTGAAAATTACACATTACCCAGTCACTTATTACACATCAGACGCACGAGCCAGCCTTCAGGAGAGCACAGGAAGGAAGAAGAAAAAGAGAAACTCCAGATGCTGAAGCAGAGGAAGGTTAGGAGAAGATGAATGAAGAAATAAAAAAGGAACAGCGGAGAATATTCTGATATTGACTACCGAAAATGCAGAATACATTTCCAAAAACAACTCAGACATGTTCTCCAAGGGAGGGGAAAAAGAAAAGCAAGAGCATGCAGCATGGAAGGGAAAAGATGCTGCAAAGACTGGGGCCCTGAGGGAGGTGTTATAGTGTTGGTTGCATTTACACAATAGCTTGACGTCTTTTAGGATTCATAAACATTTTATTTTATCTGTTTTTACTTTTCTGTTGTTATTTCACGTACTGACATATTCTAGTCCCTCATCACAAATTTTCATCTCCCATAACTATCTGAATAATTTCATCTTGTGGTGCAGTTCTTCTTCTTGTCTCCGTGCTTGCTAAGAAAATGGGATGAGAAGTTCCGCCTTATGCAAGACACCTTTTTTTCTTTTGTTTCACCCATACATGTTTCAGCACTTATGTGCTATCGTCAGTGGGTTCTATTTTTATTTTTAACTGTAAATTTGTTGTTAATATATTAACATTTGCGTCGTTTACAACATTATGTAAAAGTTGCATTTATAACTTAATTGGCGAAAAGTAACATACCTTACATTATGTTGTTGTCCTGTTGTTTTGGTAGCTGTTATGCTACACAATATACAACATGTCATCTGCAAACAGCAAAACGTAATTTATTTTCTGTTTGTTATGCATTTACAAACAGAAATAAGACTATCACGTTTTCTTTCTGTAACTTACAGTTTTGAAGTTGCGGTACGTTTTCTTGTGTTGTTGGCGAGGTAAATAGGCTTACTTCTTTGCCTGTGTTCGCGTGGCAATGCAGTTTTTCGATTACTCAAAACATAGGCGGAGTTTTCGCTGCCATTACGTGCTGTTGTGGCTGTGTGACGTTCATTTGTTTCGTAGCGTGTTCTGCTGGGTGAGGTGCACGAGTTTGAATTGTATTTGGTGTTAGTGATGTGTGGTTTATGTGGGTTTGCATGTGTGTGATGAGTACTGGGGCAGAGAGAGAGAGAGAAAAGAAAGAAAGAAAAGAGAGAGGATTTGTTTGTTTGTGTGTGTGTGTGTGTGTGTGTGTGTGTGTGTGTGTGTGTTTTTTACTTGTATAGTTCTTCTATTGTGGCGAAGAGAGTTTTGTTGCACAGTGATGTGTATTCATTGAGTACTTTCTTTCCTTGGGCTATTGATTTTTGGATGTGGTAGTTTTCTTCTATAGTTAATTTTTGGTATAGGCTGCTGCTAGTTTTTAGGATGTGAAGGTCAGTTTCAATGTTTGTTGGGTAGTGGTTGTGTGCTACCAGGTGGTCTGCAAATGTTGAGTGTGTGCTATTGCTTTTCAGTGCTCTGAGATTCTGAAGGTCCTGCATGTTTGGCCCACATATACAGATTGACAGCAGTTGCAAGTAAGTTGGTAGATGCCAGACTGGCTGTATTTGTTAGTGTTGGTGGTAATTCTTCCGAGTCTGCTCTGTATTGTGTTGTTGGTTCTGCATGCTATGTTGAGTCCTTGTTTCTTTAGTAGATTACCCACCCTGTGTGTGACTTTGTTGTTGTAAGTCATTATGTGCCATTTGTTGCTTACTGTCTGCTGATTTGTTGTGTGATGAGTTGTGTTTGTATGTGTGTGTGGTTCATGGTTATGTACTGTTTGTTTTTGTATTTTATGGTTTATTTTGTCTACTCTCTTTGCGTCATATCCATTCTCCTGTGCAATTTGTTTTATTGTGTTCAGTTCTTGTCTGTAGTCATGCTTATTCATGGGTATTTTGTTCAGCCTGTGAAGTAAATATCTGAAGCTGGCTTCTTTGTGGGTTATGGGGTGATTGGATTGGTTATGAATAATGGTGCTGGAGAGCGTGTGTTTTCTGTAGATTGTGAATTCATGTTTGTTGTTTCTCTTGTGTATAGTGAGATCTAAGAAATTAAGTTTTTCATCTGTTTGTGTTTCTATGGTGAATTGTATTTGTGGGTGGATGGAGTTTATGTTATCAAGAAGTTCTTTTATGCGTGACAGTGGTTCATCTATTAAGCAAATTATATCATCTACGTATCTGTACCAATATATTATTTTGTACTGTTTTGGTATTACTATTTTGTCAAAGATTTGTTTTTCTACCTGGTTGAGGAAAATGTCAGCTAGGAGGCCACTGATTGGGGATCCCATGGGTAGTCCATCGTGTTGAGAGTAAAATCTGTTGTTGAATGTGAAGTAGTTCTGTTCTGTGATGAGCCTGAGTATAGCTAATATTTCTTGTAGGTTTGTTGTGGGTATGTTTAATGCAAACCTAACAAGATAACTAGTTGCTGAGGAAATAAGAAATGTAATCAAAGAGAACAGAACCACCATAAAAGAAAACACTAGGACTCCTGAAGAAAAAACTACAGAATAAATTAACACAAGGAAATGCCATCATCACAAAATCTGACAAAGGTAATCATAAACAAACAGGAATACATTCACAAAACATTAGAATTCATCCAAAGCAACAAGATCACAGAATTAACAAGTGACCCAAGAAACCGATACCAAAGTAAGTTACAGAAAACCCTAAGAAACACAGAAACAATTTTCACAGAAACACAGATTAAAAAAATTATACAGAAAAATCCCACGGCCCCCACCCTAAAATCATTGCCTAAAGTTCACAAACCCGGAATACCCATACGTCCATTAATTAACTTCACCAAAGCACCAACATACCACTTAGCCAAACACACACACACACACACACACACACACACACACACACACAACTCTGCTACAGACAATATACAAATACACTGACAACATAAGTCTAAAGAACTCAAGTGACTTAATAGAAAAAATAAAAATGTCTGCTTGTGTCTGTGTATGTTCGGATGGATATATGTGTGTGTGTGTGTGTGTGTGTGTGTGTGTGTGTGCGCGTGTCCTTTTTTCCCCCTAAGGTAAGTCTTTTCGCTCCCGGGACTGGAATAACTCCTTACCCTCTCCCTTAAAACCCACATCCTTTCGTCTTTCCCTCTTTCCTGATGAAGAAACCGTTTGTTGCGAAAGCTTGAATTTTGTGTGTATGTTTATGTTTGTTTGTGTGTATCAACCTGCCAGCACTTTCGTTTGGTAAGTCACATCATCTTTGTTTTTAGATATATTGGTACAGATACGTAGATGATATAATTTGCTTAATAGATGAACCACTGTCGCGCATAAAAGAACTTCTTGATAACATAAACTCCATCCACCCACAAATACAATTCACCATAGAAACACAAACAGATGAAAAATTTGATTTCTTAGATCTCACTATACACAAGAGAAACAACAAACATGAATTCACAATCTACAGAAAACACACACTCACCAGCACCATTATTCATAACCAATCCAATCACCCCATAACCCACAAAGAAGCCAGCTTCAGATATTTACTTCACAGGCTGAACAAAATACCCATGAATAAGCATGACTACAGACAAGAACTGAACACAATAAAACAAATTGCACAGGAGAATGGATATGACGCAAAGAGAGTAGACAAAATAAACCACAAAATACAAAAACAAACAGCACATAACCATGAAACACACACACATACAAACACAACTCATCACACAACAAATCAGCAGACAGTAAGCAACAAATGGCACATAATGACTTACAACAACAAAGTCACACACAGGGTGGGTAATATACTAAAGAAACAAGGACTCAACATAGCATACAGAACCAACAACACAATACAGAGCAGACTCGGAAGAATTACCACCAACACTGACAAATACAGCCAGTCTGGCATCTACCAACTTACTTGCAACTGCTGTCAATCTGTATATGTGGGCCAAACATGCAGGACCTTCAGAACCAGATATAATGAACACCTTAGAGCACTGAAAAGCAATAGCACATACTCAACATTTGCAGACCACCTGGTAGCACACAACCACTACCCAACAAACATTGAAACTGACCTTCACATCCTAAAAACTAGCAGCATCCTATACCAAAAATTAACTATAGAAGAAAACTACCACATCCAAAAATCAATAGCCCAAGGAAAGAAAGTACTCAATGAATACACATCACTGTGCAACAAAACCCTCTTCGCCACAATAGAAGAACTATACAAGTATAAAACACACACACACACAAACAAATCCTCTCTCTTTTCTTTCTTTCTTTTCTCTCTCTCTCTCTCTCTCTCTCTCTCTCTCTCTCTCTCTCTCTCTCACTCTCTCTGCCCCAGTCCTCATCACAAACATGCAAACCCACATAAACCACACATCACTAACACCAAATACAATTCAAACTCGTGCGCCTCACCCAGCAGAACACGCTACGAAACAAATGAACGTCACACAGCCACAACAGCACGTAATGGCAGCGAAAACTCCGCCTATGTTTTGAGTAATCGAAAAACTGCATTGCCACGCGAACACAGGCAAAGAAGTAAGCCTATTTACTTCGCCAACAACACAAGAAAACGTACCACAACTTCAAAACTGTAAGTTACAGAAAGAAAACGTGATACAGTCTTATTTCCGTTCGTAAATGCATAACAAACAGAAAATAAATTACGTTTTGCTGTTTGCAGATGACATGTTGTATATTGTGTAGCATAACAGCTACCAAAACAAGAGGACAACAACATAATGTAAGGTATGTTACTTTTCGCCACTTAAGTTATAAATGAAACTTTTACATAATGTTGTAAACGACGCAAATGCTAATATATTAACAACAAATTTACAGTTAAACATAAAAATAGAACCCACTGACGATAGCACATAAGTGCTGAAACATGTATGTGTGAAACAAAAGAAAAAAGGTGTCTTGCATAAGGCAGAACTTCTCATCCCATTCTGAATAATTTCTTTTATCTCAAATATACATTTCTTCAATCTCTTCATCATCGGAAGAGCTAGTTGGCACATAAACTTGTACTATTGAGGTGGGTGTGGGTTTCATGTTTATCTTGGTTACAATAACACATTCACTATGTTGTTCATATTAAACAACGTCTGCATTATCCCTATTTGCTTTTGTATTTATAACCCTGAATTCACCTGACCACAAGTACTGCTCCCGCTGCCACAGAACTCCACTAATTCCCACTATATCTAATGTCAACCCATTCATTTCTTTTTCAGTTTTCTACTCTACCTGCCCAATTACGGGAACTAACATTCCACACTCTGACACGCAGAAGGCTAATTTTGTTTCTCCTGATGAGTACATTCTCCTGAATAGTCCCCTCCTGGAGATCCAAGTACGGGACTGTTTCAGCTCCTGAATATTTTATCTTAAAGGGTGCCAACATCATACAGTAGTGCTGCATGCCCTAAGGAAAAGTAATGCTGCAGTTTCCCCTTGCTTTCAGCCATTTGCAGTAAAAGCACAGCAAGGCTGTTTTGGTCAATGTTAGAAGGCCGGATCAGTCAATCATCCAGACTGTTACCCCTGCGACTACTGAAAAGGCTGGTGACCCCATTTAGGAATCACACATTTGTCTAGTCTCTCAAAATATGCCCCTCTGATGTGGTTGCACCTATGGTACGATTATCTGTATCGCTGAGGGACACAAACCATCCTACCAACTATAAGTTCTGGAGGTGGTATGCCATTGTCTTGCTCCGATCTTTGAACTGACTTACCCAGCCAGATTAGGGGAACCTACAGTTTAATGTGTACTCCAAATCATGGTGCAACCTGGCCTTTTTTACAACAAAACATTGCCAAAGGTGAAAGAAGTGACAGATAAAAATCATAGGACTGACAGGAGGATCTAAGCCAAGACCTTTCAATTTGCAGCCTGGCATTTTACCACTGAGCTGTTACGTTCATATAAGCTACGAAAAATGCATGGGGGTTCCACTATTAACCTAAATTTTAATAACTTATTAGAATTGCTTTGTCTTTGTAATGAAAGGGAAAAAGTTGTTTGAAAATAAATTACGGCTGCTGAAGGGTGAATCACAAAGCTCTGTCATGCGGAGCACTGCATATATCCTCCATCTCATACCTGGTGTGCTGTGTAGCAACTCTTGCTGCCATGACATGGCATCTACTTCTTCCACTGTCACAATGACAGGCCCTGCAAATAAATTTGAAATCAGGATGTAGACAAAGTATCATTGTGCACATATGAATGTAGAGAATAATCACACTGCATTGCCATCCAGTGCACTATATGAAATTCACCATCTCATACCTGGTGTGAAGTGCTGTACTTCTTGCTGCCATGTTGTGCCACTGTCTTCCATCACAGTAACATCATACGTACTCTCGGGTTCTGCAAATAAATTTCAAATCAGAGTTCAGATAATATTGACAGGTACTGGACTGACATTGTACATCACGTGGATCTGATCTCCACAGAGCTGAGCACATGAACAATTGGTTTAATATTACCACCAACTGACTGCAAATTTGTCATGCCAACTCTTTACACAGAAGCATTCCTAAGATATTGCAGCTTTCTCCTGCATCAAGGAGAGCATAACAATTTTGGTTTCTTTGTAGAAAATAGCCTCTTCTGCAGCACAGGGTCTTTTGTGGTTCCTCTTTGGGCTAGTGAGGGTACTACCACCATGGATTCGAAAGGCAGCTATGTTTGCCTTCAATAACGTCACCATTGTTTTGGCTAATTGAATTTCACTACCCGGCATTTCAGTGACATTTTCAGAAAACACTGAAATGCTCTTTTTCTCCTCATCTGACAATCTTGCTGGGATGCTGGAGTTAGCATTTCCACTTCACCCAAAATTTCTCCCCTCTCTTCAACTACTGATCTGTCTACAGCACAATAACAACAATATCTGAAAGATTTAGGTATTTGCAAGGGAATTTCAACCATGCCTTCCATTCAGGAAACAATGTGTATGTACTGACACATACAGGTGATAGTAACATTCCACAGAATCCTCACACAAACTTAATTTAAGTAAATCTAGGGTCATTTTATATGTAAAGTATGGGGCTAGGTTCTCATTACTCACACATCAAGCTTAAAACAGCAAAGTTTCTAAATAGGCTCTGGATCATCTACATCTCATGGTGCTATAGTCAGTTCAGTTTCCGTGACTGATTTCCTTATATGCAAATCCTTTGTAGCTGAAGCGTTCTCGATAGGTGCTTAACATTCATTTGAAGTGCCACACTGGTTTGCAAAGAAATGTTTAATTGTTGGCTGTCTAGTCCTCTTCGCCCAGCTGATTATACAACTCTTTGTAACATTAAGAGAATGTTCAACTTCCCTCTTCAGTATTGTACATTTGACTTCTTCAGGATCATATTCTTTAAAAATTGTCATTGCCGTGTCAATCACTCTGGAGGTCTCAGGCATTTTCTTCATTGTCCGGTCTCTAATAAGCTGAATTTCCTCAACTTCTGTTTCTTCTTTAGTACTGAAAATGATCAAATCTTTGTTGCTCAGGTCCTCAGAAGGACATGAGTTAATTCAATCAGCAATGCCATGTCGCACTTTCTCTTGTTACAATGCTGATATCACTGATCACTTCATCTTCTTGCACTGACACAGCTTTGGGCCACAGTTTCATCCACACGTTATCCACATATTTTGCAGTGATGTCAATCTATACATATCTAATAACATAACTCACTTTAAAATTAGACTGTCACCAGAAAAACTTGATAGTTTGTCACTGGAATCACATTTTCTATGAGATTGGAGAATATTTTATACGTTCACCTTTCTCATAGTGATCCAACCCTTTTAACTTTATTTCTAATGAATATGACCTTTGTACATGCTTCTTTCCCTCAATAGGCACACTATTTCCTTTTACCCAACATTTTAAATACAGCCCCAAGAAGTGCAACTTCACACTCTGCTGCCCTGAACTGACGATTCACATCAAGACAAACATAACAGACGATGCGTGTTGATGTGCACTAATGCATTACTGTTTCTGCATAACGTTGACAGGTGCAGCACTGCACTGAAAAACTAAAAATCGCACTAATGCAAACACATGGATAACTAATCTACATAAATAGGGTCTGCCTGCATTCAATTTATTGCTGCAATCAATACGTAACGAAGAATACCAATGAACACATATCTTATCGTCACTGCACACTAATAAGTACTGAACTGTCAGTTATTTTCCTTTACAACATAAACTTCAGGTGCTTTTGAGGATAGTACTTACCAACCACTGTCTACCTTAGTAATAAGGTCCATACTTATTAAGTACGAAAGTGTAGCCCATCTACAGAGGACACCAGACATAGAACACAAGTGTGACCAATTCTTGGGAAGTGCTAGAGTGTTCGGGATCTCTACTACGTTGAATTAAAGGAAAACATTACAGCAATTCAGAGGCATGTCAGACCCGAATCTTTACTGACATATAGAATATTCAAATAACTTATGTGATGGCAGCCATGTGATATCGACAATAACTGCCAACATTTCAATAGGAACACACACTGCCATTTTCAAGGCATAACTGCAGCAAGTATGCACTTACTTGCTGCAGATATCCCTTGAAAATGGCAGTGTGTGTTCCTGTCAAAATATCGTTGAATGTCAACGACACCACCCGGCTGCATTCCTGTAAGTTATATGAATACAGAAATATGCTGCTACAGTTGTTTCTGATAGGTTCGAATAGCATGCAAGCATTAAAGAGATGATTCGCAGAAGGCAAGAACTGGCATTTGCATCTGACTGCAGAATGCTTCTACAGCTATCAACATGTAATGACCTTAAGGACAAGAAAGAGAAATTATGGCTCATATGGAGGCATAGAGGGGTCATTTTTCCCTTCACTCTGCTTACAAGTGGAACGGGAATGGGAATGACACGAAGAGGTACAAGGAATGCCCCATGCACAGTGGATGGTGCTTTGCAAAGCATGTATGCAGATGTTGAAATGATGAAAGCAAGTGGAAAGCATTGCCCCACATCACTTAGTACTAGTAATGTCATAGCTTCAGAATCAAACCAGTTGCAAACATGAGACCCATCATTACAAATACAATTATTTCCTTATTTTGCTAATATTTCCCATGGTGCATTGCTCATTATAACACACAATTTTCACTTCTCAATTCTGAATGCATGTATTGGTCATTTCGTGTGACTCATATGTTTTGTAACCAAGCTCTTTCCCTGATCTCATAGCTAAGATATCTGACTGAAGCCAGGTTATAAGTAGCCACAAAGTTATGCACGTCCTACATCATTATGAGATCTTCTCTCACCAATATTTGAATCCCACACTATTCCTTGTATTTTGTCAAGAACAGGAGGAAATGGGATTCCTACAGCAATACCTGTCACTACGCTATTCTGTTCTTCTTCTGTCAGCCACAGATTACTAACTCTAGATCATGGTTAACACGGGTGGACACAAAACTGACTTGGCACATTCCTTCCATGTAAAGGACTTTTATCTCTGCAAGACACTTTCCAATCTTCTTGTTACTACCCGTCAATTTTAGATGTCTGCTCCCTTCACATTTAGATGTATCAATTGAGCTATCATCAACAACTTAGTGCCACAGGGTTTGACAAATTTGGAGTCTGTAGTACCTTCCATTTTGTCTTTCCCTACACAAATTTGCCTTCCCTGGATAACTCCAAATCTTTAGTTTTCACACTTATTGGAAGTGATCCAGCCGTACATTTCAGTACCAGCTTCAGACGTAGGCGACAAACTTCAATCTTGGCAGTTGCATTATTCCAGAAAATTTTGTTGGTGGCATTTTAACCCTGTAAGTGATACTGGTAAATATGCATACCAGTGGTAACCAATTAAAATTACAAAGTGTAAATGTTTTTCACCTGATTCATCAATATGAATGTTTACCAATTCATTTCTCATGTAGATCTAAAATGCCTCATTAATAGAGCAGGTTTATTCATTGCAATTCCAAAAGAGTGCACACTGCCATGTATTTCATCGTTATACTTAGAGAGAGAGAGAGAGAGAGAGAGAGAGAGAGAGAGAGAGAGAGACAGCACCACAGATTGTCACCTTCACGAGTAAAATCCTTGTCCGATAAGCAGCAATGGTAGGAACTAAAAGATTATTGTTTGTAACAGGAGGCATAATATAGTTCAGCTGTTGTGATTGCTCTTTGGAAACATGCCACCTTTGATTCTTGTGATAATTTTACACATTTCTCCAAATTACATGCTTAAAAAGCACTCATTTTCATTTTTAACTGCACAAAAAAATATGATAAACCAAACTGTAAAGCAGGGACCACAGAACATGCACTGTGTGGAATGGAGCAAAGAATCCATGCAGTTCATAGATACTCTTGAATGTTCTGGTTAGCTTTCTGGTGATGCAGCTGCCACTTGATAGGTGTCAAGGGCAGGGACAGACGGTTGCGGGGGAGAGGGGGGGGGGGGGGGGAGGGGATTTTCAGGACTTGTTTCAGGAGAAATGCTGTCCCTAATGATAGTTGGGATTGGGTGCCCTGTAGCATTCTGCCTAAGCACACACAATGACACACTGTCAGTGATGTTTTCATACAGGCAGTTAAGAAGTGAGTCACAAGCATCAAAACACAGTTGAAAAACAGTTTTAATTGACAAATTTCCATGCTTTTTGTTTGCTTAAGTATCATTAGCTATAATTTGATCTTTGAATGTTTATAGATGTTTGAATCAGACAATTTTATAACCTATTATAATACTTTTTTTTTCCCCACAGTCCAATTCTTCCCACAGTCCAATGCTTCCCACAGCCCAATGTAAGCATTGTCACAAATGATGATGACGATGAAATGAGGACAACACAAACACCTAGGCCCGGGCAGAGAACACCCCCCAACCCAGCCAGGAATCGAACCGGGACCCTGTGATTCAGAGGTAGCAATGCTAGCCACTAGACCACGAGCTGTGGACCCCAAAGCTATGAAAACTTTGCACTTCGAGACATAAAGAGAATTTTATTTCTGATGTTAGAAGGGTTCTGAAGATGGTGCGCACAGACCTAACAGATTAAGGAGTGTGGAAGTTATTACCAAAATGAATAGTACAGGGAGGCCGGAAATTTGGGTTTACTGTACAGTGCAAGTCTAGGTCTGAACACTTCCAAGTATTTGTAGGCACCCCTTTGAGTTTGCATTCACATCCTGCATCAAACAAGAGACTTGCTCTCTGAGAGGGCCATAAGGTTCAGCAAGGAAGCACTGGCATCTGGATGCATTGCCAGAATAATTTGGGCCTCAAAGCAGGTCTTAGTACTAGGAAGGCAAGTGGCAAGTGATATCGCCTTCAAATTGTCTCCCACTTACAGTGGCCACTACAGACAGTAAGAGTGTTGGTTATCTTACATCTTATCCAGCATGTGTAATTGGTGGTCACCAATTACCTATATTTATTACAGGTGTGAGTACATAGGTATATTTGTTCCTGCATAGATTTTATGGTGAAGGGCAACTAATGTAAACACAGTCATGCAACTGCAACGCACTAGGGAAAAAATGTGGGCCCTTAACAAGATGGGGCAAATTGTGAGAAAGCACTGCAGCATTGACGGTGTTGCCAGCACTTTGAACTGACAAGCTACAATATTCAACAAAAGTGCAATGTTTCAATCAATGAAGGCAAATATTTCCAAAGAAGTTGTACCTTTCATTATGGCAACATTAGAAAAACAGATACATAATGAGGGCCGTATTGGCACCATCATCTTCAGAAAGCCTGGTGAATGAGGAAAGTCTCTTGCGTGGCAAGAATATTGGTACCAGAAGTGTTCACACTCACATTTAAAATCCTGAAGGATCTTAGGTAATGGGAAATGCCATGCGGCTCTCGGCACTATGGAGGGAAAAGAAATCCTCATCCGAGAAAAGAACCCCTTCAGAGTGAGGTCGCAGAAAGCCAATGATGTTTACAGCATTTAACATCCCACATATCGTCAACCATGCAAACACAATATTCATAGCTAATGACACCATGATCAGGACTGGAGATATCCAATGGTGGGCACAGCATGAGGGTACGAAGCATATTCGAACTGCTTAGTCAACAAGTAACTTACGACGGTGTTAGCAGTGTTAACACAAAGGAGAGAAATGGTAATGATAAACAAAACTAACATTGCATTATATCTGCACCGACAGTTGTCGTTGTTGGCATTTCATCAGAAAGGAATCCAAGGAATTTTGCAAAGTGAGAAAGAAGTGGCAGATGAAATATTAGCATTTCTGCAAGATGAGTCACTAAAATGTATGGTGTCGTATACACTCGACTGTGCGGACAATATACATGAGGAGTAGAATAATAATGATGATGATGAAGATGATATATGCTTAACAAGTGGAAGTTATACTGAAACAAGTGTTGAGTGACGTAGTTCATCATCCTTGTCAGACAGGGAGCTACAAATTCCATCTCGAGTGAAACGAAGTAAAGGACAATCATTGGACAAGGAGCGAGTACTAAACATAAGTATGTACGTGGAAGATCATCTGCAGCATAATAAAAAAACAATCGTGAACAGATTTCGAATAAGTCCATAGCAATATGATCATGTAGTGAATAGGAAAAACTAAGGATATTCAAAGGAGGACAATGCACACTTGTTACAAAAACTTGTACTTGCGTGTTTCAAGGACACTCGATACAGTTTTCAGGATGTGCATGATAGTGACCTACTACATTAAGCACACCAAATAGTGTACAAAAGATTACAGGGACTTCCAGGGAAGCAGTGGATGGTTGCACAACTTAAAACAGTGCTACTAAACCGGAAGACTTAAGATAACAAAATTTCAAATGCAGCATCAACTTGACAATGCACAGGAAACTGAGAAATTGGGCTGAACATTTGTAGATGGGATAAGCAAACTTACCCCATCATTCAGGCAGTAACTGTGTCCAATCAGGATCTCATGAGGAAATTAGAGGTCATAAGCAGCAGCTAGCCAAGACACAAGTAGCCACAGAGAAGTAAAATATTTTCTGACATTTTACAAGTTCCTAAACAGGAGCAAGTTGTATAGTTTCATCTCTGTGCTTTGGTAGTTCAGTTTTTGAATCTCTACGTGTTAACTTAATTTATTTGTGTGTGTGTGTGTGTGTGTGTGTGTGTGTGTGTTTTTGAGGTTTACGGGCGCTAAACAGCGTGGTCAGCAGCGCCCAAACGCATAAAAACAGGAACACATGCAGTGAAGGGACTAAGACAAACAGCGAACAAGGAGAACGGCTAAAAGACACAGACCTGACGCAGTGCCAAATCCTCACATACAGAGGCAAAACAAGAGGAGAAGGGACACACTAAAAAGGAAAGGAAACACAAGGAAAAGAGAACAGAAACCGAAGGGAAACAAGGAGGTAATCGTGACTGGCTGACCTCTTACCTAAAACCTGGGTGAGCCAGTCACCCAGCAGCACATTAAAACCCTCTCCCTAAAAGCCGAGGCAACAAATTGGACAGGACACAAAACCGTAAGACCTTAACTACAGTAGTTGCGTCATCTTGTAAAATAGAGGGCAAATCCGGTGGCAAAGAAACCACCGCCCTCTGGTCAGAAAATAAAAGACAGTCAAGTAAAATGTGGCGGACAGTAATGTGGACGCCACAAGCACTGCAGATTGGGGGATCCTCCCGCCGGAGTAAAAAACTGTGTGTGAAGGGACTGTGCCCGATGCGGAGGCGAGTGAGGAGAACTTCATCCCGCCTGCATGACTGGTAGGACGTACGCCATGGCCGCGTGGTGGCCTTGACCAGACGCAGCTTATTGTCACCGACTGCCAGCCACTCCTCTTCCCATTGATGCATAACACGAAAACGCAGGAGGGAGGTAACAGCATGGAGGGGGACGGCACATGCAACAACGTGAGGGAGGGAACACACATCTTTGGCAGCCACATCCGCCAGTTCGTTTCCCCTAATACCCACGTGCCCCGGCACCCAGCAGAAGGAAACTTCCTTCCCCTGCCGTTGCAGGTGGAGTAGGGCATCGTGGATGTTCTGGACGACCATATCCACTGGGTACAAGTGTTGCACGGTCTGAAGGGCACTCAGGGAGTCGGAACAGATGAGGAACTTAAAGACTGCGAACACATCTCATCTGCTCCAATGCCCGCAAGATCGCAAACAATTCGGCATCAAAGATGGTAAACGCCACAGGGAGCCGTAACTTGACGACTCGATCAGGGAAAACAACAGCACAACCAACAGAGTCCCCCTGTTTAGAGCCATCCGTAAATACTGGCACATGGTCGGGATGCTGGTTTAAAATATCATAAAATAAGGAGGTAAAAACAAACGCAGGAGTGCAGCTCCTCCAGTACTCCGACAAGTCTAAAAGGACGCTGGGCCTCTGGAGCAACCAGGGAGGCCGGCGAGTAAAACTTTGACGTTGGGGAGCCACACGCTCGACACCAAGGGACTCAAGCAAATGCTTGGCACGAATCCCAAATGGTCTCGTTGCCCTGGGACGACTGGAAAACAGACGTTCCATAGGCGGTCTGGCAACGGTAGCGTACGCAGGGGAGGTAGGACAGGCAAGGAATTGACACACCCGTCGCACCATGAGGAGTTACCGCCGGATGGCGAGCGGCGTTTCCCCTGCCTCAGCACACAGGCTGGGGATGGCACCAGTGGCCAGCCTGATACCCTCATGGTGTACTGTGTCAAGAATCTTCAGATACGAAGGCCTTGCTGACCCATACACGGTGCAACCATAGTCAAGACGCGATCGGACGAAAGCCCTATAAAACTGCAGCAGACGCGCCCGATCTGCTCCCCAGGACCGATGGCTCAGGCACTTCAAAATATTCAGTGCCTTCAGGGCCCGCACTTTGAGGTCTTTAAGGTGAGGCAGCCACGACAACTTGGAATCAAAAGTGAGGCCCAGGAACCGCACAGTGTCGCTAAAAGGTAGAATGGAGTCCCTCAGACGCAATTCAGGGGAGGTAAAAAGACGTCGAGAACGATTAAAATGAACACACACACATTTGTCTGCAGAAAAGGTAAAACCCGTCTTTGCAGTCCATGCCTCTAATCGCTGTATCGTAAGCTGCAACTGCCGACTAGCAGTGACAAGACTAGAGGAAGAACAGAAAACAGCAAAATCGTCCACAAACAAGGAGCATTGGGCAGGACTCCGGATAGTGGACGTGATACTGTTAATGGCGACGGCAAAGAGGGTGACACTTAAAACGCTTCCCTGAGGAACACCATTCTCCTGCACATACAAATCAGATAGCACATTACAAGCCCTATATCGAAAGAGGCGGCGGGAAAGAAAGGACCGAATGAAGATGGGGAGACGGCCACGAAAACCCCACTCATGGAGTTGATTGAGGATATGGCGGCGCCAAGTAGTGTCATACGCCTTATGAATGTCAAAGAAGACACCGAGACAATGCTGGTTACGTAGGAAGGCCTGCTGGATGGCCGCCTCAAGCAGGGTCAAGTTGTCTATAGTTGAACGACATCTCCGAAAGCCACACTGCGAGGGGCTAAGGAGCTGCCTGGTTTCGAGCAGCCAAACCAGGCGACGGTTGACCATGCGTTCTAACGTCTTCCCGACACAGCTCGTCAAAGCAATACTTCGGTAACTGTTGGGATGCGTTCGGTCCTTCCCCGGTTTGAGGAGGGGGATCAAAATCGCCTCCCTCCACGAGTCAGGGTACGTGCCAGATAACCATATCATATTAAAAAAATTCAGGAGAACTTCCTTGGAAGGCAGTAACAAGTGCTGCAGCATGCTGTACCGGATTTGATCATGGCCAGGCGCAGTATCATGAGCCTCAGACAGCGCCGAATCCAGTTCCCACATTGTGAAGGGGCAGTTGTAGGGTTCAGAACTTGGAGACCGGAAGTCCAAGTGACCCCTCTCGATGGCAGTACGGTAGCGGCAGAAATCTGGATCACAGTTAATAGTAGCGGTAGATTCCGCAAAATGCATGGCCAGTGTCTGGGCAATGTCTCTCGGTGCCGTGAGGAGACTTCCCTGATGCAGCAATGCTGTGACAGGTAGCTGGCCGAGTTTCCCTGAAATCCTCCTGATGGCTTCCCATACTTTCGTAGATTTAGTGGAACGGGAGATGGAGTTCAAGAACGATTGCCATGACCGTCGTTTGCTCTCTATAATCACTCGCCGCGCTTTGGCCCTTGCCACCCGAAAGGCCGAAAGATTGTCAGCTGAGGGACGGCACTTGAAGCGGCGCAGAGCTGCACGGTGGGCTCGGATGGCTGACCGGCACTCAGTGGTCCACCAAGGGACAGGACGCCTCTTGGGATGACCGGATGACCGTGGGATTGACAATGCAGCAGCATGGGAGCTGGCACGGTGTTCCAAAACAGCCAGTCGGCTGAAAAGTGTCCAGTCAGCTCTGCAGAGGTGCCACCGGGGCGGCACTGGTAATGCCATAGCATCAGCCAGGAGGCGAATCCAAAGGGGGAAGTGGTCACTAGAATGGAGGTCTGCAGCAGCCTCTCACAGAGCAGAATCCGCGAGTGCTGGAGAGCAAAAAGAAAGGTCAATAGCTGATGACGACCCAGAAGCAGTACAGAAATGAGTGGGAGCACCAGAGTTGAGGAGGCACAGCTCTTCAGACATCATCAGGTTTTCCAGAATGCGACCCCTGGGGCAAGTAGTCGAAGAGCCCCATAAGACATTATGAGCATTGAAGTCCCCCAGAAGAAGAAATGGGCGGGGGAGTTGGTTAATAAGGTCTGCGAGAGTCTCAGAGTCTATCGCATCCTGAGGTGGTAAGTAAAGTGAACAGACTGTGAGCCTCCGACCCACAAGAAGGTCAACTGCAACTGCTTGCAAGTCTGTAACGAGAGGGAGCTCAGATGAGGGGTGCATGTCACGGACAAAAACCGCAACACCACCCTTTGCCCTTTCCCCCGTCAGATCATCTTTCCGATATAAGGTATAGCCCCGTAAAGAAGGAGCATCAGTGGCCCGAAAATGTGTCTCTTGGAGACATAAGCACAAAGGGCACTCTCGTACAAGGAGTTGTAACTCGGCCACATGCGTCCTGAACCCATTCAGGTTCCACTGTAATATGGGAGCCAGTGATCAGGGTGGCTGAACTTTCACCCTGCCTCTGTGTTTTGGAGGAGAGCCCGTACTGGCCGGAGATTTATTCCTGGGGCGAGAAGATCGCCCCCGGTCGACATCAATGTCCATCAGCTCCGATGACGACCCACGGGAGATGTCAGACAGTACGATGGCCTCGTCATCGGACCGACCCTGACCAGTCTCCTCAGGTGGGAAAACCTTCACCTTCGGCGTCTTTGTCTTGGGGGACTTAGAAGGCAGAGCCTTGGCAGCAGGTGGAGCTGTACCCGCCTGGGCAGAAGGCGCCATATGGGAAGAGGCAGGAAGTACCCCAATGTCAGCAACCACGGCCTTGTCCGACGTTGCGGGGAGAGCCGCAGGTTGCAAAACAACCGCAGCAGCACAAGTGCACTGGCAAACGCAGGTATTTGTGCTAACACTAGCAACCTCCGTTTGCGTAGCAACAGTGGCCATTTGTACCGGTTTTTTCAGAGCGGAAGCGAAAGATGTCGTAAACACAGGAGGTTGCATGGCCTTAAAGAGCTTCTTGGACTCACCATAGGGGATCCGCTTAGATGTTTTGATCTCCTGTATCTTCCGTTCTTCGAGATAGATGGGGCAGACCCGGCTCCAGACAGGGTGACTCCCGGAGCAATTCACGCACTTCACAGGCGATGAACAATCGGCTCCTTCATGGGCAGGCTGACCACATTTACCACAAGTGGCTATCCCATTGCACCCCAACGTAGTATGCCCAAAGTGCTGACATTTAAAACAGCGCATTGGGTTGGGGAAATATAGTCATACTGGCAAACGTAAGAACCCCGCTTTAACATGCTCTGGGAGTCTCGGGCAACTGAACGTGAGAATAAACGAGTCGGATTTGACGAGGTCCCCATCGACTCGTTTCATAATATTCTGCACGTCAACAATACCTTCGTCAGCCCACTCAGATTTTAACTCTTCTGTGGAGATATCCACCAAGTCCCTACATGTCACAACACCCTTACTATAATTCAAAGTGGAGTGGAGTGGAGTGCGGTCTCGATAACGTACTCTCCGAGACAGGTTGCTTTCTGAAGAGAAGCGACTTGACGGGAACTAGAAGTCTCAACTAACAGAGTCCCATTGCGCAGTCGCTTCACAGATTTAAGTGTTCCTGCAATTCCCTCAAGACCCTTGTGGATGTAAAAGGGAGAAACCCTCTCAAAGCTACCCTCCTTCCGTTTAATAAAAACACATTCTGATTATCAGCATGTGCTCTGTTACGACAGTCTGATAAATCTCGATCAACACTAGGCACTGGAGGACTCGCAGCACGAAGTCGCTTCTTCGATGGGGTGTGTTTTCCTACCAGTGGCCCACCCAAGCCACTGGTAGGGGGAAATGTAGAGGTCGAAGGGTCCATTGCGGTCCCACGAGCAGCTAGGGAACTAAAGGTCCGCTCAGACAGAGCCCCGCGTGCCTGAGTAAGCCTTATACAACTGGGGTGTGGCAGGTGCCCCAGAGGTTGCCCGCTTGCGACTGTTCCACCTCAACAGCCATGCATCTCATAGGCGCGGAGCACACTGGAAGATTGAGGGGTTTTTATAGAGGTTGGCCTTCCTCGCAATCCAGGCGGTCAAGCCAAGATTACCATTCCCCGCAGCACACAACATTCCACCGCCGCGCCATACGGTGGTCGCTGAAGCATGTCCGGGGGTTACGGTGACAGGAGACCGGCGGCGCCGACCAGTCCCCAGCTCAGGACCCCGGGGTCGCCAAGCCCGTACTCAGCAAATGAATGCTGAGCCCCTGGGGGCCTTAATTTATTTGACACAATTCCTGCATTTTACTTCATGTCTACACTACACTACACTACCGCAGCACGTGTCAATTGCCCTTGTTGTCCCCAGTCTTTAGTATGAATAGGGGCTGTGTGCGGATATGAGCTGAGTTGGTGACACTTTGCTCTCAGCTGCAGGTTGTGATGGCTTCGGTTAGACAGCTTGAAACTGCAGTGGATTGGCATCACTAATGAGGGCCGGCTGTGCAGATCCAATGGACATCCAGCATGTCTGAGTTCGTCGATCAGCCTGCACCAGTGACCAGCCAAGTTACTGCTCACCCATGGTCGAATGGGATTTCACCTCGGGGCATGGCAGGCGGTGAAAGATTTCCCAGGGGGTCGCACATAAGGCCTCTCCATTTAGTCTGACAAACAGATTCTATGTGCTGTCTGTGGCTGGCACTATCGCTCAGCCAGATGCCGTCGCCTGTCCTGCTTCAGAGGAAACCTCTCGGCCTGCAAGATCGGGGCAATCACAGAGGATGGGGTTATTGGTAGTTAGGAGCTCCAATGTTAGGTGTGTTATGGATCCCCTTAGGGAAATGGCTGTGACAGAGGGAGATGAAAACCAATGTGCACTCTGTGTGCATACTGGATGGAGTCATTCCAGACGTGCAGGGTGCCGCCAACTGCTGGTGGAGGCTGATGTCGCTACCAGTGATGTGTATCACTTTGGATTATAAAAGATTTTCTCTAATTTCAAGCGGCTAAAAGAAGTGGTACATGCTGCCAATCTTGCTTGCAACGGGAAAGCAGAGTTCACCATCTGGGGCATGGCTGACAGGATCAATTGCAGACCTTTGGTACAGAGCCAAGTGGAGCGTCTGCGACTGTGAAGGCTGCATTTTCCTCGACTTGTGCCAGTGTGTGGTTGGGTTTCGGGTTCTGCTGAATAGGTCAAGAGTCCACTACATGTAGGAGGCGGCTATACGGGTAGCAGGGGCTGGACTGGATAATTTTTCAGGATAGAGGGTCTAGAGGGAGAGGGGGAGGGAGGGGGGGGAGGTGGAGTGGGAAGGGCTTCAGCTTCAAAGGGTGCAGGTTTAACATAGGAAGAACACAGATACAGGAACCATCGGAATAACAGCTGTAAATTGTTGTAGCTGTATTGGGGAAGTACCAGAGTTCCAAGTGCCAATAGAAAGCACTGATGCTCAAATCGTTGTGGCCACTGAAAGCTGGACTAAAGCCGGAGATAAGTTCACTAGAAATTTTTGCTAAGAGCCTAATGGTGTTCCAAAAGGTTATGCTAAACACAGTTGGTGATGGCGTGTTTGTTGCTGTTAGAAGTAGTTTATCTTGTAGCAAAACTGAAGAGTTTCTATGAGCTAGTACAGGCAGAGGTCATTCTTGGCAACTGGAATAAAATAATAATTGGGTCCATTTACCAATCTCCCAACTCAGATGATACAATGCCCCAAAGGTTCAAACAGGTACCCAACTCATAACATTACAATTGGTGGTGACTTTATTTTATCCTTGATATGTTTGTGAAAATACATGTTTAAACCTGGAGGTACATATAAAACATCATCCAAAATTGTGCTACTAAGTCTCTGAAAATTATTTCGAGCAGTTAGTTCATGAGCCCTTGCAAATAGTAAATGGTTGTGAAAACACACCTGACCTCTTAGCAACAAATAATCCTGGGCTAATAGAGAGCATCAAAATGGATACAAGGATTAGTGAAAACAGGGTAGTCATTTCGAGATTGAATATTGTAACCACCAAATCCTTCAAAAATAAATAAAAAATGTTGTTGTTGTTGTCGTCGTCTTCAGTCCTGAGACTGGTTTGATGCAGCTCTCCATGCTAATCTATCCTGTGTAAACTTCATCTCCCAGTACCTACTGCAGCCTACATCCTTCTGAATCTGCTTAGTGAACTCATCTCTTTGTCTCCCTCTAAGATTTTTACCCTCCACACTGCCCTCCAGTACCAAATTGGTGATCCCTTGATGCCTCAGAACATGTCCTACCAACCAATCCCTTCTTCTAGTCAAGTTGTGCCACAAACTCCTCTTCTCCCCAATTCTATTCAATACCTCCTCATTAGTTATGTGGTCTACGCATCTCATCTTCAGCATTATTCTGTAGCACCATATTTCGAAAGCTTCTATTCTCTTCTTGTCTACACTATTTATCATCCATGTTTCACTTAAATACGTGACTACAGTCCATACAAATACTTTCAGAAACGACTTCCTCACACTTAAATCAATACTCAATGTTAACAAATTTCTCTTCTTCAGAAACACTTTCCTTGCCATTGTCAGTCTACATTTTATATCCTCTCTACTTCGACCATCATCAGTTATTTTGCTCCCCAAATAGCAAAACTCCTTTACTACTAAGTGTCTCATTTCCTAATCTAATTCCCACAGCATCACCCAACTTAATTAGACTACATTCCATTATCCTCGTTTTGCTTTAGTTGATGTTCATCTTATACCCCCCTTTCAAGACACTGTCCATTCCATTCAACTGTTCTTCCAAGTCCTTTGCTGTCTCTGACAGAATTACAATGTCATCGGCGAACCTCAAAGTTTTTATTTCTTCTCCATGGATTTTAATACCTACTCCGAACTTTTGTTTTGTTTCCTTTACAGCTTGTTCAATATACAGATTGAATAGCATCAGGGGGAGGCTACAACCCTGTCTCACTCCCTTCCCAACCACTGCTTCCCTTTGAAGTCCCTCAACTCTTGTAACTGCCATCTGCTTTCTGTAGAAATTGTAAATAGCCTTTCGCTCCCTGTATTTTACCCCTGCCACCATCATAATTTGAAAGAGAGTATTCCAGTCAACATTGTCAAAAGCTTTCTCTAAGTCGACAAATGCTAGAAACATAGGTTTGCCTTTCCTTAATATTTCTTCTAAGATAAGTCGAAGGGTCAGTATTGCCTCACATGTTCCAACATTTCTACGGAATCCAAACTGATCTTCCCTGAGGTCGGATTCTACCAGTTTTTCCATTTGTCTGTAAAGAATTCGCGTTATTATTTTGCAACTGTGACTTATTACACTGATAGTTCGGTAATTTTCACATCTGTCAACACCTGCTTTCTTTGGGATTGGAATTATTATATTCTATTTGAAGTCTGAGGGAATTTCGCCTGTCTCATACATATTGCTCACCAGATGGTACGGTTTTGTCAGGACTGGCTCTCCAAGGCTGTCAGTAGTTCTAATGGAATGCTGTCTACTCCCGGGGCCTTGTTTCGACTTAGGTCTTTCAGTGCTCTGTCAAACTCTTCACGCAGTATCATATCTCCCATTTCATCTTCATCTACATCCTCTTCCATTTCCATAATATTGTCCTCAAGTACATCGCTCTTGTATAGACCCTCTACATACTCCTTCCACCTTTCTGCTTTCCCTTTTTTGTCTAAAGAACTGGGTTTCCATCTGAGCTCTTGATATTCATACAAGTGGTTCTCTTTTCTCCAAAGGTCTCTTTAATTTTCCTGTAGGCAGTATCTATGTTACCCCTAGTGAGATAAGCCTCTACATCCTTACATTTGTCCTCTCGCCATCCCTGCTTGGTCATTTTGCACTTCGTGTCGCTCTCATTTTTGAGACGTTTGTATTCCTTTTTGCCTGCTTCACTTACTGCATTTTTGTATTTTCTCCTTTCATCAATTAAATTCAGTATGTCTTCTGCTACCCAAGGATTTCTAATAGCCCTCGTCTTTTTACCTACTTGATCCTCTGCTGCCTTCACTACTTCATCCCTCAAAGCTACCCATTCTTCTTCTATTGTATTTCTTTCCCCCATTCCTGTCAATTGTTCCCTTATGCTCTCCCTGAAACTCTGTACAACCTCTGGTTCTTTCAGTTTATCCAGGTCCCATCTCCTTAAATTTTCAGCTTTTTGCAGTTTCTTCAGTTTTAATCTACATTTCATAACCAATAGATTGTGGTCAGAGTCCACATCTGCCCCTGGAAATGTCTTACAATTTAAAATCTGGTTCTTAAATCTCTGTCTTACCATTATATAATCTACGAGGGTCAGTCAAAAAGTAATGCCTCCTATTTTTTTTCTACGTTTAATTGTCAGGAAATTTAAATGCAATTACATAGGTTGAAAACCACAACATTGAGGATCATTTTGTCATTTTTCAATGTAATCTCCGCCCATCTCTACAGTTTTGGTCCATCTTTGAACAAGGGCATGTATCCCAGCACGGTAAAAATCACAGCTCTGCTTCCTAAGCCATTGACGCACGGATGTTTTGACGGCCTCCTCATCTTCAAAATGAATCCCACGATGAGCTTCTTTTAGTGGCCCGAACAGATGGAAGTCTGATGGTGCCAGGTCAGGGCTGTATGGGGGATGAGGCAAAACTTCCCATCCAATTTTGACAATCTCGTCAGAGGTGTGACGACTGGTGTGTGGTCTTGCATTGTCATGCAAAAGAAGAACATCTGCCATTGATTTTGTTGGGCGAACTCGCTGAAGACGTGCTTTAAGTTTTTTGAGGGTTGTGACGTATTGAACAGAATTTATTGTGCATCCCTGCTCCAAAAAATCAACCAGAATCACACCCTCTGTATCCCAGAAAACTGTTGCCATAACTTTCCCTGCCGATCGCACAGTTTTGAATTTTTTCTTCCTCGGCGAGCTTGTGTGACGCCACTCCATTGACTGCCTCTTTGATTCGGGTTCAAAAAAATGCACCCATGTTTCGTCCCCGGTCACAATTTTTTTCAGAAACTCATCTCCCTCCAAACGGAAGCGCTGCAAGTGTTGGGAGGCTATTGTTTTCCTTGCCTCTTTATTCTGATCGGTTAACATTCTTGGAACCCACCGTGCACAAACTTTTGAGTACCCCAATTGTTTAATAATCGTGATCACACTGCCTTTACTAAGAGAAATAATGCGACACACTTCATCTGCAGTCACCCGACGGTCACCACGAATGATGTCATCAACTTGCAGAATGTTGTGTGGAGTCACTGCACTCACCGGCCTGCCGCTCCGCTTTTCGTCAGTCAACGGTGTTTGCCCTTCAGCTTCCTTACAACGACGAACCCATCGTCTAACAGTGCTGACATCCACTGTCACAACACCATACACCTTCTTCAGTCTTTCATGAATGCGTATGGGCGTTTCACCTTCTGCATTCAAGAATTCAATCACACAACGCTGTCTCAAACGAACATCGATGTCGGCCATCTTACAAACTTCTGCTGTGCTGCCACCTGTTGACACAGAAAGTTACTACTGCAGTGGATTGCAGAAGAAGGTTTGAGGAATGGCGCCAAATTCAAATTTTTCACTTAACTTAATTTCTTTAAGTAGAAAAAAAATGGGAGGCATTACTTTTTGACCGACCCTCGTATCTGAAACCTTCTAGTATCTCCAGGGTTCTTCCATGTATACAACCCTCTTTCATGATTCTTGAAGCAAGTGTTAGCTATGATTAAGGTATGCTCTGTGCAAAATTCTACCAGGCGGCTTCTTCTTTCATTTCTTAGCCCCAATCCATATTCACTTACTACGTTTCCTTCTCTTCCTTTTCCTACTGTCGAATTCCAGTCACCCATGACTATTAAATTTTCGTCTCCCTTCACTACCTGAATAATTTATTTTATCTCATCATACATTTCACCAATTTCTTCATCATCTTGAAGAGCTAGTTGGCATATAAACTTGTACTACTGTAGTAGGCATGGGCTTCGTGGATATCTTGGCCACAATAATGTGTTCACTATACTGTTTGTAGTAGCTTACCCGCACTCCTATTTTTTTATTCATTATTAAACCTACTCCTGCATTAGCCCTGCATAACCCTGTATTCACCTGACCAAAAGTCCTGTTCCTCCTGCCACCGAACTTCACTAATTCCCACTATATATAACTTTAACCTATCGATTTCCCTTTTTAAATTTTCTAACCTACCTGTCCAATTAAGGGATCTGACATTCCATGCTCCGATCTGTAGAACGCCAGTTTTCTTTCTCCTGATAATGATGTCCTCTTGAGTAGTCCCCGCCCGGAGATCCGAATGGGGGACTATTTTACCTCCGGAATATTTTACCCAAGAGGACGCCATCATCATTTAATCATACAGTAAAGCTGCATGCCCTCGGGAAAAATTACGGCTGTAGTTTCCTCTTGCTTTCAGTCATTCGCAGTACCACAACAGCAAGACCGTTTTGGTTGGTGTTACAGGACCAGATCAGTCAATCATCCAGACTGTTGCCCTTGTAACTACTGAAAAGGCTGCTGCCCCTCTTCAGGAACCACACGTTTGTCTGGCCTCTCAACAGATACCCCTCCGTTGTGGTTCCACCTACAGTACGGCTATCTGTATCGTTGAGGCACGCAAGCCTCCCCAACAACGGCAAGGTCCATGGTTCATGGCGGGGGACAAAAAATGTACGTACTCAAAAAAAGTAAATAAAAAGTCACTTGTCTTCCTGAGAGACAATCTCCAGTCCTTCCAAATTAACAATGTAAGTGAGGACCAGATGTGGCTTGAATTCAAAGAAACATTATCTACAGCAATGAGAGTTTTATACCAATTAAATTAACAAACAATGAAGCTGATAGCCCTTGGTGCACAAAATGGGTCAGAGCACTGGTGCAGAAACAACGAAGAAAGCATGCCAAATTGAAATGGGTGCAAAATCTCTGAGATTAGCGATCTTTTAAGAAGCTAGAAATTTACCATGGACTTCAAGGCGAGATAGTTTTCACAATGAACCTTTATCTTGAAACCTGGCAGAAAATCTAAAGAGGTTCCAGACGTATGCAAAGTATGCTATTGGTAAGACAACCAATGCCTTCTCTGCATGATAGAAATGGAAATACTAATGACGACAGTGCTGCCAAAGCAGAGTTACTAAACACAGCCTTCCTAAATTTCTTCATCAAAGAAGACGAAGTAAACATTCCAGAATTCGAATCAAGAACAGCTGCAAACATGAGTGACAAGGAAATAAATATACCAGGAGTAGTGAAGCAACTTAAATCACTTAACTGAAGCAAGTCTCCAGGTCCAGACTGTACACCAGTTAGGTTTCTTTCAGAGTATGCTCCATACTTAACAATCATATACAACTGTTCACTTGACAAAAGACCCATACCCAAAGACTGGAAAGCTTCACAGTAATCCACTAAATTACAGACCCATACTTTTAACACTGATATGTAGTAGGATGAACATATATTGTGTTCAAACATTTTGAATTGCATCGAAGAGAACAGTCTATTGACAGACAGTCAACATGGATTTATTAAACATTGTTCTTGTGAAATACAACCAGCTCTACACACACACACACACACACACACACACACACACACACACACACACACACACACACACACACAGAGAGAGAGAGAGAGAGAGAGAGAGAGAGAGAGAGAGAGAGAGAGAGCTGAATGCTATAGACAAGGGATTTCAAATTGATTCTGTATTTCTAGATTTCCAAAAGGCTTTTGACACTATACCACACAAGTAGCTTGCACTGAAACTGCATGCTTATGCAATATCATCTCAGTTATGTGAGTGGATTCGTGATTTCCAACCAGAAAAAACAGTTTGCAATAACTAACAGAAGATCTCGAGTGAAACAGAAGTGATTTCTGGTGTTCCCCAAGATAGTGTTATAAGCCCTCTGTTGTTCCTTATCTATATAAACAATTTAGGAGACAATCTGAGCACCCGTATTAGGTTGTCTGCAGATGATGCTGTCATTTATCTTCAAGTGAACTCATCAGAAGATCAAAACAAATTGCAAAACAATTTGGAAGAGATATCTGAATGGTGTGAAAATTGGCAATTGCCCTAAATAATGAAAAGTGCGAGGTATTCACGTGAATACTAAAAGGAATCTGTTAAAACTTTGGTTACATGATTAAATCAGTCTAATCTAAAGGCCATAAATTTAACTAAATACCTAGGAATTGGAATTATGACAATTTAAATTGGAAAGAACACATAGAAAATGTTTGAGGAAGGGAAGCCAAAGATTGTGTTTCATTGGCAGAACACTTAGAAAATGTAAAGATCTACTAAAGAGACTGCCAACACCACACTTGTCCGTTTTCTTTCGGAGTACTGCGGCGCAATCTGCGATCTTTACTAGATAGGATTAGCAGAGTACATCGAGAATGTTCAAAGAAAAGAACCATGTTCTGTACTATACTATTGAGAAAAAGGGGGGGGGGGGGAGGAATGTCACTGACATGATACAGGATTTGAGATGGACACCATTAAAACAAAGGTGGCTTTCGTTGCGGAATCTCCCTACGAAATCTCAGTCACCGTCTCCTCCAAATGCGAAAATATTTTATTGATGCCGACCTACGTATGCAGAAATGATCATTATAATAAAATAAGAGAAATCAGAGCTCACATAGGAAGATGTAGGTGTTTATTTCTTCTTCATGCTGTTTGAGAGTGGAACAACAGAGAATTTTTGTGAAGGTAGTTTGATGAACCATCTCCCAGACACTTAAGTGTTATTTGCAGAGTATACATGTACAAGTAGATGTAGAGTTGCATCAAGATCAATTAACATCAATGCCTTAACACATTCGTATACAATTATGCTGACTGTTAATCTGGATGATAAAGTGGCTGGAAAGTTATTTATTGTGCTGCGAGAAGCTGAAGGTGCTCTGCACCTTACTATTCTCTCTCCTGTGCGAGATCTTGCAAGGGTAGTATGGAATAATTATGTCACAACAAGCAAAAGTGGGAAAATAGGTGTAAGAGAACTGCTTTTGGCAAACAGCTGGTCAAAGTAACTTTCTTTTTCTTGATTCGTGGTCTGCTTATAAAGATCATACTCTTTTAGAGCAAACTATCCCTCCTGAGAAGTGTGTGACATTGCAATTCATACTACCTAGAATCACTGGACAAATCCAACCCTTGGATGGTTTTATTTTTTTATTTTATTTTAGTTTTTATTTGTGCCTATAGAACATATTATTGCAGTACCTGCAGCCACACATTAAGTGAGAGCCAGTTTCAAAATAAGCTCCACGACAGACTGTTTCACGTTCAGTAACATACTGTCACATTTCAACAGTTCTCACCACTCAATATGATTCTATATGCATTCTTTCAGAGAAGATACCTAGCTGAATGTCCTGTACAGTTTGTAGCTTCCAAGGAGTTCACCTTCAATCCTGGTGTGAACCTTTCTAATCACTGTGGTGCGCTATTTTTCCATCAGTGTTCATGGAGCATGGTAATGGTTTGTTCTGAACATTTCTTGAATGTCGATGATGTCCATTTCATGAAGTGCAATACATACATCCTGCAGAAGGTTGATCTCTGCACCTCTCAGATACTCATTTTCTATTGCCCTCCTGATACACATGGCGAGTCATTAGCAGTGAACATTTTTCCTGTCATAATCTAACACTTTTAAATGAGTATTACTAAAGATTGAGCTTGCGACTTTGCACTCAAGGGATTCCTTGTGAGCCTATCAGTAGTGGAGGATGGCATCATGGAGGTGGTCTGAGCAAATGTCGGGATAGCCATTCCCACAAATTGTCGTTGGTGCAGGGCCTCATATGTCTTGCAGATACACTATTGCTTTTGAAAGCATATTAAAGTCTCAGGAAAATTTAAAATGTGTGCTGTAAATGTTGTTTATTTTGTGGTAATTTTGTCTGTTATGCAGTTTATTCATTACTATAGTATTCGTATGAACTCGTGTAACTTTTGAATAACCGAAAAGGATTCTCCTGATTTGCCTATGCTTCTTTCATTTATACCCTTACCTTACCGTGTTAATAGCAAGAGCATCAGCATTTACATATTTGAGGAATCCTTTTTGTAGATACCTCCTTAACACCACCACTAAATTCATGAACAGACTTTACCCTTATCAGATGAGCTAGAGTTAATAGCATATTCTATAGAACATTTGTGCAATTATTTTGAAAATTATGTATGAAGTCACTTTATGGGCTATAGTTGTGGGCAATACCAACATCTATGATTCTACCTGTCTGCTTTGACCCATGATGTGATCAAGATGGCACACACACTTATTTCCAGCAAATAAAATATTGCGACCATAACATTATTAAATACATTGTGCACATAATTTAAATTTCAGTTTCAAAACATCGAAGAAAGAGAATATATTGTATGGCCTCTCAAACTCAACAACAGAAAACAATTTCGTCATACGTAAATGTTCCAGGCTGGTCAGCTGTTCACAAAACAACGTTTCTTGGGTTGATTTGGTGGAAGAGACCAAACAGTGAGGTCATCGGATTAGGGAAGGTTGGGGAAGGAAGTTAGCCGTGCCCTTTCAAAGGGACCATCTCAGCATTTGCCAGAAGCGATTTAGTGAAATCACAGAAAACCTAAATCAGAATGGCTAGATGCGGGATTGAACTATTGTCTTCCCAAATGCAAGTCCAGTGTGCTAACCATTGCACCACCTCACTCGGTAACACTGTTTATTTTTTTGGGCGGCATGGCACACAACATGTTACACACTACACATGTAAACATGTTCAACTATGTACAAGCAAATAGTTCGCTAAACTGAAACAATGGATGTGCAACTAAAAGCTTGTGTAGTTTAATTTAATTATTGCTGGTGTGTACAATATGACAGCAGAGGGGATTAACTGGGGCACGGATGCGGGAACATTGACTGTGTGCCTATTCCTGTTTCTCTTCTGTAATGATTTTGCTAGTCAGTGGCCTCTTGATCAGTGATTGGACGTAGTTCTAGGTAGCAGTCAATTTGTGAGACATCAAAACTAGATCGAGCTAGGAACAGCCCGCCTAAATTTTTAAAATATAGTATAAGAGTGAAAATATGCAATAACCGGTGAAAAGGAGCCAAAGAGCAAATGCATATGCAACATGCAAATGCATATAATCCGGTCTCTGCCACTCTACTAGCTGTGCAAGTGTGGAGCAGCACGCTCTTGCATGTGTAGTGACCTATTTCTGACAATCGATCCCTACAAGTGTACAGTGCTTCATAAACATTCCGTGAAGTGTTAATTAATGTGCAGTGATATAGCTATTCTTTGCCTTAGCTTTAGTTAATTATTCCGTGCTGTTCATGTCTACACAATTCATTCATGTGTGTAGTGTTAAGTTATTGCTAAATGTATGTGGGAATAAAGGAATTGCTTTCTCCAACACCCACATTTGGTGATCCCGACGACTACGTAACATCCGCGTCGGCTTCAGCATTTAACGAAGTTCTGCAACGTTCACGTTTGTAACTTCCGCGCCAGTCGCGTCGCGCTCGTTTCAGCACGATGACCGATTCGCCAGTCTCAATTCAACCTGAAGCCAGCAGTGCAATTAACAGGGTGACGATAAAACCTCCACCATTCTGGTTACATAATCCTCTATTGTGGTTTGCCCAGTTAGAAAGCCAGTTCGTCCTCGCACAAATATCGGCAGACAAAACTAAGTACAGCTATGTGGTTGCAGCATTTACAGAAGATCTAGCAGCAGAAGTACAAGATATCCTAGCCGCACCACCGGTTACCGAACGTTATGCATCCATTAAAAATGCATTAATAACGCGTTTGTCACAATCAGAGGCAAAACGGCTAGAGAAGCTACTGCGCACTGAAGAACTCTGAGATCGCACTCCATCTCAACTCTTAGGACGTTTGTGCACACTGGCAAATAACACTGTAACTGATGATGTGCTACAAAATATATGGTTGTCTCGGTTGCCGTCAGATACTCAAAAAATTCTCACGGTATGTGCAGGCGATTTAAACGCACTGGCACAAACGGCCGACAGGTTAATTGAAATGTATCCCACATCCAGTGTCTCAACATTAACGCCACAACAAGAAAATTCGCCCACAGTGACGTTAGTCTCCCTACAATCACAACTGGCAGAGTTGACCACATTACAAACAACGCACAACCGCCAACGGCCACGCTGCCGACGGTCACGAAGTCGCGATCGATCACCATCACTACAGAACTTATGCTGGTACCACAAGACATTTGGTAATGATGCACGAAAGTGTACGCCACCTTGCAAGTGGAAACGTGAAGCAGACACCGTTGCAGCGATAACTTCCAGTGCAAACACTCGCCGACTTTTTGTGACAGACCGCGAAACAAAACTACAGTTTCTCGTCGATACAGGCGCAGGAGTGTCCGTATATCCAGCAAACCGCCTATCACGCCGGAGCTTTGACGACTGTTATCTATACGCCGCCAATGACTCCAAAATTAGAACATACGGTCGAGTAACATTATTCCTTAACTTGGGGCTACGCCGTGTGTTTGAATGGCAATTTACAGTGGCAGATATATCACAGCCTATTATCGGAGCAGATTTTTTGTCCTTCTACGACTTACTGCCAGATCTGCGATGCCAGCGACTAATAGATTTGACTACTAGTCTGCATACAACAGGAAAAGTCCGTTATATCACACCACTAGAGGTACGCACAATCACAGGCGACATACAATCGTCCACCACATTTTGACCACACCAGGGCCGCCAAATCACGCTCGGCCTAGACGTTTAACGGCCGAAAAGCTAAAAGTAGTAAAGCAGGAATTTCGCAGCATGCTGTCACAAGGTATCTGCAGAGTTTCTAGTAGCAGTTGGGCATCCCCAATTCACATCGTGCCTAAAAAGAAGAATGGATGGCGCCCCTGCGGTGATTATCGCCAACTCAATGCAAGGACCATTCCAGACCGGTACCCAGTTCCACATATAGAAAACTTTTCTGCAAATGTTCATGGTAAGACTATTTTTTCTACCACTGATCTAGTTCGAGCTTACTATCAGATCCCTATAGCTGCAGAAGACATTCCTAAAACAGCGGTGACAACACCATTCGGTCTATTTGAATTCACCCGAATGCCATTTGGACTATGTAATGCCGCCCAGACCTTCCAACGTTTTATGGATGAGGTTACAAGAGATTTAGATTTTTGCTATGTGTATATAGATGATTTATTGGTGATGTCTGCAACAAAAGAGGAGCACTTACAGCATTTGGCACAAGTGTTTGACCGCCTACGAACACATGGACTAGTAATTAATCCTGCCAAGTGTGTTTTTGGTGAGAAAGAGGTCCACTTTCTAGGATATTTGGTGAATGCACAGGGTATTCGACCGCCACATAGTAAAGTAGAGGCCATAAACAAATACCCCCGCCCTGTCACAGTCAGAGAATTACGACGATTCATTGGAGTAGTGAATTTCTACCAACGCTTCATTCGCAATCATGCACTGATAACTGCACCATTGAATGAACTACTTAAAGGCGCACCTAAACCTAACCACAGTGTGCATTGGACTATCGAGGCAGACACCGCGTTTCACACTATAAAAAAAGCTATAGCAGAGGCCGCGCAATTAGCACACCCGGTCGCGCATGCTCCACTCGCTCTCATGGTTGATGGTTCGTCCACTGCCATTGGTGCCATACTTCAGCAACAAATTGATCAGTTATGGCAGCCCATTGCATTTTATAGTCATAAGTTGTCACCATCTCAGCAATGTTGGGCAACATATGACCGTGAGCTGTACGCAGCTTATGCGGCAGTAAAAAAATTCAGACACCCATTAGAAGGGCGACAGTTCACGATTTACACAGATCATAAACCGCTTACCTATGCCTTTAAGGTAAAGCCAGAGAAAGCATCGCCCAGGCAGCTGCGACACTTAGAATCTATCAGCCAGTTCACGACCCGCATTGTGTATGTGGAAGGGAAGCTAAATGTTCCAGCTGATGCACTTTCTTGCATAGAAGCAGTGTCTACAGTAGCAGATGACATCGCACAGGTGGAAGCAGTGACAAAGGCCATTGATTACGATGCCCTCGCGCATGCGCAACAATGTGATAGTGAGTTGCATGATCTATTGCAACAAGAGAAAGGATTGATGCTACAGCTCATGACATTTTCTGAAGCAAGCATTGAGTTGTACTGTGACGTATCAAGATGAAAGATACGTCCATTTGTGCCACAGCAATTCAGAACACAGGCAATTGCATCAATGCACAATCTGTCACACCCAGGAGCAAGAGCCACACTCAGATTGGTCAAACAAAAATTTGTATGGCCATGTATGCACACAGACTGTAAAACATTTGTGAAGCAATGCTTGGTGTGCCAGAGGAATAAAATCACACAGCATGTCAGGGCACCATTAGGCACATTTCTTCCACCAAATCAGCATTTTTACCATGTGCATGTTGACATCATCGGCCCACTCTCGACATCGGAAGGCTACAGTTATTGCCTCACGGTGATTGACAGATTTTCTAGGTGGCCTGAGGCATTTCCAATGAAGGACATCACTGCAGAACTATAGCTCAAACATTTTTTCGTGGTTGGATTGCCCGCTTTGGAGTTCCACTGAGAATTACAACTGATCAAGGACAACAATTTGAAGCCTACGTTTTCAAAGCATTGGCTATGTTACTAGGTACAAAACGCATACGCACCACGGCATACCACCCCGCATCAAATGGCATGGTTGAGCGTCTTCATCAACAGTTAAAGGCAGCACTGAGATGTCACGCAACACCGAATTGGACAGAGATATTACCTATCGTACTTCTGGGTCTATGAACGTCATTCAAAGTGATCTGAAAGCAACAGTAGCAGAACTGGTGTATGGACAAACGTTACGCCTACCTGGAGAATTTCTGCACAGCATGGTAGATGATACAACCACAGCCTCAGAATTCGCCACAGGATTAAGAGAGCATATACGCCAATTGAGACCAACAATGCCCAGAAACCAGCTGGGAAGACACTCGTTCGTTTTTGCGGAGCTAGACAAGTGCACGCATGTATTCTTACGCAATGATACTGTGCGTAAACCACTGCAGCCACCATATGACGGACCATATCTGGTAGTCAGTAGGGATACCAATACTTTCCGCATAATGATTAACGGTACACCCACCACAGTTGCAGTGGACCGTATCAAGCCTGCATTTCTGGACGCAACAGACACCACAACTACCACTGAACACAAACCAGAGAAGACAGGAGAAGCTACAACATGTGTTCCTATACCCCATGAACACAACACTCAGCGAACACCAGTCGCTGCAACACCAAGACTGACGTCGAGGACTACTACACCACTCCCTGACACAACCACTGACGCACCGCCAGGTTTCAAGAAAGAAGTAGTTACAAGAGCTGGATGGTGTGTGAAATTCAATCTGCGGTATCGTTAGCATTAAAGGGGGGAGTCATGTAGTGACCTATTTCTGACAATCGATCCCTACAAGTGTACAGTGCTTCATAAACATTCCGTGAAGTGTTAATTAACGTGCAGTGATATAGCTATTCTTTGCCTTAGCTTTAGTTAATTATTCCGTGCTGTTCATGTCTACACAATTCATTCATGTGTGTAGTGTTAAGTTATTGCTAAATGTATGTGGGAATAAAGGAATTGCTTTCTCCAACACCCACACATGCCAATTATCCCAGCCACACTGCTGAAGGGTTGGAATGATGCTGGTGCACAAAAGACTCTCATAACCAGTGAGAGTAAATGTAACAGGACCCTCACCACTCTTCTCCTCAAAAAAAGGTGGCCCTATGATAAATGATGCCACCAACCCACACCACTGGAGATGAAGTGGTACTGGTTGATATATGTGCAGATTTTCTGTTGCCCTTATTCTGCAATCCTGCATATTGACATGTCCCTAGATATTGAAATGGGGTTTGTCTGTGCACAGAATGTTTCATTGCCATTCACTGTTTACTTACATGCAAGCACGATATTCCGGAACTGTTTTACTTGTCGGCAAGTCAGCAGGAAGCAACTCCTGAAGGGATATTCCATATAAAGTAGGACACACTTACAATTTTTAAATGTTAAAAATTGGGTACTTTTTATACACTGATTGAAAAGGCTGGACTTTTTACTGTATGGAGCCATTTATAAAAGACCATATGTCGTTCATGTGATGGAAGTGTGAATTATTGGTGATTTTTGACATTCACTTCAACTAATTGGCAGGTAAGAATTAGTATATCATTATTTATATTACAGTTACATACCCTAATGTATTGCATAGATAGTATAAAATCAAAGTACATAAATTACAGGTTGGGATATACAGGGTGATTCAAAAAGAATACCACAACTTTAAAAATGTGTATTTAATGAAAGAAACATAATATAACCTTCTGTTATACATCATTACAAAGAGTATCTAAAAAGGTTTTTTTTCACTCAAAAACAAGTTCAGAGATGTTCAATATGGCCCCCTCCAGACACTCGAGCAATACCAACCCGATACTCCAATTCGTTCCACACTCACTCACGCGTAACAGTTTGGATAGCTGCTATTATTTCTCGTTTCAAATCATCAATGGTGGCTGGGAGAGGTGGCCGAAACACCATATCCTTAACATATCCCCATAAGAAAAAATCGCAGGGGGTAAGATCAGGGCTTCTTGGAGGCCAGTGATGAAGTGCTCTGTCACGGGCTGCCTGGCGGCCGATCCATCGCCTCGGGTAGTTGATGTTCAGCTAGTTACGGACAGATAAGTGCCAATGTGGTGGCGCTCCATCCTGCTGAAATATGAATTGTTGTGCTTCTTGTTCGAGCTGAGGGAACAGCCAATTCTCTAACATCTCCAGATACTGTAGTCCAGTTACAGTAGCACCTTCGAAGAAAAAGGTACCAAAAACTTTATTGGCTGAAATGGCACAGAAAACGTTCACCTTAGGCGAGTCACGTTCATACTGAGTTGTTTCCCGCGGATTCTCAGTGCCCCATATACAGACATTGTGACGGTTGACTTTCCCATTAGTGTGGAAAGTTGCTTCATCACTAAACACAATCTTTGAAACAAAAGATTCATCTGTTTCCATTTGAGCAAGGATAAAATCACAGAAATCGATTCTTTTAATCTTATCAGCTGCAGACAGTGCTTGAACCAATTTCAGACGATAAGGTTTCACAACTAACCTTTTTCGTAGGACTCTCCATACAGTTGATTGTGGAATTTGCAGCTCTCTGCTAGCTCTGCGAGTCGATTTTCCTGGGCTGCGAACAAATGCTTGCTGGATGCGTGCTACATTTTCATCACTCGTTCTCGGCCGTCCGGAACTTTTCCCTTTGCACAAACACCCATTCTCTGTAAACCGTTTATACCAACGTTTAATACACCACCTATCAGGAGGTTTAACACCATACTTCGTTGGAAATGCATGCTGAACAACTGTCGTCGATTCACTTCTGCCGTACTCAGTAACACAAAAAGCTTTCTGTTGAGCGGTCGCCATCTTAGCATCAACTGACGCTGACGCCTAGTCAACAGCGCCTCAAGGGAACAAATGTACAACTAAATGAAACTTTATAGCTCCCTTAATTCGCCGACAGATAGTGCTTGGCTCTGCCTTTTGTCGTTGCAGAGTTTTAAATTCCTAAAGTTGTGGTATTCTTTTTGAATCACACTGTATAATATAATACAACATGAACTTCCATGTAACATGAGCCACTTCCATGTAATTAAGTTTTCATATTAAAAGGAATGTTAAGAGCTAAATTCATCTTGTTCAATAATTTACTTCTTTGTTTCAATGCATAACTAATACCATTATTAAAAATTTCCCAATTTCAATCAATATTGTAAAAATGCAAAATTAAATGTGTAACATGAGCCACATAATCTAAGTCACAGTTATATTTTTTTAAGGTTAAAAGAATAGGATACTCTATCAGAAGTAGAAAGACAGAAAAGAAGGTAGGAAAATGTGAAGAATTTAAGGCGAAGCACCTGGAAGAAGTTAGAAAAAGTCAACAGAAGCAGAAACAAAAGTTCCGGCAGTTGAGTCCACAAAAGCAATGATTGTTATTAGAAGAAAGAAGAGCTAAAACTAGGGAGAGATTTAGAAAACAAAGCACAATGTAAGATCAGCAACCTAGTAAAGCAGCTTTGTCATTGTGTAAGTCACATAGTGCTCTACGTAAAGCCGCGGCTCAAGCCGACCTTTTTTTCCATCTTCACGATGACATAAAGCCTTAGTTGTTCGTGAGCTGTTCAGTGTGGAAACTAATCAGATAGGAAGTCTGAAAGACCCAGTCTTAGCAGTAAGCCACAAAATAGAGGCCTTAGTTCTCAAACTAGAGACTTGGTAACTGGTTCCTACTATCATGACGAAGTCAGTCAGTCAGTCATCAGGTACACAGGATACAATAGTGATCAGAGAAAATAATGAGAAAAGGACTGCTCATATTTATCACTTAGTCATGTCAATCATGGAAACATACGGGGTATTGAAAT
The DNA here is from genome assembly GCF_023898315.1 of Schistocerca nitens. Classification (NCBI taxonomy): domain Eukaryota; kingdom Metazoa; phylum Arthropoda; class Insecta; order Orthoptera; family Acrididae; genus Schistocerca; species Schistocerca nitens. The sequence continues at coordinate 98,246,833 of NC_064621.1, read as the reverse complement.
AGGAACATCCTGAAGTTCAAATTGGGAAATCTAAGTTTGCAGAAGTACAGCCACTACATGTTCAATTAAGAAGCAAATTACCCCATAATGTATGTTTGTGCAAATATCATGAAAATTTCATAAATGCTATCAGAAACCTTTATAAGAAACATGATAATATCCCAGCTTACAGTAACACATTTGTATCAACCATCATATGCCAGACACCCAGTGAGCTTTGTTGGCGGAATGAAAGTGAGACAAATCAAAATAGTACAGGTTTCAATGAAACCTATAAAACTCACAAGCTGGAAATTGTAACTTTATCATGGTATGTTTGGAAGATGGAAGAAAACGACACTAAAATTATTATAGTCAAAGAAGAAGGCTCTGCAGCTGATATAGCAAAATACATAATCTCCATAATTCCTTAATTTCTTCTTCATTGCTGTACAAGTAACTCAGTCTGCATCTTATTATCAGCAAAAAGAAATGGTTCTGAGCGAAGATTATAAGGAGTTTGCATTGCTGCACATTGATTTTGCTGAAAACTACACTTCTGTTCATCAAGATGATTTGCGAAGTGCACAATCACAAGCACAAGTTAGTATTTTTACTGTGTCACTGTGGCATTCAGGTTCTCAAGCTGCTGCTGTTTCAGACAGTTTAACCCATTCCAAGGATACTGTGATTGCATCTCTGGTCAACTATAACTGAAAATTTGAATGTAATTTCAATTTGGTCAGATGGACCTGCCTCACAATTTCAAAACAAGTATATTACTGCTGCTGTACCTCAACTTCAAATGTTCCAAAATTTGGAAATCAAACTGAACTTTTTTGCTACATCCCACAGTAAAGGAGCTGTACATGGAATTGGTGCAGTTGCGAAATGGCAAGTGTGGAATGTAGTAAAAAAGTGAAAATTCATAGCAGGTGATGCATTAGCTTTTGCACAGTCAGTTGCAAGCACCAAAACTATGAGGGTTTTTCATATGTCCACTGATGAAATTCGAGGTCTCAAAGTGAAACTTTATCTGGCTAAAATATTTTCTTCAGCATCGTCAATACCAAAAATAACAAGCATTCACTGCTTTCACTACAAGAAAGGAGTACTACAAACATATCTGTTGTCTCCAAAGAATTTCCTTGCTGCAGATCATCATACTAAAGAAACTATAGAAAGTGTGAAAGTTGGAGACTGGTACAAAGTAGAATATGATGGTAAATCTTATGCTGAAGAAGCACATGCAATTTTTGGAAATTCTTACCTAATCAGTGAAATGGAGCATGCTGGTCAATATTGGAAATGGCCTGCAAAATGTGATGAAATTCTGTTCACACAGGACAAAATTATAAGGAAAATTAATCCACCTGATGATGTCAATGCAAGACGATGTTTTCAGTTCTCTGACTTTTCACTGAGTTGGAATACAATATGGTACGTCTGAAACTAAATAATGCATCAACCCAACTGACCTAATCCCAAAAAACCTTCCCCATTCTCCACAATTCCCCCTCCCCCCCTTTCCAACCCCACCCTACTCAACTCACAATCATTGGCCTATATATTTTCCCCTACTGCCTTCAGTAAACAACAAAACACATTTTTATTCAGTACCCTCTTTTGACAGTAGTACTCATGTGTGACTGCAAGGTGGAAGAGTGCGTCTTCCCCTTCATGTAAAGGATTTGATACCCCCAACACCTCTATTGTATTGGTACCTACCACAGTACTATAATTTTTAAAATCAAAACACTGATCAAAAACTAAATGATCATACATCCTTTTCCCCTACAGTGTTATATGATGAAAATTTATCAAACTACAGCAGCCCCCTCCTCACTGAATTCCTCAGCCACACAAACTAAAAACCTTTTAGTTCCTTTCTGAAGCGCCAAATGGCAACTTCTGAACCCCTCCCATACTTCCTTTTCCCAAACTTTGATCATGGATTTCCACAATCACCCCCAGCTCTGCCAACTTATCCCTGTATTCACAACACACTTCCCTACAAAACCAACACCAATCTAAAACACTAAAAGCACTCATTCCAGTCTCATGTGTACAGAGATAAATACAAGAATGGTGAAAGAATAATAAACTAAATATCCTGGATGGTGACCCTAGATTTCTCAGTCCAGATCTCTCTAGATATGGAACACGACACATTATCACTGACACCGCCACATATAACATTTCCTGGCAAAGGAAACAGGGACTTAGGTCAACTATGTACGTTCACGACAAACCTTGCACCAAGCACATTCCACAATCAAGTCAATACCCTGCTCACATCGAGTCATCTCCTAATGCAACCAGCAATGAATGACAATCTCCTCCGTCATATCCATTGCTAACTGAAAAACATAATTATATTCTGGAGTGTAAGAAACATAAGGCACCAACAACATATTACTCAAACATGAATGCATAACCCCAAAATGTAAAGTCAAAGTAACTCGATACTGCTGTAGCACACACTATTGCAATCTCAAGTTCACACAATGAGTGAGCACTGACTCACTAACATACCTAACACAAACAACTTTGAAATAGTCACGAGATACTACAACACACAATCTACAAACACGAGCTGACAAACACCACCACCTTGATATCACACACAACACGAGGCACTTACTCCAGAGATCAAAGCAGATGAGTGTGTGTGTGTGTGTGTGTGTGTGTGTGTGTGTGTGTGTGTGTGTGTGTGTGTGTGTAATGTCAACGGCGAGGGGGGGGGGGTGGTGTTCCAAATGTTGACCATTAGGGGTAATTGCAAACAAGCACACTGTCTTCATGTTTTTAGTTAAAATTTCATTTATGACCTGTCAACCAGGCTAATATTTATAAGATCACTGTGATGTTAGTCCAATTATTACTTACCAAGTACTATTTGGCCAGTAACCATTGCTCTGTCAGCATGAGCAAAATGGAGAGGCCCCACAGAAAAGTTATGACCTGTGTGGGTCATGTAACATTTGACACTTATTTTGCCTGATGGCATCTTTGTCACTATCAAGGATGCTGGACACGTTTGGTCAATTTTGTTTGATGCTCTCAATCTTTTGCCAAAACCACTTTTCACGGCAGATCGCGAACGGTGGCAAATGTAGTATAAACGGGATTTCTCACTGTCAACCATCCTTTCACCAGTTCTCTTTGTAAAGAAAACTTTCGCATCACCCTCCATCTTCAATTTCCACTGCAGAAACTCTGAAAATGAAATTAATCTAATTTATTTATTTATTTATTTATTTATTTATTTCTTACACAATGGATCCAACTGTGACAATTTCACATGGATGTAGTGTGTGTCAATTTTTACATTGTCAATGACAAGTACTTGTACACTATGTTTACAGGTAAAGAATATAAAGTTACTTAACCACTACAATGATCCATAACACAATATAATGGAATGAGAATCCTTAGACCTACAGATTAAAGGTATAAAACAAAGTAAATTAAACCTGAAAAGGTCATATAACCCAGACTGTTAAATATAAGCAGTTAACACTAAAAGAGTTACATATGTGACAAGAATGTTCAGCTTAATGTTCAATTTATATGATAATACATCTTATTTTAAGGCCGTTTCTCACTGTGTTTCATAAACTCTTCCAAACTGTAAAATGACATGGCTAAAAGAAATTGCCTCAGAAGCTCTTTAAATGTAGATTTGTTGGCAATTTCACATTTGATTTCTGGAGGAAGAGCATTAAATATCTTTATACCAGAGGACTGTACACCCTTCTGCACAATCTTCAAATTTTTACCTTCAGTGTGGAAATCATGTTTCCTCCTTGTGTTATACTGATGGTATTCACTGTTACATTTGTATAAATCAGTGTTTTTACTTATGAAACACATAAGTGAGTATATATATTGAGAAGTAGTTGTAAGAATTCCCAGATTCCGGAATAGGCTTCTGCAGCTGCATCTAGGATCTACACCAGACATCACTCTTACAACACGCTTCTGAGCAATGAATATTTTCTTTGCAAGAGGTTGATTTCCCCAGAAAATAATTCCATATGCCATCAAAGAATGGAAGTAACCATAGTATGCAAGTTCAAAACACAGCAAGCATGTATTCATTTCGAAAGTGATAGTGCACAGACGTATTGTGCTTCCTTACGTTCCATTGAATCAAACTCCAGTTCTTTAGTTTCCATACTTATTCCATGCTCACATTCCAGGTGACCTCTTAGCTCCTCCCTCGTACGACATATGAAGTCATCACACTCCGTGCACGACAGCTTAAAAACAACAAAGGAGGTTATACAATTCAAAGGGGCCACCAATTCTGAGCACAAATGTGCACAGCATAACACAAAGCAACATTTACGAAATTAAAACACCTATTTACCGCTAACCAGGTAAATTAATTGGCCAACAATACAAAGAAAAATACAGAATTAAAAACAACATGTACAGGGAGTTTATTAGTTCGAGTGCGCTATTTAGGAAGAAAAAAAAAAAAAAATTGAGCTAGAATGGTAACACAGTAGCTCACTTCAACAACAACTCACAATGCCCTTTCACCTGACACAAATCTCGCAAAACACATGGAATGAAGTATTGCTTTCAAAGAAAATTAACATTTTACATCAAAACTTAAACATTTCTCTGTAAAATGATATATTTTACGTACTTTTTGTGGAGCGGGTCTGTGAGTTTTCTTGTGACGCTCGAGGGCAGCGATAGTCGAAAACTTTTTATCACACAAGTCGCATGTTTCTTTATCCTTATCTAAATTTACGTCCATGTCGTGAAATACTCTCAAATGTCTGTATAAATCCTTCCTGAACGTAAAACTGATACCACATATTTCGCATAATGCCTTATACGAATCCATATTTCCATAAAAATATGCAATGAAACACGGAAGTACAATATTGCCTATGCGGAAGCTATTTCTGGGTAGAAAAACCACTTGTTGAAGTACAAACTTATTACGGATCTCGGGAATTCTTCCTTAAAAAGATACACTTAGCAGGCTAATGCGATGATCGAAACTACAACAAATTTACCGCTCAAGGCAGAGATAGTAAACAGAACAACAATAAACGTGTCAAGAGACCGACTTTAGACGAACGCCAATTGCATCGTACTCAAAGTATCCATCGCAAGCAAAGACAAACTCTGTTCGGTTGCAAGCAATACCGCTGCAATCGGTTGCTCGCCTAGACCATAGACAAGTCGACCATACACGATCCAGTGACCAAGTAAAATCTACCAACAGGACATTTCAGCAGATAAATAGCTTCACAGAAATTACCACATCTTTCTTTTTCTTTTGTCTTCTAGCATATACTATTTAGCCACCATGATTTCAAAAGTGACAATTATAACAAGATAACATTTAACATCAGCCAGACAGACTTTGTTGAAGATACATTTGTAAATGCGTCTTCAGATTACTCCTGTGACGCATTTTCAATTAGTGTAGAAGGTATAATCAACAGCAAATTCCTTGTTTATATGAAAACAGGCAAGTCATTTATTTAGGTAAGATCGATACCCGCGGTCCTTTTAGGTTTCTAAATTTTCTTGAGTTATAAACTTGGCTGTGGCATTATATGTTTTTCTGATTGTATCTCCATAAAGTGGAATAGAACAGGTTGGTTGGCAGTGGCCAAGTCTCGAAATCTCCTTGAAAAATTTGACTCTGCCTTTCTCATTGCGCTTGCACTGAAATAGTGTGTGATCTATATCACTAACCGTGAGGTCACCACATTGACAGTAGGATGGGAAGCGCTCACTGGGACGCATTCTCACTATGGACGATATTACATTTCTTGAGACTTTTGCTTTATAAACCATGACTCTTTGTATGAATGGCTGTAAGCCTGCATAGATCAGAAGAATCACCTGTCGTTTTACTTGTAGGACGCAGTCTATCTATACTAGCTTTTGTCCTTAGGAATTCCACTGATAAACACTCTTGTCGCTAGACGATCTGCTTTGCTATTATCCTAAATGCCGCAGGAGATTAAATCTAAACGAATTCAGTAGTGCGATTAGTCTTTTTTATTTTATTATAGTGATTTACTAGGTCAAGACTGTATCAACAAGTTCCTTTGTTCTAATTCCGTTAGCTAACAGATCTCAGAACACTTTGGGAGTCTATGATTGTTACTGCTTTGGGGATTTTGAAAGATCTTGTGTACTGTACTGCCTGTAGAACGGTGAATTTTTCGGTGAGAAATATGAAAACGTCACCTCCTACTTGAAACCTCCTTTCTTCCGCAGTTTGTGGACAGAAGAAAGCGCATACCATATGAGGGTCGATAATCATTTTTGGCCTTCTGTATAGATTTGAAATTATGATGCCCCACTTCTCTGCCAGGTGCGTTGTAGGTGAAACCTGCCCATATCCGCTCTGTTGCTGGAACACTCAATATATACTACAGCAATAAACTAAGAAGAGCTGTGACGGCCACATAGGGGCTTCAGAAGGATATCAGTTTCATGAGAATTATTCCCAGTGTTTGTACCATTAATAGAGAAGAAACTGTGTTTTCCTCAGACTTCTATTATCCCTGATATGAGACAGTGTTTCACACTTTGTGATCAGTCGATGCGAAGTCTCTGCCAGTCTTTGTAAACAGCAGTCTTGACAAGATGTAAAGGCATTTCTGTTGCGTCCAAAAGAAGGGCATGAGTGGAGGAGGAAACTTTATCTCCAAAGCAAATGCATAGACATATGTACCGTAGTTTCTCCAGCAGTGCTAGCCACTTCTTGGCAGCATTATTATTGACAGTGCATCTGTGATCTATATGGGAACATTTCAACACATGGGAACAAAATATTGGGGTGGGTTCCTCACTATTCTCTCGTCACCAGTGTGATGAGGTTCATTGCTGTTCCACAGGTACTGTCAACAGTTTGATCATGCAGTCCTCAACTTGTTCTTGAATCAAAGAGAACACCGAGAAACCTAGCATTGTATCTTATTTGTATTTTATGAGCAGGGAGTTGGACACTGGCAAAACAATTTGGCACAGTTCTTGTTCTGTAAATAAACCTGCCTTTTCCTGGTGCTCCTTAATTTATTTATCCCATATGCATTTCGCCTTATCTTGTTCTAAGGCATCATCACTGAGATGATTTGCAGATCTGTGTTTCCTCACATCTGGTCTGGAGGTCGCACAACCACTTTTATTACTGCCATATAAGCACAACTTTGCGTTTTGACCTTCTTCACACTGTTTTCCACTCAGAAAAGAGTGGCAAAAGAACATAGTACACCACAGGAAAGAATGAGAAACAAGTTGAACAGTGTGAAGAAGGTCAAAACGCAAAGTTGTGCTTACATAGCAGTAATGAAGTGGTAGTGCGACCTCCAGACCAGATGTGAGGAAACACAGATCAGCAAATCATCTCACTGGTGATGCCTTAGAACAAGATAAGTCAAAACACGTATGGCACAAATAAATTAAGTAGCAGCTACAGTTCGTTTCATGAAAGGAACAATTACTGACTTTTCCACAGAAATATGCACCCCCCAGGTGTGTAATGTTTGATACAGCATGTCCATCACTTTTGACAGCTCACACACTGCCTGAGCCACCCTGTTGGTCGATACACATACACAAATATCGTCTGCATATTGCAGGATTTTCGCAGGAGAAAGGGTAATTCTCTCCTCCTCAGTGGTGTACAGTACAAAGAGTACTGGGCTGATGATTGTTCCATGTGAGACACAAGCTATTATAAGATATTGTCCATTTAATTTATTCCAGAGGTGAATCCATATGCATCTTTCGGCGAGATAAAAGTTTTCAGAATGAAATTTTCACTCTGCAGTGGAGTGCGCACTGATATGATACTTTCTGGCAGACTGAAACTGTGTGCTGGACCAAGACCTGTACTCAGGACCTTTGCCTTTCACAGGCAAGTGCTATACTGACTGAACTACTCAATTACAATTTATGACCCTTCCTCACAGTTTTACCCCGACAGTACCTTGTCTCCTACCTTCTAACTTTGCAGAAGTTCTCATGCAAAATCTGCAAGACTAGCAGTAGAGGAAGAAAGGATATTGCAGAGACAAGGCTTAGCCACAGTCTGTGGGATGTTTCCAGAATGAAATTTTCACTGTGCAACGGAGTGTCCATTCATATGAATGGAAGTTTTTGGAGCTTCTTCAATAACTGAAATTAGTGGTTAATAGGTAACTTTTGGACCTAACAGACTGTTAAAAGATTGAAGCTTCTCTTGACTTTAACAGTGTACTTTAGCCAATCAGCTTCCTGTGTGTGCCAGCTGTTGTTTGGATGTATAATATTAAATGGATTTCGTTAATGTGCCTCTTCAGTGCTTAATATCAATGATCTATCTTCAAAACAGACTTTTATCGTTGTATTGAATAAGTTGAATCAAACTTCACATCCTTATCTAAAATACTAAGTTTTTACTTAGTTATTTATCTCGTTTGTGCTCTCGTTATTTTCTGTAATGCTTGATGCACTTCACAGATACTACTCTCTTATGAAGAAAGATTAACTAATGAAAGGATTGTGGTATGCAGGGGCCTTCCAAAGATTTTTGAATGAAATGAAGTTTCTGAACGTCTAAATAATGGTATTCAGCAGTATTTCATCTCTGAACTATTAACATAATATGTATCACCTCAACAGTTCTAGAAAAACAATAATTAAATGGACATCCTAGCTGCAAACAGGCGTTGATGTACTTGATTGGGGACATGTTGAAATGTGTGTCCCGACCGGGACTCGAACCCGGGATCTCCTGCTTACATGGCAGATGCTCTATCCATCTGAGCCACCGAGGACACAGATGAATAGCGCGACTGCAGGGACTTATCCCTTGCACGCTCCCCGTGAGATCCATATTCCCAACATGTCAACACCACTACGTTTGTAGTGCGCCTAATAGATGTTTGCCCATCATACTCATTACTCGTGGCAGATTAATCTACCAAGTCCCGTACGAGTTCGGGCATAGCGTGTGCGTTCGCACAAGAAGGTCAATGGCCAGGAAGCCATATTTTAATTATATATGACGGTAGTATCTGTTCCCGAAAGAACAGTTACCGTGGATGACCATGCAGCTTGCTAGAAATGAAATGATAATTAAATGGACATCCTAGCTGCAAACAGGCGTTGATGTACTTCATTGGGGACATGTTGAAAATGTGTGCACCGACCGGGACTCGAACCCGGGATCTCCTGCTTACATGGCAGACGCTCTATCCATCTGAGCCACTACAAACGTAGTGGTGTTGACATGTTGGGAATGTGGATCTCACGGGGAGCGTGCAAGGGATAAGTCCCTGCAGTCGCGCTATTCATCTGTGTCCTCGGTGGCTCAGATGGATGAAAAATATGTACTACTGTGAAATGTTATGACTAATTAACCCAGCTGGACAAAAAAAAAAAAAAAAAAAAAAAAAAAAAAAAAAAAAAAAAAGAAGAGATGGATAGAGCATCTGCCATGTAAGCAGGAGATCCCGGGTTCGAGTACCGGTCGGCGCACACATTTTTAATATGTCCCCAATGAAGTACATCAACGCCTGTTTGCAGCTAGGATGTCCATTTAATTATCATTTCATTTCTAGCAAGCTGCATGGTCGTCCACGATACCTGTTCTTTCGGGAACAGATACTACCGTCATATATATCTAGAAAAACAGACCAGCTCCATTTTCAACATCTCTTCCATCAAGAGTATCTAATTACAACCACGTTCCTATCAAGACAGTACACAGTGAAGAACAACAGGGACATAAAATGTAAGCCAACGAGTTTACATCTTTGAAAATAACAACTGCTGAGATATCTCTTGAAACAATCAATAAAAAAATTTATAGTGTGTTAAATAAAATGCTTCAATGTTAATTCAAATATGTAGAATGTGAATATGTAAATGTGGAATAACTAGTTTTTATGAAAATGTATTTATATGAATTCATTGTTACCACAGTCTAACTTAAAAGTCGTGACACTTCACTACGATTTTGTTGCCTACTGAGCCAGCATCCCGCCAAGCGGCCAGTAAGTTAAACTGTTGAGATTGGCGCGATCTTGAAAGCGAAAGCGAATAGTAGTTGTTTATTAAGGTTTGTACAATGGCTTTTACAAATGGGAGCGTAGGGTAGTGCAATAGATTGCAGTAACAACAAGAATCGATGATACCACGTCTGTCTTTTTTTAGGTTTCCTAAGGACCTTGAGAGGTATACAGGGTGAGTCACCTAACATTACCGCTGGATATATTTCGTAAACCACATCAAATACTGATGAATCGATTCCACAGACCGAACGTGGGGAGAGGGACTAGTGTAATTGGTTAATACAAACCATAAAAAAATGCACGGAAGTATGTTTTTTAACACAAACCTACTTTTTTTTAAATGGAACCCCGTTAGTTTTGTTAGCACATCTGAACATATAAACAAATACGTAATCAGTGCCGTTTGTTGCATTGTAAAATGTTAATTACATCCGGAGATATTGTAACCTAAAGTTGATGCTTGAGTACCACTCCTCCGCTGTTCGATCGTGTGTATCGGAGAGCACCGAATTACGTAGGGATCCAAAGGGGACGGTGATGGATCTTAGGTACAGAAGAGACTGTAACAGCACATTACGTCCACATGCTAACACCTTTTTATTGGTCGTTTTCACTGACGCACATGTACATTACCATGAGGGGTGAGGTACACGTACACGCGTGGTTTCCGTTTTCAATTACGGAGTGGAATAGAGCATGTCCCGACATGTCAGGCCAATAGATGTTCAGTGTGGTGGCCATCATTTGCTGCACACAATTGCAATCTCTGGCGTAATGAATGTCGTACACGCTGCAGTACATCTGGTGTAATGTCGCCGCAGGCTGCCACAATATGTTGTTTCATATCCTCTGGGGTTGTAGACACATCACGGTACACATTCTCCTTTAACATACCCCACAGAACGAAGTCCAGAGGTGTAAGATCAGGAGAGCAGGCTGACCAATTTATGCGTCGTCCACGTCCTATGAAACGCCCGTCGAACATCCTTTCAAGGGTCAGCCTTGTGTTAATTGCGGAATGTGCAGGTGCACCATCATGCTGATACCACATACGTCGACGCGTTTCCAGTGGGACATTTTCGAGCAACGTTGGCAGATCATTCTGTAGAAACGCGATGTATGATGCAGCTGTTTGGGCCCCTGCAATGAAGTAAGGACCAATGAGGTGGTCGCCAATGTTTCCGCACCATACATTTACAGTCCACGGTCGCTGTCGCTCTACCTGTCTGAGCCAGCGAGGATTGTCCATGGACCAGTAATGCATGTTCCGTAGATTCACTGCCCCGTGGTTTGTGAAACCCGCTTCATCGGTAAAAAGGTAGAACTGCAACGCATTCTCTGTTAATGCCCATTGACAGAATTGCACTCGATGATTAAAGTCATCACCATGTAATTGCTGATGTAGCGACACATGAACGGTGACGATGCAGTATGCGCATGACACTACTTTGACTCAGTCCACCGGCTCTCACAATGTCCCGTGTACTCATGTGTGGGTTCATGGCAATAGCAGCTAACACACCAACTGCACCCGCTTCTCCTGTGACGGGCCTGTTACGGACCCGTTTGCGTGCTACGACCATACCTGTTGCATAGAGTTGGCGGTAGATGTTTTGCAATGTGCGGCACGTTGGATACTCTCTGTCCGGGTACCGTTCTGCATACACCCTGCAAGTTTCAGCTGCATTTCGTCGACACTCGCCATAGATGAGTATCATCTCCGCCTTTTCAGACTTCGAATACACCATGGTCACAATTCCTACAACACTACACTGTCACAGACGTCTGGTAACATGGTGTACTACAGTTGGTCTGCGTGCGGAGACGAATGCAGAATAACAATAGCAGCAAGCGCTACATGCGGACACTGCGACAGCTAGACCAAACCACAACAGTGCAGTACAGCCACACTCGTAAACACGGTCGTCATCGTAAACATGTCCCTGCAGATGCTGTTCGCCGACCGTGGCCCGTGTTTGTTACAACACACAACTGAACGTCGGAGGTTTCAAGCGTCAACTTTAGGTTACAATATCTCCGGATGTAATTAACATTTTACAATGCAACAAACGGCACTGATTACGTATTTGTTTATATGTTCAGATGTGCTAACAAAACTAACGTAGTTCCATTTCAAAAAACGTAGGTTTGTGTTAAAAAACATACTTCCGTGCATTTTTATATGGTTTGTATTAAACAATTACTCTAGCCCCTCTCCTCACGTTCGGTCTATGGAATCCGTTCGTCAGTATTTGATGTGGTTTACGAAATATATCCAGCGGTAACGTTAGGTGACTCACCCCGTATACCAGCATGTTACTAAACTGTATCGTCAGGATTCACTTGCAAACTACATGCATATTGGTGATTACTGTTTTAATTTAGGAGCAGAAACTGGCTAGTGAATAGCAGCCGAGAAGATCTTACAAAAAAAGACCATGTTTACCTTTACAATCATGTTAAATGTTGTCACTACACATCGAACAAAACCAGTTCATAAATGAAGACAATAATATACTCGTGTGGAATGTAGTTAACCACATTGATTGGAATTCCAAATAAGTCACCTCAACTGATGATCAAGAGGAAACTGGCACAAACCCGTCTAAAGCTGTAAAACACTCCTATGGCGCACAAGCAGCCAGTTCAGCTCTCCATATATCAGTGCCAGATTCACCTGAATTGTCAACACCGACCTGCTTTGACGAAGTGGTAAAATTAAGCGCAGTTATTCATGTCTAGAAAAAGCGTGTGGAGTATCAGAAATTGCAGATCACTAGACTTCGTGCAAAACTGTTACGGGACAAGGAAAATGCCTATCATTTTAAGTACAGACAGCAACAAAAACTGTATCAGAAGGATCAAGAGAAGAAGGCCAAACAAATTTTGAAGACCATAGGATCTTGATATTTAGAAAAAGATGCCCTTGATTTGTTGTTAAGACAGACTAACATGCCATCTGCAAGGTGGAAAGAAGAAAATAAGCTGTTTGGTCTAAATTTATTATATTACAGCACCAGGCATACAGGTTTGTCAGAATGTTTCATGTTTCCACCAGTGCATACATTACAGAGGTATGTGAAAGGCATACAAATAAAACGTGGGATAAGTGACAATATGTTCCACCTTTTGAAGCAGAAGGTACAGAGCATTTCTCCAATACTGATAAAATAGTACATATGGCATTGGATAAAAAGTCTCTAATGGCAAATTTACCATATGACAGCACTTCTGTCAGTGTTATTGGCTTTGAGGACTTGGGGTTTACACACACAGTATATTTCTCCCACTATTTGGCCATTGCTTGTCCCTCTTAGAACAATATACAGATGAAGGTCGTACTTGTGGGAACAGGTGACAATGACTAAAACACAGTAGGCATACAGAATGACAATTGGGGCGTCGATCGCTTTTGCATGTAGAGGTACATGTCTGTGCTTCTTATGTGTGAATTTGTTTATATTCCGTTGATATTAACGAAGTAAGCTACACTTTTATCCAACGTCACAAGTATCTCTTCACGAATGTGTTGTAACTTGGCACTGGATTCATGATTTTTATCCGTATTTGCTCGTATTTTAGAATCATTTTTAGAAACATCTGTGTCTTCTGATATTACACAAACTCTTGGAGGCAAAATAATAAATTAAATATTTCGGAAATCATGTACGAAAAGGATGCAAAACAAACGTCGTGCTTACGTTGCAGCTGAAGTTCTCCTTTCTCACGGCTTGGAGAGCTCCTGTCGCTACAGCTGTTAAACGATAACAGCTTTTACAGCAGTGAGTGTCGCAACTGTTATGTTAGACTGTGTTGTTACATAACTGAAAATATTGATGCTCTCTGGTATCATAGGCTCCTTATTGTATAATTCGCCTGACTGCATTACAGTTTGTAAAGTACTCTATCATCATTTCCAGAGGGAGAACATCTGGGCCAAGAGAATCACGTTTGACCACCCACTTTACTATGTGGTGAGAGTCTGCAGAGCAAAATGTGAGATCGCAGATCGACAGCTGTCTGTCTGGGTTATGTATCTTGGTAGGAGAGCCATCATTTAGAAGTACTTAAGTGAGATTTTCGAGAAGTGTAGGCAAATCTGTGATGCACGTCATCTACTTCACAACTCCACACCAACTGGTGCTTGTTGAAGCCTGAACAAAGCATAAACGGCATTAGAAGGTGGCCAATAATCTGATCAGAGAAAGATTCTGTATTTTACACTTAGGAAGTTTGTAAATGGTGACAGTGTTAAATGCGCCTTTGGGATAGTAAATTACATTGGCCCGTACTTGGCAGTCCCTCGTCCTAAGACTGATATCAATTTTTTAAAACAGAATTGTATCCCTTATTAAAATGGCGGCACCTCCTCTTGCATCATGTCTGGCATTTCTAGGCCTTGCATAGCCTTTGAACTGTATCTGATGACATGTCGTAAACCAAGTTCTGCAAATACAAGCTACTGATATGTGGTTGCTGATAAGTTTCCTATAAAGACTTTCTTTCTTTTTTCCTTATCGACCACTGAGGCCTTTAAAAGCAATTGCAAGATTATGTGGTTGCTGATAAGTTTCCTATAAAGATTTTCTTTCTTTTTTCCTTATCGACCACTGAGGCCTTTAAAAGCAATTGCAAGATTTGCAGAAGTCTTCAACAGCATTGCTGATAAACTGGGCTACAGTGGTCAGTCGCAGTGTCATTTCTGTTGCAATGTAAACACTTCAGTGCTCCGCTACATGAAACAGCAAACTCTCATGGGCTCCCGTGCATTTGGCGCAATGAACACTGCTACGAGTTAGTGTACTTAAACGGAAATATCTAAGGCCATTACAGCATTCTGAAACTTACTGGGCGTACTGTGTAAGCAGACAGCATCTACTACACAAATGTAAATATTGGGGGTGTTGCTGAGATGGGCACATAGAGTCCTTGTATCCACATGCAGTAGTGAATGTTTGAGAAGTGTATACTTTAGTTATGTTCATTCAGTAATCAGTTATAGTATTATTTTCTGGGGAAACAGTGCTCAGAATTTACAAACAGTATTTAAAATGCAAAAGAGAGCAGTAAGAATTATAACAAAAAGCAATAAGTGGGCCCACTGCGGAGAACTTTTCAAAATGTTAGAAATTCTAACTATTCCTTGTGAATTTATATTCCAAACCAAAATTATAGCACAAATAGCAGTTTTCATAACTATAGTACAAGAACAAGTCACTGTCTTCACCTAGACAGGAATAATAAACATAAGACTCAAAATAGTTTCTTGTATGAAGGTGTATAACTGTATAATAAACTGCCGCAGAAAATGAAAGAAGCAGATAACATATACTACTTTAGGAAAAATCTTAAACTGTTTTTGCAGGAACACTGCTTTTACACTATAAGGGAATTCCTTAGTACAAAATGATTGTAAATAGCTTTTGTTTCACAGTATTTTGATAAGGAGCAAAAATGATTGTAAATAACTTCTATGTCACAATGTTTAACTACATGTAACAACAAATTGTATAAATATATGAATGTACGCAACTGGCAACATCCTTACATTTTAAAATGTCCACAGATGGGTAAATAAATAAATAAAATAAAATAAAATAAAATAAAATAAATAAAAAAAATGTTGTGACACATTTAGATGTGGGGAGGACTTTCACCTCTCAACCTTCGAGTACACTTTTTACTGTGAACCTTCTCACTTCAGTTACTAAACATTCAGACTTTATTTCTGCAAGGACATCTACATTTGATAATGGGAGGCCGTAGCCACACGATATTTCATTTCATTTTACAGTGTGGCATCATCTCGAATAATGCCCTGCCTCTTCGTGAGAAAATTAGGAGTTTAAGCCACCAAGATGCTCTGCCGAAAGAATGTAGCAGTATTTGCATTCCGTAAAGCAGACATAGGACTGCATGGCGCGCTCTTGTTTAAATCGCCGCTGCCTGGTCAGCAACGCGTCTCAGAGAATTACGCGATCTCATTGTAGAAACAAGGAGCCCACTGACCAACAATTAGAGTATATATTAAAACAAAAAGTGTGCTTTCATTCAAATATATTTACAGAAGCACTACAGTAAAAACTTTTCACTATGTGATATTTGTTACAGTAGGAACTCCGCTAGCTCAAAAGTGATGGCCTCTCAGAAATACCTCTCATCCGATTTTAAGGAAACTACTCAATATAAAAAACTGAAACCTTAAACATCTCATAGCCAAATATATTAGCTTGATAATGAACTGACAGTATTTTCGTAATTCGTTCCGTTTATTGTTTAGTTTAGAAATAAAGTAAGACGCCGCATGTGTTTACAGTGAATTTTTCATGTTGCTACTAGTTTACTTTTTGTTTACTTTAGGTCATACATTATTGGCTTTGAAACGTAACTAACACATTAAAGTTTTCTTTAATGTTTACCGTAAAGTCATATCTATTTTCATTCCTGAGTTATTGGTTTGTGTGTGTGGCATAAGGGTAGGGTGCGATTCATTCAGTTCTGCACATTGTACAGGATTGAAATAATTCTTAAATGGGTCATTCCATGTCAGTTCAACCAATTTGAGAAAATGTTCCAGCTGATAGTCTCAGATTTGGCTGAAATTTAGCACACCCATGCTACCAAGTGTGGTACACTCGTACAAAATTTTAAGTTCCCCTGCCAATTAGTTCCAGAATCATGGCTTGTGAAAGAAGGTGGCGTGACCCGGATATTGCAGCCCGCATCTGGCAATCTATCAGACCCAACTTCAAGCTTAACGTGGCCTAAACACACACAGAACTTATTTTGCCCATATCAGTCACACAAACAGAGTTACATGCACACGAAAATACAAAAATTTTAAAAATTACCTGAAAAACATGGATTTTCTAAGTGTGGTAACACAAAAGGGACAAGTGATATCCAAGCCAAATTTCAAACACTGCATACGCAAACCATAATATAATATGTGGCAAAGTTTCAACTTGTTATTGAAAGGCATTTGTGTACAATAAAAGTTGACAGAGATGTATTTGGTTACATTTCTTTTAACATGATTTAGCAAGTAATAGAGATGATGCAGACAGCTTGTTTCAGATAAAGCTGCAGCAATTGTTTGGAACCATTACGCAACAGAAAGTTAAATAATGGTCGTTTTCAGGGACAGAATGAGTCATTTTTAGGCAGGAACAACAAAGGAAACAAGCAACAATTACAGGTTACTCATGTTTTAATTCTAGTTCAGACTGTCAGTACTATTGTGGAAAGTCAGTATGGAGGCAGAAGAGTGTACTAGTGGTGCTTTTGTTCAAACAAGTTGCAGTATTGGTAGAGCACTGGCATCTGAATGTCATAAAACAACATATGGAACAAAATGTGACATTCGCTTTGTACTGTATGATCCGGATGAATCGGACCAAGATTTGTTGCTACGGAGATCCGGGATACACCCTGTGGGTGCAAGAAGTACAGTTCCAGGAAACTTTAGTGTTTGTCATCATCATATGAAAGTGTTTCTGGATAAGTATTCTTTCCTACAAAGAAGTTGTTTTGATCCATTTTGGATTCATAAGAAGACAGTGAAGTGTAGCCTCAGAGAAATTGATATAAAATCAGTATTGAAAGTGAATCAGTGCATGGCACTTAACATGAAACCAGGACAAAAGTTATGTTCCAGGTGTGTTACACTGCTAAAAAATGAAGAATATTCTGATAATTTACATGACAGTGACGAAGAGTATCAGCCACCTAAAACCATAGCGGATGAGCAATTAAATACTTCAGTGACTGCTCTTGGTTTGTCTCCCATGAAGACAAACAAAGTTGGGAAAAGAGACAGGCCCAGCTGTGGTAAAAGAAAACTACAAGAAGCTCAAATGGAATTAAAACACAAAATAGCTGACACACTAATGGTGGAAGAGGAAGAACTATCTACTCCAAAGGAACAGAAATCATGCCAGAAATGCTCTGATTTGGATAAAATTATGCATGATTTGAAAGAAAAATGTGCAATATCCACACACCAGAAAAAAGTAGCTATTCTTACCCATGCACCTTCCAGCTGGTCTATTGACTACACTGCAAAGGAATTCAATGTTTCTACATATACGGTAAAGCAAGCTAGGAAAATAAAAGCAACCCAAGGTGTGCTTCCACAACTTCAGCAGGCTCAGGGTAAGCAATTGAGTTCAGAAATAAAGGTGCTAGTGTCGGAGTTTTAGGAAAATAATGACTACAGCCAAATAATGCCTGAAAAAAAAAAAGACAAAAGACTATGTAACGGTGAAAATGGGAAATGTACATGTATAGATGCAAAAAATACTGTTGCCATGCAACATATCAGAACTATATGTAGAACTCAAGGAAAAGTATCCCAATACCAAAGTAGGTTTATCATCTCTTTTCAATCTTCGTCCAAAATGGGTTGTGCCTGTAAGTGCAAGGGGCACACACAATATTTGTGTATGTGAGACCCATCAAATTCTAAACTGATGTTTGCTGCTATAAAAGATTCTGGTCTGGATTACAAATGTGCAATGAAGCTGCTAGTGTGTGACATCAGTTCCTACCAGTGCATGATACACAGATGTGGAAAGTATCCTGGTAAGACAAATCTTGCAGAAGACATGAATAACAAACTGTATGGTGAACTCCTTATGGATGACGATGAACTTGTTTCTTATAAACAATGGACGTACATGGATCGCACAAGTCTTGAAACAAAGCAAAGTACAGGGGAAGATTTTGTTGAAATGTTTTGTGGCGGCGTTCGTAGCGACAAACAATTCGCTGTAGAAACGGCTTACGAAGTCACCGCCACACTTTTAATAGCGGGCCGACCGGTCCGCTGGAACAGTGAACAGAAAGATGAAAACCCAAACACTCTGATTAAATAAAAGTCGGTACTTATCTTTATTAACGAAGATACAGAAACACAGTAGTGAACTCCGTGTCTACAGAAATCTGTCTAGTTCGAGTCGGAGCGGCTAGGTCAGCGTCGGCTGATGACAAACAACAACTCTGCTGCGATGAACACACAACTGACTAGCAAGTACACACTTCGGTGGCGAGTATACAACTGAGCGGCGAATACAGAACTGTCCTAGCTCTCGCGACTCCAGCGCTTAAGAAACCAGAAGCCAGCGGTGGCGCGCGCAGACTTGCGGCGATTTCCTGTCTCGCTGGCGCTGCTTATGCGGACGGCGTCCGGACTTTGATGCTGCCAACCTTTTGGCAGCGGGCTCGGGTGGCATTACTGGCTAGGATATAACAAAATGTGTTGTCAAAAAACGGACAAACTGACCACACACAGCTTCACAGCAACAGCACAATCGACTTATCTCCAGTTTTGTAAGGATAATTTGAAACAAGATGAAATTATAGTAATACTAGACTTTTCTGAAAATTATGCATTTATAGTGCAAGATGCCATCCAAGAATATCATTGGGATAACAGTCAAGCAACTCTCCAGCCACTTGCAATTTACTATAGAAGTGAATCAGGTGATGTGTCTGTCATGAACCTGTGCATTTTTAGTGACTGTTTAATTCATGATGCCATTGCAGTTAATGCCCACATTCGCACTGTCATGGCATAAGTGAAAAACAAGCTGCCTCACATACATTTTACGAAATACTTCAATGATGGGGCAGCTAGTCAGTACAAAAACTGTAAAAATCTCAAAAATTTATGCACGCATTACCATGATTTTCAGATTCACGCAGAATGGAAATTTTTCACAACAAGTCATGGTAAAAATGTATGTGATGGTATTGGTGCTACCAATTTAGTGCATGGCATCACGAGCTAGTCTGCAGCACCCTACAGAAGATCACATTCTAACACCTCTTCAATTCCAGGATGAGATTTTCACTCTGCAGTGGAGTGTGCTGCTGATATGAAACTTCCTGGCAGATTAAAACTGTGTGCCCGACCGAGACTTGAACTCGCGAACTTTGCCTTTCGTGGGCAAGTGCTCTACCAACTGAGCTACCGAAGCACAACTCACGCCCGGTCTCACAGCTTTACTTCTGCCAGTGTCTCGTCTCATACCTTCCGAACTTTACAGAAGCTCTCCCACGAACCTTGCAGAACTAGCACTCCTGAAAGAAAGGATACTGCAGAGACATGACTTAGCCACAGCCTGGGGGACGTTTCCAAGATGAGATTTTCACTCTGCAGTGGAGTGTGTGCTGATATGAAACTTCCTGGCAGATTAAAACTGTGTGCCTGACCGAGACTCGAACTCGGGAACTTTGCCTTTCACGGGCAAGTGCTCTACCATCTGAGCTACCGAAGTACGACTCACGACTCCCCCCCCCCCCATGAACCATGGACCATGGACCATGCCGTTGGTGGGGAGGCTTTCGTGTCTGAGCGATACAGATAGCCGTACCGTAGATACAACCACAATGGAGGGGTATCTGTTGAGAGGCCAGACAAACATGTGGTTCCTGAAGAGGGGCAGCAGCCTTTTCAGTAGTTGCAAGGGCAACAGTCTGGATGATTGACTGATCTGGCCTTGCAACAATAACCAAAATGGCCTCGCTGTGCTGGTACTGCGAACGGCTGAAAGCAAGGGGAAACTACGGCCATAATTTTTCCTGAGGGTATGCAGCTTTACTGTATGGTTAAATGATGATGGCGTCCTCTTGGGTAAAATATTCCGGAGGTAAAATAGTCCCCCATTTGGATCTCCGGGCGGGGACTACTCAAGAGGACGCCGTTATCAGGAGTAAGAAAACTGGCGTTCTACGGATCGGAGTGTGGAATGTCAGATCCCTTAATCGGGCAGGTAGGTTAGAAAATTTAGAAAGGGAAATGGATAGGTTAAAGTTAGATACAGTGGGAATTAGTGAAGTTCGGTGGCAGGAGGAACAAGACTTCTGGTCAGGTGACTACAGGGTTATAAATACAAAATCAAATAGTGGTAATGCAGGAGTAGGTTTAATAATGAATAGGAAAATAGGAATGTGGGTAAGCTACTACAAACAGCATAGTAGACGAAGCCCACGCCTACTACAGTAGTACAAGTTTATATGCCAACTAGCTCTGCAGATGACCTCTGCAGATGACAAAGAAATTGAAGAAATGTATGATGAAATAAAAGAAATTATTCGGATAGTGAAGGGTGACGATAATTTAATGGTCATGGGTGACTGGAATTCGGTAGTAGGCAAAGGGAGAGAAGGAAACGTAGTAGGTGAATATGGATTGGGGCTAAGAAATGAAAGAGGAAGCCGCCTGGTAGAATTTTGCACAGAGCATAATTTAATCATAGCTAACACTTGGTTCAAGAATCATAAAAGAAGGCTGTATACGTGGAAGAAGCCTGGAGATACTGACAGGTTTCAGATAGATTATATAATGGTAAGACAGAGATTTAGGAACCAGGTTTCAAATTGTAAGACATTTCCAGGGGCAAATGTGGACTCGGACCACAATCTATTGGTTATGACCTGTAGATTAAAACTGAAGAAACTCCAAAAAGGTGGGAATTTAAGGAGATGGGATCTGGATAAACTGAAAGAACCAGAGGTTGTACAGAGTTTCAGGGAGAGCATAAGGGAACAATTGACAGGAATGGGGGAAGAAATACAGTAGAAGAAGAATGGGTAGCTTTGAGGGATGAAGTAGTGAAGGCAGCAGAGGATCAAGTAGGTAAAAAGACGAGGGCTATTAGAAATCCTTGGGTAGCAGAAGACATACTGAATTTAATTGATGAAAGGAGAAAATATAAAAATGCAGTAAATGAAGCAGGCAAAAAGGAATACAAACGTCTCAAAAATGAGATCGACAGGAAGTGCAAAATGGCTAAGCAGGGATGGCTAGAGGACAAATGTAAGGATGTAGAGGCTTACCTCATGAGGGGTAAGATAGATACTGCCTACAGGAAGATTAAAGAGACCTTCGGAGATAACAGAACCACTTGTATGAATATCAAGAGCTCAGATGGAAACCCAGTTCTAAGCAAAGAAGGGAAAGCAGAAAGGTGGAAGGAGTATATAGAAGGTCTATACAAGGGCGATGTACTTGAGGACAATATTATGGAAATGGAAGAGGATGTAGATGAAGATGAAATGGGAGATACAATACTGCGCGAAGAGTTTGACAGACCACTGAAAGACCTGAGTCGAAACAAGGCCCCCGGAGTAGACAACATTCCATTGGAACTACTGACAGCCTTGGGAGAGCCAGTCCTGACAAAACCCTACCATCTGGTGAGTAAGATGTATGAAACAGCCGAAATACCCTCAGACTTCAAGAAGAATATAATAATTCCAATCCCAAAGAAAGCAGGTGTTGACAGATGTGAAAATTACCGAACTATCAGTTTAATAATTCATAGCTGCAAAATACTAACGCAAAGTCTTTACAGAAGAATGGAAAAACTAGTAGAAGCCGACCTTGGGGAAGATCAGTTTGGATTCCGTAGAAATATCGGAACACGTGAGGCAATACTGACCCTACGACTTATCTTAGAAGAAAGAGTAAGGAAAGGGAAACCTACGTTTCTAGCATTTGTAGCCTTAGAGAAAGATTTTGACAATGTTGACTGGAATACTCTCTTTCAAATTCTGAAGGTGGCAGGGGTAAAATACAGGGAGTGAAAGGCTATTTACAATTTGTACAGGAAGCAGATGGCAGTTATGAGTCGAGGGGTATGAAAGGGAAGCAGTCGTTGGGAAGGGAGTGAGACAGGGCTGTAGCCTATCCCCGATGTTATTCAATCTGTATACTGAGCAAGCAGTGAAGGAAACAAAAGAAAAATTCGGAGTAGGTATTGAAATCCATGGAGAAGAAATTAAAACTTTGAGGTTCGCCGATGACATTGTAATTCTGTCAGAGACAGCAAAGGACTTGGAAGAGCAGTTGAAAGGAATGGATAGTGTCTTTAAAGGAGGATATAAGATGAACATCAACAAAAGCAAAACGAGGATAATGGAATGTAGTCGAATTAAGTCGGGTGATGCTGAGGGGATTAGATTAGGAAATGAGATACTTAAAGTAGTAAAGGAGTTTTGCTATTTGGGGAGCAAAATAACCGATGATGGTCGAAATAGAGAGGATATAAAATGTAGACTGGCAATGGCAAGGAAAGCATTTCTGAAGAAGAGAAATTTGTTAACATCGAGTATAGGTTTAAGTGTCAGGAAGTCATTTCTGAAAGTATTTGTATGGAGTGTAGCCATGTATGGAAGTGAAACATGGACGATAAATAGTTTGGACAAGAAGAGAATATAAGCTTTTGAAATGTTGTGCTACAGAAGAATGCTGAAGATTAGATGGGTAGATCACATAACTAATGAGGAAGTATTGAATAGGATTGGGGAGAAGAGAAGTTTGTGGCACAACTTGACTAGAAGAAGGGATCGGTTGGTAGGACATGTTCTGAGGCATCAAGGGATCACCAATTTAGTATTGGAGGGCAGTGTGGAGGGTAAAAATCTTAAAGGAAGACCAAGAGATGAATACACTAAGCAGATTCAGAAGGATGTAGGTTGCAGTAGGTGCGGGAAGATGAAGAGGCTTGCACAGGATAGAGTAGCATGGAGAGCTGCTTCAAACCAGTCTCAGGACTGAAGACCACAACAACAACAACATGAGACTATGAGCTGGAGCCCCAGGTTGAACTGACATGGAATGACCCAGCTATCTTCTTCTCTGACCCTTTATTGGCCCCCTTCTCATTGTACAGCTGTTGACTCAACTGCATCATCTGCAATTGATATGGCATTCCTCTGTCAAGTGTTGTCTCCATCTGTTGATTGAACCAGGAAGCTCAACTGGCATCATCTGCTGTCACCTCATGGCTGTCTTCGTCAGCTATTGTTATTTGCTTCCTTTTCACCTCTCCTGGAAGACACAGTTCCTTGTTTACTGTAGCCTTCAGAGGGAATACTCTCTTATCAAAGATGACATATCTTCTCAAAATTATTTTTGTCTGTCCTAGGCTCCACAGACAATATCCTTTTGACCCTGCATCCACTCCAAGATAAACACATTCCTCTACTTGTTCTCTGAGTGTGTCAGATGGCAATGTGTTTGTCACAGCTCTGCAGCCAAATACTTTGAGTATTTTCAAACCTTTTTAACATGTTTTTTCAGCTTCCAGACTTCATATGGAATTTTCCCCCAACGAATCTTGTTGGGCCTCTATTTTGGATGTAGCAAGCCAATATCAAAGCTTCCCCCCCCCCCACCCCCCCACCCCCCCCCCCACCCCCAAAAAAAAAAAAAAAAGAAAAGTTGTTGAGCAAACCACCTTCGAATAGTGAATGCCTAACAATGAATATAACTGTTTGATTCCGTCAGGTGGAGGAGAGTAAAATAGGGTTTTCTGATGTAATATTTCCTTTACCTTGAACAAATTTACAAATTTGCTGTAGATGTACTCAGTCCCATTGTCCAATGGGAAACTTCACAGTTTCCTCCCTGTCTCAAGCTCTGCACATCCCTTAAACTCAACAAAGGACTCAAACACATCATTCTTTTGCTTTGACATTTTCACTACCCAACACCTTGAGTGACTGTCCAGGTAGGTAGCATAGCATGTGCTCCACTCAAGGAGGTCTAATATAGCCTACATCACTGTGTACCAATTCTAGAGTGCTTTCAGTAGCAGTCTGACATGATTTGAAAGGCTGTTTTTTATTTTTCCTTGCATACACACTTCACATTTTTCTTTGTGCTTAGTAGCTCCACATACTTTTGGTAAAGCTTCTCTGTGTTCAAGTATTTGGTGCTACAAAACTTCTGCCTATATGGCTATTGCCTCATTTTCCAGTTGTTGATGCATTTTGTTACTGTGAAGCCTCACTGTACTGTTATTCACTTCGTATATTCACAGTGTAATAATCAGGCATCACTGCTTGTGATCTTCTTCTCAACACTTCCTACTCACCAGTAAACACACTAAAATCACTGTTTCTGAATCTAAAGCACATTACTTTCTTGTCCATTTGTTTAATAGATAAGTTCCCATCCAGTTGTTTCATCAGGGGCACATTTTATAACTGGAATGACTTACCACCACACGATTTTAATGCTTTCATGATAATACTTCCCATACCAGCCATTTTAGTAACTTTCCCATCAGCCAATTTCACTTCTCCTAAGTTACCTATCCCTGAGTCTTGTAGTATCTCATGGTGACTAATCATATGATGTGACACTCTTGAATCCAGTACTAGTACCTTTCCATCCGCATCTCCTCAATCTTCAGCCACTGTCATAGATACTATTTCATTGTCTTTCTTTGTACTTGCTACACAGGTGCTTACAGTTCTTTCCTGAGTTCATGCATGGCACACAAGGGGCCCCATTCTTCCCAGGCTGCATTTCTTTCACTATGCACCTCCATCCCCAACCTAGCTTCTTCCCTGCTGCCCCCTATTTCCTCTCTCTCAGTATTCTGATTTATGTCGACCTGGCTATCACCTGGTTCCCTGTATTGCCTGTATTTGTTCCTCTTGCCTATTCTCTTTCATGGTTTTTTGCATTTTGGTCGCACCCTGGGGTTTGACCTCCACATCTAAATTTTCTGTCTTTTGCAAGCTATTTGGGAAAAACTCTTTTATTAGCATCTTCTGTGTGGATTCCCCCCCCCCCCTTTCCTTCCCTTTATCCTTCCCCACCATAGTTCTCCTCTGCCCCACTAGGTCACCAGTATGGGTAGCCAGTCTGTGTAGTGGGGTTGTTATGTACCCATATGGTGGGCCCCCTGACAACACAGGGGTCATGGTATTGATATCTGAGCTGTTCCCTTCCCATGTATACCAAGGAGTGATTGCTTGTCATCCTGGAGCATCAGAACTCCGGGCAACAGCCACTGTGCCAGATGGCCATTGTTGAGGCTAGGTGGCACCCATTGAGAGAGCCAACGATTGGAGTGGGTGATATCCGACCAGATGCTTGGTGCATGAATCATATCAAGCTGCAAAAATCTGGCCATTCTCAAATGGCTGTCCCTTTGAGTGGTAGCAGATCATAATATGCTGCTTCATATGACCCTGCAGTCTTCCCTTCCCTAGCTACAATGTGGGAGGTGAGCCAGGCTCACCATTTTGGGATGAAACACTTTCCCTGCTACCTGGCCTGTACTAGGACATACGGGGACAGATTCACTGCTACAAAGCCATTATTTTTTGTGGAGAGTATAGAGGACAAGTTCAGCGAAATGAAGTCTCTCAATAAGATACAGTTGTGCTTTCTGTTGATCAAAGCTTGCTCTGCTGCCCAATGTGCAGCCCTTTGTGCTTGTGATCACCTTGGTGATGTATCAGTTACTATTACCCTTCACCAGTCTCTGAATATGGTCCAGGGAGCGATTTTTCATAGGGACCTCTTCCTGTAAACTGATGAAGAACTCTGGGCTAATCTGGAGTGATGTGGCATAAATTTTGTTTGATGTGTGCAGAAGGGTCGTAAAGACAATCACACTGACACTGGCACCTTCATTCTGACTTTCGAGGGGTATACCCTCCCAGAGAAGGTCAAGTTTATTTCTTACTGATACGATGTGAAACCCCACGTCCCACCACCCATGAGGCGATTTGAGTGCATGTGGTTTGGGCATATGTCTTCCTACTGTATGGTGGACCCTGTGTGTGGTGACTGTGGCCACCACCTTGTTGAGGGAAGCCCCTGTGTTCCACCACCCATGTGTGTCAAGTGCCGTGAGTGCTACTTTCCACGCTTGTCAGATTGCCCAGTTTACAAGAAAGAAAAGTAGCTCCAAGAGTACAAATTCCTGGATCGTCTGTCTTATGCTGAGGCTCATCAAAAATATGACTGCTTCCCCCTCCTACCTCTTTCTTAGTCCAGCTCTGTCCCCCTCTCATCTCCCCCCCCCCCCCTGTGATTCTCACACCTTCCCCTCTGTGTGCCGCTCTCTCTCCCTGGGCAAAGAAGCGCCCTCCTTCTTTGGCGCCCTCCAGTGATGGGGCTACACCCTGGGCCCCCTTCCCCTGACATCTCTCAGTCCTGAGGCCTGCTAGCACAAGTTGGCCATGGGACATATCATCTGTGCACCCCAAGGTCACACGTATTCTTTCAGTTCCAGATCTTGCAGAAGTCTGCTCTCCCTCTTTCCTGTGCCCTTCTCATCCTCCAAAAGAGAAGAAGAAGAAACACAAGTCCCAAGACAAGGCCCTCCTTGGTACCTCCAGGGCTGTTGTCTCTCCCTTCACACTGTGTGGCTGGTCCCGGCGGAGGTTCGAGTCCTCCCTCAGGCATGGGTGTGTGTGTTTGTCCTTAGGATAATTTAGGTTAAGTAGTGTGTAAGCTTAGGGACTGATGACCTTAGCAGTTAAGTCCCCATAAGATTTCACACACATTTTTTTTCTCCCTTCACAACTTGAGTCTGATATCTTTTTTATGGATGTCACACTGGTCTGCAGAGGCAATAGGCCTTTATATATGTCTGCTATGCATTTAGACACCTCTCTCTTGGATTGCATTGATGTGGTCGTGCAAGATGTCTCTGCCACTCTTCTTCATGCTGCTAGCACTGCTATCTCCCTACCCAGAGGCCCTCTCATTGTCGACCAGTACCGTGGTCAACCAAGGATGTAGCAGTTTCTATCCAGGTCCACCGATGGGACCTGCGCGATTTAAATGACACCCTTCACAGTTCAACATCATTGATTTTAAGCATCTACATGTTAAGGTCCACTGCCTTATTAAGCAGTGTGAAAATGAATGCTGGGAGCACTGTGTTTCCTCCCTGGGGAAGTATATCTCTTCACTGCAGGTTTGGTCCAAGGTCCATAGCTTTCTGTGCTGCCAGTGACAATCAACTGTCCAGGGTTTATCCTACAGGGTGCTCTGTGTACTGATCCATTAGTCCTTGCAGAAAACCTCCTGACACACTTCATGACAGTGTCATCATCCTTTTCCTATCCTACCACCTTTCCCTAGGACTGTGTGAAGAACCCCCCCCCCCCCCCCCCTATGTTTCAACCCCCACCAAGCTAAATCCTATAATGAACTCCTCACTGAATGGGAATTCTTGCAGGCACTTACCTCTTCACATGACACAGCCACAGGCCCAGATTCCAACAACAACCAGATGATCCAAAGCTTGGACATTATCCAGAAACATCATCTCCTCTGGTTCTTCTACTGCATTTGGCTCAATGGTGCCTTCCCCTTACAAAGGCAAGATATCACAGTTGTCCCCATCCTTAGCCCAGGGAATATCCGATGTCTCTCAACAGCTACTGCCCAATTAGCCTGACCAACACACTTTGTAAACTGCTTGAGAGGATGGTTAGCTTTCGATTATGTTGGGTACTCGAATCTCAGGGCCTTTTATCCCCATATCAGTGGGCTTCCGGGAAGGATGATCTATAACTACCCATTTACTCAGATTGTAAACAGCAATCTGAAAGGCTTTTACTGACCACCAGCTTCTTGTCGCTATTTTCTTTGACTTACATAATGCAAACAACATGGCTTGGCACTGTCACAGTGCCAAGCCGTGTTGTTTGCATTATGTAAGTTACTGTCCTTGACTGGGACATTCTCGGCCTCCTTCCAGTTTTTATCTGTGAATTTTTATCCTGCCGGCTCATCCGGGTTTGAGTTGGCACTTCACTCAGTACCCCTCAGATCCAGGAGAATGGTGTCCCATAGAATTCTGTATTAAGTGTCACACTCTTCCTCATCGACATCAATGGGATTGTAACCTCTGTTGGGCCTCTGGTTACTATGACATTATATGTCAATGACATGCATCTGGATCAGCTCCCACCTAGTAGCATCTGCTGAACACCAGCTTTAAGGCACCATCTGATGGGCCTCTGTGAGGATCCTCTCCCAAGGCTTCCAGTTTTCTTCCTACAAAACGCATTTTGCATTGTTGTCATCAACCCACAGTACCCCTGATCCACAACTTAATTTGGGTGATGGTGTCCTGATGTTGTAGCACAATACACTTTCTTGGGCCTTATTTTTGGTAATAATGTGATGTGGCTGCCCCATACATGCCACCTGAAGACTACCTCCATATGGAAGATTAATGTTCTCCTCCTCCTGGCTCACACACCTTGGGATGCAGATCATGCTACTCTTCTCCATCTTTACTGTGCTCTGTTTTTGTCCAGACTAGATTATGGTAGTCAGGTTTATGGCTCAGAGCTCCTTCCACACTGGAACTACTTGAACCTGTACATCATTGTTGGGTGTGTCTGGCTATCGGTGCCTTTGGTCTCGCAGAAGTGGGGATTCTCCTGATACAAATACAATGGATTCAACTCATGGTTTCTTATGCAATCACGATTCAACTATTCCCTGACCATCCTGCGTACCCAATCCTCTTTGCAAATGAGGCATGTATCCCTCCTGATATTCACCCTTGGGTGGGATTGGTGGTTGGAATGTGTCTCACTTCCCTCTGTCTGGATCTCCATCGGCCTCAACCACGGATTATGACCAACCTATTCCAGTATCCTAAGGTCTCTGTTGCCACTATGATATTCCATTATCTTGTATGTTCCATCCTTGAAGAGTTCCAGAGTGCTACCATCTTCCAAACTGGTGGCTCTAAACTGATATATAAGGTGGGATAAACTTTCAGGTCACCTACTGACATGGGACACCATTTACTCCCAGGCTCATGTAGTATGTTCACAGCAGAGCTGCTAGCCATTAACAGGTCTCTCCATTTTGTTTCTCAGGCCACCCTCCATAGTTTTTTTAATATGTACGAACTCAATGAGCAGCTTGCAGGGTATAGGCTGATGCTACTCTCGTCATCCTTTGCTCTCTGCTATCCATGACCTTCTATCTGCTCTTGGCCACGCTGCCTGCTCTGTTATCTTACTCTGGGCCCAAGCTATGTGGACATACCAGGGAATGAACTGGCTCGTCGTTTGGCTAAAGAGGCAGATACTTACACCCCTTTCCCCTTCATAATTTCAAGCACAGATATGTGGATACAAACAAAATCTCTCTTTGCCCAAAAGTGGAATGACATCTGGTGTGCTACTACTCTCAGTACTAAACTCTTCACAATCATGGAGACTATTGCAGTTTGGTACTCTTCCTTCTGCTCCTCTCAGAAGGAGTCCTATTGTCTTATGCTATCTAGACATTCATCATACTAGGCTCATCCATTATTTTCTCTTCTGTAATGAGGTGTTCCAACAATGTGACTGTGGAGACAGACTGACAGTATCCCATATATTGGAGGATTGACCCTTTCTTTTGGTCCTTCATACTAAGTGCAGCATTCTAGATTCCATGTCTTTAATATTAGCAGATGATTCATGGATGATTGAACAGGTCCTAAGTTTCCTACGTGAAAGTGAATTTTATTTTCAGTTAATATGTTTTGCTTTCTCCTAGAACTGGGGCAGTGTGGTTGTGTTGGAGCTTCTCTTCATTTTTTCTAGGTCTGGGACCCATGACCACTCCCCTGTGCAAAGACCACTCTTTTATCTCTCTGTTTTTCCAGTTTTTGAATTTTCCATTTGTGGTCTGATGCTCCTTGGACTCTACCGAAGTCGTCATTTATGCTCTCTTAAAACTGTTTCCTGTGGAAGGTCTCCTGCTTACTCTCATTTCTGACAACAGACCTCAGCTCCTGTCCCAGGTGTTTCGTGATTTCCATGTTCAGTCAGCATCCAACATGTTCCCCTTCACCCTCAATGTAATGGGGAAGCCAAGCACGTGATTCACACACTTATGAACCAGATCACAAAATATTTGCAGAACTTTCCTGCTGCGGAGATGTTACGGTTTTTTCTGACAGCCTACCAGATGACTCCTATTGGTTCATGTAGCCTTGCCAAGCTTCTTCAAGGGTGCCAGCCACGGACGCTACTCCATCTCCTGCATTCAGGATCTCGCTCATCATCATGTTCAGCTGTGCTGAGTTTCTTGGCACGGACAGCAATCTGCACACCATGGTTTTGGTTAGCACACCTGCTGATTACTGTTAATCATCGATCTTCAGAATGGCCACTATGTCTACATCATCTTGAAGGGAGAGTGGGATGTCCACCACCATCAAAATCAACTCCGAGTCCAGGTGGACACTCACCCCCTTGCCTCTGTGCCACTACCTTTGCCTTCACCCCAGTCAGTGGGTGCCATCAATATGCTGGTGTTCCAACTTCCTCTTCTGCCTGCATCAGCACCTCTGCCTGATGAACCTGTGACTGCACAGCCCCAAGCAGTGACTCTGGTGCCTCTCCAGCCAGTTGACATGCCCCTCACCAGTTCGATGTGTGCTGTGCAGCCTCAACCTGTGGCAGTCATCGCCACCTTCCACACCACCATCAGATATCACCAGGGGTCCTGACTCAGCCTGCCTGTCACCACACCCGTCGTCCCATGCTCCAGTGGGGCTGTCAGGGTGCTCTTGTGCCAGCTACTTTTGTCCTGTCCATATTCTAAGACCTATGGTTACTGGTAGTCACTCTCCCCTCTTGCCTCTGCAGCCTCCTTGGATGTGGATGCCATCTTCACTGTGCCCAGGGAATCAGCAACACTCCACCTCTAAGGGGGGAGGGGCGAAGTGAAATGTGTAGATTCCACACTCTTGATTCAGACATACAACTGTACAGCACATCACAGAAGTCGGAAGATGGTAGCACTGGCAGAGGCTGTCACTCTTGGATGTGCATGCAACCTCTCCACAGTACACTCTACCAGCTGGCCTTCTCACTCTGTCATATGTTGACATTCAGCTAATGTTTATCAGACTAGTAGTTCAACTGCTTTGTGGCAAGTATCTTTTTATACAAGTATTTTAGATGTAATAAAGAGTTGTGTCCATTATTATCTGCATGTTTTTATGGTCAGCACACATTCATAGTCAACTTTTCATATTTCAGCATAAATGCAAAACATACTTTTTCCATATAATGAAATATTCTGGATATAGTTTATCATTTTTCAAATCATAATCATCCAGCACCTGTTCAGTAGTTTCAAAAATGATAAAACCTCATTTATAACATATTTTAAATATTATTCCATTTCATGTGTAAAGTTATTAATATAAAACATACTTCTCATCTGTTGCAGCATTCAAAAATTACATAAATGGTCTGAGAAATATCTCCTCACTCTATTCATCTCTCACAGTAAAATGAACTTGAGATAATAGAGCAGTGTTCTTAAGGTCTGAAATGTTCAGCTTAATATTTTCTTCTCATAACATATCTCCATAAATGCTTTCATTATAGTAATTACATTCAATTGCTGACCATACAGGGTGTTTCTGTGATGATACAAACTTTCAGAGGTGTTGGAGAATGATAAATGCATCAATTTAAGGTAAGATCTGGAAACGACTGAGTCAAAAGTTATAAGCAAGA
This sequence comes from Schistocerca nitens, assembly GCF_023898315.1. Lineage (NCBI taxonomy): Eukaryota > Metazoa > Arthropoda > Insecta > Orthoptera > Acrididae > Schistocerca > Schistocerca nitens. The sequence continues at coordinate 98,214,497 of NC_064621.1, read as the reverse complement.
ATTGTTTTGTTACATCTGACAGTGGATCTCTCCTGCTGCAAGCTCTTTGTCTTCCATATTTTGGGATTAGGTGGCCCAAAACAAGAAAAAATAGTCTAGTAAACATGGTCTGAAAAATGCGTAACTTTAGACCTATGAGTACATGTACAGTAGAAAAGATGTGCCCCTCAGTAGCACAGCTGAACAAGTGCTCATAGCTCTTAAGGTATGCATTTTAGAATCCTTGTTTACTAGAATTTTTTTTGTTTCTGTCTATACTACCTTCCCCTGAAATATCGAAAGCAAAGAGCCTACAGTAGAAGAGATTCACTGTCAGAGGTATCAGAATGATTTTTGCTTATAACTTTTCTAAATTGGTATTTTCAGATCATGGCATTTATCTCAAAGTGATACATTTGTCCTTTCCCATCATTGCTGAAAATTTTTAGTATCATCAAGGAATCAATGTGTAGAACTTGTAAACCACAATAGTAAATTAACAAGTCTGACTTCCTTCCTTTCCTGTTACAAATAAAGTAAAAATTGTTCATCAGATATTTCCAAAATTCATGTTTATGCAACTCCTATGAAGACAAATAGCACAGTAACTCAGTGTATCTAGTGTCATCAAATGTAAATATATATATATATTTTCCTCAAAGATAGCCAAAATATATATCTTCTCAAAATGCAAGACAATGTCTTTATTGTACAAGCACATCTGCAAAGATATCTATCAATCATAGAAATGTAAAGTACCTTTAGTGTAAGCATGTTACAAAATTTATCTGTTTTAAGCAAATGAATAAATACTTCATTTCAAAAACGTATATGACTTTTGGACAAATTATAAATAAACTTCTCATTATATTGCTGTATAACTACACTTGAAATATTATATTATAAGTACTCTTAATAGCTAATGAAGAAGGGTAGCATGACAGTAGAAGATAACTTGAAAGATTTACAGAATATGCAGAGGATAAATGTAGATGAAATTTTTTTGAAGTAAGACCCACATTAACTCAGGGCTGTATGCTTACCAGACACATCGTATACAAATTATACATGTTAGTACTTATCTCTTACATTCTTGGTTTAGTAAAACTATTTTTAGAGGAAATACAATAGTCTGAGTCTAAAGTGTGTTGTTTGTGATGAAGGAAAGACTCATATACACACATCAAAAAGTTTTGCATCACCCCGGTGCCCAAAACTTCTGAAGATAGACGTTGACTGTGGATATTGTATCACAGACACAGTCTCTCTGACTGTTCAGAGATGTCACTAATCCCGCCCAAAGATGTAAACAACCATGCATGAGCAGCACCTATTAGACAGAGGGGTTCCGATAGATTATCAGTTCCAGTCATTCCACCAGGAAGGAGGTACACGGCTCGTGTTATCTGTAGTTCAACCATGCCTAGACGGTCAATACCGCAGTTTGATTGTGTTCACATTGTTACTTTTTGCCAGGAAGGGCTCCCAACAAGGGAAGTGTCCAGGTGTCTTGGAGTGAACCAAAGTGATACTGTTCAGACAGGAAGGAGATACAGAGAGACAGGAACTGTTGATGACAGGCCTCGCTCATGCTGCCCACAGGCTACTACTGCAGTGGATGACCGCTACCTAGGGATTATGGCTCAGACGAACCCTGACAGCAACACCACTATGTTGAATAATGCTTTTGGTGCAGCCACAGAATGTTGTGTTAAGACTCAAACTGTGTACAATAGGCTGCACGATGCGGAACTTCACTCTTGATGTTTATGGCGAGGTCCATCTTTGCAACCACGACACCAAGCAGCCTGGTACAGATGGGCCCAACAACATGATGAATGGACCGCTCAGGATTGGTATCATGTTCTCTTTACCGATGAGTGTCGCATATGCTTTCAACCAGACAATTGTCAGAGATGTGTTTGGAGGCAACCCGGTCAGGCTGAACACCTTAGACACACTGCCCAGCGAGTGCGGCAAGGTGGAGGTTCCCCTCTGTTTTGGGGTGGCATTACGTGGGGCCGACGTACACTACTGGTGGTCGTGGAAAGCACCTTAACAGCTGTACAACATGTGAATGCCATCCTACTCCATCCGATACCATTGTAAACCCTGTACAAATATCAAATTGCTTCAGAGGTGCTAAGACCTGTAGCACTGGCTAGGTGGTGTGTGAAATCCTGAATGTTAAGTACAGGGTAATTGTGTATGATAGTGCAATCATTGGGAGTGCAGTAGTCACCACTCATATGATTGAACTGTCTGTTTTGGGGATGAGGCATATCAGTGATGCCCAGCAACAATCCAAAAAATGAACAATGCCCACCTGAAGTTCATCCACTGTAGCCGTTGCCATACAGAGACATTCAGGGGGTAGTCTGCAAGGGAACTGCCTGACTGAGAGCCCAGAGGTTGTGTTGATATGGTGTGATGTTCCATTCTTAATTGCAAACATAGTGGTCGAGTCCCAAATGGCACTGAGAGATAAGGTGTGGAGCACAAGTGGCAGGTGTGTAACTAACTTGTAGTACCTCTCTGGGTGCAGCAGGTGTGTCAGGCAACTTGTGTTGGTGTGCAGCTGGCACAGGTCGAGGTGTAGAAAGATGTGCCAAGTCTCAGAAAGGCATTCTTGGCTACACAGATGTGAGGGCAAAGCATTCCATTGTCATTCTGGACCTGACTCTGTGATCCACTAGTGCTGAACTGGAGAGTTTCGATGTCCTCAATGTGTTCAATGTGATCAATAGATTGCCGCAGGTACTGCTTGGTGGAACAAGTTGTATGATCTTTTCATGGATTGGTGCACTTGTGACACATTGTTGAGTTGGCAGGATCACATATTCCCTTGGCATAACATTTTGAAGGAAAGAGGTGAAAGTTCCAATGGAAATCAGCACTGGGAATCAGTTTGCTTATGCCAGCAACAATTAACATCCAAGTGAACAGCATGGATAATCCCAGAGCAGATATGTGGAGATGAGAACCATGAACAGTAATGATGGAGTCCTTGGAGGCTGGAGATGCAGTGTGTCTGATGTTGGTAGGGAAGGTGAAAGTGGTGAAGTGCTAATGTGAGAACTGGTACCAACAAGAAAGTAAAGGCCACTGTTCCTGTTGAGGATATATATTCTGTTGTTTAGAGAAGCACTGTGTGTTAAGGAGCATGAAAAGCTGTTGTGATGATTGATGGGTCACCAGCTGTAGCACTCTGGTACATAACGATGACAAATAATGGAGAACATTGTTGGTATGGAGTACAAAACATACTTTATTAAACATGACACGATATATATGAGAATGAACGCACTTTAGAAACCATGATCACAGTGTAGACACTTTTATTGTTCCAAGATGGCTGATTTCAACAGTCTTTTTCTGATCTAAGGGGAAAACAGAAATATGATTGTGGTATCAGCCACTATCTAGGCGAATGCACTTTCAAATAAGTGTGCTTTCAGTTACACCTTCACGTTTTCTACAGCTGCCACCACAGTGTGAGGGTGTTGCCATGAATGATTATGCCACTGTACTGTCTCTTGAAGAGGCTAGAATGTGGACATCCATCCAGATTCCCTTTGTTGACAAGGATTTTACATTGTTTATTTATTTTTTTTTTTTTTTTGAAAGAATGCATTAATTTCGCTTTTCTACCTAAGTTTCTCTACAATACTGCCTCACATTTCTGCTTTGTTATATATTTATATTCGTTATTTATTTATATTATTTATTTATTTATAATAGTTACTGTGGATGTAAATATTGTAAGTTTGACAAATTTTAAATAAGTAAATTGTTCACAAAGTAATATTTTAAGTGTGACAAAATTTCAAATCAGCGAATTGTAACCTTGACATGTCTCCTATACTTCAGACATATGTTCTGAAATTCTGTGTGTTACAAGATGAATAAAACACATTTCAGCGTTATTGACAAGTCCAGCCCTTTTTTTTGTAGTGTCTACTCTTTTAATTTTTTATTCTTCAATGGACCATTATACTTCAATTTTTCATCAACTCTTTGTAACTAATGCTCCACTGCTCTGCAGATGAGCTAAGCCCATTGTTGGTGCCACTCATAAGGATTAAAAACAGTATGTTTTTAATTCTTATGTTTGCTGGACTGGATGCTTCCCCCCAGTTTCTGTTTATAAAATTTGTCTGACCTGTGTCCAGTGAAATTAATCTGCACTCTTTTCTTACCTACATGTTTGATGTTGTATCTGAAGTCTGAACTGCAGTGTTCCTTATCACTCTCCTGTCCAACATCAAAATTCTCATAAGTTTTAGGCAGTTCTGTTGTGGTTTATAAGTGGGCAGCAAATTCCAATGATGCCTGATCAGTGTATTTTGAATTGATTTTTACTGAAAGTTGACATGGAGGAGCACTGAGAACACAAAAATCTCAAACCAGAGGTGAACCACTACTCTTTGTCTTACCACTTAATTAGCTATTGGTTGCCTTATTCTAATTCTTGAATATGCCTGTACAAAACAGCATCAGTGCTTAGTCTTGTGTCCCATAAAATTCATGCACAAAATTGGTGTCAGTTTGTCCTCTGCTATTGTCTTATTTCTATCGGTGTGCATGTTTCTGAGAAATAACATTATTATACTCTGTTTGATGCATACTTAGCATCATACTACTGGAACATATTACTGGCTGTGCTTTAAAAATGTATGCTCACATCAAGTTTGCTTTAGCAACACACATGTGCCTACAAGCACTCAGCATGCACCCTCCCCATTCTTCTCTAAGCTCACCAGCAGTATCTCCCTCTCATGCACCTAAACACAAGCTTTCCTTGCTGACTTCTCCAGCTTTGCCATGACTTGTTCCCCCTCCCCCCTTTTTCCCAGCCTGCTGTGCAGAGCCACCCCTACACTCTTTAGCCACACAGAACCATGGTGTATGCTGCAGGAAGTACCCCATCCTCCTCTCCCCACCACCCCTCCCCTCATTCATCAGTAGAGTGGCCACTACATTGTTTATCTCTCCTTCCATGAGAAGCCATCCATGTGATCAGTAGCTGTCTGTTTGAAGTTTGTTTACACAACACCTGTGACCTGTGTCACACTATAAAACATTCTGAAAATGAACTTTTTTGTATTTTATGAACTGATCAGACACTCAATGCAATCCTTCCCTTCCTTTGTGTGATGTTTTATAGGTAATGTCTAAGAGAACAATATTTTTTGTTGTTTTGTTGCTGTGAACACTTACATTTTATTTACCTTTTTCGGAGTTTTGTCTCTGTATTTCTTCCTGCCTATAAGTTTATATTTTGTACTTCCCTGATGTATATCATTAGATTCGTAGTAGGCACAACACCAACTGATGCTCTGAGGTTATCACTAATAGTTAGCTGCCTTAACATTTTTCCAATGACTAACTTTGTTACATATGAACTATATCCACTCCACCACTAGGTATCTAAGTTTTATTCCACTGTACATGATCAACAGCAACTAGTTTCCTATACAGAATCATTTTAGTCTTTTTCTTCAGTTATGGACACATATTCCGGCCTGAGATGCTGGAGTTGGCGGTCGTGTGTGTGTGAGGTGAATGGTGTGTGTGTGTGTGTCTTTTACTGATGAAGGCTGTGGTCAAAAGCTTTATGTAAGTGTCTTTTGATTGTGCCTGTCTGCAACTTGACATGTCTTCTTTATGGTAAGTAGCTATATTTCTTTTTCGTACATTGTAGACACATGTTTAATTTTGTTTTATGAATATATCAAGAAACTTTTCAGGATAATTAATGTTTTACTCATTTTCAATGAGGCCGTACATAAATGATTGGTGTACAGCATTCTTACATAGGTTAACTGATGTGGAATGAGTGCAGTAGCATTTTTAATGTGATGGACATTGACAATTTATTGGTGATGTATTTTGATAATTATGTTCTTTTATGCATTTATCATGTATTTAGGTTTTATGATTTGACATGAATGTGCTCCCTGAGGTACTTTTTTGCTTTATGTTGTTATAACAGTGATGTAATGAGATGATACAGGTTAATGATCTTTACTTTGTGTTTCTGGACTTTTGGTAACTGACCAAACGACCATGCATTTTAAACAATCAATGAGTATAGAATGAAGGCTTTCACGACCGGGTGACATGGCTGTTGATATACTTTCCGGGATGTGAGGTTGTGGTCCAAGAACTTTTCTGCTCCTTACATTTCGTCCAGAACTGCGCTGGACTTCCTCAGAGGCGCTGCTCTGCTGAGTCGGCAAGACTCAGCGGAGCAGCGCGTCTGAGGGAGTCCAGCGCAGTTCTGAACGAAACGTAAGGAGCAGAAAAGTTCTTGGACCACAACCTCACATCCCGGAAAGTATATCAACAGCCAATCAATGAGTAGCTTAACACACTGACAGCCATGTGACCAATGGTGGTCACCACAGATAGTTCTTTCTGCTGGGCTGCCAGTGGTCTCTTTTTGGTCGACGTGTTAAGCTCAAACTGTATGTTGTCTGGAAAGCCCTTACTCAAGATGCATTCACTCAACAAACATTTAAGATCACACCACATCCTCGTTTAGCAATTGAACAGTTGTGTTCAGTCTTGAGCAGTAATTTATGAAAAATATTAACTGTCACCTATTGATGTGAGGTTTACAGGTATTCACTTATGGGAGTGTTGTGCAAACCTATAACCATGCAGATCACGACTTTGTCACACTTAAACCTTGTTTATTTTCATTTGCCTCAATTATGCCAAGTTAATCTATGTGTAAAGCGATTTGTATCATTTTAACTAAGTGACGTGCATTAGGACTATTATCCTATGAGGTAAATTAAGAAGTTTTTAACCAAATAGGTGTATCTTTACTTTTTGCATTACATGAATCCAGCACTTAATGTAATTGTGCAGGAGATGTAGTTTATCTGCCAGTGATGTTTGAGTGCCCTATACTAAAATGTATTATTAAAGCATTACCCTCTGACTTTCATAGTTTTAAGGCACTCATTACAAGTGGAAACACTGCTGGGTTAACATCTAATACTACATTGTGATAGTTAAGTGACTGGTACTTTGTGTAGACCAGATACTGGGAAAATTATTTCATGTTCAAAGAATTTAAGGAGCATAGAATCCCATCTGCAACAATTTCCCAAGTTATAGAAAGTACAGTATCACCTGCATCTAGGTCTAAGCACTCTAATATTAGTAACTTCTGAGTTTGCTGTTAGACTAACTCCATTAAACCCCTGAATATTTTATAATTGAACTGTGTGGCGCAATTAACAGAGAAAACTTATTTCATCTTCTTTTTTTTTTTTTTTTATTGTCAACTGTTGTCTTTAATTGACAGACGGAGGATGTAGCAGCATTTTACTTTCTTATTACTCTTTCTCAAATGTAATTAATCCAGTTCTAATCCATGTTGAGTGTTAATATTTTACAGTGTGTTGATTCATTATTTTTGGAGGAACAGATTCATTGATTTTCATAGGACTAAGTATTCTGTTACGTTGGTGGTGTACTTTACAGATGAAATAAAATGTACTGGAGACAAATTAAGTCTCAACTTTATCTATGATAATGAATACAGACTGAAGCAATGAATTAAAATTTGTACTAGAGCACGATTCAAACCTAGGTCTCCAGCTCACTAGGCAGATGCGCTAACCACTGCATTGTCCTTGCACTGTGACTAACACAGCTGCACAGGTTACGCTAGTACATGAATTGGAGTTTGTATTAGGGAGTGAGATGTACTAGGGTAATCTCTGCAGCTGTGTTAGCCTCAGTGCCGGGGTGATGCAGAGGTTAGCACATCTGCCTAGGGAGCAGAAGATCCATGTTTGAATGCTGACCAGGATACAAATTTGAATTCATTGATTCAGCCTGTATTCATTAATATAGATGTAGTTTACATTTTTTAATTAGTTCCACTATGTAGCTATGGGATAATGTTTACCACACAACACAGACAACAACACATTCCTAGGGCTACCTGTAAAACATAAAACATCACTGGTGAATCAGTTCAGCCAGCATCTGCACTATATGACACTGAGTTTAATATTGCAACAGGAAATTAACTATAGAAATTCTTTTCAACAAAACTGTGCAGGGCTGCTGGTTATGAAGGAATTATGGTAGGAAAAACAAAGTTTTAAAATTTTTTTTACTATCTTCCCCAACCAGATGGCAGTTATAAGAATCGAGGGGCATGAAAGGGAAGCAGTGGTTGGGAAAGGAGTGAGACAGGGTTGTAGCCTCTCCCCGATGTTATTCAATCTGTATATTGAGCAAGCAGTAAAGGAAACAAAAGAAAAATTCGGAGTAGGTATTAAAATTCATGGAGAAGAAGTGAAAACTTTGAGGTTCGCCGATGACATTGTAATTCTGTCAGAGACAGCAAAGGCCTTGGAAGAGCAGTTGAACGGAATGGACAGTGTCTTGAAAGGAGGATATAAGATGAACATCAACAAAAGCAAAACGAGGATAATGGAATGTAGTCAAATTAAATCGGGTGATGCTGAGGGGATTAGATTAGGAAATGAGACACTTAAAGCAGTAATGGAGTTTTGCTATTTAGGGAGTAAAATAACTGATGATGGTCGAAGTAGAGAGGATATAAAATGTAGACTGGCAATGGCAAGGAAATCGTTTCTGAAGAAGAGAAATTTGTTAACATCGAGTACAGATTTAAGTGTCAGGAAGTCGTTTCTGAAAGTAATTGTATGGAGTGTAGGTAGCTATGTATGGAAGTGAAACATGGACGATAACCAGTTTGGACAAGAAGAGAATAGAAGCTTTCGAAATGTGGTGCTACAGAAGAATGCTGAAGATAAGGTGGGTAGATCACGTAACTAATGAGGAGGTATTGAATAGGATTGGGGAGAAGAGAAGTTTGTGGCACAACTTGACTAGAAGAAGGGATCGGTTGGTAGGACATGTCCTGAGGCATCAAGGGATCACAAATTTAGCATTGGAGGGCAGCGTGGAGGGTAAAAATCGTAGAGGGAGACCAAGAGATGAATACACTAAGCAGATTCAGAAGGATTTAGGTTGCAGTAGGTACTGGGAGATGAAGAAGCTTGCACAGGATAGAGTAGCATGGAGAGCTGCATGAAACCAATCTCAGGACTGAAGACCACAACAACAACAACCTTCAATTTCAGTTAACGTTGAAGGCCAGCTCAGAGCCATGTTGACCTGGCTAACCAAACAGCCATGCCACAAGCTGTTCATGTGAATACCACTCAGCCAAGGGTAAAAATTTTGAGTGCATCTCGCTGATACCTCCACGGTCCACTCAGAGGGAACCAGTAGTGCACGAGGGATGTACGATGTGAGGCCCTGGGTTGATCAATGAAAAGCTGTAGCCACAAAGGTAATGCTGAACAGAGGCATCTACGCATGTCTCCCTGATGGCTTCCTCTCAGTCCCCCTATTTCAACACCTGTGAAATGGCAGTGTCCTCCTGGTGGTGCTGTACACCAAACCTGAATAAATTTCCACCCCAGATTTACTTGTCTGCTCCTGACTGTCACGAACAATTTGGTGTCAGAAGTGGCATGCATTCTTGCCATTTGGTCTCTTCATAAACAAAATATCTGATAAGTTATGGCTAGGTGCCATGACATTTAACCTGTACAAGTAGGGAGCCGAATGTTGCAGCCTACACTGTGTAGTGCACCTGCTGCTGTTACAAGTTAGCATCATGCACCAGAACAGAAGACTAGAAGACCATCAGTGAAACTCTGGCTGGCTGTCCTCGCATGTCATTGCATGATCTACACCAGTGCCACCCTTTGCCGTGCTGTGCAGAAATGTTCCCTCATCCATGTGAAGAAGTAGCTGCCACCTGATGATGTGATGCAGAAATCACCACTGTCACCTTAACATTCTCCCATCAATGGCCTGAGAGTCCAGGATCGATGCCAGGGTCTTCCGTGCCTACTGTTGCTGACAGTGTCATTGACACTATGTGCCAACACTCCACCAACATTGCTGACACATTCCTGCACATCACCTCCACCTCCAATGCTGCCTAAACCACCTCTGATGCTGTGTCCACCACTGCTGATGCCTGCATGCTGCCAGTGTCATAACTGCCATCTCTACAAACAGCAACTACCGCCTCCAATTTATCTTTTGACAAGTGCTTACGTTCACAGTGTCCACTGTAAGAGTTTCTTTATTTTCATTTTATTCATTGTATTACTTGGCTAGGTGCCCTCATTTTTGTAACCATACCTCAAAAATCCAGAATGAGATCAAGAAGCATTATAGAATCTGGCAAAAGCATTTCAAAAACAAGTACAGTGATTAATCCAAAAGACTCAAAAGCTAGAAGAAAGTTAACTAGAATGTTAGGGGAAAACAGAGAACTGATACCACAAAACAAGAGACTCCATATACAAATAGCCACCATTAATTAAGATGATTATGCAAGGATAGAAATCGGAGGTTCAGGGCATTCTCAATCTCAAACAGTTTTTAATTTAGATTTAAGAATTGGAGAAACAGCTTGAGGAGCTACAACAGAAAATCCCTGCCTCTCCCCTCCTCCTCCCTCCCCCCCCCTCCCCTAGCCTCCAAGTTTGGAATGGGGGGACACAAGTAGCCATTAAAAAATCTGAAGTTAAGTAGAATTGACTACCTTTTCCAATATTGACACCACCTGTGAGCCCAATGAGACTAGCCTAAGCGGATTGCTAGATCAAATTGGAGTTTTTGCAGCCAAGTCACAGCAATATCAACCAACACAGCCACAGTTACATCATTGTCTTCATAGTAGAACGCTATTATGGCAAAAGAGGAGTGAGTTATTATCAGGATCAGTTATCTACCTTAAAAGTGAATTGAGAAGTTTGAAGCTTTTAGTGACAGAGTTCAGGCTGTTTTCTGCCACACATATGTATTAGGGCCAAATGCTGCATGAAATGATGGACTCAGAGAGGAAGCAGAGAATTGGGCAATAGATGTCTTCATCAGAGGGATAAACACTCACATAGGTATACTTGAAAAGAGAGACAGCATTGGTCGTATATTTTTGTTTATTATCGCAAAATCGATTTTCTGTCACTTAGTGACCAATGCTGTCTCTCCTTTCAAGTATACACATTATCTGGTCGTAGTGCACAGGACACTATGGAGTCGCCAATCAACTCACATAGGTGTTCAGGTAAAGGTTGTCACACCCCTTCCCAGGATGAAGCTATCAGAGTTGACTTCCTTGGGATGAAGTTTATAAATTCATGGCTCACCTCCACAGAGAAATTAATTATGTCGTATGTTCGCAGAAGTGACAAATTGTTGCCGACGTGGCCAGATCTGTTATAGTGTTCACCATTGGCTGCCTCCTTATTGTCCACAGTCCCGTCAATTTGGGAATATGAGGAGGCATTGTCCACAGATGTGGGACCAATAAAGTTTTGGTCATAGCACTGTACCAGCAAACCAGCCAATCACAAAAACACATGTGAGATAAATGCAGCCATCTACACTCAGCTTCTGAGGAAGCCAAGCCAGGGTCTTACTACTAACTAAAAGAGGAAGCATAGCAATCAGAACAATCCTAAAACCAACAATCCAAGGCAAAGCTGTAAGGAAAATGTTTCCTCACCACCTGCTGTGCCAGCTGAGCAAGAAAGTGATAGTACAGGCAGCCCACCCCATTACTGCCCATCATCCAAGTGAACAGTAATGTAGATCAAAGAGGAAGATGAGATTGTAAGTATGAACAAGGAAATATTTACAGCTCTACAATATCTATGCAGAGTGTGTAATCAGGAAAGCACTGGATGGCTGGGACAGTGGGATTTCAGTTGACAGCAGGAAAATCAACAATTTATGCTTTGCAGATGATACTACACTGAGGAAGAACTTGGTAATCTGTTCTCAAGAGTGAAAGAGATTAGTCTAAACCTTGACCTAGAGATAAACATGAAAAAACCAAACTAATGGTTATAAATCACCAAGGCATTGATCAAAACCAATGTACAGGATGCTTAAGGAATCTGGAGACAGTGAGTGATTATGTATATCTAGGCTCTCTGATCAATTGCAAAGGAAAGTGTGATAAAGAGATAAGATGATGAATCATTCTTGGCCGAGCCACAATGGTCAAACTCACTAAGATATGGCACAATTGGGCAATATCCAAAACAATGAAGATGCGCTTGGTAGAAGCATTGTTGTTTCCTGTATTCTTATATGGATGTGAGACCTGGACTGTGAAAGTAGTGATAAGAGCCTCACTGACGCCTTTGAGATGTGGTGTTGGAGGAGGATGCTACGTGTACCGTGGACACAAACAATAATAGAAGAACTTAAAATCACAAGAAGGTTATGTTCTCATGTCAGCCAAAGATACCTTCAGTTCCTTGGCACAATTTAGAGAAGACCATTGTGCAGGAAAAAACTGAGGGCAGCAGATCACGTGGGAGAGCAGCAGCAAACAGATGGTTGGATCAAGTGAAAAAGATTACCAGTCTGTCACTTCACATCATATTAAGAAAGGCCGAAGATCACTGTGGATGGAGATACCTGTCTGAAGTTTCAATTACATAAGAATGAATGAGGAAATGAGGTCACAACACTCAGCAATGAGTAAAATGACTAATGATGATGATGAGGGAATGGTAATTATTCGGGTATTGCCTATGCGCTTTGCTGTGCATGCCATACATTGCTGCATGAAGCCTAGAATCCATGATTCATAGACTTTCATTCCTCTGTCATATAATCTAATGACAACAGTTGTACCAGAAGGAGTATGGATACACAGTGACATCCTTGAGAATCACTAAGTATTAGATCTCACACACTTGTGTAGGTCATATCATGTTCTATGAATTGCAGGTATTCCACATTTAACTGTAAGCAGAAACCAGCAGAAGACATCAGTTTTACTCCTACACCTATATTCTGAGGGATGTAGACTTAAACTACACTAGTCAGGTGATGCATCTCGTTACATTTCTCTGTAAACAATTACAAGCAAAGTCATGAATAATATTACCACTGCATTTATTTTAGCCTGAATACTAAAACAAAGAGTAAGTTCCGTACTAGTAATGAATTATAAAATGTTGACTAGCAACATTCTAAATACAACCTGATATTCTACTGCCACTTGTCTTCAGATAATGCCATTTCTGAAAATATCTTTGCAACTGTGTAGTGAAAAATATCTTTTGTGTTTTGTTCCATTCGGCTACTACTGACATGTTTGTTTACCACTAAACTATCAGTTAAAGGAGAGAGACTTATTCTGTGAAGATGGTTAGAGAAGCCTGTAATGTTGTTTTGTTCATAACACTAGTTAATATTACAACTAATGTTGCTATTGCCAGACTGACAAGTAAGGCATCACACCAACTCCATCCCTCTCTTTCTTTGAACGCCTTGCTTACTACCACTTGTCTTCCACCTGTGCCTCCCCCCCCCCCCGCCCCCCCAAAGCTAATACATTCCTGAGCCATCATGTAGAACCGATGCATGCTTTTCCTCTATCTCTCCCCTCACCTGAGAGTCTCAGCTGTGGTGCAAGAGTCCTGTCTGTGGTGCCACTGTGATATCAGACCCCTCTGTCGGCTCCATAAAGTTGTGTTCATGCTGGAGTTTGTTGAAGCCTAGAGCAGCTACTATGAGGTGGGGTGGCCGATCATGGATTGGTGTGCTAGCCACCATGCCCTGATTAATCTATGCACCCATCATTAGTAAGTAAACAGATGATAAGCCAACAGACTTTTGTCCATGGATACTAAATTACGAACAGCCATACCAGACAAATGAGGTGATAGTTGTTTTGATGTTAGAATCATGTACCGGTAACCTTTCCTTCTGTTTTTCGTCTGTACTGAGCCATCTGTATTCTTCCGCATTGGTACCGTGCACATGAAGACTGTGCCATGCACCATCCCATTACATAACACGTGCACTCACCAATGCAATATGGCATATGTATTTGCCATGTACATTGAAAGACACTGTGCATTCACAACTTCACAACCTCTGCATCCCCCCTGCCCCAGTGCCAAAGGAAATTTTATACAAATCATCCACGTATACATGTGTATGGATGGTCACACCAGTTACAGCTGTTAGCAAGCTTCCTGCCAAGAATGGTAACACTCAGTTGCAGCACCATAACTGTTTTTGACAAAGCACACCAAGGCCGGCTTTTGCTGTAGTTCAGTGTACTGCTTTTCCTCCACACACAGTAAGTGCTCTTTGACCTTGTATTCTGTCACCCTGTGCCTATAATATCCTGTTAGCTTCAGACAAGTGATGTTTATCGTATTCGTACTATATTTACACATGTAGCCACAGCATAGTTACACAAACAATGAGCCATTACTTACACAACAAATAGCCCTGACTTTCTACAACAACATACAGCATTACACCTGATCTAATATGGAGGTAACTCTTCAAAACTTAGCCGCAGTAATGTCTAGTATTCCCATTTCACATGATTTCCAGGTAAATACACCTTAAAGTAAGTTTAATGTGGCAAGGAATCAACGCTGCTTCTGCATGTGTGTGACCTGCCTTGGAGACCATGTACACTTTATTTTGTTACCTCAATATTATGTACCCCTTTTACATGTACCTCTGTTACATTTGTTAGCATTCTCCCAAGGTCTGTACTAAAATACACCTTGTGGGAGTGTTCCAGCTGTTATGTGGTTACCTGTGGGCCCAGTGACAGACACCAGCTGCACACTACAGTGCTGCAGTCCACCATGCCACCCTGATGCAACCAAGTGTTTGGCAGGCCATTCAGCCATCCATCATACAGCAGTAATTACTGATTACCAATTTATTGCAAACTCCATCCGTGCAAAATAACTAACTGAAAGTAAAAAGTAGAGCCTGTCCTTCCTTTTAGTCTGTAAGACCCCTATGCTCAATGCCACCCTGTCTGAGGGAGCAACTTCACACTTCTTTAAATAATTTTAAAATGTAATTGCTGCTCGTGTGGAAGGGGAAGTTATGCGCAAAGCCGCTAGTTCAGAAGGAAATGTGGGAGGAAAAAAAAAGGTTTTTTTTTTTAAATTAATTATCAGTCTTTAAACTTCATCTAACATAGAAGCCCTGTTCAGAAGTGGCTTGGTGTGGCTAACCACCATGGCCGTGCCTCACACTGTTCATATGAAAACCGCTCAGCCATGGGTAAAAATACTGGGTGGATGGTACTGCCACTGCTGTGGTCCACTCCGAGGGGACTAATAGTGTGCAAGGGAGGTATGATGTGAGGCCCTGGGGCGATCAGTGAAGAGATGTAGCCATGAAGGTAATGATCTCTTCTCTGCTGTCTCCTGAACCGAACAGATAACTGGCGGTGTCCTCCTGGTGATGCTGTATACTGAACCAGAATACATTTTCATTATGGTTTAACTTGAAATTTTGCTTCAAAATGAAGAGACAACCCAAACTCACCTCTCTGCTACTGACTGTCCTGATCACAACACAATCCATAACAATTCACTCCATTTTTGCGAAGCTCTATAGCATGATTTTCGCTTCATCTATTTAAAGATCTGACTATTTTGACAGTGATGATTCCCATTAGTATTTTCTGCACACCAAATGGAATTTGGTATTTCTTGTTATTTAATGATCTGATGGAATTTGAAAATTAACTGACATCTAAGCTGCTCCACCCAAGTGCACTATACAAACTACTGTAACGTATCCCTCCCAAATCTTAACCACTCAGATGAATAACCCACTTTCTGTGGCCAAAATCCTAGACTGGCAGCCATCCTGTAACTTCCACTCCCTAGAGCGAGCCCTCATGTATGCCATATTTGAGAATATTGATCCCAAGTTCAATGAATGTCTGTGTTTTATTTCAAACAGCCCTCCTCTCCCATCCTTGACACAGGTCACCTCCACATTCCAGGGTTTGACCTACACGGTATGCATGTAACACTTTCACACATATATTGGTGAAATTAAGCTTCATATCAGCTTCACAACCACTGTTGGCAGTGATCATACAAAATTTGCTCAAAATATTTGGATGAGTAAATGTGTACATTTAATAGCTAGCTGTAAGGCAACTGAGGTGCACCCAAAAATGGAATATGTGTTAAATGTTTTACTCAAAATTATAATTACATTGCCACTGATTTACTAGCTATCAGAGGCTTGATTTTTGTGGTTTATTTACAATATATGTACATAACATGCATCAAAAAACTTGGAAATTTGCTCATAATCTTATATATTTTTTTCTGAATTTACCTTGCAGTTTTAATAGAGTGAATGTAAACATTAGGCTTAAATACAGGTCAGTCTGTTACCACAGCCTTTATTTGGCATCACATTCATTGGCTTTGCCAACTCACAACCAAATTACAACTTAACCTAGATTTATGGCTACACTGCAGATCAATATGTCACCATAACCAGCATTTCAGGGAGGGGGTCCTGCCAGCATCGTAATCAATTTGTTGTAGGTTCTTAGGACATATTCTGAATTCAAACATAATGAGATATCTTGAACAGAATGACCTTCTCCATGCCAACCAGCATGCATGAATTCCGAAAACATCAATCATGTGAAACCCAACTTCCACTTTTCTCACATGACATACTGAAAGCTGTGGATGAAGGCAGTCAGGTAGAAGCAGTATTTCTTGATTTATGAAAAGCATTTGACTCAGAACCACACATACATTTATTGTTAAAACTTTGATAATATGGGGTATCAAGTGAAATTTGTAACAGGATTGAGGACTTTTGGTAGAGAGGATGCTGTTCATGCTGTATATTAATGATCTTGCAGGCAATAGTAATAGTATTAATAGTAACATCAGACATTTTGCAGATGACACATTTATCTGTAATGAAGAACAGTCTAAAAGAAGCTGCATAAATGTTCAATCAGATCTTGATAAAATGTCATCAAGTGGTGAAAAGATTGGCGACTTGTTTTAAATGTTCATAAATGTAAAACTGTGCACTTCATAAAACGGAAAAACATAATATCCTATGACTATAACATGAATGAGTCACAGTTGGCATCACCCAACAGCACAAATACCTGGGTGTAGCACTTTGTAGGGATGAGAAATGGAATGATCACATAGGCTCAGTTGTGGGTAAAGCAGGCGGTAGACTTTGATTTATTGGTGGAATACTGGGGAAATGCAATCTGTCTACAGTGGCTTACAAATTAGTCATGTGACCCATTCTGGAATATTGCACAAGTGTCTGCAACCTATACCAAACAGGACTAACAGGGGATATTGAAAGTGTAAAGAGAAGGGCAGCACAAATGGTCACATGTTTGTTTGACCCTTGCAAATGTGTTACAGTGATGCTGAGGAAACTGCATTGGCAAGCCCTTGAAGATAGATGTAAAATATCATGAGAATCCATGCTAACAAAGTTTCAAGGACCAGCTTGAAATGACGACTCTAGGAATATACAACCCCCAAAATATCACTGACACAGGGGTTGTGAGGACAAGATTAGAATAATTACAGCACACAAAAAAAGCATTTAATCAATCATTCTTCCCAATCAATCATGCTCCATGCATGAATGGAATGAGAAGAAAGCCTAATAACCAGTACAATGGGACATAGCCTCTGCCATGTGCTTCACAGTGGTTTTCAGAGCATGGGTCTAGGGTTAGATGTAGACGCAGATGCAAGTGACAATGTACTTCTCAATAGGTTTGGTCCTGACCTCTTATATTGATATTATATTAAATGTTTATGGATTTCTGTTTACAAATAGCTTTTCCATTCATTGACACAAGTCTGGAACATTTATGTTCATTAATATACTTAATGCCAACAAAGTTGGCTCATGCTCTGAACATATTACAGCCTCTCCCTACCGACCCAACAGATGATAATTTTTAATTTTTCTTGAATTAGATAGTTTCCAGCATTTTTAGTGTTTGGGTATTTTCTACATTTTAATTTAGCAACAGTAACAATATCTAGCAAATAATTATTACCAATCAGCTACAAAATTGAATGTTGCCAAAATCAGTGAGATGATCTTATCAATTTTGTTAGAATATGCATATGATGACAATATGTAAAAAGAAATAAATAGTAAGAGATTAAGTGAGGAAACTGGTAACAGGAATAATTCAGAACTTAATCAGTTAACATTTTGTACCACCGCTGCTCATGGTGTTACATGGTCACTCTAAGAAGTGCCAATTACAAATAGGAAGTAGAAACATTTGACTTAATTTCTTTCATCACAATCAAAGGTTTGGAAAGTGTGTAACTGGGTCATTCATTATTTAAATAATGGAACATACTGCTAGTTACATATTTTTTCATGCATAGAACAATGTGTTCTGAGAATTTATTCTCATTGTGATGTGCAAATATTTAGATACTGTGATGTTCCACTGCTTCTTTATCAGGATATTGACTGGTGAGGTTAAGTCTGCTTGAGAGATATGATTTCCTACTATCCAAATTTGTTCCTCCTTATTATTTCTCCACACTCACCAATATCTCCTGTTGGGACTCCATTTCTCGAAGTGCTACGGCTATTGCTGGAAGTTAAGCGGACAATCCAACACCCAGATTCTCAAAATAAATATGACACTTCTCATAAACAATATGTATATTGTAAAGTGAATTAAAGTATGGTCAGTCATTGAGCAAGGCATCTGGAGGAGCTGACAAAACTTCATTGGATTGTTCTTCATCCACCCTACAAACTGGATCTTGGACCTTCCAATTTCCATCTGTTTGCCCCAATAAAGCATGCAATCCACAAGAAGCAGTACGTGTATGAAGGGGAGGTTATTGATGAAGCAAGGCATTGGCTCTGATGTCAACCAGTTGACTGGTACCAGGGGTAATTCTAGAAGTCGGTCAAGGGAGGGCTAATGAGGGGGCGGGGAGGGGGGGAGGAAGCTTGGAGGAATGGAATATTGCTTAACAAAAGGAGAGTTTGGGTCCTCTACTGACAAATTAGTAAAATTTAGTGTTGTTTAAAGTAGTTTTTGGTAACTGTTTTGCAGTTCAGGGTAAAAAATGTGTTTTAATAAATAATAAGATGCCTATTTTAAGTTAAATGATATTTATTGGTTTGGATAGTAAGCTATTTTCCACTCTTATTCTTTTGTTAAAATGTGTTTCAAATACATTGTAACCTATATTGCTACATAATTATTTTTTAAAAAATGATTGAATCTGTTGGAGTAATATATTTGCTGATTTCTGAAGTCATTTTATCCCATGTAATATAATACTCCATGGGGGGTAGGGTACCATGCAGGCATACAGGCCATTCCAGTAAGCTGGCGTAAGGCCATTGTGATTATGTTGAAAAATATGGTTCTGTAACAAAAGCAAGGAGAATGATATGGTGTCATGGAATTCTGACTAAAACCAATCTGTTTTCAGAAAAAATGTTGTACTGCTTATTGATTGCCCCTTCTAGTTATTCTGTCTCATTATTCATAAAGTATAGGATGGTCAAAAGCAATTAAAGTGAAAAGCCTAGTAGACTGCAATATGGATATCTAAACCTGATGAAATACAGCAGACAACTTGATATTTTAATGGCTATCAATACATTAAATTCAGTCAGGATGTAAATTTGTGTCAGGCATGTTTCTTAGGACACTTATCTTTTGATAGTGTTTATATTATGCACACATTTTTCTTTGGTCTATTAAGAAAACAGCTTCTGGATGTGGAATTTATGTAATTTTGTATGGACCTTCATAACAATAGAAAAACTAGCTCCTTTTTTTCTTTAATTGTGAACAGAGATGAAAAACTTTAACTAGCACCATGTCATTAAGTTTAAAATCTGGGGTACTTGCCTTTAAATTACATTCTTGCACTCAACACTGCTCTTGGTGTTATAAACTGGGAACCATTTTAGCAAAACTTAAGTAATGCAATTTTTTTCAAAATGCTTTTTTAATGGATTCTGGTACTTTAATACGAGCTGCACAGAATGGCTAAAAGAAAATGTGACAAAATGGAATACTTTACATAATAAAAGTCACCTGAATGTAGCAAATTTTCACAAAAGCTGACATCTTCATTTTTCAAGATTCCATAAAATTCAACTGATTCTTCTTTTATACTGAAAGGTTGAAACTTAGAATAAAAATTTAAAAGTTAAATTTACTAGCCTTTACACTTGCATGTGTTTATTGTTGGGAAATCACACAGCACCCTATAAGATAACTCAACTATTTGCCAAGTGATTGTTAGACAACAATGCATATTTTCCAGTTGATTCTCTTTTATGTTCAGCCACTGTTTCACTGTAAGATTAGTAGCTTTTGTAAAACATTGTTATTCAAAAGTCACTGTTAAGATGATGCAATATTCAGAATATTTCAAAACAGTCCTGGAGATGAAAAGTGGTGGTTAAACCAGTAGTCATTAATGTCAACAGAGTAAGAATTGCACACTATCTTATTAAATTAATACTGAATATCCACTGAAACCATATTTAAATAAGAAATGAAACAACATGCAAAGCAGGATGTTTGTGTTTCATTGATCTTATTCATTTTAGAAATAGCCTGTGAATGAATAACAAAAAAGGTGAACAGGGTAATTTCTAACTATGATACATGAAAGCACACTTGCTTAAAAGTCACAGAGGGGAGGGAGGAAGACAATAAAAGTAAATACAGATCTTCACCAATATCATTCTGTGTAAGTTAAATTGGTCAATTTTTAAAAATATAATTTAACTGGATAGATTAAAAAATCTGCTCACCAAGCAGCAACAAGAGAACACATATATGCTTTCAGAAAAGTGATAGATAAGTCTGATTTTCTTTATAGCCTAAACAAAACACTTATAGAATGAAAATTATTGTATGAGGGTTATATTTATTCCATATATATTTCACCGGGAGTGTCTGAAGACAGACTCAGGTGTACTGCCAAAAAGTATAAGTTGGAGGTTGTCCTAGCCAAGGAGAATTGAGGTGAATGAGCCCATGAGCTGCAGGAAAGGGACAAACAACAGACACAGTTCATTAAGAAAAATATACTTCATTATAAAGTATAATTACTCTAGAAATAAAGGTAAGCAGTCAAACCCTCTGCCAGAGTTAAATCTTAAAGTGCATGATAGGTACAATGCTTCTCAAGTAAAACAAGGGTTGTTGCCCTGCTCTCTTTCAAAGTACGACAAGGCCAGACTGGCCAGGCCAGGCTGAGGCCTCAGCAGCCAGAGACCACGATCATGTGTGTGCAACTCAGCATCTCCAACCCTTTTCATAATATATCATATAAGAAAAAAAATATAGGTCAAAAATGGAAATAAAAACAATACTGTGACAGTTTGTTTTGACTGGCAGCAGAATCAGTCGTTACCCAAACTGTCTATTGGAGGAGTATTTTATTTTAGATAGGTCTAGTGGTGTAACTATATGATTTTAAAATATTAATGAAAGAAACCACACAGTAGTTAACTACACATTACTCGAGCCTGACTCAGGACAGAGGGCAAATGAAATTGAATCTGTTGTGACAGACTTTAATTTCTCTGGAGCAAGATCTAATGAAAGAAGGTGCAGAAAAATTTAAACTTAGATGATTTAATGATTCTTGTGGTTCCCAAAACAAAAACTCCACATTGATGGCAATGCTTATGGGCTAAATTTAAAGGAATTCATCGATACTTCCCAGTACTTGGCATTGCTATTTGTCTCCTGACAAGAGTTTTTGGCCTTATTGAAAAAGAACTAAGAAAACGTAAAACAGTCACGCCCTCAGTATATTATGACTTTTGGGAAAGTTTGCAGAGGTTAATGTGTGGGTTAACGACTGTTATAATTATGATATGAAATCACTTTCCAAACATGTAAAGGAAGAAAAATTACCTTTAAAATATGTGAGACAAGAGTACTGCATTATATAAGAAGACCTATGACCAGGACACAGTATCTTTTCAAAAATACTTTGGTTCACTGATAGACACTGAGATGCAGAAACCTGGAAGGTGAAGTGCACCTCAATTTCCATCTGTGAATCACATAAACATACACAAAGCTAATCATGTGAAGAAGTTGATGTCTTGTTTTGAAAAAGATTCTGAGCAAAGTAAAGACCTCTTCTATCCAAAAGATGTACAAGAGACTGAGAATGGTACTGAAGGCAAATTACTGCATTGTGGAGAACCTTTACATTAAAGATAACTATGTTTCAGTATTGTTTTGACTTCACAGAGCATTAAATCTAAATTGTTTTAAAACAGATACTATTGCTTTAGTTGTCATTTAAACATATGATTATGAGTTTCATAGTAAGTTTAAAATATGAAAAAGAGATTTTATTACTGTGGAAACTTTTGTTCTCATGTTAACTTACAAGAAAAATATACATTTATAAAACATTTTTATCTTCTTATTCTGATATTATCTACAAAATGTAATACACTTAAGAGCCTATTCAATATACATGATTAGATCACATATTTGTAACACCTAGTTTAATAAAATAAAGAAGGAATATTCATGAAAAATCGGATATGTAAAATTTTGTAAAAATCCGTAATTCGTAACTTTCTTCCCTCAATAAAGGCTGTTAATGATGAACTTCATTTACTCTTTCATTAATCCCTGTCTACATGGGCGACCAGTACCAATTTTCTGGAATTTGCTGAATTAACATTACCGAGCATAACTAAAACATTCCTCTCTTGTAAAATTTTGTAAATGGCATTTGTTGAGTTTTCTTAAAACAGCCCTCAGTTCCTCTCTGCTTTATCTTGTAAATCACTGTTTGTCATCTCTTGTATTTATGAACAAGAAAAAAGCTTTAACAATAGTTCTTCAACTATCTATTAGTTTAAAACTTCTACAGGAGAAAGTCCAGTTGACAAACAAGAGAACTTATTAAGGACAACATTAAATTCTGGGATTATCTGCATTGTGGTTGTCTGCTTTATAGAACACCACATATGACACAACCTCCCTATCTCTTTCATTATTTTCAGATGGGTTGAATTGTGGATGATATTTTGAAATAAGCAAATGCTTCACACCTTCTCATGCTAAAAATTCCTTGAAAGTATTTATTATAATTTGAGTTCCATTATCACTGAGTAATTTATTTGATTTGCCCATGTTGTTGTTGTTGTGGTCTTCAGTCCTGAGACTGGTTTGATGCAGCTCTCCATGCTAATCTATCCTGTGCAAGCTCCTTCATCTCCCAGTACCTACTGCAACCTACATCCTTCTGAATCTGCTTAGTGTATTCATCTCTTGGTCTCCCTCTACCATTTTTACCCTCCACGCTGCCCTCCAATGCTAAATTTGTGATCCCTTGATGCCTCAGGACATGTCCTAGCAACCGATCCCTTCTTCTAGTCAAGTTGTGCCACAAACTTCTCTTCTCCCCAATCCTATTCAGTACCTCCTCATTAGTTATGTGATCTACCCACCTAATCTTCAACATTCTTCTGTAGCACCACATTTCGAAAGCTTCTATTCTCTTCTTGTCCAAACATCCACTAAATAATCTCATAGACAGTTCACTGCAGTAGTTGTATTTGCTGATTTAATAGGATATAGGTTTAATATTTTCATGAACATTCCACTATGACTAAAATATAAAAAACACCACCTCTGCCGTTTGTGGAAAGGCCAAAAGATCTGCTGCTGTTAAGTCATCTAACACTTTAGGATTTACTGGATACAACGAATTATTTGTCTACTATTTTCTTTAACTTTCTGACAAAGAACACAACTTCTTAATATCTTTTTCATTTCTCTACCCAGATTTTAAAATAAGTCAGGTCTGTTGAACTAAGAAAATTTGTTTGTTCAAACTTAGATATTATTTCTTAATTCTAACATATCTGCCTCTTTCAGTTTCAATGTGTTGATTCAGACTGAGTGTATAATACCAAACTAACTCCTGGACTTGATTTTCTAATTACTAGCAAGGGATTATTAAATGCACTCTATTTTCTCTTCTGTCACTATGTGGGGACTCTTAGAAATAACATATGGTTTGCAGGGAAAAAAAAAAAAAAAAAAAAGAAACATACAAATATGATGATCAGTCACTCCACGCTTATACAAAAATACTGGTTCATACTTCAGTAATATTTCCTGTACATCATCCATCTGTTTATAGGTTAATATGTCAGACTCTTGTGACTTAACTACGATATTTGCTATTAGAGCATCCTGTGTTGTGAGTGCTCTATCTGTATTGCTACTGTACTGGCTGTAGCTACCAAGTTAACATACTTTACTTGTTCCAGTACTTGCTTAAAACTACAGTCTTATTTTTAAGACATTTAATAAGAATACTTATCTTTCTACCATATTAATCTATGCACATTAAAATCAAGTGAGGCCTTATTTGCTATTAGCCAATCTAAACCCAAAAGTACCTCTAAATTATGGTTTCATACAATTACTAAAGCCAGTTGAAATGAAAAATTGTTAATGTTATTCTGGTTTCTTGTTTAATAAGCTTTTATTTGCTCCTGGTTATTCCAAACACACACACTCCATTCACGGGTAGTGTAGGACAGCCATATTTGTGAAATATACTTAACAGTAACGCTTGAAATACCAAAGACACTTCACTCCCAGAGTCGAAATGGATGTACGTACAGTTCCCTATCAAAACTTTCTCCTGGTGTAATAGGTTTTATCTATTCCTCTTCCTCTTGATTTCCACCTTACAACTACTCAAGCTGGTTCAGGCTACAAACTTTTTCACTTGTGGACCTATTGTTCCATTGTCACATTCTGGACCCTGGCCCCAACTTCAGTTTTACTGATGACTGGTTCAGAATTGAATGGTCCAACAGTATATACATACATGCAGTGTTTTTACTATTTGGGCAAAGTTTTAGTGATGGGTTACTCCATGGACTCCTTTCCCTATAGTTATTATGTTTCATTATTTTAAAATATTTGTTTTTGTTGGAATCAGGGTGGAAAACAATTTCCTTCATTATTCTCTAATGGATAATTATTTCCTAGTGTATAATCTCCACATTATTTATTTAACTTATGCAAACATCTACAGGGTGTTTCAAAAATGACCAGTATATTTGAAACGGCAATAAAAACTAAACGAGCAGCGATAGAAATACACCGTTTGTTGCACTATGCTTGGGACAACAGTACATTTTCAGGCGGACAAACTTTCTAAATTACAGTAGTTACAATTTTCAACAACAGATGGCGCTGCAAGTGATGTGAAAGATATAGAAGACAACGCAGTCTGTGGGTGCGCCATTCTGTACGTCGTCTTTCTGCTGTAAGCGTGTGCTGTTCACAACGTGCAAGTGTGCTGTAGACAACATGGTTTATTCCTTAGAACAGAGGATTTTTCTGGTGTTGGAATTCCACCGCCTAGAACACAGTGTTGTTGCAACAAGACGAAGTTTTCAACGGAGGTTTAATGTAACCAAAGGACCGAAAAGCGATACAATAAAGGATCTGTTTGAAAAATTTCAACGGACTGGGAACGTGACGGATGAACGTGCTGGAAAGGTAGGGCGACCGCGTACGGCAACCACAGAGGGCAACGCGCAGCTAGTGCAGCAGGTGATCCAACAGCGGCCTCGGGTTTCCGTTCGCCATGTTGCAGCTGCGGTCCAAATGACGCCAACGTCCACGTATCGTCTCATGCGCCAGAGTTTACACCTCTATCCATACAAAATTCAAACGCGGCAACCCCTCAGCACTGCTACCATTGCTGCACGAGAGACATTCGCTAACGATATAGTGCACAGGATTGATGACGGCGATATGCATGTGGGCAGCATTTGGTTTACTGACGAAGCTTATTTTTACCTGGACGGCTTCGTCAATAAACAGAACTGGCGCATATGGGGAACCAAAAAGCCCCATGTTGCAGTCTCATCGTCCCTGCATCCTCAAAAAGTACTGGTCTGGGCCGCCATTTCTTCCAAAGGAATCATTGGCCCATTTTTCAGATCCGAAACGATTACTGCATCACGCTATCTGGACATTCTTCGTGAATTTGTGGCGGTACAAACTGCCTTAGACGACACTGCGAACACCTCATGGTTTATGCAAGATGGTGCCCGGCCACATCGCACGGCCGACGGCTTTAATTTCCTGAATGAATATTTCGATGATCGTGTGATTGCTTTGGGCTATCCGAAACATACAGGAGGCGGCGTGGATTGGCCTCCCTATTCGCCAGACATGAACCCCTGTGACGTCTTTCTGTGGAGACACTTGAAAGACCAGGTGTACCGCCAGAATCCAGAAACAATTGAACAGCTGAAGCAGTACATCTCATCTGCATGTGAAGCCATTCCGCCAGACACGTTGTCAAAGGTTTCGGGTAATTTCATTCAGAGACTACGCCATATTATTGCTACGCATGGTGGATATGTGGAAAATATCGTACTATAGAGTTTCCCAGACCGCAGCGCCATCTGTTGTTGAAAATTGTAACTACTGTAATTTCGAAAGTTTGTCTGCCTGAAAATGTACTGTTGTCCCAAGCATATTGCAACAAATGGTGTATTTCTATCGCTGCTCGTTTAGTTTTTATTGCCGTTTCAAATATACCGGTCATTTCTGAAACACCCTGTACATCTACATCTACATCTACATCTCTGCAAATCACATTTAATTGCCTGGCATAGGGTTCATCGAACCACCTTCACAATTCTTGTATAGCGCGTGGAAAGAATGAACACCTATATCTTTCAGTACGAGCTCTGATTTCCCTTATTTTATCTTTGTGATCGTTCCTTATATAAGTCAGTGTCAACAAAATATTTTCGCATTTGGAGGAGAAAGTTGGTGATTGGAATTTCGTGAGAAGAGTCCATTGCAACGAAAAATGCCTTTCTTTTAATGATGTCCATCCCAAATCCTGTATCATTTCTGTGACACTCTCTCCCATATTTCGCAATAATACAAAACGTGCTCCCTTTCTTTGAACTTTTTCGATGTATTCCGTCAGTCCTATCTGGTAAGGATCCCACACTGCGCAACAGTATTCTAAAAGAGGACGGACAAGCATAGTGTAGGCAGTCTCCTTAGTAGCTCCGTTATGTTTTCTAAATGTCCTGCCAATAAAACGCAGGCCTTGGTTAGCCTTCCCCACAACATTTTCTATGTGTTCCTTCCAATTTAAATTGTTCGTAATTGTAATAACTAGGTATTTAGCTGAATTTGCGGCTTGTAGATTAGACTGATTTATCGTGTAACCCAAGTTTAACGCTCTCCTTTTAGCACTCGTGGATGATCTCACACTTTTCGTTGTTTAATGTCAACTGCCACTTTTCGCACCAACCTTCAATAAATGTCAGCAGGTCAATAACAGTTGATTACCTCTGATACCAAATCTGTTTCCTTAATTAAATAGGAAATCTACACACTAAGACTTTAACTCTCTGTAAGATATAAGTTTGTAGAGTATGTTAATGTTGAATTTTAGGGTTACTCATGACTGCAGATGTGGGCAGATCAGATAACCATTGAGGGGGTATCAATTCAAGCTGCTGAGAAAAGAAGTTAATGGCATAAATGGTTGATTGATAGGACATATCTTAGGGCGTCCAGGAATCTTCAAAACAGTTTGGCAATGGAGGGGAGTATATGGGGTAAAAACTGTTGAGGTACACCAAGGCTTGACTACTGTAAGCAGTTTAAATAAATGTGGGCTGGTTGCAGCAGTTATGCAGAGACAAAGAGGCTTGCACAGGATAGACTAGTGTGGATAGCTGAAAAAAAAAAAAAAAAAACCATATTTGGACAGAAGAAGATGTGAAAGGTGACAAAACAAGCACAACATTTGAAAATTATTCAGTTTATATTTTATTTCAGTGCACTGAGATTTTTATTTCCTCCATGTAAGTTGCAGATACATCTTTACTTGAACTGCAGGAGTCAGTGGAAGAAAGTGCTAACCCTCAAGTTAGTGACAATTAGCCTGGTCACACTATCTGTCATGGCTTCAACTGGACTACATTCTGCCAAAAGTACTTTCATTTGATCTTTCTATGTAAAGTGTCCCTTCATGGTATGGTACACACAGAGAAAAAGACGGTGTCCATGTAGCACTGATCAGTGGAATTTATTTCTAAAAGAAGCAACAAGAAAACGTGAACAACAGAATGCAAGAGACTGTCTTGATCTGATAATTATTATCATTCAATGAATACAGTGATGCAAGAGAAAGCAAACAATCTGTCACCATCAGTTACTCACCAAGGTCGGAATCATTTGTTGACATGATTGGTGGTGCTCTGGTACTGTCTTAGTCTGGTAGTACTGTATTGGCAATTTGTTGTTTACTCAGTACTAAACTCAGAAGTGGACTCAGCAGCACACTGTGAAGAGCAGCAGGTGGCAGTGCGATAAAGGCTGCCTGGCATAAAGATACCAGGAAGTGGATGGTGTTACATGGCTTTGTGGATGTGAAACAGTGCCAGCTGTATCCTGTGATTGTGGTGCCCTCCTTACTGCAGAAGATGGTGCACTGAAGTCAAACAGCATCAACCGGAGGCATCTAGTGGGATAGCAGCCCACAAGGCATTGCTGTGTGGTGGGTGTGTTGGGTCATCAGGCACCAGCCATACATGGCATACTCTTCCCTTTGCATGGTTTTGTCCAGACTAGATTATGGTTCTCAGGTTTATGACTTGGTGGCTCCTTCCACTCTGAAACTATGTGACCCTGTTCATTTTTATGGGGTGCAGCAAGCTATTGGTGCTTTTTGCACTAGTTCCATTGACAGTCTCCTAGAAGAAATGGGGATTCCCCCTCTACAAATATGAGGGATCCAACTCCTGGTTTCTTATGCAATCATCATTCGATGATTCCCTGATCACCCCGTGCACCTCTCCTCTTTGCAAATGAGGGTTGTCTCCCTTCTGATCCCCACCCTTGGGTGGGGTTGCCACTTGGAATGCATCTCACTTCTCTCTGTCAGGATCTCCATCTCCATTCACTGGAACATGCCTCATGTATTTCCTTCCACAACCCACTTTGGATGGTGCCTCGACCACAGATTAGGGCCCCGAGGTCTTTGTCATGCCTGTGATATTTTGGCATCTTGTACATTCCATCCTTGAAGAGTTCCATGGTGCTACCATCTTCTACACTGGTGGTTCTAAAGTGATACGCAAGGCAGGATACACTTTCACACCTTTTACTGGTGTGGGACATTCATTTTTGAAAGTTAGTGGACTTATTATTTATTGTTCCAAATCTATGTCTACATCTACATACATGCTCCACAAGCCACCACAGATGTTTCCTTTCCTGTTCCACTCACAGACAGAGAGAGGGAAAATCAATGTCTATATGCCTCCTTAAGAGCCCTAATTTCTCATATCTTGTTTTCGTGATCCTTATGCAGAATGTATATTGATGGCAGTAGGATCATTCTGCAGTCAGCCTGAAATGCCAGTCCTGTAAATTCTCTCAATAGCATTTCTTGGAAAGAATGTCACTGTCCATCCAGAGATGAATCTCAGGAGCACTTTTGTATTATTTGAAACTACCAGCAACAAATCTAGCAGCCTGCCTCTGAATTGTTTCAGTGTCTTCCTTTAATCTGACCTGGTGTGGATCCCAAACACTTGAGCAATACTCAACACTAGGTTCCACTAGTGTCCTATATACAGTGTCCATCATAGATGAACTATACTTTTCTAAAATTCTCCCAATAAACCGAAGTCGACCATTCGACTTTTCAACCATAAATCTCACCTGCTCAGTCCATTTTATATCGCTTTGGAATGTTACCGTCAGATATTTAAAGACGTGAATGTATCGAGCAAGAAACTACAAATGCCGCACTCAAACATGGCACATTTGTTTTGCCTACTGATCTGCATTAACTTATATTTATCTTAGTTTAGATCCAGATGTCATTCACTATACCAACTTTTAGTTCGGTCTTTTACACATGTAGCATGTTCACGGCAGAGTTGCTAGCCATTAATAGGTCCCTCAGTTTTGGTTCTGAGGCCTCCCTCCACAGTGTTTTAATACTTACTGACTCATTGAGTCTATAGGCCAATGCTATTCTCGTCACCCTTTGGTCACTTTTATCCATGATCTTCTCTCTGCCCTTGGCTGTGTCACCTACTCAGTTGCATTTCTCTAAGTCATGTGGAAATTTCAGGGAATGAACTGGCTGACTGTTTGGCTAGGGAGGCAGATACTTATGCCCAATTCCCTTTCATGATTCCAGGTGCAGATATGTGGATTCACATCAAATCTCGTTTTGGCCAAAAGAGGAATGACATATGGTGTGCTACTGCTCTCAAACTCTACATGATCAAAGAGACTACTGCACTTTGGCACTCTTTCTTCTGCTCCTCTCAGAAGGAGTCCACTGCCTTATGCCATCTATGCATTGATCATACCAGGCTTGCCCATTGTTTTGTCTTGCGCATTGAGCCACCTCCACAATGTGGCTGTGGAACCGGACTGATGGTAGCCCATATATTGGTGGAATGTCCCCTTCTTTTGACCCTTCATATTAAGTATAGCCTTCCAGATTCCTCGCCTGTAATGTTAGCAGACGATTCACAAATGGTTGAACTAGACCTCAGTTTTCCGAGTGAAAGTGGTTTTTATTTTCAAGTATAAGGTTTTGCTTTACTCCTGGAGCAGGGGCAAGGTGGTTGTGGTTGGGGTCTCTGTTTGTGTTTTCTAGGTTTGGTACCCATGACCACCCTCCAGTGCAAAGACAGGGTAGGCGAAATCTAAAAACTGGAAAAGCAAAGGCATATTTTTCTAGTTTTTAGATCTGGCCTGCCATTTTATGCCTTCTGCTGTGTGTGTTTTAACTTCCTCACTCTGTAATTTGACCCCTCTGAAAGGATCCATCGACTTTTCATGGATACTCTCCCTTATGAAATTAAGTTTGGAATCACAGGACTGATGACCTTGCTGTTTAGTCCCATAACACTCCCCAAATAAATAAATAAATCTCCTCCCTTCAGAGGGGGATGGTGAAGCCATCTAAATGGCTCTGAGCACTATGGGACTTAACATCTATGGTCATCAGTCCCCTAGAACTTAGAACTACTTAAACCTAACTAACCTAAGGACATCACACAACACCCAGTCGTCACGAGGCAGAGAAAATCCCTGACCCCGCCGGGAATCGAACCCGGGAACCCAGGCGCGGGAAGCGAGAACGCTACCGGACGACCACGAGCTGCGAACAAAGTGAAGCCATCTCTACGGTTAGACCATGGCTGTGGCAGACATCCTCTTCCCTTCAGAAGGAGATGGTGAAGCCATCTAAAGACGTAAACAGTGGCTGTGCTGGAGGCAAAAGCCAAGGACATGGCACTCCTCTTCCTTTCAGAGGATAAAGTGCAGCCAGCTGGGGGAAATGGACTGAAAACATAAGCACTGATGAAGAGAAGAGGCCGATGCTCTGCCTGGAGGATGGTGGCAGAAGGGCACAGAGTGGCAATGAGATGGAGGTGCATGGTGTATCACAAAGATACTGGTGCATGAGAGAAAGTAGACGCCTGAGGGCTGAAGTGTGGACCAGAGGAACACAGGCAACGGGCAGGAAGGAGAATGTGTTGACGGTGTGGGCAGGCCAGTGGCCTGTGTGACATGTAGCGCAACAGAGAACGACTGGAGAGCGCAGATGTGCCAGCACTGGCTGTGGAGGGTGGCGCCAGTGCCGGCAGCACATATACTGGCAGTGCTGGAGCAGGTGATGGGGGTGCTCAGCATGGTATGCAAGGCATGCAGCGCAGGGCAGATCAAGGTTTTCTCTGGGAGGAGGCCTGAAAAAACCAAATACTGTCAGGGACGTCAGTGAGCAGGGCACTCACGTCACCAAAGGTGGCAAGATGTGGCTAGGCCAAGCCTAGCAACGAAACTTCTATGAGCAAAGCATAGGAGGTGCAGGGAAGTCTGTGATGGCGCTGGATAGGGCTATGAGAAAGGACAGCAGAGGACCAGTGACCAGGAGTGTGCAGAACTGGGCAGGGTCCCACTGACGGAAGGGCGATGTGTGATGCATCAGGAGACAGATCTGGATCTGTGAAAACAGGAGGAGGATGAGCCATAGCAGCGGAGGAAGAGGCAAGGCAGTCCAGGGAATGGGCTGGTGCTGAGGGCAATGAAAAGCTGGGAGCAGGTCAAATGGAGAGCCACGTCATCCGGGTCAGCAGCAGTGCTGGTGGTGGCAGCAGCAACTCGTAAGGGGTGAGTGTGCCACGAGTGCAAGACCAGTGGTGCTGTGTCAAATGGAGGCCCCACATCGGGTGGTACAGGAACAGTTATAGGAACCGCATCAGATGGCGCCAAAATGGATGGGGGACAGAGTCGGGAGGTACAAGAGCCACAGCAGGTGGAATTGGTGCAGGTGTAGGGTCTACATTGGGAGGTGCTGCTGCAGGCACAGGATCCGCATCAGGAGGTGTCGGTGCGCTCGTGTCCGAGGTTGCTGCACAGGACATAAGTGTGTGAGAGGCCAAATGGACAGAGAATGGAGGCAGTGGGCACTGGATGGGGATGTGTACTAGGCTGTCTAGTGCAGCCCAACAGCTGGGCTGAGAGTCCAAGGCTGCATCAAAGTTGGAAAGAAACAGGCATAGTGGCGTATCAGCCTGTGCTGGGAGGGTGTTGGGATGGATGAGGTTCCATTGGAAGAGCTCTGAGGTGCACAGGAAGTACCTAGCATGAAACAGAAGCCGTGCTGTCCCAGCTGTAGGACAGGGGGGCATCACCACTGAGAAGCACTGAATCAAATGAGTGATTTCCTGATTCAAATGAATCAACTGCCGATCCTGCAACTGGAAAATCTGCAGAAATAGAAGTTCTGGTATGGAAGAAGCCATTGGAAAAGAGCAAGTGAAAAGAGACTAGAAAAACATTTGTCAAACGTGTGGAATCACACTAACCTGGAGAGAGAGCTACCCAATTGACCACAGATACTGGAACGAACTTCCAAAGGCAAAAGATGCTTGAAACGTTTACCCTGATCGCCAACCAAAGTGTCCCATTGTGGGGTGGTGCACACAGAAAAGACGACAGTGGCCAGATAGCATTGAACAAAACATTTTTTTTTCTGTAAGAAGCAACAACAAAACATGAACAACAGAAACTGAATCTCTATAAATGAAAACACAAGACTGCACTAATCTAATAAGAATAATTGGCACTCACTAAATACAGTTCTACACAGGTGCAAGAGAAAGCACACAGTCTGTCATCATCAGTTACTCTCAAAGGTTGGAATCAGCTGTGCCCACAATCGGTGGTACACTGGTGTTGTCTTTATTCAGTAGCACTCTATTGGGAACTCATTGTTCACCCAGAACTACACTCAGAGGTCGACTTGGCAGCTCACTGCTGAGAGCTTGCAGATAGCAGTTCTATGAAGGCCACCTGGAAAAGGGATACCAGGAAGTGTCTGGTGTCACATGGCTTCGTGGATGCAAAGTAGTGCCAGCTGTGTCCAGTGATCGTGGCGCGCTCATTCCTGCAGCGGATGGTTCATTGAAGTTGAACAGCATCAGCATCAGCTAGTGGGACAGCAACCCACAGGGAAATGTTATGTGATAGGTCATCAGACAGCAGCTGTACACGGCAGAATTAGGAAGGATTTGCTAGCTGTGTACATTGTCTTACCTTACCATGTTTATGTTCGTGTCTGTAGACAAAAACAGTGCTATGCCATAGCGTCAACGTCTTCCTCGACAGACGGTTCGACACCAGAGGCAGAGGTAGTAGCGGATAAAGTATGTTCAGATGCTTTGTATGTCGTTAACAATTCCTATCAGGTCACATGAAGTTGAATGAAACCCCAAACAGCTGGTCTATTAACACGATCGGTTTCGATGCATAAAAGCAACACCTTCAGGTGTAAGTGGTGTCATAAATTAGCACATGGAGACACCCCAATGTTCGTAGTCAGAGGATCCAACCCCATGAAGAGCGGAAGTGCTCAACGAATAAAAATCGGCGAAACATTGGGGCGAATAGCGCAGGGGATGCGGTAACTGTAGTCAGTAGCCATAAGGGTAAAGCACTAGTGGATTCTCTGACTACGAACGTTGGGAGCATCTCCATGTGATAATTTATGTGACACCAGTTACAACCGAATACGCTGCTTTAATGCAGCGAAACCGACTGAGTCAATAAACCATCAGTTAACAGCTGTCTGCAGTTTCATTCAGTTTCAAGTCACCATGAATTTCAACGGCTGTGCCTGCCCATGTTACAAAGTTGTAACTTCCTACCTGTGTCAGCCCTTCTGTTGATAGTACATATTGTGGCAACATAGTTTCTTCCTTACGATTCCTGCTCGAATCGACAAATGCGAAGTCACCATTTCGGATTTCATTTTATTTCTCGCTTTAGTTTCAATAATAAACAACCTGTTTATGAATCAGTCTAAAACAATGAATGTAGTATTTCAGACCAAGCATAGTGAAAATTATAATATAAATGTTAATATAAATGGAAAGACTATTAAAGAAGTAACCAGCACAAATTTTCTAGGAACTATAATAGACAAACATTTGGCATGGGGGGAGCACATAGATGGACTGTGTAAAAAGATAAACAAACAGATCTTCATCATGCATAAAACAGCTAAGACTGTGGATGATAAAGTCCTCAGATCAATGTATCATGGACTTGTCTTCCCACATTAGTCTTATTCAGTTCATACATGGGGAAGTGCACAAGCTGGCTACTTAAAAAGAATATTCACAATTCAGAAAAGGGCAGTGAGATGCATTGCAAAAATACCACCAAGACAGACCTGTAGGCAAGCTTTTGTACACTATAATATTATGACAGTATATTCACTGTACATACACCAAAGCATAAACACCTCCCAAATAAAGATGTACACAAACACGGTACAAGAGGAAATGAAAATTACTACATGATAAACAGAAATCTAAAACTGTCTATGACTGGCCCTGAAGAAGCAGGCAAAAGGTTTTTTAATAAACTCCCCAAAATCATTAAAAAAGAAACAGACCTAAAATGTTTTAAAAATCATTTGAAACTATATCTCACAGAGAAATGTATATACAGTTTGAGTGAATACTAAGATGGTGTTTAAATATGTTATATCATTACTGAAATGTACCTTTAAAAATTATCATTTCTGTATGTTGTTTGGATTTTTGTGTATATATAATGTGAAACATGTAATACCTTTGTGTGCTTATGGACTATTTCTGTTTAATTATTTGTTTCCTTTATATATAATGAAATCAAGTTTGATGTTAATAGCCTATTGTATGACACACCCAATACTCTCAGCTGGAGTCCATGGGCAAAGAATAAATAAATAAATAAATAAATGTTCACATGGCTAAAAAGGCTTTCCACTTCCACATTCGACCATGGTAGCATTAGTCGTGACACCGCAAAAGTTGTCAGTCCGTGAAATGGGTTGGCGTCATTTGCATCTCTCTGTGTTGAAGCACTTCACACCAGATATTAACAGCGTCTGTTTCGGACCATTTGACAAGAGCTGAATTTTATCATCGAAAATCAGTTTTTGTTATTGTGCCAGGATCAATATTACACGATTCAAGGAGAGGACTCTATGACTCTTTAACGACACGAAGACCTTTGGACACTGCAATAAGTGAAATTCCTCTCAAAATTTCATTTTTGTCTGGAAGTCGTTGCAGCAACTGAATTATTAATTGGTACACAAACTGAATGCATCTCAGACGTGTTCTGGGTATAATTAAGATTTTCTCAATTCATTATTCTTATTTTCGAACTAATATCCTAGATATGTTTTGGGATCTAAGTGGTTTGCAAAGTTTAAATTTAATTTTCTTTGCATAGGACATGAAGTGACAAACTTTTTTTATTAATGATTCTGTTAGCACAACGTGGTTATGTAACAGCTTACACGGATCCTCTGTGTTGGATTCAAAATGTTATTAACCAGATGCAAATTTGAAAGAATCGTCTTGGAAAATATTTAAATACGCCTAACTGGATTCATCAGCAAACACTGAATAAGGCACTTCTACAGTGAAACAGATGTCTTTGATTCGCGTTATTTCAATGTGCGTTTTAAGCTCTAACAGCTGGTCTGCAGTTCTTGTTACCGCAGGCTTTATGGACAACAATCGCGTATCACATGCGCGTGGAATTTTAAGGGGTTCTGCTTCTTTGAAAGTCTCATAAATATCATTATTCAGCTGTTGGCGAGTTGAAGAATGCAAAAACCAGCTAAGAAGTCCAGATTTCCTGGAGCGTCTCACTTGCAGCAGAAGTAGCAAGTTGAACTCAATGGCTTACACACTTTTAACAATCAAATCCAGAATTACATTTGATTGAGACTATTATGAAAACCTACAGCTGTATTCGTATTGTCTGTGCCTATACGCTGCAGCTTGTTTAGATCTAATGTCAATTCTCGAGGCGCCTTTAATTGCTGTTACACTAGACTGTGTATTATAATGCTCGAGATCGGTTTAATTTTAAAAATGTTGAAATGATCGCAATGGATGCAGCACTGTAATATATTTTTGTTATTCCTAAAAATTTGGTCACGCTAATGTCTGTTGATTCATTAATTATAATGATATACATGCTGTCACCGATATCTTGCCGCAGATTTTCCACAAAATATCACCTTATTACATGTTTTATAGCTGCATTACGTTTTGTTCTACGTATTTTAAGTTTTCTGGCAATATTACTGCCTGTGAATTTACTTCTGCACAAATCAGTTAAGCGATGACATGACATGATCGGAACAATGGGTGGAAACAAATAATGCAGGGGAACCTTCAGCTTGATTCACAGCTGAATACTATTTCACAGTTCTGAAAGGTATTTTTGTTTGCTGACAATGGTGCTGCGTTTTTTTGTTTTACTTCACTGTGGCTTATTATTGCGGCAGAAGACGCTAGCAAAATATTACATAAAATTTACAATATGGTTTTGTGTCATGGTCTTTAATTCTTTCTAGGCAGTCTGCAAATTTACTATCGTGTAGCAATTCACCACTAAATTTCTGGGTACACTGTCCCTTTACTTCACATATGTTTAGCTCTAAAACAATAGCAAGTGATTTAATAAACATCACATTACCACCGGCACCACAGATATGCACTGTGCATGCAATTGCAGATTTATTAGTACTAGAGTGCATAACAAGACAGATGCATAACAATACGGCAAGCAAATAACAGGGAAACGAAGACGAAATACCGTGTATTATAAATGTTTAGGTGATATAATTTTAAGAGCTACTAGACGTTAGCAAATTAAATAGTGCTGTTTGCTGTATCTAGAATGGATCAAGCGATTTTAAAAAATAATTTTACCATAAACTATACAAATCTTTTTAAAAAACCCCATAATTCACACCAGCCAGTAGATGCAAAATCTGCACACTGGACAGGTACTCAAAACCACCACATTTAGTGGGAAAAATCACTAACTTCGCAATACTAATCCAGAGTGCAGTCCACAGCCACCCACACCAGAAACACAGAAAGATCAACGAACTCAACCCAATAAAAAGTCACAAACTCGAACCGAGCGAGGTGGCGCAGTGGTTAGCACACTGGACTCGCATTCGGGAGGACGACGGTTCAATCCCGTCTCCAGCCATCCTGATTTCCCTAAATCGCTTCAGGCAAATGCCGGGATGGTTCCTTTGAAAGGGCACGGCCGATTTCCTTCCCCATCCTTCCCTAACCCGAGCTTGTGCTCCGTCTCTAATGACCTCGTTGTCGACGGGACGTTAAACAACACTAACCTAACCTAACCACAAACTCGACTAATCGTGTTTGTATGAATTTCATTAAGTACATACAAAATAATAAGAAAGATGCACCTGCTGAACGTTAAGTCGACAATGATAAGTCACCGACCTTGTTTCCATGTTATACTGGTTCTTTTTCGCTCGATTCTATCTCTTCTTACCTCCTTTTCAGAAAAAAACGAAGATCTCCTTGTCCAGTTTCGATGTCATTTTTTTTGATAATCTGACAAATACAAACAAAAGCACGCCTTCATTAAATTAAAAACCACCTGAACAGCGCTTTGTATTGTCTCTGATTCGACAAACCATACAACAATGCCATATGTGCACAGCAGCGCGGCGTGCGCACTCGGAAACCGCACACGCGCCGAATGGGTGGCGCGAGATTTAAAAACTAGTCACATAAGCACTTTCTTAGAGAAATGTTAAATCTGAAAACGTACTACACCTACTTCAAATGGTTATGTAACAAGTGATGAAAATTGTACTGTAGGTAGTACAGTACTAAGTGGGATAATATTATCAAGTTTAATTTGAGATTTGTCACGGGTGGACCAAATACTTTTTTTTTTTTTTTTTTTTGGAGGAGGAGGTGGGGGGTGGGAGCCTCTTAGCCCTCCCCCTGAATCCGCTACTGTCAATATTGCATACATTAGTTTCATTTTGAACAGCTGCTGTTTAGTCCAGCTCACTTTCTGTTGTCCTCTGACGAAAAACTTACAACGACGTTTGTCATACAGTCTTGTCGCAAAACGTGGCAAAGAATAAAAGTCCATGCACGATAGTTTCCAATCTAATCTTTGTTAACTTCAAAGCTGTCTTTCTTGATCGAAGTGTTTGGAAAGCTGACATCAGGGTTCTTGGCGAAATGTACAAACTTTGTTTTAGATCTTCACGGATTCTGTACAGAATCTAAATATCTCATAATCAAAGAAATTGCATTAACCATGCAAAATGAAGACAGAACAACGTCTGGTCTGGCGACCACTCTCCAGTGCCTCTGGTGTGGCTGCTAGTGCCATCATTGGATGTACTTTCACCTGCCTGGAGGAGGCCTTGGCGGTGCAGTCATAGCTGCCACCCTCCAGTGTCTCTAGTACATCTGCCAGCGCCATCCCTAGGCATCCCAGATATACATCAGACATCATAATTGATTAAACAAATAACATCAAATTGTTTAAATACAAACAACAAACTTTCCTGCTTCAGTGTAATTGTTCAAGTGAAACACCCTGGCTTCAGTGTAATTGATAAAATAAAATAATGTAGTACAGTGTAATTGCTCAAGTGAAACACCTTAGCTTCAGTGTAATTATTTAAATAAAATAACTCAATACAGTGTTATTGCTCAAGTGAAACACCCTGGCTTCAGTGTAATTGTTTAAATAAGATAATATAATAATGAACATCATCCTCCTTGTTTTGGAGAGAGACAGACATGGGTGGGGCAGGCAGAGGCTAGAGAAATGCTGAGGGGGAAGGAGTGGGGGAAGAGGTGAGAGGGAGGGGCAGGGGGATAGGGAAGGGGGGTGACCTTTAATTCATTCTTTGTCTGTGCTGAAACTCTGCTTTAGACCTTACAGTCATTGGTTGCGACTGAGAATAAAACAACGTTAAACGTGTTTCAGTCCCATATTGCTCCAAAAAATATTCGGAACGAGCACTATTAACTTCAGCTCAGAGCTGGTATGGACATAACAGAGCATCCCATGTTTGATGGAAAATGTGTGATGTGTTCTGTATATGTGGGGCCATTGCATGAACTTTTGCAACTAATTCCTTCCCTGCACCTACAGTGACAAAATACACTTCAGTTTTCATGTAGTCCCAGAGAAAGAGGCCTAATGTAGTAATTTCCAGGTACCTAGTAGGCCAACACGGCCAACACGCATGTCTTCCCTGCCAGTTTTCCAAGTGCTGAATGTACGGATTAATGCTACATATACTCATTTTGTAAAGTGTGCCAGGACCCCATGACGCTGGGACAACATCCTGCCTGTAATGTGGAAGAGAACCTCCTCCAGTAATGTTGGCTGTTTCTCTTGCAAGAAGGGTTAGTACATTGGCTACCTGAGATGAGAACGCAAAATGTAGAAATCCAAAAAAGAGGCTGCCAATTATACTGGCCCGTTGTTTACTGCAAATTGTGTCTGGTATCTGACATAACTGTTGTATGTGTTTTTTCATCCACCCATACACGTAAGTTATGACATTTGTACACACCTTTACGAGAAGATTGAGACTCATCTGTAAACAGAACTGCTTCAGAAAACTGAGGGTCTCCTTCAGTCTGTTGCAAAAACCGGTGTATAAACTAAGGTTGCGGTGGATAATCAGCTTGTCCCACGACATGTGCTTTAATAGGATGAACATAATGAATCAACCATTCGTGCAACATGTTCCTTTCTAAACTATGGTGAACACTGAATTCAATGTCAGCTGGTTCAAATGGCTCTGAGCACTATGGGACTTAACATCGGTGGTCATCAGTCCCCTAGAACTTTGAACTACTTAAACCTAACTAACCTAAGGACATCACACACATCCATGCCCGAGGCAGGACTCGAACCTGCGACCGTAGCGGTCGTCCGGTTCCAGACTGAAGCGCCTAGAACCGCTCGGCCACAACGGCCGGCTCAGTGTCAGCTGCTCATGTACTTGCCTCAGTCCCATTCTGGAAATGGAATAATACGTCTTTCTCATAGGTAGGTGTACGCACCGTCTATGGTCTGCCTGCGTTTCGCCTGTGTAGCTTCAGTGTGCTGGTATTATGCAGGCGAAGTTTGGTTGCAGTAAACGTGTGATAAGGCAGTCATTCATTTGTGGTACATTCGTTGAGCTCTTTGACCACTGCCTTCAGCTGCAGCCTAAATGAAGTGCATGTCCTGCAGTTCTCTCCATGTGCAGCGCTCTTTGTTATGTATTGCGACCATCAAGCGAGCACTACAGCGCTACATACTCATTGTGAACGCCAGCATGTCACGACGTTATGCATATCAAATCAGCTTCAGTGTAACAATGTTTGAAGAAGGTACTTTTCCTTCTCTATAGGCGCACACTGACACACGTGAGCACGTACATGATAAACACATAAACAATTGATAACATTATCCAAGAAATAAATTAAAATAGCGCCGATTCCACGGTTCCGATCGAGGTTTTCGGGACGTTTCCCATGGTTGCTACGTGGATCCCAGAGCTGAGATTTCCCCTGTGTCACCTCTAGCCTACTGGGACATTTGACGGAAAAGAATCGCGGTCGCAAACACCTCGTCCTGCTCGTTAGAGTAGAGAATAGCTACAATATAGAGAATAGCTACAATATAGCAGGTCAGCAACTGGAAACAGTTAATTCCATAAATTATCTGGGAGTAGGCATTAGGAGTGATTTAAAATGGAATGATCATATAAAGATGATCGTCGTTAAAGCAGCTTCCAGACTGAGATTCATTGGAAGAATTCTAAGGAAATGTAATCCGAAAACAAAGGAAGTAGGTTACAGTACACTTGTTCGCCCACTGCTTGGATATTGCTCACCAGTGTGGGATTCGTACCAGATAGGGTTGACAGAAGAGATAAAGAAGATCCAACGGAGAGCAGAGCGCTTCGTTACAGGATCATTTAGTAATCGCGAAAGGGTTATTGGGATGATAGATAAACTCCAGTGGAAGACTCAGCAGGAGAGACGCTCAGTAGCTCGGTACGGGCTTTTGTTGAAGTTTCGAGAACATACGTTCACCGAGGAGTCAAGCAGTATATTGCTCCCTCCTACGTATATCTCGCGAAGAGACCATGAGGATAAAATCAGAGAGATTAGAGCCCACACAGAGGCATATCGACAATCTTTCTTTCCACATACAGTTGTTTAACAAGATACAGAATGATTCCGTGATGACAACCTTGTATATTCGTTTTAATATGTCAGTTTGAGCACTGAATTTTTGAACACACTGTATAGATGCAGATGCTTTTGATCGAGAAACATCTGGTCTGTAGGTTCCTACAGAAAGTGGATAAGCAAAAATTTACTTTAATTTTCGACTGTCTTACTGGTAATCGAGCTTTAATGATTCCGTGTTCACGTTGAATCAGTTCTAAATATTTGCTTTGACGTAACTAACAAAAACTCTAAATAAATAACTAAATAAAGGAGCTCTGTTTGCATTAGAGGAATGTTATAAGCATTAAGCGTTTTTCTGTGTTTGCTACCTTTCTGTTCCAACTTCGACGAAGTTTGAAATGTTCTCCTGGGGAAATAAAAGCGATTATTCACTGAGTAATCTTGTATGTGATAACTGTCAGCTAGCAGATGAACCAGTGACAGATATTTTAGACCACATAAAATTAAAGTTATGTTCATAGGCTGCCACACAACAAGCAAGGAGATATCTCGAACATCGAGATATTCATAGCGACCATTATTGTGCCACTGATCAATGTGCTACTTACATTGAAATTGCTAGAGACGGAACAACCAGTCTTGACTAGGCCAGTAGTCATCCGAGATCTATTAAATGAAAAATATCCAAATATTCACCTTGAATAACTTAGAGGAGCAACAGAAACGGAACTTGGGGTAACATTTCCGAGATCTGAACTCTACATCTCCCAGTTTCTAGTCACGCGTTTTGTGAAACGTTCACACGTAGGCTACTAATATTCTCAAGTCTGTCCACGTACCAGCGCTGATATTGACGTTATGTAACGCATGTCATTTTACGCAATTTCCGT
This sequence comes from Schistocerca nitens, assembly GCF_023898315.1. Lineage (NCBI taxonomy): Eukaryota > Metazoa > Arthropoda > Insecta > Orthoptera > Acrididae > Schistocerca > Schistocerca nitens. The sequence goes on along the minus strand of NC_064621.1, from coordinate 98,172,081 downwards.
CGATTGCTTGCGAGATCTCTAATCGCACCATCTCCGCAGCGATAGGAACGTATATCCTGTCCTGTGAGTGTTCTTGTACTGTTTGGCGTACCGTAATCTGTCTGGAAGCCGGGGTGTGACGGCGCTGCTCTCCATTATAACAGTTTCGCTCAACCTCTTGCCGACTCATTGTCTGACATGGGTACTCACGTTAAAATGGCCATGATCGCGGTGGCGTGTGTCGTATCCCTTCTAGCACCGTGCCTGGTAAGTACGAAAACCACATAGTATGGCCAGACTATACTAATGCGTCATTCGTTGTGTTACATACTAACGAAACATAGAAAGAAAAGGTCTCTGAATCACTAGTTTACTATTAATGATGTTTTATTAAAATGTTATACGGGTTCTAAACAGTAGATTGTCTTAGTGCAACCCTCCTCTAACTGCAATGCATTCCTGCACGGGGAACATCATAGCGTGTCAGTTGTTATCTTCGGCGGTAGTGTTACATGATACGATGACCTGTTTTCGCCACAGATAAAAGGATTCAGTTGGGACGAGATGCTGTATCACGATGACCCGCACGTGATGTTGTTTTTGAAAGTATTTCACTTTCAAACGAGCAGTGCATGATACCTTCAATGACTACCGCAGAAGAATCTTATTGAAAGGCCTCTCATAAAACCTAAAGAAATTCTGGTTATGTATAAATGCAGGCAGTGGAACTGAAGTTGGTGTCCAGACACTCATCGACGACACAGGCATTATTGATGGTAACAAAGCAAAACCGAAATGCTGAACTGCGTTTCCGAAAGTTCCTTTGCAAAGGGAAATCAAGGCATACTGTCCAAGTTCAATTCTCCAATCACTGCAAAGATGGCTAATATAGATATAAAAGATAGTGGCATCCGGAAAAAAATTGAAATCGCTAAAACTGAACAAAGCTCCAGGGCTCGATGAAATCCTTAACAGAATAAATCCAGAGTTTGCTACTGAGTTAGCTCTTCTTTTAACGAGACTTACATTAAATCAGTAAGTGGCTCGAAACAGCATATAGAGACACTCCGGGATGATGATGGCATTGAAACAGAGGATGACACGCGTAAAGCTGAAATACTAAACACCTTTTTCCAAAGCTGTTTCACAGAGGAAGTTCCTTCTCTAAATCCTCGCACAAACGAAAAAATGGCTGACATCGAAATAAGTGTCCAAGGAAAAGAAAAGCAACTGGAATCACTAAACAGAGGAAAGTCCACTGGACCTGACGGGATACCAATTCGATTCTACACAGAGTACGCGAAAGAACTTGCCCCCCTTCTAACAGCCGTGTACCGCAGGTCTCTAGAGGAACGGAAGGTTCCAAATGATTGGAAAAGAGCACAGGTAGTCCCAGTCTTCGAGAAGGGTCGTCGAGCAGATGCGCAAAACTATAGACCTACACTCCTGGAAATTGAAATAAGAACACCGTGAATTCATTGTCCCAGGAAGGGGAAACTTTATTGACACATTCCTGGGGTCAGATACATCACATGATCACACTGACAGAACCACAGGCACATAGACACAGGCAACAGAGCATGCACAATGTCGGCACTAGTACAGTGTATATCCACCTTTCGCAGCAATGCAGGCTGCTATTCTCCCATGGAGACGATCGTAGAGATGCTGGATGTAGTCCTGTGGAACGGCTTGCCATGCCATTTCCACCTGGCGCCTCAGTTGGACCAGCGTTCGTGCTGGACGTGCAGACCGCGTGAGACGACGCTTCATCCAGTCCCAAACATGCCCAATGGGGGACAGATCCGGAGATCTTGCTGGCCAGGGTAGTTGACTTACACCTTCTAGAGCACGTTGGGTGGCACGGGACACATGCGGACGTGCATTGTCCTATTGGAACAGCAAGTTCCCTTGCCGGTCTAGGAATGGTAGAACGATGGGTTCGATGACGGTTTGGATGTACCGTGCACTATTCAGTGTCCCCTCGACGATCACCAGTGGTGTACGGCCAGTGTAGGAGATCGCTCCCCACACCATGATGCCGGGTGTTGGCCCTGTGTGCCTCGGTCGTATGCAGTCCTGATTGTGGCGCTCACCTGCACGGCGCCAAATACGCATACGACCATCATTGGCACCAAGGCAGAAGCGACTCTCATCGCTGAAGACGACACGTCTCCATTCGTCCCTCCATTCACGCCTGTCGCGACACCACTGGAGGCGGGCTGCACGATGTTGGGGCGTGAGCGGAAGACGGCCTAACGGTGTGCGGGACCGTAGCCCAGCTTCATGGAGACGGTTGCGAATGGTCCTCGCCGATACCCCAGGAGCAAAAGTGTCCCTAATTTGCTGTGAAGTGGCGGTGCGGTCCCCTACGGCACTGCGTAGGATCCTACGGTCTTGGCGTGCATCCGTGCGTCGCTGCGGTCCGGTCCCAGGTCGACGGGCACGTGCACCTTCCGCCGACCACTGGCGACAACATCGATGTACTGTGGAGACCTCACGCCCCACGTGTTGAGCAATTCGGCGGTACGTCCACCCGGCCTCCCGCATGCCCACTATACGCCCTCGCTCAAAGTCCGTCAACTGCACATACGGTTCACGTCCACGCTGTCGCGGCATGCTATCAGTGTTAAAGACTGCGATGGAGCTCCGTATGCCACGGCAAACTGGCTGACACTGACGGCGGCGGTGCACAAATTCTGCGCAGCTAGCGCCATTCGACGGCCAACACCGCGGTTCCTGGTGTGTCCGCTGTGCCGTGCGTGTGATCATTGCTTGTACAGCCCTCTCGCAGTGTCCGGAGCAAGTATGGTGGGTCTGACACACCGGTGTCAATGTGTTCTTTTTTCCATTTCCAGGAGTGTATATCTCTGACGTCGATCTGTTGTAGAATTTTATAACATGTTTTTTGCTCACGTATCATGTCGTTTCTGGAAACCCAGAATCTAATCTATAGGAATCAACATGGATTCCGGAAACAGCGACCGTGTGAGACCCAACTCGCTTTATTTGTTCATGAGACCCAGAAAATATTAGATACAGGCTCCCAGGTAGATGCTGTTTTCCTTGACTTCCGGAAGGCGTTCGATACAGTTCCGCACTGTCGCCTGATATACAAAGTAAGAGCCTGCGGAATATTAGACAAGCTGTGTGGCTGGATTGAAGAGTTTTTAGCTAACAGAACACAGCATGTTGTTCTCAATGTAGAGACGGCTACAGACGTTAAAGTAGTCTCTGGCGTGCCACAGAGGAGTGTTATGGGACCATTGCTTTTCACAATATATATAAATGAGCTAGTAGATAGTGTCGGAAGTTCCATGCGGCTTTTCGCGGATGATGCTGTAGTAGAAAGAGAAGTTGCAGCATTAGAAAATTGTAGCGAAATGCAGGAAGATCTGCAGCGGATAGGCACTTGGTGCAGGGTGTGGCAACTGACCCTTAACAGAGACAAATGTAACGTATTCCGAATACATAGAAAGAAGGATCCTTTATTGTATGATTATATGATAGCGGAACAAACACTGGTAGCAGTTACTTCTGTAAAATATGTGGGAGTGTGCGTGCGGAACGATTTGAAGTGGAATGATCATATAAAATTGATTGTTGGTAAGGCGGGTACCACGTTGAGATTCATTGGTAGAGTCCTTAGAAAATGTAGTCCATCAACAAAGGAGGTTGCTTACAAAACACTCGTTCGACCTATACTTGAGTGTTGCTCATCAGTGTGGGATCCGTACCAGGTCGGGTTGGCAGAGGAGATAGAGAAGATCCAAAGAAGAGCGGCGCGTTTCGTCACAGGGTTATTTGGTAAGCGTGATAGCGTTACGGAAATGTTTAGCAAACTCCAGTGGCAGACTCTTCAAGAGAGGCGCTCTGCATCGCTGTGTAGCTTGCTGTCCAGGTTTCGAGAGGGTGCGTTTCTGGATGAGGTATCGAATATATTGCTTCCCCCTACTTATACCTCCCGAGGAGATCACGAATGCAAAATTACGGAGATTTGAGCGCGCACGGAGGCTTTCCGGCAGTCGTTCTTTTCGCGAACCCTATGCGACTGGAACCGGAAAGGGAGATAATGACAGTGGCACGTAAAGTGCCATTCGCCACACACCGTTGGGTGGCTTGCGGAGTATAAATGTAGATGTAGATGTAGACTATACGTAGATGCCTCGAACAAAACATCTTTCGTTATTGAATGGAAGATCTACAAGACAGATAGCAGAGGAGCTACGAAACTACCATCTTATAACTTTGACACCCATTTGTTGCAGAATTTTATAAAGTTGGGCTCAAACATACTGCGATATCTCGAAAAGGAGGACCTCATTGTAGGACATCAAACGAAACTTGAGAGCGAATGGAGGATTTTTTGATAGGGAGGACGCAACATTTTGTCCTGGATAGGAAACATCGGCATGTGCAGCGAATATGCAACGTGGCGTGATTCTGACATATGACGGACATCTAGGCAAGAGATTAATGTGGCATTCGAGTCTTTCCGAAATGGTGTGGTTCATGCTGAAACGTGAACTTTGGCGAAGTTATTGTGAAGTGCATCCAAACAAGAGCAACGTGCTGTTATTCTTTTCTTGGCTGCCAGAGGACAAACACCGGTAGACATCCGTCAGAGAGTAAATAATGTGTACGGGGCAGCATGTCTGACGAAAACCGCCATTGTGGAATGGTGGGGCAAGTTCATGGTAACGCACTTCACCATATCGCAAATGTTGTAACGCAGAAGTTAGTCAACTCAATTGGGAGACACTCGAACACGCGCCCTATATTCCTGATCTCTCCCCACGTGATTGTCAAGCCTTCTGTCCCTTGAAAAGAGGCCTTGAAGGACCGACGATTGCTGTCGGATGAGGCTGTGTAGAGGGCAGTTACGGTCCTCTTCATGCAGCAGGACACAATTATTTACCAAATGAGTATCTTGAAACTGGGGCTTCGATGGGATGATTGCCTCAACGGCCACGGCGATTTGGGGTTGGCATATCGATTCTGGATTGAAAAGCCTTTGAACGGAAACATTTGGATGGTTCCTTGTAACTTCAGGCATGCCCCAAGGAAGTGTGCGTTGTGTGTTAATGATCTGGCAGACATGATTAATAATAACCTCAGACTTTCTGTAGCTAATGCAATCAGTCTCTGAGAAATGCTGCACGAGTACTTAATGAGATCCTGATGTGTAAAAATGATAGTTAAGTGGGATTAATAGGAAAAACAAACCCGTAATGTTCGTTTATAGGATTAGAAGTACCCTGCTTGACATAGTTACGTCGTTTAAATATCTGGGCACGCGAGGGCTGTGGTGGGGACGGCGAATGGTCGACTTCAGTTTATTCAGAGAATTTTAGGAAAGTGTGGTTCACCTGTAAAGGAGACCGCATAAAGGATGCTGGTGCTACCAATAATCTCGAGTACTGGTCGAGTGTTTGGGATCTGTACCGGGTCGGATTAAAGGGAGACATCGAAACAGTTGGGAGGCGGGCTGCTAGATTCATTACCGGTAGATTCGAACAACACGTGTTACGGAGGTGCTTCGGGAACTCAAATGGGAATCTCTGGAAGGAAGGGGACGTTCTTTTCGAGAGACACTATTGAGAAAATTTAGTGAACAGGCCTGGTAAGCTGACTGCCGAACGACTCTACTGCCGCCAACATACATTGCACATAACGACCACGAAGATAAGATACGAGAAATTAAGGCTCATACTGAGGTATATAGACAGTTGTTTTTCCCTCGCTCTATTTGTGAGTGGAACAGGAACGGAAATCACTAGCAGCGGTACAGGGTACCCTCCACCACACGCCGTGCGGTGGCTTATGGAGTATCTACGTAGATATAGATATTTCAAACTGGTGTAAAGATTGGTAACGCCCCTAAATATTCAGAAATCTAAAACTGTAAGCTTCACAACACGCTACAACGTAGGATCCTATGACTACATTATCAATAATTCACAACTGGGTATCAGTCAACTTATACAAATAACCGTGTAGAGCCATTTGTGAGGATAATAGGAATTATTCCATTAGCTTCATCGTATGTAAATCAGCCTAGACTTCGGTCCAATGATAGGAAATTGCTTACAAAAGACTCTTGCCAGTCGTCCTGGAATATTATTCAAGTCCATGAAACCCTTGGCAAATAAGATTAATAAGTTATATCGGACGAATACAAAGACTTGTTTGTTTTCTTGACCCACGGAAAAGCGACACGGGTTTCTTCAGTCCTCTGAGTGCAGATCGCACAAACAAACAATGCCACCGTCTTTACATATGCATCCACAAAGCTTTTCCTGATTTATACTCTATTTATTTTTCAACCGTGGACCTTGGCCGTTGGTGGAGCGGCTTGCGTGCCTGACTAATGAGACAGCCGTACCATAAATGCAACCACAACAGAGGGGCATCTGTGGAAAGGCCAGACAAACGCGTGGAGAGGAGTAGCAGCCTTTTCGGTAGTTGCAGGAGCAACAGTCTGGATCGTTGAATGATCTGGCTTTGCAACCAAAATGGCCTTGCTGTGCTGATACTGCGAATGTTTGCTAGCAAGGGAGGCGACAGCCGTAATCATTCCCGAGGGCATGCAGCTCTACTGTGCAGTTAACTGATAATGGCGTCCTCTTGGGTAAAATATTCCTGAGGTAAGTTACTCCCCCATTTGGATCTCCACGTGGGGGATTCTCAGAAGGATGGCGTCATAAGGAGAAACAAAACTGGCGTTCTACAGGTTGGAGCGTGGTATTTTAGATATCTCAATCGAGCAGGTAGGGTAGGACATTTAAAAAGGTAAATGGATAAGTTGAAGTTAGATACCTTTGGAATTAGTGAAGTTCTGTGAGAGGAGAAAAATGACTTCTGGTTAGCTGAGCACAGGATTATAAATACAAAATCAAATTGGGGTAATACAAGAATAGGTTTAATAAAGAATAAGAAAATAAGAATTTGGGTAAGCTACTATGAAAGCATAGTGAATGCATTATCGTAGCCAAGTAGACATGAAGCCCACGCTCACCACAATAGTACAAGCTTATAAGCCAGCCAGCTTGAAGAAACGTATGATGGGATAAAACAGATTATTCAGATAGTTAAGGGTAATGAAAATTTAATTGTTATGGAGGATTGTAATTCGATAGTAGGAAAAGGAAGAGAAGGAAACATTGTAGATGAATATGGACAGAGGGAAAGAAATGAAACAAAGAAGACACCTGGTAGAGTTTAGCACAGAACATAATTTAATCATCGCTAACACTTGGTTTAAGAATCCTGAAAGAAGATTGTATACGTGGAAGAGAGCTGAAGACAATCGAAGGTTTCTGAAAGATTATAGAATGATGAAACCAGATTTTAAATTGTAACATATTTAGCCGGCCGGAGTGGCCGTGCGGTTCTAGGCGCTACAGTCTGGAACCGAGCGACCGCTACGGCCGCAGGTTTGAATCCTGCCTCGGGCATGGATGTGTGTGATGTCCTTAGGTTAGTTAGGTTTAATTAGTTCTAAGTTCTAGGCGACTGATGACCTCAGAAGTTAAGTCGCATAGTGCTCAGAGCCATTTGAACCATTTTTTTGTAACATATTTAGAGGGGAAGATATGAACTCTGACCGCAATTTATTCGTTATGGGCTTTAGATCACAACTGGAGAAATTGAAAAAATATAGGAAATCAAGGAAATGACACCTACTAAGTTGAAAGAATTAGAGGTTTTTGAGATTTTCATATGTAAGACTAGGCAGTAAAAGGAATGCAGTAGAAGACGAATGGGTAGCTTTCAGAGACAAAATACTGAAGGTAGCAGAGAATCAAATACATAAAAAGAGAAGGTATAATAGAAATCCTTGGATGTCACTGGAGATATTGAATTTAACTGATGCAAGGAGAAAATATAAAAATGTAGCAAATGACACAGGTGAAAGGGAATACAATGTTCTAAAAATTGAGATTGACAGGAAGTGCAAAATCTCTATGCAGGAATGGCTAGAGGACGAAGGTAAGGATCTAGAAGCGTATTTCACTAAGGGAAACGTATACCACCTACAGGAAAACTGAAGAGTCCTTTGGAGAAAAGAGAAGCAGCGGTATGAATATCGAGAGTACAGGTGGAAAATCGGTACTAACCAAAGAAGGGAAAGCTGGATGCTTATTCATTATATAGAGGGTCTGTACAAGGAAAGGTGCTTGAAGGTAATATTGTACAAAAGAAAGAGGACGTAGATGACGAAGAGTTGGAGATGCGATGCTGCGAAAATTTGATAGAAAACTGAAAGACCTAAGTCAAAACACGGCGTCTGGAGTTGATGATATTCCGTCAGAACTCCTGAAAGCCTTGGAGAGCCTGCCATCAATTAAACTTGCACTGGCTGTAGCTTGCCACCCTTTGTCACAAACCATCACCTGAGCTTTAGATTGGCTTATTTCCATGCCCTATTTCCATGTTCTGTTTCCATAACTTTATCTGTCCTCCTTAAGATGGTGTCAATATCTTCTTCACTTTCAGCTAAAACAGCTTCGCCATCCGCATATTTCGCAAATCTATTCTTTTTCCATGTATTACTGCACATACCCCTTCCTGCTCCCTGATGTTTTTATTTCTCTCGGCTGGGCCAACTAAAGACCATGTGTCAATTTCAATTCCTTATTCGGTGTTCTCTTCTTTTCTTCCAGTATTCCTTCATCTGTTCATTATTTTTTTTCTTCCTGTCTTCTGATCGTGTCAGATCGTTTTCTTTCACTCTACTGCATTGTAATCCTCCCACGTTCAGTAATTTTTCCTTAAAGACTTTTCTGCCAGTTGTTTCTCCGCCATTTATATTATTTCTTTCTACATCCTATTTAACGTCATGGCACTAACTTGCTGCTGATCCCTTAGCTCCCAAAAAAATTTGGAGATATGTTTGGTTAATCTACTTCCTTACATTAGAATATAAAAGTCCAGAAAATACGTCTTCTTTGTCTCATTACTTCTCATATGTTTTCTATGTTTCGATAAATTTCATCATTACTACGTAATTTCCATCCTTCTATAGTTTTTCGTGGGCTTGATACTTTGCTAATGATTCACATTTCTATTATTTATAATTTATCTAAATTATAGTTAAATGCTAGACATTCGCTTGCATATAGAAATTCCGGCTTCTCTGCTGCATTGTAATGCCTTATTTTTGCGTTTTTGCACAGGCAGTTTTTGTCCGAAAAGTCTTTCGTTATACCATATGCCTTTCCCATTTTATGCGGTCTTTCCTACATAGCAGTTATTTTCTAAACCATTTTCTTGGATTGTCTCTCCAAGATTTTTAAATTTTTTAACCTTTTCAGTTTGGTCAATATTTGTTTTCAGAAATTTGCTTGCATTTTTGATGTTTGTAAAAAATTGTTTTCTCTGCAGAAATTCTTCAGCTGATCTTTAGTGTCTATATCTTATAAAAGATTAATTTATGACATTTTCAGAAAATACAGGCGAGACAGTTTATTTCAATATTTCCTCTTCTCAATCTCGGAGAGGAAAACTCATATTTATTCAACTTTTCATTCTAAATTCTCGCTGTTTTTTCCAGAACACATTTAAAAAGAAGTGGGAATAAGTCATCACAGTGGCATGTGCCTGTGTTAATTTCTAAGGGCTGAGATATTTCTGCCACAAATTTCACTTTAGATACTGTGTCTGTAAGTGTTTCACGAATTAGATTTCCTAATTTATACTCCACACCAAATTTTCGGATTGTTTTATCTGTAAGATTGTCTATCAATGGACTCAACGGCCTTTTCGAAATCAACAAACATTACTACTGTATCTTTTGAATACACTTATCTATAGTGAGTGATTAAATATTTGTTCAAAACATGATCTGCCCTCCGTAGCACATCTTGATATTCACCCAGATTCAGTGATGTTTTTACTCTGTTTCTTAACATCCTGGAAGATATTTAACGTGCAACTGGCAACAATTAAATTACTGTGTAGTTGTTAACGTCTTGTACATTGCCTTTCTTATGTAGCTGATGTATCAAGGCTATCTTTCACTCTCCTGAGATTTTTTCCGTTTTCCAGAGTTCTTCAAAGATTAATTTTAGCTCATTTTTTATTTTTGGCAAAGACATTTTCAAAAGTTCCTTTGTAACAGAGTCTTCTCCACTAGCTATACATTTTTGTTAAGTTTTCAATAACCTCTTCAATTTCTATGACAGTCTTCTGCTAGATTATCATAAGTGTTGAGGATTCCAACTAATGGGCTGGTTCTGGACAGTTAAGAAGCCAATAAGAATATTTTGCAAGCATTTCGTTATTTCCAGCGTTGCTTAAGCTAAGCATGTTATTTTCATTTATGAAATACACACTTGGGATTTGGTATCTCTCTAGTCTGCTCTTAAATGTCTGATAAAAACCACAGGCATTATTTTTTGAAAGTTCTCCACAATTTCTGAAACTTTCCTCTTTTCAGAATCTCCTTTAGTTCCTCTAATTATCGTTGCTATTTTCTTTCTTTGCTGTTTGAACTGATCATTGTCTTCAATTTTTCTTGGGTATTTTCACTTGGTCCATTTTTCTTACCTTCTCTGTTAAAACTTCTTTACATACTTCATTCCGCCATATTTCCTCTTTATATTTGATTGACATAAATGTTTTCTGGGCAGCATTGTTAATTTCTTTAGATAATTTTGACAAGTTGTCATGTTCAGTTATTTTAGTTTCATCTTAATACTTTTTACCTGAATCTTTTACTATCGTAAGTCTGATGTACGGTATTTTACTAGTTTTTGTGATTTTAGTTTTATTGTATTAGGTAGTATAGATTCATCGTTACTGATTACTTTGACACTCGTAATTTACTTGTAACTTTTAGAGAAAAGGCTGTATGACCTAACTGAAATTCTTCCAACACGAGATTTGGAGATATCCGTGTATTGTTCGTCCACGGCTAACAGTCGTCTGGCTTTTGCTAAGACTCCATATAAGTTGTCAGGCTGTGTAGCTTATTCATACTTCCTCAGCATCTCAAACACTTCTTGTACATTGTTGAACTCCTTGTCTTTCGTTTGTCTACAAATATTTTTCAAGCTAATATTCCTTCTCTGGTTCCTCGGAGTTTTCGGACACGATTGGGTTTCAGACAGCGCGGCTTCAACTTCTAGAGCATTCGGTTCAGGACGGTCCCCAGGCTGTGGTAATGCTGATGTCGTTCTTCGCCTAACATGAATTAATTTCTGATGGCACCGACTGTGCCTGCATGACTATTTGAAATAATCGTATAAAATATGATTGCAGCGTGGTGTAGCTCTCCGATTCCTCGGGAAGAGTAACCATGCATATTAATCGCAATAGATATGGATTAACTTGTAGGGTTAGACAGCAATTGTAGGTCCATTGTAGAGCTCGAAAATGAGTGGGGATAGCAACACGCAGTCTGTTATTTTTTTGTGTAAACAGAGCAGTCCTGGTAAAAACTGCGTTTATTCTTGAAGCATGTCAGTTGACAAGTTGTAAACGTAAAAAGATACATAAATCCGACAAATCCGACGAGCATGGGAACGGAGGAACAATTGCACCTGGGGTTTGCTACACAAGAAGAGTTTACCTGCATACCGCAAAATTATTTGCTACGGCAACAAGTGACCTCAATGGCACACGGACCCGGCGTCGATAACAGCCCCATCTTTCATGGAGACGGCTTCAAGGTACGTCTCGTCTCTCTAACACTGCCCATCTGTGAGTGGGCTCCTGTACTAACCCGATCTTTACACCTCGATTAGCTCGAGAGAATCTGCTACAGTGGCTCCTGGCAAGTTGCTATTCCAACTGTCGTGTTAGGCACGCTAACCCCCCCCCCCCCCCCCACCGCTCCCCCTTCCACCCCCTCCTCCACCAACTCCTCCCCACAGGAACGACAAAAGAAAAGAACTTGTCAAGCTCCCTGGTAAGGTCGGAGTTTGCACGAGGCCTGAGATAGACGAGACAGACAGTATCTCTTGTCTACTCCACTGAGTTTGAACGTAACAGCCTCATTCTCACCTCCTGTTGTCCCAAGAAGTGCCCACTGTGCACAACAGCAGCAGAATTGCCAAAGCGACCATTCTCTCAGTAAAGTCCAGTCATCCTAGCGTTACGTATTCAGCCAGGTGGTAATACGTTGGAAGAGTTTGACCAGAAACATGACATTGCACACGTTAGGTGTTAGCAACAGATTACAGAAAGTTGCTGTGAACTGATAACATTCCCTAATTTTCTATGATTTTATTCACACGTATGTTATAAACTGAGGCACTGAACGCTCACGGCCATATTTCAGTTTGCGGTGCTGTGCGCAAGATAGCAGTCGCAACATGCCCAACAAGTCGTTGGAAGTTCCCCTGCAGCAATACTGAGCTATGATGCTTCTATAGCTGTCCATAATTTCGAAAGTGTTGCCGGTGCAGGATTTTGTGCACGAACTGACCTCTCGATTAAATGCCATAAATGTTCTATAGGAATCATGTCGGGCGATCTGGGTGGCCGAATCATTTGCTCGAACTGTCCAGAATGTTCTTCAAACCAATCGTGAACAAACAATGCTGTTGGACGAACATCCGCAACTGAGCATTATACCAGAGGTTGAAAATACCGCTTCAGTTGTAAATTTCTTTTATTATCACACAACATGTTGCGGCACTTCCGCGTGCTCGCGGGGGCTCTATACGATGTTAGGCAGGTGTACTAGTTTCTTTGGCTCTTAAGTGTAATACACGTTTGTCACCCTCGTCTTGGGCTCTTTCTCACCCCTTTACGTTCTCTGAAATTAGTCAGCGTTGTTTGTTAATGGACGTTACTCCAGCACTCTCACTGCTGTGCGGCACCTCGCGATAATACGTGATAAAAATGTCACTGCTGTTCTTTCAGATACGATAAACCTCTTACAACACCGATAAGGCGTAAGTAACACAAGAAACTTAATAATCTGAGATAGTTGAGTCTTTACTTCCGTCGTCCTGAGATAAACGATTGCGCAATTTTCACAGAGTGTAGCCGGCGGGAGCGCATCGCTGTAGTAAACATGCGCACATCAAAAACAGTTTTGGTTCACCCCGGTTCCCAGAACATCTGAAGATAGGCGTTGACTGTGTGTATTGGATCACAGACACAGTTCCTTTGACTGTTCAGAGATGTCACTAAACCCGCCCAAAGATGTAAACAACCGCCTTTTAGACGAAGGGGGTCCTACAGCCGATCAGTTCCAGTCATTCCACCAGGAAGGAGGTACACGTCTCATGTTGTCTGTAGTTCAACCATGCCTGGACGGTCAATACCGCGGTTCGATCGCGTCCGCATTGCTACTTTGTGCCAGGAAGGGTCTCAACAAGGAAAGTGCCCAGGCTTCTCGGAGTGAACCAAAGCGATGTTGTTTGGACATGGAGGAGATACAGAGAGACAGGAACTGTCGATGACATGGTTCGCTCAGGCCGCCCAAGGGCTACTACTGCAGTGGATGACTGCTACCTACGCATTATGGCTCGGAGGAACCCAACATGTTGAATAACGCTTTTCGTCCAGCCACAGGACGTCGTGTTACGACTCAAACTGTGCACAATAGGCTGCATGATGCGCAACTTCCCTTTCGACGTCCACAGCGAAGTCCATATTTGCAACCACGACATCATGCAGCGCGGTACAGATTGGCCCAAAAACATGCCGAATCGACCGCTCAGGATTGGCAACACGTTCTCTTCACCGATGAGTGTCGCATATGCCTTCAACCAGACAATCGTCGGAGACGTGTTTGGAGGCAACCCGGTCAGGCTGAACGGCTTAGACACAATGTCCAGGGAGTGCAGCAAGGTGGAGGTTTCCTGATGTTTTGGAGTGGCATTATGTGGGGCCGACGTACGCCGCTGGTGGTAATGGAAGGCGCCGTAACGGCTGTACGATACGTGAATGCCATCCTCCGACAGATAGTGCAACCATATCTGCAGCATATTGGCGAGAAATTCGTCTTCATGGACGACAATTCGCGTCACCATCCTTCACATCTTGTGAATAACATCCTTCAGGATAACGACATCGTTCGACTAGAGTGGCCAGCATGTTCTTCAGACATGAATCCTATCGTACATGTCTGTGATGGATTGAAACGGGCTGTTTATGGACGACGTGAACCATTAACCACTCTGAGGGATCTACACAGAATCGCCATTGAAGAGTGGGACAATCTGGACCAACAGTGCCGTGCTGAACTTGTGGATACTATGCCACGATGACTACAGGCATACATCAATGCAAGAGGACGTGCTACTAGGTATTAGAGGTACCGGTGTGTACAGCAACCTGGAGCACCACCTCTGAACGTCTCGCTGTCTGGTGGTACAAAATACAATGCGTGGTTTTCAGGAGCAATAAAAAGGGTGGAAATGATGTTTATGTTGATCTCTATTCCAATTTTCTGTACAGGTTCCCCAACTCTCAGAACCGCGGTGATGCAAAACTTTTTTGATGTGTGTATTAATTTTTCGTTTGAATATTACTTAGCGGTAACAACTAATGCCAATTTTCAGGTTTTCGCATTAAACTTTTCATTTTATTTGGGTGGACGGTAAATGCGGGATCCTGTCTGGCAATGGCAGCAGCTACAGCAAAATGCAGTGCCGCAGTCTGGGCAGTGTCTCCGTGTGTTGTTCCGAGACAACCCACTTTCCGGCCGGCTGCTATAGCTGGACGAGTGCATTACTGGTCATCCTCCCAATCGCTGCCTATACTCTTGTAGGGTAGGCAATGTGGAACGCTTAACAGAGTCCAGAAACACCTGCCGTAATATTTTATTCCACTCCTGCACTGTAGTCTCACGACCTGTCCATCGCTGCCAAAAAGCTGTGAGTATTTATGCTGATGTCGATATCTAAATATTTGCAGAGCCTCGCGTACAGCTCTTGTATAACAGCCTGTATCGACCGCCCTGTTTTCCCCAACTCTGAAGATTCAGCACCGTTTACGTTGTGGGCTGTTAACCTATTCACTGAACTTTTTACAATATTTCTTATAAAATATTTGATATTGCATGTATGAGGTATACCGAACAATATCTAATGGGTACAGAGACATTTAGACTGCCCTTTTCATATAACAGAAAAACTGAAATGTCATATTACACGGCTACAGAAATGTAGGCTCGGAACTTGCGTGGTAGTTTGTAAATTTGTTGTTTGTTGAGTTCTGGTCAAAACTTTATTTGTTAAAGGTTAATGTTGCTTGTGCAGGTTCCCTCACAGTGACTAATCATATAGGCCTATAAAACTACTTTAATCACCACTCGTCCTACCGTACCAATAGAAAAAATGAAGGTTTATTCAGTTTGTGTGTCTATGTTTACGATAATGAGGTATAAATACATCACAATGAATATTATTCTCCCCTTTGCCATTTGCGAAAATATCTCAGGAATAGAAAACATTTGAGACAAACTGCTTCAGTGCAGTTTATGACTGGGGTAGAAAACGCAACTGTGTACGGTTCGTTTTACGTTTGTAACTACTTTTATTGACATGTACTTACAATACACAATTGAGTACCCGGCTCGGGCCCCTGTTGTCTTCCCGGCCCATCTTTTTCTTCGTTCAGGGCCACTTGGAAATCTAAATACGCAAAAACCATTTTTTCAGTGGTTAGTGCAGTTCGCAGCTGAGCAGGCACCAATATTTACGACGAATTTTTCAATACATTTAAATAGAAATCCCCACACGCTTCGTGAGTCAGACGTGAACAAATATGTTGTGTCACCGCCAGACACTACACTTGCTAGGTGGTAGCCCTTAAATCGGCCGCGGTCCGTTAGTATACGTCGGACCCGCGTGTAGCCACTATCAGTGATTGCAGACCGAGCGCCGCCACACGGCAGGTCTAGTCTAGAGAACTCCCTAGCACTCGCCCCAGTTGTACAACCGACTTTGCTAGCGATGGTTCACTGTTTACATACGCTCTCATCAGAAACGACAGTTTAGCATAGCCTTCAGCTACGTCATTTGCTACGACCTAGCAAGGCGCCATATTCAGTTACTACATGTAATATCTTCAAGAACGTATTCTGAACAGATAATATTGTGACTCATGTACCGTCAAGAGCGACGTTAATCATTAATGGATTAAAGTTAAGTATCAAACTAATTTCGTCCGCTTTCTGAATTCTCATTCCTTGTCATGTTGCAGACCTCACGTCAGTATAGTTCTTCGCTCCACACGCTAGCCTGCGTGAGCTAAAACGCGTGCATTTCGGCCTCCATTCGTAACACGGTTTTGGCTCTTCTGCTAACACAAAAAAATAAATCCTGTACTTTGGGGTAAACATGGAGGATAGTTCAGGTCAGGTTGTAGGAGTCTTTGTCTCATGCGTGACTCCACTCCAGTAGCTGAGTGGTCATGCGAGGGGCCCGGCTTCGATTCCCAGCTGTGTCGGAGATTTTCTCCACTCAGGGGCTGTCTGTTGTGTTGTTCCCATCATCTCATGATCATCATCGGCACGCAAGCCACCGAAGTGGCTTTAAATAAATAGACTTACACCAGGCGGCAGAACTCCCGGAGAGGGGACTCCCAGCACAAATATGCCATTCGCACATTTCTTTTCACGCATGGCGCATACTTTGGAGCGAACTGATCACTTCCAAGATACAAGCTGTCTCCTCAGATGACATGAGGACTTTGGGATGCATATGTCAGCAGCATGGTGTTCCACCTGTTCTTTGTCGATGTTTCGCTGTTCAGAAACAGCAAACACAGGGTCCACTTTCCTCTCCTGATCACACATGTTGATGGCTTCGTGTGGGGTCTGCTCCATGTGGTGGATGGGAGTGGGGAGTGGTCACTGTAATGAAATTCACCCGTAATTTTCTACGGAATAGAATCAGCAACGGCTGGAGAACTGAAAGAGATGTTTATGGCTCAGGATAACACAGTAGAAGTTTTGAAATGTGTATGGTTGTTTTTATTGAGGATACTAGCTCCTGAGATGTCTTGAGGCTCTGTACAACTCGACCACTGTGGCAAGTATAGAGGATAAGCCTCATAAAAAAACTGAAGCCTTCTATTAGGAGAGTTGGTCGCGGAATTATTCTATCGTTGAGACCCTCTTGTTTTATTGCTTGTTGTGGTGGTAAGCGCAAAGAGCGCCCGGCGATCCTTTGTCCCATATTAATTTCAGCAGCAGCAGGTCAGTAACCAGGGGTATTAGCCACACAGCTACCCCTGCACTGGACCTGTCTCTAGTAAAATCATTCTTTCAGTGAAGAGTATATTAGTTTTTTTAGAAAACAAGCACAAAAGATTTCCTTGTACGGAAAGTTTCATTTCCTCCATATGTCTGGACACATTGATGTTTCACTGTAGTAAAGCAGGTTTTCCTCGTTCTTTCCTCCTGTCAATCCAACGCGGCGGAAAGTTTGCTGTAGTGAGAAGTTTATTTGTTAGGATTTACAGGTTCTCTCCGTCAGATGTCGAAAATATAAGCATGGTCGTCAGTTAGATCCATCACGTCGCATTATTTAATTGTTTGGTATCTGAACTTTTTTTCGTCCTCTTGTTGGATTTTGGGGACGATTCTAAAAAACATTCGTCCGGTTCTCTTTGCTGCCTTTTATGAAGGTGTATTATTATTTCACACTACATATTCTGCTGCCACCAATATTTGTCGTACAAATACTTGTTGCTTTAACCAGTGACGCAGACTTGCAGCTAGATTTACAGGTGCTGCCGGTTACGTTCTGTTGACCTGCCAGTGACCTACAAGTCTTTGGAACACAATGATTCAACTCTGAGGCGAATTACTTCAAAAAGGTAGGTAGCTATGCAGCCTTAAATGATGTCTACATCTCTGCCGTATGAAAATTAATGAAGCACCCGGAAAGGGAGGAGGAAACAAAATGAAATTTAATGGGTTGAGGGGATATGAAATGTTATTTCAGTGGTTACAAAATCGAGTCAATTTAGAGAGAACTTGACAGTATGAGACCACTTGCCACTGTGACGTTGCACTCCTAATGATCTGGATGTATGCATCTCATTCGTTTGGGAAGGGTGTCGTAAAACCGTTGCATTCTTTCCTGATCAAGCTGGCCTACAACAGTTGTTACTAGTGCTTGATATCCTGGATACGGAGGTAACGTCCGAGCTGATCCTACAATTAACGTTCTATCTGGGAAAGATATGGGGATCTTGCTGGCCACAACAGTATCTCAACATCACGCAGACAATTTGTAGACTGACATGCTATGTATGGAGCAGCACCACAGCACTGTCGGACGAGAGGCAGTATGTAAGGACGCAGGACGTCTCTGACGTACCATTGGGCCGTCAGAATTCCTTCAGTCACCACCTGAAGTCATAGCCGATGGCGGCTATAACCACTCTTTTAATTGAGAACAATATTATCAGGCTCATTCTCATATATGGGAGAGGTGAACGACGATATCGGAAATAATTAATAGCATCGAAAAAGTTTTAATTAAAATTATCGATATATAATCTCTCATCAGAATAACGCCCGCAGTAAAGTAGCGCTTCAGAGCAATCATAGAGGGTTTAACGCGGCTATTTTTGTTTCTAAATTCTGCTATATAAACCATGCGCGGGTACTTTTAGTTCTCTTGTCTTTTTTTCTGCGCTCTGAATAAGTCTACGTAGATGCGGCGTGCGATGTAGCTGGCTTTTCCGTGTAGTATGGTATGGAAGCGATCAGGGCACTTTTGTTAAACCGTAAGAAAACTGACTATAGTTAATTTATACAGGACAGACTTTTGCCGTAAGGTCGCGGACTAGGGATATCTGAGGAATCGTGCGCGCGAGATAAAATAGCGCTCAGTATTAAATTCTATTCCATGCCCAATAACCGATAATAGGATCTGTAGACTATACCATAGAGTAAATATCTCTGGAGTGAGCATTGCGTTTTGTGCATGTTGTCACGTGTTTTCGGGACTTCGCTGTGCATGTGTGCTTTCCGCAGAGTTTAAAGTTTATAATATCAAGAGTTTTTGTTGTGTTTTCACCGTTTGTTGATAGTGTAATAGCGATGGTGAATTACTGTTGTTGCTACGGATGCAAAGAAAAATATGTGAAAGGAGGGATAGTAACTTTTCATGGGTACTATCGCTTTATAATTAAGGCTTGATTCTGTAGATCTATTTTTCTACGATTTTATGACTATATAATAGATATTACGTCTCATACAAAAGCTTACAAACAATCGCTTCCTCTCGTAAATTTCCTAGTGGACAGGAAAGGGAATGGTTAGCTGTTTCAGCAAATACTATCCTCCATGCATTTATCAGTGACTTGTAGATTATGTATATAGATTTGAAAGACGGGAGACAGATAGATTCAATAGAGTGGGAGTCTATAATTGTCTTCGTACAATATGTGTGTCCAAACCTTTCTGTTTGCTATAAAGTTACAGTAGACCATGTTAAGTGTGTCTAGGACATGGAGAATGATTATGTGTGATTTATATTTTAGTTTCCCGAAGGATGAACAACGAGTAAAGATGTGGCTCCAGAAAATGAGGAGGAGTAATTTTGTCCCCACAAAATATTCCGAAGTATGTTCAAAACACTTTGAAGAGGAATGTTTAGACAGAGAAAAATTTGGACGTGTGTGGCTGAGAAAATGAGGAGGAGTAATTTTGTCCCCACAAAATATTCCGAAGTATGTTCAAAACACTTTGAAGAGGAATGTTTAGGCAGAGAAAAATTTGGACGTGTGTGGCTGACGGTAGATGCTATACCAACTATTTTTAATTTTCCACAGCACCTACTACTAATTTCTGCATTCAGCTTAAATACATTTTCTGCACAAATCAAATAAAAAACACAATAGTGTAGCTAATCAAAGTACACATTCATCTTCTTTGGTGTATTTTGCCTTCAATTTATTTTCTTCACCATTTGATTAAGAAGCGTAAAATATTAGTAAACATATCCCCGAACTCTTTCATTTGTGTCACTTTCCACTTCCCTTAATGGTGTTATATGGGCTGACTGTTACATGACTAACTGTATTTGCTTTACATTACATTTATTCTCCGATCGCCTTTTTTTCCCCTTCTTACTCAGTCTACTATTTATTTAATAAACCGGGAGCAAGTACGTAAAATGCGTTAAATAAACACTTCAAAGTGTCACCAGTAAGAAAAATTGTGCTTTAGGTCGCAAAAACGAGAATATAAATACGCAGAAATAGCAGAAAAAAAGGACGAATTAGCAGGGATATAATCGCTAATGTGTGGCAATGTGAGAACAATTGATAAAAAGGTAAAGCCACATGTACTGTGTTGTGAAACTTCCAAGGCAATGTATGATAAACTTAAAGCAATTTATAAAAGAGATGCGTCTCAAAGAACTCAGCAGCTGCTTAAAGAATTTTATAGTTTCAAGTACGATAAAACCAGATACATAGCTAGTAATATAAGTGCACTACAGAATATAGTATTTGAACTGAAGCGTCTCCAGTCAGAAAAGATGACAGATATTATGATCATACCCAAGATATTGTCTATTTTGCCAGAAGAGTACACTTTTCTCCAGCATGGGATTCGTCACACAGTGGTGAGAAGACTATGGAAAATCTAACTGCAAGGCTTACAAGAGAAGAGGAACGACTGAAAAACAATAATCAAGAAGAGAGTATTGCCTTTGATATTGGGTTTAACAAAAATAAAAGAAAAGTTATAATTTGTAAAAATTGTGGTTGTCGTGGACATTTTGCAAGAGAATGCAGGAAGCCTAAGAAGAAAGAACATTGCTCCATATGCAAGAGGAATAATCACAAAGAAGAAGAGTGTTACTTTAAAAATAAAAATAAAATTCAAGAACCAAAACTGAGATCTTGAAAGCTCTGTCCTCATTGCAAAAAAACTAACAACAAAGAAGAAGATTGTTATTTTAAGAACAAAGACAGCGAAAGAATATCATTTTGCACTTTTTAAGACGTAGAAGAAGATCTAGTCCCTCAAGAAAACAAGAAACAAGACATTGATGACGAAAAGAAGATAGAAGACACTGCACATATTGCATATGAATGTAACAAAGGAAAGATTTCACAAGAAGCCAATGAGAAAGAAGATATGGTCATGGTTGTTGATAGCGCATGTACAGGACATTTGTGTAATGAAGTGGACAAGTTAACAAATGTGAGACATTATGATGGTATTGTAAAAGTTGCCAGACAAGGTGGATCAATGAATAGTTTCAAAAGGAAACTTTGTAGGAGATAACTGTGTTCTAAAAGATGTTATGTATGTTCCTGAACTGAGTAGAAATCTGATAACTGTAAATGCAATCACTGAAAGCCACCGATGGCACAGAGGATAGTGCGACTGCAGGGACTATCTCGCGCACGCCTCCCGCGAGACCCACATTGTCACCTTATATGTCCACACACTACACTCCTAGTGTCCCTACCCGTCAGCAGCTGAAGGTATTAATATACAATCCTGGTTTCGTTCTAGATGGCTCCAGGTCATCAATGGTGTGTGTTTTTTCGGACATATCCAAGGGAACAGACACCATATCCATGTAAGCATAAAATCATACTAAGTTCATAAATGTTGCACTAGTCGCGCGTTGTCTACTGGTTTTTCTAAAAAAGGAAACAGAGTATTATCCTCAGTAAGGGTATGTTTTTATTATTAAAAGTCCCTGAAACAGAAAATGCTATGAACATCAAAGAGAAACAACAAAAAGACGATCCAACCTTAACTTGTGAAGTCAATGGACTGGACCTGAAGGCACTGTTAAGTCTTAATCACATTTTTCTTTATAATTGAATATTTCGTGGGAACTGTCTTGCTGTTTTATCAAAATTAACGTTAGTTCGTACATAGCTAGCTAAATATGCAGGGTGTTCAGCAGCCCCTACCGATGGGTTTTATGCAACCTGCGATGTCTTGAAATACCAAGCGCGAGATCCACGTATTCTCTCGCTCGCTACACAGAAACTATTACTCCTACATAAAAAATGAACGGGACTTTTTGTACGAAATTTAATGTAGTTGAATTTTGTACTGGGATATGTTTTCGACAGAGGCCACAGTTTTCGAATTATTCGAGAAAAATGTACAAAAGTAACCTTCAAATGCATCTCTCTCTAATGACTCGAAAACCGTGGCCTCCAGCGAAAACGTGTCGCAGTACAAAATTTAACTACATTGAATTTCCTACAAAAAGGTCCTGTTTATTTTTTCTTTAGAAGAAATAGTTTGCACGTAGCGAGCGAGAGAATAGAATATCTCACATATAGCTTCTGAAGGCACTGTATATTGCATAAAACCATTTTTTAGGCTCAGCTGCATCACCTTGTATATTACCACTCAACTCAGTTCACACACGAACCATATTTTTATTTATGTATCTTTGCAGCGTTGTTCCACACACCAAGCCGCTGTTTGCAAAACAGCTGTTCACTTGCCAGTCTGACGTTGTTGTTGTTGTTGTGGTCTTCAGTCCTGAGACTGGTTGGATGCAGCTCTCCATGCTACTCTATCCTGTGCAAGCTTCTTCTCATCAGCCTACATCCTTCTGAATCTGCTTAGTGTATTCATCTCTTGGTCTCCCTCTACGATTTTTACCCTCCACGCTGCCCTCCAATACTAAATTGGTTATCCCTTGATGACTCAGAACATGTCCTACCAACCGATCCCTTCTTCTAGTCAAGTTGTGCCACAAACTCCTCTTCTTCCCAATCCTATTCAGTACCTCCTCATTAGTTATGTGATCTACCCATCTAATCTTCAGCATTCTTCTGTAGCACCACATTTCGAAAGCTTCTATTCTCTTCTTGTCTAAACTATTTATCGTCCATGTTTCACTTCCATACAAGGCCACACTCCATACAAATGCTTTCAGAAACGACTTCCTGACACTTAAATTTATACTCGATGTTAACAAATTTCTCTTCTTCAGAAACACTTTCCTTGCCATTGCCAGTCTACATTTTATATCCTCTCTACTTCGACCATCATCAGTTATTTTGCTCCCAAAATAGGAAAACTCCTTTACTACTTTAAGTGTCTCATTTCCTAATCTAATTCCCTCAGCATCACCTGATTTAAATCGACTACATTCCATTATCCTCGTTTTGCTTTTGTTGACGTTCATCTTATATCCTCCTTTCAAGACACTGTCCATTCGGTTCAACTGCTCTTCCAAGTCCTTTGCTGTCTCCGACAGAATTACAATGTCATCAGCGAACCTTAAAGTTTTCATTTTTTCTCCATGAATTTTAATACCTACTCCGAATTTTTCTTTTGTTTCCTTTACTGCTTGCTCAATATACAGATTGAACAGCGTCGGGGATAGGCTACAACCCTGTCTCACTCCCTTCCCAACCACTGCTTCCCTTTCATGTCCCTCGACCCTTATAACTGCCACCTGCTTTCTGGACAAATTGTAAATAGCTTGTCGCTCTCTGTATTTTACCCCTGCCACCTTCAGAATTTGAAAGAGAGTATTCCAATTAACGTTGTCAAAAGCTTTCTCTAAGTCTACAAATGCTAGAAACGTAGGTTTGCCTTTTCTTAATCTAGCTTCTAAAATGTAGAGTCAGTATTTCCTCACGTGTTCCAACATTTCTACGGAATCCAAACTGATCTTCCCTGAGGTCGGATTCTACCAGTTTTTCCATTCGTCTGTAAAGAATTCGCGTTAGTATTTTGCAGCCGTGACTTATTAAACTGATAGTTCGGTAATTTTCACATATGTCAACACCTGCTTTCTTTGGGATTGGAATTATTATATTCTTCTTGAAGTCTGAGGGAATTTCGCCTGTCTCATACATTTTGCTCACCAGATGGTAGAGTTTTGTCAGGACTGGCTCTCCCAAGGCCGTCAGTAGTTCCAATGGAATGTTGTCTACTCCAGGGGCCTTGTTTCGAGTTAGGTCTTTCAGTGCTCTATCAAACTCTTCGCGCAATATCATATCTCCCATTTCATCTTCACCTACATTCTCTTCCATTTCTATAACATTGTCCTCAAGTACATCGCCCTTGTATAGACCATCTAGATACTCCTTCGACCTTTCTGCTTTCCCTTCTTTGCTTAGAACTGGGTTTCCATCTGAGCTTTTGATATTCATACAAGTGGTTCTCTTTTCTCCAAAGGTCTCTTTAATTTTCCTGTAGGCAGTATCTATTTTACCCCTAGTGAGATAAGCCTCTACATCCTTACATTTGTCCTCTAGCCATGCCTGCTTAGCCATTTTGTACTTCCTGTCGATCTCATTTTTGAGACGTTTGTAGGGCTATGCTAACATCTA
Organism: Schistocerca nitens; assembly: GCF_023898315.1. Lineage (NCBI taxonomy): Eukaryota > Metazoa > Arthropoda > Insecta > Orthoptera > Acrididae > Schistocerca > Schistocerca nitens. Next base: position 98,147,844 of record NC_064621.1, on the reverse strand, counting down.
GCGTACGGAACACAAACTGTTTGGAATTGGACCTACAGGCTGTTGAGCTGCAAAATCGGCCAGCACGCCTATGTCCCGCCAGTAAAAACAGGAGTAAACCTCGTTCTGCTCACGTGTTGATTTGATACTTTTGAAACTGACAGTTATTCTGTGTAGCACTGCTGTACAGCTATGCTAGGCGCTGTGAACCTCACAGTACTGGAAGGCCGTACGTCCCCCTGAGCAGTGTGTGCTTGGTGGAGGGTTGTGGCCTAGATGCGTGTGAGTGACGGACGTGTGGTGTGATGTGTCCAGGCCCAGGACGTGCTCGTGACGGTGCAGCAGGGCACGCTCCGGGGCGCCGTGGTCACCAGCGTGCTGGGCACGCCCTACATCAGCTTCAAGGGAGTGCCCTACGCCCAGCCGCCGGTGGGAAATCTCCGTTTTCAGGTGGGTTCTGTGTAACAACTTGAACTGAATCATAAGTGTAAGGTTCCTGAATTTTTAAGGCGTTTTCTATTTGTGATTTAGACTGAACTCTGAATATTTGCTTGTTATCGCGACAGTATGAAAGTACGAGAGCGTGCTGAAAAGTAATGTCTCCGATTTTTTTTCCTGTTTTTAGTATAGTTCGAGGTATTTCTTGTCATGGATGTTACTCGGCAGACTTTACACTTCACTGAAGCAAGCTACAACCCACTGCCTCTAGAAGTCTACTAATTGTAGCGTGTAACGTGGTGGCGTGTAACGTAACAATCTGTAAGCAACAGTTTGCTGTAATCGAGTTTCTAACCGCAGAAAACGTTCGATCCATTGTAATACACTACTGGCCATTATAATTGCTACACCAAGAAGAAATGCAGATGATAAACGGATATTCATTGGACAAATATATTATACTACAACTGACACGTGATTACATTTTCACGCAATTTGGATGCATAGATCATGAGAAATCAGTACCCAGAACAACCACCTCTGGCCGTAATAACGGCCTTGATACGCCTGGGCATTGAGTCAAACAGAGCTTGGATGGCGTGTACAGCTACAGTTGCCCATGCAGCTTCAACACGATACCACACTTCTTCAAGAGTAGTGACTGGCGTATTGTGACGAGTCAGTTGCTCAGCCACCATTGATCAGACGTTTTCAATTGGTGAGTGATCTGAAGAATGTGCTGACCAAGGCAGCAGTCTAACATTTTCTGTATCCAGAAAGGCCCGTACAGGACCTGCAACATGCGGTCGTGCATTATCCTGCAGAAATGTAGGGTTTCACAGGGACCGAATGAAGGGTAGAGCTACGGGTCGTAACACATTTGAAATGTAACGTCCACTGTTCAAAGTGCCGTCAATGCGAACAAGAGGTGACCGAGACGTGTAACCAATGGCACCCCATACCATCACGCCCGGTGATACGCCAGTATGGCGATGACGAATACACGCTTCCAATGTGCGTTCACAGCGATGTCGCCAAACACGGATGCGACCATCATGATGCTGTAAACAGAACCTGGATTCATCCGAAAAAATGACGTCTTGCCATTCGTGCACCCAGGTTCGTCGTTGAGTACACCATCGCAGGAGCTCCTGTCTGTGATGCAGCGTCAAGGGTAACCACAGTCGTGGTCTCCGAGCTGGTAGTCCATGCTGCTGCAAACGTCGTCGAACTGTTCGTGCAGATGGTTGTTGTCTTGCAAACGTCCCCATCTGTTGACTCAGGGTTGGAGACGTGGCTGCACGATCCGTTACAGCCATGCGGATAAGATGCCTGTCATTTCGACTGTTAGTGATACGAGGCCGCTGGGCGTTCCTTATTACCCTCCTGAACCCACCGATTCCATATTCTGCTAACAGTCATTGGATCTCGACCAACGCGAGCAGCAATGTCGCAATACGATAAGCCGCAATCGCGACAGGCTACAATCCGACCTTTATCAAAGTGCGAAACGTGATGGTACGCATTTCTCCTCCTTACACGAGGCATCACAACAACGTTTCACCAGGCAACGTCGGTCAACTGCTGTTTGTGTATGAGAAATCGGTTGGAAACTTTCCTCATGTCGGCACATTGTAGGTGTCGCCACCGGCGCCAACCTTGTGTGAATACCCCGAAAAGCTAATCATTTGCATGTCACAGCATCTTTTCCTGTCGGTTAAATTTCGCGCCTGTAGCACGTCATCTTCGTGGTGTAGCACTTTTAATGGTCAGTAGTGTACATAGAAGAACGAAAGCTGTGTACGGTGATAACTCATCGGCCTCAGTAATGTTCGACATTGAGCTGGTAATGAAAGAAATGGTGGTTCTAACCTCAACGTGTGTGTCACAGATCGGAGCGGACGACTGCATACGGCAACCACGAGATTCAGTGGAATCGGACTGATGAAATCATCAGAGAAAATCATCGGATAAAACAGACACAGCTCCCAGGAAAGGGTGCCATATCACTATAGCTCGTACAGGCCATCACTGTAGAACTGCGATAGAGGAAACAGTGTGCACGATGGGTGCCTCGACTGCTCACTCCTGACATCAAGTAGGCGAGACTGCATATCCACCAACTATTTCTTTTGCGTTTAGACGATGAGGGCGACGGGTTCCTTAACAACACTGTGACATGTGATAAAAGCTGGGTTCACCATTTTGACCCCGGATACAAGAGACCGTCAATGGATTTTCTCCGCAAAGTATGACTGACACCAACAAAAGTTCAAGATCGTGCCATCAGCAAGCAAGGTCACGCTAACAATGATCTGGGATCTTAAAGGTGTGGTGCACGTGAAATTCATGCCTACAGGTACCACTCTACAAAATACTGCGAGACCCTCAGAAATATGAAAGCATGAATTCGACGAGTTCGTCCACTCATGGACAGAAACTTAGTGCTGCACCACTCATTTGTGCTGCGACTGAAGAGAATCGATCAACGTGACAGAAGTGCAATCCTTCCGCAAATTGCTACAAATTTCAATGCCGGGCCATAAAAAGTGTCAGCGTGCGAACCATTCAACGAAACGTCATCGATATGGGCTTTCAGAACCGAAGGCCCGCTCGTGTACCCTTTATCACTGCAAAGCTTTACGGTTCGCCTGGGCTTGTCAACACCGACATTGGACTGTTGATGGCTGGAAACATGTTTCCTTGTCGGACGAGTCCGTTTCGAATTGTATCGAGCGGATGGACGTGTACGGGTATGGAGACACCCACATGAATCCATGGACACAGTATATCAGCAGGGGACTGTTCAAGCTGGTGGAGGCTCTGTAATACTGTGAGGAGTGTGCAGTTTGAGTGATATGAGACCCCTGATACGTCTAGATACGTCTCCGACAGGTGATACGTAAACATCCTGTCTGATGACCTGCATCCATTCATGTCCATTGTGCATTCCGACGGACTTTGACAACTTCAGCAGGACAATGCAACACCCCGCACGCCCAGAATCGCGACAGAGTGGCTCCAGGAACACTATACTGGGTTTAAACACTTCCACTGGCACCAAACTCCCCAGACATGACCATATTGAGCATAGCTGGGATGCCATGCGACGTGCTGTTCAGAAGAGATCTCCACCCGTCGTACTCTTACGGATTTATGGACAGCCCTGCTGCATTCATGGTGTCAGTTTGTCAGAGTTCACCTGAGACATGAAGGAGGCCCTGGCGGCGTCTATCAAGTGAACTGAGGGCAACTGGCTGCAAATAGTGGCACATGTGGACACGAATGACGCCTGCTTCTTGGGATCTGAGGTGATCCTCAGTGCTTTTGAGTGGATGGCTGATTTGGTAAAGGCACGCAGGATCAATTGCAGTCCTGTGATGTGGTGCACAGCGGAGGTTCTAAACCACAGGCTCAGACGATTCTGCAGTGGTATCAGATACGAATTTCTCGACATCTGCTATTGGATGGAGAATTGTAGGGCTCCTCTTAATAGGTCAGATGTCCAGTACCAGCACTAAGAGCTGCTAGCACTACACGCAGGAAGTCATTACTAGGGTAGCAGAGTACATATGGAGTGCACATGGTTTTTTTTTAGGTTAGAGAAGCCTCGATTTGGATCAGAGGCGAACTGGCTACTAAAACCAAAGATACGCCAGGAAAATGTTCCCAGAGAATGCTCGTCTTCGCAGATCGGATATAGAAGACGTTAATATGATATTAATAAACTGCAGGAGCATCCAAGGAAAGTTCCCAGAACTAGTATCGCTTATTGAAGGATATGATGTCCAGATAGTATTAGGAACAGAATGCTGGTTGAAACTGGAAGTGAATAGCAGGGAAATCCTAAGTTCAGATTAAAATATTTATCTAAATGGTAGGTAAGTCACTAATAGTGGCGGCGTATTTATTGCATTAAAGAAATAAATAATACCTAGAGAGGGTCTCACTGGTTCCGAATGTGAGTCAGTTTGGGTTACGTTGAGCATCAAGGGTGGGTTAAAAATGGTAATTGAATGTTATACTAGACCTCCTGGCTCAACAGCTGTAGTGGTAAGGCGCTTCATAGAGAACTTGTGTAATATCGTTAATAATTTTCCTGATCATGCTCTTGTAATTGGGGGTGACATCAATTTGCCAGGAGTAGGCTGTGAGAGTCATATCATCAAAACTGGTGCCAGAGACAAGGATTTGTGTGAAATTATTACGAATGTGGTGTTCGAAAATTACTTCGAGCAGACAGTTAGAAAACCAACTCGTTAAGGTAACGTCTTAGACCTGCCAGCAACAAACAGACTTGAACTTACCGAATCAGCCAACGTCGACGAAGGTATCAGTGATCATAAGGCTGTGATAGCAACTATGATTACGGGTGTTACAAGACATATGAAGAAAGACAGGAAAATATTTTTGCTTAGCAAGAGTGACAGGATACAAATTGCAGAGAATTTGACAAGTCGGCATCAAATATTCATTGCTGGGGACGAAGATGTGGATTAAGAATTGAAAAAAAATCGAAGTGTCGTTCAATATGCCTTAGACTAGTATGTTCCGAGCAACGTCTTAAGAGATGGGAGACCCACCTTGGCTCAATAGCTGTGTTAGTAAAATGCTGCATGAACAAAGAGAGCCTCATCACAGATTCAAGAGAAGTCAGAACCTATCTGACAAACAAAAGCTGAACGAAGTGAAAACGAGCACATGGAGAGCAATGAGACTTTGAAAGTAAAATTTTGTCAGTCAATTGCTTAGAAACCCTAAGAGGTTATTGTCTTGCGTAAAATCAGTAAGTGATTCGAAATCCTCAAATCATTCACTCAGTGACCAGACTGGCACCGAAACGAAAGCTAACAGAGAAAGGCCGAAATACTGAATTCGGTCCTCAGAAATTATTTCACAGCGGAAGATGGTAGTATGGTACATAATTTTAATCATCGTACGAACGCCGAAATGGCAGATATTGAAAGAAGCGATAGCTGTATAGAAAAGCGACTAGAATACATTAATAGTGGTAAGGCCAGATGTGACACCTACAGGATGCTAGAAAGTTTATGCTTAAGAATTTGCTCCCCTTCTAGCTGAGGTTTATCGTAGATCGCTGGAGCAACGAAGGGTACCTAGCGACTGGGAGAAAGCGCAGGTCATTCCCGTTGTCAAACAAGGCTGTAGGACAAATGCACGTAATTATAAGCTTATGCTGTTGACGTCAATGTGTTGTAGAATTATGAAGCATATTTTATGCTTAAGATTTATGAAATTTTTGGGGAACGGAAATCCGCATAAAAATCAACATATATTCCGAAAACAGAGATGTTTCGAAACCCAGCAAAAAAATGTTCAAATGTGTGTGAAATCTTATGGGACTTAACTGCTAAGGTCATCAGCCCCTAAGCTTACACACTACTTAACCTAAATTATCCTAAGGACAAACACACACACCCATGCCCGAGGGAGGACTCGAATCTCGGCCGGGACTATCCGCACAGTCCAAGACTGCAGCACCCTAGACCGCTCGGCTAATCCCGCGCGGCGAAACCCAGCACGTTCCATTCCTCCACGAGATGTGCAGTGCCGCAGACAAAGGCGCTCAGGTTGTTGCCGTGTTCCTTGACTTTAGGGAGGCATTTGACACCGTCCTGCACAGCCGTTTAGCGACAAAAATCCGAGCTTATCGAGTATCAGACCAGATTTGGTACTGGAAGATTTCCTTACGGATAGAACTCAACACGTCGCACTTAATGCAACAAAGTCGACAGATGTAAAGGCATTTTCTGGGGTACCACAAGGAAATGTGATAGGACCCTTACTGTTTACGACGTATATAAATGAACTAGCAGAAAGCGTCAGAAGTTCTTTAAGCCTACTTGCAGATGATAGGGCGTCTATCAAAAAGTAGCAACGCCAGAAGACAGTTTCGATTTGCAGAATAACCTGCAGAGGATTGATGAATGGTACAGGCTGCGGCAGTAGACACAGAACGTTCATAAATGTGACATATTGCGCATACATAGGAAAAGAAATCCACTACTGCAAACTACACTATTGATGGCAAATTGCTGGAAACAGTCTAGGAATAATTACCCAGTAAATATGCCGACTGGTTGTATCTAACAGTCGGCAGATGATAGTTGAAGGTATCGCTTTAGCAAGCAGAATCTACTAATACCAGTATTGCTGGCCCCTGTTTTTATCACAACCGAGGTGGAATCTTCCTATACGTCGGTCAGGGGCATGAAGAGGGTGTAAATCACCGAAACTGGAAGCCAAATAAAATAAGTTTGGAAACTGGACGGCTGAAAGGTGTTTAAGTGGAGGTTTACTGTCTTTCGGTTAAAAAAAATCGATTTTTCTTAAATTGCATTTTTGGATCCATAAGAGTATTTGGAATCCACCCCTGATACGGTTTTTCCGAATACGGAACGAAAATGTTTGTTGTGCGCGGTTGAACAAACAAATGCACCGGCCTGAAATTGGCCTTTTTCACGTACCATTTTTTTTCTTTCGGAGGACGAGTTATTGTTCCGGTGCTTGGGAGGAAACACACAAAATTCAAATGAAAGTTGGAACGCATGTGTTTGGAAGTTAGCCCCCAAGCATTTGCATTCTGCTGCGAAGACTGTGGAGATTGCGACTTTCAACGAAGGATATTCAGCAATTCTGAAGACCATGACAACGATGGTCGTCACCCTGGGACTCTATTCGACGCAGTTCGTCAAGCATTCGGACGCCCACCGGATTCAAGCTGCTGAAAACTGCTTGTCACCGGCCGTACGGGCGGCTCTGGAGCAGCGCAGGATGGTCCAGATCGAGCAGAGCGCCCTCTGAGGAAGAGAAAGGGCTAGTTTATGGACCCGGAATAACAGACGGAACGTAAGTTGCATAATATTGCATTTATATGTAGCCAAAACTTCAAACCCGTTTTTCTCTAAATGACATTTTTTTATCGCGCGGTGTGGTAACTTCAAATCTGCTGAACCGATTGGCATGATTCTTTGTTTCCGACGAAGCTAACTAAATTGTCTAGGGGTTGTACCACTTTTATTCCGATCCATCAACTATAAATATTTTTACTTGGCCGACGAAGTCGAAAAATCGACGAAAAAAACCCTATTTTTTCAAATGGCTGCCATTTTGTTTCCTATGGTCCAAACAACGTAAGCGAGGTACAGCTCAAATGGTTCAAATGGCTCTGAGCACTATGGGACTTAACATCTATGGTCATCAGTCCCCTAGAACTTAGAACTACTTAAACCTAACTAACCTAAGGACAGCACACAACACCCAGCCATCACGAGGCAGAGAAAATCCCTGACCCCGCCGGGAATCGAACCCGGGAACCCGGGCGTGGGAAGCGAGAACGCTACCGCACGACCACGAGATGCGGACAGGTACAGCTCCTAAAGAATCTTATATACAGGGTGGCGCACGAAATGTGTTACCATTTTGTTTTTGAATATAAACTTTATTGTCAATACAATCTGAAAGGAACATATAGTACAATAAAGAGCCGTCCATGGAGATTTGTTCTAACTCAGCACATGCTCAATATGTCCACCATTTCGTTGCTAACTTCCTTCAAACGAACACTGAAGTTAGTGATTACCCTACGGCATGTGTCTTCCGTAATTTCACTGCAATCTTGAAGAATAAGTCTTCTGAGCTCCATTAAATCACGTGGACGTTTCGGGGAAATTTTTTCCTTTAGGTACTCCCAAAGAAAAAAGTCTCATGGATTGATGTCTGGACTATTGGGGGGGGGGGAGGAGGGGGAGGCAATTTTGTCCGTCATTGAAGCGACCTGGAAACCTGAGTGAAATGATCCGCATGTCGAAATGCTCGTGTAAAAACTCCGACACAGTGTTTGCAGTATGTGGCCTTGCTCCATCTTGCATGACCCACTGCGTATAGAAGGGCAAGGCAGTAGCAAGAAGCTGTGGAATGAAGCTATTGCGAAGCATGCTCAAATAACGATGTTCACAGATTCTTCAAAGAAAATGGGTCCAATAAGTCCGTGACTGGAAATTGCTGCCCATGCTGTAATCCTCGGAGCATAATGTTGTCGTTCATGAAGAACTTGTGGGTTTTCAGTGGCCCAAAAGCGTACATTTTGTTTGTTAACCACACCGTCTAAATGAAAATGCGCCTCGTCTGAAAACCAAACGTTGTTGAGAGTTTATTCCCTATCCTCCGCCCACTGAGCAAACAGTAGTCTCTGCTGCTTGTGTTCTTCAGTGTGCTTCTGTGCACAGGTCATCTTGTATGGATGCATATGGAGGTCACTTTTAAGAATGCGTTGTACGAAGAGTCTGGATATTCCCAGTTGCACTGCTGCCTTTCTACACGATTTCCCGGGACTTCTCTGTACAGCAGCTCTTACCGCTTCAATATTATCCGGTGAACAAACAGGCTTAGGCAGAGGTCGCTTCGCTTCCAATACTGTTCCTTCCTGTACAAATTTACCGTACAACCTGTGGATGGTCTTCTTGCAAGGGACCCATCGTGTGTTGAACTGTTGTCGAAAACAACAAGGCTTTTCGTTTCATGAAAAAGTAACACAATTGCCGATCGTTGTTGTGTCGTCAGTCTTCCATTGTCAGCCATTGCTGCTTACTACTTTCCTAGCGGCAGTAACGTGAATTACACATTTCGTAACTCATTTGTTTTTCCAAGCTCTGCTGGTACTGCTGTAGACATCCCAGCGGGATATCTAATGTGCGTCGTAAATTGTGAAAGAAACAATTGGTAACACATTTCGTGCGCCACCCTGTACTTCGCTAACGTCAACTCAATTTTGATTTCAGACGAGATAGCTGACCTGTGACATACCGCGCGTGGAGGTCTACAACAAAATTTTGTTTCGTTCCGACGGGACTTCCGCCTTTGTTCTTCGACATTTCCGGTCTAAATAATTCCAGTTTGTAGAGGAAATATCAATAAACATTTTGACCAAATTTTACATTGATATCTATAACACATCCCGAGAAAAAAATTCTCAGAGAACATGCTTTTTTCGGGCTAAAGATAGTAAACCTCCCCTTAGTTCGACGTCCTCACAATAGAGTGTCCTGCTTGCGCCCTGTTTCTCGATCAGCCTGATGTACTGCAGTGCGCGGTTTCTCTCCGGCAGGCGCCACAGCCAGCCGCAAGTTGGGAGGGGGTGCGTGACGCCTTGGAGCAGAGCAAAATGTGCATGCAGCCGGTGAGCGGCGTCTACCACGTGGGCTCCGAGGACTGCCTCTACCTGAACGTGCACGTGCCGATGAATGCGTCGGGGCCGCTGCCCGTGCTCGCCTGGATCCCCGGCGGCGGCTTCACCAACGGAGCCTCGTCCTTCAACGGCCCAGACTTCTTCATCGAGGAGGGCGTCATCGTGGTGTCGCTGCAGCAGCGGGTCGGCGCCTTGGGTGAGCAGTAGAGATGGGCAAACTCGTTCATCCTTGGGAACTAGTTCACTGCTGATCGTTCTTTTTTGGGAACCATTCATTTTTAGTCGTTCACCGTTCATTTGTGCTTGGTATATGGTTCTTATGAAAAACTGAAAACTAGTAGTGTGGGTGACTGAAGGCTGGAGGGCACCAAGAGGGGGCACTTGCTCCCCCCTGCAGTATAGAGTTTTTAGTCATTACGGAATTCTTACACACTTTTAGAAGTAATTTTTGTGATTCTGCAGAACCTCTAGTTTAGCCAACTGTAGCCTTGTGTGGCTGATCGCAGGGAAATAATATAGGGTGGCGCACAGAAAACCGGCCCCGAGTACAGACTGCTTGCCAATTACGGACGATGCGTTGCCCGTTACGAACAGATACAACAAACAGACAAACATGCAATAATTAGGCAGTGAAGTAATTACAAGCTAATGCAAGCAACAATTTCGAAACAATCGATGACAATGTGTAGAGAACTGGAGAATAGAACATGAAAATCTCACGCGACGCGCATAGGCTATATCTCATGTAGTCTTGTAACCCTGTTGGTGGTTGTTTCCCAACTTAATAGACCACAAGTGTCTTGTATAAAATTCTTCGTTTCGACTTCCACTATATAGCTATGCTACGTTGTAAACAATAGTCGCTTACACCCTATATATACTTCACGTTGTCTCTGAGTTCGTAGGCAAAGTAGAGACTTTATGGAAGCATATGACTCTGAGCACTATGGGACTTAACTGCTGAGGTCATCTGTCCCCTAGAACTTATAACTACTTAAACCTAACTAACCTAAGGACATCACACACAACCATGCTCGAGGCAGGATTCGAACCTGCGACCGTAGCGGGCGCGCGGTTCCAGACTTAAGCGACTAGAACCGCTCATCCACACCGACCGGCTAAACATTTAAATTTTCTCTTATAATAACAATTTTCTCCTCTAATACTAGGATAACTACAGTGATGGGCATTAAAGTGGAGACAACGGGAACGATTATAAACGGCGAAATTTTACACTACTGGCCATTAAAATTGATACACCACGAAGATGACGTGCTACAGACGCCAAATTTAACCGACAGGAACAAGATGCTGCGATATGCAAATGATTAGCTTTTCAGAGCATTCACACAAGGTTGGCGCCGGTGGCGACACCTACGACGTGCTGACATGAGGAAAGTTTCCAACCGATTTCTCATACACAAACAACAGTTGAAAGGCGTTGCCTGGTGAAACGTTGTTGTGATGCCTCGTGTAAGGAGGAGAAATGCGTACCATCACGTTTCGCACTTTGATAAAGGTCGGATTGTAGCCTGTCGCGATTGCGGATTATCGTATCGCGACATTGCTGCTCGCGTTGGTCGAGATCCAATGACTGTTAGCAGAATATGGAATCGGTGGGTTCAGGAGGGTAATACGGAACGCACGTCTGCATCCCAACGGCCTCGTAAAACTAGCAGTCGAGATGACAGCCATCTTATCCGCATGGCTGTAACGGATCGTGCAGCCACGTCTCCAACCCTGAGTCAACAGATGGGGACGTTTGCAAGACAACAACCATCTACATGAACAGTTCGACGACGTTTGCAGCAACAGGGACTATCAGCTCGGAGACCATGGCTGCGGTTACCCTTGACGCTGCATCACAGACAGGAGAGCCCGCGATGGTGTACTCAACGACGAACCTGGGTGCACGAATGGCAAGACGTCATTTTTTCGGCTGAATCGAGGTTCTGTTTACAGCGTCATGATGGTCACATCCGTGTTTGGCGACATCGCAGTGAACGCACATTGGAAGCGTGTATCCGTCATCGCCATACTGGGGTATCACGCGGCGTGATGGTATGGGGTGCCATTGGTTACACGTCTCGGTCACCTCTTGTTCGCATTGACGGTACTTTGAACAGTGGACGTTACATTTCAAATGTGTTACGACCCGTGGCTCTACCCTTCATTCGATCCCTGTGAAACCCTACATTTCAGCAGGATAATGCACGACCGCATGTTGCAGGTCCTGTACGGGCCTTTCTGGATACAGAAAATGTTAGACTGCTGCCCTGGCCAGCACATTCTCCTGATCTCTCACCAGCTGAAAACGTCTGGTCAATGGTGGCTGAGCAACTGACTCATCACAATACGACAGTCACTACTCTTGATGAAGTGTGGTATCGTGTTGAAGCTGCATGGGCAGCTGTACCTGCACACGCCATCCAAGCTCTGTTTGACTCAATGCCCAGACGTATCAAGGCCGTTATTACGGCCAGAGGTGGTTGTTCTGGGTACTGATTTCTCAGGATCTGTGCACCCAAATTGCGTGAAAATGTAATCACATGTCAGTTGTAGTATAATATATTTGTCTAATGAATATCCGTTTATCATCTGCATTTCTTCTTGGTGTGGCAATTTTAATGGCCAATAGTGTACTTATACTGCGTATATATTGAAGTGCCAGCCACGACAAAAGTATTCGATCCAGTGTGAAAGATATATGAGCCTGGAAAAATACCCTCGAACTTCAAGAACAGTTCGATAATCCCAGCTCCAAGGAAGACAGTAGATGACAGTTAATAACTCATGGTTGCAAAATATTGACACAAAATATTTGCGGACTGTTAGTACCGACCTCGGGGAATATCTGTTTGGGTTTTGGAGAAATACTGTCACACGAAAGGCGATACTGACCCCACGACCTATTTCAGATGGTAGGTTAAAGAGAGGCAGACCTACGTTAATAGCATTTTCAGACTTAGAGAAAGCTTCTGACTCTCCCGAGTGGAAAACATTCTTGGACATTTGGTAGGTGGAAGGGAGAATGCAGGGAACGAAAGTGTATTTGCAGCTAATACTTAAGCCAGACTGCAGTTACGGAAGGGTGAAGGACATGAAAGGGATACAATGGTCGAGAAGAGGGTAAAACGGGTTGGTAGCACGTCTCCGATATTATTCAATATGGACGTTGGGTAAGCAACAAAGGAAACGAAACGAAATTTAGAAAGGGTCCTGCTCACATATTACGCAGATTGTTTCGACTGCGCTGGGGAAGTTTCGCTGGTTGGCCCTTACGCATCCTCAGCACAGTTCCGATCTCGTCCCATGTCAGTTCCATATTTTTGGAACCATAAAGAAAGACATTCGTGGCCGTCGGTCTGCTTCAGACAAACAGGTGAACGCCTGTGTAAAATCATGGTTCCGTAGGCAACCGCAAACATTTTTCCATGAAGAATTTGACCGCCTTGTCTCAGAGTGGAATGAATACGAATATGAGAATTAATCGAAACCCTCAGCTGCCAACAGGTGTTGTTGATATACCTCAATGGGGCAGCTCAAAATGTGTGCCCCAACCGTGACTCGAACCCGGGATCTCCTGCTTACAGGACAGACGCTCTATCCATCTGAGCCACCGAGGGCACACAGAGTAGCGCGACTGCAGGGACTTATCCCTAGCACGCTTCCCGTAAGACCCACATTCCCGGCTGTCCACTTGAGGTATATCAACAACACCTGTTGGCAGCTGAGGGCTTCGATTAATTATCATTTATTTCTAGAGAAGCTGCATGGTCCTCATTGGTATCTGTTCTTTCCGAACAGTTACTATCTTCATATAGTTAAAGGGTACCCTTTAACTATACTTTAGGGACATTACGAATGTAGGTTGTAGAAAGTTGGGAATGTGGGTCTCACGGGAAGCGTGCTAGGGATAAGTCCGTGCTGTCGCGCTATCCTCTGTGACCTCGGTGGCTCAGATGGATGGAGCGTCTGCCATGTAAGCAGGAGATCCCGTGTTCTAGTCACGTTCTGGGCACACATTTTCCGCTGTCCCCATTGAGGTATATCAACAACACCTGTTGGCATCTGAGGGCTTCGATTAATTATCATTTCTTTCTAGAGAAGCTGCATGGTCCTCATTGGTATCTGTTCTTTCGGAAGTTACTATCTTCACGAATACGAATGTATTAGCAGCCACGACGATTACTTTTCAAACACTAAACTGTTTACTTACTTTTTAGTGTTCCGTTCTCAGTCGCTAACAACAGAATCGTTATAATATCGCCGGCCGGAGTGGCCGTGCGGTTCTAGGCGCTTCTGTTTGGAACCACGCGACCGCTACGGTCGCAGGTTCGAATCCTGCCTCGGGCATGGATGTGTGTGATGTCCTTAGGTTAGTTAGGTTTAAGTAGTTCTAAGTTCTAGGGGACTGTTGACCTCAGATGTTAAGTCCCATAGAGCCATTTGAACCATTTGATACATGTCGCAACGTTCCGGTCGGCCACGTGTGACCACCACAAAGGAGGATCACCACGTTGCACAATGAGCACATCTTAAAGTTTCAAATCCGTGCCGGCGATCCGAGTTGTAATGCTCTGTGTCTTACCGCAATGTTTGTTAGAGAATTGCTGCAATCGGAATAAGGAATTATTGTCCCATGCGTAGGTTGCCATTAAAACCACAACACAGTCGGCTGCTTTTGGAGTGATGCCTTCGTCAGGAAGCATGAACCGCTGATGAATCACGTAGCATTGTATTTAGCAGTGAACTGTAGTTCTGCATTATGCAAGATGACCATTGTCGGCGAGTGTGGCGACTACCAGTTGAAAGGTCCCATTCTTCCAATGATTTGGAGACACGTTGTTGTGGCTGTGGTAAGAGTCGAGGGGCATGAAAGGGAGGCAGTGGTTGAAAAGGGAGTGAGACAGGGTTGTAGCCTATCCCAGATGTTGTTCAATATGTACATTGAACAAGCAGTAAAGGAAACCAAAGAAATATTTGGAGAAGGTATTAAAGTTCCGCGAGAAGAAACAAAAGTTTTGAGCTTTTCTGATGACAATGTCATTCTGTCAGAGACAGCAAAGGACTTGGAAGAGCAGTTGAACGGAATGGACGGTACCTTGAAAGAAGGATATAAGATGAATATTAAAAAAAGCAAAACAAGCATAACGGAATGTAGTCGAATTAAATCATGTGATGCCAAGGGAATCAGATTAGGAAACGAGACACTTAAGTGGTAAACGAGTTTTACTATTTGGGCAGTAAAATAACTGATGATGGCCGAAGTAGAGAGGATATAAAAGTAGACTGGCAATGGCAAGAAAATCATTTCTGAAGAAGAGATGTTTATTAACTTCGATTATATATTAACTGTTAGGAAGTCGTTTCTGAAGGTATTCGTATGCCGAGTAGCACTATATGGAAGTGGACGATAAATGTCTTAGATAAAAAGAGAATAGAAGCTTTCAAAATGTGACGCTAGAGAATAATGCTGAAGATTAGATGGGTTGATCATGTAACTAATGAGGAATCCTGAACAGAACTGGTGAGATAAAAAAATCTATGGCATAACTTGATCAAAAGAAGGAATCGGTTGACAGGAAACATCGTGAGACGTCAAGGGATAACCAATTTAGCATTTAGCATTGCAAGGAAGTGTGTGTGTGTGTGGGGGGGGGGGGGTAAAATTCGTAGAGGAAGACCAAGGTATGAATAAAGAAAGGAGATTCAGATGTCTGTAGATTACAGTAGTTATTCGGAAATGAAGAGGCTTTCACACGATAGAGTAGCATGGAGAGCTGCATCAAACCAGGATTCGGACTGAAGACCACAACAACGTTGTTCTTTCTCATGACAATATGGTATCGGTGCCTGCGAGTATGACTTCATCACGGCTAGTAGTGACTGAGGGGCTCTGAGGGCACAACAGTTATGCTATGTACCTCCTGCCTCCTCAAGTGTTATCTCTGGTGCGACAGTATCGTAGTGCCATTTTTCAACAAGACAATGCTCGTCCACACATGGCACGTGTCTCTATGAACTGTCTCCGTGGTGCTTAGGTACTGTCGTGGCTAGCAAGGTATGCATATTTGTGAGACCAGCTGCGATGTTAACTCTGTCCCAGTATCTGTATGCATGATATCAAGGACCAGCTACAACAGTTGTGGGCCATCTGGTTCAGGATAGAGTACAACGTCTCCCTTTATACCCAATTAGTGCACCCATCCAGGCGAGAAGGTGTGCAACATCATACTGATAAACAAGGTCACTGCCAAATTCTTTGTAAATCTGGGTATTTTTTTCTAAGTACTTAGATAACATCACGTAGCCTCTGAACACGTTAAGGTTCATTTACAGGTAGTTTGCTTCTGGCTACTTCACCTTTTTTGTCAGGCAGAGTAGATGGTGAGTTGGATCTAGTTATACTCGTACTAAATCCGCGCCGGCCGAAGTGGCCGAGTGGTTCTAGGCGCTTCTGTCTGGAACCGCGCGACCACGATGGTCGCAGGTTCGAATCCTGCCTCGGGCATGGATGTGTGGGCATGGATGTGTGTGATGTCCTTAGGTTAGTTACGTTTAAGTAGTTCTACGTTCTAGGGGACTGATGACCGCAGAAGTTCAGTCCCATAGTGCTCAGAGCCGTTTGAACCATGTTTTAACTTAATCCGCTATCTTTGCTTCCGTTTTCTGCAGGTCTGTTGAGCACCGGCGACGATGTGGTCCCCGGGAACGCAGGCATGAAGGACATCGTGATGGCGCTGCGGTGGGTGCAGCAGAACATCGCTGCCTTTGGTGGAGATCCCGACCAGGTGACCATCGGCGGCGAGAGCGCGGGAGCCTGCTCCACGTCGCACCTGATCATCTCCCCGCTCGCAGACGGTCTGTTCCTCCCTTAGTAC
Organism: Schistocerca nitens; assembly: GCF_023898315.1. Lineage (NCBI taxonomy): Eukaryota > Metazoa > Arthropoda > Insecta > Orthoptera > Acrididae > Schistocerca > Schistocerca nitens. Next base: position 98,131,335 of record NC_064621.1, on the reverse strand, counting down.
AGCCTTTATTCAGCAGCACTGTGTTTGTCCACTAAGGCAGATTTAACAAACGACGGAGTCAATTACGCGGACCAAATAACTGTATTCTCACTAAAATATTCCGGGCTATTTTGTCATCGGACGAACTCTTGCTGAAATCCAACGTTTAGTCCTCATCTGCAGAGGGTGGTTGTAGCTTTTTCGAAGGTGCGATATACACCATGGGTCATCAGAGGATAAGGCAAAATTTCGTTCCTGTGTTTTCCCGTAGAGAGGCATGGCGTCACATGTTTGGAAAACTTCAGCGGAAATGGCTGTTGTCGGTTCCTACACAGTCCAGTGACTTCAATGTGACCACCTCCTATGTTCAAGGTCAACGTGTAATAACTACTCACAGACGACAGGTGCAAGCACTAGCAGTGTAGGGTACATAAAGTGTGTCAGGGAACACGAAAACAGTACACCCGTTGTCATGATACCGGAATGAAGCGATTCATCGACGTCTAAACGTGCATGATCATTGGCTTTCGGACCAAGCTTGGAAGCGTTTCCGGAACCGCTATGTTGTTAAACTGTTTACGTTCCGCTGTAGTTAAAGCATACTCTGTTTGCCAAAATGCCGCTATCCTAAACCGAACCTCGAATTTCGTTGAAGCCTGAATATCACTACGACTTTTTCGTAACCATTTTAACATTTTATACGTCAACAGATGAAAACGTTGAGTTCCAACAAGAAATTCATTCTGTTACGGGAAAACAACCCGGAATATTAGGATAAGTGTGACGTTCCCGGTCATGAAAATTTACGTTTTAGAATCGCTGTAGTGTTATTTAATAGTAGCAGAGTTTTCAGCAAAGCCCTGTATTTGTTTACCTCATTTCTATTGTACAGAGAGAGGAATCCAATCTATGACAGCGTAAAAGCACTGTAACCTCATATAGGCCTACATCTTGTCTAGACTGTAAGCGTACTGTATTACATAATAACGCAAAATCTTCTACTTCATACACGCTAAAAGTAACTTAATACAAAACTGCATTAAAAGCCCTGCTCTTCTCCCGCCAGATCCAACCTCCATACATAAATCGAAGTGTGTGTGCGTGTGTGTTTTGAAAGAACAATGACTGACTTCTCAGAAACTGTCTTGTATGTTTAGTTCTTTCTGTTGGGATCTTGTAACCTGCCAACAGAAAAATACTTATAATATACACAGTTAGTGTAATTTCCCAACAGAAAAAATCTCGTTTAAGTTCCCAATAGAAAAATTTCTTTCCAATAATAAAATTTCAAGTTTTAATGCGTCCTTCCATTAAAGACTGACTGCATATCGAGATTAATAAGTTTTGACGTCAGCAGCGCTCCGTCATTGCCCTGTGAAATCATCCTGAATAAACTGAAAAGTTCTTGCCTCACAATGATGATGCTCCTATAAGAAATTTTTGTCACAGCTCAGTGCATTGCTGGCCACTACATTTTTATTTGTAGGAAAACAACTGATTTTCTTTTGTTTAATCAACATGAGTATGCACAGGAAAAATGCGTAAAATCTTTAAACTCAGATAAATTACTGGCAAAAGTTTTCTTCAGAACAAAAGTTATTATTGAAACATTTGTGCATGGGACTTTAACATTACAATTGTGGTTAAATCAGTTGTGGCAATTAACATATGCGCGCGGCAGCAAAGTGCAATAATACATTTTTTTTTCTTTTACCTCATACCATATCGCTCAAGCACCGCCATCGTTCTGCACGACCGGCCCAACGCAAGTTGTAAGGGGTCCATAGGCCCTTTGCACTAAGCACAGGTCGATAGGGCGAACAATCGATTGTGACGTGTTGCGAGATCGAGTGTTGAGTTGTGCCAGAGTGGTTGGCGCGAATGGTGTGTGTGTGAAGGCCATTGTTGAAATACAGGGTCTTTAACGGAGAAGGGTGTCGCCATCGCCATGGTTAGACCCCTATGTAATAGATTAACACCGGGAAAGTGAAGAAGTATCACTACGAAAGTGATCAGTGACGTTACTAGTGCCGATATTTGGTTTCGCGTCTACCGCACCGGCCTAACCTTGGATTGCAGTGTTGGATGCAGTGATGGATTAGCGTGTGACGATAATGGAAAATGAAGAAAGCCTCTGCTGAGATTAGCCGTAATTAGATATGTATGACGAAGGCAGTGGCTATCTCCTTTTTTTGTGTTTTGAGAAGAATATAAGTTCGTAATTAGTAAAACTGTGTTGGTGTTCCTCATTACCAGACATTCAGTATTACAGTATTGAGCAGAACGAACTGGAATGTAACAACTTCCGTAGCAGTCAATTCCGATTGCCAGCCCCATTAGGTTCACGGTCGTGTTAATAATAAATATTGGGCTGCTATTCGATCAGATCAGGTCGGGATAATAAAAACGGAGGTGTTACAAAGTCTACCGCTGCACTGCCCTGTCCGAACTCCAGAACTCAAGTGCTCTGTGCGAGCTACAAAACACGACTCTTCTCTGCGAGCTACTAAACTCGACTCACTGCCAACAGCGCTCTGACCTGCCATTCCATATCGCAGGCAGTGAGTCAGCAGTCCATCGAAATTACATCTGCTCAAGTGAGCTAGCGAATAGTAATGAACACCTAATGAACCCCTTACAATCTATATTGTTTTATTCCTTCTGCTAGAATAAGATTGTACTTAAATGTCATAGGGAGTGTCACCAACTGACGTAGCAACACCAGAAACTGAGGATTTCACACTTTCAGTGAGAGTCAAGTCAGCTTACAAAGATGGGTTATCGTATGTAGGGTGTCCAAAGAGGACAGCTTACAGGGATTTGCTGAATTTCCTGTGGTGTCAAGCAACGGAATTAAAATAGTTTATCAGCGGTGAAGACAAAAAAAAAAATCAACAGGACAACCAGAATACAAACAATGACCGGGAAAGGATCCAAATGGATTACAGTTAAGTAGCAGACGGGAATCGCAGTAAGCCATCAGTCAACGAAAGCAGCCAACAATTTGTGGAAACAGAGTAATTTGCACGCAGGCATAGGTTGCTACAAACTTCCGGCAATGTACAAAGGACTTGTGATTCCCTGCCAGGACGAACTGATGCCGTTCTGCGTTACAAACATGGATCAACACGTTACAAAGCAGGCAGTCTTAATGTTACGGCTCATCAACGTCTGTCTTATGAGCTCAGAGGGGCTGTTTCTGGCCATTCGTAAACGTGAGTTGATGAGTATATTGAAGTCCGCATGACTACTTTTATACAGAGGGCTACGAAGTAAGAATTACTTAGGTATTTGAGATTCAGTCCGTGGTTGCAGTCTCCGATCCCGTTACGCGCTTAGGCAGTGTATTGAACTACAACTGTTTAACAGTCCCTTCGGTGTTATCAAAGATGAAATTTAAATGCACTAAGCCTCTGATTCGTCTCAGGTGTTCGGATTATAGTATTGGTGTTATGTGATAAATGGTAAAACTACGGACTCTTTCCTCGAGAGGCCGGCCGAAGTGGCCGTGCGGTTAAAGGCGCTGCAGTCTGGAACCGCAAGACCGCTACGGTCGCAGGTTCGAATCCTGCCTCGGGCATGGATGTTTGTGATGTCCTTAGGTTAGTTAGGTTTAACTAGTTCTAAGTTCTAGGGGACTAATGACCTCAGCAGTTGAGTCCCATAGTGCTCAGAGCCATTTGAACCATTTTCTTTCCTCGAGACCAACGGAAGTGCGAGTAAATCGGGAATTGTCTCTTTGTATGTTCCCTCCTAAATTTTGATCTCCTTTTTCTGTGGATATAGAAAAGTTCCCCGTCGCAATATTGTTTATAATTTAATCAATGGCGGATGGTCTGAATGAAGTAATCATCATCGTTTCTTGTTTAACTAATCCATAAATATTATAAAAATATGTGATTAAGGAGATATGACGTCATAAAAAACGAGATGAGTGAAAAACTAATGCTTCATGCATGACTTTCAAATTTATTGCTTCTGTGCTACTAACTCCACTCGCAATAAATTTCCTGTTAGCATCGAAATATGACGCTAAATGCTTCTACAAAATTATAGTACAGGAGATATGGTGTCATAAACACTGAGGTGCGCAAAAAACTTCCACATTCGGCATGACGTTTAAGTTAATTACTTCTTTGCTACTAACTCTATTAGCAACACATCTAGCAGACAGTACCAACATATGACGCTTAATGTTCCTACGAAATTATATCATTGTAGATCAGGAGATATGACATCATAAATAACGAGATACGTGAAAAAATGTCGTATGATACATAGTCTTAAGACATTTATTCTTTACTACTAAGACGCTCATGCAGTCGAGTCAACTGAAGGAAATCCTTGACACCGGGCAGCGCTTTTGACAGCTTTTAACTGCGTAGCGCAAACGGCTGTAGGCGAAAACAATAGCCGTCTATTGAGCTATGAAGAGACACAGCACAGGTGCGTTTACAAAATCGCATTGTAGACACGCGAAAGAGCTGCCCCCAGCGAACAAAGACTGTTCGTAATCACCTCACACCAAGTCTACTGCAGAAGTATATGTAAGGTTTCGTTTCTAATAGAAAACTGGCAAAATGAATATCGGGGCAATGCCGGGTTTGTCAGCTAGTATTCTAATAACCTCTCCTAAGATTCGCTGTTCTCGACATCATTCAACTGATTTGGTAACGGACAGAAGCGTGGAAAAGATTTGTAACAAAATGAACTGAATTGGGCTGGCGGAGTACTGTGTGCAAGTGCAAAATTGTTGTCGTCTTCCCAGAACTGAAAACGTTTAATGAAACGACACTAAAGCCGTATGTCGTGCACTTGCGAATTTGTTGGAATCGGAAACAACTGCGAATCTATTACCCCTGTGATAAACTTAAAATTACTTTTAAAGACTGAGGTTTCACTGGCACAACCAACAACACGTCTGAGCCGATACACTCAACGCTTCCAACTCAGTCACTGCAGTGAATCAACGCAAGTACAGTGCTCTGAATAAAATTCATAATCAAACAAGTTCAAACTTACAATGCATACAAATGAACTACAGTGAGAAGACAGTTGTTTGCTACTTCCCATGAAGAATCTCTACATGAGCCTCATCATCTTTTGTTTAACATTAACTTAATGTACGCACCTCTGGCACCTCAATTGTGGGAGCAAACTGTAAACTACATAAGAAAAAGACAGAGCAACCGAGTGTGTCTATAGTGGCCACCTTTATTTCACCTCACATTTTACTAAGACTTTTGGTAATTATCGGAGCCCTACACTCATATTCAATAACTCTATGTGCAGTATCTCAGTATATACATCGTTTCCTCCTCTCACCTGATGAATGAAAAGCATGAATGAGACTGTACAAGTTAGATTTCAGTATCTAGATCTGTGGGAGTAGAAGTCATAGCAGCCGCGCGGAGTGGCCACGCGGTTTGAGGCGCCATGCCACGGACTGCGCAGCCCCTCCCGCTGGAGGTTCGAGTCCTCCCTCGGCATGGATGTGTGTGTTGTCCTTAGCATAAGTTAGTTTACGTAGTGTGTAAGCCTAGGGACCGATGACCTCAGCAGTTTCGTCCCTTACGAATTCACACTCATTTGAACATTTGCTAGTGTGGCAGAATAGCCCAGAATAGCAGAGTAACCAAGCACATACCAGGCAGCACAAAGGTTTCTGTTCACCTTGGACGAAGCTCTTGTACAGGTTGTCGCCACACAATAGGGAGCTATCTGAGCACTTCCGGAGGAACGCGACGCGTCGGTTCCAAAAGAGTTTGCTCGGCAGTGTTCTGGGAGACGCGAGATGGGGAACACCGACCAAGTGTGAGCGTTATATTAATAATTTTTACTTATGGACCGTCTGACAGCAACTGAATAAAACACAACAACAACAAAAGTTGAAGTGTGAGCGTGCCTATTCATAGTTAATTCATTCTCTTATTTTTGTAGATTTCAGCTTAAGTCAAAATTAACGTCTTGCTCTCATCGCTCACTGCTCGTTGAGCGGTATACGAAATTTTTCTGGTTAATTGGAATGTTATAACCAGTTTCACTTGGCCACTCATGCAAGCCATTGTTCTGTTCTGCCTCTGTTCAGACATGTGGACTCGTGATATATCTTCTCAGTTCAATCTTGTTTAGTTCATTCGTGACCTCACGAGTATAGTATAATTGAAAAGATTTCTGAAACGTCACTAATTTCGATTTCAGTTCGGAATCTAGTTTCCACATGTCCGTGTTGTTTCAGCACGTGTTAAGCACGGATCTGACAGTCTTACGTTCGTAGATCGTGGCTCGCAGTAATGTATCCTGTCCAATTTGATCAGCTATTCTGAATTTTGCCACTCATTTTATGCAGAAAATGGTTCAAATGGCTCTGAGCACTATGGGACTTAACTTCTGAGGGCATCAATCCCCTAGAACTTAGAACTACTTAAACCTAACTAACCTAAGGACATCACACACATCCATGCCCGAGGCAGGATTCGAACCTGCGACCGTAGCGGTCGCGCGGTTCCAGACTGTAGCGCCTACAACCGCTCGGCCACTACGGCCGGCCTTTTATGCAGAATTTTTGTTTATGACGACCACGTGTTCGCAGATTTTGAGAACAGTTACTGATTCTCGGGGTAAAATTTGCAAATTTGTTTCAGAATTTCTTCTATGGTGCATCGCTTAACAGTTTATTCTTATCAATGAATTCTTGTTCACATGCTTCGTGCACTCAAGCCAAAGGAACGATCGTTTTCCAACCACATGTATACTGATGAAGCTTTTTTTTTATTCTTGTATTTGTTCTGAATATCTATTACATGTGTATATGTGCGTGAATGTCGCCATTGAAAGATTCCTCTGGCCCTCCCATAATTAATAATTAATGGTAAATCGTGCTGGGTTCTCCAAGATGCAATCTTAAATGAAATTTTATAACTCAACAGAGAGTGTTATGAAGGACAGCAACCATCACCTATTTATTAGTATTTAGTTCATTAGTTTGTTCAGTTTTCTTTAATAAACGTGATCTTTTTACCAGAGCACATGCTTACGTGTTCCCCCGCAAACTTCCATTTTACGTCCTACTGCTACCCGTTGTGCAACAGATAAATATGGCCAGGTTACTTATGTAATATTTATTCAACTACATAAATGTGCAGATCTGACAACTCAGTTCATTTAAACATCAAAGGTTTTTCCTTCGCGTATATCTGGATACCGTCTTCCCACCTTCCATGTTAATAGATACCTCACTTTTATGGACACCTTCATCACGAGCACCGATCCCCAACCATATCTTTCACCGATAGGTACCCTGCACTCCTATGATCAGATGTATTCCCGCTGCATAAATGAATGTTTTGTCAACTCAATCAATAAAAATTTGCATATTGCACAATTTCTTACCATTACAAACTCTTGTACTTTCGCCTTTGCTTCGCGAGGCTATGCAAATGCTTATACTAGAAACTGATGTGAGTAATTACTTTCTGATGTAAATACGCATTCCGAAACAGTCGTTATCCTTTCAATTCACTTCTTTCCTTTTCACAATTGTCATTAGCTCGTTCCTTTGACCTCTGTCGAAAGCTTTCTCCAGATCAATAAAACCCGCACACATTTCTCTACCTTTCTCAATATATCTCACTCCCGTGGCTCTTAACAGGCCAGTAGCATCTGTGGTCCCTTTTCCTCTACTAAAGCCGAACTGTTCCTCCCCATTCCATCTATTCAACTTGTCATAAAGCCTTTTAGTGGATACTCTCAGTCACCATTAGTGTTCTGCTTTAGCTGCACGACAAATTAGGCTGATAGTTGTACGTCGTTCTCATAATGTGGTATTTCTCTTTTTGTCAACTGGTATTATTACCGTTGCGAGAAAGTCATCAGACCATTCCCTTTTGTCGTATATCTCATTACAAATGCCGGTTATTTCTTTCCATCCCTGTTTCCCAAAATTTTGAATACTTCTTCTGTCAAATTACCGATTCCACATTCCTTCCGATTCTTCCTTCAGCGCCTTTTTGACTTCTGCTTGCTTTACATCTTTTGACATACATTGCTTCTCTTCATTTTAACTTGGAATTTGAAACATCTTATACAGACATTCTATGTAACTGGCGGAAAAGAAAATCACAACACCAAGATGGAGATGTGCAAAAGTTGGTAGGCGTGTGTCTACATCTGAAAGATAACATATATTCAGGGTCGCATAAGAGCGTCGCTAGTAGCACCACTATGAGGATGCAAATCACGTTTGCTCCAAATACTGTCGTGAGCGTTATTCATCTTTGAGATTGGACGTGGTGAGTTGGTGTTGGACGAGAATGGCTTTAAGACGCCAAAGATGCCATTATCAGCGCCTCAATGAGTTTGAACGAAGTGATGTAATAGGGCTACGAGAAGCGGGATGTTCCTTCTGAGATATTGTAGGCAGACTCGACACGAAAGTAGCCACTGTATATGACCGCTGGCAGAGGTGATCACGACAATGTACGGTCGCAAGAAGACCAGACTCCGGAAGGCAACGTGGCACTGTTGAGAGGGAAGACCACAGTGTTCGGCGTACGACTCTTCCGCATCATACTGCATCTGCAGCGACACTTTGAGCAGCAGTTAGCAACACTGTAACACAACGAGATGTTACAAATCGTTTACTTGAAGAACAGCTCCGAGCCAGACGCTGTGTAGCGTGCATTCCACTGACCACAAGCCATCACCATTTGCTTCATTGGTGTCAGGCGAGAGATCACTGGAGTGCAGGGTGGAGGCCTGTTGTGTTTTCTGATCAAAGCTGGTTCTGCCTCGGTGCCAATGATGGCTGTGTGTTGGTTAGAAGGAGTCCAGTTGAGGGCCTGCAACCAACCTGTCTGTGTGCTAGACACACTGAAAGTACACCGTAGGGATGGTCTGGGGTGCGATTTCGTATGGCAACAGCACCATGCTCGTGGTAATTCCACGCACCGTGACTGCAAATTTGTACGTCAATGTGGTGATTCGACCTGTTGAGCTGCCATTCGTTAACAGAGTTCCAGAGGGTGTTTTCCGACAGGATTCCGCACGCCCGCATACCTCTGTTGTAACGCAATTTTCTCTACAGAGTGTCGGTATGTCCATTGGCCTGCTCGATCACCAGATCTGTCGCCAATCGAGCTCGTATTTATCATCGGACGACAAGTCCAGCGTCATCCACAAACAGCATTAACCATCCCTCCAAATGTGTGTGAATTCCTAAAGGACCAAACTGCTGAGGTCATCGATCCCTAGACTTACACACTACTTAATCTCACTTAAACTAACTTATCCTAAGAACAACACACGTACCCATGCCCAAGGGAGGCATTACGTTACACAAAGATCTTTCTAATTAACGTTTCATACCTCCGATGGGAGCGGCTGCGCAATCCGTGACAAGGCGTCTCAAACCGCGCGACCACTCCGCGCGGCTAACCATCCTCTATTGACCGATTTCAACAGGCATGAAACTCCATCCCACAAACTGAAGTCCGACACCTGTACAATACAATCGACATTCTGTAGTTCTGAGTTCTAGGGGACTGATGACGTCAGAAGTTAAGTCCCATAGTGCTCAGAGCCATTTGAACCATTTTTGAACCATTCCGTGATGCAAAACGGCGCACTTGCAGCGTCTGCCACTCGAATCGGCTGTGCATCCCCGTGACGCTTTTGCACCGATGAAATGAATCTGTGACGGAACGCGCCGCTTTTCTTCGGATCGTCCCTATTTTCTCTATCAAGTCCAGTGTTAGGAGGTTCTGCTTTCCTACTCTGTCACCAATTTTTTTCAGTAGTGAACCATAATTAAAAGAAAAGTATGTTTCCCTTTTTCATCTGTGAAGAATGTAATATTTTCAGTTTTTCATACGGAGGCAGACATAAATTCGGACCACAACCTCGTAGTGGTAGAAATACAAATCGAAAAGTGTAGCGGTAAAGCAAAAGAAAGATGATACTTAGAGATAGGCATGTAGGTAGGGAATGCTTCTGAACAACGTGTAAATGACAAATGGATAAAAATGAGGGAAGGATTTATGGGTTCTGCCAAGAGAGTACTTGAAACTAGAAAGTCCAACAGTATTATGAAAGAATCCATAAGGGAAAACATGTTGATAAATATGGAACAACGGAGAAAGCGGAAAAATGTGGAAATGAAGAACACAAAAAGACGTGCAGGAAAGTGAATAACGAATTAAGGATAGAAACTCAAGAATTAAGAGAAAGATGGATTAAAGAGAAATGCAACGATGTACAGAAGATGGAGAAAGAGGGAAAGTATGAAATGATGCAGAGATTGGCTAGTGAGATAGCTTTTGAAAATAAAAGAAGGAAGAACAATGTAGACATAGATAAAGTGGGCGGCACATTATCCGAAGATCTACAGGAGGTTTTGAGTATCACGACGCCAACAAGTAATTAATTTAGAGTAATGGAATTTCTGGAATACATTTGTCTAGATAACATATTTAAGTGATTAACATTGAAAAATCATAGGTTAATGTCAGCACGAGCTAAACCATTGCAAACGTGAAATGCAGGTATATTAATAACCGGTGTAACCGCCAGAATGTCGATTGTGTTGTACAGGTGTCGGACTTCAGTTTGTGGGATGGAGTTTCATGCTTGTTGAAATCGGTCAATAGAGGGTGGTTAGCCGCGCGGAGTGGACGCGCGGTTTGAGACGCCTTGTCACGGATTACGCGGCCGCTCCCGTCGGAGGTATGAAACATTAATTAGAAAGATCTTTGTGTAACGTAATAGAAACACGAAACTCGCGTCTATCATAAATAAGCTGTACATAAGCAACTGAGATTGATAAAGCACAAAACTAACAGATTGTGATACCTTTCTTCCAAGACCAGACAGAAATGCTCTGAGGACCACGTCCATTAACATACCAAGTTCAGCCACAAGCGATTCTAAGATACCACTGGTAGCGAAAAGACTCCTCCATCTATAATAATTGGAGGAGAGGTTCGTTAAGTTTTTAAATGACCAGCGAAAATCTCTCGCTCCTGCTGGAACTTTTTCAGTCCGGGCCTGACTCTGTATCCTCTTCTGTTGCGTCCGCCACCACGCTATCCAGAATACGGATCCTTTGTTCAATGAGTAGGGTTAGGGGGGAGGGGAAGAGAGATTTGTTGTGTTTGAAACGACCAGCCACTCTCTCGCTCCAGACTTCACTTTTTCTATCCCTCTCATACCGTGTTCCCTTCACTGTTGCGTCTAAAACGGCACTGACATGGGATCGGTTGCTCTGTTTAAAGATGTAAAGGTGTGAAGATACGTTGGTTTTGAAGTTCCAGCCAACTTTCTCCCACTGTACCTGTGATGGGCCATACCCATCTCTGTCTTCGTGTTACGTTAATTTTCGAACACTCACTCGATATATATCTACATCTGTAAGTCACTTCGTGGTGTGTGACGGAGGGTACTTCGTATACCATTGTAACTTCCCTCATTTTCTGTTAGAATCGCGAATGGCTCGCGGGAAGAACGACTGTCTGTCCTCTGGGTGTGCTCGAATCCATCTAATTTTATATTCACGGCCTTTTCGCGAAATACACATAAGAGGAAGCACTATATTTGTTGACACGCTCTCGGAACGTAACCAGTACACCATACCGTGCCGGCCAGAGTGGCCGAGCGGTTCTAGGCGCTACAGTCTGGAACCACGCGACCGCAACGGTCGCAGGTGCGAATCCTGCCTCGGGCATGGATGTGTGTGATGTCCTTAGGTTAGGTTTAAGTAGTTCTGAGTTCTAGGGGACTGATGACCTCAGAAGTTAAGTCCCATAGTGCTCAGAGCCATTTGAACCATTTTTGAACCATACCGTGATGCAAAACGGCGCACTTGCAGCGTCTGCCACTCGAATCGGCTGTGCATCCCCGTGACGCTTTTGCACCAATGAAATGAATCTGTGACGGAACGCGCCGCTTTTCTTCGGATCGTCTCTATTTCCTCTATCAATCCTATCTAATACGGGTCCCGTACCGATGACTAACATTCAGGTACTGGCCGGACTAGGGTTTTGTGAGCTACCTCTTTTCTTGACGAACTACATCTCCTAAGGATTCTTCCAAAGAATCTCAGTCTGGCAGCTGCTTTTCCTGTAATTAGTGTTATGTGGATGTTTCACTCTACATCTCCTCCAGTAATTGTTTCCAGTGGTTGTTCTGGAATCATGTCATCATACAATAATGCGTCCTTCTGTGTATGTATATGCAATAGTTTACATTTGTTTATGTCGATAGTAAATTGCCACTTCCTACATCAAGTGTCGACTCTCTGCGGGTTCTCCTTCTCATCGCTACTAATTTATAGCGTTGCGACTTCTCTCTGTAGAACAGCACAATATGGAAGTTCCGATGTTTTCTGCTATGTCATTTATATATATTTTGTCCGGCCCCGGTAGCTGAATGGTCAACGTGACGGATTGTCAATCCTCTGGGACCGGGTTCGATTCCCGGCTGGGTCGGGGAATTTTCTCCGCCCAGGGATTGGATGTCGTGCTGTTCTCATCATCATCCTACCATCCTGATCGACTGCTGGTCGCAAAAGTGGCGTCAAATTGAAAGACCGGCACCCGGCGAACGGCCTGCCCGACGGGGGGCCCTAGCCGTACGATTCAATAAATAAATAAAATATATATTTTGAAAAGTAACACTGCCTTCGGGTACGCCCGCAGTTACTTTTGAGTCTGAAGACTTCTCTGGGTGAGAATGACGTGTCGTGTTTGCTAGAAACTCCTCAGTCCAGTCAGACAATTGGTCTGATACTCCGTACGCTCGTATTTTGTTCATTATGCGGCGATGCGAAACTATCGAATGGTTTATGGAAGTCAAGGCACAGGGCATCTACATGGGAGACATTACCTACCGCCGTCTCGAACAGAGCGAAGGAGTTTCAAATGATCGTTGTTTTCAGAACCCATATTGATTTCTACAGAGAAAATTTTCGGTCTCCAGAGATGTCAGAATACGCGAGCGTAAAACGAGTTCCGAAATTTGACAACAAAACGACGTCAGAGATATTGGCCTATAGTTTTGTGCATCTGTTTAACAACACTTCTTGGAAACGAGAATGACTTGTGCTCCTTTGCAATCATCAGAAACAATTGGCTCCTCGAATCATTCAACTACACTCTAAGCCAAAACAAAGAAAAATTGCAGCGCATCATGAAGTAATTATCCAAATGGGACTGAAATTAGTAGATGTGGTCTTCATGCACAGCAAACAAACTGATTACAATTTCAGAAGAGTGGGATGGTACATTCAAGAGAAAGAGTTCCACAAATTGAGCATTGCACTAACGCTTTGGTCCGTCTCTGGCTCTCATACAAGTAGTTGTTCGGGTTGGCATCGATTGCTGGATGGCCTCCTGGGGCATATCGTCCAACTGGCGCATCAGGTTGTCAGAACCCTGAGATGGTTGAAGGGCCCTATCCATAATGATCCAAACGTTCTAAATTTGGGAGAGATGCGGCGACCTTTTCGCCCAAGGTATGGTTTGACAAGTGCGATGACGGACAATAGAAACTCTCGCCATGTGAATGCTGCAATGTAAGCCCAGGATGGCTTGCCATGGAGGGCAACAAGACAGGACTCAGAATATCGTCGACGTACCGCTATAGCGTAAGGGTGCCGCAGATCACAACCAAAGCCGTGCTGCCATGAAAAGAAATGGCACTCAGACCTTCACTCAGGTTGTCAGGCCGTGCGGCGGGCGTACAGTCATATTGGCACGCCACCACTGTCATGGCTATCTCCAGACACGTCTTCGGCCTGGAATCTCATTGCCTTCGGTGACGAATGCCACTTCGAACTGAGCCCTGACGACCAACGGAGAAGTGTCTGGAGACACCCCAGACGGCAGTGGGATACCAACCTGAATGTCGCTCTCCGTAAGGGCCAGCAACCAGAAGTGATGGACTGAGGTGTCATTTCTTTTCATAGAAGGACGTCTTTGGTTGTTATCCACAGCACCCTTACAGTGGTATGTCAATGATTTTGTACGTCCAATTTTGTTGCCCTTCATGGCAAGCAACCATAGGCTCACATTTCAACGAGACTTGCCAAACCCCAATGTGACCAGCAAGGTCGTCACATCTGTCCCCAACAGAGAACATTTGGAGCATTATGAGCTAGGCCCTCCAACCATTTCAGGGTTTTGATAATCTAACATGCCAGTTGGATAGAATTTGGCTTGGTATCCCTCAGGAGGACATTTAACAAATCTATCAACCAATGCCAAGCCAAATATCTACTTGCACAAAGGCCAGAGGTGGACCAAGGCAGCCGGCCACCCTGGCTGAGCAGTTCTAGGCGCTTCTGTCTGGAACCGCGTGACCGCTACTGTCGCAGGTTCGAATCCTGCCTCAGACATGGATAAGTGTGATGTCCTTAGGTCAGTTAGGTTTAAGTAGTTCTAAGTTCTAGGGGACTGATGACCTCAGATGTTAAGTCCCATAGTGCTCAGAGCCATTTGAATCATTTTGGACCAAGGCATTATTGACTTGCTCAATTTGTGAAGCCATTTCTCTTGAATAAATCATCCAATTTTTCTGAAATTATCATTTGTTTGTCTGTTTATGTCCATCGTGTCTACTGATTTCCATCTCATGTGGATAATTCCCTCGTGATGTATCTTTTTTTTGTCTTAAAGTGTATATTGCAGTAGATAAGAAAGTTTCGCTATTCAGCTGTGTGGAAAAATACTGCTTTGCATGGTATCTGTGCTGGCGTAAGCTGGCGCCAGCAGACCATGTGGCAAAGAGGTTGTGTGCCTATCGACAGAGGTCAAAAATAGACTCGCAGGAAACATGCCGCTAACGCCCTCTTCGCCGCTAGTATTTAGGATCGCCACTGTGGACCAGAGGGCCAGTTAGTTCTAGTCTGTCGCACCGAGTAAGTTCCAGCGTGTCACTCAGTTGGAGCCGCAGTCACAGACTGTAGTTCAGAATCAGGCAGCACATAGCAACCAGAATAGTGGACATAGCGGACTTATGAGTACTTTAACAGCAGTAAGGATAACTTGGAATATACAGAAAAGCTTGTACCACATCGAATATCTTGAGATAAGTAACTTCCCATTCTTATAAACAAAGGACCCAGTTAATCTATGCGTGCAATTCGTGTTGTAGAAAGAGGATCCCAGCCACCAACCAACATCTTCTCCTTGCTTCCCATGTTACAGCTCTACAGAGACAATGAGACAACATAAAACTGTCATTTGCCAAAAAACCGTTCAGTATTTCGAAGCGTTTGTGAGATTTGAGGAATGCTACGAATATTTCACTTTGACTCCACTGTTTGCTCACTTGACCGAAAATGAGCACACTACATACAATCTAGTTTCTCGAGATTGGCGTCTAAAGAAAAATTCAATACGGTTTGCTCCACTTGATATGCAGCAATATGTGATCTAATAGGAGACAAATGAAAACTCACAGTGACTTCTATGTCACATTGCGAACTATTCCAGTTTCGCGCAGTACCTTACTTAACATAGAAATATCACAGTAACTATGATCGTTAATGGAGAAAATGGGCAGTTCATTACGAAGCTGACGAATGATTCAATGAAATGTGTGACAATCAATTTTCTTTAAGATCGTTTGAGAAAGGTTGCAGTGCAACCGGCGTGCGCACGTCTGCATTCCGGCAGTTTAGCCGAGGTGGGCAGATAATGTTTCGTCCGTAAAGGACATAGCTCACGGCTCGGTAGGCGACAGGCAATTGACGCGGCCTCTCCTTCTGAACAGAGGGTGGACTCGCCCAGCGCTAAGAACGAGAGTGAGATTCTGCGCGCCGCTCGTCAGCTTGGCGTGAGCTCAACCAGTAAGCGGTGTGAGAAAGCGCTTTCTGGTTTACAGCAAGGACGACACACCTCATTACAGTTCATTATTTATTTACTCGTTAGGCGTATACAAAGACAATCATTCTTATATTAATTACAATATACTTATACAACTATGGTAAAAATACTCTTTACAGGTGCTCTTATAATACTATACAACATTACAAATACTCTGGAGCCATTTTAAAGCCGAGTCACTGAGTCTGTGTATGTCTTGCGTATCACCATCATACACGTACACTTCACACACAAGTAAATGGTCCATTGTTTGGATTTCACCACACTCACATTCAGGGCTGACTGACAGGCCCCATTTCTTCATTAGTTGCTCGCATCTGCCGACACCTGTTCTTAGGCGGTTCAAAGTTGTCCACAGTTTCCTTGAAAGGTTGAGTTCTTCAATCTTCTTGTTGGGATCTTCCACCAAATTGCATTTCTAGTTCTTTCCAGGTTGTTTTCGAGTTGAAGCGTTGAAGCTCTTCGCCGATTTTCGAGAAAGCTGTCCTGGACTGAAGCCTGTTTGTAGCTGTTACATCTTCGTGGATAGCGAGGTTCGGGCTTACAATTTTTTGGTATATTCTTAGGGGTAGCTGTGATCACCTGATTCCAGGCGGCTCTATGTTGGCTAGGAATTGGAGCCAGACACAGGGGGTGGCCCTGAGTGTTTTCAAGATTATTCGTACTGCCTCCCTCAGCTGGACGTCAACTTTAGCTAGGAGTGCACTTCTCATCCAGACTGTTGAGCAGTATTGAGTTACGCTGTAGACTAGAACTAGTGCTGACGTCTTCAAAGCGCTCGCTCCACATCCCCATGTCGTTCTGGCCAGCTTCGAAAGGATAGCATTGAGGGATTTTAGTTTCTGTTTTGTATCTTCTAGGCGTGCGTTGTATGTTAGAGTGCAATCTAGTTTCACACCCAAATATTTAGGCTTATTCTCGTGTCTGATCTGCTGTCCATTCATAGAAAGCTGCAATTTTCTATATGCTTCTCTGTTGTTAAGGTGCTTTATTATGCTGGTTGTTTTGTTGGGGTTTGGGTGTAGATGCCACTCGGACTTATATGAGTTCAGGACGTCCAGGTCTGCATTCATTGTTTCGTCGAGATCGTTGAAGTTTTTGATTTGATACGCTATGGCCAGGTCGTCAGCGTATGTAAATTTGCGTGATTTGGTTTCTGGCATGTCAGCTGTATACAGGTGGAAGAGAGAGGGTGCCAAAGCCGGCCGGCCGGGGTGGCCGAGCGGTTCTAGGCGCTACAGTCTGGAACCGCGCGACCGCTACGGTCGCACATTCGAATCCTGCCTCGGGCATGGGTGTGTGTGATGTCCTTAGGTTAGTTAGGTTTAAGTAGTTCTAAGTTCTAGGGGACTGATGACCTTGAACCATTTTGCTAAAGCCGAGCGCTGTGGCAGGCCATTACTCAGAACCACGCTCTTGCTGTTCGTGTCATGAAGTGAGACTTTGATTTCCCTATCTGTTAACATGTTCTCGAGTAGTGAGTAGGTCTGTTTGCATTTTATGATTTTTGTTAGTTTCAACAATGGCCCTTCGATCAGCTACAGTTCGTAAAATAAAGTGAAAAAATTACATCTAGAAAATATTTTTATGTAGGCTCTTTTGTGCAGGCTGCTGCGTCGTTAGGCCCTCTAATACATTCTATTGCGACAATATCGATATCACCATCCAGAGGGTGGTTGACGGATTCAGTGTCTGCAAACTATGCACGTAGACGAGACGTCGCTTTGTTGCAGGGCTGTTCCGGGGCGCAATACTGCACAGCGGGGAGGCGGTCAGCTCTTGGGGCGTCGGCGCCGACCCCGCGATCAGGGCCTTCCGCCTGGGAGAGGCCCTCGGCTTCTCCACCAACGACTCGCGGGAGCTGCTGGAGTTCCTCCTGGCGCAGGACGCTGTCGACCTCGTCACCCACGACGACGAGCTGCTGTCTCCGGAGGTGAGTCACCGTAAGCCCGCTCTTGTCAGAGGATACACAGAACAGGCTCTCTGCTTCGTGTAACGTGTCCTCACAAAACGTAATAAAAAACTGGTGTCAGTCTAAACTCCCTGAGCTCTATTGTCTAGCTTCCAATACAGACTGACAGCAGCAGCACCTAATACCGTATTGTAACAATGGACAAGTTACTGGAAATGCTGGAAGAAAGTCCTTAGCATATGTTGGCGAAGAAATTGAATCCATTCCGTAGAAATTTCTCTTTTTTTTTATTTCGAAGAAAGAATGTTTTATGACACGCTTCTCTTATGAAACAGTTACATACAACACTTGCATAAGTACAACGTTCCTTAAAAAAAGAAAACCCAGGAATAATGCCCCAATTTAATTCTTACACCATTGCCAAGCAATGTGATACAGATATTGATCTCAGTGATGTTGAGAAACAGGTGAAATCGTCAGAATCTAACGAAGCTCTAGGGGCCTGTGGAATACCTGTCACGTTCAATATCGAATTTGCCCCTCAGAATCTCTTTCTGTCCTCAGTAGTTAGAAAAAGCGCAGGACACGCCGGATTTCAAGAAGGGTGCCAGGAGTATTTCACAATACTGCGGTCCAATTCCTTGACATCCGTTTTTGCTGTCTAATCTTGGAACATATTCTGCGCTCAAACGAAATGAAGCATCTCGAGCACATTTATCTCTTTCATTTCATGCATTAATTCCGAAAACATCGATCATGTGAGACTCAACACACACTTGTCTCATGCCACATCCTGAAAGTCATGCATTAAGGCAGTTAGGCAGATGCAGTACTTCTATATTTACGAAAAGCACTGGCTCAGAAGAACAGCTACGCTTATCATCAAAACTACGGTGTATCAAGACAAATTTGTGACTGGATTGAGGACTTTATCCTGGATGGAGAATCCTCGATAGATGTGGAAGAAACTTCGTGTGTGCCCCAGAGAAGTTTATTGGGATCCTTGTTGTTCATGTTGTAGTTTAATGACCTTGCAAAGAATATTAAGAGGAGCCTCAGAATTTTTGCAGTTACCTGCAGTGAAGTACTGCCTGATAAAAACTACACAAATAAACTGCCCCATCTTGATAAAAATTCGAAGTGGTGAAAAGTAACTTAATATAACCGCAAATTTGGGAAGATTACAAAACGAAAACACGTACTGCACTTCACATAATTTTGAAAAGTAATTTTCTATGACTACAATATCAACGAGTCACAACTGGAATCGGTCGTCTCATACATATAGCTAGCTGTAACAGTCTGTATGTATATGAAATAGAACGATGAAATAGCCTCACTGGTAGATAAAGCATTTGGCGGACTTCCGTCCGTTGCTAGAGTACTAGGGAAATGCAATCAATCTACAACAGATATTGCTTACAGAAGATTCGTGGACACATCCTACAGTAATGCCGAAGTATGTGGAACACATGCCAAATACGATTAACAGGGGATATTGAAGTAATACAAAGTAAGGCAGTACGAATCGTCCCAGGTTTGTCTGACCTATGCGAGAGAGTTAGGAAAATTCCGAAGGAAGTGAACTGGCAAGCACTGTAAGACAGACGCAAATTATCGCGAGAAAAACTACTAAGTTTCAAGAACAAACTTTAAGTGATAGATTTATGAATATACTGCTACCCCGTGCTTATCGCTCCAATAGGGATGGCGAAGACCAGATTAGAGCCATTACAGCGCGCACAGTAGTATCAACCACACTGACCGCACTCGATGCGCGAATGGGAGGGGAAGTCCTAGTAACTGTTACAATGGGACATGCCTCTGCTATGTGCTTCACAGTGGTTTGCAGAATAAGGATTTAGGTGTAGTTATGGATTTGTCAGAATTTCAGAATCCGTTCACTGCCATTCATCCACAACATAAACGATAGATAGGCATCAGCGTTCATCGGTGATGTCTATAGTTTGCAGAAAGCTGTTTTCTAAGGCTCAATTTTACTCCTTAACTTGTAAATGCTTTGCATGGATACTACAGATTTTCTTTAAAAAGTATAGATTTCTTTCTGTATGCTCAGCATTATCCGTTGCGTTCTGTACATGTAGGCATAGACACTACCTGACAAAAAAGTGAAGAGAAGGAGGAAACATAATGAAACTTCACAGCTTCAGAGGTTATGTGATGTCATTTCAGTGATTACGAAATCGAGTCAAATGTACAAAGAAGTTGGCAGTATGAGTCGACTTTTCAGTATGTCGTTGCAACCCCTCTGGCCTGGATGCACGCACTGATTTGGTTGGGAAGGCCGTCGTAAAGCCGTTGTATCCTCTTCTGAGGCTAGCTGCGCCACAACTGTAGCAACTGGTCCTTGAAATCCTCAAAGCTGGCTCAGGGAGTTGGCGTTCAAGCTGGTCCCATGGCTGTTCTATTGGGGACGGGTCTAGCATCTTGATGGCCGTAGGAGTACTTCTGTCTCTCGCAGACAGTTCATAATCACACGTGCCGTGTGTGGCCGAGCATTGTCCTGTTGAAAAATGGCACCACGGTAATGTCTCATGAAAGGTAACACATGAAGACGCAGGATATCCCTGTCATAACGTTGTGCCGTTAGAGTTCCTCCAGTCACTTCCAGCTGTGACTTGAAGTCACACCGAGTGGTTACCCACACCGTGACCTGTGCCTCTATATAACACTGGAAGAATGGGACCACTCCCCAGGCCGACGCCATACTGGTCATCCGGGGCAGTATAGTTGCTGCGCCGTTCACTAGCAGTCCACGGTTCCCGATCACGGAACTACTCAAAACGCAACCGCTTGTGTTTTTGTGATGCTAATGTCGGCCCACTCTTCTTCTTCTTCTTCTTTCTTCTTTATCGTCGCCTTGTCCCACGTCACGTAGGGTCGGCGTTGCTCTTCTGGATCCTTCTCCTCCATAGTTCTCAATCCATTGCCTCTTCCTTCTGCCATCCTTTTCCCTTATGTCCCCGGATATCTTATCCTTCCACCTCATCTTCTGTCTTCCTCTCCTTCTCGTTCCTTCGATCTTTATATCTTCAACTCTATTCTGTCCTTCCTTGTTACCCCACACATCCCCCTCAGCATCCTCATTTCCGCCACTTCCATCTTCCTTTCCTGGGCTACCGTGATTGGTCACGTCTCTGCCCCATATATCATAGCAGGCCTTACCACCAATTTGTACACTTTCCCTTTCAACCCAATGCTCACCTTCTTGTCACACAACACTCCACTCATTTTCCTCCAGCTGTTCGAACCGCAATTTATTCGGTGTTGTATCTCGCTTTCCAGTTCTCCATCCCTCTGTATGTACGACCCCTGGTATTTAAATTTGCAGACCGATTTCAGCTCATCATCCTAGATCTTTCAAGACCTCATCTGCACATCTTTCAGTGCTAAATATTCTGACTTTGTCCTGCTAATTTTCATGCCTCTTTCTTCTAGTGCCTTCCTCCAATCCTTCAGCTTTTCCTCAAGTCTGTCGATGCACTGCTCACAAAGAACCACATCTTCCGCAAACATCATATTCCACGGTGCTTCCTCCTTCACATCTTTCACCAGCACATCCATAATCAGGTCAAAGAGGCAGGGCCTAAGCGCAGACCCTTGATGTAACCCTACTTTTACTGGAAACTCCTTTGTCATGCCGACACTATACTTCTCACCTGTGTCATTGCTCCTCTGTACATTTCCTTCACTAACCTCACATACTTCTCTGGCACGCCCTGCTCTCTCATGCTTCTCCATATTTCGTCCCTTGGGACTCTGTCATATACTTTCTCCAAATCAATGAAAGCCATATGTAGATAGGCTTGTAGCTCCCCCTTGTCTCTCCACTAACCGCCTTAAAGCATGTATTGCATCAGTCGTTCCTCTTCCAGGCATGAACCCAAACTGCCGGCCCACTCATGGGGTGGTAATTACCGAGTCCCGGTGGTGCTACTCTCCGACCAATGGCGCGAAGTGATACAGGATTTTGCAGGGAGTCCATTGCTTGTTCTCGGGTGGCTGGCGCCGATGCGAAGGTGCTACCATGTGCTTGTTTGCCCATTACGGCAATCCTCCCTCGTAGTGGTCAGACTTGGTGGACTGGAACCTCGACAACGAGTATGTCTGCCTTCACGTCCCCGTGCAGTCCAGCGCCGCGCCACTGTCACGTCCGAATGGCCCACAAATTTGGGTATTATATGATTCGAGCACCCACACGAACTCTGACAGGTGCTGAGAACAGTGTCTCACATGAACACGCGGCATCTCCGTGTCTTCCAATGTGGTCAGCGAACATCTGACGCTGTTCATGCCCCTGTATATCCTACGAGGCCTGGTGATAACAGTAAACACGAACAACATTAACACGTTGTGGTAGCAGTTCTACCTGTCACGGAGAATTGTAATATGTAGACACCTGGCGATGGTGAATAAGTCTGCGAAGTTACGAGGGTCGTTCAATAAGTAATGCCCCACATTTAAAAAAAAAAGGCCATTAATATACATAGCCAAACGTCCTTATTGGTGCTTCTTTGTTCTGTGCACCGATGAATTTTCGAACCGTTCTGGCAGATCGCAGAGCCGTAGTACAGCGTCAAAATGGCGTCTACATACGACTCACTTTTTAAGCAGCGTGCTGTTATTGAATTCTTGTGTGCAGAAAAAGTAACCGTGGTGAACATCCATAAACGTTTGCGTGCACTGTATGGCGATGCTGCAGTCGATAGGAGTACAGTTGGGCGATGGGTAAAGAAAGTTACAGCCTCAGGAAATGCAGAAACAGAGCTCCGTGATCAGCCACGCTCGGGACGTCGCCAAATTGGGTTGGACATCACTGTTTCATCCACCCTACAGTCCAGACCTGGCACCCTCGGGCTTCCATCTCTTTGGGCCGCTTAAAGATTCACTACTGGGAACACACTCTGAAGATCACGCGAGAGTCACTCATACAGTGAAAACAAGAGCTTTTACCAGCAGGGAATACGAGCTTTCCACAGCGTTGGCGTATGGCCATAGAACGTGATGGAGACTACGTACAAAATCAGGACACAGATGAGACATATTAATGTATATTGTACCAAATTCTGACTGTTATAGCAGTCAGTCCTCAGGCCACAAGTGGCCCATCGGGACTATCCGACCGCCGTGTCATCCTCAGTTGAGGATGCGGATAGGAGGGGCGTGTGGTCAGCACACCGCTCTCCCGGTCGTTATGGTGGTTTTCTTTGACTGGAGCCGCTACTATTCGGTCGAGTAGCTCCTCATTTGGCATCACGAGGCTGGGTGCACCCCGGAAAATGGCAACAGCGCATGGCGGCTGGATGGTCATCCATCCAAGTGCCTGCCACGCCCGACAGCGCTTAACTTCGGTGATCTCACGGGAACCGGTGTATCCACTGCAGCAAGGCCGTTGCCTCAAATTCTGACTTAACAATAAATATGTCATGTGAAAAACAGTGGAGCATTACCTATTGAACGATCCATGTACACTGACATCCAACGATGTCTCAAAGGTACTTCACTTCTTTTATCAGACTGTATACGTAAACAATTTAATGAGTAATGCTGCGAATACCCACAGAATTCTAAACCCTTTTGGTCTGTGGTATCAGTCATTTACAGGTTAAATAAAAATTAGAAATCAAGTTTTAATCCACCAACATTCATCATACAAGCTCAAGCGCGTACTCATACAAAGATATTACGGATTAAAGAAGACACAGAACTCTTTTCTTATCCTCGACATTATTAATAAACTTCCGTATACTGTTGATTAACTAAAAATAAGAAAAATTAGGTTAAATTGGAAGTAAGAAAAGGCGGCGTCACATTTCTCTTCATACTCCGGAACTCGACGTTTCGACCGCTCTGTTCGGATCTTCTACAGGGGTCTTCCGATCTCTGCGGGCTGTTGAATGGTTTCTGTTCGTTACTAGTGCAATCCTTCAGAAGAATAGCGTAGGACGATTTTTTCTCAGGGGCGTAAAAGGACGCGTTAACGGACGCGAACGCCACACTCCTTTGAAGAAAAATGTAAAATCTGTGGTAGCAAACACCAAGGAGAGTGCGACCAGAAAATATATTTTAATAACTTACGAGTGCAAGCCAAGGAAAGTTATATTTGTAGAAGGAAAATTCAGAGTAGTCAAAATCTCTCGGAAAGCCTGCAATTTCAATTCAAATCCCGGTTACCGGCATCTGACCACGTGGCTTTTTGCCACCCAGCTACGGCGCACGAGGGTCATCACCAACTATCGGGAAGCCACTTCTGCGGCACAACAACGATAATATTTTGACAACATTCCCTATTCTTTCAGTACATTCAATACGTACCAACGGTCGCAGGTTCGAATCCTGCCTCGGGCATGGATGTGTGTGATGTCTTTAGGTTAGTTAGGTTTAAGTAGTTCTAAGTTCTAGGGGACTAATGACCACAGCAGTTGAGTCCCATAGTGCTCAGGGCCATTTTTTGAACCAGTATGTGCACTAATAGCAGCCTGAAGACTTTCACCAAATAACTCCACTTTTTTCGAAAAAAGAAATGTTATGAGAGGCACAACACTGATTTTCGATGCCCATTTCGCTTCCTTGCCAACTCATCAATTTCGCACACCTTCTCTTCTTGGAGCACCATCGTACGCAGTATATTAATTGGAAATGCCAGTCCAAGCACCCAATACCACACTCACTAATCACCATTCCAGGTACCGACTCCCCACATTCCATGCACCTCCATGCCTTATGCAACTTATCCCGGAAGCTCAGCCAAGCCCCTTCAACTCAACGATGAAATTCGAAGTGAAATACACTTGAGCTTCCTGCCTTAGTCAACAACGCTCCACCTCACTGCATACTCCCGTTTCCTCTCTCTTGCGTTCTCCCCCTCAGTACCTCTTATCTGCTGCCCGTGCTTCCACAGGGCCCTATTCTAGTACTTGTCAATCCGCCTCTACTATGAACACAATCACTTTCGTACCCCACCAGCATCACTATTGTATCGTTGCATCATCATCAGTGATTTCATAGAACAGAAAGCAGTTTTTAGCAGTTCACTTAGACAGTGAACTGACATCACTTAGTTCCAGTACAATCTACGTAGAGGAATTAAGGGCAAAGTTTAAGCAGATTTTAAATTGTGGTGTCGAGAAGTATATGCCTAGTTTGTGAATAAAGAACGGGAAAGATCCATCATGCTGTAAAGGTTCGGAAAATGCTGAGGAAGCACAGGCTGTTGCACTCTCGGTTCAAAAGAGAACGCGCAAATGAAGACAAGAAAAGATAAGTAGAGATTCGTGCGTCTGTGAAAAGATCTGTGTGGGATCCGTAGAACTACTACTGGAAGAGAACCCCAGAAAATTCTGATTTTATGTAAAATCGTTTAGTGGGTCTAAGGCTTCCATCCGGTCACTTGTTGAGCAGTCTGGTTAGCAAAGCGCAAGCCGAAGTCTTAAATTTGCAGGATACAAGCTGACTTAGAAAAATTTCTAGTTGGTGTGATGAATGGCAGAGAACTATAAATGTTGAAAAATGTAAGTTAATGCGGATGAGTAGGGGAAAACAAACCTTTAGTGCTCGGAAGCAGCATTAGTAGTGTTTGACAGTCAAGTCGTTTATATATCTGAGCGTAACGTTGCAAAGCGACATGAAATGGAACAAGCAAGTGAGGAGTGGGGTGGGGAAGGCGAAGGATCAGCTTCGGTTTATTGGGAGAATTCTAGCAAAGTGTGAATCGTCTGTAAAGCTACCGCATAAAGGACGACAGTGCGAAATATTCTTGGGTACAGCTCGTGTGTGACACCGAAGCAATTCAGAGGCGGACTGTTAGGATTGTTACCATTAGGTTCAAACAACACGTAAGTGTTACGGAGATGCTTCGGGAACTCAAATGGTAATCCCTGGAGGGAAGGCGACGTTCTTTTCGAGGAACACTATTGAGAAAACTTAGAGAAACGGCATTTGAAGCTGACTGCCGAGCGATTCTACTGGCGCCAGCATACATTGCGCTTAAGGATGACGAAGATAAGATGCGAGAAATTGGGGCTCGTATGAAGACATGTAGATAGTCGTTTTTCTCTCGCTCTACTTTCGAGTGGAAAAGGAAAGGAAAGGACTAATAGTGGTACGAGGAACCCTCCGCCACGTGCCGTAAAGTGGAATGCGGAGTATCGGTGTAGATGTACGTGTGTAAATTAATCAAATTCTTTAAAACTCATAAAATTTTTATCAACGTGTATCATTTTAAAAATATTTTTGCGTATGTTTGTTTGTTGTTGTTGTGGTCTTCAGTCCTGAGACTGGTTTGATGCAGCTCTCCATGCTACTCTATCCTGTGCAAGCTTCTTCATCTCCCAGTACCTACTGCAACCTAGATCCTTCTGAATCTGCTTAGTGTATTCATGTCTTGGTCTCCCTCTACGATTTTTACCCTCCGCGCTGCCCTCCAATACTAAATTGGTGATCCCTTGATGCCTCAGAACATCCAACCGATCCCTTCTTCTAGTCAAGTTGTGCCACAAACTTCTCTTCTCCCCAATCCTATTCAATACATCCCCATTAGTTATGTGATCTACCCATCTAATCTTCAGCATTCTTCTGTAGCACCACATTTCGAAAGTTTCTATTCTCTTCTTGTCTAAACTGTTTATCGTCCACGTTTCACTTCCATACATGGCTACACTCCATACAAATACTTTCAGAAACGACTTCTTGACACTTAAATCTATACTCGATGTTAACAAATTTCTCTTCTTCAGAAACGCTTTCCTTGCCATTGCCAGTCTACATTTTATATCCTCTCTACTTCGACCATCATCAGTTATTTTGCTCCCCAAATAGCAAAACTCCTTTACTACTTTAAGTGTCTCATTCCCTAACCTAATTCCCTCAGCATCACCCGAGGCAACTCGACTACATTCCATTATCCTCATTTTGCTTTTGTTGATGGTCATCTTATATCCTCCTTTCAAGACACTATCCATTCCTTTCAACTGCTCTTCCAAGTCCTTTGCTGTCTCTGACAGAATTACAATGTCATCGGCAAACCTCAAAGTTTTTATTTCTTATCTTCGGAATATTTTACCCAAGAGGACGCCATCATCATTTAACCATACAGTAAAGCTGCATGTCCTCGGGAAAAATTACGGCTGTAGTTTCCTCTTGCTTTCAGCCGTTCGCAGTACCAGCACAGCAAGGCCGTTTTGGTTAGTGTTACAAGGCCAGATCAGTGAATCATCCAGACTGTTGCCCCTGCAACTACTGAAAAGGCTGCTGCCCCTCTTCAGGAACCACGCGTTTGTCTGGCCTCTCGACAGATACCCCTCCGTTGTGGTTGCACAAATTTTTGTTTAAATTACATAATATCTGCGGCTGAACAGCTGTTTTATCTGCTACAAGCCCGTTTCCCAGTGGAAAAAAGGACTTTTGGCAGTTATGGTCCTCCAGGAGACACCAGGAGGCTCATAAGGAAATCACAGCAGACGTATCGAAACATCGTTTTGAAGAGTTTAAAGAGGAATATTACTCGTCCTATCAACTGAGATGATTTTACCTTCAAGAACAAGACCCACGAAAACCTGCAGACTTATACATGGGTTTGAATGCACGTTGACTGAAACACATTCACATGTGAAAAACACACACACGTAGACACACATCTACAATCTTTTTTTCTAAATGGAATGAAGTTTGTCTTTGCTCTCTCTTCTGTACGTTTCTACCTGTATAGTTCGTGTTGCTTGAGACGTCTCAAAGTGACTGCGGCCGTGCTGTGTGCGTGTGTGTGCAGGAGGAGGCGCAGCTGCCGCTGCTGGTGTGGATGCCCGTGATAGAGCCGGACGTGGAGGGCGCCTTCATCACGGAGTGGCCCGCTACCGCCCTGAAGGACGGCCGCTTCAGCAGGGTGCCCGTCATCACCGGCTTCACGTCTGGCGACGGGTTGGAGCCAGTCAGTCGTGAGTTTCTGCTCGTACACCCATTAGCACTAAGCTTAGGTGTCCCGTTCAGGGAAAGTTGCAGTTACTCGGAAACCAACAGATACTGTCGTATTGGGTATCGCCGAGGAAACTGAGTGTTGTGTACATAGTTCCGCGTAGTCAGCGCGTACACAACTTTCCCACTAGAGCGCGCCCCGCTAAGCACAACAGCGCAGGCGCAGCGCTCGTCCGTCTCCGCACTACGAGATGGCGCTGCCATAGAGACGTACCAAATTCTGCTTCTGCCCATCCGCGTATTAATATGTAACGCAGCCAATGAGATTGCTGCTAACGTAGAACCTTTTCTCCTCGCGGATCGCACTCGCGCAGTGATACATGAACGCGCGAGGTATTATAAGTAGTGTACAGACCTCCGATTAGTCAGTCTGCATTAGTCTGTACCAGTCTATAGTCAAGTTTCAGTCTGCGCCTAATAAGATTAGCATATTCATGTACATAGCCAAGAAGATTAATGTATAGACACTTTTGTCAAGTATCAGAGATATATGTGAGAATAACATTAACGTAGCAATACCAAAGGAACTTCAGATTGTCAATTGTAAATAGCATCTAGAACCAAGTTAAGTAATTTTATGCTTGTTATTATTTTAATAAATGTGTGTGAAAATTAATCAAGTTCTGTTTAAAGTTGGTCACCGTCAGCCTGCTACCCTAAGCGTGCAAGTGGCATTTCTATCGTCTGACCTAACAGCAGAAGATAAACACGCCACGATAAGACCACGAGACATAATGCTGACACTCGCCTACTTCGTTAGAGCGACAAGTCAAATAATCTAATAGTGTGTGTACTGAAGGTCTTACAGTACACTCACCACACTGAGATATGTAGCATGAGATATGAGCGAATCCATCAAGAAAACGAATTTGGCGTTTTGAAAATATACATAGCGTTTCAGTTAAACAGTAAGAGGAAATGTTGATTTGAGGATCCTTTCCATGACGGGACGGTTTAGAAGGCGCGAGAGCATCACGGAAGTCGTCAAACTCTGCTGGCAGACGCAGTAACGGTGACATCTTGCGTAATGAAGAGGTCTGCTGTCGAAATCAGAAGAGTAGGTGCTTCAAAGAAAACTGAATCAACAAATTAGTAGACTAGATGTTTCTTTCTCCAGCAGAGAATGCGCTGTTTAGAAAGTTCCTGGCAGATTAAAATAGCACGCCAGGCTGGAACTAAAGCCAGAACCTTGCCTTTCGGGGGCAATGCTTTTATCGCCTGATCTATTCATGGACAGCAGGTAACCCACTGTGACAGCGTCACGTCTGTCAGTATGACCTCTGCAGACTAGCCATGATGGGCCATTTTGTACTGGCCAACCACCGTGTCATCCTCTTCCAATGAAGTCATTATGATGTAGTGTTGTAGTACTTCGCAATTGGGCAACGCTGAGGGGGAGGGGGGGTGGTACGAATGGACTGTCAGTATGAGATCCCCAGACTAGTCCTGATGGGCCATCCAGTGCTGGCCAACCACCGTGTCATACTGTTCCAATGAAGTCGTTGTGGTATTGTAGTACTTCGCCACTGGGCAACGCCGAGGAGGGAAGAATGTTTGGACTGCCGACGGAAGCCACGGGTAGTGCGGACACGAGGGCATCCGAACCCCCTAGAGAAATATTACCTTGAGTAAAATTTGGAGACAATGAGAAGAATGCCACCAAGTCAAGGATCCCTGTGGACATTGGGACGAGGCGTACATACAATAGCCGCGCGGCTCTCCCTGTGGGAGGTTCGAGTCCTCAGTTGGGCATGGGCGTGTGTATTGTCCTTAGTGTAAATTAGTTTAAATTAGATTAAGTAGTGTGTAAGCCTAAGGACCGATGACCTCAGCAGTTTGGCCCCTTTTGGAACTAATAAATTTCCAAAAGATTTCGTACACTCAATAGCGGGCAGAACTCACAGAGAGACGGCATATGAAGCGTTGGGCACAATCTTGAAACTTGCACTGCATCAAAAGTTCGGAAGATGACAAGAAACATCCCGACAAGTCATGGAGCCATGTAGACACTAGGAGAGGCGTACACAAAAGCGCCCAGAATTCACTCATGGTAGTGCGTGAAATCTTGGTTTGTTTGAGAGTTGTTGGGCTGCATAAAAAGGCTGACAGACCATAAGAAAGACGCCTACAAATCACGCCAGAAGGCACTTGGACGAAGTAGAGACGTAAGGGCGTCGTGGCCTAAAAGAAAGATAGCTGTTACGAACAAATAAGTCTGTCGTTGTGTGGTAGCTATCGCGACAACTCGGCAGTGCAAGCAAACATCTGATCAATGTGCTGGATCTATTGTGACCAGCGCTGGGAATGGCCTTGACTTAGAATACAGGAGGAAAACGATGTTCCCGAGTCAAATGCCAGCCCGGAAGAGATCGGAAATCTCCACCTAGAACTGGGAGGCGTGGTCGCGAAACGACAGGCAGTCATTCGGCTTTCCAATGGCAACACCGGGGCTACGAAAAATTCGGGCAGTCTGCTTTCTAGGAAGAGAGCGATGAGATGCGAAAGAGTCGTCGATAACACAGCGGAAAAACAAGAACAAATGGAGACACGCCAACCAATTGCCTACTTACACCCATGCTCATAAATTAAGGATAATTGCAGAATGTGGTGCCACACAACGTGGCACTACACAAAATTAGTGCTAATAGCATAGGCACTTAGGGAACACACACGACACAGATCTGTAAGTCCACGGTATTGGTGATAAGTTGAGGAAACCGTCCCGAAACACATGTGCTACAAAACGCCACTGTTTCCTGCGCATGTACCGCGACGTCAGTATGGGATATGATCACCATGCACACGTACACAGGCCTCACAACGGGTTGGCATACTCTTGATCAGGTGGTCGAGCAGGTGCTGGGGTATAGCCTCCCATTCTTGCACCAGTGCCTGTCGGAGCTCCTGAAGTGTCGTAGGGATTTGAAGACGTGCAGCAATACGTCGACCGAGAACATACCAGACGTGCTCGATGGGGTTTAGGTCTGGAGAACAGGCAGGCCACTCCATTTGCCTGATATCTTCTGTTTCAAGTACTCCTCCACGATGGAAGCTCTGTGGGGCCTTGCGTTATCATCCATCAGTAGGAAGGTGGGACCCACTGCACCCCTGAAAAGGCGGACATACTCGTGCAAAATGACGTCCCGATACACCTGACCTTTTACAGTTCCTCTGTCAAAGACATGAAGGGGTGTAAGTGCACCAATCATAATCCCACCCCACACCATCAAACCACGACCTCCATACAGGTCCCTTTCAAGGACATTAAGGGGTTGGTATCTGGTTTCTGGTTGACGCCAGATGAAAACCCGGTGAGAATCACTGTTCAGACTATACCTGGACTCGTCTGTGAACATAACCTGGGACCACTGTTCCATTGACCATGTACAGTGTTCTTGACACCAGGCTTTATGGGCTATCCTGTGAACAGGGGTCAGTGGAATGCACCTTGCAGGTCTCCGGGCGAATAAACCGTGTCTGTTCAGTCGTCTGTAGACTGTGTGTCTGGAGATAACTGTTCCAGTGGGTGCGGTAAGGTCTCGAGCAAGGCTACCTGCAGTACTTGTGGCCGTTTGGGGGCGCTGATAGTGAGATATCGGTCTTCTTGTCTTGCTGTACACTGTGGACGTCCCGTACTGTAGCGCCTGGACACATTTCCTGTCTGATGGAATCGTTGCCTTAATCTTGAGATCACACTTTGTGCCACACGGTGGGCCCGTGCTACGACCTGCTGTGTTTGACCAGCCTCTAGTCGCCTTAGTATTCTACCCCTAATAACGTCATCAATCTGTGTTCTTTGAGCCATTTTCAACACACAGTGTGAAAATGTCTGCACACTTACTCGCTGCACTGTACTCTGACATGCACAAACACACCTCTGCGTATGTGGGCTGCTACCACCGTGCGACGACCGCAGATCAAATGCACCGCATGGTCATATCCCGAGGTGCTTTAAACCCGCAAATCACCCACCAGAGCGTTGTTTCACCATGTATCGGCATTATTCTTAATTTAGTTAGTATGAGAATGGCTGACAGTACCTCGCTTCCATTAAGGAAGGAAAGAAATTCTGAAACAAACTCAAGTACTTAATTCGTATGAAAAGAGAGATTTTTATCTGAGAGTAGCTTCCCACTCTCCTGCATTCTAGAAAGGCTGCCGGCCCCAGCAAACAAAATTCTATAGCGCGCTTCTCTGGCCGAATAGCTTTGGCTCGTAAAAATGCGCAGTTTGCGGACTACCTGCCCTTCACGTGTTTCACCAGCCCTTGGCGGCTCCTTTCTTAGATATGGAAACGAACCCCCAGAGAATAGCCTGAAGTCACCGAAACTCGTCAGTCGCTTCCTCGGCTCATTGCGCGACCCAGACATGCAGCTACAGAAAAATTCAACATCACCCAGTGTGGGAAGAATTTTAAAACAATAACTGACAGCTTAATCATTGGTTGCTCATAATCAGCTTTGATCTGCATTGACGGGAAAAAAATCACAATACCGAGAAGGACCTGTGTGACGTCAACGAAAGTTGACAGGAGTCTTTCTACACCGCAGAGATGATGTCTTTTCAAGTTTCGTGCCAGTAACGCTAGTACGCCACTATGAGGGCGCAAATAAGGTTTGCTTTACATACACGCTATAACGGTCTGAGCGTTAGTTACCTTCGAGATTGGACGTGGTGAACTGATGTTAGTCAAGAATGCCTTTAAGGCGACAAAGACAGCATCATCAAGACCTCACTGAGTGAACAAGGTCATGCAATAGGGCTACGAGAAACTGGATATTTCTTTTGCGACATTACAGAAAGAGTTGGTAGGAATGTAGCCACTGTACGTGATTGCTGCCAGCGATGGTCACGACAACGTACGTTCGCAAGAAAACCGGGCTCCGGACGGCCACGTGGCACTACTGAGAGGTAAGATCGTCGTGTTCGGCGTATAGCCAATTTCGGTAGCAGTTGGCACCGCTGTGACACAACGAACTCTTGCGAATAGGTTACCTCAAGGACAGCTCCAAGCCAGACGCCCTGTGAAACGTCCCCTTAGAAAATTTATTGAATTACTGTGCTGATAAACCTCTTACATTATTTGATTTTCAAACAGCTGAGCAAACCTGAACGTACTCAGACATTACTCTCTTTACTTATTCTGATCAATACTAAACTGACACACAATATTTTTAGCGCAACGCAATCTGACTTTCAGTAATCCCTACAAAAGAATGGCCCTGACTAACATTAACCTATACCTTTCACAAATCACTTACAAAAATCTTCGTTACTCGAACTACTGCAATACAGCGAGCGCCACTACTGCCAGCTAAATAAAAGATTCAAACTACTGAAGGCACTAACTACTGACAGGCATAGTTAGCAAATGAAAGATTTTGATAGAGAACAAACAATGTATTTACCTTAATAGTGTTCAAAAGTCATAATATATATATAGCGGTTCATGACATCCAGTCTTACAAATTTCAAAACTCCGCCATTTCTCTCCCCACATCCACCACTGCTGGCGGCTCACCTCCAACTGCGCAACGCTACTTGCTGTTAACAGCCAACTGCCCAACACTACAATAGCAACTTACAACAATGCCAACCAGCCACAGACTGCACACAGCACAGCCAGTGATTTTCATACGGAGCGCTACGTGGCGGTGGCGTTACCAATATAAGAACTTAAACAGCCTACTTACACCTGTAGCGTGCATTCCACTGACCTCAAACCACCGCCATTTGCGACTCCAGTGGTGTCAAAGGGGAGCTAATTCGCGGCAGGGTGGAGGTCTGTTGTGTTTTATGAAGAAATTTGTTTCTGCTTTGGAGTCAGTAATGACCGTATGTTGGTTAGAAGAGGCCAGTTGAGGACCTGCAACCAACCAGTGTGTGTGTTAGGCACACTGAACCTGGAACTGGAGTTTAGATCTGGGTGCGATTTCGATTGACAACAGGAGCACTCTTGTGGTTATCCCACGCACCCTGCCGGCCGTTGGTGGCCGAGCGGTTCTGGCGCTACAGTCTGGAACCGCGCGGCCGCTACGGTCGCAGGTTCGAATCCTGCCTCGGGCATGGATGTGTGTGTTGTCCTTAGGTTAGTTAGGTTTAAGTAGTTCTAAGTTCTAGGGGACTTATGACCTCAGCAGTTGAGTCCCATAGTGCTCAGAGCCATTTGAACCATTTTGAACCACGCACCCTGATTGCAACTTTGTGTGTAAGTCTGGTGATTCGACCTGTTGTGCTGCCATTCATGAACAGCATTCCAGGGTGTGTTTTTCAACAGGATAACGTTCGACCACGTACTACTGTTGTAACGCAACATCATCTACAGAGTGCCAACAAGTTGCCTTGACCTGTTCGATCACCAGACCTGTCTAGAATCTGGCACATAAGTGAGATCATTGGACAACTCGAACGTCATCCACAACCACTATTAACTGTCCCTGTGTTGACCGACCAAGTGCGACAGGTGTGAAAGTCCACCCCAAAACTGATATCCGGCACCTGTCTAACTCAACGCAGGCAGGTTTCTCTGCTTGCATTCAACATTCTGACGGTTACACCGGTTACTGATGTACCAGCATTTCACATTTGCAATGGCTTATCTCGTGCCTACATTAACCTTGATCTTGCAATGTTAACCACTTAAATATGTTACCTAGACAAATATATTCCAGAAATTCCATTAGTCTACATTAATAATTTTTTGATGTTTTGATTTTTTGCCGTCACAGTATGTAATCAGTACAAGAATGTCTCAGAAATGAAAATTAAATCAAAGGAGTGAAATGATAATGAGACGAATCAGTCCATAATGGAGTGACACTTGTCAACTTACATTTTTCTACATTTTTAGAATAAGCTGCCATTCATTACAAGAAATGAAACTCCTTTATAAGTCATACTGTATTCTCCTACAGCCACTCAATGATGACACTTCTCCGTGCAATACAACATCATCAGCAAACAGTTGCAGAGTGTTGCTCACCCTGTCTGTCAGATCATTTATGCAAACAGAGAACGGGAGGTGTGTGTGTGTGTGTGTGTGTGTGTGTGTGTGTGTGTGTGTGTGTGTGGTTTGAGGACCTTATGGGCGGTCAACGGCGAGGTTATCAGCACCCTAACGATGATTAAAATAAACGAATGTGGATAAGATCGAAAACTATCGTACACGCTTGCCCACGAAATGACCACACAATTACTCCACCGCACAGGCACTCTCATATGCACTAAAACCAATGAAGAGGCAAGATAGCTAATCAAGAAATTGAAACAGAGGGAAAACCAAACACAGAAGAGCTAAAAGACAGCTCAGGGAAATATGACTGGCTAACCACTTGCAAAAAACGTGGCTGAGCCAGCCACCCTGTCGACACTTTAAAAACATATGCCCAAAATCTTGTTGAAAACGTGGGACAATTCACAAAACTTTAAAACACGAACCACATTCGTTTGAGTATTGCATGAAATAGACTGCAGATCCGCCGGCAAATACGCTGGTCAGCAAATAAAATGCAGACCAATAAAATGTGGTGCACCCTGACCTGCACGCCACAAGCACCACACATCGGAGGGTCCTCTCGCCGGAGTAAAAATCCATGCGTCATATGGCTGTGGCCGATGCGAAGACGAGTAAGGAGGACCTCGACCCGTCGACGTGGCTGGAAGGAAGTACACCACGGCCGAGGTGATGATGATGATGATGATGATGATGATGATGATGATGATGATGACGATGACTGGTTTGTTGGGCGCTCAACTGCGCGGTCATCAACGTCCGTACAAAGTCCCAATTTTTACACAGTCCAATCTAGCCACTTTCACGAATGATGATGAAATGATGAGGACCATACGAAGACTCAGTCCCCGGACGGAGAAAATGCCCAACGCGGCCGCGAATCGAACGCGGGACCCCGTGTTACAGAGGCAGCAACGCTAGCCACTAGACCACGAGCTGCGGACTACGACAGAGGTCCTACCGCACTTCCCTGGCGCACTGCCGACGATAATTTTGTTTCTGATGAACACTTTTCTTCAAGGACAACGTACTCACCTCTGTGACTTAAAAGTCTTCGAGCCAGTCACATACCTGAGAACCTACGCTACTGGCCATTAAAATTGCTACACCAAGAAGAAATGCCGATGATAAACGGGTATTCATTGGACAAATATATTATACTAGAAATGACATGTGATTACATTTTCACGCAATTTGGGTGCATAGATCCCCAGAAATCAGTACCCAGAACAACCACCTCTGGCCGTAATAACGGCCTTGATACGCCTGGGCATTCAGTCAAACAGAGCTTGGATGGCGTGTACAGATACAGCTGCCCATGCAGCTTCAACACGATACTACAGATCATCAAGAGTAGTGACTGGCGTATTGTGACGAGCCAGTTTCTCGGTCACCATTCAACAGACGTTTTCAATTGGTGAAAGATCTGGAGAATGTGCTGGCCAGGGCAGCAGTCGAACATTTTCTGTATCCAGAAAGGCCCGTACAGGGCCTGCAACATGCGGTCGTGCATTATTCTGCTGAAATGCAGGGTTTCGCAGGGATAGAATGAAGGGTAGAGCCACGGGTCGTAACACATCTGAAATGTAACGTGCAGTGTTCAAAGTGCCGTCAATGCGAACAAAAGGTGACCGAGACGTGTAACCAATGGCACCCCATACCATCACGCCGCGTGATACGCCAGTATGGCGATGACGAATACACGCTTCCAATGTGCGTGCACCGCGATGTCGCCAAACACGGACGCGACCATCACGATGCTGTAAACGGAACCTGGATTCATGCGAAAAAATGACTTTTTGCCATTCGTGCACCCAGGTCCGTCGTTGAATACACCATCGCAGGCGCTCCTGTCTGTGATGCAGCGTCAAGGGGAACTACAGCCATTGTCTCCGAGCTGATATTCCATGCTGCTGCAAACGTCGTCGAACTGTTCGTGCAGATGGTTGTTGTCTTGCAAACATCCCCATCTGTTGACTCAGGGATCGAGACGTGGCTGCACGATGCGTTACAGCCATGCAGATAAGATGCCTGTCATCTCGACTGCTAGTGATACGAGGCCTTTGGGATCCAGCACGGCGTTCAGTATTACCCTCCTGAACCCACCGATTCCATATTTTGCCAACAGTCATTGGATCTCGACCAACGCGAGCAGCAATGTCTCGATACGATAAACCGCAATCGCGATATGCTACAATCCGATCTTTATCAAAGTCGGAAACGTGATGGTACGCATTTCTCCTCCTTACACGAAGCATCACAACAACGTTTCACCAGGCATCGCCATCAACTGCTGTTTGTGTATGAGAAATCGGTTGTAAACTTTCCTTATGTCAGCACGTCGTAGGTGTCGCCATCGGAGCCAACCTTGTGTGAATGCTCTGAAAAGCTAATCATTTGCATATCACCGCATCTTCTTCATTTCGATTAAATTTCGCGCCTGTAGCACGTCATCTTCGTGGTGTAGCAATTTTAATGGTCAGTAGTGTATTCCGAATGATTGGACTTCTATTAACAGTCTACAGTGCGGAACTGTGCGAGACGTTTTCTGGAAAACTAGAAGTATCGAATCTGCCTGGTGCCGGTCATCCATGGTTCACAGGATATGGTGCGAGAAAAGGACAAGTTGAGTTTCGTGTGATTGATGCTTTCCAAATATGTGTCGATTTAGGGATGTAGGCTTTCCTCCCTCAAGGAAATTTATTAAAATACGTACAAGAATTCTACAGCAAGGATATGCTGAGGTTATGGGTCTGTAATTTTGCGGTTCCATTCTTTTATCTCTATTGTATTCTTGCCTTGCACCATTCGCGGACTGGATGGGAAGGGATGGGTAGGGAACGGACAGTGGCAGCTGGTTCACTATCCACAGGATTAGACTGTGGTAAGCAGCGCGCCTACCGTGTGTTGCAGGCAAGCGGTACCTGGACGACGCGGCGGCGCTGCAGCAGCTGAGCGACAACTTCGTGGCGGCGGTGTCCCCGCAGCTGCACCTGCCGACGCCGCAGCAGCGCGAGGAGGCCGCCCTGCAGCTGCGCGACTTCTACTTCGGGCACGAGAACATCACCGCCAGCGACGCGCAGGCCGTCGTCGACGTAAGTATTTCGCGACGAAAAGCTGTGAGCCCCTGCCATACACACCACACGTCTTCTTTTAAGCGCATCACAGCTTCATACAACAATTTTTGTCCTTATTGGTCATGAAATGGTACCGAATGCCTGTGGAAGCATCGTATACTGACTTCTACATCTACATCTACATCTACATTTAAATTCCGCAAGCCACCCAACGGTGCGTGGCGGAGGGCACTTTACGTGCCACTGTCATTACCTCCCTTTCCTGTTCCACTCGCGTATGGTTCGCGGGAAGAACGACTGCCGGAAAGCCTCCGTGCGCTCGAATCTCTCTAATTTTACATTCGTGATCTCCTCGGGAGGTATAAGCAGCGGGAAGCAATATATTCGACACCTCATCCAGAAACACACCCTCTCTAAGCCTGGACAGCAAGCTACACCGCGATGCAGAGCGCCTCTCTGGAAGAGTCTACCACTTGAGTTTGCTAAACATCTCCGTAACGCTATCACCCTTACCAAATAACCCTGTGACGAAACGCGCCGCTCTTCTTTGGATCTTCTCTATCTCCTCTGTCAACCCGACCTGTTGCGGATCCCACACTGATGAGCAATACTCAAGTATAGGTCGAACGAGTGTTTTGTAAGCCACCTCCTTTGTTGATGGACTACATTTTCCAAGGACTCTCCCAACGAATCTCAACCTGGCACCCGCCTTACCAACAATCAATTTTATATGATCATTCCACTTCAAATCGTTCTGCACGCATACTCCCAGATATTTTACAGAAGTAACTGCTACCAGTGTTTGTTCCGCTATCATATAATCATACAATAAAGGATCCTTCTTTCTATGTATTCGCAATACATTACATTTGTCTATGTTAAGGGTCAGTTGCCACTCCCTGATCCAAGTGCCTATCCGCTGTAGATCTTCCTGCATTACGCTGCATTTTTCTAATCCTGCAACTTCTCTGTATACTACAGCATCATCCACGAAAAGCCGCATAGAACTTCCGACACTATCTACTAGGTCATTTATATACATTGTGAAAAGCAATGGTCCCATAACACTCCTCTGTGGCACACCAGAGGTTACTTTAACGTCTGTAGACGTCTCTCCATTGAGAACAACATGCTGTGTTCTGTTTGCTGAAAACTCTTCAATCCAGCCACACAGCTGGTCTGATATTCAGTAGGCTCTTACCTTGTTTATCAGGCGACAGTGCGGAACTGCATCGAACGCCTTCCGGAAGTCAAGGAAAATGGCATCTACCTGGGAGCCTGTATATAACATTTTCTGGGTCTCATGAACAAATAAAGCGAGTTGGGTCTCACACGATCGCTGTTTCCGGAATCCATGTTGATTCCTACATAGTAGATTCTGGGTTTCCAGAAATGATATGATACGTGAGCAAAACACATGTTCTAAAATTCTACAACAGATCAATGTCGAAGATATAGGCCTATGGTTTTGCGCATCTGCTCGACGACCCTTCTTGAAGACTGGGACTACCTGTGCTCTTTTCCAATCATTTGGAATCTTCAGTTCCTCTATA
This sequence comes from Schistocerca nitens, assembly GCF_023898315.1. Lineage (NCBI taxonomy): Eukaryota > Metazoa > Arthropoda > Insecta > Orthoptera > Acrididae > Schistocerca > Schistocerca nitens. Next base: position 98,091,931 of record NC_064621.1, on the reverse strand, counting down.
GACTTGCGGTACACGGCTGAGAAGGGGGGGGGGGGGCAGTTCTTTCGCGCATTCTGTGTAGAATCGAGTTGGTATCGCGTTAGGTCCAGTGGACTTTCCTCTGTTGAGTGATTTCAGTTGATTTTCTATTCCTTGGATACTTATTTCGATGTTAGTAAGAATTACGGAGGCTTCCTATGAAGGGTGTATGAGTGACTGTACGTATTTCACACACAGAGAATATTCACTGAGCATGTGGAACAAGCAGTGTGACTTCGGAAGTGGGGATGAAGGGTACACTGAGCACGGAAGGCTTGCTGGATCTGGTTTAGGACGAGGTCGTGCACCCCCGTGACCACAGCCCTTCCAACCGGCGGTCCATGCGTGCCGCCAGCGTTCCCGGCGTGTTCTGGCACTGTGCGGACCTGGCTCCTCCTGAGTCCCCAACCGAACTGGCCTCTTGTCTGAACTACTAATCGTTCACGTTTCACTTCCCTATGAGCTATACTCTAGATAAATACCTTCAGAAAAGTTTTACCAGCAGTTGCTGCTGCCAGTCTGCATGCCTCTGTAATGTCACTCCTTAAACACAACAACTAGCAATTCAAGAAATAAGTTAACAATTTATTTTAGACCACATTAATTAAATAGTTAACATACAACCAACATATGGCCATCATTAAGACAATACCGAAAAATGACAGCTTCTTTCTTAAGCATGCACCAAATTACAATTACTTAACGAACAGTAAATTGCATCAGAAGTGATTTAAAGAAATGTGGAATGTGGCACGATATATATATATATATATATATATATATATATATATATATATATATATATATATATACACACTCCTGGAAATTGAAATAAGAACACCGTGAATTCATTGTCCCAGGAAGGGGAAACTTTATTGACACATTCCTGGGGTCAGATACATCACATGATCACACTGACAGAACCACAGGCACATAGACACAGGCAACAGAGCGTGCACAATGTCGGCACTAGTACAGTGTATATCCACCTTTCGCAGCAATGCAGGCTGCTATTCTCCCATGGAGACGATCGTAGAGATGCTGGATGTAGTCCTGTGGAACGGCTTGCCATGCCATTTCCACCTGGCGCCTCAGTTGGACCAGCGTTCGTGCCGGACGTGCAGACCGCGTGAGACGACGCTTCATCCAGTCCCAAACATGCTCAATGGGGGACAGATCCGGAGATCTTGCTGGCCAGGGTAGTTGACTTACACCTTCTAGAGCACGTTGGGTGGCACGGGATACATGCGGACGTGCATTGTCCTGTTGGAACAGCAAGTTCCCTTGCCGGTCTAGGAATGGTAGAACGATGGGTTCGATGACGGTTTGGATGTACCGTGCACTATTCAGTGTCCCCTCGACGATCACCAGTGGTGTACGGCCAGTGTAGGAGATCGCTCCCCACACCATGATGCCGGGTGTTGGCCCTGTGTGCCTCGGTCGTATGCAGTCCTGATTGTGGCGCTCACCTGCACGGCGCCAAACACGCATACGACCATCATTGGCACCAAGGCAGAAGCTACTCTCATCGCTGAAGACGACACGTCTCCATTCGTCCCTCCATTCACGCCTGTCGCGACACCACTGGAGGCGGGCTGCACGATGTTGGGGCGTGAGCGGAAGACGGCCTAACGGTGTGCGGGACCGTAGCCCAGCTTCATGGAGACGGTTGCGAATGGTCCTCGCCGATACCCCAGGAGCAACAGTGTCCCTAATTTACTGGGAAGTGGCGGTGCGGTCCCCTACGGCACTGCGTAGGATCCTACGGTCTTGGCGCGCATCCGTGCGTCGCTGCGGTCCGGTCCCAGGTCGACGGGCACGTGCACCTTCCGCCGACCACTGGCGACAACATCGATGTACTGTGGAGACCTCACGCCCCACGTGTTGAGCAATTCGGCGTTACGTCCACCCGGCCTCCCGCATGCCCACTATACGCCCTCGCTCAAAGTCCGTCAACTGCACATACGGTTCACGTCCACGCTGTCGCGGCATGTTACCAGTGTTAAAGACTGCGATGGAGCTCCGTATGCCACGGCAAACTGGCTGACACTGACGGCGGCGGTGCACAAATGCTGCGCAACTAGCGCCATTCGACGGCCAACACCGCGGTTCCTGGTGTGTCCGCTGTGCCGTGCGTGTCATCATTGCTTGTACAGCCCTCTCGCAGTGTCCGGAGCAAGTATGGTGGGTCTGACACACCGGTGTCAATGTGTTCTTTTTTCCATTTCCAGGAGTGTATATATATATATATATATATATATATATATATATATATATATATATATATATATGAGCAATAACAGAAGTAAGACATTACACTTAATATAATTCATTGGCAAGAAAATTTAATTTTTTTTTTAAATTATACACGCGAGGAAAAAAAAATGGTTCAAATGGCTCTGAGCACTATGGGACTTAACATCTGAGGTCATCTGTCCCCTAGAACTTAGAACTACTTAAACCTAACTAAACTAAGGACATCACACACATCCATGCCCGAGGCAGGATTCGAACCAGCGACCGTACCGGTCGCTCGTTTCCAGACTGAATAGCCTAGAACCGCTCGTCCACCACGACCGGCAGACTGGAACACAAACAGACCGTAGAAAACACGACAAACGCCAAACAAACATCAAGTAGCGTAAGTTAAGAGATCAATGTCATCATCATCATCATTTAAGACTGATTATGCCTTTCAGCGTTCAGTCTGGAGCATAGTCCCCCTTATAAAATTCCTCCATTATCCCCTATTCAGTGCTAACATTGGTGCCTCTTCTGATGTTAAGCCTATTACTTCGAAATCATTCTTAATCCAGGTACCTTCTCCTTGGTCTGCCCCGACTCCTCCTACTCTCTACTGCTGAACCCATGAGTATCTTGGGTAACCTTGCTTCTCCCATGCGTGTAACATGACCCCACCATCTAAGCCTGTTCGCCCTGACTGCTACATCTATAGAGTTCATTCCCAGTTTTTCTTTGATTTCCTCATTGTGGACACCCTCCTGCCATTGTTCCCATCTACTAGTACCTGCAATCATCCTAGCTACTTTCATATCCGTAACCTCAACGTTATTGATAAGGTAACCTGAATCCACCCAGCTTTCGCTCCCATACAACAAAGTTGGTCGAAAGACTGAACGGTGCACAGATAACTTAGTCTTGGTACTGACTTCCTTCTTGCAGAAGAGAGTAGTAGCTGAGCGCTCACTGCATTAGCTTTGCTACACCTCGCTTCCAGTTCTTTCACTATGTTGCCATCCTTTGAGAATATGCATCCTAAGTACTTGAAACTGTCCACCTGTTCTAAATTTGTTCCTCCTGTTTGGCACTCAATTCGTTTATCTCTCTTTCCCACTGACCTTTCGTTTTGGAGATGCTAATCTTCATACCATAGTCCTTACATTTCTGATCTAGCTCTGAAATATTACTTTGCAAACTTTCAATCGAATCTGCCATCACAACTTAGTCATCCGCATATGCAAGACTGCTTATTTTGTGTTCACATATCTGAATCTCACCCAGCCTGTCTACTGTTTTCAACCTATGATCCATAAATAATATGAACAACAGTGGAGACAGGTTGCAGCCTTGTCTTACCCCTGAAACTACTCTGAACCATGAACCCAATTTACCGTCAACTCTAACTCCTGCCTGACTATCTTTGTAAAGACCTTTAATTGCTTGCAAAAGTTTGCCTCCTATTCCATAATCTCGTAGAACAGACAATAACTTCCTCCTAGGAACCCGGTCATATGCCTTTTCTAGATCTATAAAGCATAGATACAATTCCCTATTCCACTCGTAACACTTCTCCATTATTTGCCGTAAGCTAAATATCTGGTCCTAACAACCTCTAAGAGGCCTAAACCCACACTGATTTTCATCCAATTGGTCCTCAACTAATACTCGCACTTTCCTTTCAACAATACCTCAGAAGATTTTACCCACAACGCTGATTAAAGAGATACCTCTGTAGTTGTCACAATCTTTACTGTTTCCATGTTGGTGTGATTACTGCTTTTGTCCAGTCTGATGGAACCTATCCCGACTTCAAGGCCATTTCAGTTATCCTGTGTAGCCATTTAAGACCTGACATTCCACTGTATTTGATGAGTTCCGATTTAATTTCATCCACCCCAGCTCCTTTATTGTACTGCAATCTATTGATCATTTTCTCCACTTCCTCAAATGTGATCTTATTTCCATCATCATTCCTATCCCATTGTACATCGGAATCTGAAACATTAGTGATCTTATTTTCACCTACATTGAGCAACTCTTCAAAATATTCCCCCCATCTGCCCAAGGAATCCACAGGATTCACCAGCAGTTTTCCTGACCTGTCCAAAATACTTGTAATTTCCTTCTTACCTCCCTTTCGAAGACTGCTAATTACACTCCAGAATGGTTTTCCAGCAGCTGGCCCAAAGTCTCCAACCTGTTTCCAAAGTCTTCCCATGATTTCTTCTTGGATGCTGCAATTATCTGTTTAGCTTTGTTTCTTTCTTCAACATAACTTTCTCTGTCTACCTGAGTTCTAGTATGTACCCATTTTTGATACGCATTCTTTTTCCTTTTACAGGCTGCCTTGACTGTGTCATTCCACCAAGCTGTTTGCTTCATCCTACCTTTACTCACTACTGTTCCAAGACATTCTTTAGCCACTTATAGTACTGTGTCCCTGTACCTTGTCCATTCCTTTTTAAATGACTGTAATTGATTACATTCAACTAACTGGTACCTATCTGAGATCACTGTTATGTACTTGTGCCTGATTTCCTTATCCTGAAGTTTCTCCACTCTTATCCTCCTACATATGGACCTGACCTCCTGCACTTTCGGCCTCACAATACCAATTTCACTGCAGATTAAATAGTGATCAGTGTCATCAAAGAATCCCCTGAATACACGTGTGTCCCTCACAGCCTTCCTGAATTCCTGATCTGTTATTATATAGTCAATGACAGATCTGGTTCCCCTACCTTCCGAAATATACCGATGAATGTTCTTATGTTTAAAAAAGGAGTTTGTGATTACTAAGCCCAGTCTGGCACAGAAATCCAAGAGTTGTTTCCCGTTCCTGTTGGCCTCCATATCCTCTCCAAATTTACCCATAACCTTTTCATACCCTTCTGTTCGATTTCCAATCCTGGCATTAAAATCACCCATGAGCAGAACACTGACCTTGTCCTTTATTCTAACAACTACATCACTGAGTGTATCATAAAAACTATCCATCTTATCTTGATCTGTCCCTTCACAATACGGATATACTGACACAGTCCTAATTTTCTTCCTAGACACTGTCAAATCTATCCACATCAGTCGTTCGTTTACATACCTTATTGGAAGTACGCTGGGTTCGATTTCTTTCCTGACGTAAAGCCCTACACCCCACTGTACTATTCCTGCTTTGACTCCTGACAAGTAGACCTTGTATTCTCCCACTTCCTCTTCTTTCTCACCCCTTACCCGAATGTCACTAACAGCTAAAACGTCCAGCCCCATCTTACTTGCAGCCTCAGCCAGCTCTACCTTCTTCCCAGAGTAGCCCCCATTGATGTTAATAGCTCCCCATCTCATTACCATTTGTTTGCCAAGTCGTATCTTAGGAGTCCCTGGTTTATCAGTTAGAGGTGGGACTCCGTCACCTCCAAAGGTCCGAGATATTTTGCTCTGATTGTTGCCAGCATCATATGTAAGGTACCAGGGAAGCAGGTTGCTAGCCTTACTTACCCCGAGTCCCACTGAGTTTTACCCCTAACGGTTGAGGGACTAACCGATGGATTTGGTAGTCTTTGCCGTATGAGCACAAAGGTGACCACGACTCCGAATATGTCCGAGATGCCCAACCTTATTCCAAAGTAAGTGCTAGAGGTAACAGAAACAAGATACAAGATAATGCACCACAGTAAAAATACACAGGAGAAAAATATGTACCATGCATCTGCCAAGGTGATCACATCAAACTTGCGCTTAAACACATATCTCTTTCAGATTTCAATACATAGTCACACCTACACACCTATAAACATATGGAGAAAAAGAACCTGCATACATGACACAATACGAACATGAACTGGAGTTATTGTTTACAGATTACAGCAGCACCAACGGTTTGGCCACCTCGACCCCTCTGTGTGGGCAAATAATGAAGCTAAAGCTCATTTTAAAGAAATATTAAGATAGGGGCATGCCTTTCATAGGCACAGACAAATATAGATGTGACAAAAACTGTTAATGTTAGAAGTTACCAAAAGATTTATAAAAAATAAACTAATAATGTTAATACAAATGTATACAAGTCAATGTTTCGAAAAACGAGTTACAAAAGGTAAGAAGTGCCATGTATGGAGAGAGGACCCATTTGCATACAAAAGTATCAAATTAAAAAAAAATCATAGACTTATTTTTGTACAAACATAAGGTGATATGAAATTTTTATAAAACACCAACCTTATCAAAAATATAAAACAGTGACACGGAAAAGGACAAGGATGTAGAAAACATGGCCATCTATGGAGCACCCAGGAAAACGACTAAATGTGAATTCGAATCTATGTGCGAAAACTAACAGATGGCGATAACGTTATACGGTAGCTTCTCACATTAACGTCGTGTGTAACGTCTACATTTACCAATCTAGATATAACGATATGCACCTATCTAGATATTTTTACAAAAATAAACTTTAGCTTGACTATTTTCCCACATAGGAAATTTTGAAATTTGTGGTAAGTTACTATGAGACCAAACTGCGGAGGTCATTGGTCCCTATGCTTACATACTACTTAATCTAACTTAAACTAACTTACGCTAAGGACAACACACACACCCATGCTCGAGAGAGGACTCGAACTTCCGACGGGGGCAGACGCGCCAATTGTGGCAAGACGCCTTAGGCGTTGAATGTATTCCTAAGGGATATAATGCCAGATTTTGACCATCTGACGTGATACATCGTCAAAATCCCAAGATGACTGCAACGCCCTGTCTGTAATGCTTCAAATATTCCCATCTGGGAGACCGAGCGAGGTGGCGCAGTGGTTAGCACACTGGACTCGCATTCGGGAGGACGACGGTTCAATCCCGTCTCCAGCCATCCTGATTTAGGTTTTCCGTGATTTCCCTAAATCGCTTCAGGCAAATGCCGGGATGGTTCCTTTGAAAGGGCACGGCCGATTTCCTTCCCAATCCTTCCCTAACCCGAGCTTGCGCTCCGTCTCTAATGACCTCGTTGTCGACGGGACGTTAAACACTAACCACCACCACCACCATCTGAGCTACCGAAGCACGACTCACGCCCTGTACGCACTGCTATACTTCTGGCAGTATCTCGTCTCCTACCTTCCAAACTTTACAGAAGCTCTCCTGCGAACCTTACAGAACTAGCACTCCTGAAAGAAAGGATATAGCGGAGACATGGCTTAGCCACAGCCTGGGGGATGTTTCCAGAATGAGATTTTCACTCTGCAGCGGAGTGTGCGCTGATATGAAACTTCCTGGCAGATTAAAACTGTGTGCCCGACCGAGACTCGAACTCGGGACCTGAGTTCGAGTGTCGGTCGGGCACACAGTTTTAATCTGCCAGGAAGTTTCAAAAGTAGAGTTTCTAATATGTACAATTTTTAATATTAGTGCAACTCATACTACTGTGAAGAGGTGTTGTGCCCTAAACTAAAATTACAATATCTGCTGTTTTGTGGTATTTATGATCTTATTTGCTAAGATACGAGGTTTTGCAAAAAAAACATTGTTAACAAGCAACAAATCACGAGTTTTTACACTTGAATGGTTTTTAATGTTACTAACAGAACTGAGCATACAAATAGGTAAAAAAAAGTCAATTTTAATTTTAAAGGTTTTCACACAAAAGAGTAATGGATAAGTTTTTTGTTTTTTCTCCAAAATTTGCTTGACATCATTTTTAAAAAAGATCTTCGTAATGGCTTAGAACAACTGATCTTAGATACATGAAATCACAATACTGTTGAGCAGAACTGCAACTGGTGTGGTGAACAGATTTTTTTAATGCAGGTGCCTGTGTTGGGGTCCCTCGAAAGTAATTTCGAATACACCTCAAAATCCAATTTCTTTTCAATACCCACAGATGGATTATACTTCAGAACTACAATATCTGAAACATCTACTTTATTCCTAGAACGAACTGATGTGTAGCACAGAACTTCAGATAAGTCATAAAAAAAGGGATGAGATACATATTTTACTTTATAATGATTTGTTTACTTTATCACTGTTCAGTTGTGGAATACATGTTATCGCATTCCATTCGGGTGTATCCTTTTAGTAAATATTTTTGAATGATTATCATGTCAGTTGCTATGCTGTAATGTTATAACACTTTTAAGAGAAGTAAATTTCTGTTTTGAGCAAAGGACCCATGACTATAAAATATTTTAGCTTTACTTTTATCACAGTCTTTCGTTTCTGTGTCTAAAAAAGTCTAATGAAAGTTGCATGTACATTAGCGCGTAGCCCTCCTCCTTCATACCGAACATAATATACCACTTAACCGTCTTCTCAATTATAAACAGTGAAATCGTGGCATACCAGCTTCTGTTTAAGATAAAGGCAACTGAACGTGGTTTCAGACTAACTGCACTGCTTACACATCCATGGTGAATACATAAGACGTTCCTATAGCTGCCTTTTTTACCACTTGAATTCTCCTGTCTTGCCTCCTCCCCCCCTCCCCCCTCCCCCATCCCCACGCCACCCTCCGTACCCTGTCCACCGTTGCTTCATCCTGGAGCATTGTAATGACACTCTGGAATATTATGTACCTTGTAAGAGAAACAGAAAGCTCATTCGTCATTCTTTGGGAAGAATAAAGCAGTGATATGTACTTCTACTTATTTTAGAAACCACAGCTCACTAAGTGAAGAAAACAGAGCTTGGAAATAGGACTGCAGTAATAAGACAGAAACTTAAGAATTTTATCTACAAATTTACGAACATTTTTTCAGTGCCTGACTTTCCTCTTTCCATTTCCTTCCTGTTTAGGAATACTTATCAGCTTTACTCTCTTTAACCCAACTGCTGAGTGGCCATTAAAGACGCCTTGAAGTTGAAAAGAACAATTCTTACACATGTGTAACATATCACCTTGTGCTTTTAAATTGCGCTGAAGACTAGATTTTCTTCTTGATTCTCCTACTTTGCTTTATCGTGTAACTTCTCTCCTGTGAACTAGGTTAGCTATCACTTCCGTTTGTTCCTAATTCATACTTAACCAGAAATTATGAAATATTTAAGTGCGGTTCTCCCGTTATGAAAAACATATTCTCGTGTTCTCTGATTTGCAACAGAATTTCAGTGAGAGTCATGAACTCATTTTCTGAGGTTCTCATGTTATTTCAGTTTTTTCTACTTTTTTCTTACCCGTAGTGCTTTTATATTCTTTACCTATCATTCTAGAAATTTTAGCTTTTTTTTTATTTTCCATGAAGAATGGTCTCATTTACCTTTCTTAACATACTTTCTTGTTGTTTCACTGCTTCATTCACATGTTCTGGCTCCACACCAGTATTCTTGTTGTTTAGTCGTAAGCTTAGTTCTTTCTCTGATATTAATTTTATTGAATGTTATAAATAGTGCCAATAATTTTTAAATAATTATTAAAATTGTACCACAACGAAGAAAGCGCGGTGACTTTTCAAGGACGAACTTTCTTCTGAGATATGATGTTTCATACCATAAAATTTTAACGTTATAAGATACGGGGTTCTGATACGTTGCTGCAGAAGCGCCAGATTGCTGTATAGAGATGCGGGGATTTTTATCTTATACGGGACAGATTTCTCAGCGTGTAGAAACGTGTAACTCATAGCTAACAATTTTTGAGTTACGAGGTAATACTATCTTAACGACGATAAGTATATCGTGACCCGAGTACTATCGCTTATTTCTGTAAACAGCTTGTGCGTTTGATAAAATCGCATTGGAATCGCCATCAGATGATCAGCTTCAATCCTGATGCGCAAAAAGCAAAAGCTGCAGGTGTGTCTACATGCTACATCAGGGCCGGCCAGAAATTCTGCACGCGTGCGGTGCTCCTGCACATGTGCAACTTCCGGGTCACTGCGCGCACGCCGCAGCCTGCACTTCCTGGGATACTCTGTATCGGCGCATTCTAGTGCTCTTTCCACAGCTTGCAAGCCAACCATGGGAAGGTATTTCGCGTATTAAACATTTAAAATACTGTCACAGTCTACTCATTGAGACGTCTACTTTTATGTTAACAGTTTATTTAACCCAGTAAGACAAGTAATACAGTTAACAACCGTGGGTTTTTATTAAGGCAGCTTGACTGACGGAACGTAAATACGCGTAATGTTTTTGATCTAGTATTTAAAAAAGAGAGCACTTAGCGACTTTCAACGAACCTTATTCATGATTTCAAATAACATTAAATTAATGCAAGGTTTCCTATAACTAATTCTCGGTGCTCTCAGTTACACCTACATAATTTCTGTCTCACTGACCTCTGAAGAGAATGATAACCGCAGACCTCTCGATCATCACCTGTTATTTCAATACCATTATTGCTATATCTTTCATCAGTTCCGTCCGAAATCTGCATAATAACCGACAATTAGATGAATGTTATGTTTTGTCGACTTCAGCTGAGCGTAGCCCTTCACTCATTAAAAAAAAAACCCTAAATGTAAGTATACATTGGAACAATCGGTTTAATTTTCCTGATAATAATGTTACATGGAGCAGAATAAGGTAATAATTCACAGTTAGTAAACAATAATTTTTTATAATGAAAGGAATAAATCCAAACACGACTACGAAGGCTTTCCCGGCGTAATAATTTATAAAATTCTTCTCGGGTATGCAGCCGGATCATGACGTCTTCAAGACACAATATTTCTGCGGTCCAACTGGCCGCCATCATCAGGTGAGAGCGCTGGTGCACAATCTCGCCGGAACTGACTTCCCAGCGCAAGCGGCAGCCCATATATAGGCCGCAAAAGGCCCACGACGCGTGCGCGAAAAGGTGCCGTAGCTGCCCTCTAGTGCAGTAAACATGCCGCGCCGCCGGTGGTGGAAAGAGGCGAAATCGAGATATCGCTGTCAAAAATAAAAGAAAATTAAAAATTAAAAAATTCTATTCCGACGATTGAGACGCAGACCGTTGTTTTTTAATGTCGGATAACACCGGGTCCCAAGTCTTACTTAAAAGATAGCCCTTGTCTCTATTAATAAGATTCTCAGATAAACGAATCTCTATTGATTCTTTTAAAATACAGTCCCAATATCGAGATGCAGGGGCAACCATTTGTGTCGCATCATATTGCATTCTGTGTCCCTGGGTGAGACAGTGCTCCGCCACTGCGGATTTCTCGGGTTGAAGCAGCCGTGTGTGCCGCTGATGCTCAACACATCGTCTGGGAAAGATGGATCTCTTACTTGAGGACTTAGCATACAGAACATTGCAGGACGATCCAACTGAACGGATAAAACGGAAGACGCTTTCACTGTTGAAGAAGAGTTCTTTACCTGACGACGTTCTCAAAAAACTTCGTCCTGGTGCTGCCGTGCCACCGAGACTATACGGCCTACCCAAGATTCATAAGAAAGGGGTCCCGCTTCGTCCGATCGTGAGTAACTTGGGTGCTCCTACCTACAATCTAGCCAAGTATTTAGCATCTGTTCTTGGCCCTCACGTCGGTAAATGCGAACATCACATTCCCAATTCTATGGTGTTTATTCAGAGATTGAAGTCCTTGTCTCTTAGTCCCTGCGATTTGCTTGTGAGCTTTGATGTCGTGTCGCTTTTTACCCGGGTTCCTCTGGAAGAATCCTTGCAATTAATTGGTGAGAAACTGGATGAGGACACAACCAGGCTTTGTCGCCACGTGCTGACGTCAACGTACTTTTTATTCAATGACAAATATTTTGAACAGACTGACGGAGTGGCTATGGGGAGCCCACTGTCCCCAATAGTCGCCAACCTTTTTATGGAAGATTTGGAGGACATGGCGCTGAAGACGGCGTCCTTAAAACCAATCTGTTTTTGGAGGTACGTTGACGACACGTTTATGGTGTGGCCTCATGGGAGAGAGGCTCTTGACCGCCTCCTAGATCATTTTAATTCCCTGCATCCTAGCATCAAGTTTACCATGGAGGTGGAAAGTGATGGAAAGCTTCCGTTTCTGGATGTTCTGGTGTACAGAAAGGATGATGGGACACTGGGACACAGTGTTTATCGAAAGCCTACGCACACGGACCGTTACCTGCATGCTTCTAGCTGTCATCCATCGTTCCAGCGTACAGGGGTCCTGCGAACGTTGGCGAGAAGAGCTTATGCCATTTCAGATGGAGAAAGCTTGACACAAGAATTGGACCACCTTAAGGTTGTGTTCAAGCAGAATGGCTATACAGATAAACAGATCCGTCGTGCTTTCCAGTTTGGACCATCGCCTGAACCACCAGAAGATACCTGCAAATCGGTGGCTTTTCTGCCTTTTGCTGGGAGCATTTCCTCGAAGATAGGAAGAATTCTAAAAAGATATCACATCAAAAGTATTTTTCGTCCGCCGGCCAAGCTTAGAGCGTTTCTTGGCTCTGTTAAGGATGACTTGGGTTTGAGGAAGCCCGGTGTATACAAGATCCCTTGCCACGGTGGGAAGGCTTACATTGGTCAGACGATCCGGACCATTCAGGACCGATGTGTTGAGCATCAGCGGCACACACGGCTGCTTCAACCCGAGAAATCCGCAGTGGCGGAGCACTGTCTCACCCAGGGACACAGAATGCAATATGATGCGACACAAATGGTTGCCCCTGCATCTCGATATTGGGACTGTATTTTAAAAGAATCAATAGAGATTCGTTTATCTGAGAATCTTATTAATAGAGACAAGGGCTATCTTTTAAGTAAGACTTGGGACCCGGTGTTATCCGACATTAAAAAACAACGGTCTGCGTCTCAATCGTCGGAATAGAATTTTTTAATTTTTAATTTTCTTTTATTTTTGACAGCGATATCTCGATTTCGCCTCTTTCCACCACCGGCGGCGCGGCATGTTTCCGGCGAGATTGTGCACCAGCGCTCTCACCTGATGATGGCGGCCAGTTGGACCGCAGAAATATTGTGTCTTGAAGACGTCATGATCCGGCTGCATACCCGAGAAGAATTTTATAAATCCAAACACGTTTATCACTGGTCATGAGAAATGATATAGTTAATATCGGGCACAAAAGCACGGCTCATTGACAAACGCAAGCAGTTGCGAAGATTTTCATCACTTATGCTTGATCTAAACCTTGATTTATTCATTTCCATCACCGAGAAAAATCTTTCACAAACATATGTCGACCCGAGCAGGGACGTAACTCTCGCTGTTTCTCGGTGCAGGCGTGGAAATTCTTGTTGTGAAAAATTTTCGTAGAATTCTTTTGTACTTCGCACCGCAAAGAACTTGTCCTGCAGTCTTGTATTGCACTGTAGGTCGATCAGTTCCATCTGTAGATCATTCGGAGTATCTTCAACTGACGACGAGAACGGTCGAACAAAGAGGCGAATGACAGGAGACAAACTCGTAGCATCTGCAAATCGTGCTCGAAATTGTTCCTTAATTTTTACAATTATTGACATGTATTCTTGAAATCTAGCACTTTCGTGGACCTGTCCAAGAGTCGGGAAATGTGCAGTGTTTTCTGTCAATAGCTGACTCTCCCAAAGCGCAAGCTTCCTTTCAGAGACATTTACTTTTTCCATCATGTCAGAAATTAAATTACTTTCACCTTGCAAACCGACTTTCAGGCTGTTCATGTGAGACGTAATGTCTACGAGAAATGCAAGGTCTGATATCCAACAAGGGTCTCCCAACATAGGTTCACTTTTTCCCTTCTCTTGTAAGAATGTTACTATGACCAAACGTAAATCAAAAAATATTTTCAGTATTTTACCTCGACTGAGCCAGACACTTCGGTATAGTAAGGTATGTCGCCGTACTCCGCTCCTAATTCCTCCAAGAAACGCCGAAACTGGCGATGCGTAAGCCCATGTGTCTTCAGATAGTTTACAGTACGCACAACAATTTGCATAGCGTTTGCTAACGATACTGATTTTGCACAAAGCGCCTCTCGATGCAGAATGCAGTGAATTCCATACAACGTCTCGTCTGTGCACTCTAGCTTTTTGCGCATCCGTGCTATGAGTCCTCTCTGGTGGCCTTGCATTGATGGTGCTCCATCTGTGGTCACTGAGACTAACCGATTCCAGTCCATACCGATACCATCAATCGCTCGCTCGACAGCTTGGAGTAAGTCCGCACCCGTAGTAGTCCCTTTCAGAGGTACTAAGTCCAAAACGTCCTCTGTTACACAAAGTGCGTTATCGACACCTCGTATGTATGTCACAACCTGGGCTGTATCTGTAAGATCTGTTGCTTCATCGAGCGCAACAGAGAAAGCAACAAAAAGTCTTTAGCCTTATTTATTAGCTGCCTGTGCACATCGCCGGCCATAGCACTGATACGTCTTGTCACTGTTTGTTTGGATGGACTGATTTCTTGAAACCTGTTAACGTTCGTGGGACGAACAAGTTCTGCAGCATCAGTCAGACACCCTTTCACAAACTTCCCTTCGGAATAGGGTTTCCCAGATTGTGCAAATCTTAATGCGATTTTAAAACTTGCTCGCAGTGAAGATTTAGTGTGGTTGTCATTATGGAAAATTGAAAACAGTACATTGTACAGCGTACAGTAAAATAGACATAAATGTAACACAAGAAACTAAGAGTTCAAGAAGTATCAGTTACTTTGGCGTACAGTAAAATCGAGTTGATGTGTCTCATCAATTTTCTTAAGTACATTTAATTTTGCTTGCCGTTCTCCACTGTTGAGTACGCTACACTCATCTTTGTGTTATGTATTGTGGTGTCTTTCAATTGAAAACTTACGCTGGCCGCCTATTATTCGGCGGCACATTGTGAGTTTTCGCCAACGGCTACAAAAAAGAATTGCAGTTCCCAGTCACGTATCAATCCGAAATGTGCTAGTTTATTTATCGAGTAAGTTACTAATTTAACAAGAATTTATGTGTATTTCTGGAGAAAGAGAAAGGGAAAGAGAGATAGAGAAAGAAAAAAGAGAACAAGAGAGACCGTGAGGGATGGAAGGAGACACAGAGGCAGACGGAGGGAGGGACAGATGATGAGAGGGAAAAAGGTGGGGAGGATGGATGGAGAGTGGGATATAGTATGGGAGGGAGGGAGATGGAGGGAGAGAGACCGATAGGGACGGAGATTGAGAGGGAAGGAAGAAGAAGGGGGAGGAGGGAGTGGAAGGTAGGAGGACAAAATAGGAGAGAGTGGGAAGGAGGGTGAGGGCAGGAGGGAGGTAGGGAGAAGGAGAGGGGATACAGAGAGGCAGGGAGAGAGAGAGAGAGAGAGAGAGAGAGAGAGAGAGAGAGAGGAAGAGAGAGAGGGACAGGGAAGGATGGAGGGAGAGATAGAGAATGGTGGGACAGAAACAGATGGAGATTGAGGAAGAAGGGTGTAGAGACAGAGATCAAGAAGGAAGTTGATAGTGAAAGTAAATCATTTTATTTGTCAGTTGGAAAAGTGTTTTGAATGAGTTTTGTGTTCTGACTTCTTCCAAAAATATAAATATTAAATTTCACCAAGATAGCGATGGTTGTCGCGTATGATACTTTGTTTCAAGGTCACCATAACAGAAGAATACGTTTTCTGGGTGTTGGCCAACTTACAGATCTGCGTGCTTCCCGGAAATTTGGCATTAAGTTTGCCACCAAATAGCTGTGTGATTACTTGGATTAACATTTAAAGGGAGCTACCATTCATGCATCATAATAAGTGGAAATTATATCCAAGAGCTACGGATGTCGCTCTATCTTATCCTTTTTCTGTGACTGTATTAAGAATTGTGGTTCTCTCGTGATTCAAATCATTAGACTGAAAGGTTAGTTCTGTTACTCCGGGCACTATTTACCAGCTGATGATAAAAACAGAATATTTAGTCGTGATTATGATCACAAATGAAACTCATAAACAGATTAACAAAGGTACATAAAATCACCTATGTTCTGCCAATGTTTCTATAAAAATAAATACTTTGTGTAGAGCAGTGGTTCCTAATCTATCTGACACCATTGTTCCTTAATGTAATCAGATATTAACTGTGGTATCATGTATCAGTACCACCCCATAGGTGTCACACAGTTTGCAACGGAATTGCAAGTTTCATCAGACGCCGATAGCGGTCGTGCGGAATCCAGTGGACCCAATGGAGCACACCCGCTGGGTCACGCCTCCAGTAGTACCGTACTAGAAAGGCACTCTATCACCGCAATATAGGACGCCTGGTGGCAGCCAGACGTACTAGATGCCTCTCCGCTACGTGACGCTATGCAGACGCTGCCTAGTCGTGGCTCCAACACCATCGTTCGGGCTTACTTTAGGGAGCTTCATCCTTGTTAATACTGTGATAGCTGGACTCTTTTTCTCGCTGCTTTATTTGTAATGAGCCTTCGTACTCTTCGCAAATCAATTTAAGTAAACCTTCTGTTTACTGTGTTAACTTGTTCGAAAATCATTTCTGCTCCTGTCCAGCTTACCTACGACGAGCTACCACACTACTCTGTAGACCACATTTCCTTACCATTGTGTACGAAGTCGTACACAACATTAACTAGTATCCCTCTGCATGCCCCCCTCCCCTAAAGTAAGTCAAAATCAGCACCGAATTGAATTTTTAGAATAAAAAGATTGTTTTTGAACACTTATTTTTAAAATGTCGAAATGTAAACACTATTTAATTTTTGTAAGTGTTTCTTTGAAAGATTCGGTACTGCTGACCAGCCTTTTAGAGAGTGATGTAGCAGTTCTCAACTTCTTCTACCGCAACTCCTTCACAGAAAAGGAAACTAACCATCCACAATGAGGCTAGGCACTTGTTGCAAAGCATGCTTGCTCTCCACTGCTGTTCTCCTTAGTCAGAATTGGTTCACATATACCCTGCATCCTGATTTCGAATCAACCCAGTTAAAATATGAGGACTCAGTGCTTGTAAATCACTTCATTAGAGGATTATTGATCCTGAATTGACAGATATCGAAAGACTTCACTCTGCCAGTTCCATGTATCCGACCACTGCCACTAATGACAATATAAAACATTGTGCATGTGTAGTGTTTTGACTATGTGAGGGAGGAACAAAATTGTACTTAATGGTGACTTATATTATTAGTATTACATCTAATGAAGTAGTGATAATAGTAACCATTATATGAATATGTGGTGCCTGTTTTCTCGGACGCGGCCGGAAGAACAGATGCCATACAGAATCCGCAGCTGCTATACGTTATATGTAATTTGATGGTGGGGGGGGGGGGGAGGGGGCGTGAGAGTAAAAGAAAGAGAAGGTATTACTAATGTCAGCTGCATCGTGACATTACACGGAATCGGTGGCAGTGAATGAAACACATCCGGGACACCGTGTTTATCGCAACTGCACGGACTATCTCGACACGTCTCACGGCCGACCCACACTCCCACCGAGCGCCACCTATCCGCTATCTGCTCTGAGATTCCCACAGGAGGTCGGGCGAACTTGTGCATCCGCAATGAAGAAGGTGGGTCCACTGCTCATCAAGGAGAATCAGTTATATGAATGCGTCGCGTCTGTTCATTCGGACACATGTTTCCATTCGTCGCCGCTGATACCGATCAATGACGCGATGCAGCTGATATAGCAATTCCTTCCCTTTCCTTTACTTTCTCCCCCCTCCACCTTCAGTTTACATATAATAGTACCGATCTTTTAAAATATCTTAGTGTCGTAGCCTTTTTGTTTTTGCCCATCGGCAAATTTAATTTTACCCTCCAGGGGCTGTTATCCCACTATGCGAATCACTGTTGTAAAATAAGATGTTATTGCATCTAATACCAGTCGAATATTTGTAAACAGTTACCCAATGACGTTTCAGAAGAATCAGCGCAGTATTTAGATTTAATTTATTACACCTGGGGATGGGTCACCTCAAGAAAACAGCAGCATGGTGTATTTACAGATCGTAACTTTTTACGTGTTTCGTTTGCAGCGACATGACGTCGCGTTGCTGTTGTTTCAGATGCTCACCGACCTTGGCTTCGGGGAGCCAGAGGACTCGACTGTGAGGGTGGTGGCCAACCACACGGACGCCGCCCCCGTCTACTACTACCTGTTCGACTACAGGGGGGAGGAGCTCGGGAACACTACATATGGTCAGTCATTTCGGCGTGTGCAACTCTAACATACATGTACAGTTGTAGCTCAGTAGGTTATATCGAGCAGCAGTCTTTTAAGCCCCGTTTACACCTGAGTCAACTGAAGCGAACACATGCAAACGAGCATTCACAATCAATTCGCCAGCGTTAACCACTATTCGCTTGTCTCCGTAAGCAAGCCTTCGCCCTGCGGCGAACGGAAGAGACGCACACGAGTACAGCTCGACTAGTTACAGCCATGATGCGAAACTGCTCTATTCAGATTGGATTTGTGGGGTGCCAAAGCAAAGTTGGCACCTCGCAACGAAACCACAGCAGAGTGTAGGAAACGCTAGCGTACCCACGCCTCCTACCCCAATTGTGTTTTTGATCTTTATGTGGACATTTTTTAACTGTCCCACATGAACGTCTTCGTGTAAGTGTATATTTTAACCCCCACTGTCTGCCCTTATTATGTTGTTATATCCCCCTTTTATCGCCTTTTATACGTACCGTTTTCATCTTTTTATTAAACATATCACTCGGCATTGTGCCGCTGCCAGCCCTTCCCTGCCGATATGGGGTAGGGTAATGAAATCACAATAACTGAGTAAAAAAACCACGCCTCCTAGAGCTTTTCTACGCCATCGCAATCGCTTGTCTACCTTCGGCTGAGTAGAGGACCTCTCGACTCAGTTCACTGTCAACGATCAAGGCGACAGCATCGTCTTCGAAAGGCCGCCAGTGGCGTAAATGTCTTAGCCAGGACTTCAGTGTGAGCATTATCTTAGTTATACATCAAGTAAAGAGTCTTGTACATTTGTCTGTATCAAATGACACTTTAATATCCAGAGACAGTTGTAAATACTCAGAACATTGCTGTGGAAGTGGATTGTACAAAGATAATTAAATCTTCGTACCCACATTTTAGTAACGCGAACTAATATTTTATACACGGAAATTAATCGCAGTTGCGAATATGAACAACCAGCAGCTGTGTAACGGAATGACGACAATGAAAATTTAATCCGGACCGGAACCGGATTTGCCACTTACCGCGAGCAGTCGCCATACCGTTAGGCTATGCGAGCGCAACTGATCGCGGGATCACAACTTCCATACGTCGTCAGCCATGTACCTACAACCTGCACTCTTGCATTCATTGTGTATATTCCTGTACAGGAGAAACATTTTAACTGAAAGACACTTGCCCGGTGTCTTTGGATAAATGCGATATTGAAGTGTCTGTGTTGTTAGATCTACGATGCAATGTTCCTTCGGACACGCTTGCATGTCCGAAGGAACAGTGTGTAATCTTACCCTCCCACACATCACTATTAACATTCTCATTCTTTGCACAAATTTTGAAAGGTCAGAGAGACTTAATATACACAAAAGAATAACTTTTTACTTATCTCCATTATCTCGAATTCTTGTCTAGGGGTACATTCTTGCAGCCGAAATTTAGATTTTGTAGGCTGTTGATGACTAAAAAACTGATGAAGATTTGCCTATATTATTCTTGACTTTTATTCTTTGTCACATATTTCAAAACAATAATTACATTGTTGGTGACATACTTAGGAAACTTCTACTTTCATCAGAGGCATGCCCACCACTACTTAACGTTCCGAGGTACTCACACTATTCCAAAGAGTTAACAAAGCGAAATAATTCACAAACTTTCTTTACCAAAGAAGAATCTTCGCCAAAATATATCTTTATTTCGTAAATAATCCAGAAATAAATTTAGTAATTAGAGTTAGATTGTACACATAATAATATGAATTTCAAGTATACCACAAATTTTGTTATTTCAGTTATTTTTAAAAGAAGAGTAATTTTGCCTGTTAGTACATATCGATTGCAACACATTAATTTCTTTTTTTTAATACATTTCAGCCTGTAATATAATACATCGTACACAAAATCATATGAATTCTTTTAGTGAAACAGCTGAGATAATTTTAACCTACGCAAGAATCGATAGTATACATGGTATCGGCATAAGAAAGGTAATGCTAGAGCAGGGTGATTCATTATAACTGTATCGTTCTTCTAAACAACACAGACACTGAAATATCGTAATATGTCATAGTTGCGATCAATCTCGTCCGGGAGGAAACCAAAGAACACTCCGCTGTGCTGGCGAGTATATTTTAGTACGGCACAACAGGATTGGTCTGCAAGACGAGCTCGTTGATTATAACGAAGCAAGCAAAACATTGTAGGAAAAGTATAATGTAGCCCTTGAAGGCGTTTTTTAAGGGACCGAAGGCGTCATAACCGCGGGGGGAGAGATCAGGGATGCTCGATTATCTGCCAGTGGAATTGGCGTCACTTCTGCGTTACGACATTTGCGTATGTGGACGTGCATCGTCACGAAGCAGCATCCCGGTTTTCGACAGACATGTTGCCCATACACTTTCTTCGTTCTCCGATGGATGTCTGCCGGTGTTTGTGCTTCAGCAGCCAACAAAAGAGTAACAGCACGTTGGTCCTATTTGGATGTATTTGATACTAATGTCGCCGTAGTTCACCTTTCCGAATTTACCTCACGCACGTTGGAAAGACACGAAAGCCAAATTTCCTTTCCTTAATGTCGGTGCTTGTAGACCCGCATCGGAGTTTCGCTACGTTTCATATACGCTACAGGAACAGGCTGAAACAGAAATTTCGTGACCGCCCCTTATACACGTCACGGATGAATTCACGAGACAGTACTGAAGATAGACAGTGCTCGTCCATAATCATAAGACGTCGGTTATGTTTCATGAGGAGATCCACTGCAATCGTTATGATGTATACTTTCCAGATATTCTTGTTCATATTTATGTGTGCCCTCATTCCTAAATGTTAAAGCAACACTCTCGTACACTGGTCGCTTTCTTAAGAACAGCACCACAGAGCGCTAGAGGTCTACAATGAATAGACAATGACTAATGCCTTCCTTCTGTGATCTTCTGTTTACTGGATACGACCTTGCAAACGGCACGTTCGCTGTCACACGTCACAGCGTTTCTCCAATAACTAAAAGAATTAGTCTACGCTACGAAATTATGTAGACATGTACATCTTATAACAACAGAGGCCGAATCACAAGCTTTACGAAATAATTGTTGTACAAGGCTCCAGTAAAGGCTTTATTTAAAAATGTCCCTCTTATCTCAGTGTGATTGTGTGCAAAACAAACAAAACTAATGAATGTTAATTTGTAATCAACTGCAGATTATACGAATACTTTCAATTATATAGTGCCTATGAAATAAAATAAACAAGGGAATTCTATCCAAATTCTCTTTGTGCGTAACAGGACGTGCTGCTATAGTATATACGGGTAAGGAATATTGCAATAAATTCGTAGAAAATGGATATTAGAAGTATGGAGATTCTGAAAGAAGAACAGGGTCTCTTACCCTTATTTGGCACCATTCTGTATTACATATACAGCGTGGTCAGAGCCTGAAGAACTTGTGAGGGTTGTGATGAGAAATATAATTCTTAAGAAAAAAAAATCGTTACGCTGCTCCGTTTCCGATTTCATTAGCGTTGAAATTAGCTAATCAGGTCGTTACTCGCTCAAATTCAAGCAACCAGCAAGAGACAGTGTTGTCAAACATGTTTTTCCTTTTCTTTAATCAAACGGAACAAACGCAATTTTTGTTCACTTAGCTTAAATTTATCACTTCCGGAACAGACAAATTTGAAGAAGTGGTAACTTATGGGGCAACAGAAGTACGTGCGTTACCGCACTTTAGCGCGTGCAAGTGCTTGAATTTGTGCGCGCAACGACCTGATTGACTGTCTCAGTGCTAATTAAATCGCAAGCGGCGGAACGCATCTAATTTTTTCCTAACAATTATTTCTCTGATAAACTTATCCTGCGACACCTATATGTCACAATTTTGTAAGTACACGAGCGTCAAAAAATCATAAAATTGGTTTTACCTACTGTTAATCCCACTTTACATTACCCTCATTACGTTGTACTATGTTTTGCAGGTTCTTGAATATGCCTTATACTGAAATTGCAATATTAAAATAAAATTCTAAAAGCTAGAAGCATGATGCCATTATTTAAAGAACCTTACAAGCTTTTCATATTGTTTTTGATCATCCTGGATATATTTTCTTTTTCTGTTTGATTATCTGTGAAGCAAGGTGAAATAAGAAGTCACACCATCTCCTATTCATGATCCAGTAATTAGTGAAGTTACGGAAAAATCTGCCTTATGGAAACGACTTCTCATTCTGTGACTGTTCATATCAAAACCTGTACCATACATGCGATAATCTGATAACGTGCCAGAAAGACCAAATCAATGACATTTCATTGGTTAATGTCTCCTGTAAACATGATTGCTATGGTAGATCAAAATATAAAGAAATATGGTCCTAACGAAATCATACTCTAAACTAACATTTACTTATGCGTACCAACATACAAAGAAAATTTATTGAGAATCTCAGAATTGTTTCCTCATATTAGAATTACACATTGTTGAGAGTTAATTTTGGAGTACATACATATTTAACTACTTCTAACCAAATTTCATGAAATCAAACTCATGTGCGTCTAACTTACTGCCTTTTAGGAACGCCTCACGCGACCCAGAGCAGTGTCGTCTTCTACCTTCAGTATCTTCCCATCCTAGCAGATCCTGAATCGACCTTCGGACGCTTAAGGTCGACTATGACGAGACTTTGGACCAACTTCATCAAGTATGAGTAAGTAAGAATTATTTTTTTCTGATAAATTCTGAATTGGATGTTTTCCTACTGGGTAAATTTTTCTGCACTTTACTGTGAATGGCACTTCGCCAAATTGACTTCACTACACTTGAAAGAAGTAGAAATCACAGTCGAAAATTGTGAATCTGTACAGGAATTGTGATACTATTTTTGCAAAATACTGTACGACGTACGCCGGCCTTGGTGGCCAAGCAGTTAAAGGCGCTACAGTCTGGAACCGCGCGACCGCTACGGTCGCAGGTTCGAATCCTGGATGTGTGTGATGTCCTTAGGTTAGTTAGGTTTAAGTAGTTCTAAGTTCTAGGGGACTGATGACCTTAGAAGTTAAGTCCCATAGTGCTCAGAGCCATTTGAACCATTTTGAACTGTACGACGTACAGATTTCTCACTTTACTTACAGGGCCTAACATTCTTGCGCAAGGAAATTGTACACCAAAGCTGAAGCCGAGTCTGTTGATAAAATGCCAAAAGGGAGAGGAAATCTAGCACGCAGCTAATGAAATGAATATAACTTTCACGGTCTTACAATAACTAATAACAAAAAATTTTGACTCCTACAAAATTTTGAATATTACACTCACTTAAATTGAAAGCATTACTGATATTTACCAAAAAACGTGAGCAAGCTCCCACATCGGTTTCGGAGTGATGTAGTACGACGAGTTGTACGATTTAAACAAACTAACCAAAACGTATCTTTTAGTTTTAATGTTTTCACGATGTTTAAAGTTTCACCCATGAAAATCATCCTGTTCTTTCCTGATTCCTTGAAGTCACCTGGATTAATGGCGAACAATATATGACAACCATATTTTCTCTGCGTAATGCATGAAACAACTCGTACTTCGTCATGAAATTAGGATAAGCAAACTATCAGACGAGTAACATTCACAGACACATTTATATATAGAAAAATGAAGAAAAAATGGAAATTTTCGCTTCAATACAGGAAGTTCGAGAATGTAACACTGTTGAATAACAAAAAACCGTAAACTATGTCAGAAAAAAAGTTTTCACATTGATTACGTATTACAATGAAAAATAATTAACGAAAAAATTAGGTTCAGTTTACTCTTTGAAAATTACCAAAAGAATTATTTCAAATATTTGGAACAAAGTTACGGTTTAGGCCACGAAATGTGTGGATATTAACACCACAAGGAAAGGGGTGCTTTTATTGACGTCCTTTATATCTCCGACTGAAAGCTTTTTGTGTCGATTTTGAGCGGCAGAGTGTCTGAAATGCCTCCCTTGGCCACCCACGAGAAAACTGCGTGTTCCAAAGCTGGTTGTCGCGATTCTGACCTCCACCGGAGAGGCATCAAAAGAAGCGGTAGCCTTGAGCAGAACTGTGGTGACATTTGGTGTCAGTGGGGCATAATTAACCCACCTTACACCCGGTATGAACTTGGGAGCTGAAGTCTTTTTTTCGCGTGTGACGAGACCTTGCTGTTTGCAGCGTCGTCGAGCCGGAGACTGGTTTCGCAGGGAACACACTTCTGTTGTAGATGGCTTTGAGCCAAATCTCAAACTTATGCGTCGCAGTGAGAGACAATTATGGTGTTTCGAAGAAGTGAGACTTTCTTACGCAGTGTAGTTCACAGCACGTCCTCAGTGTCAAAAATGATTCACTTAGTACACTCTTTGCTCCTGTGTAAGAACAGTGTAACTTTAAAATCACATTTTGAAACATTAATCTATGCTCAGAAGCAGTTCATTAGACTTGTGCTTTAACTTCACGATCCGCGCTATCTATCGTAAGCAGTTCACTTACCAGCTTGCCTCTCCGCTGTTCCAATGTCGTAGCGTTAATATTGTTTCCTACGATAGCAGTTTATAGCGAGGATCACTTTGATATATAGTGTGACAAGTCAAAACATTCGTGAAATCTTCTCGGGTGATCAGCCGAGTAAAGGCGTCGTCTTCTCGCAACGTTTCGAAGGGTTTCGTACCCATCATCTTCGCTTGAAGATGATGGGTACGAAACCCTTCGAAACGTTGCGAGAAGACGACGCCTTTACTCGGCTGATCACCCGAGAAGATTTCACGAATGGAATACGCCGAGAAAGTCTCAAATCACATTTAAGTCAAAACATAACGACCGCTGTTCCCCGCGACGTTGGATGCCGTTGCGGGCACGTGACGCGGTAACAAAAGTATGTCAGCGTAGCAGACAAGGGCGGGGGATCGCCCTAGCGAAGATACAGGCTGCTAATGGGGAAATCTATTGAGATACGCCACTCTGACAGAGGGCAGATAATTATTACGTAGAGTCTGTGAACGAGTATCTCGAAAACGGCGAAGATGGTCGAATGTTTTCGTGCTGCTGGTGTGATCATCTAGGGAAAGAGGTAGGGAGATAGTGAAACTACCGCCAGGCTCTAAGTGCTTGGGCGTCCACGACTCTTCACAGAACGTGGGTTCGTTGGTTGGTTCAAATGGCTCTGAGCACTATGGGACTTAACTTCTGAGGTCATCAGTCCCCTAGAACTTAGAACTACTTAAACCTAACTAACCTAAGGACATCACACACATCCTTGCCCGAGGCAGGATTCGAACCTGCGACCGTAGTGGTCGCGCGGTTCCAGACTGTAGCGCCTAGAACCGCTCGGCCACTCCGCCCGGCGTTGGTTGGTTGATTTGGGGGAAGCGACCAAACAGCGAGGTCATCGGTCCCATCGGATTAGGGAACGATGGGGAAGGAAGTTGGCTGTGCCCCTTCAAAGGAACCATCCCGGCATTTGCCTGAAGCGATTTAGGGAAATCACGGGAAACCTAAATCAGGATGGCTGGACGCGGGTTTGAACCGTCGTCCTCCCGAATGCAAGTCCACAAGTCCAGTTTGCTAACCACTGCGCCACCTCGCTCGGTACAGAACGTTGGGCTCGGAGGCTTGTGTGCTCTGTGAAGTAGGATAGACGGTGATCTGTGGCATCTCTGCCGAAAGAGCACAATGCTGGCGCACACACAAGTGTTTCGGAGCATACCGTTCACCATACTTTGCTGAATATGGAGCTCCGCTGTAGAGCACCCCTACATGTTCACAGGTTGACCTAACGACATCGTCAGTTACTACTGCAGTGGGCACGCGACCGTCGGGATTCAACCATCGACCAACGGAAACGTTTCGGCTCTGCGGGTGAATCACATTTTCGCCACACAAGGTCAATAGTCGTCTTCACAAACGCCGTCATCGAGGTGAACGGCGGCTCGAAACGTGCTGCGTGCCACAAGCGCAGGCTGGTGGGAGCAGTACTGTGCTACGGGAGACCTCGTTCTGCGCTTTCATAGGACCTGTGATAGTAATCGAACACACGCTGACAGCTGCGAACCACCAGCATCTCTTCATGCTGGACGTCTTCCCCGACGGCAATGTCATCTTTCAGCAGTATAACTGTCCGCGTTTCGGAGCCAGAACCGTGCTGTAGTGGTTTGAAGAGCGTTATAGTGAATTCACGATGATGTCTCGGCGACCAAATTCTCTTAATGTAAATCCTATGGAACCCATCTGGGCCACTATCGGGCGCCATCACCGCATACGCAAATCAGCGGTCCCGTTATTTACTCGAATTACATGACTTGTGTGTAGACATCGAATGCCACATGCCTCCACAAACATACCAACAAACTGTCGGATCCCTGATAAGCAGATTTAGTGATGTATTTCGTTTATCTCGTTCCAAAGACGGACAAACAAGCTATTATGTTTTGGCTCATCAGAGTGCGTCCGTTCAGGTCACAATACGTACCGTACACCGAAAACGTTTCTAAACCTGCAGCTGCAAAACAGGCCATTTCCTCGCTTGCCAGTCAACAACAACCAACTTCAGCTACTATTTACACTCACTCTGCTATTAGATTGACATTGCTACCTATCGACACGCTAATAAGCTCTTTCTCTGTTAATATTAACAAAATTACAACTTGTTAAACTGTATCAAACTGACTGCCATTATATACGTTTATGTTTTCAGAAAGAACAAAAAGAATATTGTTCAATACTCAGACGTAACATAAATAAATAGTCCAGTCCATTACATTTCCAGAGTTCTTTTTCTAATACTTAGTGAGTCAATTGAGCTACAGCACGCTATAGTGTTTGTTGCCTCGTTTTAAACCACAGAAAACACAAGCGCCATAGATGTTGATCCGTCGGCAGCAAAGAATCTGAGGCTTCGCAGTCAGTCCAAGGGGTATCGATGTGTCATTATTATCTACGTTGTAGTGACGTCTTTGCGACTTTACAAAAGGACGCGCAGGATTTCGTGAAAGTCTCGGATGAAACGTCTATTTTTGTCAATCAAATTTTTCGCCAAATGAATTCCAAGTGATTCTTTCACTACCGAGTCACAAAAAGGTAAGGTCGACGCTATAATGTCACGTTAATACCTCACAGAGTGACTGGTATCGCTACAACAGATTTATTGGTCTGTAGGAATATGATGTATATATTGTGGTCCCTGCATCTCTTCCGCATTTGTAGGAGTCGTCTGTCCTATGTGGGAAAGGTCATACACGCAGGGTGGGCTTTACAAGATCCCCGATGTTGTAAACAGACAAGAACAACGATCACGGAATAATTTTGAAGCATTTAGGTAATTCTGTACAGTTATAGTTCGCTTACACATGATTTCACATGAGATGAAAACAATTTTAACAGAAATAGGTGAAGTAGAACGAATTTACTTAATTTTTGAAACTATTAAATGCGGGAGACAAATTTTGGCCTCGAATGGTTCAAATGGCTCTGAGCAGTATGGGACTTAACTGCTGAGGTCATCAGTCCCCTAGAACTTAGAACTACTTAAACCTAACTAACCTAAGGACATCACACACATCCATGCGACCGTAGTGGTCGCGCGGTTCCAGACTGTAGCGCCTAGAACCGCTCGGCCAGACCGGCCGGCAGCCTCGAATGATAACGATGCGTGAAATAGGTGGTCTTCGAAAGAAAGCGAAATTTTGTGTATGAAGGTGAAACGAGAACCGACGCGAGAAAAATGCCGCTAATGTGGGTGGGTTTCATGAAATACACAAAACCTCTGGTACTTTTGTTCTGTGATTCATGACCTCATGAAATATTTTCTTTTTCTTGTAGTCGGCAGCGGCCCAGCTGGCTGTGGTTGGCACCACTGGTGTAGCACGTATGCGCCTCATTGAACAGCAAGTTTAAAGAGGGGCTAGTCTGGATAGGAAAACAAAAACACTCTCAGCGACGGCGTTTAAGTGTCCGGTGGTGTATGGACTGGTTGTAGTTCTCGAACAAGAAACCTAATGCAGTGGTTAAAGTAGATAGGTGCACAGGAACTGCAGTGTCGAACCATGACTGTTGGCGGAACTTTAGAGTCACATTGCGTAAGCCATTACGTATTCAGTGCTGCGTACTACCCTCTTATAACGGCATGTTTCGTAAGCGAATCTCTGTGGAAGCGGCGTGTTCAGTACGAGCAGACAAGCGGTATGACATAACTATTCCCTAAAACCTGTAACTTTCCACCTCTAGGCCACAACGCAAAATTAACAGTATTTTAGGATCTGGCTTAGCACAGTAATTCGTCATTGTGCATCCTTCTGCATGTTCTGCTATTCTTTGCACGTTATACAATATTTCTAGAAAATGGAAACTGCTTTATTTTGAGTACCCATGGTCGAAATACCTTAAGTCTACACTTATTTTGCTCTTTACTTGTAAATACTCATAAGACCACTAAATGTTTCTTTCCAAATTAAATTACGCTATGTCTCAAGCATTATTAGGTTACAGTCTTCCACCTACACAAAACTGACTGCTCAAAGCTAACTAACGGCTCTGTCCAGGCTGGCAAATGTCTGAAAACTAAGGACAGTAGGTTGGGTGCACCTCAACATAAATGCTATCTGAACGGTATATCGCACTAACTAATATAAATTTACTATTCTCAAACTAGATTTTTTAGCATTACGTCAATTATACACAATATAAGTTTTACAGGAGAATAAATGATTTTATATCTAAAAATGTTTTAGAATAAGCGTTAAAATTAATGAATTCTCTTTCTTACAATCATATTTAGACTAAAGTTATCATCATCACGGTGGAAACTCCTACTTACATTTGTAAAATTCACGAAGTAGTAAAACATGACAATCTGCTGTTACAAATTTTGCTGAAGTATAAAAATTTATTGTACAATGACCCGCGAGAGAGGCCGCTGTTGAATCTAACTGAACCTCCTGAATCTGAATCATCATTTTCTGGTCTACGAATCATCAGAGTTTACAGCCATTAGGGCTCTCCTTTCTGCGTGCTGCAGTTTTCAGTACACCACTGTGTTATACGATGTATAAAGCAATGTTCTTCAGGCATGCATGCATTTCTGGAAGACTTTACGTAGCATATAACATAACACAGACATTGCAGATACTATTAATAATGTTGATTTGTTGAGTCTACTGACTTTCAGAGAAACTCGAAAATGTTGTAGAAGCTAGTGGTACGGACATTGTCTTTGAGATGCGGTCGTGTTGACTACTGAGTATCTGTCAAGATGTATGAAAGGACTCTTACTTGAAATTAGTGAGTGCATTTGGACTTTGGTCAAAAATGGTTCAAATGGCTCTGAGCACTATGGGACTTAACATCTGTGGTCATCAGTCCCCTAGAACTTAGAACTACTTAAACCTAACTAACCTAAGGACATCACACAACGCCCAGCCATCACGAGGCAGAGAAAATCCCTGACCCCGCCGCGAATCGAACCCGGGAACCCGGACGTGGGAAGCGAGAACGCTACCGCACGACCACGAGCTGCGGGCGGACTTTGGTCACTGGCTAGCAACAAATCGCTAAGTAATTCCATTAGGTGTCACATATTGAAAATTATTCCATTGTTCAGCGGCACCATTCACAACTGACTCTCAGTAGTTCGATGATAATGCTTACGTAATTCGTGACT
Source organism: Schistocerca nitens (assembly GCF_023898315.1). Lineage (NCBI taxonomy): Eukaryota > Metazoa > Arthropoda > Insecta > Orthoptera > Acrididae > Schistocerca > Schistocerca nitens. The sequence continues at coordinate 98,061,982 of NC_064621.1, read as the reverse complement.
TTTTGCGAAACTGTAGGAGTCGTGACCAAGGCGCTATTAACTGGACCTGCCACTTTAACGAACTGTTTGGCAGGTGTCTGTGCGGAATTCTTGTAAAATGTATTTACTGTTACTGAAAAATATCCTTGTGCTAAACATCTGCACATGAGATTTCAGTATGACGAAAGATCTTCAAAGTTTAGACGTAGAGTGGCTCATGGGATAGACCTAATGACTCACGAATGGATCGACAGCTGTGACCATTGTCATTTGGAACCTGTATACACACTGGTTGCCCCTTTACAAAGTTTATGATAACTGTAGAGGGATATATGCTGCCCCCTAAAAGTACAGTAAGACGAATACACTACTCCTTTACGAATTTCACCTTAAATATTTCATAGTCTCAGTGACCATAATGTTTCCGACAGAGGATAAACGCATTCACCATCTATTAAGTTACCCACCTATTCTGATCCACATCCTATTCCACTCGTAAAGACTGCTTGTAAGCCTCCCTATCAAGTCTAACGCCTTAGATTTGGAACTGTGTCAAATGCTTTCCGGAAATCAAGGAGCAGAGAATCAACCTGAGCACTGTTACAGACGGCCTTCTGAGTCTCGGAAAGGAATGGGATGAGCTAAGTCTTTTACAACCGGGGGGTTTCCGGAACGTTGTTGGCATCTACAGAGCAGCTGCCCTGTCTCCTTTGCAATGATAGACGCCAGCATCAAATCGATTCCATAATTCTACAACAAATGACAGTGAGCGATGTAACTGCAGGACTGCGTTTCTGTGCACGTTTCCTGTGAACATTCTGAAAAGCTGTAGTGACATGGCTACAGTTTCTTTTCACTAAAGTAATTCAAGAAGAGGGCCCGCTTTACTACGTAATCTAGTGAGATTTCATAGACAGGGTGGGAAAAATACAATGCATAAAAGAATTAAAATGTCACTTTTTTAGATTCCGTCGTTCCTGACCCCCCCTCACCCCCCCCCCCCCCCCGATCCCCTATTGCCACGTAGAAGTTAGAAATTTGGCTCAAAGGTGCCTACAAACTGTTAAATCCTGCATAGTCGTCGCATATGGTGTGTCACGGAAACCTGCTTCCTCGGATCGCTAGACAACAATTCAAGCAAATCGTATTAATGAGTTTTATTACGAAAAATAAATGACAATACTTAACTTCGAGAATTACATAGATGTGTCGGCCGCTGTGACCGAGCGGTTCTAGGCGCTTCAGTCTGGAACCGCGCTGCTGCTACGGTTGCAGGTTCGAATCCTGTCTCGGGCATCGATGTATGTGTTGTCCTTGGGTTAGTTAGGTTTAAATAGTCCTAAGTCTTCGGGACTGATTATCTCAGATGCTAAGAGCCATTTGAACCATTTTTTTTACATAGATGTGTCGCAAGCAAAGGGCGACATTCGAAATAAACAAGCTTTTTTCAGTATAAAAATTCTGATACAAGCGAAGTAATGAGCTTCGACGCTTCTATGCAAGTCGCTAGCCTTGAGGCTCCTGTTCGACTGGGCCGCGACCACTCGGGCGCGGCGCTTACGTCCTCGTCATATAGGGGCCGCTGCTGTCACCTTGTCGTCCTGGAGAGGGGTCGGTGAGCGTGCAATTGGCTGACGTCTTGTCACAGCCCTCTCTGCTCTATTGTTTCCGACTGGGGTGCCGGCGCTTGAGTTTACGCCGTAACACAAACTTTCTCTATAATGATGCAAAAGCGTGGTCGCCTTCCACGTCACCCTCAGGCTCGGCGAAGATTCGAACAGCAAGTTGTCGACATATGCGGAAAAAGGCCAGAGCTGAGACGTTCATGGGGGATGTAAAGTCCATTAATGGCACATTGACACCAAATTTCAAAACAATTCTCTCCAACGCGACCACTGACGTGTCACACAATGGGAGTATGATCTCCCTCCTTCCCCCTTACCTATATCTCAGCCCATCTATGCCATCTATGGGATAGAGGTCAGAATTGAGATGCCACGGAGTACTAGAGAAGTTTAGTGCCATTCAGATGGAGGGCGTCGAGGGGTTGCATGATCAGGCGCCTAGGAATTTGTAAAGGGTTGCCTGTACACAGGAACATTTTCAAAGTGCTCAATAAAGGCGTGCAGGTGACAGCGAGGGTTTGGCCAAGCTGGGGAGCCTTAGAGGGAGATTGCACTGTTCTGTTTATGTAATTGTCAGCGTCGCGTGACACGTGATCAAGTCACAGGAGAGTGCAAAACAGCAGGGCTAAATAAGCATAAACACCCTTTGCTACTTTGGATAATGTTCAAATGTCGCGTAATGGTTTTGAACGGTCCTTAGTCGATCCACCCTGCATGCCAGAGCAAAAATTGCAGTTGCACTACACTCCAAAGCGGTGAGATCACATTCGATGGGGGTTCAGCCCTCGCTACGTCGTTGAGAAGGAGTGATTCATCATGTGGTGTCAGCAAAAATGGTTCAAATGGCTCTGAGCACAATGGGACTTAACTTCTGAGATCATCAGTCCCCTAGAACTTAGAACTACTTAAACCTAACTGTAATGTTATACGTGCCAGGAAGGAGGGATATATTTGTTACATCCCACTCCTGACACCAATTGTAAAGTTAAGGGACGTTTACGAGGGACTTCTGCAACTGATGTTAATGTATAGGTTGGCAGGGAAGTGGAAGAAGGCTGTTAAATATGCCTCGTGGCGGCAGTGTGCAGGAGGTCGAGCGGTCAGGATTTGATAGTGGGCATCCAGGGCGGCCGTTAAATGAAAAAAAAAATGTTTCAAATGGCTCTGAGCACTGTAGGACTTAACTTCTAAGGTCATAAGTCCCCTAGACTTGGAACTACTTAAACCTAACTAACCTAAGGACATCACACACATCCATGCCCGAGGCAGGATTCGAACCTGCGACCGTAGCAGTCGCGCGGTTAAATGACAAAACAGGAAATTAAGTACAATGAACAGGACATATTTCAATGTACGACGTACAGAGGGCGCGCCTAGGGTCGGAAGTTATCAGGTTTAGGCCAGTCTAGGAAGTCGAATAATTAATTAAAATCGGCAACGGAAGGGGAAGTGGTTCATGTTAAGTTACGTTGGTGGCCGGTCGTGAAAGGCAGAGCCGGAGGCTCTGCGTTCCAAAAAGACGTCTATTCTGCTCGAGGTATGGATTACAAGAGAGTAATGCAAGTGTGGTCTGCTCCGCAGGATGCTCCGGTGTCCACACAGGTGATCGGTATCCCACGCACGCTATTGGCTTGAATTCGCTAGCAGTTGCAGCAGAGGGCTCAGGGCGTCTCCTGTCAGCAGCTTTAACTGGACAGAACCGCCTCGGTTTTGAAAGGCAAGCGACTTGTGTCACGTAGACACGGTGTGAACTACCCTGGGAGAAAACTTGTAAAGATTCCACTGGGCCTTTGAAATAAATTTCTTTAACCAATTCCCTAAAATATTCCTTGACTGGCTGCCATCCTGTACATAAACTAAGGACATCACACACATGCATGCACGAGGCAGGATTCGAACCTGCGACCGTAGCGGTCGCGCGGTTCCAGACGGTAGCGCCTAGAACCGCTAGGCCATCCCGGCCGGCGTGGTGTCAGCAGTGTCATAGGTAGTCAAGAACGTCGTTCTGTCACACATCGCACTGCAAACACTACTTTTAGACAGTAGTATTTAATAGGACAAGAAATGGTTTAAATGGATCTAAGCGCTGAGGTCATGAGTCCCCTAGAACTTAGAACTACTTAAACCTGACTAACCTGTGGACATCACACACATCCATGCCCGAGCCAGGATCCGTACCTCCGACCATTGCAGCAGCGTGATTCCAAACTGAAGCGCCCAGAAATGCTCGACCACAGCGGCCGGCCTAAGTGGACACCCCAAGGGAAGGGGTGGTTTTAGTTATGCTCTTAATGCCACCTCCTGAGACCTCTTCGTCTCGATTCTAAGCGGCGGTGTTTCAAATATCTTCCTCAACCAACCATAAGAAAACGGGGTGATTTCGACGCTGGACTTCCCGGTCCTGATTTTAATTACAGAGCCGTCAAGAGAGGAGGGGAGCCGTGGGTAAGGGGGGGGGGGGCGATTGTGATGACCTCCCCATCATATGACAAGTCCACAGAGGTGTTCGGCAGAACTGTAGTGAGATTTTCTGCCAGTATGACATCAGTAACACACCTTACACGTCACTTGAACTTCTGAGCCCTGGCCTTTTTTTCGCAGGTGTCGACACCTTGGTGTTTAAAACATAGCTGAGCTGGAGGGTAACGTCTCAGAGAATCACACTTTTGCACTGCTACAAGGGGTTGTAGCACCTCTGAGTCAAATTTCATACTTCTGCGTCGCAGTGGGGCAAAATGACGGGGTTTGAAAACAGTGACCCTTTTAATTCACCTGCGCATTGTAAAATTGGCAAGTCCAACTTATGTCGTCTGCCGCTAGTGTGGACGAAGTATGTTGGGTTGCCTATCTTAAGATGCGTGAAATATTTTCTGGGCCAGATTTATTTTGTCCACCATATGTATAACGATATTTTTGGATTAACTTAGTAGCACTTCAAAATTCAATATTAAAACGCGATTTCAGATGTGACAATATTTTGGTAACAGAAGTATAGCACCTTTGGCCACTATTTCTTTCTTTTTGTACAAAATTTCACTCAAATGACCACTTTAGAAAATAATTTTTTCTTGTTGAAGGAGGTGTGTCATGATAGTATGGGTTAAATTTACTCTCTGGATGCGTCGTTTAGATCCGCTGTGTCTCTCGTGATACCCGATTACGAGGTTCAGAATATATTTCTTTGGAATGTACTATTTTGTAAATACAAAATTCAAAAATTTCTTGCCATTAAAGACCAGCTTTCGCCTTCCTTCAATATTTCCTAACATGAAACGAGTGATGATATATATTTCGTAACTAGAATTTCTAGTAATGAAACTGTCACCAGTCATCGTCCTCCTAAACAATCACGAGTTAACAATGAAGTCATCAGAGATAATGGCCCAGAGCGTAACTTAATAACATTTACGGATATCGTAGGCCTTATTGCTTGAAATACTTGTTGGGTTTTCCATTACTGATGCATAAAGATATTTAATGTGAAATACATATTCGAAACAAGTTATTGTAATTTCAGTTTTATTGAAACTGATCGATTTTATGTGGTAATCACGAATGGCCGAGATAAAAACATAGTATACTAGTGACTTGAGGAGTGATTAATGTCAGCGTGAAAAATACTAAGCACGATTAATTGAGAACTGAGATACGACAGTATTCAGAAGGATAGTAAACGGGCACGGAGTGTGAACAGAGGTGGCGACGATTGAACATCCCCCTAACTGTTAATGGCTTCGATGTTGAACGGGAGAAACTCGTTAATCTACTCCTTCTTTGCTTCCATGTTTCATAACAAGCGTATCCGACAACGGTCATCAGTTGATTCCTCAGAATGAGTTTGGGCGCCTGTGGCTGGTGCGTGACCTAGGTGTGTAGAACTAGAACAACCACAGCTGTTTGTTTCTAAGTAAGGCTATCGTCAAGAGTGCAACTGGAAGTAAAAATTATGTGTATTTTGTATTAGTAGCTTGTAATAGTTTTAGGGTTCAGATTATAAAAGTTATCCTACTTTGAAAGGAAAAACATTCCTGCTTTTTTTTTTTCACTCATACCCATTTTCCAGCACGGCAGCTCAGCGTGTTCGGTTAGAGGGGTAGCTGCTCTCTGTAATAAAAAAGTTGAGTGAATGGATGAACGATGAATTTGGACGCCATTGGACGTCCGCGCCGGCCGGAGTGGCCGAGCGGTTCTAGGCGCTACAGTCTGGAACCGCGCGACAGCTACGGTCGCAGGTTCGAATCTTGCCTCGGGCATGGATGTGTGTGATGTCCTTAGGTTAGTTAGGTTTAAGTAGTTCTAAGTTCTAGGGGACTTATGACCTCAGCAGTTGAGTCCCATAGTGCTCAGAGCCATTTGGACGTCCGCTCCGAACATACTGAACAAAATGAGAGCAATAAAAAAAAGTGGATAGCGGTCGAGCTACGTAAGAGAAACGTGTATAACGGTTCGACTCTCGTTCAAACTTAATTTTTGTAGTACGTTTGTCAATTCTGTGATATTTAAAAGATTTGCACCTACACTGTTCATTCTCGCTACATTAGCAACGTCTCGCCATTACGCAGGTTAACTGCCCCATGGGGCCTGCCTCTGTGTTTGCTGCTCGATGTGCAAAGTAGTTGCCGGTACCTTACTAGGCTGCATGTATAATGGATTTCGCAAATCACGACAGGCATACATTTTCAGGAAAATTATATTCGTTTCTTCATTTACTTGTCGACAGCTATAAATATGTTTGTTCTAATAATTAAATTTAATTACAGGTAATAAGTAGTCAAATAACATGAAATTCACTAAAACTTGACGCAAATACACGTGTTTTTTTAAAATTGTATTACCTCTCAAATGTCATATAAATTAAATAATATGACCAGTGATGAATAAAAAAAAGATTAAAAATTGAGTCTGATCGGGAGGCGCACCGTCGCTTCATAGATAGTCGGCCTCAAACGCTTTTTTTTCTTCGTTATTGTTCGTCGCATTTGGACGGGGCGGACATCACAAGACATCCTTGCAAGTTCGTCGTAGATCTTGTCACTCAGTTTTTTTTTTATTACGGAGAGCAACTAGCCCTCTTTTTTTCATTTTGTTCAGTAATGTTCGTTGCATTTGGTCTGGGCGGACAGGACATCCGTTCAAGCTGATCGTTGATTCCTTCAATCAGTTTTTTTTTTTTTTATTATTACAGAAGGCCAGCGCCTCTCTCACCGAACACGCTGAGCTACCGTGCCAGCATACGAAGCTCGAACGCTAACCACTTGACCACCATGGTCTCTAACGACTGGCACTTTTGCACAGATAATTACGCAACACAACAGACGCTTAAAACTTCTCTTACGATTTTCTCGGAATTGCCAGAGTAGTGCACCTTACTACTTTGCACATTACGTTATTTTAATGGCCTACTAAAGGTGTACAAAGTCTGAAGTAAATCTGTGATTTCACCTTCGTGGTCTTCTTTCGTCAGAGGACATGTGACTGCGTTTTTTGTTTCTACATTCGTTACGAAGGTTGGAGAGGTAGTACGATCTATTTTAAATAGCGTTCTAAATTTTTCATTCGATAATTCACTTTCTCTCTTGAAGACCTGCTCAAAAACGTATCATGTAAATATGACGTTACTAAAAACGTAACACAAAACTGACTTTGACTCTCCTGTGCTACACACAGTGCGCCGGGGTGACGGAATTCGCCCACTTGCTGGAGTTGACAATAACCAAAGGGGGGCACAAAGAAAAGGCACGCCTGTAACTCAGTCAGACGTTTTTTGTTGTAGTTTTGTGTGAGTGTGGTGTACACCGACAAAGAGAAGGTAAGGGTGCTGCTCCTCTATGGAGAACGTAAGTTAGCATAACAATAATAATGTTTCCTTAATTACAGTACGGAAGGAGTAGTGTGGTAGTTTCAAGCGGTGTGTTGCGTACATTACAGATAGTCCCTCTCCTCGTGTTTTCATTTATTTACTGCCAACTCCAACAAATGGAGTTATGCATTTAATAACACGTTTACGTGAATGGTACACTTTGACACGTGTCTGAACAGGTCTAGAGGAGTGGCAGTGGATTACCAAATAAAAGATACGGCGAGCTATTAAAAAAAGGACGTAACCTCGTAAAGTACAAAGTTACGAGAAAGGGAATTATGCTGGTTAATGTCTCTCTGGTAGATAAATGACACTTTTTGGTACATTTTCAATTTGCTGCCGGACGCAAAGCTATTTGAGGTGGTCAAGATAAATGAAACACCTAGTTTAAGAATAAAGAAGTCGTTTGAATAGACTCTTCATACTGAAACCTTCTATGTTACAGCGGCTGACATTATTGGAACCTTCTCTTTTGTTCCAGGACTCCGTCTCCAGAAGGCGAGGAGATAGTCTGGGAACCTTTCGACAACAGCAACCTTTACTACTTGCACATTACCGATTCATTTGAACTTAAACAAGATGTTTACAAGGAACGTATGGACTTCTGGCACCAGAACATTCCACTGTAAGGGAATGTGGACGTCTGCATCAGTTATCAGAAAGCCTACTAATTACATTGTTGCTCAAATGTGTGCATTTGTTATTTTGTATAGTGTAGTAATATGAATTATTCATTGAAATACCGGGTGTTTATAAAGTCACAATTTTCCACTTGAACACTGTATTAAAGGCTCTTAACAACGTGAACATAATTCATATACTTCTTGATACAAATTTAGTTCATTTCAATGTGATGACCCTGCAAGGTAAGCGCATGTCCCATCGTTCCTACGTAGCCCAAAGAATGCTTGTTAACACTGCTAGCTTTGTTCTACGCCTTCAAAACTGTGGTTTTCTAGTTGTTGAAGATTATCGTATTTCACTCGATACACCTCGGACTTCATAAATCTCCCAACGAAAATGTCCACTGGAGTCAAATCGGGTGAGCAGTGAGTCCAAAGTCTTGGCAATGTTCGGCCAGTCCATCTCCGAGGAAATGTGGCATTCGGGTGGTAAGGATGTAGGCGGTCAGCAGTGTCAGCTGTTCTTTGTTGTATTGTATACTTTCTTTTATACTGCCTGTAGGAATGTCGGAATCTGTAGCGTTAATACAGAAGTGGTAAGGAACTTGATAAACACCCTGTAGAAGAAAATGAATTTTGAGAAAATCTAGTGTGGAGTATTACAGAGTGAAGAAGAGGTACTTTTATGCAAGAGATTAAGAAATAAATGAACATTATGAATTACTTTACATTCACTTAAGATAGACATTGCTTACTATCCTTGGATTTGCTTTCAGCATTTTTACACTGAAAGGCTAAAGAAACTGATGCATCTGCCTAATATCGCGTAGGGCCCCCGCGAGCACGCAGAAGTGCCGCAACACGACGTGGCATGGACTCAAGTAATGTCTGAATTGGGGGGGAATTGACACCATGAGTCCTGCAGGACAGTCCACAATTCCGTAAGAGTATGAGAGAGTGGAGATCTCTTCTGAAGAGCACATTGCAAGGCGTCCCAGATATGCTCAATGTTGTTCATGTCTGGGGAGTCTGGTGGTCAGCAGATATGTTTAAACTCAGAAGAGTGTTTATGGAGCCACTCTGCAGCAATTATGGAAGTATGGGGTGTCGCATTGTTCTGCTGGAATTGCCCAAGTTCTTCGGAATGCACATCGGACATGAATGCATCCAGATGATCAGGCAGGATGCTTACGTACATGTCACCTGTCGAAGTCGTATCTAGACGTATCAGGGGTCCCATATCCGTCCAACTACACACGCCAGACACCGTTACAGAACCTCCACCAGCTTGACCAGTCCCCAGCCGATATCCACAGTCCATGGATTCATGAGGTTGACTCCGAACCCGTACACGTCCTTCCACTCGATGCAATTTGAAACGAGACTCGTCCGACCAGCCAACATGTTTCCAGTCATCAACAATCAGATGTCGGCGTTGTCGGACCCAGCCGAGATGTAAAGCTTGGTGTTGTACAGTCATCAAAGCTTCACGAGTGGGCTTTCGACTCCGAAAGCCCGTTTCGGTTCGCACGCTGACACTTGTTGATGGGCCAGCTTTAAAATCTGCAGCAGTTTGCGGAAGGGTTGCGCGTCTGTCACGTTGAACGATTCTCTTCAGTCGTCGTTGGTCCCGTTCTTGCAGGATCTTTCTCCGGCCGCAGCAATGTCGGAGATTTGATTTTCTACCGGATTCCTGATATTCACGGTACACTAGTGAAATAGTCGTACGGGAAAAACCGCAATTCATCGCTAACTCGAAGATGCTATGTCTTATCGCTCGTGCGCCGACTGTAACAACACGTTCAAACTCACTTAAATCTTGATAACCTGCCATTGCAGCAGCAGAAACCGATCTAACAACTGCTACAGATACTTGTGTTATATAGACATTGCCGACCGCAGCGCCGTATCTGCCTTTTTACATACCTCTGCAAAATATTAGCATCGCAGTGAGACACGATCCATTGCTATAGTGGCCGTACTCTTACCTACTGACTGCATTAGAATCATAAAACAGTATAATTCAATTCAGTATTTCATTAACTGGTGAGATCAGGTGGTGCAAATCATTAGTCGAAACAATTGCGGATTCTCATCTAGACATAGAATTTATTCCGACATTTCTGCCGTATCTCAGTGGAAACGAACAACAATAAATATCTTACATGTGCTGATGGCGTTCAGCGTAGCATTGTCGGTCTCGCAAATTATGCATGGGAGTGGGAGGAATATTATGTTGCTAATAAAATCCTGATTCACGAGTAACTTTGTGTCATGCCACCCACACAAGACATAATGGCTACAAACTGTAACTATATAAAATGGCTACTGGGGTATGCGTGATTTTGGCGGGAATGAACCGTACATGGTTTCCGTAAGATAATGTAAACGGGAAGAAAAGGGTCAAGCAACCAAAATTACACGATATAACGTACATACAAATTATTAATACGTCCTAACACATTCATCATACTCTTTTCCTTTCATGAAACTTCGCAAGAAAGATCACTATACAGAATCACTGCAGGCAGTGCCATTCAGGGTATTATAAGTCAATGCCATAAACATGTACTCACCATATTCGTTCGTCCCTGGATTGAACGCAAAGTTTCACTCGCATGACCTATTTTGAATTTCCACCAGAACGTTCACAGCACAATGACCGTGCAGCCACCTCTACGTTGGAAGTTGGAAATCAATGTCTTAAGTGTGTACCCATCACGTGGGTCGTTATTGGGTTAACAGCTACATACGCAAGTCCTATTTTTAACAGCCATAGGATGCAGATGGCTTCTTCTCCATGGAGTACTTCACAGGAGGCAGTAGGAAGACAATGACCATTGGACCAAAAAGCAAAATCAAATAATTTTTCACGCAAGATTACTTAAATATTTCACACTTCACTCGAGAACGCCAAACTGAAAACACTGCATGAGATTCCCTATTCTTTGTTACGACTGTTGCGACCACGAGTGACAGAAGCAAAAGGTTGACGCGTAGTCTACAAAGAAAAACCATCAAATACTCAGCAAACAAGTTAACTGAAATGAATAAATGCAAGAGAACTAAAACAAAAATCAGTAAACATCAAATGTGCTGAAGGTACCGCAGGATTAACTTCATATGAATGGACTGAAATCAGCAGCATTCTCTCATTACAAATCTAAGTTCTAACCGGGGATTTTAATTGTAAAATGATTAAAAATCGTGGTTGCAATGTAACCCTGACCACGAAAGTGCCTAAAAATTACGGATTAATAATTTTAGCTATAATATCATTCATCCTTTTGATATTTATCAGACTGCCTGACGGAGACCTGTTTCGAGGCCGACCACCCTCTCAGCAATCCAGAAGACGAGTGACGAAAAATGTAGGAGCGCCGCTAGCGGTCAGTCGGCTCGTTTGACTGAGCTCACTCGAATTTGGTTGGCGCCAAACCTTTGAACTACAGCTGATCTATCCACGAAATCACACGCAAAACAATCATTCACTCCATAGCTGATAGCAGCATAAGAGGAACGGGAAATGGATCTGCACAACAAAGTAGATAAATAAACACAGTGGTGCCCATACCTTGCAAGAGGCTCTCGGTATCACAATAAAATATGAATATGACCAAAGTCATCATTAATAAGAATCACAGCGTGCCTTGAGGTAAAGCAGTGGGAGTAACAACCAGTTCCGCCTTATTGTGTAAACATGTACATATCATTGACATATTAAGCAAACACTCCGTCTTCAGACCACAAGTGGCCCATCGGGACCATCCGACCGCCATGTCATCCTCAGCTGAGGATGCGGATATGAGGGGTGTGTGGTCAGCACACTGCTCTCCCGGTCGTTATGATGGGTTTCTCTGACCGGAGCCGCTACTATTCGATTGGCATCACGAGGCTGAGTGCAACCCTAAAAATGGCAACAACGCATGGCCGCCTGGATGGTCACTCATTCAAGTGCTGGCCACGCCCGACAGCGCTTAACTTCGGTGATCTGACGGGAACCGGTGTATCCACTGCGGCATGACCATTGCCATTTATATATTGGTCTTTCCTAATTCGTCCATCTATAAGATTTTAAAGGATATTGGACGTAAGTAATCACTGCTTATCACACGCCATACCGAATAAAGTTAGCAAAATATGCATTAATTAACTAGTCCCTATACCAGACTGTAATATAATTTGTGACGGACAAAATTAGAGAAATTACAGTTTTAGAAAGACGAGCTTGGGAAACTACAACTGATGTAAGGACCCATTGCAATTCCACATTCTACATGATGAAATTTTTTTTTCAGTTTTATTTCTAAGCCATAGACTCCACCTATGCTGAATGCCTTGGAACTGGAAATGGAATTTGCGTTTGACAGGAGAATTATCCACAGGAGCCTTTATAATAGCAAGAATGGCAGTTACACTACGAAATTATTTTCACCGTCAATATTAGTACGCTCTCTAAAATTACACTGGTACACCAACTTGAAAGCTGCTCTTATGAAGGTATTTGACAGCAGATTTAAAGACGATAGGCAAGAACATTTCATTGTTTTGACAAGGTTTCTTGGACGCAAATCTCAAAAAACGGACACTACCGTGTAAAATCCTCATCGGCAGCTCTGTTCTTGGTGTACTCTGGTCTGATGCAGCTCTCCACGCCAGGCTACGCTGCGCAAGCCTCTTCAGCTCTGAAGAACTGCTGCAGCCTGCAACCTGTCGAAACTGTTTGTTGTACTCATCTCTCGGTCGCCCTCTACAAATTTTACTTCCACAGTCCCTTTCCATACTAAACTGACGATTTCTTTACGTCTCAGAATGCGTCCCATCAATCGATCTCTTCTGCAGTGATGTCAGAAAAGGTATTATCATCGGAATTAGAGCCTAAAATACACCGAGGTGACAAAAGTCATCGCATTACGGAAAATCGACTGTCACGGATTGAACAAGTCGTTGGTAGTATCGAGCCATGCTTTCCATACATCGGTCCATAACTGCGGTGCACAATTTTGTGCACGAACTGACATCTCGATTAGTCTCATAGCTGTTAGATGGGATTCAAGTCAGGCGACCTGGGTGGCCAAATCATACACACCAACTATGCAGGATGTTTTTCAAACGAATCGCTTACAATTGTGACCTAATGACGAACATGAAGTTTATGAATGGCTGCAAATGGTCTCCAAGCAGCCGAATGTAACTATTTCCATCCAATGAAAGGTTCAATTGGACCAGAGAACAGAGTCTATTCCATGTAAACACAGCCCACATCGTTATTTATCCGCCACCAGCTTGCACAGTGCCTTGTTGACGACTTGGATCCATGACTTCGTAGAGTCTGCGCCACACTCGAACCCTACCATTAGCTAATACCAATCGAAATCGGGACGCATCTGACCAGGCCACCATTTTCCAGTAGTGTAAGGTTCAACCGATATGGTCACAAGTCCAGGAGAGCCGCCGCAGGAGACGGTCATCACGTTAGCAAAGACACTCGCGTCGGTCTTTTGCTGCCGTATCCCTTTCTTCGCCGCTCTGTCCTAATGGATATATTCACCGTATGTCCCACATTGACTTCCGCAGTTATTTCACGGGGTGTTGCTTGTCTGTTAACACTGAAAACTTCACTTAACGACCGAGAGCAGCGGCGTTAGCGCAGAAACCGTCGGCCAGTGCGCTATCGTGTTGACAGGTAATAGCTGAAATTTGGTATTCTCGGTACTCGCTTGACACTGTGCATCTCGGAATAGCAAATTCCATCAGGATTTCCGAAATGGAATGCCCGACGATTCTACACTACTGGCCATTAAAATTGCTACATCAAGAAGAAATGCAGATGATAAACGGTTATTCATTGGACAAACATATTATACTAGAACTGACATGTGATTACATTTTCACGCAATTTGGGTGCATAGATGCTGAGAAAGCAGTACCCAGAACAACCACCTCTGGCCGTAATAACGGCCTTCATACGCCTGGGCATTGAGTCAAACAGAGCTTGGATGGCGTGTGCAGGTACAGTTGCCCATGCAGCTTCAACACGATACCACAGTTCATCAAGAGTAGTGACTGGTGTATTGTGACGAGCCAGTTGCTCGGCCACCATTGATCAGACGTTTTCAGTTGGTGGGAGATCTGGAGAATGTGCTGGCCAGGGCAGCACTTGAACATTTTCTGTATCCAGAAAGGCCCGTACAGGACCTGCAACATGCGGTCGTGAATTATCCTGCTGACATGTAGGGTTTCGCAGGGATCGAATGAAGGATGGAGCCACGGGTCGTAACACATCTGAAATGTAACGTCCAGTGTTCAAAGTGCCGTCAATGCGAACGAGAGATGACCGAGACGTGTAACCAATGGCACCCCATACCATCACGTCGGGTGATACGCCAGTATGGCGATGACGAATACACGCTTCCAATGTGCGTTCACCGCTATGTCGCCAAGCACGGATGCGACCATCATGATGCTGTAAACAGAGCCTAGATTCGTCCGGAAATAATGACGTTTTGCCATTCGTGCACCCAGGTTCGTCGTCGAGTACACCATCGCGGGCTCTCCTGTCTGTGATGCAGCGTCAAGGGTAACCGCAGTCATGGTCTCCGAGCTGATATTCCATGCTACTGCAAACGTCATCGAACTGTTCGTGCAGATGGTTGTTGTCTTGCAAACTTCCTCATCTGTTGACTCAGGGATCGAGACGTGGCTGCACGATCCGTTACAGCCATGCGGATAAAATGCCTGTCATCTTGACTGCTAGTGATACGAGGCCATTGGGATCCAGCACGGCGTTCTGTATTACCCTCCTGAAACCACCGATTCCATATTCTGCTAACAGTCTTTGGATCTCGACCAGCGCGAGCAGCAATGTCGGGATACGATAATCCGCAATCGCGATAGGGTACAATCCGACCTTTATCAAAGTGCGAAACGTGATGGTACGCATTTCTCCTCCTTACACGAGGCATCACAACAACGTTTCACCAGGCAACGCCGGTGGTGGTGGTGGTGGTTAGTGTTTAACGTCCCGTCGACAACGAGGTCATTAGAGACGGAGCGCAAGCTCGGGTTGGGGAAGGATTGGGAAGGAAATCGGCCGTGCCCTTTCAAAGGAACCATCCCGGCATTTGCCTGAAACGGGCAACGCCGGTCAACTGCTGTTTGTGTATGAGAAATCGGTTGGAAACTTTCCTCATGTCAGCACGTTGTAGGTGTCATCACGGGCGCCAACCTTGTGTGAATGGTCTGAAAAGCTAATCATTTGCATATCACAGCATCTTCTTCCTGTCGGTTAAATTTCGCGTCTGTAGAACGTCATTTTCGTGGTGTAGCAATTTTAATGGCCAGCAGTCTAGCTCCAACTACCATTTTGCGTTCAAAGTCTGTTAATTAGCTTCGTGCGGCCATAACACGTTGGAAACCCTTTCAAATGAATCCCTTAAGACAGCTCCGCCGGTGCACTACTCTTTTATACCTTGTGTACGCGATACTACTGCCACCTTTATATGTGCTCGGCGCTATCACCTGGCTTTTGTTACCACAGTGTAGAAACAATAACAGATTCTTCAGACATGTGTTCACATCGTACGTCGCTCGCACTGAACCCAATAAAGATAAGACGAACGCCTTGTACTGTGCTGCGAAACATGAGTTGACACAAACCTTCCTTTACTTCTCACCCCCTTCACTTGTTAATCACAAAGCGAATCCTTCAGAGATATTCAGAGCTCTTGAATGAAGCTGTCTGTAAATAAAGGACCACGTGACTCAAATAAAGCAAAATCAAATAATACAGGGTGATTCAACTAACGTGTTCACGTCAAGCATGTCGTAAACCGTTTAAGATGTCGTAATTCTGTTTCCACGTAGATGAATTGCGAGAAAGCCTTCACTAAACGACGCACAATCTCGTGTCATAGCGATATCAATGAAAGAGAGATAGGCATCAATTCAGTTTCTTTCAGAAGAAACTACAATTATTTCTGGTGCTAATAAACACATATCAAAACAAGTTTTGCATCACCTCGGTTCCGACAGTTCCGGAACTTGCACAGAGAATTAGAATAGATATCAACATAAACATCATTTTCGGCCTTTCTATTGCTCATGGAAACCATACATTGCACGTTGTTCCACCATACAGCGAGACCTTCAGAGGTGGTGGCCCAAATTGCTGTACAAGCCGGTACCTCTGATACCCAGTAGCACGTGCTCTTGCATTAATGCATGCCTGTATTCGTCTTATCATACTATCCACTGGTTCATCAAAGTACTGTTGGTCCAGATTGTCCCATTCCTCAACGGCGATTCGGCGTAGATCCCTCAGAGTGATTGGTGGGTCATGTCGTTCATAAACAGTCCTTTTGAATCTATCCCAGGCATGTGCGATAGGGTTCACGTCTGGAGAACATGCTCGCCACTCTAGTCGAGAGATGTCGTTATCATGAAGGAAGTCATTCACAAGATGTGTACGATAGGGGCGCGAATTGTCGTCCATGAAGACGAATGCCTCGTCAATAAGCTGCCGATATGGTTGCACTATCGGTCGGAGGATGGCATTCACGTACCGTACAGCCGTTACGGCGCCCTCCATGACTACCAGCGGCGTACGTCGGCCCCACGTAATGGCACCCCAAAACAGCAGGGAACCTCCACCTTGCTGCACTCACTGGACAGTGTGTCTAAGGCGTGCAGCCTGACCGGGTTGCCTCCAAAAACGTGCCTGACGATTGTCTGGTTGAAGGTATATGCGACACTCATCGGTGAAGAGAACGTGATGTCAATCCTGAGCGATCCATCCGGCATGTTGTTGGGCCCATCTGTACCGCGCTGCTTGGTGTCGTGGTTCCAAAGGTGGACCTCGTCACGGACGTCGGGAGTGAAGTTGCGCATCATGCAGCCTAATGCGCACAGTTTGAGTCTTAACACGACGTCCTGTGTCTGCACGAAAAGCATTATACAACATAGACGGGAATCGGGCACATGAAAACACCCATATTCAGCAACCTGCAGCACAATATTAAGTGTCATGTAGATAATACATCAGAGATTACGAATGCCATAATAGTGGCAGTGAGGAAGCACATTCCTTACGTTGTTCACTTAATGGCGTCCGTACCTTCACTGTCATGTAATGGGTGTAGGAAGTAGCACTTTCTAGAGACTAGGACATAGTGATATTTCCATTTATTCCGTCTATTTAAAAATGAAACGAGTAGTAACACAGAAAGAAATGGTTCAAATGGCTCTGAGCACTATGGGACTCAACATCTTAGGTCATAAGTCCCCTAGAACTTAGAACTACTTAAACCTAACTAACCTAAGGACAGCACACACACCCATGCCCGAGGCAGGATTCGAACCTGCGACCGTAGCAGTCCCGCGGTTCCGGACTGCAGCGCCAGAACCGCTAGACCACCGCGGCCGGCAGCACAGAAAAAGCGCCAACGATACCGACTGTCTTTTGTTGCGAGGGTGCACTGTGAGAAGCTACCGGACTCCTTGCGCTCGATACAGAACTGCGAGAAGTCTCCGGTTTCTTGCCCAAAGGGGCCTCTCCACGTTCAATAATATCGTCAAACCGCCAATACGTTGACCTACTGAAGGCGTTTATTGACACATTGTCAGTAGTAGAAATGTTGACACGTACTATTGATGACCCTCGAAATATTGACCATATTGTCAATACATACCGAATGTATAAGGCAAGTATTGACGGTTGGACAAAAGTCTCCATTAAGATGTTGACAGAGATTCATGACCTAGCCACATGCCATCAGTGTGTACTATTTCTGTTTTCACTTCGCCGTTTGTACATCATACCTCAGATTCAATTTCTAGGAGATCTTTTAACACAAAACGTTTTCAGTGGGCCTACGCAAGTGTAATCATTGTATATACCACTTCAGGATGGTTAACGAAGGATTATCTGACAATGCTTACTTTATTAATTCGAAAATGTAGTGTAGATAGGTGAATTGCATAGCAGTTTGGAAAAAGACATCCACTTCGAAAAATGTGTCATTTGTAATTACTTGCAAGAGGTCTGCAAAAAGCATGCCAGTTTTGCAAAATTATCCCAAAGCGTAATAAAATGTTTTATCTTAATTGCCCGAACATATCCTTGCCAGGCAGATGTAATTACTTCACAGGTTTCCTTAGAATTTTACAAATTGTATTTACTGACATTACGAAACTAAACTTCGAGCATTAGAATGAACCAGCAGTCGATGAAGGGTCTCTTCCTGAGCCTCTTCATCATTTTGTTAACATTTAACTCAATGTACCCACCTCTGCCACCTCAATTCTGGGCGCAAACTGTAAACTGCGTATCAAACGACTGAGGAACTGGGTGCGTGTATAGTGGCAGAAGGTATATTACGTTCATTTCACCTCACATTTCACTACAATTTTTGGTAATTATCCAAGCCCCACACGCATATTCAACACATCTATGTGCGGTATGTCAGTATATACGTCCTTTCCTCCTCTCAACTGATGAGTGAAAAGTATGAATGAGAGGGTACAAGGCAAATTTCATTATCTAGATCTGTGGGAGTAACAGTAGTCTGCTACTGTGGCAGAATAACCAATCATATAAAGCAAGTCCAAGGTAGCAAAGAGGTTTCTGCTCGCCTTGGACGAAGCTCTTGTACAGGTGGGCACCACACAATAGGGAGTTCTCTGGGAACTTGCCGATGAACGGAACACGTGGGTTCCAAAAGGGTCCGCGGTGTTCTGGGAGACGAGAGTCGGGCAACATCGAGTAAGTGTAAGAATGTCTATTCATAGTTGATTTACTATCTTATTTTTGTAGAATTTCAGCTCAAGTCAAAATTAACGTCTTGCTCTCATCACTCATCGCCGGTTGAACGGTTTACGGAATTTTTCTTGCTAATTTCGGAACATTATGAGCTGTTGCATTTGGCCACGCATGCAAGCCATTGTTCTGCTGTGCCTCTATTCAAACATGTGGATTCGCGATGTATCTTCTCAGATCAGTCTGATTTAGTTCGTTGTTGATCTCACGAGTATAGTATGATTGAACAGATTTCTCAAGCTTTGTTCGTTTAGATTTCAGTTCGTAATATAATGTCCACTTGTCTTTGTAGTCTTACCACGTGTTAAGTACGGATCTGAGAGCCTTAAGTTCGCAGATCGTATCCCACAGTAATATGTCCTGTCCAATTTGGTCAGCTGTTCTGAATTTTAGCACTTCTTTTATCCAGAATTTCTGTTTTTGACGACCACGTGTTCGCGGACTGTGAGAGTCGTTACATGTTACAGTTACTGATTCTAGGGGTAAAACTTCCAAATTAGTTTCGGAACCTCTTCCACGGTGCAACAATTAACAGTTTATTCTTATCGGTGCACTCAAGACAAGGGTACGATCGTTTGCCAACCACATGCACACTGGTGAAGTTTTTCTTCATTCGTCACATTTCTTCTGAATATCTGTTACATGTGTATATGTGCGTGAATATCACCATTGAAAGATTCCTCTGATCTTTCCATAATTAATAATCAATGATAAATCGTGCTGGAATATCCAAGACGCAGTTGTAAATGTGACTTCGTAATTCAGGCGAATGTGTTATGAAGAACAGCAACCATCACTCATTTGTTAGTTGTTTAGCTTATTATTTTGTACACCTGTTCTTGACTAAACGTGATATCTTACCACAGCATAAGTTTACTTATTCCCTTCCAAACTTCCATTTTACGTCCTACTGCAATCCGTTGTGCAGTAGGTAAACATGGCCAAATAATTTTTTCAATATCTATTCAACTATCTTAATTGTGCACATCAATCATCGACAGATACCCTTCACCAGGCAGATATGATTGTTTCACAAGTTTCCTGAGAATTTTGCAAATTGTATTTACGGACATACAAAAATTAACTTCGAGCATTAGAATGACCCGGCAGTCGCCAGAAAACTCAAATGTACTTTTAATGTCTAGTCAACTGCAACTGCATCTCTCATTACCGTATTTTGCTTCTCCGTTTTATGTAGTATCAGCATTAAAAACTTGTCGTCCGACGCATGGATCTTCGGCAAACAATTTATGGTATATTTCTGTTCCGTGGTTCTGAATTTCATTCAACAAATTAACTTGTGATCAGTCGATAATTTTTTCAATCATTCTCGAACCCGTTTCCTCTTTTTAGTTATTTTCTGCTTATTGCAAGCTGTACCTAATACAGGGTGGTCCACTGATCGTGACCGGGCCAAATATCTCACGAAATAAGCGTCAAACGAAAAAACTACAAAGAACGAAACTTGTCTAGCTTGAAGGGGGAAACCAGATGGGGCTATGGTTGGCCCGCTAGATGGCGCTGCCATAGGTCAAACGGATATCAACTGCGTTTTTTAAAATAGGAATCGCCATTTTTATTACATAGTACGTAAGGAAATATGAATGTTTTAGTTGGACCACTTTTTTCGCTTTGTGATAGATGGCGCTGTAATAGTCACAGACATATGGCTCACAATTTTAGACGAACAGTTGGTAACAGGTAAGTTTTTTAAATTAAAATACAGAACGTAGGTACGTTTGAACATTTTATTTCGGTTGTTCCAATGTGATACATGTACCTTTGTGAACTTATCATCTCTGAGAATGCATGCTGTTACAGAGTGATTACCTGTAAACACCACATTAATGCAATAAATGCTGAAAATGATGTCTTTCAAACTCAATGCATTTGGCAATACGTGTAATGATATTCCTCTGAACAGGGAGTAGTTCGCTTTCCGTAATGTTCGCACATGCATTGCCAAATCGCTGACGCATATTGTCAGGCGTTGTCGGTGTATCACGATAGCAAATATCCTTCAACTTTCCCCACAGAAAGAAATCCGGGGACGTCAGATCCGGTGAACGTGCGGGCCATGGTATGGGGCTTCGATGACCAATCCACATGCCATGAAATATGCTATTCAATACCGCTTCAACCGCACGCGAGCTATGTGCCGGACATCCATCATGTTGCAAGTACATCGCCATGTGTTATGCAGTGAAACATTTTGTAGTAACATCGGTAGAACATTACGTAGGAAATCAGCATACATTGCACCATTTCGATTGCCATCGATAAAATGGGGGCCAATTATCCTTCCTCCCATAATGCCACACCATACATTAACCCGCCAAGGTCGCTGATGTCCCACTTGTCGCAGCCATCGTGGATTTTCCATTGCCCAATAGTGAATGTTATGCCGGTTTACGTTACCGCTGTTGGTGAATGACGCTTCGTCGCTAAATAGAACGCGTGCAAAAAATCTGTCATCGTCCCGTAATTTCCCTTGTGCCCAGTGGTTCCTAGAAATATGGTATGGGTGCAATCGATGTTGATTTAGCATTCTCAACACCGACTTTTTTGCGATACTCGCGCAATTTGTCTGCTACTGATGTGCGGATTAGCCGCGACAGCAGTTAAAACACCTACTTGGGAATCATCATTTGTTGCAGGTCGTGGTTGACGTTTCACATGTGGCTGAACACTTCCGGTTTCCTTAAATAACGTAACTATCCGGCGAACGGTTCGGACACTTGGATGATGCCGTCCAGGATACCGAGCAGCATACATAGCACACGCCCGTTGGGCGTTTTGATCACAATAGCCATACATCAACACGATATCGACCTTTTCCGCAACTGATAAACGGTCCATTTTAACACGGGTAATGTATCACGAAGCAAATACCGTCCGCACTGGCGGAATGTTACGTGATACCACGTACTTATACGTTTGTGACTGTTACAGCGTCATCTATCACGAAGCGAAAAAAGTGGTCCAACTAAAACATTCATACTACACGAATATGTAATAAAAATAGGGGTTCGTATTTAAAAAAAAAGCAGTTGATATCCGTTTGATCTATGGCAGCGCCATCTAGCGGGCCAACCATAGCGCCATCTGGTTTCCTTCAAGCTAGACGAGTTTCGTTCTTTGTAGTTTTTTCGTTTGATGCTTATTTCGTGAGATATTTGGCCCGGTGACTATCATTGGAACATCCAGTATAATTACAGCACCCGCTTCCTTTTGGGTGTTCGACATCTTGACCTCGCAAAATCCCATTGGCATCTGCCAATTTTTGCCAATTTTTTTGATAGTCTGAGGTATTTTCTATATATTGATTGTTTTCAAAATAGTATTGTCAATAAATACTGAGGGTGTGCAGGGTCTTTAAGAGTGGGGCGGCGATCACTGGACGCCCAGAATAGCACAGGGAGGCGGGCGGGCGGACCCCGGCCTGCTCGCGTCCTTGGCTCCGGAGCTGTCGGCGGCGGCTTGCGCGGGTCGGGCGCTCAGGGGAACCCCCGCGGTGGGCCGATGGGAGTCCGCTGTAGTTGCGCGGCGCCCCGCACGGCGCCGCCACCGCCGCCCCGCCCCTGCTGCGTCGCTATACCAGCGCTGGCCGGCCCCGCGGCAGCCGCTCGGTAGTCGGTAATGCCTGCCCGCGGTCCTTGACTGCCGGCGGTGAGCTGAAAGTGTCTGGCAAGAAAGGAAAGCTCCGTCCGAATCGCCCTCTGGCCGCTCGCGGCAAGTGCCGGCAGCGCCGGACTCCTCTCTGACGCTCAATGCGTCCGGCAGAATGGGAGAATCGATTTCCAGTTCTTAACCGGACGGCGACTCAAAAACTCTCGACGCTCGCTCGGCGCTACACTGTTTCTTTATAACCTGGCATTCGAAAGTGAGATATAAAAATGAGACAAATACAATATCACTCACAAACCAGTAATTTTCTTTTTAGTAATGTCGTTGTTGTTGTGGTCTTCAGTCCTGAGAATGGTTTGATGCAGCTCTCCATTCTATTCTATCCTGTGCAAGCTTCTTCATCTCCCAGTACGTACTGCAACCTAAATCCTTCTGAATCTGCTTGGTGTACTCATCTCTTGGTCTCCCTCTACGATTTTTACCCTCCACGCTGCCCTCCAATGCTAAATTTGTGATCCCTTGATGCCTCAGAACATGTCCTACTAACCGGTCCTTTCTTTTTCTCAAGTTGTGCCACATACTCCCCTTCTCTCCAATTCTATTCAATACTTCATCATTAGCTATGTGATCTACCCATCTAACCTTTAGCATTCTTCTGTAGCACCTCATTTCGAAAGCTTCTATTCTCTTCTTGTCCAAACTATTTATCGTCCATGTTTCACTTCCATACATGGCTACACTCCATACATATATTTTCAGAAACGACTTCCTGACACTTAAATCTATACTCGATGTAAACAAATTTCTCTTCTTCAGAAACGCTTTCCTTGCCATTGCCAGTCTACATTTTATATCTTCTCTACTTCGACCATCATCAGTTATTTTGCTCCCCAAATAGCAAAACTCCTTTACTACTTTAAGTGTCTCCTTTCCTAATCTAATACCCTCAACATCACCCAACTTAATTCGACTACATTCCATTATCCTCGTTTTACTTTTGTTGATGTTCATCTTATATCCTCCTTTCAAGACACTGTCCATTTCGTTCAACTGGTATTCCAAGTCCTTTGCTGTCTCTGACAGAACTGCAAAGTCATCGGCGAACCTCAAAGTTTTTATTTCTTCTCCATGGGTTTTAATACCTACTTCGAATTTTTCTTTTGTTTCCTTTACTGCTTGCTCAATATGCAGATTTAATAACATCGGGGAGAGGCTACAACCTGTCTCACTCCCTTCCCAACCACTGCTTCCCTTTCATTCCCCTCGACTCTTATAACTGCCATCTGCTTTCTGTACAAATTGTAAATAGCCTTTCGCTCCCTATATTCTACCCCTGCTACCTTTAGAATTTGAAAGAGAGTATTCCAGTCAACATTGTCAAAAGCTTTCTCTAAGTCTACAAATGCTAGAAACGAAGGTTTGCCTTTCCGTAATCTTTCTTCTAAGATAAGTCGTAAGGTCAGTATTGCCTCACGTGTTCCAACATTTCTACGGAATCCAAACTGATCTTCCCCGAGGTCGGCTTCTACCAATTTTCCATTCGTCTGTAAAGAATTCGCGTTAGTATTTTGCAGCTGTGACTTATTAAACTGATAGTTTGATAATTTTCACACCTGTCAACACCTGCTTTCTTTGGGATTGGAATTATTATATTCTTCTTGAAGTTTGAGGATATTTCGCCTGTCTCGTTCATCTTGCTCACCAGATGGTAGAGTTTTGTCAGGACTGGCTCTCCCAAGGCCATCAGTAGTTCTAATGGAACAACAATAGATTGTTCAGGACGAATCAAAGAAAGGGGCAACCGAAAAAAAAATTAAGTATTTTTAATAAATTTGATACGTGATTCCTTAATCGTCCCACACTTACACACCATATCTTAAATACCATGAAAGAGGAAGCGGGATGAAATCATGGCTGGTAGTCACAATTTATAATTAAGACAGTTTATTGACATTATACCTAAAAAAAACTGACAAATACAAATTGTGGACGAACCACTAGATAAAACTTTGCAAATATAGTTAGAAACCAACGTACTGAGTACTCTAACAAACAATTCCAAATTAAGAAAATAGGAGAACTTCGAACTCCCATATAGGATTTCCCTCAAAATAGATATAATGAAAACAATTACAGGTAAAGGATGACTTAATAACACTTGAACACTGGTGCCAAGCTAAGATGCCATTACATAACATGATAGAACCACCTAAATAAAAAAAACTATAACAGAAACACTGATCTGTAAAAAATAAATGTTCACGTGCTCAGACGTGGTAGTAAAACATTGCTAGAAAAAGCTGCACAAGGAACTCAACAGATGCTATGCAGTTTAAGGTTTAGCCAGTTGCCAGGCCCTAATATTTAAGGAAACAAATTCAGATACAAACAGGTTACATACAGTATATATATCTACCAGCTTAACCAGCCTTGACGGTAGGAAGATAAATACTAGACTTTCGAAGGAGATATGTGAACAACTCCCAGTATAGGCCAGGTTGTTAGACACAGCCAGGCCTAGACCTAGGATGACATTTCACTCCCCGCCAAGGCGCTGGCACAATTAAAAGTTTCTGCCCGAATCACAAAGACATTCTAATAACTCTGAAACATAGAAACACTCGGCAGATCTTTGACTCCTTACACGTGGACAACTGTATTCATAGAGTGTAGGCTTTAAAAACGGCAACATAAAATCATTTGATTGGAAGAGACGGAAAGCACTAGCAAAAATTCTGTGAAAATTTTCAAATAACGGCCACCATTTACCTAGGCCTACTGAACTCTTTCACACCGTCTTTAAGGTTCGACTATGAAAGTCTCACCATAATAATAAATTTTAAAAACTCTGAGTGCATCGGTGAACAAACACAATTACGACGACTTACTCCATATCACGTACACAATACGAGGGAGCGGGTTCCACAGCTTCACCGCTTCCCTTCAAATTTTGTTCACAGTGATGTCACAGAACTTGTATCTCCAAGCTGCCCATGTCGGCAAAACGCCCAACCAATTTCACACCGCAACGTGTAACTTTCATCACGCTCGTTTGGCAGCCGGTGACACTCGTCACGATATCTCCAGGGTTACCCGTCGAAGGCTAACAACCAACCCGCTTCGCCCGCCAACCCGGAAGATAAAGACACGCGAAAAACAGATAACTTAGCTCAACCACAATCGATCTCAACGATACATGACCAAATAACACTGGCGCCAGCTCACCACGGCTCAAAATTTACTTGTGCCATGTAATAGGAAAAATAATGCGATTTGAGAGTATATAAAGGAATTTCTTGAACATGATATCTTGCAAGTGAGCTCAATTTTTGTGCAGACATTCCTGCAGTCCCTTAGATAGATTGTGCAGTGTTGGAAGTAACATTTAAACAAGAATTTCAGACATTGCTTCTCAGATGTCACCTTTCGACTCTTCTGTTGCAGCAAGTCGACTACGATACACTTTGTGTTCAAGACGAACCCGTAAGAGGAGGTCGCTCATTCACGTATCAGGCCATTTTTTTGGCTATCGAAAGTCGTTTCTCTGAATTATATCCTGCCACGTGTGGCACTGATCAATCAAGGCTCAAACCAGCTGTTGCCAATAGTTTGTGGAAATGTCTGTAGTTCTTGCGATTAACGAAAATTTTGTTTATTTACAAAAAAATGTTCAAATGTGCGTGAAATCTTATGGGACTTAACTGCTAAGGTCATCAGACCCTACGCTTACACACTACTTAACCTAAATTATCCTAAGGACAAACACATACACCCATCCCCGAGGGAGGACTCGAACCTCCGCCGGGGCCAGCCGCGCAGTCCATGACTGCAGCGCCTTGCATCGCTCGGCTAATCCCGCGCGGCGTTTATTTACAAATCCGGTAACATGGAAATGGAATTCTTCCGACAACCACTGACTGTTAACAAACTCATTGCTATCGTTCATGTTTTTAGCTTCAGACAATCTTCGTCGATTTAGGTGACGGCTAAGTTTCAGTCCCCGGGCGATCTGTAACTAGTATCGATGTTAATGTAAGTATTGTACCAAAATTCTACGGAAGGGCTTCTTATGACAACGGCTCGAACAGCTTCCATATTTTCTGTAGTTCGAAACGTTCACAGACGGTCTAGAAGTTTCGTTTTCGTTGCTGAACTTGTCTCCTCAAAACTAACCTCCCACGCGTTAACTGCACGTGCTGATGGAACGTGATCGTGACGTCTTGAACTGAAGATGGTGAAATTCTCTGCGTGTAGACTGCACACTGTCTCTATTTATTGTAAAAACCTTTGATGGCAAAAGCGTGTTGAATACTAATCCAGGTATCCAAGTTAAATAAATAGCAAGATTGCATGATCTAGTTTCCGAATGTTACTCAGCGTTAAAATTTCTCAGGACTATCAACCCAAAATTAAGAATTTTCCGTTTCTGTGCATCACCCTATACAACGAAACCAGTAGCAGTTTAACATATTAACTTAGTACAACGGAGTTTCACCTTTAACGCCTTCTCTTATACATTTGCTTTATTGGTCATGTGTGTGATGTTGCTATAGTCTTCTGGAAAGGAGCAGTGAAATTACGTAACTAGGGATGATCACTGTGCAACGTGATGTAAAATGGTGTAGCTGATAGGATTGTCAAGTACAAAAGGCGTTCAGAAAGTTTTGCACATTCGTTAATTGTGGAGCCAGGTTCCAAAAAGTCATTGAAAATGACACCACACTGATCCCAGAAGAAGGAGGCCTTCACCTTTCTGCTTGCTGTTCCTGAAAGTCTTGGTTTCTTCTTCCGAGGGGAACCCAGATGACGCCACTCCACGGATTGGGTGTTGTTCTCAGGTTCGCACAAAAACAATCATGTTTCATCCTGGGTAATGACGCCGTCAAAACAGTTTCCACTCTTCAGTAAAGGTCTTCATGAGACACTCACACACATTCTTCCTCATAGTTTTCATTTCTCTTGTCAATAATCTAGGCACCCAAAGTGGACAGATTTTTATGTACCTTGTTGACTGTACCAGTGATACCACACAACCCAATGACAGTCATTTCAGCAAGCTGTCGTGTCGTCACACATCTGTCATTGTGGATGATTTGATCAATGGTCTCATCCACATCACTCACTGCCGTCGATGGTCTACCGCATCGTGGTTTGCCAGCAGAGAGAAAAATCACCTTTTTTAAACCTCTGCAACCACCACTGGATGCTGCTGCGATCCACTGTTTCCTCTTCATAAACAGGGAGCAACTTCCTGTGAATCGATGTGGCAGAGTCATCGCCGGTCTTGAACAGGAACTCGATCACCGACCGTTGTCGCAACTTGATACCTACTTCACGGTCCATTACGGCTCACCTGTTAATAAAAGAAAATACTTTTATATACCAACTTATAGCTAAAGGTTCCAGGCATGTTCACAAAAAATTCATTCTCCTCCCGTAAAAAATAAAAAAATTAGGGACGACTGTGTAAAACGTTTTGAACCCCCTTGGCACATCAGCGCTTGACTCTCAAGGAACAGATTAACTCGTAAACGTAACAAAACGGAATGCATAGAATTTATGACGCCGAACACACATAAAACTGAAATTTTACTGTCCGAAGATGGTGAAACTATGGGTGAAGTTTTAAATTGTTAGGATTAAGGTTACAGGGAAGCCTTCATTTCAGGTATCGTGTTCAAGATCTTCTACAGAAAGTAGACTACATCTACATCTACATCTACATCTAGCCTCCAAGTGGTGTACCCCGGGCTAAATACAGATATAGGCTGCTGGACCTCTGGTGGTTGCAAATTACCTTAGGATATCCCAGCTGTTAGAGGATACATAGCAATGAAGCAAAACAGTTCTGCCAAGAACTACCTGACGAAGGACTTAGGGAATACCCTCCGGCTCTTACAGCTAAACATAGAGGGAACAAGCAGAGCAAAAAGTGAGTATCTCACTCAAATATTGATTGAAAACAAGGTGGACGTTGTTCTACTACAGGAAACCCACTGCTCAGACGAAACCCAACTTCATTCCAGGTGTAAGCTCCCTGGCTACACGTTAGCTGCTGCGACATACCATGCAAGTTACGGATCTGCAACATATATCAAGAATGATGTTGAAGAGGTAACAGATGTCCAAACAAAAACGGAAAATAACATCCATACCATCAGGCTGAAAGTCTCCAACACAGAGATTGTGAACATCTATAAGCCCCCAGCACAACCATGGGTAAATGAAGCTGCTCAAAGTATTCCACATCCAGGAATAGTAATTGGAGACTTCAACAGCCATAACACACAATGGGGCTACAGAACCACGAATGAAGATGGTGAGAAAGTATCAGAATGGGCTGAAATGGAACGCCTTTTCTTACTATTTGACGGGAAGGACAAAGGGACATTCCGCTCAGCTAGATGGGCTCAGGACTACACTCCCGATCTCTGTTTCGCTACCACTAACAACAAAGGATTACCCCTGCAGAGCAGCAGGAAGGTGCTCAGTGACTTCCCTAGAAGCCAACACCGACCTCTACTGGTGAAAATTGGACTCGAAGTCCCAGTTGTGAAGTCTATACCAAAGCCACGATGGAACTTCCAAAGAGCCAAATGGGAAAAATTCTCTGAAGAGGTTGATCATATTATTCAGTTTATTCCACCTAAAGTTAGGCACTACGACCGCTTTGTTAGACTAATTCATTCCATTGCCAGAAAATATATTCCAAGAGGCTACAGAGAGAACTACATTCCTGAATGGAGCCCTAGATGTCAAGAATTGTATGACGAATTTAAAACGACTCGAGACACCAAGGTAGCAGATGAATTGATTTCGGCCCTAGATTCAGCTAGGCAAAAGAAATGGATGGAACTAACTGAAAACATGTCTCTCCAACACTCGAGTAAGAAAGCTTGGAATTTATTAAGAAAGCTTGGCACTGCCACAAAAGTTAATATCTTATCAGAAAAAATAAATCCTAACAAAGTAGCAGCCAGGATTGTTAATATAACAAGAACACCAAGCAACAACAACAAACAGAGAGCCAAAGAAATAAAACATGAGCTAAAGTCTAAAATGTCTCAAGCACAGCCTTCCGAATTTGCACAGAAAATCTCAGCAGCCGAAGTTGTTTCAGCCCTAGATACCCTGAAATCTGGCAAAGCGGCTGCTTGTGATGGTATATACCCGGAGTTCCTTCAAAATGCTGGCCAAGTTGCAGTGCAGTGGCTAACTGCACTGTTTAATGAAATTATCGCAACAGGAAGACTGCCAAATCTTTTTAAGAAAACTAAAATAATTGCCATCCTGAAACCGTCAAAATCTGGTAAAAATCCTGAAGACTATAGACCCATTGCACTTCTAAGTGTCTGCTATAAACTGCTGGAGAGAGTACTCTATAATAGAATTGCACCAACTATCCTGAAACACATTCCTGTAGAACAGGCTGGATTCAGGCGAGGCCGCAGTTGTAGCGATCAAGTGCTAGCGTTGGCAACATACATGGAGAAGGGCTTCGAAGACCTGAAGAAAACAATGGCCGTCTTTATTGACCTAACATCAGCATATGATACAGTGTGGTGGAAAGGCATGCTTCTTAAGAATAATTCCATGTAAAAGAATTGCACAACTATTCAATGACATGCTGTCCAACAGGAAACTCCAAGTTCACGTAAAACGTCAAGTAAGCAAGGTATACAATCTAAATGACGGACTACCACAAGGATCAGTATTGGCTCCCATACTTTTCAATTTATATGTCGCTGACATGCCAGAAACGAAAGCAAGAACATTTATCTATGCTGATGACATAGCCTTGGTGACGCAGGCTAACGATTTTACAACTTCAGAAATGACTCTCACTCAGGATCTGCGAATTCTAGATGATTTTTTTAATGGATGACGACTCAAAGTAAACAGAAATAAAACTGAATCCTCAACCTTCCATCTGAGTAATAGGCACGCTCACTATAAACCGCAAATTTCCTTTAGAAATCGGTTGCTGTTATATAACCCATTCCCAACATATCTCGGCGTGACCTTGGATCGTTCGCTAACATATAGAAAACACCTAACTGAAACAGCTTTAAAAATGAGAACTAGAAACAATATATTACACAAACTCTCCGGAACAAGCTGGGGAGCTAAGGCATCAGTACTCAAAACAACTGCCCTCTCACTTGTACACTCTGTTGGGGAATATTGTAGCCCAGTATGGCTGAACAGCGCTCATACAGCCATGGTAGACACGCAGATGAATGTAGCCATGAGAAGCGTATCCGGGACAATAAAATCGACACCCACAGAATGGCTACCTGTTCTGTCTAATATTGCACCACCGAAGTTGCGACGTCAAGCAGCGTTGAAAAAGGAATGGGAGAAATTCTCCAAGAATCCCGAGTTACCGCTACACCAGGACTGTGATGCCACTCAAAGGCAACGTCTTAAGTCCAGGAAACCCTCCCGGAGACTTGGAAAAAGACTTACTTCTGAATGATTCCAACTAGAAACAGCACGGCGGGAAGAATGGTTTGCAGCCAATCCCGATTCTGCAGGTCTCATTGCTGATCCTACACGAGTCCCTCCTGGATTCGACTTACCTAGGAGGTCGTGGACCACCCTAAATCGCATACGCACCAAGCACGGAAGATGCCAGGACTTGAAGCATAAGGGGGAATCGCTGAAAGTGCCAAGTGTGACTGCGGACACCAACGACAAACAATACACCACATAGTCACAGAGTGCCCCCTGCGGAAATATGCTGGAACTCTGACCAGCATACATGAGGTCTCTGAGGAAGCAATCTCCTGGCTGGGTACTTTAGATATTAACCTATAGTTTTTATTACAACTTGAAGCTCTGTTTGTCAATATTACTGTTTATAAAAACCACATTTTCTCTTTTACATGTAATTCATCCTAGTGTTCTTATCCATATGTATATTATTGATTTATCGATCTAATCTAAGACTTTTATTACCACAAATGAATGTAATCTAGTTTATTTGTAGTATATGCATATTGTGTTACCAGTAACATCATTGCTGTTCAATTCAAGTAATGTATCCTTGATGCCAAACGAAATAATAAAAAAAATACAGAAAATGAATACTCCTCCCGTCGCTATAACATTGATCTCATTGTGGAGTTTAACGACGAAGGTTTCTTTATTTTATTTCCCTTCAATTATCTCGTATGGTGTTATATTCTGGGGCAACTTTGTTCCCCGAGCGTAAAATTAGACCACTCTTAGTCCTGATGCTGGCTGTCAGAATGGCTGCTGTGTTAGTTCGCTAGCATCATGTACGCTGTTTAGGTTTCTTTTATTATAAATCCAGCCATGGATCACAAAAAAATTATGAACCAGGTAATTAACTCTGGTCTGCTATGACCATCTTCAGACCTGTGTGTATCCAGCACACTACATGAAACCCGGTTGGTAGATACTCAGAGAGCGCACACGATAAGATTATGATTGGGGAAGGGGCCGTAAACAGTTACTGTGAGTTGCACAATCGAACACACAACTCTATTTTTCTAAGAAATGAACCAGGTAATTAACTTTGGTCTGCTATGATCATCTTCAGACCTGTGTGTATCCAGCACACTACATGAAACCTCGTTGGTAGGTACTCAGAGAGCGCACAGGATACGGTTATGATAGTGGATGGGGCCGTTAACCGTTAGTGTGAGTTGCACAATCAAAACACACAACTTTACTTTTCTAAGAAGCACTCATTTACACATTCCTTTAAGAGATCACAATCAAACAATCCAGCTGAAGGCCTAGTTAAAGAACTTGAAATGCTTTCTGGGCTGAAGGCCCAAAACCACACCAAAAACGAGAACGACTGAAGGCCTGATTTAGAAATGAAAAAAAAAATACAAAATAGAAAGTAGAGTTAAAAAAAACATGCACCTGAAAACAATTACCGACTGTAGGCCTACACTACACGTCTGAAGAACAACTATAATTAAAACACATTAATAAACATTTGTCTCTAACAACGAAATTTCTTTTTAAACTTACAACAGAACGGCCGAAAGCCTAATTAAAGAAATATTAACTTATTGCACGACTGAAGGCCACAAATAAATCTGAAACGATGGCTGAATGCCTGAACAACAAGCCAGACAAACAATTTAAAATAATCCCCTTCCTTCTTATAAAAAAAAATTCCCCTTAAAGAATACACACGGCTGAAGGCCTTATTAAAAGTGGTTCACGTAAATCCTCAGCTGAAGGCCACACAGAACACATCGAACAACTAATGGCTTAGGGCCTGGATTACAAACAGTTTCAGAGAGAATAAATTTTAAGGAAACAATATATTTTTAAATAAAATCAATCTTCCAAATTTTAATTTAACATGGCTGAAGGCCATTGTGTGAAATTTAAAAAAGAATTGAATTAATACACGGCTGAAAGCCTCGCACTACTCTTCAAACTAAAATGAAAATCACAGTCTAAAACAAACAGAACAAGTGGTGCTCAGAAGTGTTCCAAGGGTCGGCCTGAGAGGGTTGCTCAAACGTAAGGTGAGGTGAGGTGAGACAGGCAGCAAGAGTTGATGTTAATTAATTGGATGGCAACCCAAACTAGGGACGGTCCAAGGACCGACTAACAATTTAAACAATTCCCTTCTGTCCGACCAATGGCACAATGATGGAAAATATTGGCTGACGACGAGGATACGAACAGCACTACTCGTACGTCTTCAGAAATGGGCGTCTAAAAACAGCGTAGGGAACAGTAACCACTCTAAGCAAAATATGAACCAAACAACTTAAAAGACTGTCGAACTACACTAACGACCAGGGCAGGTAACTGGGGCGTTAACGGCCACAGGGCAGAACGTACCGCTAGTGCACTTCACTGGCAAGTAACAGTCAATTTAATAATTGAATATTGGAAGCCGGCTGCAAGATTTTGCTGACCCCAACACATACGTCGCTTCTAGCCCGAACGGCCCAGAGAGCAATAACCCGCAAATAAATGAAGAGATATCACAATAGTTGAGGCTTCATAACAGGTTAACTGATCATTCGAGTCCAGGTTCGGTGGGCAACGAACTTTGTCGCTTCACAGCTAGCGCCTCACGATGCGACAGTGCGTGCACGCCACCAGCGGTCCCAGCCTGGCCTTGAGCCGTGGAGACTTCCTTGCTTCTCCGTCCCAATCAACTGGCCACCTGCAGCACGCAGACAGAATTAAAATAACTGCTCAGTAAAAACCACACAAGCTACACACAGTTCCACGAAAACATTTCTACAAACCACTCGAACAAAACTAAAACCAGTGATTGTGGAACAACAAGGACGAATCACAAGTCGACACACACGAAGAACTCAGAAGCGCTCGGCGACCAAATACACGTCTTCCGATGAGACGACCGACCGAACGACCAACCAAGGTCGTCCCTAATCAAGTCATGTGTGTCAGCAACGGTCGGGCGAGGCGTGGCTGTCCAGGCGTCACTGCTGCTCCGTCGCAAGTCAACTCCCAGCACACGACGACCAGGAAATAGTAGCGGTCGCTTCAAATATAGTACGACAGTGCTCTTATGGATAAGCGCTGCTGCTGCCACTCATGGGCAGGCAAGCCAGCAACTTAGTGAAGTCAGTAAATTGAATAAGAAACGCTATGGCAGTACCGCAAAGACAAGATGTCAAGCAATAAACGGCATGAAGATGAGCTGCACATGGCTCACTACATAAAACGTGTCATTGCGTACATACATTGATGCAAAAAAATTCTGAACACCAATTAATGTACAGTAATGAAATTTCGGGAATTCATGTCTCTAGATACCATATGTAAGTGATTAATATTGCCAAATATGAAATTCTGGTACATTAATAACAGGTGTAACAGATAGAATATTCAATGCAAGCGTGCAAACGTGCATACATGGTGTTGCTCAGGCGCCAGATGTTAGTTTTTAGGATGGAATTTCATGCCTCTTGCACTTTGTCGGTCACCACAGGGATGGTTAATGCTGTTTTTGGGTAACACTAGAGTTGTAGTCCGATGATGTCACACATGTGCTCGTCTGGAGACATATCAGGTGATCGAAAAGGCCAAGGCAACATGTTGACACGCCATTGGGTTACAACAGCGGTGAGTGTGCGATCGTTAACCTGTTGGAAAACACGCCCTGGAATGCTCTTCATGAATGGAACACAACTGGTCGAATCACCAGACTGACGTACAAATTTGCCGTTAGGGTGCGTGAAACCACCACGCGAGTGCTCGTGATGTCATATGAAATCCTACACCAGACCATAACTTCAGGTGCACGTCCAACGTGCCTAGCACGCAGATAGGTGGTTACAAGCCGTCAATTGGCGTACTTCTAACCAACACATCGATATCACTGGCACCGAGGCAGAACAAGCTTTCATCAGAAAATGCGACAGACCTCCACCCTGTCGTCCAACGATTTCTCAAAAAAAAAAAAAAAAAAAAAAAGGTTCAAATGGCTGTGAGCACTATGGGACTCAACATCTTAGGTCTAGAACTTAGAACTACTTAAACCTAACTAACCTAAGGACATCACACACACCCATGCCCGAGGCAGGATTCGAACCTGCGACCGTAGCAGTCCCGTGGTTCCGGACCGCAGCGCCAGAACCGCTAGACCACCGCGGCCGGCAACGATTTCTCGCTTGAAACCATTGAAGGAGCAAATGGCGGTGGTTTCGGGTCAGTGAAATGCTCGATATAGGACGTGTGACTCGGAGAGTTCTTGAAGTAACCGCTTTGCAAGAGTTCGTTGTCTCACTGTTGTGCCAACTGCTGCTCAAATTTCTGCTGCAAATGCAGTATGATGGCACAGAGCCACACACCGAACACGACGGTCTTCTCTCTCAGTAGTGCCACGTAGCTGTCCAGAACCTGGTCTTCTCGTGAACGTACATTCGTTTGACGCCCATTGCCAGTAAGTATGCAAAGTGATTACAAGTAGAAGGGTAGCCTTCGTTCTGCATCACTTCTGATATCAAATCAATTATGCAAAGTAATTAATCGACGAATTAATCATCGTCCACCCCCTGATGACGTCATGGGTTTTCAAAAGCCGGCATATGGGTCGTTGTCACCACCATCCCACCCCACCCCTCCCTTCCCCAACCCTCGAAATGGAGGGAAATTTGTATGTTGGCGGGAGGTTCAGAGACCAACTGACATAGTTAACAACAACAACAACAACAACAGCAACAACACCAACACAGGTCATTATTGGCTCTCCCCATTCCCCACTCCCCCTCCCCCCATCCCCCATTCCCCATCTGGAAATTGGTGGGAAAAGGACTCAACATGTGCACGGCTGCTGGATAGGATGGATTTAAGTCTTTATTTTGTACGCAGTGCAGAATACTGTTTTTTTAAACGTATTTGAGTTGCCATTGTTCGCACACTAGAGAGCAGCTCTGTCCAGTTTCGTTAAAAACTGCTGGATTTTCGCTATTAGTGTAGCACTAGAGAGTTGCTCCAGTCAATAGCCCTATATGCGAAGGATGGGTAATAGTAATACAACAGCAACCTATCATTGAAGTACAAGGAAGCAGCCTCTTGCTGATCTACAAGTGAATAGCTTCTGTTGGGAGGAACATAAGGATGGGTAACAATAATATCAGAACAGCAACTCACTGTCCCAATCGTTATTGTGATTTCATTCCCCTGCCCAATATGGGCAGGGGAGGGCTAACAACGCCACAATCCACCGCTCTTCAGCCGAGTGATACAGTTAAAAAAAGAAGAAAACGACACATATAAAGAGTGGTAAAAAAGGGGACATAAGAACATAATAAGTGGGGGTTAAAATAAGCACTTACACTGAGATGTCCATTTTGGGACAGTTAAAAAAGTCCACATAAAGATAAAAAATGCAGTTGGCCATTTGAGCAGCACATGAAATACACTGAAGTCACACGTACAAGTTAAGCTAGCCACAGTATTAAAACACGCCAGAACGACGACACTATTAAACCAATGCATGAGATGGAGCACACACGAGGAAGAATAAAAACAGACAGGAGGGATGTGCCGAGGAAGGGGAGGCCTTATGGGAGGAAAGAGAAGGGAGAGGAGGGGACAATGGGGAAGGTGTGGTGGGAGAGGGTGGGATGGAAAGAAAGAGGGTTGGGCTGCACCAAAAGGCAGGAGATGGGCAGGGTCGGAAGGGAGAGGGAAGGCAAGTCAGGAGGGAGTGCAGAGACAGAGAGCGTGCACTGGAAAGGGAGGAGGCCTATGAGGAAGGAAAACACCGCTCAGGGGAAGGGAAAAGGATGAGAGAGGGAGCCCTGAGGAGGGGGGATGGTGAGGTTAGACTTGGTAGGAGGGATAGATAACAGGGCATAGCTCATCATCCAGGAGGGGTAGGCACTGGAATGTTTGTTGGTAAAGGAAGTGGAGGACGTGGAGATGTAGAGACGGCAGGACACAACAGTAAAGGCATGACAATGGGCTGGGGGTAGAGAGGGTAGGAGACACCAGTGGGTGGGGGATTGAGTCTGCAGACGATCTACAGGGCGCAGATTTATTTGAGCAAAAGGAGAAAAAGGGAAGGGGATGAGATCATAGAGAATCCATGTGTGGGACAGGAGGTGGGTACAGAGACCGAGGTGGAGTGCATGGTGTTTGAGGATTTTGTGGACTTTATAGACTCTGGGTGAGGTGTAAATCCAGGTGACACTAGGATAACATAGGATGGGATGGATCAAGGATTTGGAGGTGTGAAGCATGGTGGAAGTATGCAGTCCCCATGTCTGGCCGGACATGAGTTTCAGGAGGTGGAGTCTATTGTGGGCTTTGTGTAGGACTGTAAAGAGGTGGGGAGTCCAGGTGATATGACAGCTGAGGTAAGGCCAAGCTGTTTCAGGGTAGGAGTGAGAGGGATAGGACCACCATAAATGGCAAGGTAAAAGTCGTTGAGCTGGAAGGGGGGAGTGATATGACCTATGATGATTGACTGGATCGTGGAAGGGTTGATACAAAGGAGCCACTGGTTGCACCAAGCAGTGACCTGGTTGAGGTGGGTTTGATGGGTACATCAGGATCATTGAAGGGTAGGACAGAGGGTCAGGAAGGCGATGTCATTAGCAAACTGGAGGAGGTGGAGGGGAAGGTTTGGGCATATCTGAAGTATACAGGAGATAGAGAAGAGTGGAAGGAATGAAGCCTTGGGCCATGCCAATGGTGGTATAGAACTCACAGTAGTTGGTATTGTGGATAGTGATATGAGAGGGCCGACAGGTGAGGAAGGACGCAAGGAGTTGGGCATAGGTCTGGAGTTTAAAGATGAGCCCAGGATGCCAGACATGGTCATAGACGCTCTGGAGGTCAATGGAAACAAAGATAGCTAAAAGACAGGAGTTAAGCTGGAGGGAAAGAAGGTTGGTAAAGGTTAAGGAGCTGGTCATCGACTGAGGAGGGGTAAGGGGAAGGAGATGGTGCTGGTTAAGGTGGTGATGAATATGTCAGGAGAGAACACAGAGGTGAGGCAGATTAGGAAGAGGGATCAGAGATGATTTGTTGGGTTTAGGGGGAGGATGTTGGACAGCAGGATGTCGGAAGTCTTCCACAGCTCAGGGTAAAAGCTGGTGGGGAGGATGACATTGTACAAAGTGATGAATGGTGGGCTCCATGCGGTTCCCAAGTTGTGCAGCGACCGTAAACCATAAAATTTCCAAATAAGCAGCAACCAGTCGCAAAATCATGTTTTATTTATTCACTTTTGCAAATCGATTTCGACTGATTAACAGCCATCATCGGCGCTTTCAACGAATATGTGCCCTGAGTAGTAAAACTGTCTTCAATGTAGCAAAGACAGTCAGGAAGGAGGGCGGAGATTCCTTGTGGTGGCAGTAGGTGACACTGTTGTGACCGGAGGGGGAGTGTTGGGTTTCGTGTGGGATATGAGTTCGATTGATGTCATGTCAGGAAGTCGTTTCTGAAAGTATTTGTATGGAGTGTAGCCATGTATGGAAGTGAAACATGGAAGATAACTAGTTTGGACAAGAAGAGAATAGAAGCTTTCGAAATGTGGTGCTACAGAAGAATGCTGAAGATTAGATGGGTAGATCACATAACTAATGAAGAGGTGTTGAATAGGATTGGGGAGAAGTTTGTGCCACAACTTGACTAGAAGAAGGGATCGGTTGGTAGGACATGTTTTGAGGCATCAAGGGATCACAAATTTAGCATTGGAGGGCAGCGTGGAGGGTAAAAATCTTAGAGGGAGACCAAGAGATGAATACACTAAGCAGATTCAGAAGGATGTAGGTTGCAATAGGTACTGGGAGATGAAGAAGCTTGCACAGGATAGAGTAGCATGGAGAGCTGCATCAAACCAGTCTCAGGACTGAAGACCACAACAACAACAACTGTAGAGGAAGTGTTTAAATGTGAGGGGTATAACGGATCCAAGTACAGGGAACTGGAGCAAGTGGCAGGATGGAGGTATAAGGGTGTTCAAGGACTGTGGGGAAGAGGAAGTAATCAAAGTGGGGATCGTCAGGAATGGAGAAGACCTCAGAGAGGTGGGATGCAAAATGGTTTAGCCTTACTAAGGTAGTCAGGTAGTTGTCGTGGATAATGTGGGTGTCTACTAGTAAGGTTGTAGAAGGCAGACCAGTAGTTCGAGGAGTTGACAGGGAGGGCAGAGTCATGTACATGACTGGCGCCAGTCCCGGCGTTTCTTCACTGTTGAGAGGTTACGGATGTGTTGTTGTGATTTTCAGTGGGTGAGGAGTGTTTCCCGGTCACAGGTGCAGAGGAAGGAGCAATAGAGCCTGCAGGATTCATGGAGAAGAAGAATGGCCTGTGAAGGAGGAGTATGGTGGTGAGTGTGGATAAGTTTGGTAGGTTCATGGGCTTCCAGGGCGTCAGTGAGGTTCTTCTGGAGGAAGAACATGGCATGGGTGATATCAGCAGGCTGGTGAAAGGTAAGTGAGCGGCTGTCGACGTGTAAGGTTAGGCATCCAAGTCGTCTCAGTCGTGGATGGACTTCAGAGGGGCAGTAGGGAGGAAGGTCGCTGTGGAGGGTAGCGAAGAACTGCTGCGACCCTCGAAGGGTGGCAGGGTCGCAGGTGTGGATGTTGATGTCTGCGGCAATCATGCAGGTGAAGAAGATGTGGACAACATGGGAAATGAAGCCATAGGGGAGAGGAGCTGCATGAGGGACATAGATAGTGACACAGGTGCTGGTGAGAGAGGGGAAAAAGACGCAGAGAAGGTGTTCCGTTGGATCATTAGCAGTGGTTGGGGTGGGACAGGGATATGCTTGAGGTGGCCAACAGCAGCCCAACCTTGTGTGAGGGGAAGAGGGTTGTCGATGTGGTGAAGGAGATAGGGTGAGGAGCTGACAATATGGTGACATTGGAGGAAGGTTTCATTAAGGGTGAAGGAGTTGATCTGGTGCTAAGACAGAGAGCGAATGTGTAGGTATACAAGATGATACTGTTGGTGTCCGAGGGGGGCATGGGGGAAGGCAGCAGAGGGAGAAAGAGAGACACTTAAACGAGGATGTTGTGGTGGGTGAAGTGGGTGAAGGTGAAGTGGGCCTGGTCGTGGGAGTATGTGGCATAGGTATTCAAATGGAAGATGGAGCAGGTGGCAAGGGAGATCTGGTGGAGAGTGAGGGGGCGTTGGGAGGGATGGATATTCTGGAGGACAGTGGTCATGAAACAGATGATGTCTTCGGTCATAGGAGGTGGGCGGAGGGACTGATCGATGCAGGAAACAGGAATGGTAAGCTTGGGGGTGATGGGATGGGGTTTGGCCTTGCATTTGGAGGAATAGGTGGGGTGGGGTTCGTTTCAGGTGCTCCTACTCCCAGGTCTCCCTGATTGAGTAGGTGATCTGTGGAGGAGGCAGACTCTGTGAACAATCAGGAGAGTAGGGCCAGAGTTGTTACAGATGTGTCGGGCTGAGTTTCTGGTGAGGGGTGGGCATTCAATTCTGCCACCTCTGGAAATATAGGGATGAGCCTTGTGATCATGGTGGTGAGGGTTGGCAAATGGTGAGAGGGTTGGGGCTGACATGGAGAGGAGGAGGTAAGGAAAAGTGTGAAAGACACATGTGAGCCAAAGGTGATATGGGGAAGTTTCTGGAGAAGGTCAATGTGGAAAGGGGGAGAGGGGGATTTGATAAGGATGGATATGAGGAAGGAGCTGAGTTATGGGTGTACTGTGAATGTACTTGCAGATTTCTAGCATGAAGGTGTGGGCATTAAGGAATTTGGGATAGGGTTTGAAAAGGACGAATGTATGGAGGCTGGGGGCTGAGTATACCAGAGGAGGGATTGTATACATGGGGGGATTGGAAGGAAGAGGTGGTTTCTTGGAGGACGGATTGAAGGTGAGGTTGGCATTTACTCATTTGGTTT
Source organism: Schistocerca nitens (assembly GCF_023898315.1). NCBI lineage: Eukaryota > Metazoa > Arthropoda > Insecta > Orthoptera > Acrididae > Schistocerca > Schistocerca nitens. The sequence goes on along the minus strand of NC_064621.1, from coordinate 98,021,082 downwards.
TTTTGGCAGGGGTGGCCTGGGAGAATGGTGAGGGACTGGTTAGAGTGGGAGTTGCCGGGAGGCAGGCCTCTAGTGTGACGTAGAGGCACTTTCAAGGGAGGATGGGTGCTCTGTGGTCGTGACTGTGGGTGGGAAGAGCAGCAGCTGTCATAGCAGGCGAGTGGGGAGTGGGGAAAGTCATCACAAGAGGTGGTAGCTGAGGGAATGAGGGCAAGAGCATGAGTGGGAGCAAGGGGAGGAGCAGAAGCAGGACAGTATACAGGTGGGGATACAGGTGAGGGTAGGGGATGGAAGGGGGGAGCAAAGGGAGGAGGCCTGGGGGAGGCACTCTGGGAGGTGGTTAGGGGGCCACGCAGGATTAGCCAAGCGGTCTAAGGCACTGCAATCATGGACTGAGCGGCTGATCCCGGCGGAGATTCGAGTCCTCCCTCAGGCATGGGTGTGTGTGTATTTGTCCTTAGGATAATTAAGGTTAAGTAATGTGTAAGTTTAGGGACTGATGACCTTAGCAGTTAAGTCCCACAAGATTTCACACTCAGGTGATTGGGGGGTGGGGTGTGGGAAGAGGAATTATAGATGATTGTGGTGGTGGGAATGTCCATGACGGACCACATGGTCTGCTAGCAACAAGTGTCAATGTGAGATGGAGACAGGACGACGACGACAACGATAGCGATGGCGGCGGCGACGGCGGCGGTCTGGCAGCATCGGCAGCAGCAGTGGCAGCAGACAGTGACAGATGGCAGCAGACAGTAATGGGGAGTGGCTTGCCATTGAGAGCAGCCCAGGTAGGGAAGTTGTGGGACTCCAACAAACAGGATGACCAGTGCAAGTGTTTTTTGCTTTATTGTAATTTCATACCCTTACCCCATATGGGCAGGGGAGGGCTGGCAGTGGCACAGTCCAGCGCTCTTCAGCCAAATGCCTTTAACAAAAAATACAAGAGGAACTCTTACATGAAAAAGAGGTAAAAAGGGGAACATAAAAATACAATAAATGGAGATGATGGGGACAATTAAAAAGTCGACATAAAAGATCACAGTTGGCAATTCGTTGTGCACTTAAAATCACTAGAGTCAAACACAAGGTCAATATCAGTCACAGTATAAAATTCACACAGAGGGAGACAGTTAAAAAACAAAACCGTTGAAAACGACGAAACACTTACAAAGAATAAAAAAACACCGGTAGGGACCTGCTGAGGGGCTGGAGGTCAGAGAGGAGGGAAAAAGAAGGGAGGAGAGATGGGGGGCGGGAGAAAAAGGGGTGGCAGGGGGCGCACCAAGAGGTAGGAGACAGGCAGGGTGGGAGGGGAAGAGGGAAGACATGGCAGGAAAGAGTGCAGAGACACAAAATTGGAGTATGGGAGAGGGAGGGTGTGTAGGAGGGTGAAAGGCACTCAGGGGAAGGGAGGGGGAGGAGAGGGAGCCCTGAGAAGGAGGAGGAGGGAGGAGGAAGGTGGGATTAGAGTTGGTAGAAGGGGTGATGTCAATGCGAAGCTCATCATCTGGGAGGGGTAGGTGCTGGAAATTGCGTTGGGAAAGGAGGTGGAGGGTGTGGAGAGAGGACAGGACACTACAGTAAAGGCGCAGCAACGAGCTCAGGGTGGATAGGAAGGGGGACACCAGGGGGTGGGGGGGATCGAGTCAGTGGACGGATATGTTCAAGGAAAAGGAGAAGGTCGGGGAAGGAGATGAGCTCGTAGAGCATGTGCGTGGGGGATGGAAGGCTTGGCAGAGTGCATAGTGTTCTAGGATTTGGAGGGTGATATAGAACCTGGGAGGGGTGGAAATCGGAGTGACACTAGCATAACAAAGGATGAGGCGGATCAAAGATTTATAGGTGTGAAGGATGGTGGAAGGATGCCGTCTCTATTTGCGGTGAAACAGGAGTTGGAGTCTGTTGTGGGCTTTGTGTTGGATGGTAAGGTGAGGTGAGGTGAGGTGAGGTGAGGTGAGGTGACGGTCAAGGATGAGGCCAAGGTATTTGAGGGTAGGAGTGAGGTGGATAGAATGGCTATAAATGGTGAGGTAGAGATCACAGAGATGGAAGGAGCAGTTGGTGCGGCCTATGATGATCGCCTGGGTCGTTGAGGGGTTGATATGAAGGAACTACTGGTTGCGCCAAATGGTGAACTGGTCAAGGTAGGTTTGGAGGGTCCGTTGGAACCGCTGAAGTGCAGGATGAAGGGCTAGGAAGGCAGTGTGGTCAGCAAATTGGAGGAGGTGATCAGGCATGGGAGGTTTGGGCAATCAGCCGTGTACAGAAGATAGAGAGTGGAAAGGACAGAGACTTCGGGCACGCTGGTAGAGGGAGAGAAGGTGCGGGAGTTGGAATTGTGGATAGTGACAGAGGAGGGGCGACAGGAAGGAAGCAATGGGATGGTCGAGATTGAGAGGGAAAGCATAGGTTTGGAGTTTGAAGATCAGCCCTGGATGCCAGACACGGTTGCAGGCATTCTAAAGGTCAAGGGAAACAAAAATAGGGGAGGGAAAGAAGATTGGTAAGGTTAAGGTGCTGGTCATCGGCTGAGAAGGAAGGCCAGAAGCCACACTGGGTAAGGGGAAGAAGGTGGTGCTGCTGAAGGTGGTGGTGAATACAGTGGGAGAGGATGGTCTCGAATACCTTACTGAATAAGGGGGTGAGGCAGATGGGACGATAGGAAGAGGTATCAGAGGGGGGTTTGTTGGGTTTAGGAAACAGCAGGACATGGGAAGTCTTAGACAGGTCGGGGTAAAAGCCAGAGGAAAGGAGGACATTGTACAGGGTAGCAAGGATGGTCAAGAAGGATGGGGGGGGGGGGAGATTTCTTCAGGTGGCGGTAAGTGACGCCATCGTGACCAGGGGCGGTGTTGCGTTTGGAGCGGAGGATGAGTGTGATGTCATGTACAGTGATGGGAGTGTTGATGTCTGAGTGGGGAAACTGATCCAAGTACTGGAAGCTAGGGGTGAGTGGTGGGATAGAGGTATCAGTGCGGTCAAGGATGGTGGGAAAGAGGAAGTAATCAAAATTGGGATTGTCAGGAATGGAGAAAACCTCATAGAGGTGGAAAGCAAAATGCTCAGCCTTATTGAGGTTGTCAGGGAAGAGGCGATCGTCGTGGAGGATAGAGTAATGACCAGTACTTGGAGGAGATGACAGTGCATTTTTTTTTTTTTTTTTTTGACAGTGCATACGGTTTTCCGCGGGCTGCGGGCTGGCAACAGCACAATGCGCTTCTCTACAGCCTACAGAAAAGTTAAAAAACAGAATTAGGAGGTATAATAAAAAAAACAGGTGATTCAATGGTGACTGTTACAAACTGAAACAAAGCGAAACAAATTTCGAAAAAAATATATATACAAAAGGTCGGTGATGCTGATTGAAAGACTTAGTAAGTAGACAGGCACAATTGAAAAACACGGCGACAGTCTGGTTTCTATTCGCAGCAGTTAAAAACACACCAAGCGACAGTATGGTGGCTGGTCGCAACACTGACAGGGGAGTGCGTGTGCAACGCACTGCTGCTATATGCAGGACTTTTGTAGAAACATGATTTGGGAATGAAATACATTTATATCTGCTTATGGGCCACAAGTCTTATCCTAGTTGACAGAAACATGGGAAATATATCGTACGATATCTTTTACAAACGTAGTTCTTATTATCGTACCTGAACACGGTGTCTGAAAAGAGAAAAGTAAACAGTAACCTCCAGTCTAGTCCATCACCATCTGCTGAGCTTGTTGTGTACCTGAAGAGTCGGCCAGCTGGGAAACCGTCACTCGCACAGCCTTAACTCTCAAATTCTTGTCGCCGCCTGGCCCTCCCGTGCCGCCCCATCCGCTGACCGTGGCACAATGCGGTACAACTGAGACTATCTGCAGCTCCGCCCCTCACACAGAAAACTCAGTTTTAAAAAATGCGCAACGGGGATGTTCTTTTGTCAATACATCTCGAATTTCTCATGCGAAATGTATATTTCTCCCTTTCATACTAGTTATTTTCAAAGATAGAAGAAAAGACCACACATGCGTTTTCACATCACTGGAGTATTGTTACTTACAACACTATGGCATAGGCTATATTTTCTCTAAGTAAAAATTTTCTTTTCTTATGTGCCATGTCTTGCATCACAGGATTGGAATATTAAACTCATTTGTGGCCCATGCTCTAACCCTGTCGCAGGATGCCTCCTCACTTTTGAAGTCTCTTAAAGTAAACAAATGTCTCGACACATACAAAGTCCCTCCAGATTTGCAGCACAGAGTTGTAAATACGAGGTTTACACATCACTTTATAAATTCGGTAATATAGCTGATTTTATTACAATAATTATTTCTTGCTGTGTAGGTAGGAGATTGAAATTCCGTTAAAAGATCTCGTTGTAATGGAGAAACGTCCGATTACCACTCCAACTCTTGAATCATATCCGTCGTACTCTCGCCCTCGCTTCCACCCGCCAGGTGGTACGTCATTGATATAGAACTAATAGGATAATTAATTAAATATTGATATAAGAGTGCTTTTGCATGGTGAGTAACTTTTTCTTGCAATGGGATTGCACTTGCCAGGTGACAGATGCTTCCGTGACGTCTCTGAAGGCTCCCCACAGGCTAGGTAGTCACCTCTCCATCGATACCAAAATGTGTGGTAACAGTCGTCAAATACCTGAAAACTTCCAACGCTAATTGTATTCTGTCTCTCGGTTGTCTTGTCATGCTGGTGGAAGTAAGTCACTTAGAATTCTGATACAATGCTCCTGAGCTAATCCTGCTGAGACCTGTCAGCCTGTGGAGGGCAGTAGAACCTTCCACTCTCTTCTCCACTTCAGTGATGCCTCCACCACTGAATCACATGTGAACAGCTGCCACCAGCTATCGAACCTCCACCCGCTATATCGCTCTCAGCTGAAAACCCGTTGCTCGCCACGCTGGACAGCTTTTAATGATTTCAAACTCGCAAAAGTTCTCCTGTCCTCTTCAGAAGGACTGGACGCTTAAATGTCGCTGGAGCAAATATTAGGATGTTAAACGGTTTACTTCTCCTCCTCCTCCCTCCTACAAATCGAAACGTTCAGAGATGTTTTTCCGAAATATCCCGGAATAAATAACACAGTGAGCAATAACAAAATACCCGTCCACCTACTGTCACATACCAAACGTTTACGAGTCTGCAGATCTTGGTTTCCTTCAGAATATAGACAAATAGAAGCGTTCCTATTGGCTCCCGCCAAGTTAGTGACCAGATGATTCAAGAATTCAGATCGGAATCCCTGGAGGGAAGACGATGTCCTTTTCGAGGAACCGACATTTGAAGCTGACAGCCGTGAACATACATTTCCCATAAAGACCATGAAGATAATAATATGAGAAATTAGCGCTCGTAGAGAGGCTGTATTTGCGAGTGGAATAGGAAAGGGAATGACTAGTAGTGGTACAGGGTACCTTCCGCTACACATTGTACGACGGCTTGCGAGGTAAAGATATAGATGTAAATTTAATCTATCCATTAAGATGTCGGTTCATCCATTTATAGGCACACAAAACTCACGGAAGAATGTTGTATCTTATTTATCGAGAAAACGAAAGACGGAACTTCTGCTGCTGATTGTCTCTCTGCGGGAACCTTCGTATCTATCACAACCAGAAAAATATCACACTAACGTAGAGGAGGGAATTGACAACCATGCAGAGTATACACGGACTGCACAAACAAATTTAGAAGCATAACACCTACAATTCGTCTATATCACATGACGGTCTATAAATATCTCTCTATACATATCCTAAACTCCTTTACCGTGTACCTATGATTACTGCGAGAGATATATGACACTGTAATGGCGTCCGAGTCTTCGTTGACAGCACAATCTCTCTCTCTCTCTCTTTCTCTCTCTCTCTCTGTCTCTCTCTCTCTCTCTCCCTCCCTCCCTCCCCCTCCCCCCCCACCCCCCGTTATTTTTGTAACACACGATGGAGTAAAACTACGAACTATAAAAACTTCGCTAATTTCACCTGGTAGAGAAGTCAATAAGTTTTACCGCATCTGTCCTTTCGGATATACCACGAAAAAAATATGTGCTAACATCGACCATATGTGGTGATCGCATAAATACACATTTACTGGTCCACTGGAGCAGACAACCAATACTCGAAGTCGCTTCCACAGACCTGTTTAAAGTTTTTTCTGCTGTACTGGAGGAAGACCACGTCTGCTATCAGTCACAAGGTGAGGCTTCTTGTGTTATTGTTTCATAAGCAGTTTAATACTTTTTTTAGCTGTAACACATTGAAGCAGTGTATGACTATAGCTCTGTACACACCCATGCATTTTGTCTTTCTACCATGACTTAGAGGTCTGTCTCAGGCTCTCACAGAAATCTGGACATCATATGGTTAAATTATGCTGTTCCTGCAACATACAGCATGGCTGAAATAAAAAACAGAGGAGTGTTTCTAATTGACAAAGATGTGGAAGACATCGCAACTTACGGAAACTGGAAGAGTTTTCGCCATTGTGGAGCATTTCCAAACTGCTCTCAGAAATTTATGACATCTACTATTAATCTCATCTTGCACAGTGATGGTGTAGCAGATGTCTCAGTGTTCTGTTGCGAAGAGACTAAGAGCTATGACTCCTCATATTGCTGCCATGTACTGATCGCTGTTGCTAGCCATCCTGGAAGATGGTCCTCCCACCAAGACTCTCTCCATCTCAAACAAGTGGTGTCAGGCAATCACTACGAGGTGTGGCTAGAAAAAAACCGGACTAGTACTGGTGAAACAATAAAACGAATGCAATTAGGCTGAAAGTCGCGTGGCCTGTCACGTGACTCTCGCTCCGCCTACTGCTCGAGTTTCATCTGCCTCCTGCACTCAGTCTGCCCGTCGCGTCTGTTTTAAGTAGTTGACGTTTTGTCTGTGCGTCGGAAAATGTTGAGTGTACAGAAAGAACAGCGTGTTAACATCAAATTTTGTTTCAAATTAGGAAAATCTGCAAGTGAAACGTTTGTAATGTTACAACAAGTGTACGGCGATGATTGTTTATCGCGAACACAAGTGTTTGACTGGTTTAAACGATTTAAAGATGGCCGCGAAGACACCAGTGATGACACTCGCACTGGCAGACCATTGTCAGCAAAAACTGATGCAAACATTGAAAAAATCGGTAAACTTGTTCGACAAGATCGCCGTTTAACAATCAGAGCAGTGTCTGAGTTAACAGGAGTTGACAAGGAAAGTGTTAGGCAGATTCTTCATGAATGTTTCAACATGAACAAAGTGTGTTCAAAAATGGTTCCGAAGTGTCTCACAATTGAACAGAAGGAACGCCGAAGAATGATTTGTTCTGACATCCTGGAAAACATTGAAAGTGATCCCACCTTCTTACAAAATGTTATTACTTGCGATGAATCGTGTTTTTTTACTTACGATCCCGAAACTAAACGCCAATCGATGCATTGCAAAACTCCTGATTCTCCACGACAAAAAAAAGCACGAATGTCAAAATCGAAATTCAAGGCAATGATGATTGTTTTTTTGGCATCAAAGGGATTGTGCACATTGATTGGGTACCAGAGGGACAAACAGTGAATCAGCATTACTACATTAGCGTCCTGGCTACCCTACGTGAGCGAGTACGGAGAAAACGGAACGATTTGTGGAGAAAAAAGTCATGGATCCTTCACCAAGACAATGCCCCAGCTCACAGTGCGTTGTCAGTGAAGACGTTTTTGGCAAAACACAACATTCCCATATTAGATCATCCACCCTACTCACCTGATTTGGCCCCCTGTGACTTTTTTCTTTTCCCTAAAGTCAAGTCAGCTTTGAAAGGAACTAGATTTGAGACTGTTGATGCAGTAAAAGAAAAAGCGACGGAAGTAATGTATGGACTTACCGAAAATGATCTGCAGCATTGCTATGAACAGTGGAAAATTCGTATGGAGCGATGTAGAGACCGAGGAGGAGAGTACATTGAAGGAGATAACATGAAATTGTAAATAATTGTAAATAAATGTTTTTTCCAGCATCAGTCCGGTTTTTTTCTACCCGCACCTCGTATGTGGTAATCAACAGCAAACCACTGGACGGATGGGATGCAAAAGTCACTCTCGATGTGGGACGATGTACCGTAATAAGCACCACAGTTGATAGTGCGAGCCGGCTGGGGTGTCCGTGCGGTTCTAGGCGCTACAGTCTGGAATCGCGGGACCGCTACGGTCGCAGGTTCGAATCCTGCCTCGGGCATGGATGTGTGTGATGTCCTTAGGTTAGTTAGGTTTAAGTAGTTCTAAGTTCTAGGGGACTGATGACCTCAGATGTTAAGTCCCATAGTGCTCAGAGCCATTTTAAACATTTGATAGTGCGACCAATTTTAGCAATTTTACCAGTTTTTCCGCAATTTCGATACCAACCAGTGACATGGCGGCATGCTTCTCAGTCTCTGTATCATCACTAAATCACACCTCCACTAATTTGCGAGTACCATATACTAGATTGCGAATGTAGATAGATGACTGTGCAGTATGTCCATTCATGGTTGATTCTCAGACACATACACCAAAGAATGCCAGACAGCGTCCTATACCGATGCAGTTAGGATATCTACATGTTTCTAGCACTTCGATCACAGTGTGGAATTTACAGTTGCGATTGGCCATAATTCCCAATGTGGATGAGAGTCACAGAGTATTCTCGCATTCATAGGATAAAGTTGCAGACTGAAAGGTCTCCCCACATTGTCCTTGATCAACCCTCCGGGCAACACTGTCACCCATTTAAATTGCAACTGACCATAAGTAGGAGATTACTACACCCGCAACATTCCAAATATGTAAAGGACTAGACCAACCCAAGTCCGCGACTGCTGTTTAGTAGAGACTGTTCCACACCAGTCTTACTCACAGCACCCATCCAAATGCAAAAGATCTCTCCAGATGCATGCATGTGAAGGAGGTTGGCACCCGTTATCGGTGTATAGTAGATATGAGAGTGTTTTGGTAATATAAAAGGTATAAATAACAGATAGATCATGTGGTACATGGATGATGGAGATCCACAAGGATGGAGGTAGAAGCATTTTACATAAATCAACTGTGTTATCAGTTCTGAAGTATTGTTCTAGTGGGTAGGGTCAGTACAAGAAGAGAGAAATGATTGTGGGACAACACACGCACTCCTATAGCTACAAGGTTCTGCACTTAAACATGCTATAATGTTAAAGGCATGTGGTTTCCAAAATATTAGTCATGCAGAATACAATGCCCTTAATACTCTAGTGCAGGACTTATATGCCCAAGATCTGACATACATCCACGCTCCAAGTCTTCTATCCCACTCACTACAGTGACAAACTTTAAGATCATAAACCTACTTTCTTCTACACAAAATAAAAACAGATTCTTTGTGGCACATGCACAATGTAACATTTTTGACATGTGTAGTGCCTAGTGGTCACAACCAATTGCGGTTCAGAAGTTATGCTATGCTCGCATCAGTCCTATAACATGATCGCCAGCAATAGAAAATGCATCTTATGAGGAAACAGAGAAGTGCATAACAACGGTGTTCGACATGTGAAACTACACATCATGCTGCACTAACTCTATAAACAGGGAAACTGCCAAGCAAATGCACCCACAGTGAAATGATTGTGGAACATAAACACATTTCAAGGGCTACATCGTCCTGCGCTTAAACACGCTATAATACTAGAGCAGTGCGGTTGTTCGATCTGTTAGTCGTGTGGAATGCAACGCTGTTCATATTTCAGTGTCAGATATACACTCCTGGAAATGGAAAAAAGAACACATTGACACCGGTGTGTCAGACCCACCATACTTGCTCCGGACACTGCGAGAGGGCTGTACAAGCAATGATCACACTCACGGCACAGCGGACACACCAGGAACCGCGGTGTTGGCCGTCGAATGGCGCTAGCTGCGCAGCATTTGTGCACCGCCGCCGTCAGTGTCAGCCAGTTTGCCGTGGCATACGGAGCTCCATCGCAGTCTTTAACACTGGTAGCATGCCGCGACAGCGTGGACGTGAACCGTCTGTGCAGTTGACGAACTTTGAGCGAGGGCGTATAGTGGGCATGCGGGAGGCCGGGTGGACGTACCGCCGAATTGCTCAACACGTGGGGCGTGAGGTCTCCACAGTACATCGATGTTGTCGCCAGTGGTCGGCGGAAGGTGCACGTGCCCGTCGACCTGGGACCGGACCGCAGCGACGCACGGATGCACGCCAAGACCGTAGGATCCTACGCAGTGCCGTAGGGGACCGCACCGCCACTTCCCAGCAAATTAGGGACACTGTTGCTCCTGGGGTATCGGCGAGGACCATTCGCAACCGTCTCCATGAAGCTGGGCTACGGTCCCGCACACCGTTAGGCCGTCTTCCGCTCACGCCCCAACATCGTGCAGCCCGCCTCCAGTGGTGTCGCGACAGGCGTGAATGGAGGGACGAATGGAGACGTGTCGTCTTCAGCGATGAGAGTCGCTTCTGCCTTGGTGCCAATGATGGTCGTATGCGTGTTTGGCGCCGTGCAGGTGAGCGCCACGATCAGGACTGCATACGACCGAGGCACACAGGGCCAACACCCGGCATCATGGTGTGGGGAGCGATCTCCTACACAGGTCGTACACCACTGGTGATCGTCGAGGGGACACTGAATAGTGCACGGTACATCCAAACCGTCATCGAACCCATCGTTCTACCATTCCTAGACCGGCAAGGGAACTTGCTGTTCCAACAGGACAATGCACATCTGCATGTATCCCGTGCCACCCAACGTGCTCTAGAAGGTGTAAGTCAACTACCCTGGCCAGCAAGATCTCCGGATCTGTCCCCCATTGAGCATGTTTGGGACTGGATGAAGCGTCGTCTCACGCGGTCTGCACGTCCAGCACGAACGCTGGTCCAACTGAGGCGCCAGGTGGAAATGGCATGGTAAGCCGTTCCACAGGACTACATCCAGCATCTCTACGATCGTCTCCATAGGAGAATAGCAGCCTGCATTGCTGCGAAAGGTGGATATACACTGTACTAGCGCCAACATTGTGCATGCTCTGTTGCCTGTGTCTATGTGCCTGTGGTTCTGTCAGTGTGATCATGTGATGTATCTGACCCCAGGAATGTGTCAATAAAGTTTCCCCTTCCTGGGACAATGAATTCACGGTGTTCTTATTTCAATTTCCAGGAGTGTATTTCCAGCTGAGATGTTGTGATGCATACGCAACTATATGGATGTGGAGAATGGAAGCGCTTGCCACACGAAAACGTAAGTAAATACGAAAATAGGTGCGAAAACATCGCGAAAAACTAAATTACATTCTAGAAGATAGGTAACTCCCAGCAAAAAACTTTCTCATCAACATCGTGTGGTTGCAGAGGACAAGCTACCTGTAGTAATTAACACAAAAGTGACCCAGAAAGTTCAGGCACACCAAATGAAAAGGTATTTACAAAAAGAAATGATCTGTTGCTTGAACTAAAAATGCACATAATTTTATAATCATATGGTTCAAATGGCTCTGAACACTATGCGATTTAACTTCTGAGGTCATCAGTCGCCTAGAACTTAGAACTAATTAAACCTAACTAACCTAAGGACATCACACACATCCATGCCCGAGGCAGGATTCGAACCTGCAACCGTAGCGGTCGCCCGGCTCCAGACTGTAGCGCCTAGAACCGCACGACCACTCCGGCAGGCTAATTTTATAATCATTTAACAAAATGTTCACATAGCAGAATAAATAAACGAACGAAAACCCACTGATGATGGCATGTTTGACGGACCTCACATCCAAAAACTTTTAACTGCAAACACGGCCAATACAAGGAGCTGCATATCAAAAGACCTAAGTCGAAATTCGAGCACTGTAATTTCCAAGCGTTCTAGGCATCCGGAAACCCTATGTTGGTATCTCCATTAAGGTGCGTGTATCAACAGCTTTCACGTCTTGAATGGTCTCGAAAAGCTTTTGTTTCAAAGCGACCAGTGTGTTCTTTTAATAGGGTGACTAATGTTCCGTTTCGTGAGCTTACGTGAACGTATGTGGCACCAGCTCATAGTAACGTATGCGTCCACCCAGATATTCCCTGGTGGTTGCACACGACGCAAAGGCATTATCTGTTGCCTTGCATGTTTCCCAGATCTGAAGCCACTTGACTTTCTCTTTCGGGTGAACTCAGACATGACGTCTATCCACAATTTTCGACAACCCAGGAGGATTTAAAGCATCGCATTGCTGCAGCATGTTAATTGATAACGAAGGAATCTTTTCAATCTGTCCAGAAGTCTCTGCACCAGCATGTATAAACACATGGGTGCAGGAAACGATGTGCATTTCGAACACTTCATGATATAAACAGGATTTTATCGAAATGTTGATGACCACTTTATTTTGTATTTTCCTATTTTTATAGCTTATTTGTACAGTAGAAGCATATATCTCGATATGCACTCTTGTTAACTTTCTGAATGGATCTTCTTAGTTTAGAGTTGTAAGGTTCTTTTATTTAGAACACGACCGGTTTCGGGCTCTTATACGCCCATCTTCACGTCTCGTAACTTGGTGCTGTGACTTGTAACACCTCCGTTTAGTTATCCCGACCTGATCTGATCGAATAGCAGCCCAATAACTATTATTAATGTGACCGTGTACCTAATGGGGCTGGCAATCGGAATTGACTGCTACGGAAGTTGTTACTTCCCAGTTCGTCCTTCTCAATACTGTAATAATGAAATGTCTGGTAACAAGAAAAACACCAACACAGTTTCACTAATTACGAACCTATATTCGTCTCAAAAACACAAAAAGGAGGAGACAGCCACTGCCTTCGTCATACATATCTAATTACGACTAATCTCAGCACAGGCTTCTTCATTTTCCATTATCGTCACACGCTAATCCATCACTGCATCCAAAACTGCAATCCAACACTGCAATCCAAGGTGATGCCGGCGCGGTAGACGCGAAACCAAATATCGGCCCTAGAAATGTAACTAATCACTTTCGTAATAATACTTCTTCACCTTCCCGATATTATTCTAGTACATGGGGGTCTAACCACGGCGATGGCGACTCCCTTCACCGTTAAAGCCTTGCATTTCAACAACTGGCCTCCACACACCTCTACCCGCAACATTACACTGGCTCAACTCCAACCTCGCTCTCGCAACACGACACAATCGATTGTTCGCCCTATCGACCTGTGCCGAGTGCAAACTTATAGTAAGGGCCTACAGACCCCTTACAGACTCTTAGCTCCACGGTGGACGAGTACAAGACGCGGTATGCTACCAGTGAGCGCAAATGCTCGTTGCATGTGATGCAGCAAGGAGGAGAGGAGAGGGTAGGATACTGTTTGAGGAAGTGGGAGGCTTTCCAGTGGGGGCACGTGGGGTTTTTGCAGTTTTGGGTGAGGTGGTCATTGTAGAGGATACAGCTATGGCAGTGGTAGGAGGGGAATGAGAGGAGGCAATAGGGTGGCGATAGTTAAAAATCAGGGCTCCATGAGTGAGGTGGTGATCTATGGAGGAGGCAGACTCTGTGAACAAATGCATCAGGAAGGTAGGGCAGGAATTGTTACAGATATGTCAGGCTGAGTCGATTTCCAGTGCCTGGTGGGCATTCAATTCTGCCAACAGTAGTGGGCAGATGGTTCAAGAACTCAAAAGGGAATCCCTGGAGAAAGACGATGTCCTTTTCGAGGAACACTATTTAGAACCGACATTTAGAGCAGAGCATTTGCGCTTGCTGGTAGCACACCGTGTCTTGTACTCGTCCACCGTGGAGCTCAGAGTCACAGCACCAAGTTACGAGACGTGAAGATGGGCGTATAAGAGCCCGAAACCGGTCGTGTTCTAAATAAAAGAACCTTACAACTGTAGCTGTATTTTCAACCTATGATATATAGGGTGGTTATAATTAAACTGCAGCTAGTAATAGAGCTCCAGTGCGGCCTATAATTCTCGTATGGCAGCGCAACTTGGCAGACATGCGAATGCACTAACGCGGAACCGATTTATGCTAGAAAAATATTTGTTCCAATTTTCGTCACCAGTTGCAAATCTGCCGCTGTGAATGCAAAAAAAGAAAAAAAAAACACGTATAGAACTGTTTCCATGTGTAATGGATTAGGAACGAGACGTGTCTAGAAAAGATGAAACAAGTGAGGAAGGCCATAGTGCCAGATTTGCACCTGGTGACCAAAATTAGAACTAATTTTTTTTCCTTTGGGTACCAGTTGTTAGTTCACGCATTACCGTATTTACCAAGCTTCGCTGCCGTGCAATAATTACAGCCCACGGTGGACCTCTGTGAGTAGCTCCACTTTGATTATAACCACGCGGTACAACTCACTGCCGAGAATGGCAATGACAGCTCTCTCAACTACAGTATTACTGACACAGCGTTATTAACGAATAAAAGGACTAAAGTCGGTACTCACCTTTCACGGAAATAAATATCTACACTAACTGAGTAGTTATTCAGCCAGAACAAATATTTATATTCTTAATTCTCAATACCAACTTTATTGCTTCTTGTTTGAAATGAACTTAAATCATTTTGAAACAGTACGCTCCCCAGTTCAACTGGACAACACTGCAAAAATCTGTTGATTACGGCAGTGTCGTACGTAATCTACCGTTGCGTGGACAGCTTCATTACATAACTTTGTATCATGCTTACTGATTACTGTGTTTAGTATGCCCGAATTACTCTGCATCAGTAATTTTGACAGAACATTCTTAATGTGACAAAACATATTTTGATTACCGTAACACTGAAATGATCTTCAACACAACAGTACAGCGACGTCGCAACAAAGTAATACTTACCCTTACTGATTTATTTTTAGATGAATTAGTCAGATGAGACAAATAAAACTTTCGAAACTATTGAAGTTCATTACTAAACTTTAGAAGGAATGCTGGAATGCTGGGCACCAACCAATCAACACACAGTAATATAGTATAAGGAAATTTGTTTCAATATTTAGTCACAGCATTCAAATTAAATTAAATAATTACTTCCAAACAATACTCGGCTTAAGACTATTTACTGCGAGAACTGGCTGTTCGTTAACATGGGTTTAATTATGAATTTTCCAAAGGAGAAACATTTTCAAGTAAATAGTTCTATTAAGTTACGTTGACTATTAATGATACTCAGTCATGCCAGTAGGAATGTTAGAATCACGAACAAATACCGAATAACAACGACATAGATGAAAAACGTAATCCACCAAACATTATCCAAAATGACACAAAATACTAAATGCTAGAAAAATTAATGTTTACGGAGGAGTTGCTGGGATTTAAAATTTTTATCAATGACCACTCTAGCATCGGTTTTACAGTCTCCTGATGCTGCTGGCGTCGAACATCGTAATCATTTGGAGAAGTTGGTCAACGCCAACAAAGATCCAGAAAAGCTGTATTTCCGAAGTTTGCGACAGCTCATTAATATTGTGCAGGCGCATAAACTGTTGTCACAGTTTCTTCTCTACCCACTGTAAACCCGTGAGCGTCACTTGCGAGAAATCGCGTGCTGTTAACACGCGCCTGTGAAGATGTACGCTAGTGCATTCCGCTGTCGATCGGCCTGCCTCAGAGCTCATACCTGTTGCTTTAACGACGCGCACAGCCGCCGAAGTCCGTGTGCGGCCAGCACGCGCACCCGCATACGCCAAGTTCCAAAGTCAGCGGCAGGAAGAAGAGCCATTCCTGACCTTCATAATTATTTTTGGCTTATAGTATCCCAGAGGTTAAAATAGTTTCACGTTAACATAATGAGCACGGATTTTCTCATAAGAGCATGCACCATTAAAAGTGCACAGGGAACAATCAAAAGTCAGTGCGGCCACATATACAGGAAATGAGTACAGCGCAGCAGATGCACGAGTCCTGCATCGCCGCTCTAGTGGAGGTGGCCTGCCGTTGTCTTCCTTTGAATTGTTATGAAGTGTCAAGCTTGTAGTCTACCTGTGTCGACTGGATGAGTCTGATGAGTGCGTGTACAGTACAGTGTTTGTGCTCTTACAGATGAAGGGAAGGAAGAGGCTGAAAACCGATGGTGAACACAGTCTACACCTCTCCAACACCACAAAGGGCGCCGCCGAGCTTCACGTCCCCATCCGTCGGACCATTCACAGTGTCACATGCTCTGCGGAGAGTTTGGAATTTAATGAAGGAGATCGGTACAAACACTGGTGATCGGGAACTTCACGCAATCAACTCTCTTCCCCTTGGCATTGAAAATTTCCCACCACAAGGATTTTAACCGGCTTACATCCGAGTCGACCACAACCGTAAGTTACCTATCTCGGGTAGGGAAGCAGATAAGGAAACGATGCATCTGACTGTATTACCAAAGAATGTGCATAACTAACACTATGTTGAGGTGTTACGTGATGACCCAGAAATTGCCCTGTCTACTCTCAAAAATGGTTCAAATGGCTCTGAGCCTTATGGGACTCAACATCTGCGGTCATCAGTCCCCTAGAACTTAGAACTACTTAAACCTAACTAACCTAAGGACATCACACACATCCATGCCCGAGGGAGGATTCGAACCTGCGACCGTAGCAGTCACGCAGTTCCAGACTGACGCGCCTAGAACCGCACGGCTACACCGGCCGGCTGTCTACTCTCCTCAACGATTTTTCGATGTTTTGTGACATGCTTATGATATGCTAAATTCATGTATTCAGACAAGTTACAAAAATAGATGTACGTATGTATGTCTGTATGTATGTATACAGGGTGGTCCATTGATAGTGACCGGGCCAAATATCTCACGAAATAAGCATCAAACGAAAAAACTACAAAGAACGAAACTCGTCTAGCTTGAAGGGGGAAACCATATGGCGCTATGGTTGGCCCGCTAGATGGCGCTGCCATAGGTCAAACGGATATCAACTGCGATTTTTAAATAGGAACCCCCATTTTTTATTACATATTCTTGTAGTACGTAAAGAAATATGAATGTTTTAGTTGCACCACTTTTTTCGCTTTGTGATAGATGGCGCTGTAATAGTCACAAACGTATTAGTACGTGGTACCACGTAACATTCCGCCAGGTGGTACTACGTAACATTCTGCCAGGGAGGACGGTATTTGCTTCGTGATACATTACCCGTGTTAAAATGGACCTGATGTCCAGGATAACGAGCAGCATACATAGCACACGCCCGTTGAGTATTTTGTTCACAACAGCCATACATCAATACGATATCGACCTTTTTCGAAATTGGTAAACGGTCCATTTTAACACGGCTAATGTACCACGAAGCAAACACCATCCGCACTGGCGGAATGTTACGTAATACCACGTACTTATCCGATTGTGACTGTTACATCGCCATCTATCATAAAGCCAAAAAAGTGGTCCAACTAAAACATTCATATTTCTTTACCTACTACACGAATATGTAATAAAAATAGGGGTTCCTATTTAAAAAAAAACGCAGTTGATATCCGTTTAACCTACGGCAGCGCCATCTAGCGGGCGAACCATAGCGCCATCTGGTTTCCTCCTTCAAGCTAGACAGGTTTCGTTCTTTGTAGTTTTTTCGTTTGACGCAAATTTCGTGAGATATTTGGCCCGGTCACGATCACTAGATCACCCTGTATATGTATGTATGTAAGTTCCAAATCTCCTCCTAAATCACTGGAATGCTTTCAGCCAGATTTGGTACACATATCATTTACTGCCTGGCAAGAATCACGGTGAGATTAAGGACGACCCACCTATGAAAAGGGTGGGGAGTAGAGGTGGTAAGCGGTCCATTCGAGGCTTGGATTCCCTCACTTCTTCATCGAAGACTTTCACTGCCTGGGTTACTCTCAGAGTGCATCTTCGACGTGGAAGATCCCCGCCATTTCCTTGCCGTGTCGTCTGCTCGCCGTCACTACTGCTCGCCGTCCGGTCCTCCTCGCCGCCGCCGCTGCCGCCGCCGCCGCCGCCTGCCGGTGCTCGCCGCCGCCGCCGTTTGGTCGCTGCCTGCCGTCGCCGTCGCCGCCGCCGCCGCCTGGTCGCCGCCTGCCGGTGCTCGCCGCCGCCGCCGTTCGGTCGCTGCCTGCAACTGCCTGGTCGCCGCCGCCGCCGCCACCTACCGCCGCGCCGCCCTTCTCGCGCGCCACCACCATGTCCCAACCTACCACCACTATCATTTTCACCTCTCCCTCCGCTGCTCCAACCACCATCACATGGAGCTCATCCTCCACCTCACTTCCCGTCCTTCCTTCTCTCCCTGTCCACCCCACCCCTGCGCCACTTTCGGTTGTAACCACCCCCAACTCCTCCTCCCCTATCACTGTCGCCCCATCGACAGCTACTGATTTTTCGCCGCTCCCTGCACCACCTCCGACGGGCTCCAAGCTAGCACGGATTTCGCCTCGACGTTCCACAGTCTCTGTGACACCCACGCCCCCTCAGTCTGCGTCATTCGCTGCTCAGGGTGGTCCTGCCCCCCGCCATCTCCCCCTGCAACCCGTCCCCCTACCCCCTCTACAACCGGTCGTGACCACGAAACTCTCAAAGCGCCCGAATGTTGACCCTTCCCCCGAAAGTCTCCTCCAAAAAAACCCCGTGACCCACCCACCCCCATGGATGCGGCTCCGACCCCCCCCCCCCTGGCCACGCCTGCCACCCAGATCTATGTCCTCTCCAATCCTGACCCTCAATTCCTTGATGCCCGATCCCTCACCCTCGCCATCTGGAAATACTACCCCAATGCCCCCATCTCTCTTCTGATTCCTCGCAAGGTCCTCATTAAATCCCCCAATGCTACCTTCCACACCAATCTCCTCTCCCGCATCCCCTGTATCCAATTTGGCCAACGTGCAACCCTCACCCCCTACCACACCCCGTCCTCTCCCTGTCAACCTCAATCTCCCCGACGTCCGCCGACCTTCACCGCTGTGATCACGAAGCTTAGCCCCGTGATCACGGAGGCTGAGGTGTTGGCGGATCTCAACTCCCGGCCCGACATTGAAATCCGCTTGGCCCGTCGCATCTTCAATGATGCCGGGCCGACTTTTCTCATGTGGATATTCACCGAATCCTCCTCCTCCATTGACCGCCTCCTCACCGAGGGAGCCCTCATCTACAATCGCCGTCATAAGGTGGACCCCTCCCATTCCCCGGTCCTATCCTACTGCTGCCAACGCTGTCTCACCTACAACGACCACGTTACCTCTGCCTGTAAGAACCCCCCTACTTGTCCCCACTGCAAAGCTTCACACTTCCTCAAGAATTGCCCCAACCTCACCTCTCCCCCCTCCTGCAACACTTGCAACGAACCACATCCTACCTACTCCTCAAAGTGTAAAGCGAAACCTCCACCCGTCACCCCTGAGCTCACTGTCCCTGTCCGTCCTGTTGATGACCCCATCCACCCCAACAACTCTCTCCGCCCTCCCCCTACTGCTGAGGACATCATCTGTTTCACCACCATTGTGCTCCAAAACATCCACCCCTTCCAGCGCTCGCACACTCTTTCCCAAATCGCCCTCGCTGCCCGTTCCATCTTCCATCTTACCACCTATGCCACATACTCCCACAACCAGGCCCACTTCACTTTCACCCCCCTCACCACCCTCGTCTAACTCTCCCCTCAAATGGTACACGAACCCTACCGTCTCCTGTACCACAACATTCGCTCCCTGCCCACCCACAAACTCCTCTTCCTCCACACCTGCCGTCAGGACCGTGTGGATGCCTTCGTCGTAAATGAAACCTTCCTTCAACCCCGTATCTCTGTCTCCACGGCTCCTTACACCCTACACCGCACCGATAACCCGTACCCTCTGGCGTGTGGCGGAGTTGCTATAGGCCACCTCAAGCACCTCCCTGTCTGCCCCCAACCTCTCCTTAACAATCCTGCCGAGCATCTCACCCTCAGCCTCTTCTTCCCCACCCTTACCATCACCTGTGCCACCATTTATGTCCGCCCTCGCACCTCCATCCCGTACGATTTCCTGGCCCACATTGACCGCACCTTCTCCACCTACGTGATTGCCGCCGACCTCAATATCCACAGCCGTGATCCTGCTGCCCTCCAGCGGTGGCATCAGTTTCTCGCCACTCTCCAGGGCGACCTGGTTCCCCTCCTCAGCACACCCGACCCGAATCCAACACCACTCCTGATGTGGTCCTTGCCTCTCCCAACCTCCTTGGGTGCATCACCGCAAATGTCCTTGACCTCATTGGCAGTGACCATGCTCCTGTTCTCCTCACTATCTCTAACGGTCGCCATCCCCGCAACGCTCCTCGCCCTGACGTCCCTCCTAAACTTGTCCACGATTACTCCTGTGCCAACTGGGATGCCTACCGGGACTCCATTCACACCCAGATTGACGGCCACGACCTTACCCTCCAATCTCCTGATGACATCTCTCGCGCTGCTGCCTTCCTGCACCAGACCTTGTCTGAAGCCATCGCCACCCATATCCCCACCAAAGCCATCCACCCTCACCGCCCCGCCCTGCCTCCACAGGCCGTCCTTCTCCTTCGAGAGTCCCGCCGCCTCTACCGCTCTTTTCTTCGCACTCGTGACCGGGATACACTTACCCGCCACCGGCAATTTCAACGACACATCCGCAACCTGCTTACTGTGAAGAAACGCCGTGCCTGGCGCCAGACATGTACACAACTCAACACCACGCTCCCCATAAACTCTTCCAAGTATTGGTCTGCTTTCCACCGCCTTACTGGGAACCGCTCCACCCCCCTCTCCCGTATCTCTGTCCATTTCCTCCTCCTCTCCCTGTCTGTGCCAGCCTCCTCTTTGTCCCTCGGTGTCTGCCCATCTCCTCGTCCTCCCTTCTCTCTCCACTTTATCGCCCTCCCCCAACGGTTGTCAGGAAAGGGACGGTCATTAAGGAGGAGAGGGTACTCCCTCTCCTCCTTAATGACCGTCCCTTTCCTGACAAACTCAGTAAGGCCAACCACTTTGCCTCCCACCTCTCTGATGTTTTTTCCATCCCTGATGTCATGGACCATACA
Source organism: Schistocerca nitens (assembly GCF_023898315.1). Classification (NCBI taxonomy): domain Eukaryota; kingdom Metazoa; phylum Arthropoda; class Insecta; order Orthoptera; family Acrididae; genus Schistocerca; species Schistocerca nitens. Next base: position 98,000,074 of record NC_064621.1, on the reverse strand, counting down.
AATACCTCTGTTCCTCCCCTTGCTCCTAGCTTCCGGTACTTGGGCCACACCCCACCACCTGAACTTAACGCTCCCATCACTACCCAGGACATCAGCCTCACACTCCGCACTAAACGCAACACTGCTCCCGGCCATGACTGCGTTACCTACCGCCACCTCAAACACTGCCCTCCCTCATTCCTTTCAATCCTTGCCACCCTCTACAATGTCATCCTTGCCACTGGCTTCTATCCCGACCTGTGGAAAACCTCCCATATCCTGATGTTCTCCAAACTCAACAAGCCTCCATCTGATGCCTCTTCCTATCGTCCTATCTGTCTCACATCAGTGTTCAGCAAGCTCTTGGAATCCATCCTTTCCCGGCACATCCATCACCACCTCCGCCAAAACCACCTCCTCCCAAATACCCAATGTGGCTTTCGACCTTCCTTCTCTGCTGATGACCAACTCCTCCGCCTCACTCATGTCCTCTCCCTCCAGCTTAATTCCCGTCGCTTGGCCATTTTTGTCTCCCTTGACCTCGAAAAGGCCTACGACCATGTCTGGCATCCCGGTCTCCTGTTTAAACTCCAAACCTACGCCCTTCCTATCAACTACATCCGTCTGGTGGCCTCCTTCCTCTCCCACCGCCCCTCCTACGTTACCATCCATAATGCCAATTCCCACACCTTCTACCCCTCTGCAGGTGTGCCCCAGGGCTCTCTCCTCTACCTCCTGTACATGGCAGATCTCCCCCAACCCCTCCCTCCAGTACACCTCTTGCAATATGCTGATGACACCACTTTCCTCGAACTCGCTCCTACCCTCCAACGGTCCCAACGCCTTCTCCAGAATCACCTTGACCTTTTTGCTGCATGGTGAAACCAGTGGCTCCTGAAACTCAACCCTTCCAAGACCCAGGCAATCATCGTAGATCGTACCACTCGCTCCTTCCGGCTCCTGGATTTCTCCCTTACTGTCTGCGCCCGTCCTGTCCACCTCACCCCCACCCTCTCCTACCTTGGCCTCACCATTGACCGTCACCTCACCTGGATCCATCATCTCTGCTCCATCCAATCCAAAGCCCACAACTGCCTCAGACTCCTCAAACTCCTCTCCGGCCGGACATGGGGGTTGCACCCCTCTACCATCCTCCACACCTACAAATCCTTAATCCGTCCCATCCTCTGTTATGCCAGTCCTGTCTGGATATCTGCCCCCCCCCCCTAATTCTATAAGTCCCTCCAGATCCTTGAGCGTCATGCACTCCGCTTCGCCTTCCGTATATGCCTCCCGTCCCACACGCGGATCCTCTATGATCTCATTCCTTTCCCCCATCTGCTCCTATTCCTCGAACATATCCGCATCCTCTACACCTCCCGCCGTCTTGAACCCCCTCAACCCCTGGTTGCTCCTCTCCTCTCCGATCCCCGCCCCCTGCCACGTCTTCACCGTTGTGTCCCCCCTACCCTCCATCTCTACACCCTACATCTCCTTTCCCAAAGTGGCTTCCATCAACTCCCCCTCCCGGATGATGCCTTCACTCCCTCCATTTATCCCTCCTATCAACTCTGATCCTCACTCCCCCCTCCTTTCCTCTGTCCTTTTCCCGGGCTCCCTCTCCCCCCCCCTTCCATCCTCTTTCTTCCCCACCTCACCTGTCTTTGCCCCCTTATCTCCCCCGAGTCCTTTTACATTTCCCTCCTCTGCCTCCTCTCATTCCGTCTCGCGTCTGCCCTTCTCCCCCTTTATTAATCCTCTCCCTCCTTGGTTCCCCCCCCTTTTCGTTTTTTCCTCTCCTCCCTCCTTGTTTTTCCTCCTACTCCAGGTCCCCCCCCCCCCCCATCTGCCTTGGATCAGGAGTGCCATCTTTGTGCCGCCTTTATCGTGCAGTGTTTTACAGTGTCTTTTTCCAGTGCGTGCACCGTGTTGTGTCTTTTGGGAAGTGTAGCGAGGAGCCATCATACTGTCGCTGGGTGTGCTTTTTTTTTTATCTCTTGCGAACAGAAACCAGACTGTCGCCATGTTCTATTAATTGTGTGTCTACTATGTTACTTGTCTGATTCCTGTGTACACTCCTGGAAATGGAAAAAAGAACACATTGACACCAGTGTGTCAGACCCACCATACTTGCTCAGGACACTGCGAGAGGGCTGTACAAGCAATGATCACACGCACGGCACAGCGGACACACCAGGAACCGCGGTGTTGGCCGTCGAATGGCGCTAGCTGCGCAGCATTTGTGCACCGCCGCCGTCAGTGTCAGCCAGTTTGCCGTGGCATACGGAGCTCCATCGCAATCTTTAACACTGGTAGCATGCCGCGACAGCGTGGACGTGAACCGTATGTGCAGTTGACGGACTTTGAGCGAGGGCGTATAGTGGGCATGCGGGAGGCCGGGTGGACGTACCGCCGAATTGCTCAACACGTGGGGCGTGAGGTCTCCACAGTACATCGATGTTGTCGCCAGTGGTCGGCGGAAGGTGCACGTGCCCGTCGACCTGGGACCGGACCGCAGCGACGCACGGATGCACGCCAAGACCGTAGGATCCTACGCAGTGCCGTAGGGGACCGCACCGCCACTTCCCAGCAAATTAGGGACACTGTTGCTCCTGGGGTATCGGCGAGGACCATTCGCAACCGTCTCCATGAAGCTGGGCTACGGTCCCGCACACCGTTAGGCCGTCTTCCGCTCACGCCCCAACATCGTGCAGCCCGCCTCCAGTGGTGTCGCGACAGGCATGAATGGAGGGACGAATGGAGACGCTTCTGCCTTGGTGCCAATGATGGTCGTATGCGTGTTTGGCGCCGTGCAGGTGAGCGCCACAATCAGGACTGCATACGACCGAGGCACACAGGGCCAACACCCGGCATCATGGTGTGGGGAGCGATCTCCTACACTGGCCGTACACCACTGGTGATCGTCGAGGGGACACTGAATAGTGCACGGCACATCCAAACCGTCATCGAACCCATCGTTCTACCATTCCTAGACCGGCAAGGGAACTTGCTGTTCCAACAGGACAATGCACGTCCGCATGTATCCCGTGCCACCCAACGTGCTCTAGAAGGTGTAAGTCAACTACCCTGGCCAGCAAGATCTCCGGATCTGTCCCCCATTGAGCATGTTTGGGACTGGATGAAGCGTCGTCTCACGCGGTCTGCACGTCCAGCACGAACGCTGGTCCAACTGAGGCGCCAGGTGGAAATGGCATGGCAAGTCGTTCCACAGGACTACATCCAGCATCTCTACGATCGTCTCCATGGGAGATTAGCAGCCTGCATTGCTGCGAAAGGTGGATATACACTGTACTAGTGCCGACATTGTGCATGCTCTGTTGCCTGTGTCTATGTGCCTGTGGTTCTGTCAGTGTGATCATGTGATGTATCTGACCCCAGGAATGTGTCAATAAAGTTTCCCCTTCCTGGGACAATGAATTCACGGTGTTCTTATTTCAATTTCCAGGAGTGTATTTTATCAACATTGCCAACCCCTTTTGCTTTCTGTTTTAACTTTCCGCATTTTTACGCCATTTTACACTTTAAATCTCCATTTTATCGCCTGTTTTTCCTTGTTTCTTTCTTCTTCCTTTTTTAAAACAAAAGTCTGTAGGCTGTAGAGCAGCGTAGTAAGCTGCTGCCAGCCCGCCGCCTTCGGGGGGAATTGAAAATCAATAAAGAAAAAAAAAAAGAAAAGGTGGTAAGCAGTATAGTCCACTTGACGAAAATACCCGTAACTTAGTCATCCAGTATTTGGGAATGAGAGCACTTGCAACAAAGGTTACACTCAATTTCAAACTTTCGCAAAACTTTTTCTAGCTGACGACCTCCACAAAATGATGGAAGGAAAAAAGTTCCTCTTTTACTTCATTTTGACTGCTATTGCAGTAAAACTGCCACATGAAGTATTACGTTTTAATTTATGACTTATTTACTACTCACTGTATGCCTTACATTTTGCAGAGGGCGTTCACATATACCACTGAATGTAACAAAAAAATTACATAATTGTACAATACTTAGTACGGCGGATAAGACGTCGTAAACACTGAAGGCCTGAAAACATACCGGATGATGCAAGACGTTTTAACTTTATTACTTCATTGCTACCAACTCTAATCGAAACTCTTTTCACAGGCAGTATCCACATTTGCCGCTGAATAATGTACCGAGGAAAATCTATCACTGTGTGACACGTAGTTCAGGGTATGACGTCAAGTACTGAGATGCGAGGAGAACTGCTGCACCAAGCACGACGTTTTAGTTTATTATTTCTTAGCCACTAAATCTATTCGCAACTCGTTTTACAGACAGTACCCACGTATGCCACTGGGTGTCCCTAGAAAAGTATATCATTCTACGGCATACAGATCAGGAGATATGACGTGAAACACTGAGATGCCTGTAAAACTAAAATTTATTACTTCTTTGCTGCTAACTCTTTTCGCGACACTTTCCACCGACAGTCCCTAAATATGTCGCGGAATGTATCTAGAAAAATATATCATTGTTCGAGAAATAGTTCAGGAGATATGACGTCATAAACATTACCCCCCTTCTTGCAGCGGTGTACCGTAGGTCTCTAGAAGAGCGGAGCGTTCCAAAGGATTGGAAAAGGGCACAGGTCATCCCCGTTTTCAAGAAGGGACGTCGAACAGATGTGCAGAACTATAGACCTATATCTCTAACGTCTATCAGTTGTAGAATTTTGGAACACGTATTACGTTCGAGTACAATAACTTTTCTGGAGACTAGAAATCTACTCTGTAGGAATCAGCATGGGTTTCGAAAAAGACGATCGTGTGAAACCCAGCTCGCGCTATTCGTCCACGAGGCTCAGAGGCCCATAGACACGGGTTCCCAGGTATGTGCCGTGTTTCTTGACTTCCGCAAGGCGTTCGATACAGTTCCCCACAGTCGTTTAATGAACAAAGTAAGAGCGTATGGACTATCAGACGAATTGTGTGATTGGATTGAAGAGTTCCTAGATAACAGAACGCAGCATGTCATTCTCAATGGAGAGACGTCTTCCGAAGTAAGAGTGATTTCAGGTGTGCCGCAGGGGAGAGTCGTAGGACCGTTGCTATTCGCAATATACATAAATGACCTTGTGGATAACATTGGAAGTTCACTGAGGCTTTTTGCTGTGGTACATCGAGAGGTTGTAACAACGGAAAATTGTACGGAAATGCAGGAGGATCTGCAGCGAATTGACGCATGGTGCAGGGAACGGCAATTGAATCTCAATGTAGACAAGTGTAATGTGCTGCGAATACGTAGAAAGAAATATCCTTTATCATTTAGCTACAATATAGCAGGTCAGCAACTGGAAGCAGTTAATTCCGTAAATTATCTGGGAGTAGGCATTAGGAGTGATTTAAAATGGAATGATCATATAAAGTTGATCGTCGGTAAAGCGGATGCCAGACTCAGATTCATTGGAAGAATCCCAAGGAAATGCAATCCGAAAACAAAGGAAGTAGGTTACAATGCACTACAATACACTTGTTCGCCCACTGCTTGAATATTGCTCTCCAGTGTGGGATCCGTACCAGATAGGGTTGATAGAAGAGATAGAGAAGATCCAATGGAGAGGAGCGCGCTTCGTTACAGGACCATTTGGTAATCGCGAAAGCGTTACGGAGATGATAGATAAACTCCAGTGGAAGACTCGGCAGGAGAGACGCTCAGTAGCTCGGTACGGGCTTTTGTTGAAGTTTCGAGAAAATACCTTCACCGAGGAGTCTAGTAGTATATTGCTCCCTCCTACGTATATCTCGCGAAGAGACCACGAGGATAAAATCAGAGAGATTAGAGTCCACATAGAGGCATACCGACAATCTTTCTTACCACGAACAATACGAGACTGAAATAGAAGGGAGAACCGATAGAGGTACTCAAAGTACCCTCCGCCACACACCGTCATGTGGCTTGCGGGGTATGGATGTAGATGTAGATGTAGATGTGAGAAACTGAATTTTTTATTTATCATTTCCTTACTACTAACCCTATTCACAACACACTTCGCATACTGTAAGCACATCCACGCCTGCATATCATTTTACAGCACATAGTTCAGGAGATACCTCATAAACATTAAGCTGCGTGAAAATGAAATTGTAGGGTGAAATTTACGAGACACACAGATGAAATACGTTAATCACACAAGAAATGTATTTGACATGTGAGGATGCTAACAAAGCCTGGGATGAACAGCTCATCCTAAGTCCTGGAATGATTTCAATCAAATTTAGTACAAATATTGTTTATAATCTGGAAATAAATACTATAGGGGTAAGAACCACCAGCTTCCCGTTGGGGGAGGGCGATAAAGTGGAGAGAGAATGGAGGACGAGGAGATGGGCAGACACCGAGGGACAAAGAGGAGGCTGGCACAGACAGGGGGAGGAGGAGGAAATGGACAGAGATACGGGAGAGGGAAATGGAGGAGGAGAAGGTGGACAGAGTGAGGGGTGAGGAGGAGATGGTCACAGAAAGGAAAGGGGAGGAGGTGAACAGGGAGAGGGGGGACGAAGAGATGGACAGAGAGAGGGAACAGAAGACTGACGAAGAGAGGGCGAGGAGGAGATGTAATTAATTGGGGAGGAGGAGATGGATGGGGGGGGGAGGAGAACAGATGAACATAGGGGGGAGGAGCAGATTGGCAGAAGAAGGGGGATCAGAAGATGTATAGGGAGAAAGGTGGGAAGAGACGAACAGAGTGTGCGAACTGGACGTGATGGAAAGAGAGAGGGGGTGGTGGAGGTGGACATAAAGGAGATGAAGGAGGAGACGGACTAATGGAAGATTGAAAAATAAAAGTACATGTACGGCCAGCACCACGTACTCAGTTGGTAGACAAATAAAATAGACAGTTTTATTGTAGCCGAGGAAAGTCCGCTAAGCACTGATTTTATGCCACTTACGTATACTATTTGTATGCTTTATTACTGGTCGTTGTCACACGCTTCAAAAATACCAGCCGTTTGCGATGGTTTTATTCTTATCATTAAGTATTCTGTCGTCAGATGGGATAAGAAGGCACCAGTGAAGAACTGATTTACAAGATTTTATATCGAAAAAGATATCAGTTTTCATAACAATACTCATTCATATGTCAGTCATGTTCCACTCAAAATATTTTTCTCAATGGTGCAACTTTCTATAACTGGAAGGAAAGAAGTATTTTTCTTTTTTTTAAATATTGGTTCTAATATCCGATAGATTATGAACATCCAAAAATAGCGTACACTTAATTTGATAAACAACATTCACATTTTCTTCTAGTTCTGTTCGATCTTTACATCCATTTTAATTACTTTCGTCTTGATGGGGTTTCAATATGTTTTGTAATAACACGTACGCAAGACTATTATAACGACTAGGAACCATACTCGTATACGACCATCCTCAGCTAAAACATAACGTTATATAACGCTTGTTTGTCTATTTATGAGCCGGCCGGAGTGGCCGAGCGGCTCTAGGCACTTCAGTCCGGAACCGCGCGACCGCTACGGCCGCAGGTTCGAATCCTGCCTCGGGAATGGATGTGTGTGAAGTCCTTAGCTTAGTTAGGTTTAAGTAGTTACAAGTTCTAGGGGACTGATGATCTCAGACGTTAAGTCCCATAGTGCTCGGAGCCATTTGAACCATTTTTCTATTTATAACAACGACTAATTTGTCTTTTACTCGGGAAGGCATGTGTTGTCACCTCCTTCTGTGAAACACATTTTCTGCGGATACTGTAGGAAGTGAAATCTCGCTGACGATATGCCTCTTCGAAAAATAGCAGTAAATCTCGTATTATTTCTCCTGTGTAAATACCGTACGTATTTGGTGTCCGTTGTTAACTGCAATTCTATGGCGCGATATTTAATGTGTAAAAGAAGTAAATGCATTTTTTAATGCCAGTGGATACTTGTAATGGTTACTACTTCCGTAATCATTCACCCAAGACCAAAGAAAATGTACTGTGTTAAAGGAATAGCTCATCCAATAAATGTATATGGTCATATAGTTCTGATCTGCATCACTTACCTAGAATGGATCACTTCTCATTCCAGTCTCAGCTGGTGACACAGTCTTCATGCAGGTAAGGACAGCAAAATTATTACTTCCACGTCGTCTCTAACGTAAAACTGCAATAAAGGTTTTGACTTTATCGTCGGCCAGAACAAGTGAGTAACCGCTACAATTACGAAGACTGCATTGGTGGAAATGAAATATGGGGAGCTACTGAAAATGTAGTAGCGTGTAATATGTTGTTCATAGCACCACGTGACTTCATTTTTACATACCAGTAAGAATTAAATAATCATTTATGTCTTATTAATTACATTCCTTTCACAACATTTAGCCACAGTCTTTTCCACACGACATTAATTTCCTGTTAATAAACGGCATTAGCTGCAAAAATGCTCTTAACTCTTACAGATTTTATTTCAGTAGGATCTACTCGTTTAATAATACCCATTTCATCGAGCTGTCGTGATAATTCTCTAACACAGATTTCATTTCTGACCCAATTAGTTGCGGTACAAGGAATCGTATGCAGATGCAGAACATGTGTTGAACAAGATACAGGGTGCAGTGTCGCCCTAAATAAGAATACGGTCAAACTAACTGCAGGTATTTTTGTATTATCATAGATGATGTGAAATCGGTGAAAAAATCACTTTGTTAGGCACAGCACATAAATAATAATGGACCTAATTTTGCAACACTTGACTAAAACTTATTTAAATTCTCTTTTTGTAATTCAAATGTGCTGTTGAACTCAGTAACTTGTAAATTTTCGCTGCCCCGTGATTTCGATGCCTCCTTGGTCTGTTTGTTATTCAGATGTCTGAAATTTGGTTTGAAATGAGTAGACATTTTTTCATCAGATTCAAAGGCTGATAGCAGCAATATTATTATTACGTGGAGAAGAAGGCAACAGTAAAAAGTTTCAGGTCGTGCTGCAATGAAGGAGCCACAGGTTTCTCTCTCTCTCTCTCTCTCTCTCAGGATGTTTTACATTTATTTCTTGGGTATCAATCCTACAATTATAAAGTTGGGTACTTTAAAGTGCGTAAAGTGTTATCTCGTGCCGGTGCATTACTAGAGGCGCAAAAGAGCTTCCTACTCTGCATTTATCAGGGCCGGTGACAGAAGTATCCCCTTTCTCATGCTGAATATGCTACTGATGCTGAGGTCCCACGAGTGGAAGAACTGATGTCATAGAACTGAAAGAGTGAGATATCAAAGACGCTTTGACTATAATCACTGTATCCAAGAATCTACGGTTATATGAATGAAACCAGTGCCATTTAAAATTCTCTCGTCTTAAGCCACGTAGGTTTTACTTTCATACTAGTACCCGTTCCTAGAAAATTTTATTTGACAACTGTACTGTTTATACGATAATTAGTGAGAAACAGTGGGTCACTACATGTAAATTACCATCAAAAGAGAGACAATTAATTTAGCGTGGATGTCCGATTCGCACCAGGGATGGCGGCGGAGTGGTTATGACACTGGAGTAGCAATCGGAAGGACAAGCATGTAAATCCCACTACCATCATTTAGATTTAGGTTATCTGCCGTGTGGCTTTATACTTGCAAGTGAATTCTAGTATGATTCCTTAAACTTCCTGCCTACGTGACGTGAAACTATTAACGTTCCCTCCTTCACAGCGGAATACTTCGAATTATAATAGAGATTTCCACTTAGATGACATGAAACTTTCTGTCTTGCCTCATGATTTACTTCTGTGTAAATTCGAAAGACTGGCATCATTCGATAAATTTACACTGATTAGGCTAGACATCTTCCTGTGGTTACTTCACAGTGCATGGAGGAACTCGATGAAAGCTTTCAGCAACATGAAAGATCGAAACGGGCAGTTAGTCCAAGGCACGTTCAAAATAGTATGGTCGTAAAACAAACGGAATGATCAACTGGGCAGAACTCTGGACTCTTACGTGGAAAGCTCGAGTTTGATATCTGGATGAGATCCGTATCGTTTGGGTTTCCTGTGATTTTTCGCAATTATTGCAGACAATTTCGGAACGATTCCTTCAACAACAACACAGTTAATACCTCTTCAGTGATACGGGGACCGCCTGTGATGAGCTGAATATTAACAGAACAGTTTACTCCAACTATTCACCTCTCAAAATGCATAAACGTACCCACTGTGTGCGACTTACAGAAACGATACTACAGAGGTGCTCGGGAAACGAGAAAAGAACAGAAACAGCCCTTCGCTGTATGTCTCTAATTTTGTGACCGCAAATAGCTACTGATGACTTTTTCTACATGAAAAAAAATAGGTTACATTTTTGTTGAAATTTAGCGTTGGTTAAGAAGGTAAAGTGCCTCGAACCTTGACCCAGTTTCTTATTTCTTAACTAAATTAATCATTAATAACAGGTTAATGCTAACCTAGTCGTACTAATTCAAATTCCACATTTAGATTTTTCTTCACAACCATGTCTTAAGAAGTCTGACTTACCTGAATCTCTTCCTCTTTGGAATTGTGAATGTTATTCTACCCCGTGTCTATCTGGTAATGTAATAATTTAATTATGAAATACTACCTAGGATAGCGAATGTTATTTCTGGGTGAACAACATCGGTGTTCAACGGCCGTAAGCTTTTATTACATGTGTTGGCCTACCGGTACCTACCTTTTACTTCGGTACCAGTAGGGCCGACCCAAAGTTGCAGATATTCTCCTCTTTCCCCTTTCTAACGTTTCTGTTGCTTTCGTATTTCATACACACCTTGAAAGTAAATAAATAAACGACATCTGAAATGTGATGCAATAACTTCAGTATACTGAAAAAAAAAACAATCTTGTTGTATTCCCCTACTCTCCTTTTCAAATATTGCAGCAATTCAGAAAAAAAAAACACCAATTTTCCCTTTGTAGGACTACATTACATTCCCTTCATCCGGTGGCGCATTCCCGCAGTGGACCCCAGTACACTGACGGAAAACACCAAAAAAATCATTAACGTAGAGTAATGACATGTCGGTGATATATCCGTCTAGGTAACATATTTAAATGATTACAAGCTAATGTACGCGCGAGATAAGCCATTGCCAATGTAAAGTGCTGGTTCAGTAGTAACAGGTGTAAGCGGCAGAATGATAATTGTAAGAATGGAAAAGAGCATTCAGTGTGTTCCACAGGTGCCAGATGACATTTTTTGGGATAGAGTTCCAAGTCTGTTGCTCTTGGTCGGTCAATACAGGGACGGTTGATGCTAGTTGATGACGCTGGGACTGTCGTCCGATCACATCTCATGTGTGCTCGATACGAGACAGATCTTGTGATCGAGCAGGCCTAGTCAACGTGTCGACAATATGTGCAATGTGTTGGGTTACATCTACATCGATACTCTGCAAATCACATTTAAGTGCCTGGCAGAGGGTTCATCGAACCACCTTCACAGTTCTCAATTATTCCAATCCCGTATAGCGCACGGAAAGAACAAACCTCTATATCTTCCGGCACGAGCCCTGATTTCCCTTATTTTATAATGGTGATCGTTTCTCCTTATGCAGGTTGGCGTCAACAAAATATTTTCGGATTCTGAGGACAAAGTTGGTGACTGGAATTTCGTGAGAAGATTCCGCCGCAACGAAAAACGCCTTTGTTTTAATGATCTCCCTCCCAAATCCTGTATCATTTAGTGACATTCTCTCCCCTATTTCGCTATAATGCAATACGTGCTGCCCTCCTCTGAACTTTTTCGATATACTCCGTCAGTCCTATCTGGTAAGGATCCCACACCGCGCTGCAATATTCTAAAAGACGGCCGCGCGTAAAGGCCGCGCGGTTTAAGGTCCCCTGTTACGGATTGCGCGGCCCCTCCCGCCAGAGGTTCGAGCCCTCCTTCGAGCGTGTGTGTGTGTGTGTGTGTGTGTGTGTTCTTAGCATAAATTAGTTTAAGTAGTGTGTAAGTCTATGGACCGATGACTTCAGCAGTTTGATCCCTTAGGAATTCACACACCTTTGAAAATTTTCTAAAAGAGGACGGACAAGCGTCCTGCCAATAAAACGCAATCTTTGGTTAGCCTTCCGAACAACATTTTCTATTTGTTACTTCCAATTTAAGTTGTTCGTAATATTAATTCCTAGGTATTTAGTTGAATTTACGGCCTTTACATTTGACTGACTTACGGCGTAACCAAATTCCTTTTAGCACTCACGTGGATGTCCTCACACTTTTCGTTGCTTCGAGTCAATTGCCAATTTTCACACCATACAGATATATTTTCCAAATCGTTTTGGAATTTGTTTTTATCTTCTGATGACTTTACTAATCGATAAACGACAGAGTCCTCTGCAAAAAACCTAAGACGGATGCTCAGATTGTCTCCCAAATCGTTTATATACGAGGGTTCGAACTTTAATAGTGGCAGCTATTTATTTACAGTTCGTACAAAGTAGATACGTGTTTCAAAGTTTTACTGACCTTCAAAGTAGTCACCAGCATTGTGTATAATCCGTTGCCAGCGATGTGGAAGTCGTAGGATACTCTTAGGTGTGCCAGTTGTATTGACAGTTCGAGCAGCGCGGTCTATTGCCCGACGAATTTGTAGCAGTTCTGAAGCGAATGCCGTGAAGTGTTTCGTCAGTTTAAAATCTAGTTAAAATCACGAGGGCTTAAGTCAGGGGAGTGCAGTAGATGATATAGCACTTAGAAGTCCCATGAGTCAAACAAATCAGTAAAGTTTGGAAGGTACGAGACGAGGTAGTGGCAGAAGTAAAGCTGTGAGGACGGGGCGTGAGTCGATGGTAGAGCACTTGCCCCTCGAAAGCCAAAGGTCCCGAGTTCGAGTCTCGGTCCGGCACACAGTTTTAATCTGCCAGGTAGGTTCATATCAGCGCACACTCCGCTGCAGAGTGAAAATCTCATTCTGGAAATCAGTAACAGCTTGCACTGTACGTGCTTGAGCATTGTTCTGCAAAATGATGGTCAGGTCCTGCAGAAAGTGTCACCACTTCCGTCTCTATGCTGTTCATTTTTGAAACACAACCTATGACCAGCTTAAAGTTCCAACCCTCGTAGATAAGGAACAGCAATGGGCCTATAACGCTACCTTGGGCAATGCCAGAAATCACTTCTGTTTTATTCGATGACTTTCCATGAGCTACTACGAACTGTAGCCTCTCTGACAGGAAGCCACAAATCCAGCCACTTAACAGACGATATTCCATAAGCACGCAGTTTCACTACAAGCCACTTGTGTGGTACAGTGTCAAAAGCCTTCCGGAAATCCAGAAATACGGAATCGATCTGAAATCCCTTGTCAATAGCACTCAACACTTCATGCGAATAAAGAGCTAGTTGTGCTCACAAGAACAATGTTTTCTAAATCCGTGTTGTCTGTGTGTCAATAGACCGTTTTCTTCGAGGTAATTCATAATGTTCGAACATAAAGACTGGAAGACAGGAAAGTTGCACAGGTCACACCGGTATTCTAGATAGGTAGTAGGAGTAATCCACAATTACATTCCCATATCATTAACGTTGATTTGCAGGAGGATTTTGGAACCAAAATTACCTTAATTCTACGATAACTGTCCCATCCAATTCCCGATACAGAGTACGACATGTCCAGTCCTGAGGAACGACCGAAATAGAGTTACGCGTCCGTCCCTCCAGAACGCCCGAAACGGAGTTACTAGCGCAGCCAAAGTACTTCGTCTCCCAAGCGCGCCAAAGCGACCCGAAGTTGTCCGAAGCAATTCGGTTGTAATATCGTTACTCTTATGTTTCTCAAAACTAGTGAAATTTGATAAACAAAAACGATAGACTCTTAAGGTAATCATGAGAGATTGTCATACTGAAAATTGGATTAAATAAAATGAATAGTATATAAATAATTAATAAGAGAAGTTAGGTGTTTTGGCAACTAGCACCCGAATGTGCCGACCAATCAGAAGAAAGTTCAGGACAATTGGCGGACTCTCCCACGGGACTGGTACATACTGTACTAGCTATACCTTACTGCACTTTTGTACCATATGCTACTTCACGTGTATGAAGCTGCATCAAGGCGAGCTTCTAGCAAAATAAACTACTGGCGGCCACACCAGGAATTTTACAGTATGTACTGCCGTTTAAGTTACCATTTATGAATTACAGACAGTTGTAGTGCCAAGCATCCCACACCAGACGTTAACTTTTCACTGACGCCTATTTTTCAGGTGTCTAAGCTATTGTGCATTTTCGATAGACCAATAATGCATGTTCTTTGCTTTCACTTGTCCTTTGTTTGAGAACGAACATTCTTCGGTAAAAAGAACATCGGAGAAGCTTTTCTGTTTGGCGACGGTATTCTGGAGTGCCGGATGACAGAGCTGTGCACGAATCTGGAAATATTTCCCATGCAGTTGTTGGTGTAATTGTACATGGTTCAAATGGTTCAAATGGCTCTGAGCACTATGGGACTCAACTGCTGAGGTCATTAGTCCCCTAGAACTTAGAACTAGTTAAACCTAACTAACCTAAGGACATCACAAACATCCATGCCCGAGGCAGGATTCGAACTTGCGACCGTAGCGGTCTTGCGGTTCCAGACTGCAGCGCCTTTTAACCGCACGGCCACTTCGGCCGGCGTACATGTTAACTGGTGAGATTTAGACTGGTGTAGAAGTGGTATAGAAGCTGTCGTATGCGCACTTGTTGATTCATTTCAACGGAAGTGAGAGCACCAAGTATGTAACAGAGGAATGCGATATAGGTGTCTCCTTTGATGGAACGACAGTTAGGCTACTTACGGCATTCGATTTATAAAACACTTCTGAAGATGAGACAATATTGTCTTGAAATCGATTGTTAGTACTCAAAGGTATCCGAATGACCTGCATTGCATTCCGTCTGAAATGCATGCAGGCCACATAACGTAACTTCCTTACAGGTCCTCGAATCACTTTTCGGGACAGTTGTTTGACTATACAAATTGGTTACTACAAGTGGCCAATAGAAAACACTGATCTGTATGGCAGTAGGTCCAAATGTAAATTAATACCTCGGTACTGCATTTATGACGAATCACGTTATTAGAAATGAGACAATCCTTAACGCTTGTAAGATAAAATTTATTACAGTAAGTGATATTTCTGAAATGTTACCACTCTCATTAGCATCTGAGACAACTAATGCCCGCAGCCTACCATATTTAATAAATATATTTTGCAAGAATATCTGGACTCACAAAGTTCTATAATAACTGGAAGTATTCTTACTTTCTAGAAGGTTTTACAACCACCTATTGACAGTTGTTCGCTTGGCATAAACTGCTCAATTAACTAACAAGTTAGAAAACACAGCGACTGACAGCGTCAACCACTCTGTGGAAACATTGCAGTCAACAGCGTATCACTACAAACTGCCTGCACTAACGACGCCACATGGATTTATTTGCAGTTCGAAAGACGCTTGTCGCTTTTGTTATCTACCACACTGAAAAACTAAGTTATTCTTTGAACTTTAAATGGCATGACGAACTGTTTAATTCTTGATATGTGTTCAAAGTCATCACCTGTAGCTAATGCTAAGCAAGCAAAGCTTTCCTACTGGCCGAGTCTCGAACACAGCAGTAACTGTCATTGATAACTAGAGGTAGAGAGACGTGAAATATCTCATTTTTAGCAAGTATCATTTAGCAAATATGAAGTTACATGACGAATATTTTAGCATCGGACTGGTACTCCTATCAAGCAACTATTGTCTCTGTTAAGTAAATACGAAAGATGTTATGGTTTCATTCACAAGTATCAAACTTGAAATGACGAAACATAAAGCTCTATGATGGACCGGATTTTACGCAGCACCCTATCATATTGGTGACTAAGCACAACCAAAGCACAGCAGTAGCGTGATGTTTGAACCTGGCTATCCGAGATTGAGCCTGACACCTATCGACGTTGTTCCCTATTCAGGAAAGGATTTTAAACACGGGTTTCATTTTCCAGTACCGAGATGTGCGCGTGTTTCTGCTGGAAACAACGTCACAAACAGTTCATTGTTTTCTAGGAGTCGAAACCTGCACGTAATGTCGTTGATATTCACGACGAGACGTTATCTATCGAATTTTGTTTTCGTCGATAGCTCGTATTGATATGTTTGAATTCTAAATGACGTGACGAAAAATTCTGTTTTATGACTGGCAGCCGAAATCGTCACCTACTGTAGTATTCGACGTGCATGAAGAGACGTTAAAATAGAAAACGTTTTCACCAACAATTAGCTGTGCAAATGCTAGAGCTTGAAAAGAAATGATGAATTTATTTCATCTGACCAGGTTTCGAATCCAGAAACGTGTCTTACGTGACTGACAGCATAGGGGAGTTATGTAAGAACTTTATGGAGGAGGATCAGGTAGTGATAGTGGGTGGAGCAGGGAACAGTCTTTATAGGGACGGGGAATATGATGTAGGTGGTGACCTGGTAAAGATAGCTACTCAAAATGGTGGAACTAATGTGCATTTCGTGCAACTGTTCACAGCGTCATGATCGGCCTCACCTTAATGCGGCTGTTAGGTGCGTTCACGTGAGCTGGGGAGGGCGCTGATGGCAGAGGGCATGGGTCACATCTCAGTGGTGCCAGTTGGGTCTATCAGTAGAACGAGTTTCACTAGGCATGGCCTGCACCTCAGTAGGTATGGGAAGGGGGAGGCTGGCTGAGTTTATAGGTGACATTGTAGTGGGTGGTGGTGGTGGTGGTGTCACTCATGGAAAAATTCCTGTAGTAGTTGGTGTTAGAGCTGCACCTTTTTTTTTAGATTGAAGTCAGCTGATAGGTGTACGTGCTTAAAGGAAGTCCCTCTAACAAAGGGCTCACCTTCCGAAGATGTAATGTTTGAAAGTAGAGAAGGAATTAGCATATTTCATCAAAATATTAGAGGTGTTAAAGATAAAGTTAGTGAACTGCTTATAGATGTTGACTCTGAAATTATTGGTATGTCGGAGCACCACGTAAAAAATTTGATAATACAGTGGCTTCCTCTACCAGGATACAGATTAGCTGGCTGTTTTTCGTGGAGTTTCTTGTGGGGTGGGGGAGTGGCTCTGTACGTAAAAAACAGTATTTCATTTGAGACCATAGATGTATCACGAGACTGCACTGAAGAGATATTTGAAAATTGTGCAGCATTAAGCTTAGTTTCTAAGGAAATCACATAACTTTCTTGGCAAATGCCTTTCCGAGATTGACGTCTGAAATGCTCCTCTGTGATACAGACAAGAGGGAGATTGAGTCAATAAATAAATCACTGAAGACTAAGGACTCTCATGATTATGATGGAGTGTCTAGCAGAATATTGAAGTACTGTGCTGCACATGTTAGCCCTGTATTTAGCCATATTTGTAATTTTTCCTTTAGGAATGGTCAGTTTCTGAGCGGTTAAAGTACTCAGTAGTAAAGCCGCTTTATAAAAAGGGAGAAAGGGATAATGTAGATAATTTTAGACCTATTTCTATGCCATCAGTGATTCAAAAATGGTTCAAATGGCTCTGAGCACTATGGGACTTAACATCTATGGTCATCAGTCCCCTAGAACTTAGAACTACTTAAACCTAACTAACCTAAGGACATCACACAACACCCAGCCATCACGAGGCAGAGAAAATCCCTGACCCCGCCGGGAATCGAACCCGGGAACCCGGGCATGGGAAGCGAGAACGCTACCGCACGACCACGAGATGCGGGCCATCCATCAGTGATTCCAAAAGTTATTGAAAAGGCTGTGTATGTAAGGATAATTGATCATTTTATATCACACGATTGGCTATCAAATGTACAGTTCGGCTTTAGAAGTCGTTTAACAACTGAAAATGCTATATTCTCTTTTCTCTGTGAGGTACTGGATGGGCTAGACAAAAGGTTTCGAACGCTTGGCATATTTTTTGATTTAACTAAGGCATTTGATTGTGTTCTCAAAATATTGCTCCAGAAGTTGGACCATTACAGAATGTGGGGAGTAGCTCACAATTGGTTCACCTCTTAGTTTAGCAACAGGCAGCAAAAGGTCATTATTCACAATGTTGATAATGGTTGCGATGTGGGGTCTCAATGGGGTACTGTCAAGTGGAGGGTGCCCCAAGGATCAGTGTTAGGGCCACTCCTGTTCCTTATTTATATAAATGATATGCCCTCTAGTATTACAGGTACAATATTTCTGTTTGCAGATTACACTAGCTTGGCAGTAAAGGATGTTGTGTGCAACATTGGCTCTGTTTCAAATAGTGCAGTACATGACCTAAGTTCATGGCTTGTAGAAAATAAACTAATGCTAAATCACAGTATCAGTTTTTACAGTTTCTAACACACAATTCAACAAAACCTGACGTTTTAATTTCACAGAAAGGGCATATGATTAGAGAAGCTGAACAGTTCAAATTTCTAGGTGTTCAGATAGATAGTAAGCTGTCGTTTAAAGCCCACGTTCAGGATCTCGCTCAAAGACTTAATACTGCCAATTTTACTATTCGAACGGTATCAGAAGTGAGTGATCGTTCGACACGAAAATTGGTCTACTTTGCTTATTTTCATTCGCTTATGTCGTATGGTATTATGTTTTGCGGTAACTCTTCCCATTCTAAAAGGATATTTGTGACCCAGAATCGGGCGGCTCGAGCAATAAGTGGTGTGAGTTCACGAACCTCTTGTCGACCTCTGTATTTTGGCATTGACCTCTCAGTATATATATTCGTTGTTGTCGTTTATTGTTACCAATATTAGCTTATTCCCAAGAATAAGCAGCTTTAACTCGGTTAATACTCGGCAGAAATCAAATCTACTTTTGGATCGGACTTCTTTAACCCTTGTACGAAAGGTGTGCAGTATAGTGCTGCATCCATTTTCAATAAGCTGCCACTCGAATTCAAAAATCTTAGCAGTAATCCACGCGCTTTCAAGTCGAAACTGAAGAGTTTCCTCATGAGTCACTCCTTCTATTCTGTCGAGGAGTTCCCTGAAAAATTAAGCTGATTATTATTGTATTGCTGATAGCGTTTACTTAAACTTATGGACTGACAATTTTCAGGTTCATGAACATTTATTTTTATCTGTAATTTCTTTTATGTTGTAATTTCATATACTGATACGTTCCATGACCTTGGAGATTTGCTCCTCAATTGGTCCTACGGAACTTGACGTGTAAATAAGTTAAATAAATAAATAAATGACGACCCTCAAACAAACTACGGATTGATGGTGCTCTGTTGTCACAAAGGGATCTAATGTCGTGAAAGGGAAGATCCAAGTTCGAAATCTAGTCCAGCGCCAATATTTTCAGCATATCAAGTTGAATTAAAAGATGGAGTAATTGTCTAGTGAGCTTACATGACAATTGGTTCATTAACTAAAATAAAATAGTCAATGTAATAAGGCTTACTGTTGACAGAATTTCTACAAGCCACCAATTTTACCTCTGTCATGGCTCAACTTAATCTGTAGTCGTTAACAAACGGACATCTTATTTAATGTCACTTGGGACCCACACTGCGATCTTAAATTCTTCACTTGGTTTCATCAGAGATGAGTAGGTTCTTTTTGTGCCTATTTAATTTCGAACCCAGACCTGAGGCATATCAGCCTATCATTGATCCGCCAGACCGCTAAAGTTCACATGTGAGTGGATCATATACACTGATGAGCCAAAGAAACTGGTACACCTGCCTAATATCGTGTCGGGCTCCCACGAGCACGTAGAAGTGGTGCAACACGACGTGGCACGGAATCGACTGATGTCTGAGGTAGTGCTGGAGGGAACTGATACCATGAACCTACAGGGCTGTCCATAAATCCGTAAGAGTACGAGGGGGTGGAGATCTCTTCTGAATAGCAAGTTGCAAGGCATCCCAGATATGGTCAATAATGTTCATGTATGGTGAATTTGGTGGCGAGTGGAAGTGTTTAAACTCAGAAGAGTGTTTCTGGAGACACTCTGTAGCAATTATGGACGTGTGGGGTGTCGCATTGTTCTGCTGTAATTACCCAAGTCGGTCTGAATGCGTAGTGGACATGAATGGATGCAGGTGATCAGATTGGATGTTTACGTACGTGTCACTTGTCAGAGTCGTATCTAAACGCATCAGGGATCTCATATTACTCCAGCTGCACTCGCCCAACGCCATTACAGAGCTTCCATCTGCTTGAACAGTCTCCTGCTGACCTGCAGAGTCTACGGATTCATGAGGTTCCCATACACGTCCATCCGCTCGATTCAGTTTAAAACGTGACTCGTCCGACCAGGCAACATGTTTCCAGTCATCCACAGTCCAATGTCAGTATTGACGGGCGCAGGCGAGGCGTAAATCTTTGTGTCGTACGGTTGATTGGTTGGTTTTGGGGGTCATCGGTCTCATCGGATTAGGGAAGGACAGGGAAGGAAGTCGGCCGTGCCCTTTCAGAGGAACCATCCCGGCATTTGCCTGGAGCGATTTAGGGAAATCACGGAAAACCTAAATCAGGATGGCCGGACGCGGGATTGAACCGTCGTCCTCCCGAATGCGAGTCGAGTGTGCTAACCACTGCGCCACCTCGCTCGGTGTGTGTCGTACGGTCATCAAGGATACACGAGTGGGTCTTTGTCTCCGAAAGCCCGTATCGAAGATGTTTCGTCGAATGGTTTGCAACAATTTGCAAATTTGCGGAAGCGTTGTACTTCTGTCACATTGAATGATTCTCTTCATTCCTCATTGGTTCCGATCTAGCAGGATCTTTTCCGGCCGGGTTCCTATTAGTCACGGTACACTCCTGAAATGGTCGTACGGAAAAATCCCCACTTCATCGCTACCTCGGAGATGCTGTGTCCAATCGCTCATGCACCGTCTATAACACCACGTTCAAAATCACTTAAATGTTGATAAGTTGCCACTGTAGCAGCAGTAACCGATCTAACAATTGCTTCAGACACTTGCTGTCTTGCATAGGCGTTGGTGACCGCAGCGCTGTTTTCTACTCGTTTACATAGGTCTGTATTTGAACACGCATGCCTAGACCAGTTCATTTGGGCTTCAGCATATTTCTCACAATGGATGAGAATTCTGCAATGTCACATCCTCGTAACTTTAGGGCCTACTGGTTACTGAATGTAGCGAAAAGTGTTATGATGGAAAATTTTTCTGAAGATTCATATGCTGATTTTCGAAGTGTCCCGTTGCAGCTCTGTCACAGAGGAGGGACAAACGCCGGTTTCCCATGAGACTGGAAACTACACTGAGGCAACATTGAGTTTACAGTATTACGACGCTCCCACAGAGCTAGCGAGCAACTGCGCTGTTCACTGCTCCCTCATTTTTCTTACTCAGACAGATAATTCACAACAAAAGAGACGAAATTAGTTGTCGTTTCTACTTGAAACCACCTTCGTGGACTGAAAACATACGTCTGATACTTAGATGACGCAAAAAAAAAAAAAAATGGTTTAAATGGCTCTGAGCACTATGGGACTCAACTTCTGAGGTTAGATGACGCACATTAAGTCAAAATTACTCAGAACATTTGACTGGAACACTATGAAAGTATCAAGTGAATTTAGCGGGACGATTCTGTGTCGCTCCAGGAAGTAACTCGTCTATCACAGGGGAGCGATATGTGCTGTACAATGTTGCTAAATCCCAGTTATACTCGTAATAGGAAATACAGGGGTACCCGTGGTCTAGGAGGTAGCGTCTTTGATTCATAATTAAAACGTATTCGGTCCCGGGTTCGATCCCCGCCACTGCCCAAATTTTGATAAATAATCAGCATTGGCGGCGGAAGACTTCCGGCATAAGAAGTCAGCCTCATTCTGCCAACGGCCTTGTCAAAGAGGGCGGAGGAGCGGATAGAGGTTCAGGGCACTCTCTTGTCTTAGGGGTGGGAAATTGCCCCTAAAGGCGGAAGAATCAGCAATGATCAACGACATGAGGATGCAGAAGGCAATGGAAACCACTGCATTAAAGACACGTAACGTGTATCCACAGGACATGTGGCTTGTAATTGAAGAAGTGTCATGATGATCTCTCCATTGGCAAAAGATTCCGGAATAGTCCCCCATTCGGATCTCCGGGAGGGGACTGTCAAGGGGGAGGTTACCATGAGAAAAAGATTGAATAATCAACGAAAGGATAACGTTCTACGAGTCGGGGCGTGGAATGTCAGAAGCTTGAACGTGGTAGGGAAACTAGAAAATCTGAAAAGGGAAATGCAAAGGCTCAATCTAGATATAGTAGGGGTCAGTGAAGTGAAGTGGAAGGAAGACAAGGATTTCTGGTCAGATGAGTATCGGGTAATATCAACAGCAGCAGAAAATGGTATAACAGGTGTAGGATTCGTTATGAATAGGAAGGTAGGGCAGAGGGTGTGTTACTGTGAACAGTTCAGTGACCGGGTTGTTCTAATCAGAATCGACAGCAGACCAACACCGACAACGATAGTTCAGGTATACATGCCGACGTCGCAAGCTGAAGATGAACAGATAGAGAAAGTGTATGAGGATATTGAAAGGGTAATGCAGTATGTAAAGGGGGACGAAAATCTAATAGTCATGGGCGACTGGAACGCAGTTGTAGGGGAAGGAGTAGAAGAAAAGGTTACAGGAGAATATAGGCATGGGACAAGGAATGAAAGAGGAGAAAGACTAATTGAGTTCTGTAACAAGTTTCAGCTAGTAATAGCGAATACCCTGTTCAAGAATCACAAGAGGAGGAGGTATACTTGGAAAAGGCCGGGAGATACGGGAAGATTTCAATTAGATTACATCATGGCCAGACAGAGATTCCGAAATCAGATACTGGATTGTAAGGCGTACCCACGAGCAGATATAGACTCAGATCACAATATAGTAGTGATGAAGAGTAGGCTGAAGTTCAAGACATTAGTCAGGAAGAATCAATACGCAAAGAAGTGGGATACGGATGTACTAAGGAATGACGAGATACGTTTGAAGTTCTCTAACGCTATAGATACAGCAATAAGGAATAGCGCAGTAGGCAGTAAAGTTGAAGAGGAATGGACATCTCTAAAAAGGGCCATCACAGAAGTTGGGAAGGAAAACATAGGTACAAAGAAGGTAGCTGCGAAGAAACCATGGGTGACAGAAGAAATACTTCAGTTGATTGATGAAAGGAGGAAGTACAAACATGTTCCGGGAAAATCAGGAATACAGAAATACAAGTCGCTGAGGAATGAAATAAATAGGAAGTGCAGGGAAGCTAAGACGAAATGGCTGCAGGAAAAATGTGAAGACATCGAAAATGATATGATTGTCGGAAGGACAGACTCAGCATACAGGAAAGTCAAAACAACCTTTAGTGACATTAAAAGCAACGGTGGTAACATTAAGAGTGCAACGGGAATTCCACTGTTAAATGCAGAGGAGAGAGCAGACAGGTGGAAAGAATACATTGAAAGCCTCCATGAGGGTGAAGATTTTTCTGATGTGATAGAAGAAGAAACAGGAGTCGATTTAGAAGAGATAGGGGATCCAGTATTAGAATCGGAATTTAAAAGAGCTTTGGAGGACTTACGGTCAAATAAGGCAGAAGGGATAGATAACATTCCATCAGAATTTCTAAAATCATTGGGGGAAGTGGCAACAAAACGACTATTCACGTTGGTGTGTAGAATATATGAGTCTGGCGACATACTATCTGACTTTCGGAAAAGCATCATCCACACAATTCCGAAGACGGCAAGAGGTGACAAGTGCGAGAATTATCGCACAATCACCTTAACAGCTCATGCATCGAAGCTGCTTACAAGAATAATATACAGAAGAATGGAAATGAAATTGAGAATGCGCTAGGTGACGATCAGTTTGGTTTTAGGAAAAGTAAAGGGACGAGAGAGGCAACTCTGACGTTACGGCTAATAATGGAAGCAAGGCTAAAGAAAAAACAAGACACTTTCATAGGATTTGTCGACCTGGAAAAAGCGTTCGACAATATAAAATGGTGCAAGCTGTTCGAGATTCTGAAAAAAGTAGGGGTAAGCTATAGGGAGAGACGGGTCATATACAATATGTACAACAACCGAGAGGGAATAATAAGAGTGGATGATCAAGCACGTAGTGCTCGTATTATGAAGGGTGTAAGACAAGGCTGTAGCCTTTCGCCCCTACTCAACATCGAGGAAGCAATGATGGAAATAAAAGAAAGGTTCAGGAGTGGAATTAAAATACAAGGTGAAAGGATATCAATGATACGATTCGCTGATGACATTGCTATCCTGAGTGAAAGTGAAGAAGAATTAAATGATCTGCTGAACGGAATGAACAGTCTAATGAGTACACAGTATGGTTTGAGAGTAAATCGGAGAAAGACGAAGGTAATGAGAAGTAGTAGAAATGAGAACAGCGAGAAACTTAACATCAGGTTTGATGGTCACGAAGTCAATGAAGTAAAGGAATTCTGCTACCTAGGCAGTAAAATAACCAATGACGGACGGAGCAAGGAGGACATCAAAAGCAGACTCGCTATGGCAAAAAAGGCATTTCTGGCCAAGAGAAGTCTACTAATATCAAATACCGGCCTTAATTTGAGGAAGAAATTTCTGAGGATGTATGTCTGGAGTACAGCATTGTATGGTAGTGAAACATGGACTGCGGGAAAACCGGAACAGAAGAGAATCGAAGCATTTGAGATGTGGTGCTATAGACGAATGTTGAAAATTAGGTGGACTGATAAGGTAAGGAATGAGGAGGTTCTACGCAGAATCGGAGAGGAAAGGAATATGTGGAAAACACTGATAAGGAGAAGGGACAGGATGATAGGACATCTGCTAAGACATGAGGGAATGACTTCCATGGTACTAGAGGGAGCTGTAGAGGGCAAAAACTGTAGAGGAAGACAGAGATTGGAATACGTCAAGCAAATAATTGAGGACGTAGGTCGCAAGTGCTACTCTGAGATGAAGAGGTTAGCACAGGAAAGGAATTCGTGGCGGGCCGCATCAAACCAGTCAGTAGACTGATGACCAAAAAAAAAAATACAGTGTTATGCCACAGAGTAGAAAAGGGGGAGACATTAAAATTTAGCCGGCCGAAGTGGCCGCGCGGTTCTGGGCGCTGCAGTTTGGAACCGGGAGACCCCTACGGTCGCAGGTTCGAATCCTGCTTCGGGCATGGATGTGTGTGATGTCGTTAGGTTAGTTAGGTTTAAGTAGTTCTAAGTTCTAGGGGACTAATGACCTCAGAAGTTGAGTCCCATAGTGCTCATAGCCATTAAAATTTACTTAAGTTCACGCTAGCACAGCCACAGGTAGATGTGGTGACATAACTACACAGTAGTAAGAACAATCAACACTTGCGTGCATAAGCACACAGTAGAATGTCCACTGAGAGAGAGAGAAAGAGAGAGAGAGAGAGTGAGAGGGGGGGGGGATGGCGATATATTTGTTTAGCTCTTGTTGTGTGAAACAACAAGCTTTATCTCAGACGCGGTTAAGACGTACAGCATTTTGAACAGTCAAAACTGCTTCATAATGCTAAAATCTCTGCAGAAATTTCGGTTTTTAATACCGGAACTAATGCCTGTTTCTTTCCACCTACCATTTGTTCAACATCCTTTTCAATTCACTGTACTTCGGAATCGTGTCAGGTGCCAGTATCAGTAAACTGCATTTAAATTTCTGATGCCTCTTTCTTCACAAAACTCGTAGATTTACTAAGCTTTTTTATTCTATGGCTTTGTTTATTCAAAATAGATAGGTTAACCTCTGTTTTGTTAAAACAGGTAATTCTCCAGTTTCTCAGTCACAGCTTTCAGTTTATGTTGTTATCAAAATATACCTCAAATTTCTTTTTTTCCACTTTTTTGTAGTCTGTCCAAACTGATTTGTGAAATGATTGTGTAGAGTTCCCAAGTTACTCTTTGTTGTGTTCATACTCCTGTTCATGGTGTTCATGTTAACACTCTTACTCCTTGGACTTTGCATTATTTCACTCTCAGAAAGTTGCTGCTCATCTACCACGCTCTAATCCAGTACTTCATTCTCTGGTTCATAAGTTCCTGGTTTCGTTTTCACAACTGGACGTGGAATATTCTGTCAAAACTTCTTTATCGCGATTTAAATTTCGGTTTCGACAACGCCTTTCCTGCCTTGCTGTTACGCAAATGCATTCCAAGATAATTTTTAGCAACGATTTGGAATAATGTTCTGTTACTGTTTTGTAAGTTTGCTACCTTAGACTTTACCATATTCTAGAAAAAACCCTTATCACGACAAAGCCACTTCTCGGATGACTCCTTGCCTATGTGTTCATCATGGCAACAGAACCTTCAGGGAAGTGCTGTCACAGTGAAAATAAATTTGACCAAACTACCTACGTAGTTGCAATTTTAGCGAGTCCTCTCACGGGCAAGTCATGTAAAAGTGAATCCTCATGATTCTAGTTATTTCAGTTTGCACTTCCATCTGCGTACAATCGCATCAAGTTTTTGGCATGTCACTCACTAAAACACCGACATTCTGCGATCAACTGGTCGTATACTTTGTTTGTTTCGCCTAATAATATCGCGTAAATATGTCAAATGCGGCAAAAACTTTTGTACTGAGTGACGTACGGCATTGTTCCGCGCGTGTGGTCGCTACGCGCAAAAACGGATGATACACTAGCTGTATGCACGCTACGTTGACTGAGAAACAAGTTTTAAAGTTTGCTTCAGCAACAGCCTTCGGCCAACATAAAAGCTTTACCATATCACTCTATGGAGTATTTTTGCTGTTGTTATGCTGGTAAACCACTCTAAAAACATCACCGTTTATCTAATTTGAGCCGCGTGTGTTCTAAACTGACTGTTATTTTGGGAAAAAAAGACTACTGATTCAAAAGTAACTGGCGAATATAGCGACCCGATCGTATATGTCACTCACTATCACGAATGCGCTGTCATAAATTTAAGGCTGCCTTAGATGCCGTTTTACACTTTGTTTACATTCGCCAATCCAACAGTCGTTCCTTGCACGCACAGGAAAAGAGACTTTTGTGACTCATTTAATTTAATGAGTCTGAAATAAATGTTGTAACTGTTTTACGGTTGCAAAGCTCCGAAGGAGCTAACTGACTTTATTAATTCCAAAAGTTTTTGTGAATTAAGTACATGTACTTCATAATAGTTTGATTCTGCAAAGATTTAAGATTATGCAAATACGATTTTTGACATCATAATTTTAACAAAAGTCACTAATTACAATATATGACACAGGAATTAGGTTCGTGGCTTGCCTGCATGTTGTAAGAAATTTGAGTTAAGTTGAATAATGAACTGTAATGTTCAAACTGTGTCCAGTATAACACTTCCAGCCGGCCGCGGTGGTCTCGCGGTTCTAGGCGCGCAGTCCGGAACCGTGCGACTGCTACGGTCGCAGGTTCGAATCCTGCCTCGGGCATGGATGTGTGTGATGTCCTTAGGTTAGTTAGGTTTAAGTAGTTCTAAGTTCTAGGGGACTGATGACCACAGCAGTTGAGTCCCATAGTGCTCAGAGCCATTTGAACCATTTTAACACTTCCACTATTATGACGATCATTCCATTACTCTCTTACTCCTACTAAACTTTTGCTTTGTCGTACTTGAGTCGTAGAGAAAGCGGTGGCCAAGAACCTTACACAGCTTCTTCATTTCTCTAACAAAATGCTAAAACGTAGAACCACATGACGCTTTCAAGAGCCGTTGTTCTAACTGCAGCCATCGCTCAATAAACTTTATTGTGGCGTAAGTCCGTAATATCTCGCATTAGTGACTTCAGAATTTCAGAGACAATTTAATAGCGTACACATGAATGACACACAATTTTAAAAATGTTTTAATAATTCACTGAAATATTAATTCTTATGCCTTCCGCCGTTGACTATGCATCCGTCTCGCTACCTTCTTCTTTCTTGCTACTGTTGTGCACGCCACCACCGAACGCGCCAAAGCCAGTAGTCCAATCAAAATCTTTGACTCTTGTGGCAACATATTTAATTTTGAGTTACTCAATATGTTAACCCTTACAGTAGTGCAGTAATTTACCCTTACAAAACAACGTTTCTGTTTGCTTCTCTTTTCAACGTGTTATATAACGTACAAAATTGTTCATTTCGTAAGTAATAGAGACATCAACATTTTAAACATACACGTATCAATATTAATCTATCTACAGTTGCATCAAAGAATAATTTTGTAGTTCTGTTATTTAATGTGTTAGTATTGTTGTTCCTCTGTAATCCACGAACGTAACTGCTTTCTATTGCTGGCGGCATATGGACTTGAAGACGGAATTTTTGAAGAGGAGGGTGGAGCCGGGATGGAGGAACATCTGATGACCTAGCCGGTTGGTTGATTCAGGGGACAGGACCAAACAGCAAGGGCATCGGGTCCCATCAGATTAAGGAAGGATGGGGAAGGAAGTCGGTCGTGTTCTTTCACAGGAACCACCCCGACATTTTAAGTGAAGTGATTTGGGGAAATCACGGAAAATCTGAATTAGGATGGCCGTACGCGGGTTTGTACCGTCGTCCTCCCGCATGCGAGTCCAGTGTGCTAACCACTGCACCAACTCGCTCGGTGATGATGACCTGGACGAGGAACTGCTGTTCCAAAGTGAGATTCCGTATTAGATAAGTAACAAGCACTGTATCAACAAACATGGCACAATTAACGACCGTAATCACTCTAAACGTCGTGTAAGATTGTTTCCAGTACGAATTAACTACGCTGATGTTTCATACATGAAATAACTATACTTATCTTAACTGTGCCCTACAGAAAAGAGAATCGAGAGACAGACGGACGCATAGTTAGCTTGATACAGAAACAACCGCAATTCCAAGTTTAATTTTTTGTTTAGCTGATGTCTAGTTTTGGGTTATCTGAACCGATGGATCTTGCCGGTGGTGGGGAGGCTTTCGTGTTTCAGCGATACAGATAGCCGTAGCGTAGGTGCAACCACAACGGAGGGGTATCTGTTGAGAGGCCAGACAAACGTGTGGGTCCTGAAGAGGGCAGTAGCCTTTTCAGTAGTTGCAGGGGCAAGAGTGTGGATGATTGACTGATCTTATAACACTAACCAAAACAGCATTCCTGTGCTGGTTCTGTGAACGGCTGAATGCAAGGGTAAACTACAGGCGTAATTTTTCCCGAGGGCATGCAGCTCATCTGCGACACCCTTACACCATAGCGGTACGTCGACGACATACTACGACGCGTTGTGTTCCCCATAATGGCAAGCCATCAGGCCTTACATTTCAGCAACATAATGGCCATTCAACACTCACATGCGATGAGATTTTCTACGGCTTGTCTTCTTGCTTACGAAACTATCTGGACCAGTAAGGTCGCCGGAGCCCCCCCCCCCCCCCCCCAGTTGAGAACGTTTGGGACATTAAGGGCAGAACCTTCCAACCATCTCGGAATATTGACGACGTATCGCGTCAGTTGGACGGAATTTGGCATAATATCCCTCAGAACATCCAACTACTCTATCAATCAATGCCAAGCCGAATATCTGCTTGCCTAAGGGCAAAACGTGAACCAACGCATTGCTGACTTGTTCAATTTGTCAAATTCTTGCTCTCTAACAAATCATCCAATTTCTTCTGAAATTGTCTGTACACATGTATCACATCTACCTATTTCTGTCCTGTCTGTCTGTGTAAATATAATCTTGACATGGCTTGTATGCTGTTTCGGAAAATACTGTTTTGGCTATGTGTATGATTTGAAAACTGGTTCAGGAAACCTGAAAATGCCGGCCGGGGTGGCCGAGCGGCTCTAGGCGCTACAGTCTGGAACCGTGCGACCGCTACGGTAGCAGGTTCGAATCCTGCCTCGGGCATGGATGTGTGTGATGTCCTTAGGTTAGTTAGGTTTAAGTAGTTCTAAGTTCTAGGGGACTGATGACCTCAGATGTTAAGTCTCATAGTGCTCAGAGCCAAACCTGAATCTATTCATTATTTGGATAAAAAGAGAATCTCCCAACGGCGGCTGCTTCTATATCGAACTGACTAGCACAAGTTTCTGTCCTGCAATTAAGCCAGCATGCTGGAAATCCATAAGTACGCATATTATTAGACAAAGTAATAGATTCCTGAGGCATCGAGGGATCGTCTGTCTGATGGTGGCAGTTAAGTGTAGGGAGGGGGCGGGGGGAATACAATAGTTCAGGGAGACCATGCATTGACTACAGCAAAGCAGCAGAAATTGATGTAGGGAGCAGCATTTACGTGGAGATGAATAAGCTTGCACGGGATAGGCTAGGGTGTAGAGCTGCACCAAATTATTCTTAAGACCACAACAACAATAAAATAATATTTGTGAAGCCTTCTTCACCTTCTTTCTCTTTTCTCCTTCACTTCGATAATTAGGCATTTAAGACTGTTCTGTGCCCAAAAAATCTCTTGTTAAGCCGTCCAGTGTTTCTTCTCCCACATGTTTTATGGTCTAAACCTAATTGTGTTAGTTGTTATTATTCCATCCTTTGTACGCATTCATGCTACTTCTTGCGGTACTTATTCATTTTCTCTTAAACTGACTCCACCTCTAGCTTTTGCTGTATTGTTTCATATTATAAGTTCTGTTCTAGAATAACAACTAATTCTTCTTAGAAGTTTCATTTCTGCACAGTATTCGACTTAATGTCCAATGTTTTGCTATACTGGTTTCTTTTTCATACGACAGAAATGTAGATTCATAGTTTTATCTGAATGTACAAACGTATCTTCCTTGTTTCATCCTTGAACGTTTTGCGGCTAGTTCGACATACGTTTTTGCATCTGATAAGGTTTCTTTCAAGATCTTTATTAGTATCATGCACAATTTGACAATAAAAATAGGAGATTTACGATACTTGCTAAAATATCAAGTGAACTAAAATAATTTTATTTCGGGCTGGATCTTTGCCACAAATTACCATTGTCTGTTAGCTTTAGAAATTCCAGGACGGTGTTCTTTAGATATGTTGCTTAAATGAGAGAGAGAGTGCGCTTCAAGTCGTCTTCTGAGCTTCTACTTCTACACTGACGTGACAAAAGGATGGGATAGGGGTATACACATATACAGGTGATGGTACCTAACGTATGAAAGGACAGTGCAATGGCGGATATGTCACTTGAAGGAGATGTCACTTGAACCGCATTAATTAATGTTGGGTTGGCAGAAGAGCCAACACCGTGTTACTAGAGGAGGCCGAAATGCTCGCTTTTTAGCTCACGCAGGCTGGCGTGAGGAGGGAAGAACTATACTGACGTGAGGTCTGGAACATGACTAGGAATTATAATTCAGAAAGCGGACGAGACCGATGACCAAGCTGTCTGGTCTCCTTCCCCAAACAATCAACCAGAAAGCGGACGAAATTAGTTGATACTTAACTATAACCCATTAATGATGAACGTCGTTCTTGACGGTACATGAGTCATAATATTATCTGTTCAGAATACATTCTAATTACTGAATATGGCGCCTTGCTAGGTCGTAGCAAATGACGTAGCTGAAGGCTATGCTAAACTGTCGTCTCGGCAAATAAGAGCGTATGTAGACAGTGAACCATCGCTAGCAAAGTCGGTTGTACAACTGGTGCGAGTGCTAGGAAGTCTCTAGACTAGACCTGCCGTGTGGCGGCGCTCGGTCTGCAATCACTGACAGTGGCGACACGCGGGTCCGACGTATACTAACGGACCGCGGCCGATTTAAAGGCTACCACCTAACACGTGTGGCGTCTTGCGGTGACACCACAATTAACAGACAATTAACGCAGACTGGTAGTTGCAGCTAAGCGAATCGGACATTCCATTTTGGAAATCGTTGGGGAATTCAATATTCCGCAAGACCGTGACGAGGCTACCAAATTTCAAGCATTACCTCTCATCACTGATAACGCAGTGGCCGTCGACCTTCACTTAACGACTGAGAGCTGCGACGGTTGCGTAGAGTTGTCGGTGCTGACAGACAAGCAACACTGGACGAAATAACCGCAGAAATCAATGTGGGACGTATGACGAACGTATCCGTTTGGAAATTTAGCGTTAACGGGCGGTAGCAGCACCACATCGTCCGCAACGCCTCTCCTGTCTCATGCCAGTATCTGTTGGAACCCAGACGACACGAAAACCGTGGCGTGGTCAGATGAGTCCCAACTTCAGTCGGTAAGAGCTGATGGCAGGGTTCGATTGTGGCGCAGACCTCATGAAGCCATGGATCCCAGTTGTCAACAAGGCACTGTGCAAGCTGATCGTGGCTCCATAATTGTATGGCTGGGTGTACGTGGAATACACTGGGTCCTTTGGTTTTACTGAACCGATCATTGACTGGAAATGGTTATGTTCGGCTACTTGGAGACCAGATGCAACCATTCATGGACTTCATGATCCCGAACAAAAATGCAATTTTTATAGATGGCAATGCTCCATGTCACTGGGCCCCAATTGTATGCGATTGGTCTAAAGAAAATTCTAGACAGTTCGAGCGAATGACTTGGCCACCCAGGTCACCCGAAATTGAATCCCATTGAACATTAATCAGACAAAATCGAGAGATCAGCAACATTTTCGTTGTTATGAATAACTATAGAGGGAGCATGGCTCGGTATTTCTACAGAACATGGTGTTTCGTGGAAAGCCGTGATCTTAGCTTAACGCCTCGGCCGCCGACGACAGTTGAAACCTTTACTGAAAACAGTTTTTAAGAAAGTGTGCTACAAACCATTAGGTACTCAGTAACAGCTATGAAATTAATCTGTACCGACACAACATTCAAAAAAACGTAAAATACTTCAAACTTGAGTCAATAAATGAGACTGATTCTTACAGATCATAAAATTGAATACAATGATTGTTTGGTTTCCATACAGCAATCAACTATTTACATAAGTAAATGGAATCGATGAAATGATTTTTAAACAGTTGATGTCACAAGTTACTTCACTTTATTAAATAAGTTTAAGCAGTATTGAGTAAACAAAATTCACTTGAATTCACCACAAACCATAGACCTTGCACGGTGAGGTGCCCTGCCCGCCTTCACCAAACTGACAGCCATACCGTAGCCCTACCGAGGCCACACTACCTTGCAACTTTTGAAGAGAGACACCGACTTTTCAGTAGCCTGGATGATTGAGCAAAGTGGCCTTGTAGCATTAGCCAACGTGGCCTTGCTATGTCTGTACTGCGAACGGCTGAATGTAAGGAGAAACTGCAGTCGGTATTTTCCTGAGGAAATGCAGCTGTATTATATGTTTCAATGGTGATGGTATCCTCTTGAGTAACGCATTCCTTCATTCAGATCTCTTGGCGGAAACTACTCAGAAGGTTGAAATGGACAGAGTAAAGTTAGTTATAGCGGCAATTACTGATATATGTTAGCAGAAAAAACCAAATTCTGGTAAGGTAAATAAAGGGTTATTTATAACAGAAAATCAAACAGGGATACATAGTGATAACGAATGCGATTGTAGGAATGCAGGTGAGTTACTGTGAACAATATAGTGAAGATATTACCGTAGCGAAGGCAAATACGAAACCAATACGCACTAGGACGCGATTATACGGCTGAAACTGAAAGAGGCAGCTCGTTTAGTATTATTGCGGAATAGGGGAGACAGTGTCACGGATATGACACGCGGACTGGGGTGACAGACGTTAGAAATTCTTTTTGCGTAGTGGCAGGATCTTCTCATGAAATTTCAGTCACCAACTTTCTCCTCAGAGTGTGAAAATGTTTTTCTGGCGCCCATCTACGCACAGAAAGACTTATGTGTTCGGTTCTCTCATGCGTTTTTCGAGCGTGGAAAGGTAGAGAAGTAACTTAAAGGTAGGTCGATGAACCGTCTGGCAGGCACTTAACTGTGAATTGCAGAATAATAAGGTAGATATAAATGTAGAAGACGCACAACTCTGATTTCAACTGTCGAAAGGAGAAAATACAAAAATACAGCAAATAAATAACAAAAAGCGAGTAGAGACGTCTTAATAATGAAACTGACATAAAGTGCTATGAGGCAAAGCACGAACGGCTAATGGAGAAATGTAAAGACGTGGAAACGTGCGCGCCTGTGCCAAAGTTAAATGCCACCTACAGGAAAATTAAAGTGACCTTTGTAGAAAAGAGATGCAGCTGTATGAGTATTTAGAGCACAGTAGGCAAGCCAGTTCTTAGGGAAGAAGAGAAGATCGAAAGATGGGGGGAATATAAAGAAGAACTGTATAAGGGTAGTGACCTTGAGGACTGTATTATAGAAAGAGAAGAGACAGTAGGTGAAGATACAGTAATAGACCTGCTGCTACGAAATGAATCTGAGCGAACAGAGGAAGTCCTCAAGGTGACGACTACGACAA
Organism: Schistocerca nitens; assembly: GCF_023898315.1. Lineage (NCBI taxonomy): Eukaryota > Metazoa > Arthropoda > Insecta > Orthoptera > Acrididae > Schistocerca > Schistocerca nitens. The sequence continues at coordinate 97,965,794 of NC_064621.1, read as the reverse complement.
GAACAACTTGATTAAGTGTGGTTTTAGGTTTTCCCGGCGTAGGACAATCTCTAATATTTTTCAGAAATTCGACCGTCTGAATACCCGAGAACTATTCAGAACCTGACTGTTACCCACGTCCAGTCTGTGTGTACCATGTAAAAAGCAGTAGTTAGAAAGGATGTGAGACAGTTTATTACCGATTTTATTCAGTCTGTACAGTAATCAAGCTGTGAATCTAATGAAACATAAATTAGTTCAGGGAATTTATATTTTAAAAAAATGAGACTTACTCTTGCAATGTACTTCTGCCATTGAGGACAAAGGTATTTTTAGAGCTGTTGAAAGGAATGGATAGCGCCTTGAGAAGTGGTTCTAAGATGAACACGAACAAAGTAAAACAAGGATAATGGATAGGAGTCGAATTCAATCAGATGATGTTTAGGACATTAGTTTAGGACATGATATTCTAAGAGTAATAACCAAGTTCTGTTATTAGGGCAGCAAAATAAGCGAAGACGTCAGAAACAAAGAGGATATGAAATGCAGATTGGCAATACCAAGAAAAAAAATCTCTCGAAAAGTGCAGTCTGTCGACATACATAGAATATAAATTTAAATGCCCAGACCTTTTTTTGAAGGTACCTAAAGTATACGCTCGTACAGAGTTGAAACGTTGATAAACGGGTTCTACAAAAAAAAAAGAGTAGACTCGTTTGAACAGTAATACTACAGGCGATTATTGAAGATTAAATGGTAACTAATGGAAGCGTACTGGGAAGGAGAAAAATTGTGGCACAACTTGAGTAAGATAAAGGTAGGTGGGAGATACCTTGAGGAATCGAGCAATTGAGGTATTAGTAACAGAGAGCGGCAGTGGTGGGATGGCCAAGGGGTGGGGTGGGGGGGGGGGGGGGGACGACACAGAGGTAGTAGAGGGACGGCTTGACTTCGACAAGCAAATTGAAAAGAATACAGAGATAAAGAGTCTTGCGAATGACGGACAATCATGGACAGCTGGATCAAACCAGTCTACAGTGTGACGTCCGCAACAACAACATGATTAACTGTCCCCTACGTCTAGTTTCTGTGTAATGTGTGAAGTATGATCGCCGAAATGTATAAAATCTGTGATCTGAATTGTTATTTTACTAAGTTATTTGTATTGCTGCCTCTCCTAAGGATCGCCAGTCCTATTTTGTCTGGCGTTTCAGCAGGTACTTACAGTGAGACGTCCGCAACAACAACTTGATTAACTGTCCCCTACGTCTAGTTTCTGTGTAGTATGTGAAGTATGATTGCCGAAATGTATAAAATCTGTGATCTGAGTTATTATTTTAGTAAGTTATTTGAACCGCTGCCTCTCGCAAGGGTCACCAGTCCTATTTTGTATGGTGTTTCAGCAGGTATTTACAATTTTTTTTTATTGCAATGTGCAGCTAGAGTCGGCCCAAACAAAACTGATCACTATATCTCTCATGCGACGACCACTTTCGATCGGAAACAAACAAAACTGTCTTTGAATCGAAATTTGACATGTTCATTCGACAGAGCGGCCACAAGTTAATGTAGTGCGATATACTTTTTATCTATATGTATTAACAGCGACAATACGACATGAAGAATAACCTGTAGTCCAGCAGCGAACGAGAAGCGCTGCAGCTCGGCCGTAGCAGTCAATGAGTGACAGGAGTACTGGTTCTGTTAATACGTATCGATAAAACGAACATCGGACTGCACTAATTGGAGACTGCCCTGTCAAATGGGTATGAAAAATTCAGATTTAAAAATAATTTTGTTTATAATGGGAAATAACCGACGCCTTACGTCGACACTGGGAGTCGCATGTAGGACGTGACAGGTTGTATTGGCTCATTCCAGCTACACTACTGGCCATTACAATTGCTACACCAAGAAGAACTGCAGATAATAAACGGGTATTCGTTGGACAATTATATTATACTACAACTGACATGTGATTAAATTTGCACGCAATTTGGGTCCATAGATCCTGAGAAATCAGTACCCAGAACAACCAACTCTGGCCATAATAACGGCCTGAGCATTGAGTCAAACAGAGCTTGGATGGCGTGTACAGATACAGCTGCCCAAGCAGCTTCAACACGATAGAACAGTTCGTCAAGAGTAGTGACTGGCGTATTGTGGCGAGCCAGTTGCTCGTCCACCATAGACCAGACGTTTTCAGTTGGTGAGGGATCTGGAGAATGTGCTGGCCAGGGCAGCAGCCGAACATTTTCTGTATCCAGAAAGGCCCGTACAGGACCTGCAACATGTCGTCGTGCATTATCCTGCTGACATGTAGGGTTTCGCAGCGATCGAATGAAGAGTAGAGCTACGGCTTGTAGCACATCTGAAATGTAACGTCCACTGTTCAAAGTGCCGTCAGTGCGAACAAGACGTGACCGAGACGTGTAACCAATGGTACCCCATACCATCACGTCGGGTGATACGCCAGTATGGCGATGTCGAATAAACGCTTCCAATGTGCGTTCACAGCGATGTCGCCAAACACGGATGCGACCATCGTGATGCTGTAAACAGAACCTGGATTCAGCCGTAAAAATGACATTTTGCCATTCGTGCACCCAGGTTCGTCGTTGAGTACATCATCGCAGGCGCTCCTGTCTCGGATGCAGCGTCAAGGGTAACCGCAGCCATGGTCTCCGAGCTGATAGTCCATGCTGCTGCAAATGTCGTAGAACTGTTCGTGCAGATGGTTGTTGTCTTGCAAACGTCCCCATCTGTTGACTCAGGGATGGAGACGTGGGTGCACGATCCGTTACAGCCATGCGGATGCCTGTCATCTCGACTGCTAGTGATACGAGGCCGTTGGGATCCAGCACGGCGTTCCGTATTCCCCTCCTGAACCCACCGATTCCATATTCTGCTAACAGTCATTGGATCTCGATCAACGCGAGCAGCAATGTCGCGATACGATATACCGCAATCGCGTTAGGCTACAATCCTAGCTTCAACAGAGTCGGAAACGTGAAGGTACGCATTTCTCCTCCTTACACGAGGCATCACAACAACGTTTCACCAGGCAACGCAGCTCAACTGCTGTTTGTGTATGAGAAATCGATTGGAAACTTTCCTCATGTCAGCACGTTGTAGGTGTCGTCACCGGCGCCAACCTTGTGTGAATGCTCTGAAAAGTTAATCATTTGTAAGTCACAGCATCTTCTTCCTGTCGGTTAAATTTCGCGTCTGTAGCACGTCATCTTCGTGGTGTAGCAATTTTAATGGCCAATAGTGTACCTTTCGCAAAAACGAAACTGTAAATATCGGTCGAAACACCAGAGAAAATCACCCTGGAAGACTCTTAGGAGGGACAGCAATTTATTAATATAAACTGTATAATACTTAACTTTAGAACGGAGATGATGTATGACAATAGCTCTGTGTTCACTTGCATGCGGAAGTCTAAGTCTGGTCATGAGCCAGTGAACAGTAACTATGATCACTTGTAGGAAGTCCAATTGGGCTGTTTTTGGTGGATACACAGGTTTGGTGCTGTCTTGAGATACTGCTCATATTATGTTGCTACTGTCTGAGAGGAGCTATGTGTCCCCCTATATCTGCGTTTGAGGAATGTTGGCCCACTTGGAAATTGTTAGCGTGACGTAACGGGCGGTCATAAACTACTCGTAGGCCTTGGCTTATTGCGCCCTCTAAGGATGAGCGCCTGACTTGTAGGCAACTCAGTACACTTCTATGTAAGACTGTGACCCATATCTTCCAGAGGACACACCACTTATACTTGGTTTAGAAACCACAAAAGAAAGTCGAAGAGACTTGGATACAGGAAGATATCAAACCAATTCCATAATAAGAAGATAACGATTTCAAAAGCAGATTTGAAAATGAAACATATTTCCAGGGGCAAATGTGGACTTGACCACAATTTAATGATTATAAACTGCAGGCTAAAAGTGAAGAAATTGCAGAAATGTAAGAAATTAAAAAGATGGCACATGGATAAATAGAAGGAACCAGAGTTTGCTGAGAGTTTCAAAGGGAGCACAAAGCAACGACCGACAGGAACAGGCCTAATGAATTAACAGAACGCGAATGGCTGGCTTTGAGAGATGAAGTAGACAAAGCAGTAGAGGATCACATATGTAAAAAGATTAGGCCTAGTAGAAATCCCTGGATAACTCAGGAGATATTGAATTTAACTGACGAAAGGAGAAAATATAAAGATACAACAAGTGAGGCAGGCAAAATGAAGTACAGAGGTCTGATGACTGAGATTGGCAAAAATTGCAAAATGGCTAAGCGGTTATAAGCAGAGTACAAGTTCAAAGCTTTTTGAAGCGTGTATGACCAGGGGAAAGACTGAAGCAGCGTGTAGAAAAACTATAGGTGCCTTTGAAGAGAAGAGAAGCACATGCAAGAATGCCGTCCATCTGAAAAGCTCCAACATGGATTTTGTTCTTGAGTTGGTAACTACTATGGCAGGTTGAACTATGAATTGTAGACAACAATTCGCATTTGACTATTCGACTGTGAGTGGGAAGTCCCGCGACCATAGTGTGTCAACAATGTTGTGTCAAAATCGTAATGGAGCAACAGAGCAACAGCTATAAATCGGAGATTTAAGACGTTTTCTATGATATTTTGAAGGAAAAAAAAAACTGTGCGCAAAGTTTGTCTGGCACCTCTTCACTACAGAGCAAAAACAACGCCCATTGCATATCTGCAACGACTTGACCGAAATACACAGCGCAGACAATTCTTTTGTGGGAAAATCGTCAGTGGTGACGAGGCTTGGTGTTATCAAATACGAGCCTACCACAAAACGACAAAGTGCAGGAACTTACACGAAGTATCAACGCTTTTATCTACGTATCCGACGTTTAAGCCAATGTGACGCGTGAGTTGAGCAACATCACAAAAGGGGGACTTTCCTGGCACGTTCTGTGCGTTGCACTAAAATTGGAGGGGGAGCGGCTACAAACCGTGTAGAGCACCCGAAGAATGCCCGCCCCGATAGCTGAGTGGTGCCGTCACGGTAGCTCAGCGTGTTCGGTCAGAAGGCCGATTGTCCTCTGTAATAAAAAGCTGAGTAAAGGAATCAACGATCAACTTGAACGAATGTCACGGGACGTCCGCGCAGACCAAACGAAACGAACAACACCGAACACCAAAAAAAAAAAAAAAAAAAAAAAAAAAAGTGGTCAGCGTGACGGATTGCCGTCCTACTGGCCCGGGTTCGATTCCCGGCTGGGTCGGAGATTTTCTCCGCTCAGGGACTGGGTGTCGTGCTGTCTTTATCATCATTTCATCCCCATCCGGCGCGCAGGTCGCCCATTGTGGCGCCGAATGTAATAAGACCTGCACCAAGGCGGCCGGACCTGTCCCGCAAGGGGCCTCCCGGCCATTGACGCCAAACGCTCATTTGCATTTACCCGAAGAATTAAAACCACCATCTTAAAGTTCCTCAATTTTTTTAATTCAGTCTCTAAACGTTTTGGACTCACTGTGTACTGAGATGGTAAGCTCATATGAAACAATGGAGGGAAACATGACTGGTGGAGGTAATACACAGATACGCTACATAAAGAAACAAACCTGAAGATAGTGTGTGTTGTTGTACTATTGATTCTCCACTCCAAGAAGAACGGGCTGTGTTAGATCCAGACCATTACAGGATTCCTTTCAGCCGGTTACCAGTTAGATAGTGGGGTAGTTGGGAGTCAGTTTGGAGTACATGAGAGTGGTTTACCAGTCCTGGCATTACCTGACAACGGGAGGAAACTTCGCGAAACCGTATGTTTGGGCAATGTTGCTCACTGTACCAGACAAAATGTATTTTGTTGTGTATGTATGCACATGTATTTGTATGCATGTAAGTAAATACGTGTGTGTGTGTGTGTGTGTGTGTGTGTCAGAGTGTTGTCTGTGCCGTGAGTTGTAGAAAGGAAACAGAATGTGAATAAAGATGAGATCGGAGAAACGATACTGCGAGAATAACTTTTGACAGAGCTCTGAAAGACATAAGGTGGAACAAGTCTCCTACTGTAGGAAACATTCCTTCAGAATTACTGAGATCCTTCCGAGAGATATCCAAGACAATTGTCTCTTCTAAGCAAGATATAGCAGACGGACGAAATATCTTCGGAATTCAACAGAAATGTAATAATTCTTCTTCCGAGAAGGCAGATTCTGAGAGGTGAGAATATTGGCGAACTATCAGTTACAAAATTCTGGGCTGGAAAATACTGGCAAGGGCTGTCCAAGAAGAATGGAAAATTTAAAAGACGCCGATCTTGAGAAAAATAAATCTGCGTTCTGGAGAAATGTGGGAGCGTACGAGGTCATACTGACATTTCGACTAATCTTAAACATAGAATAAGGAAAGTCGTACCTAACTTAGTAGCACTTCCAGATTTAGTGAAAGCTTTTAGCAATATTGACTGGAAAACACTTCTTGAAACTGAGAAATTAGCAGGGGGTGAACATTTGTGTACAACTAGTATAGAAATAAGACTGCACTTACTTGAGTCGAAGTCACGAAAGGGAATCAGTATTTCAGGAGGAAGTCAGAGAGGGTTGTAGCCTCTCGTCAACGTTACTGAATCTATACAGAGAGCTAGCTGCAGAAGAAAGGAAGGAGAAATTGGAAAAGAGAATTGAAGTTCAGGAATCTGAAATATGAAACACTGAGGTTATTCGATGATATTTCGATTTTATCTCAGACTACGAAGAACTTGCAAGATCAGGTGAATGGAATGGGTAGTGGCTTGAAAAGAGGTTATGCGATAAATACGAAAAAAAGTGAAACTTATGTAATGGAATGTAGTCGAATTAAATTTGTTTGTGCTGACAGAATTAAAAGGATATTCGAAAAGGAGTCTACCTGTTTTGCTAATAGGATAGGAAAATAAGTGGTGATAACCAAAATAGAGGTGATGCAAACAAAAGTGTTTCCGAGAAAGCCATATTTGATAACACAGAATATAAATTTAAGTCTTAAGAAGTCCTTTCCTAAGATACAACTAATGAGGACGTATTGAATCTAACTATGGGGTTTGGGGAAACTGGACGCCGTCTAAGGCAACGAGGAATCGTCAGTTTGTTGATGGAAGGCAGTGTGGGAGTCGCGGGTGAGCACTATACTAGAATAACTCATGCAGCCTTCAGACTACTCACGCTAAGTGCTCCCGTCCCTGAGCAATGTTTTACAATCTTAACAGCACTACTCAACATGTACCGGAACCAAGAGTGAATTCGTTATTTCCGCCAAGGCGGGAATACTCACATACAAATTTATCGAGCTCTTGGAGAGATATTTCTGCGACTTGGTTCTAAAAGGGCCAATGTCAATATTTGTCAAAACTGGTTTTATTGGTGTACGCCATATAGTTTCACGTGCTCTTCATAATGTTAAAGCGGTCAATGTCGAAGCCACATAGGATGAGAGATACTGGGGTTTCAAGATGTAAGCCCCAAAGTGTTTCATCAAGTTTCCATTCTGCATAAAAGGGCCAATCTTGAAATTGGCCCTCCCTCTTATTTTACATTTGTTGTAAGAAGGGCGAATGTCGACATTGGCCTATTTTGCTGACAGATGGTTTTTAAACAACTGAAACAGAGCTGTGACATTGGACTTAAATCTGGCGGGAATACACAATAATAAGAGTTGTTGCTTTAATAATTCCTCTATCCACTCGGCGCATTGGGCACAAACATCATGTTTCATAGAGGCGATAAGGAAGAGCTTGAGGAACAAACTGCACCTGAAATATCACCGCTGATGTAGTCACTTTACCTTTAGGTAAGTTTACTAAAATAAACTGGTATCACGAGCATTTATCACTAACTTTTCCAACACAAGACCATTAATTGTCTGGTATCTCTACTTAATGCCAGTCTAAAATATTATCAACCAGGTATTAAATTTTTTCATTTTTTTTCTTTAAGGTCTTCCCAGTACCAGTACAGAAGGAAATGCATGTTCGTCATTATTGGCAGACGTGATTTCAAGTTCTGATGAAGATATATTTGAAGATTCTGATGAATGAGTTCCTACTGGTGGCGAAAGTGGTGATGAAAGCAATATAGCTGTACGAAAGACAGTTGAAAGATCTTCAAGGATTGAAGAAATTGATCTAATTCAGCAGCAGCCTGGCAATGAAACAACAAAGTTCAGTGGAAGGGTGAGGAAGAAATGTTATCCATAGGATTCATCCAGAAAAAGAAAGCGAAACGAAAAATTATGGCAGAAAAACAGGAGAAAAGGAATGAATACTGCAGTGAAGGAATACGTGACGTCGAAAGGAAAAGTTATACCTGCTAAAGATCTGAAATCATTGTGAAAGTGCAGGAAAAATTTCGGAGGAAAAGTAAATGACGATGAGAGAGAGAAAATGTTCATAGAAAGTTACAAATCGTCCCCAGAAGCTGAAAATCAGTTCATGTATGTGAGGAAAAGAAACATGTGGAGCGTTTAAGGAACAAACCTCCCTGAAGGAACTGCAAACAGGCAAAAATATTCCAGGAAGTACTTTCTTTACAGTCCTTCTTTGCAGACTAAGAAGTTCGTCAGAATATGTTCCTTAGTACGTTTTCTTTAACGCGAAAGAAGGTAAGAATAATTGTGGAGAAAAGGCTCTGAAGGAGAATTGTGTTCTGAAGATGGACATGGTAAACATTCTAATCATCCGAAAGTTCCATCAGACGACATTGGTTTAGTAAAGGAACACATTAACATATTTCGTTCCTACGAAAGCCAGATTCTCGATCTCATTCTTCTAAAAAATAATCATCCGAAAGTTCCATCAGACGACATTGGTTTAGTAAAGGAACACATTAACATATTTCGTTCCTACGAAAGCCAGATTCTCGATCTCATTCTTCTAAAAAATATTTGTCTCCAGCCTTGAGTATTTCAGCAATATACCGGCTCTATCGAGTATTTTGCCAAACCAAAGGTATGAAGTCAAGAAGTGAAGCGTGTTATCGAAGAGTTTTTGTGACCTGTTTCAATCTTAGCTTCCTGAACCAAAGACTAACACTTGTGCAAAATGTGACACATACGTCATGTTACTCAAGCATCGTACTGATGATGCTGAACGTTGTAAGGTTGAAGTGAAACGACAGCAACATTTGGATTTAGCCCAGGCTGCTTACGATCAGAAAGAAAGCTGAGCAGAATTCCAATGTAGTAACCCTGGCCTTTGATTTGCAGAAATGTCTACCCAATCCTTTTCTACGCTGTGGTATGCCATTTTACAAAAGACAAATTTGGACTTTCAACTTGACCATCTATGTAAAGAGACATAAACATGGTTCAAATGGCTCTCAGCACTATGGAACATCTGAGGTAGTCAGACCCCTAGACTTAGAACTACTTAAACCCAACTAACCCAAGGACAGCACACACATCAATGCCCGAGGCAGGTTTCGAACTTGCGAGCGTAGCAGCAGCGCAGTTCCGGACTGAAGCGCCTAGAACCGCTCGGTCACAGGGCCGGCTAAAGAGACATTAAGAGAGTTCTCCAATATTTGTTAGATTTGGAATGAAACAGTGACAGGAAGAGGTGGTCAAGAAATAGCTTCTTGTCTATATGATTATTTCATGAAAGTGGACGACGAAATTGTTGAGGTACACCTCTAAAGCGATTCGTGTACCGGACAAAACAGAAATATTGTTATTACCATTATGTTTCTGAGAATGCTTCAGGGAAGACGTTTGGAAATCTACCACAAGTTTCTTGAAGTTCGACATACTCAGTTGGAAGCTGACTCAATTCACGTAGCCATTGAGAAGACAAAGAAAACAAAAACTGCTCAAGTAGAACTGCCAAGAGACTGGGTCAAATTAATACATATGGTTCCCTGAAAGCCACCTATAACTGCAATAGTGCTGTAACAAAAGGACTTGTACAACTTTAAAGACTTGGTGAGAAGTCATTATCTGCACAAGAAAATTAACACTGGAGGGAATCCTAGTGTTTGGAACAAGATAAAATGGATGAAGTATCACTCAGTTATGCCAGGAATTGTCTGATACAAACACAGTTACTCCTCAGAAGAACCGTTCAAGATGATAGATCTGAACATAAAGAGAACTCGACACCTGTCTATGCCAAAACTTGCACCTATATCTGATGCCATCATACCCATTTCAGAAAGTAAATTAAAGGACTTAAGGGATCTCCTTCCAGACATCAATGTAAGCAGTCGTCCATTCTGCATGCAGTTCATCAATCACCTGAGAGCCAGTACACAGTCAGATGAAAGAGACAAACATTTATCTTACGAAGGGGAGGATGAAGATAGTTATGATGACGGAAACGAGTGATATATTTTTCTCCCCTCTTTTACAGTATCAACCATAGTGTATGCTAAATATTTGATATTAAGAAATGTGAATAAACAGCTTCCCCCTGATTACGAAACCAAACAGTGTTTTCATGGTTTCCGGTGATAAAATGTGATTTTTGGAACACGTAACAGTTGCTATCAGTTATTAAATTGTTGAGGAATCAATAAAGTGATTTAATTAATGAGTAAAACGAAATATTTATCTTAAAATTACCTGTTTCTGGTTATTCAGTGCACCTGACCCTGATGTCCAAATAATTTAAGAGAGTCCATGATGTTAAAAAGCTCCAATGGCCTCGTAAGTCCTTAAATTTTGAAGTTGAAAATTCTAGAAATTTATTATTTAAAAATTAGCTTTAGTTAACTTACTATAATGATAGTAACAAATAGCCCCAAATATATTGTTAATAGTTGTCAGAAAATGACAGAAAATATTCAGAAGCTTGTAACTTAAAACTAAGATTTTTGATATAGGCCCTTTTAGAACCAAGCCACAGATTGAAAGATAAATATGAATCTACTGCCCGTGGAAATGGATTGTTAACGCGACTGATTATGATACACTGTTCACAAATTTTGCACCAAGGACACCTCACGGTTTGGTGCTCAAATGACCGCTTGCATAGTTTGGGCTTTAAACCGGGACTGATATTCCAAAAAGCTGCGCCTAAAAACGGGATTGTTCCGGAGCTCATATCTCGGGGCTGTTGGTCAGGGAAAGGTAGGGTAAAGTGATTTGGGTGGCTGTTGGGTTAGGGATCATTTGTCTGTCCAACAGACAGACCGTCTTAGTGTCACCATCCTGCAATACAGGGTCAAAGTATGCTGTTGCTTACGAAAAGCTGAGCTAATCGGTTGGTTCTTTTTTACATTATGTGGTCTACGGAGGGCTTTAAAGGTCTTGTGGAGGCACTATTAGTTCGCAGGCGGTTCCTTAGAAAACCTCAAAATAACTTTTCTCATTTTTTCATACCAAAACCGAGAGGAGGATTCAAAGACGGCTACGCACAGCAAATGGCTGAAATTTTTATGATAAATTCCTAAGATTAAAGTCTCGAACAGGTCTCTGTCAGGTACGGATACTGTACCGTGTAGCGATATTCAGAAGAGAACGGACAAGGACAATGCATGCAGTCTCTTTAGAAGATGTGTTACATCGTCTAACTGTTCTTCCAATAAAATGCAGTCTTTCGCTCGCCTTCCTTCGACATTTTCTGTGTGATGGTTCCAGTTTATGTTGTTCGTTGGTTTTGATTGTATTCGGTTAGCACTTATTTGAATGGACAACCTTTAAATTTGTGTGATTTATAGTGTAAAAACAAGGGACAACCTTGTATTTAAGCGAATTTGCGTGAGAAGAAATGAAATGATAATGTGCTCATTAATATCCTGTAAATTGACTCGTTCCATCTTATTTCAGTAAAAGAATCGTTCAAATTATGTATAGAACATTTAACTAACTAATTAACTAAGTAACTAACCAACTAACCAAAATCTAACGAACCAAATAACCGAAATGTATCGGATTTCTTTTAGTACTTATGTACAAGGCCTCATACTTCTTACTGTTTGGGATCAATTGCCACTTTTCGCACCATACAGATATTATGTGTAAATCATTTTGCATTTTATTTTGATCTTTTGATGACCTTACTAGGCGGTAAAGGACAGCATCATCTACAAACAATCTACGAGCGCTGCTCACACTGTTTCCTAAATCGTTTATAGATCTGCTACAGATTGTGAAAAGTATCCAGGGCACAGGATCCATCACTTCCTTGGGGGAGCACAGATATTACTTCTGTTTCGCTCGATGAATTCACGAGTTACTGCGAACCTCAACCTTTCTGTCAGAAAATCACGAATTCATTTGCCAACTGAGACAACATTACACAGGCATTTGATTAGAAGGCGCTTGTGAGGAACGCTGTCAAAAGCCATCTGGAAATCTAGAAGCAACTTGGTAACCCCCGTCAATAGCACTCACTATCCACCTCCTTCTAGGTGTTTCAAAATTTTAGAAAACAGTATTCCGAAATCCTACAGCAGATTGATGCCAGTGATATCGGTCTTTAAATCAGCGTACTGCTGATTGTATATTATCTAAGGTTTCAATTGATGACAGGTATTGTGGCTGCTAGTTAACTCTGAGTCGCATGCTAAGGATCCCCATCACGTAGTACTTATCGCACTCTACCCATTAGCACGCGGTAGCTTAAGTAATCTGCTATGCGAAACCTTGCAGCAGTGTAAGATCATCGGGCAACAGGCAGTTTGTCGTGGTGGGCAAGTTATCAGACCATATGCGCAAAGAGCTGGAGTGTAGATATTACTGACGCGTGCAGGACTGCCACGAATCGTTTGAATATGTACAGCTGGTTCGTGAGGCAGTACCACGTATAACTTTGGAACCGTCAAAAGCAATGTAACTGAAAATTAGAAACACGTACAGAAAATGCCTGAATTGTGTTATAACAAACGGCAAAAAATCGTAATGGTTTTTTAAAGACACAGGGATTTGGCAAGCAAGTGAGCTCCACCAGTGCTTTTTAATATCAGAATGAAAGTTCACCAAGGCTCAACAGCAGATGATATGAAAGTAATGGCATATGCAGATGTGATTGGGGAAGAAAATGAGTAGAAACTGGAAGAACATTTAAAGACTTGGCAGAGAGTATTTGAAGCAGGCATGGAACAAGCATAAAACAATTGAGGAATTGAAAATCGGGAGAAGTGAAAAAAATGAAAGATGGTAACATAACACCTCCTGCTATAAGGACGACCCGCAGCACGGCACTGAATGGCAGATAAACAATACTACCCTACCAACAACATAGAACATAGAATAATAGGCCAACACCATGGGCCAACACTTGGTTCGGCGCAACAAACTAGGACGCCATGTGCCAAACACATCTTCAGCTCGGGAAACACCCAGCTGGTCCAAGCGGAAACGCAATATCACCGTTATTGGTACAACTGTAAAATACGGTGATAGCCGTAGATGTAAAGCTAAATGGTAATGGAAATGAGCGTTTGGTGTCATTGGCCGGGAGGCCCTTTGTGGGGCAGGTCCGGCCGCCTCGGTACAGGTCTTACTACATTCGACGCCACATTGGGCGACCTGCGCTCCCCGTGAGGATGAAATGATGATGAAGACAACACAACACCTAGTGCCTGGGCGGAGATAATCTCCGACACAGCCGGGAATTGAACCCCGGGCCCGTAGGACAGCTCGTATTCGGGAGGACGACGGTTCAATCCCGCGTCCGGCCATCCTGTTTTAGGTTTTCCGTGGTTTCCCTAAATCGCTCCAGGCAAATGCCGGGTGGTTCCTTTGAAAGGGCACGGCCGATGTCCTTCCCCGTCCTTCCCTAATCCGATGAGACCGATGACCTCGCAGTTTGGTCTCTTTCCCGAAACAACCCAACCCAACCCCGTAGGACGGCAATCCGTCACACTGACCACTCAGCTATCGCGGGGGGGAGGGGGGGGGGGGGGCTAACTGCTGTAAAGCACTATCCGTAATGCACAAAAACGACCACTGTAGTATAGGCAAGACTGTTAAACGTTAATAAAAAATAGAAGTCTACGTAATCGTTACTAATACACCTCTACTGCAGGAGCTATATGTGACCACTTCGCAATTGAGACATCGAAATCCGGGGAAAAACTGTTGCATGGGGGCTAAATTAAAATAGAATGCAAATAATTTTAATTTTTTGTTTCGGTAACTGTCTGTTCGGTTACGAAGTCTCGTAACGGTTGGCCCTGACTAGTATTATTACGCAATCTGACTGCTAGAACAACAACAAAGAATGAAATGGAAATTTTCATTAACACAATTAATTAATTAAGTCCCCAGCAACTATAAAACCTACGAAATCAAAGCACAAGTATAACTGTTCTGTGTGTGGAAGTATGACTCAACGTACGCATCTGGCACGTTTCTTCTTCAACAACACAAGAAATTTTAAATATCATTTATACTGAATTAATTAAAGAAAATAAAAATACCATAATTACTCAAGAGAACCAGAATTACACTCTAATCCAAGAACACAAGCCAGATGCTTTGTTGACTGAACCTGTAATGACGCATTATTTAAAACATGGAAATAATGAAAAATAAATCAAGTTTCGTTACCTTCATATATTGACCAAAATCACTCTAATCATTACAATATATCTCCACACCGACTCGCTATTACCACATCTCAACAAGAACTTTTCAGTATCACATCTCAGCAAGCACTCCCTACTAGCACATCTGAACACGAACTGACTACTACGAGTCCTCGACAAGCACTGCCACTACGACATCTCAATAATCACTGCCAGTGGAGGCGGCGGAACAATGCTCTCTAGCGATCTCTGGCGCTGTGGCTCAGTGTAGCCACCTTTCACTGTGTTCATACTACCAAGAAATGTGTGTAATACCACCGACGATCAGTAATAAGTGCTGGTAAATCCTACAGCTCCGGTACCCCTTAGAAAGCAATAATAGGCGGTAGCGTATGCAAGGAACCTAGATCAATCATTCACTAAGCATTTAGGTCGGTATATTTCGTTTATTTAGAACTCTGTAATTGATGTAGAGTATCTGGTTCAGCAAACTGTATTTTAATGATTATTGTTGTATTTTAGAGTGTTCTCAATTTCCATTTCTTGCACAATACTCCACGCCAGACCCACCCGACTTCTTCAGGTGCTGCCAGTAGTTCTGTTGTGTGTACTCTCTGCATGGTTTGCGTCATACTACAGTATCACGACTCAGCGATGCGTGTAAGCTTTTCACCAGGACGAAGATATGGCTAGTGATTTGTTGGCACTATTCTGATGATTGCGAATGTTTAATATGCTAGGAGGAGGGTGTTCTTCATCCTTTGTAGGGAGAAATAACTCGTAATACTTGTAAAATAGTGTACGTAACACAGTAATGACTAATATAACCATGAACATAAAACAAACAACTTTTTTATAAGTTTGTGCAACTCATCCTTCCCCTTTCCGCTCTCTTCTCAGATCCTTTCTGAAACTTCAGCTCAATTGTTGTTCAAATGGCTCTGAGCACTATGCGACTTAACATCTGTGGTCATCAGTCCCCTAGAACTTAGAACTACTTAAACCTAACTAACCTAAGGACATCACACACATACATGCCGCTGCGACCATAGCGGTCACGCGGTTACAGACTGAAGCGCCTAGAACCGCACGAGCACACCGGCCGGCTCAATTTTTGTAACTTTGTTTTTTCCACCATTTGGTCCACAGCTGTAAGATCGTCAAGAAATGTGTCAACCACCTCTCCTTTCGCCGTATTTTTCGTATTTCTGTTCGTGGGTCACTTTCCACAAAGCATGTCTTTGCGGCGCAACTGTAAGTTTTCGATTTAATCATTGGTATGCTGAAAGCAACTGGAAGTTTCTGCCAAATGAAAGCTAGACCACCAGCCACGTACTGTCTGAAAGTGACCGGTCGCAGAAACCCACACGTCTGTGCCCAGCTAATGGATTGCCAGACCCGAGAACTGTTGGTATCAACCCGTCTGTCGTTTCTACACTAACGCACAGGCGGGAAATGCAGGTGTTCCAGAATCCGTGGCAAAATATCCGTAGCTCGTCGTTAAAATACGTTCGCATGTGGCCAGCTGCAGTCTGCTTCGGCGATAGTGGCCAACATACTTGAAGACATTTCCATTCCTTTATGCTTGGGTCACAGTGATTCAACCAGCACTCATCCAATGTGATTAGGCGTCTAAAGAAGTAATCTGGAGTGACCTAACAAAACAGCCACATTTCCGTTGATACCTTGGTGAAATAAAAAACAAAAAGCCACCTTACCAAACGGAAGATAACAGAGAGAAGGCTGAAATACTGAATTATGTCTTCAAAATTTTTTTTCGCAGCGAGTGACCATAACACAGTCCTTCCTGTCAATCATCGAACGAATGTCGAAATGGCAGCTATTGAGATAATCTATCGCAGAATAGAAAAGCAACTAAAATCTCTTAGTAGCGGAAAGGCATCGGGATCTGATGAGACACCGGTAAAATTCTACAGAGACTACGCGAAAAAACTTTCTCCCCTTGTAGCAGCAGTTTATCGTAGATCACTGGAGCAATGAAGAATACCTAGCGACAGGAAAAAAGCACAAGTCATTCCCGTTGCCAAGAAGAGTCACAAGACAGAAGTAAATAATAATAGGCATACATCATTGACGTCAAACTTTTGTAAAATTGTGGAACATGTTTTATGCTCAAGAGTTATGATATTTTTGGGAACCAAAATATCCTCTATGAAAATCAACAATGATTCGGAAAACAGAGAGCTTGCGAAACTGAGCTCGCTCTGTTCCTCTATGAGATCCACAGGGGTGTAAGCAACGGCGTTCAGGTTGCTGGTTCAAATGGCTCTGAGCACTGTGGGACGTAACATCTATGGTCATCAGTCCCCTAGAACTTAGAACTACTTAAACCTAACTAACCTAAGGACATCACACAACACCCAGTCATCACGAGGCAGAGAAAATCCCTGACCCCGCCGGGAATCGAACCCGGGAACCCGGGCGCGGGAAGCGAGAACGCTACCGCACGACCACGAGCTGCGGACGCCAGGTTGCTGCGGTGTTCTTCGACTTCAGGAACGCATTTGACACTGTCCCCGCCGGCCGGTGTGGCCGTGCGGTTCTAGGCGCTTCAGTCTGGAACCGCGCGACCGCTACGGTCGCAGGTTCGAATCCTGCCTCGGGCATGGATGTGTGATGTCCTTAGGTTAGTTAGGTTTAAGTAGTTCTAAGTTCTAGGGGACTCATCACCACAGATGTTAAGTCCCATAGTGCTCAGAGCCATTTTGACACTGTCCCTCATTGCCGTTTAGCGAAAAAAAAAAAAAAGAAACCGCGAGCTTATCGAGTATCAGACCAGATCTGTGACTGGATTCAAGACTTCCTTGCAGAGAGAACTCGACATGTCACCGTTAACGGAACAAAATCGACAGATGTAAAGGTAATTTCCGGAGTACTCCAAGGAAGTGTGATAGGATCGTTACTCATAGCGTGTAGGCTTTCACGGCCGGCGTCTTCAGTAATTAAAACTTCCGGGCTAAGAGGCCGTGGCCCAATAGTAGAAATACTTCTCCCTGACTCACCTCAGATGATGTTGCCCGCAGCTGGCAACGAAACGTCAGGGAGAAGTATTTCTACTATTGGACCACGGCCTCTTAGCCCGGAAGTTTTAATTACTGAGGATCGTTACTGTTTACAACGTATATAAATGATCTAGAAAGCGTCACATGGTCTTTAAGACTGTTCCCAAATGGTGCAATTGTCTATGAAAAAGTATCCAGAAGACAGCATCTACACTCCTGGAAATTGAAATAAGAACACCGTGAATTCATTGTCCCAGGAAGGGGAAACTTTATTGACACATTCCTGGGGTCAGATACATCACATGATCACACTGACAGAACCACAGGCACATAGACACAGGCAACAGAGCATGCACAATGTCGGCACTAGTACAGTGTATATCCACCTTTCGCAGCAATGCAGGCTGCTATACTCCCATGGAGACGATCGTAGAGATGCTGGATGTAGTCCTGTGGAACGGCTTGCCATGCCATTTCCACCTGGCGCCTCAGTTGGACCAGCGTTCGTGCTGGACGTGCAGACCGCGTGAGACGACGCTTCATCCAGTCCCAAACATGCTCAATGGGGGACAGATCCGGAGATCTTGCTGGCCAGGGTAGTTGACTTACACCTTCTAGAGCACGTTGGGTGGCACGGGATACATGCGGACGTGCATTGTCCTGTTGGAACAGCAAGTTCCCTTGCCGGTCTAGGAATGGTAGAACGATGGGTTCGATGACGGTTTGGATGTACCGTGCACTATTCAGTGTCCCCTCGACGATCACCAGTGGTGTACGGCCAGTGTAGGAGATCGCTCCCCACACCATGATGCCGGGTGTTGGCCCTGTGTGCCTCGGTCGTATGCAGTCCTGATTGTGGCGCTCACCTGCACGGCGCCAAACACGCATACGACCATCATTGGCACCAAGGCAGAAGCGACTCTCATCGCTGAAGACGACACGTCTCCATTCGTCCCTCCATTCACATCTGTCGCGACACCACTGGAGGCGGGCTGCACGATGTTGGGGCGTGAGCGGAAGACGGCCTAACGGTGTGCTGGACCGTAGCCCAGCTTCATGGAGACGGTTGCGAATGGTACTCGCCGATACCCCAGGAGCAACAGTGTCCCTAATTTGCTGGGAAGTGGCGGTACGGTCCCCTACGGCACTGCGTAGGATCCTACGGTCTTGGCTTGCATCCGTGCGTCGCTGCGGTCCGGTCCCAGGTCGACGGGCACGTGCACCTTCCGCCGACCACTGGCGACAACATCGATGTACTGTGGAGACCTCACGCCCCACGTGTTGAGCAATTCGGCGGTACGTCCACCCGGCCTCCCGCATGCCCACTATACGCCCTCGCTCAAAGTCCGTCAACTGCACATACGGTTCACGTCCACGCTGTCGCGGCATGCTACCAGTGTTAAAGACTGCGATGGAGCTCCGTATGCCACGGCAAACTGGCTGACACTGACGGCGGCGGTGCACAAATGCTGCGCAGCTAGCGCCATTCGACGGCCAACACCGCGGTTCCTGGTGTGTCCGCTGTGCCGTGCGTGTGATCATTGCTTGTACAGCCCTCTCGCAGTGTCCGGAGCAAGTATGGTGGGTCTGACACACCGATGTCAATGTGTTCTTTTTTCCATTTCCAGGAGTGTATTATTGGCCGTTAAAATTGCTACACCACGAAGATGACGTGCTACAGACGCGAAATTTAACCGACAGGAAGAAGATGCTGTGATATGCAAATGATTAGCTTTTCTGAGCATTCACACAAGGGCCGGTGGCGACACCTACAACGTGCTAACATGAGAAAAGTTTCCAACCGATTCCTCATACACAAACAGCAGTTGACCGGCGTAGCCTGGTGAAACGTTGTTGTCATGCCTCGTGTAAGGAGGAGAAATTCGTACCTTCACGTTTCCGACTTTGATTAAGGTCGGATTGTGGCCTATCGCGATTGCGGTTTATCGTATCGCGACATTGCTGCTCGCGTCGGTCGAGATCCAATGACTGTTAGCAGAATATGGAATCGGCGGGGTCAGGAGGGTAATACGGAACGCCGTGCTGGATCCCAACGGCCTCGTATCACTAGCAGTCGAGATGACAGGCATCTTATCCGCATGGCTGTAACGGATCGTGGAGCCACGTCTCGATCCATGAGAACAGATAGGGACGTTTGCAAGACAACAACAATCTGCACGAACAGTTCGACGACGTTTGCAGTAGCATGGAGTATCAGCTCGGAGACCATGGCTGCGGTTACCCTTGACGCTGCATCCGAGACAGGAGCGCCTGCGATGATGTACTCGACGACGAACCTGGGTGCACGAATGGTAAAACGTCATTTTTACGGATGAATCTTCTGTTTACAGCATCATGATGATCGCATCCCTGTTTGACGACATCGCGGTGAACGCTCATTGGAAGCGTTTATTCGTCATCGTAATACTGGTGTATCACCCGGCGTGATGATATAGGTTGCCATTGGTTACACGTCTCGGTCACCTCTTGTTCGCATTGACGGCACTTTGAACAGTGGACGTTACGTTTCAGATGTGTTACGACCCGTGGATCTACCCTTCATTCGATCCCTGCGAAACCATACATTTCAGCAGGATAATGCACGACCGCATGTTGCAGGTCCTGTACGGGCCTTTCTGCATACAGAAAATGTTCGACTGCTGCGTCTCACCAACTGAAAACGTCTGGTCAATGGTGGCCGAGCAACTAGCTCGTGACAATACGCCAGTCACTAGTCTTGATGAACTGTGGTATCGTGTTGATGATGAATGGGCAGCTGTACCTGTGCACGCCATCCAAGGTCTGTTTGACTGAATGCCCAGGCGTATCAAGGCCGTTATTACGGTCAGAGGTGGTTGTTCTGGGTACTGATTTCTCAGGATCTATGCACCCAAATTGCGTGAAAATATAATCACATGTCAGATCTAGTATAACATATTTTTCCAATGAATACCCGTTTATCATCTGCATTTCTAGGTGTAGCAATTTTAATGGCCAGTAGTATATATATTTTATTTTTATTTTTTTATTATGAATTTGGCCAGCTATGGACCGCATACAACTTAAGACTTATGGTGTTTCTTTTTCTTCCGTTCTTCCCAGTACTTCTTCATTTTCTCGCCAACTGCTCGTCTCTGCTCATCTGTCCACACTCTCTTGGGTCGAGGTTTTGTCGCATCTTCTGCATAGTTTGCATTTTCTATAAGTAGCCTAAAGTTATTCCTGTCACGTATTATTTCTTCTGTAACACCTATTTTGTTGGCGTCTTTCTTTACTGCTTCTATCCATCCTACAGTGTTTTTCAGCTTACTAACGTAATTAAAAATTTTCTTTGTAATACGTGTTTCTTCCATTCTTTTTAAATGTCCATAAAATTTTAGCCGTCTCTTCCTCATTGTATTTGTTATCTTTTCTGTATTTTTGTATAGGTCTTCATTTCTCCTTTTAATCCAGCTATTTTCCTTGTTTTTCTCAGGACCTAGAATTTTTCTTAATATTTTTCTCTCTCTTTTTTCTAGTTCTCTTAATTCGCCTTTCTTATTCAATGTTAGGCACTCTGATCCATATGTTGCTTGTGTCCTAATAACTGAATTATAATGTTTAATCTTTGCTTGTATGGATATTGATTTCTTATTGTAGTAGTTTTGTGTTAATTTATACGCAAATTCCAACTTTTTTATTCTCTCTTTATTTGTTGTGTTATCCAGTCCATTGGCTTGGATCCACTCCCCCAGGTATTTGCATCTATCAACTCTTTTAATTTTTCCATACTTTGTTTTCATAAACTTTTCTGTATTATGTTTGTGTTCTATATACTCGGTTTTTTCGTAGGATATTTTTAGCCCAGTCTTTTCAGCAATCTCGTGTAACATATCAAGCATAACTGTTGCGTCTGTTCGGTTTTCAGTTATCAATGCCATATCATCCGCAAAGGCTAAACATTTTACTTCAAATTTGTTCTTTCCTTGGCCCATGCTTATACCCTTTGTGCCTCTGTTTTTTAATGTGTTTTCCCATGTTTTTACTACTTTATCTAAAACCAAGTTAAAGATAATTGGGGACAGTCCGTCACCTTGTCGAACTCCTGTTTTGATTTTGAATGGTTCAGAAATTTCGCCTTGAAACTTAATTCTTGATGTTGTATCTGTGAGCGTTTGTTCAACAAGTCTTCTGGTGTTTTCATCTACCCCTGATTCATAAAGTATCTGGAATAGTGTTTATCTGTCAACTGAGTCGTAGGCCTTCTTGAAGTCTACGAAAGTAACTACTGTATTTTTATTTTGTATAGCTCTCACTCTCAAAATTGTTTTTAAATTAAGAATCTGTTCTGCACATGATCTACCTTTTCTGAATCCTGCTTGATAATCTCCTATATTAGGTCCTGCTTGTCCCTCTATTCTATTTAAAAGTGCTTTAGAAAGTATTTTGTATGTCACTGGTAACTAGGATATGCCCCTGTAGTTGTTGGTGTCTGATTTATCTCCTTTTTTATGGAGAGGGTGGATCAATGCTTGTTTCCAGTCACTGGGTATGATTCCTTTTGTCCAAATGTCTTTAATTACTTTGTGAATTTTCTGACATGCGGATAAGCCCCCTAGTTTCCACATTTCTGCCACCATCCCATCCTCACCTGGTGCTTTGTTATTCTTCAATGCTTTGATAATCTTTTCTATTTCTTCTACTGTAGGTGGTTCCGACGGTGGATTTTCATGTTGTGGTTTTTGAAACTGTAACCTGTCATTAGGCTCCTCACAATTTAATAGATTTTCAAAGTATCCAGCTAAGATTTGGCAGTTCTCTTTATTGCTTAAACCATTTTTCCATTTTTATCTTTAAAATGTAAACTTGGTGACTGGAATCCTGTTAAAACTTCTCTGAAAGTCTTATAGAAGTCTCTAGTGTTGTTCCTTTTGAAATCAGAATCCATTTCTTCTAATCTGTCTTTGTCATATTTTCTTTTCACTGATCTGATGATTTTTGCTGTCTTCTTCCTTTCTTCTTTAAACTCCTCCCAGTATTCGTGTTTCTTATTACTGTTCCATTTTTTCCATGCCTTTAGTCGATTGTCAATTGCTTCATCACACAGCTCGTTCCACCATCTGTGTTTTGGTATTCTTCGTGGCTGTCCCATTTCTTTAACTGACTCTATCATTGTTTCTTTAATTTCTTCCCAATTATCCATTTTTCGTGTGTTTAGTATATGACAGAATTTGTTCTGCTTTTGCAATTCTCATTGAACTGCTTGGTAAAGGATTCATAGAACAATTTTTCAGATTATCTCCCGAGCGTTCAACTCTCCGGGAGCACGTGAGAAAAATGAGAACATAAAGCTTTCCATACGAGCTTTTATCTTATTACGATGGTCTCTTCTCCTGATGTAGGCTGGAGGCAACAATATATTTTGAAGTTTGAAGGCGAAAACTGGTCATTGAAATTGCGTGGTCTAATGACGGCTTCAGCAACTCGCGTATTATATCCGTTACGCTCTATCGCTTATTGCAGGACAATGTAGAACGAGCAACCTTTTTTCTTTGACGTCCTCCGTCAAACCCGTCTGGTAAGCATCCTATACGGCGAAACAGTAGTTCGGAAGAGGACAGAGAAGTGTAGTGCAAGTGGCCTATTTAGAAGGGAAGGGAGGGCGTCGTCTGTCTGTAGTAAAATACACTGGCGGAGAAGTATCACAACACCAAACAAATAATATAGTGTAGTAAAATTTCGGGAATACATTTATCTAGCTAACATATTTAAACGATTAACATTTGAAGATGACTAGTTAATATAAAGGCGAGATAAGCCATTGCAAACGTGAAATGCTGGTGTATTAATAACCGATTTAACCACCAAAATATTGAATGCGAAAGTGCAAACACGCGTGTGTTGTGTTGTACAGGTGCCAGCTGTCAGTTTGTGGGATGGAGTTCCACGCCAGTTGCACTTGGTCGTTCAGTACAGAAACGGCTACGGCTGTTTGTGGGTGACGCTGGGATTGTCGTCCGATGATGTCCCATATGGGCTCGAATGGAGACAGATCTGGTGATCGAGCAGGCCAAGGTAATTTAAAATGGAATGACCATATAAAATTAATCGTCGGTAAAGCAGATGCCAGACTGAGATTCATTGGAAGAGTCCTAAGGAAACGCAATCCAAAAACAAAGGAAGTAGGTTACAGTACACTTGTTCGCCCACTGCTTGAATACTGCTCACCGGTGTGGGATCCGTAGCTGATATGGTTGATAGAAGAGATAGAGAAGATCCAACGGAGAGCAGCGCGCTTCGTTACAGGATCATTTAGTAATCGCGAAAGCGTTACGGAGATGAGAGATAAACTCCAGTGGAAGACTCTGCAAGAGAGACGCTCAGTAGCTCGGTACGGGCTTTTGTTGAAGTTTCGAGAACATATCTTCACCGAGGAGTCAAGCAGTATATTGCTCCTTCCTACGTATGTCTCGCGAAGAGACCATGAGGATAAAATCAGAGAGATTAGAGCCCACACAGAGGCATACCAACAATCTTTCTTTCCACGAACAATACGAGACTGGAATAGAAGGGAGAACAGATAGAGGTACTCAAAGTACCCCCCGCCACACACCGTCAGGTGGCTTGCGGAGTACGGATGTAGATGTAGATCATACTGGGTTGCAACAGTGGCATGTGGGTGAGCGGTATCTTGGGAAACACCCCCTGGAACGCTGTTCATGAATGGCAGCACAACAGGTCGATTCGTCAGACTGTCGTGCAAATTTTAGAGTAAGGGTGCATGTGATAATCACGAGAATGCTTCTGCTATCATAAGAAATCGCACCCCAGACCGTAGCTCAATGTGTAGGTCCAATGTGTCTATCATGCAGACAGGTTGCAGGCCCTCAACTCTTTTCCTTCTAACCAACACATATCCATGACTGGCAGCGATGCAGACCCAGCTTTCATCCTAAAACACAACAGATCTGCACCCTGTCCTCGAATGAGCTCTCGCTTGACAACCGTGAAGTCGCAAATGGCGAGGTTGGGGGCCTGTGGAAAGCACGCTACCCAGTGTTTGGCTCGGAGCTATCCCTCAAGTAACCGATTTTGCGAATCCTTAATGTACGCCGTTGTTGTTGTTGTTGTGGTCTTCAGTCCTGAGACTGGTTTGATGCAGCTCTCCAAGCTACTCTATCCTGTGCAAGCTTCTTCATCTCCCAGTACCTATTGCAACCTACATCCTTCTGAATCTGCTTATTGTATTCATCTCTTGGTCTCCCTCTACGATTTTTACCCCACGCTGCCCTCCAATACTAAATTGGTGATCCCTTGATGCCTCAGAACATGTCCTACCAACCGGTCGCTTCTTTTAGTCAAGTTGTGCCACAAACTTCTCTTCTCCCCAATCCTATTCAATACCTCCTCATTAGTTATGTGATCTACCTATCTAATCTTCAGCATTCTTCTGTAGCACCACATTTCGAAAGCTTCTCTTCTTGTGCAAACTATTTATCGTCCACGTTTCACTTCCATACATGGCTACACTCCATACAAATACTTTCAGAAACGACTTCCTGACACTTAAATCTATATTCGATGTTAACAAATTTCTCTTCTTCAGAAACGCTTTCCTTGCCATTGCCAGTCTACATTTTATATCCTCTCTACATCGACCATCATCAGTTATTTTGCTCCCCAAATAGCAAAACTCCTTTACTACTTTAAGTGTCTCATTCCCTAATCTAATTCCATCAGCATCACCCGAGGCAACTCGACTACATTCCATTATCCTCGTTTCGCTTTTGTTGATGTTCATCTTAGTTCCTCCTTACAAGACACTATCCATTCCGTTCAACTGCTCTTCCAAGTCCTTTGCTGTCTCTGACAGAATTACAATGTCATCGGCGAACCTCAAAGTTTTTATTTCTTCTCCATGGATTTTAATACCTACTCCACTGCATGCTCAATATACAGATTGAATAACATCGGGGAGAGGCTACAACCCTGTCTCACTCCCTACCCAACCACTGCTTCCCTTTCGTGTCCCTCGACTCTTATAACTGCCATCTGGTTTCTGTGCAAATTGTAAATAGCCTTTCGTTCCCTGTATTTTACCCCTGCCACCTTTAGAATTTGAAAGATAGTATTCCAGTCAACATTGTCAAAAACTTTCTCTAAGTCCACAAATGCTAGAAATGTAGGTTTGCCTTTCCTTAATCTAGCATCTAAGATAAGTCGTAAGGTCAGTATTGCCTCACGTGTTCCAATATTTCTACGGAATACAAACTGATCTTCCCCGAGGTCGGTTTCTACTAGTTTTTCCATTCGTCTGTAAAGAATTCGCGTTAGTATTTTGCAGCCGTGACTTATTAAACTGATAGTTCGGTAATTTTCGCATCTGTCAACACCTGCTTTCTTTGGGATTGGAATTATTATATTCTTCTTGAAGTCTGAGGGTATTTTGCCTGTCTCATACATCTTGCTCACCAGATGGTAGAGTTTTGTCAGGACTGGCTCTCCCAAGGCCGGCAGTAGTTCCAATGGAATGTTGTCTACTCCTGGGGCCTTGTTTCGACTCAGGTCTTTCAGTGCTCTGTCAAACTCTTCACGCAGTATCATATCTCCCATTTCATCTTCATCCTCTTCCATTTCCATAATATTGTCCTCAGGTACATCGGCCTTGTATAGACCCTCTATATACTCCTTCCACCTGAATTTCTCTTCTCCTCGTCCCTTCTGTGTTTATAATAACCACTGAATCCTTGACCTGACTTACAGATTTTGTCACTAGTCGGGATTTAAGAGGGAGTGTTTAATACTGTTTGTCTGAAGCAACATCCGTCACCGGCCATCAGCTCTCGCTGCCGAGAACGCGACAGAGCCGCGGCGACGGACCGGTCTGACGGCCAGCACCTCCGGGACCGCCGTTGACCGAGCTAGTCGTAACTGCGGGCGAGGCGCTCCGCACAAAAAAGTGCTTCGCGAGCGCATCACGGTAATTGGGTTGGGTACTCCGACCCGCTCAGCAACTCGCGGACAAGTCCGAGCGTGAGCCGCCTTCTACAAACTGCGCGGACCATCCAATCTGGCTAATTATCTCAAAAACTCGCTCGTGCAGACCTGGCTGTTCAGACAGGGTGGCGGTTAGTGGCTTCATTCCGCACCTGCACCGTTAACGCGCAACTGCTACAGGCGTTTGTCTAGTTCCCTATTGCAAACTTTATGTCATCCAGTTTTTTTGTTCTCGGACCTCTGATTATGTTTTGCGATCGCGATTGTACTCATCCATCGCAACCTATAATGTTTATTTCTCTCTGGCGACATGTATGTACATAAAGAAAGCCTGAGTCGAAGCAAAAATTGAACAAATACACCGGAGAAATGTGTATGTGGTAAAAGTACAAGGGTGGTTTGTAGGCAGTACAAATAATATTTGACAAATTATAAATGATAGTAAAGCTGTGTATCTGGGTGTGAGAAGCGGCTGTAGTTTTCTCCGCCACTACGGCAGTAGCTATCGTCTGGTATGTTAGGCAAAGAGCTTTGTAGCTGAACTGACTTCTGGAGTGCAGCGCTGTGATAGGCCTGGAGAGGTTGGTAATAACTGACATCATAGGTTTTTCGGCCACGCTAACGGACAGACTACGGTGAGAGCGTGCGCACACACACACACACACACACACACACACACACACACACACAAACACACACACTTGCATCTGCTCGCCGCTATGTCGACTGACCTCTCCGTGCTGAAAGTGAGAGGCGCGTGCAAAAATTTACATCTACATCTACATCTACATGATTACTCTGCAATTCACATTTAAGTACTTGGCAGAGGGTTCATCGAACCACTATCATACTATCTCTCTACCATTCCATTCCCGAACAGCGCGCGGGAAAAACGAACACCTAAACCTTTCTGTTCGAGTTCTGATTTCTCTTATTTTATTTTGATGATCATTCCTAGCTATGTAGGTTGGGCTCAACAAAATATTTTCGTATTCGGAAGAGAAAGTTGGTGAGAGAAATTTCGTAAATAGATCTCGCCGCGACGAAAAACGTCTTTGCTTTAATGACTTCCATCCCAACTCACGTATCATATCTGCCACACTCTCTCCCCTATTACGTGACAATACAAAACGAACTGCCCTTTTTTTGCACCCTTTCGATGTCCTCCGTCAATCCCACCTGGTAAGGATCCCACACCGAGCAGCAATTTTCTAACAGAGGACGAACGAGTGTAGTGTAAACTGTCTCTTTAGTGGACTTGTTGCATCTTCTAAATGTCCTGCCAATGAAACGCAACCTTTGGCTCACCTTCCTCACAATATTATCTATGTGGTCTTTTCAACTAAAGTTGTTCGTAATTTTAACACCCAGGTACTTAGTCGAATTGACAGCCTTGAGAATTGTACTATTTATCGAGTAATCGAATTCCAACGGATTTCTCTTGGAACTCATGAGGATCACCTCACACTTTTCGTCAACTGCCACTTGCCACACCATACAGCAATCTTTTCTAAATCGCTTTGCAACTGATACTGGTCTTCGGATGACCTTACTAGACGGTAAATTACAGCATCATCTGCGAACAACCTGAGAGAACTGCTCAGATTGTCACCCAGGTCATTTATATAGATGAGGAACAGCAGAGGTCCCAGGACGCTTCCCTGGGGAACACCTGATATCACTTTAGTTTTACTCGATGATTTGCCGTCTATTACTACGAACTGCGACCTTCGTGACAGGAAATCACGAATCCAGTCGCACAACTGAGACGATACCCCACAGGCCCGCAGCTTGATTAGAAGTCGCTTGTGAGGAACGGTGTCAAAAGCTTTCCGGAAATCTAGAAATACGGAATCAACTTGAGATCCCCTGTCGATAGCAGCCATTACTTCGTGCGAATAAAGAGCTAGCTGCGTTGCACAAGAACGATGTTTTCTGAAACCATGCTGATTACGTATCAATAGATCGTTCCCCTCGAGGTGATTCATAATGTTTGAATACAGTATATACTCCAAAACCCTACTGCAAACCGACGTCAATGATATAGGTCTGTAGTTCGATGGATTAG
The DNA here is from genome assembly GCF_023898315.1 of Schistocerca nitens. Taxonomy (NCBI): domain Eukaryota; kingdom Metazoa; phylum Arthropoda; class Insecta; order Orthoptera; family Acrididae; genus Schistocerca; species Schistocerca nitens. The sequence goes on along the minus strand of NC_064621.1, from coordinate 97,937,270 downwards.
TCCTACTACCCTTCTTAAACAATGGTGCGACCTGCGCAGTTTTCCAATCTGTAGGTACAGATCTATCGGTGAGCGAGCGGTTGTATATGATTGCTACTATCTTTACTATCTTTTCACTTATTCATTAATGTACTGTGACCCTCACTAAACATAATTATGACAAATATAACCCCTACTCTTAGTACATCTAAGGTTGGTTCGTTGATTGATTATGGGGAGGCGACCAAACAGTGAGGTCATCGGTCCTATCGGATTAGGGAGGGACGCGGAAGGAAGTCGGCCGTGCTCTTTCATACGCACCATCCCGTCATTTGTCTGAAGCGATTTAGGGAAATCACGGAAAACCTAAATCAGGATCGCCGGATGCGGGTTTGAACCGTCGTCCTTAAGAATGCGAGTCCAGTGTGCTAACCACTGCGCCATTTCGCTCGGTTCATCTAAGGTGCACCATCTCAGGTAGGGAGTGTGGACAAGTACGAAGAAGTCAGACGTAAGGCCATGGCCCCGTTCTTACGAGGTCTGGAACTTAAATAGTGGCAACTATTTATTCACAAACGATACAAACAAGTTACATGTCTGTACCTGTTACTGTCCTTCAAAGTAGTCACCAACGTTGTGTAGAACCCGTTGCCAGCGATGTGGAAGGCGAAGTATTCCGACAGCGGTGCCTGTTCTGTTGATAATGTGAATGGAGCGGTCTACTGCCTGTCGAATCTCTGGAACAGTTTTGAAGCGAATGCCACGAAGTGGTTCCCTCATCTTCGGAATCAAATCAAAGTCATAAGGACTTAAGTCCGGGGAGTATGATGGATGGTACAGTACTTCCCAGTACCATCGACCGAACAGAGCAGCCACAGCATGCGCTGTATGCGCCCGCGCAGTGTCGTGCAAAATGACGGGTGGATTGTGCAGAAAGTGTCGCCGCTTCTTTCGCAAAGCTGGTCGCAAGTGATGCTCCAAAAACGAACAGTAATACTGTGCATTGACGGTCTGCCGTGGAGGAACGTAATGCATTAGGATAACACCATCACAGTCGTACACGAAATCACCATAACTTTAGACCACTCCATTCGCACCAACACTAGAGCAGGCTCTGCTAACGGTATACTATACCTTCCACATCGCTGGCAAAGGGTTCTACACAACGCTGGTGACTACTTTGAAGTACCAGGTGATCAAAAAGTCAGTATAAATTTGAAAACTGAGTAAATCACGGAATAATGTAGATAGAGAGGTAAAAATTAACACACATGTTTCGAATGACATGGGGTTTCATTAGAACAAAAAAAAAGTACAAATGTTCAAAAAATGTCCGACAGATGGCGCTTCATCTGATCAGAATAGCAATAATTAGCATAACAAAGTGAGACAAAGCAAAGATGATGTTATTTACAGGAAATGCTCAATATGTCCATCATCATTCCTCAACAATAGCTGTAGTCGAGGAATAATGTTGTGAACAGCACTGTAAAGCATGTCCGGAGTTATGGTGAGGCATTGGCGTCGGATGTCGTCTTTCAGCATCCCTAGAGATGTCGGTCGATCACGATACACTTGCGACTTCAGGTAACCCCAAAGCCAATAATCGCACGGACTGAGGTCAGGGGACCTGGGAGGCCAAGCATGACGAAAGTGGTGGCTGAGCACACGATCATCACCAAACGACGCGCGCAAGAGATCTTTCACGCGTCTAGCAATATGGGGTGGAGCGCCATCCTGCATAAACATCGTACGTTCCAGCAGGTGTTTATCAGCTAGGCTGGGGATGATGCGATTCTGTAACATGTCGGCGTAACTCTCACCCGTCACGGTAGCAATCACTGATGTTTTGCTGTCCAGCGCCATCTGTCGGACAACAGTCTAAGACAACTTGGTAATTCTGGCTCAGTCCCCACCAGGGCAAACACTTTAACACGTAAATTCTTGATTTCAGTTTAGCGATATATTATTATTATTATTTCGCAATGTAACATTTTACATTTTTCGGTACCCCAAGAACACACATCTAATTTGATTTTCATGCTCCATTTCTTTCTATGAGTCCATAAATTTTCTTCAATATTTCTTCTTCTGATAGATATCTGAATTCCGTGAGTTCATGTGCTCGGTGGTCTTCGTCTTATCTTTCTTCTGGTGGCTCCTATTCCACAATTCTATGTGGTAATCCCTCCTTTGACATCCATACCATAACAGTCCTCCAAAACATGATCAACAAACAATTTAGGCAAGCCACACGGTAGATATTTTACCATAACTGTTCACTAGTTAATCTGGTTTGAAATCGGATCAAGCACGTTGTCTCCTCATTTTGTCTGTGCAACAAGCGACAACGAGATTCACTGGAGACAATGAATTTTAATGTACTCACTCGCTGTGTGTGCTCGTCCGCACAAACTAATAGACACGTACACTATGTGATCAAAACTATACGGACACCTCCATCGGTAATGCTGGAATTCAATATGGTGTTGGTCCACCCTTAGCATTGATGACAGCTTCCATTCTCGCAGGCATACGCTCAATCAGGTGCTGGAAGGTTTTTTGAGGAATGGCACCCCATTCTTCACGGAGTGCTGCACTGAGGAGAGGTATCGATGTCGCTCGGTGAGGCCTGGCACGAAGTCGGCGTTACAAAACATCCCAAAAGTCAGGACTCTGTGCAGGTCAGTCCATTACAGGGGTGTTATTGTCCTGTAACCACTCCGCCACAGGCCGTGCATTATGAACAGATGCTCGATCGTGTTGAAAGATGCAATCGCCATCCCCGTATTGCTCTTCGACAGTGGGGACCAAGAAGGTGCTTAAAACATCAATGTAGGCCTGTGCTGTGGTAGTGCCACGCAAAACAACAAGGGGTGCAAGCCCCCTCCATGGGAAACAAGACCACACCATAACACCACCGCCTCCGAATTTTACTGTTGGCCCTACACACGCTGGCAGATGACGTTCACCGGGTATTCGCTGTACCCACACCCTGCCATCGTATCGACACATTGTGTACCGTGATTCGTCACCGAACACAGCGTTTTTCCACTGTTCAATCGCCCAATGTTTATGCTCCCTACGCCAAATGAGGCGTTGTTTGTCATTTACCGGTGTGATGCGTGTCTTATGAGTAGCCGCTCGACCATAAAATCCAAATTTTACCACCTCCCGCCTAACTCTCATAGTACGTGCAGTGGATCCTGATGCAGTTTGGAATTCCTGTGAGATGGTCTGGATAGATGTCTGCCTATTATACACTACGACCCTCTTCAACTGTCGGCGGTCTGTCAGTCAACAGACGAGATTGCCCTGTACGCTTTTGTGCTGTACGTGTCCCTTGACGTTTCCACTTCACTATCACATCAGAAACAGTGGGCCTAGGGATGTTTAGGAGTGTGGAAATCTCGCATACATGTATACGACACAAGTGACACCCAATCACCCGACCGCGTTCGAAGTCCATGAGCTTAGCGGAGAGCCCCATTCCGCTCTCTCATGATGTCATGAGGTCGCTGATATCTAGTGCCTCCCAGTAGGTGGCGGCACAATGCACCTAATATGAATAAAGTATGTTTTTGGGGGTGTCCGGATACTTTTGATCACATAGTGTATGTAATCTCAGCGTAGCACACTCAGAAGTCTAATTCAACAAAGGGGGTTCACAGTTTAAGACAAAGAGCCACTGTGTAATCAAGTCGTCTACTCAATTTAATTAATTAAATGCATGAAAAATATCTCGCTCTTGTCTAACAACAGGTTTATCACCTGAAAAAGAAATGATAAGTGCGTAGTTCAAGCTAAACAGTCCACATACAATAGTCGAGGACGTAATTCACGGAGCACATACAAAAGTCAACCGACCATCCCCAGATTCAGTGTCCGAGTGGCCAATATGGCGGCAGCAGAGAAAGTGATGGGGAAGAGGACTGTCTACCAACCATGGCCTCCCCGACCTCAAGATACCCACTCATCTTTGTCCCTAATGCCTGCCTTGCTACCCAGGAAGGAAAACTAAAGTTGGCAACAGTTTGAGACTGCACAAGCAGTATCTATGAAGACGTCTAACATCTGAGCATACGACTCACTCCATGCCATTCAACTTTCGAACCATTCACCATAAGAAGACAAAAATAATCCCACGAATATTCTCACTAATACGATAAGGACTCTTGATGAAAAGGAAGGGATTTTCAATGAAAAATAATACAACACAGTTCAGCCATCTTTCCTCCATAGGTCATTCGTACAACTATTCCGGAAAAACATGATTGCTATAGGCAGAAGTCTCGGCGTGCATGTCCATCCCTAGTGAAAAAAAGTGAAAGGTCTTTAAGATCTTTCCAAGTCTAAGAACGCTTTTCCACCTGCCATAATCTCTAATATGATTACGGCAGAATACTATTGCTGCGAGTCATTTTTTGATATCAGATTCTTGGTTAAAAACTCATTGGCGCGATAGCTGCTTCATATTACCCCTCTGACCTAAACATTAAGCTAGATAAGCCTATTTGGATCAGTAGCTCGATCACAAATTAGAGCTTATCATTATAATAATTTCGTTGAGTCAGATTTTCATTCTAAGCAGCTACTGGTGTGGTTTGGTGTGTTTAAGTGGTAGCCAAATGCTGCGGATTTTATGAAACCGACGGCGCGTAAGTTCCCGGCCTTTTGGTATTTTTTGTCTCCTCCCCTTCATTCTGAGAGCGAAACATACTTCTTGCAGAAATATTTCGAACAGTATGTGTATTAGCATGGATTTTTCTAACCCATGCTTGCTTCCTCACGATCATGACTGACACTTTTGGCTAAAGAGGCATGCAGTTGAAATTTAAAATGTAATTGGAGCCATTTAACCACGTATTTGTTTTTGTAGTTTCAATGTAAAAGTTTTAATTCATATTACTTCACGTCTGCACACTTCTGATTTTCAATTGAAAACCACCTTGTACAGATTAAAAGCACATGCATTGCACAGCATCATGGTTTATTTCAGTTACAGATGCAGACGATTGTATTTCATATATACACTTCTGGAAATGGAAAAAAGAACACATTGACACCGGTGTGTCAGACCCACCATACTTGCTCCGGACACTGCGAGAGGGCTGTACAAGCAATGATCACACGCACGGCACAGCGGACACACCAGGAACCGCGGTGTTGGCCGTCGAATGGCGCTAGCTGCGCAGCATTTGTGCACCGCCGCCGTCAGTGTCAGCCAGTTTGCCGTGGCATACGGAGCTCCATCGCAGTCTTTAACACTGGTAGCATGCCGCGACAGCGTGGACGTGAACCGTATGTGCAGCTGACGGACTTTGAGCGAGGGCGTATAGTGGGCATGCGGGAGGCCGGGTGGACGTACCGCCGAATTGCTCAACACGTGGGGCGTGAGGTCTCCACAGTACATCGATGTTGTCGCCAGTGGTCGGCGGAAGGTGCACGTGCCCGTCGACCTGGGACCGGACCGCAGCGACGCACGGATGCACGCCAAGACCGTAGGATCCTAGGCAGTGCCGTAGGGGACCGCACCGCCACTTCCCAGCAAATTATGGACACTGTTGCTCCTGGGGTATCGGCGAGGTCCATTCGCAACCGTCTCCATGAAGCTGGGCTACGGTCCCGCACACCGTTAGGCCGTCTTCCGCTCACGCCCCAACATCGTGCAGCCCGCCTCCAGTGGTGTCGCGACAGGCGTGAATGGAGGGACGAATGGAGACGTGTCGTCTTCAGCGATGAGAGTCGCTTCTGACTTGGTGCCAATGATGGTCGTATGCGTGTTTGGCGCCGTGCAGGTGAGCGCCACAATCAGGACTGCATACGACCGAGGCACACAGGGCCAACACCCGGCATCATGGTGTGGGGAGCGATCTCCTACACTGGCCGTACACCACTGGTGATCGTCGAGGGGACACTGAATAGTGCACGGTACATCCAAACCATCATCGAACCCATCGTTCTACCATTCCTAGACCGGCAAGGGAACTTGCTGTTCCAACAGGACAATGCACGTCCGCATGTATCCCGTGCCACCCAACGTGCTCTAGAAGGTGTAAGTCAACTACCCTGGCCAGCAAGATCTCCGGATCTGTCCCCCATTGAGCATGTTTGGGACTGGATGAAGCGTCGTCTCACGCGGTCTGCACGTCCGGCACGAACGCTGGTCCAACTGAGGCGCCAGGTGGAAATGGCATGGCAAGCCGTTCCACAGGACTACATCCAGCATCTCTACGATCGTCTCCATGGGAGAATAGCAGCCTGCATTGCTGCGAAAGGTGGATATACACTGTACTAGTGCCGACATTGTGCATGCTCTGTTGCCTGTGTCTATGTGCCTGTGGTTCTGTCAGTGTGATCATGTGATGTATCTGACCCCAGGAATATGTCAATAAAGTTTCCCCTTCCTGGGACAATGAATTCACGGTGTTCTTATTTCAATTTCCAGGAGTGTATATTATGTCCGAAAGAACACATATGCATATACGTAATGCGAGGACAGCCAATGATCTCTCCAGTGTGGGTGTACACCAGGTTCTAACTCTTACGGGAATCGGTAAGAGGCCTGAGTAATGGGGATAATGGGCAGGGGTCACTACACCAATAGTGTGGGTATAACTTGAGAATTAGGGTGTCACGGGAGGTGAGCTAAGGTGGTCCCTGCAGTTGTGCTACCACTGTGTCTGGATGGCGCAAAGGTCAGTGCACCTGCCTAGTAAGTAAGAGACCTGGTTTCGAATCCTGGTGCAGCACAAGTTTTCAACTTTCCCCACTGAATTCAGTGAATGCTCACTCACAGTCAATGTCTGTAATTCCTTTGTCTCTTGATTACGTTTCAGCTACTGTTGCAGAGCAAAGCAGATTTTCTGTTGCACAGTTAACTTTTTAAATTTCAGGGTCACAAGCAGAAGTTTCTTTTATATGTTTCACGACAACAGGACATATATTCAGTTTTTCATAGGTTCAAAGGAGAATCACTAATCTTTAGGAGCGAGGATTAACTACCGCTTTTGAGCGTCGTTGATGGATGCTTCAAATCTGTTGATGTCAGGATAAATTCCTGAACTGGTGCATACGAAGGTGGATATTGGAATTGTAAGTCATTTCCGCCTTAAATTGCTATCACATAATTTTATACACGTATTGGTGAAGACTTTGTTCAAAATAGATGTTGCTTATTTCCCAAACGTAAAAGAAAGAGGAGTAACATGGAAATAGAGCGGATGGTACTCTAGCAGAAGAACCACAGGAGGTTTTGAACAGATGGCAAGAATATATTGAATTTCTGTATAAGGAGAATGAAATGCAAAGCGAAATTAAGGTTGAAGAGGAGCAATATGTGCCGGAAGATGGAAAGGGATTTACCATTTTGGAAGCAGAAGTAGAAAAGGCACTGAAGGAGATGAAGAACAGGAAGGCATGTGGAAAAGATGATTTGCCAGCAGAACTGTTGAAGAGTCTGGGAAACAGGGCAAGAAAAGAAATAGTCTACCTCTGTAACGAGATATATGACAAAGGGGAATGGGCTGAGGACTTCACTGCAACAGTTATGATACCAATAGAGAAAAAGAGAAAAACTAAAAAATGTGAAGAGCACCGGACCATCAGTCTAATTTCTCATGCAGCTGAAGACTTGCTGTGAGTGTTGAATAGAAGGTTATATGGCTAGCCGGATAGAGGGATTGCAGAGGAGCAGTTCGGATTTAGAAGAGAAAAAGGAACAGGAGATGCTATTGGCTTGCTAAGAACTATAGGGGAAAGATATATGGAAAATGGTAGAGAAATCTTTGCTGTTTTTATAGATTTAGAAAAGGCTTTTGACAGAGTTCAGTGGAACAAGCTGATGGATATCTTGAGGAGGAAGGGAGTAGACTGGAAAGAGAGACGACTGATACAGAATCTATATTTAGACCAGAAAGTAAGGATAAGGATTGGAAATGAAATGTCAGAAGGAAGCAGCATTGGACGAGGTATTAGACAAGGTTGTTGCCTTTCCTCACTGTTGTTTAACGTATACCTTGAAGAAATTATTGCGAAAAGTTTAGATGGGAACAGAGGAATATGTGTTGGTGGAAAGAGAATAGAATGTATAAGATTTGCTGATGACATGGTATTAGTGGCAGAAAGTGAGCGGACAGTGAATAACATGGTCAAAGGTCTGAATGAAGCTTGTGTGGAATATGGGATGCAAATAAACACAGCAAAAACAAAGAGTATGGTCATCAGTACAAGACGCAGACTGACCAATATTAAAATAGAACAATCTACCATTAGCCAAGTAAGTGCATTTAAGTACCTTGGAAGCACAATAACTGAAGACTTGAGATGTCACCAGGAGGTGAAAACTCGAACTGCCATTGCGAAGGAGGCATTCAACAGAAAGAGGAGACTCTTATGAGGCAAATTAGACAAAGGACTAAGGAAAAGGTTTGGCAAATGTTTTGTCTGGAGTGTGGCACTATATGGGGCAGAAACTGAGACGAGAGGATGAAAAAAGGTTAGAAGCATTTGAGATGTAGATGTGGAGGAGAATGAAAAGAATAAGCTGGATGCAAAGAGTGAGTAATGAAAGAGTATTGGAAAGGGTTGGTGAGAGAAGATGTCTGCTGAAGGTTGTAAGAGAAAGGAAAAATAACTGGTTGGGACATTCATTGAGAATGGAGTGCTTGCTAGTAGATGCTTTGGAAGGATTGGTTTATGGGAGAAGCCTGAGAGGAAGAAGGAGATACAAGGTGATAGACGACATCAAGGGAATTATGCAGACCTGAAGAGGATGGCAGAAGACCGGACAGCCTGGAGAACTACCATGTGAAAACCTGCCTTTAGGCAGAACACTGATGATGATGATGATGATTTCCCAAACTTTGATATCGAACGTTGTGATTCCTAAATATGTTGTGGTATTAGTACTTCGTTTGTTGTAATGTACTCTAACGGAAACCATGTTCTGTCGACAGAGGGCAGTATGTATAGTCTGCAGCAACCGTGTCACTGGTAAAAATTGCAGTCCTTGTGCTGTGTGACGCCACGAGAGTTTTATTGCTTCAGGATATTTTGGAGTACACTCAGGGATCGAGACGTGGCTGCACGATCCGTTACAGCCATGCGGATAAGATGCCTGTCATCTCGACTGCTAGTGATACGAGGCCGTTGGGATCCAGCACGGCGTTCCGTATTGCCCCCCTGAACCCACCGATTCCATATTCTGCTAACAGTCATTGGATCTCGACCAGCGCGAGCAGCAATGTCGCGATACGATAAACCGCAATCGCAATAAGCTACAATCCGACCTTTATCAAAGTCGGAAACATGATGGTACGCATTTCTCCTCCTTACACGAAGCATCACAACAACGTTTCACCAGGCAAAGCCGGTCAACTGCTGTTTGTGTATGCGAAATCGATTGGAAACTTACCTCATGTCAGCACGTTGTAGGTGTCGCCACCGGCACCAACCTTGTGTGAATGCTCTGAAAAGCTAATCATTTACATATGACAGCATCTTCTTCCTGTCGGTTAAATTTCGCGTCTGTAGCACGTCATCTTTGTGCTGTAGCAATTTTAATGGCCAGTAGTGTATCTTGAAAGTAAAGTAGCACATAATTTTACAATAACTATTAATCTGTAATTTTATGCATTAATTATATATACATTAATTTTTGAGCTTCTTACTATCGTAATAATACACTCTATATTCAACTACATCCCAGTTTACGCATTTATTAATTGAAAGCTCGAATTGTTGTATCCATTGAGAAATATTATATTTTCCACTACCTCCACCATCAGGTTGATTTATGCCAGTTAATAATGCATGGCTTTTTAGTATGTACGACTTTTCTGTTATCTGTGGCACTGTCTGGCACTGGGAGACAAATTATTTTAGCATAAAGCTCAAATGTATGTGGAATTTTTGACTGCTGAGATGAATAGTAATATAAATGTAAATACCTTCTAGCTTTATTTGCAGATATATTTTTATGAGCGGTAATCAAAAAGATTTTATTATATCCCCGAAGAAAAGAAGCTCTTGTCAGGAAAGATGTTGGTCCTTCTCTACGTATTCACTCTTCAATGCCACAAATTTTTCCCAACGATAGACAACTCTGTGGAGAAGTTGGTTGTAGAGGTCTGCATTTTGCCCATTTAGCAAAAGTTTCATCTCGAAAATCATCTTGTAGTCTTTCTGGGAATGCCGGCGGGGCACAATGGTTTCTTCATCCTAGGAAAGAGGTGAAGTACCTGGCGCCATGTTAGGAGAACACAGAGGATGAATCAAAAATTTGTAGTTCGAAGTAGCAACATGAGTGGGTGCGTGGTGTGTAGAATGAGCTGGGGCGTGGCCGTGGGGCAGAAACACCGCCGTGGACAGCTTACCTCGTCGCTCCGTCTTGAGCACCTGTCCTCGTCAGCGGTGGTCTGCTGATGCGACGGTTTGCCCCTTAACGCGCATAATAGATTAGCACTACACTCTGGCAGTCGAAAAACCACCCACTATAACCTTTCCCGAAGATCACTGGATCATTAGCTGGCCAAACACGATCGAATTTCTGTGATAGGCTAGAACCTCACGCCATTTCTGCGGATATAACGGATCCAGCCCGCCGATCTCAGACCCGCTGTTTTCCACTAACCTGCAGGCCACGGACATCGGGTCTGGCCTTTCAGGTCTGCTTGGCGGCCGAGTCCCTTCATGTGTGGTGTTAAGATGACGGATTTTCGCAACTTATATGCGGTCCATGCTCAACAGGCCAGAGACCAAAAGGCGACGTCTATCAGGAATTGCGACTGTTTCTCGCTGGAAGTAATTCTTACAGTGTGGCATTTTAATACATCATTTGATTATAGTACAATATAACCTTTATTTGTCTAGATCACGAGTTTATAAAATGGTATGACTTGTTTCGATTCTGCTAGCAAACATATTATGGTCATGAAATATCGCTACAGAGTGTAACACCCCACATTTTCTACACGCAAGTACAGAGTAATGACTCTTGTAATCCATGGATGGCAGTGGGACATCAGCCGGACATGAATTACTCGAATAATGATAAAAATTGCAATCCAGTGTCATTTATTCAAAACACGCTACAAGTTTCCACGCCCACAATATATCGAAACACACATAGCATGTGAGTACTGACAACAAGAATCACAGTTCTTAACGAAAATGAGGATCAATTACACAATAAAAATATACTATCGTTACCCATACAAAACAAAATTCAGTATTTAATTTATATTACTTAATTTTTTATAATAAAATTAACACATACTTCGATGACGTATGAGCCAGAGGGGAACACACACGTACAACGAATTACACCGGCAAAGCAACCAAAGTCACATACATGTCTAAACGGAACACCTACGAATATGAGATACACCAATAATAAAACGAAACATCCTAATAACAACACCCAGTGGCTGGAGTAAGCAAATACAACAGAAACATAATGAACAAACGTTCATTGGATAACAAGTGTCTCTGAGCACTATGGAACTTAACATCTGAGGTCATCAGTACCCTAGAAAGAACTACTTAAACATAACTAAACTAAGGACTTCACACACATCCATGCCCGAGGCAGGACTCCAACCTGCGACCGTAGCGGTCGCGCGGTTCCAGACTGAAGCAAATAGAACCGCTCGGCCACATCGGCCGGCATTGGATAACAGAAATTAACAGAAATAACTACATATACTCTAATGACCTCCAATTTATAAACAATGTAAAACAATACAGCAACCCATTCATATCCCACTCTTGCACAGAAAATGTGTGACTTGAGTAAGTACCGAGGGAGGTGGTGCAGTGGTTAGCACACTGGACTTGCATTCGGGAGGACGACGGTAGAAATCCTCGTCCGGCCATCCTGATTTATGTTTTTCGTGATTTCCCTACATCGCTTCAGACAGATGCCGGGATGGCTCCTTTGAAAGGGCACGGCGGATTACCTTCTCTAATCCGAGCTTATGCTTCGTCTCTAATGACCTCTTTGTCGACGGGGCGTTAAACACTGATCTCCTCCTCCTCCTTTCTGTTATTTCCATCGTTGATTTTTCGTTGTTTGGATTGAACGGTAGGAACAAAAGATTTCAGCTCTGTTCTGCATCCTTTCGAATGGGAGCATTGCGGTCTTTGTCTTCCATTCTCGTTATTCGCTTTCTGTTCTTATACATATTCTATTTTATCCGTCTTTCTGTCCAGTTTACTCCTGCGAATTTCGAACATATTTTACCATTTTACATTATTGAACCCTAAATAAAATACCTCCGAAGTAATTACAAAAAAAAAAAAAAATCAAATCGGCAATGTTTCAACTAATTCCAGGAAATGTACTGGTTGAAAAACAATCTTGCCAATACTAGTAACATCAACCGTTAATATCTACCCACCGGATTAAAAGTAGTATACGTGATACATATCAACGAACAATTGCCGAAGAACATTTCGAGCGGCAAATTCGATATTAATATGGAAATAAAACTGAGTAAAACTAAGAAACACGAACGTATTAACGCAGAAAAGCAGGTCAATGAACTCCTGGAAACGAGACAACAACTTACTCAAACGTCACAAACGCCGATAACTTTCTTTCCATGTCCTAGCTAATCTAGAAAAATGTGGTGCCATCTGTCCCATAAACAACTGAAATCCACATGAAGTAATAATAGACGAAATTCAGATATTAAAGTTCTGCACACCTAAACTACACTGTGGTAGCGGAACACCAGTGTAAAACAAAATTGAGCGCCCAAAAGACCCTTGGTACAGAGAACATCAAGATTACATACTCATACCGGGAACGACAAGTCACAGAAAACGTATCTCGTATGTGGTTAAAAGCACAGAGCAACCAAATATTTGAATACCTGCAAAGCAATGAGTGGCATACACATAATCAACCGTAGCAAGAACACAACATTAACCTCAAAAATGTTTCGAAATTTTATTATTGTGTATCGAACTTAATTTGGAAAATACCTGCCAGATCGAAGATCATGAAGTAAAAGTCACATTAACTATCAGTTTAAACCTGTGGACGAGAATGTTGGACTTTGACAAAGAAAGATCTTAGCAGACTAGGAGCAACAGAGATGCACTTTCTGCGAGAGATCCTCGGTAAGACGAAAAGGGACAGGATAAGGAACGAAGTAATACGAAACACATTGCAGATCAAGCCCCTAAAAGAAAATATGGAGAGTAATAGGTTTAAATGGTTTGGCCACATTACAAGAATGGGACCAGAAAGACTTCCGATAACAGCCCTTCAGTGGACAGAACCTGGACGAAGACCAATTAGCAGACTACGAACACGAGAGACCAGGGCAAGGACGATGTGAATCAAAGAGGACTCCAATGGAAGGAGATGTTAAGTAATAGACTGTGGGAGAAAGGACTAGCTTGGAAGAGGGTCTGTCAGCGCTTCAGGAGGAAGAAGACTATTTCTTCTCGTGTACTTGTTTTACTTGTGTGACATCTCCTCAGTCCTTAGGTAAGGATCTCTCGTCAAGTTTCCCATTGAAAACTTTAGCCCCGTTACCCTACACAAAATGTTTATGTAGTTATGTTATTAAGAAGGCCCCACCACAGTATGAACACAGATATATTTTTTTTAAATTTAAGACAGTGGTACGGGTCGTTAGTTCGCGTCCTAGATATCCTGCGCGTATAAAGCTAAACCCGCTTGACGGAGTACGTGACACGTGTGAGCGCAGCGGAGCACACGCGAGCCCTGAAGCCGTAGCCAGTGGTAGTGAAGAACAGGTGTTATCCGGGGTTAGCAGCCTTCGCTAAGCCGCCGCCTGCCCGCCGCCGGCTAACCGAGCAATTTGCAATCTCGCCGAATATCTCGGCCGCGCAAATTGAAAATAAACAGGATTAGGAACGGAAATGGCTTCTAAATATACGCCGGCATGAGACTAATTGCCCAGGGAAGGTTTCAATTAGTCACCGTAAGAGGCTAATTGGATATCGGAATGCGGCGACGGCCCCGCGCACCATGTAGCCTGCAGCACTAAAGCTCGCCCTCGGCGCTAGGAAGCGAGATACTTCGATAGCAACTGCAGCTCTTGTTGTCTAGTTCCTGTTCAGCAACAGCCATCCACTGAATGGATCTTTCATACTGCCGTGTAGTGTGCGCTGTTGTGAAACTCCGTGAGAGTATAACTTTGTGCTAGGACTGGAACCCATCTCAGCTGTCATTGCTATTATTATTATTATTATTATTAAGACAGTAAACATGGCAAATGAGATCACTATTCTAGAATGCGTACTTTATCACTAGTCCGACACTTCCCAAGAGCCTAGTACTTCGTGATGTATCGGCAGGTAATGCGTGCATACCACAGTATCTGCATCACACTCCACAAGCCGCATAATGGTGCGTGGCAGAGGGTGCTTCTGGTACCACTAACTGATCCCCCCTACCCTGTTCCATTCGCGAATGGCCCGTGGGAAGAATGATTGTCGGTAAGCGTCTGTACTGACTATAATTTGTCGAATTTTCTTGTGGTTGTCATTACGCGAGATGTATGTGGGAGGATATATGTGGTCCGAGTCTTCCCGGAAAGTTCTGTCTCGAATTTTCTGTAGTAAAACTCTATGTAATACACGATGGCTCACTTTTAACATCTGGGAATGGAATTTGTTGAGCATTTCGGTGACATTCTCGCTCCTATTAAACGATCCCGTGACGAAGGTGGCTTGTAAGCCATTTCCTTCCTGGATGAGATACATTTCCTTAAGATTCTTCCTACGAATTCATTCTATGAATCTGCTCTTCCTACTATTTGTTTTATGTGGTCATTCTGATTACGCGTTCGGGAGGACGACAGTTCAATTCCGCGTCCGGCCATCCTGATTTAGGTTTTACGTGATTTCCCTAAATCGCTCCAGGCAAATGCCGAGATGGTTCCTTTGAAAGGGCACGGCCGACTTCCTTCCCCATCCTTCCCTAATCCGATGAGACCGATGACCTCGCTGTCTGGTCTCCTTCCCCAAACAACCCAACCCATTCTGCTTAGGTCGCTCTGGATAGTTACTCCTAGATATTTCACAGTAAATACTATTTCCAGCAGTTTGTACAGTATTGGCTTTCTTTTCCTATGCATGTGCAATATGTTACATTTATTTATATTCAGGGTCAACTGCCAGAGCCTACACCATTTATCAGTCCTCTGCAGGTCAGACTGCAAATAGATGCTGTCTTCTGGATACTTTTTCATAGACAATCGCACCATTTGGGAACAGTCTTAAAGACCATGTGACGCTTTCTAGATCATTTATATAAGTTGTAAACAGTAACGATCCTCAGTAATTAAAACTTCCGGGCTAAGAGGCCGTGGTCCAATAGTAGAAATACTTCTCCCTGACGTTTCGTTGCCAGCTGCGGGCAACATCATCTGAGGTGAGATGTTTCCCGCAGCTGGCAACGAAACGTCAGGGAGAAGTATTTCTACTATTGGACCACGGCCTCTTAGCCCGGAAGTTTTAATTACTGAAGACGCCGGCCGTGAAAGCCTATACGCTATGAGTAACGATCCTATCACACTTCCTTGGAGTACTCCGGAAATTACCTTTACATCTGTCGATTTTGTTCCGTTAACGGTGACATGTCGAGTTCTCTCTGCAAGGAAGTCTTGAATCCAGTCACAGATCTGGTCTGATACTCGATAAACTCGCGGTTTTTTTTTTTTTTTCGCTAAACGGCAATGAGGGACAGTGTCAAAATGGCTCTCAGCACTATGGGACTTAACATCTGTGGTCATGAGTCCCCTAGAACTTAGAACTACTTAAACCTAACTAACCTAAGGACATCACACATCCATGCCCGAGGCAGGATTCGAACCTGCGACCGTAGCGGTCGCGCGGTTCCAGACTGAAGCGCCTAGAACCGCACGACCACACCGGCCGGCGGGGACAGTGTCAAATGCGTTCCTGAAGTCGAAGAACACCGCAGCAACCTGAACGTCCGCAGCTCGTGGTCGTGCGGTAGCGTTCTCGCTTCCCGCGCCCGGGTTCCCGGGTTCGATTCCCGGCGGGGTCAGGGATTTTCTCTGCCTCGTGATGACTGGGTGTTGTGTGATGTCCTTAGGTTAGTTAGGTTTAAGTAGTTCTAAGTTCTAGGGGACTGATGACCATAGATGTAAAGTCCCACAGTGCTCAGAGCCATTTGAACCAGCAACCTGAACGCCGTTGCTTACACCCCTCTGGATCTCATAGAGGAACAGAGCGAGCTCAGTTTCGCAAGCTCTCTGCTTTCCGAATCATTGTTGATTTTCATAGAGGATATTTTGGTTCCCAAAAATATCATAATTCTTGAGCATAAAACATGTTCCACAATTTTACAAAAGTTTGACGTCAATTATGTAGGCCTATTATTATTTACTTCTGTCTTGTTACTCTTCCTGGAAACGGGAATGACTTGTGCTTTTTTCCTGTCGCTAGGTATTCTTCATTGCTCCAGTGATCTACGATAAACTGCTGCTACAAGAGGAGAAAGTTTTTTCGCGTAGTCTCTGTAGAATTTTGCCGGTGTCTCATCAGATCCCGATGCCTTTCCGCTACTAAGCGATTTTAGTTGCTTTTATATTCTGCGATAGATTATCTCAATATCTGCCATTTCGATGTTCGTTCGATGATTGAAAGGAAGGACTGCGTTATGGTCACTCGCTGCGAAAAAAACTTTTGAAGACATAATTCAGTATTTCAGCCTTCTCTCTGTTATCTTCCGTTGGGTACGGTGGCTTTTTGTTTTTTATTTCACCAAGGTATCAGCGGAAATGTGGCTGTTTTGTTAGGTCACTCCAGATGACTTCTTTAGACGCCTAATCACATTGGACGAGTGCTGGTTGTATCACTGTGACCCAAGCATAAAGGAATGGAAACGTCTTCAAGTATGTTGGTCCACTATCGCCGAAGAAGACTGCAGCTGGCCACATGCGAACGTATTTTAACGACGAGCTACGGATATTTTGCCACAGATTCTGGAACACCTGCATTTCCCGCCTGTGCGTTAGTGTAGAAACGACAGACGGGTTGATACCAACAGTTATCGGGTCTGGCAATCCATTAGCTGGGCACACACGTGTGGGTTTCTGGGACCGGTCACTTTCAGACAATACATGGCTGGTGGTCTAGCTTTCATTTGGCAGCAACTTCAAGTTGCTTTCAGCATACCAATGATTAAATCGAAAAACTTACAGTTGCGCTGCAAAGACATGCTTTGTGGAAAGTGACCCACGAACAGAAATACGAAAAATACGGCGAAAGAAGAGGTGGTTGACACATTTCTTGACGATCTTACAACTGTGGACCAATTGGTGGAAAAAACAAAGTTACAAAAATTGAGCCGGCCGGTGTGACCGTGCGGTTCTAGGCGCTGATGTCCTCAGATGTTCAGTCCCATAGTGCTCAGAGCCATTTGAACCAATTTTTTGAATTCCTGTTAAATTTGTGGGCAATTATGCTTGTCATCTATGTATATTGGGACTGTTTGTTATCTAGTTAAAAAGAAGGGTCTTTACTCAACCTATTTTATTCCGTATTATCTTACAATGACTGTGTAAGGTTTTCAATTATATTTCCAATTGGTGGCTGTTGGAAGGCTGGCTTGTAAAAGATTTTCTACAAGTTCTTTGGGATACGTGTAATAAAACTTTGTGAACTACAAGCTTGTGTTTGCGTTTTCTTGTGACTCGCGTCCCAGAGTCATTTCGCACAAGCCAGAACTCGTAGTTCTATTTTATTTTACTATTTCTTTTACTCCCTGTCACCGGGCGCAGATTCTTGGACTCTTGGAGGCGATAAAACCTATTTTCAGATCACTTTCTTAGTTGAGGATATATTGCGGGAAACGTACCGGATGTCTTAAGATCCATAGCGCCCGACATTTAGCATAGAGACTCGTAACGTGTAACTAGTACACGCATAACCGTCGCCGTTTTACCTGCAAACCCTGACTTCGTTGATTATTGAGAGTTGTATCTTAAGGTAAATAAGTAATGAAGAAGCCGCGAGGGATTAGCCGAGCGGTTTGGGGCACTGCAGTAATGGACTGTGCGGCTGGTCCCGGCGGAGGTTCGAGTCCTCCCTCGGGCATGGGTGTGTGTGTGTTTGTCCTTAGGATAATTTAGGTTAAGTAGTGTGTAAGCGTAGGGACTGATGACCTTAGCAGTTAAGTCCCATACGATTTCACACACATTTGCACATTTGAACAAGTAATGAAGAAAGGGCAAAGTGGCCAGCAATCTGCGGTTGTTTGCCGATGATGCTGAAGTGTACGGGAAGGTATCGACGTTGAGTGACGGCAGGAGGACACAAGATGACTTAGACTAAATTTCTTGTTAGTGTGATGAATGCCAGGTACCCCTAAATGTAGAAAAATGTAAGTTAATGCGGATGAGTTCGAAAAACAAACCCTTTTTTTAATTAGCCTTCTGAATGGTTTGATGCGGCCCGCCACCAATTCCTCTACTGTGCCAACCTCTCATTCTACGTCCTCAATTAATGCTGGATGTATTCCAATCTCTGTCTTCCTCTATAGTTTTTGCCCTCTACACCTCCTTCTGGTTCCATGTTGGAAGTCATTCCCTCTTACCTTAACAGACTTTCTATCATCGTGTCCCTTCTTCTTGTTAGTGTTGTCCATAAACCCCTTTCCTCTCCGATTCTGAGCAGAACCTCCTCATTCCTACCTTACCAGGTAATTTTCAACATTTGTCTGTAGCACCACATCTAAAATGCTTCGAGTCTCTTCTGTTCCGGTTTTATCGCAGTCCATGTTTCACTACCATACAGTGCTGTGCTTCAAACGTATATTCTCAGAAATTTCTTCTTCAAATTAAGGCCTATGTTTGATTGTTTCATACCAATACAATTCTCTTGGCCGGGAATGTCGTTTCTTCCAGTGCTAGTCTGCTTTTGATGTTCTCCTTGCTCCGTTCCTTGGTTATTTTGCTGACTATGTAGCAGAATTCCTTAACTTCATCTACTACTGTCCAGTCAGCAGATCACGTAATTCTTCTTCATTTTCACTCAGCATAGCAATGTCATCAGCGAATCGTATCATTGATATCCCTTCACGCTGAATTTTAATTCCACTCCTGAATCTTTCTTTTATTTCCATGATTGCTTCTTCGATGTACACATCATTGTCATACACTCTTTTTCATCCGAGCTATTCGTTCTTGGTCATCCACTCTTATTATTCCCTCTTGGGTATTATACATATTCTATAGTACCCGTCTCTTCTATAGCTTGCTCCTAGTTTCCTCAGAAATTTTAATACCTTGCACGACTTTACATTGTCAAACGCTTTTTCGAAGTCGACATATCCTATGAATATTACTTGATTTTCCTTTAGACCTACCTCCATTATCAACCGCAATATCAGAATTGCCTCTCTGATGCTTTACCTTTCCTGAAGCCAAACTGATCGTCACCTAACACATCCACAACTTTCTTTTCCATTCTTCTGTGTATTATTCTTGTCAGCAACTTGGATTCATGAGTTGTTAAGCTGATTATGCGATAATTTTCGCACGTGTCAGCTCTTGCAGTCTTCGGAAAAGTGTGGATGTTATTTTTTGGAAAGTCAGATGCTAGACTCATACATTCTACACACAAATGTGAATAGTCGTTTTGTTGGTACTTCCCCAAATGATTTTAGAAATTCTAATGGAATGTTATCTGTCACTTCTGCCTTATTTGATCGTAAGTCCTCCTACGCTCTCTTATTCTAATACTGGATCCCCTCCCTCTTCTAAATCGACTCCTGTTTCTTCTTCTAGCACTCTTAATATTACCACCCTAGCTTTTGTTCTCACAGAAGGTTGTTTTGACTTTCCTATATGCTGAGTCAGTCCTTCCGACAATCATTTCTTTTTCGATTTCTTCACATTTTCTCATGCAACCATTTCGTCTTAGCTTCTCTGCACTTCCTATTTATTTCATTCCTCAGCGACTTGTATTTCTGTATTCCTGAATCTTCCTGAACATTTTTCTACTTACATTTTCATCGATCACCTGAAGTATTTCTTATGTTACCACTGGTTTCTTCGCAGTTAAATTCTTTGTACCTACGTTTTTCTTTCCAAGTTCTGTGATTGCCCTTCTCAGAGATATCCATTCCTCTTCAACTGTACTGCATACTGAGATATTCCTTATTGCTGTAATACAGCCTTAGAAACTTCAAGCTTACCTCGTCATTTGTTAATACTTCTGTTTCCTACTTCTTTGCATATTGATTCTTCCTGACTAATGTCTTAAATTTCAGACTATTCTTCATCGCTATTACATTGTGATCTGAGTTTATATCGACTCTTTGGTATGTCTTAAAACCCAGTATCTGATTTCGGAGTATCTTCCTGATCATGATGTAATCGAGCTGGAGTCTTCCCGTATCACCCGGTCTTTTCCAAGTATACCTCCTCCTCTTGTGATTCTTGACCAAACTATTCGCTATTACTACCTGAAATATATTACAGAACTCAATTAGTCTCTCTCCTTTCTTATTCCTTGTCCCAAGCCCGTATTCTCCTGTAATCTTTTCTTCTACTCCTACAACTGCATTCCAGTCCCGCATGATTATTACATTATCATGTTCCTTTGAGTACTGCATTATATTTTCAATATCCTCATATAATGTACCAAAAATGGTCAAATGGTCAAATGCGTGTGAAATCACTGCTAAGGTCATCAGTCCCTAAGCTTACACACTACTTAAGCTAAATTACCCTAAGGAAAAAGAAACACACCCATGCCCGAGGGAGGAGTCGAACCTCCGCCGGTATCAGCCGCACCGTATAATGTACCAATACAGCATTAGTAGTGTCCTTAACACAGCCACTTCGCTTAAATATGTAGGCGTAACGTTGCAAAGCGATATGAAATGGAAAAAGCATGTGAGGAGTGTGGTAGAGAAGGCGAATAGTCGACTTCGGTTTATTGGGGATATTTTGGAAAAGTTTCTTTCATCTGTGAAGGAGACCACATATAGGTCGCGCTACTGG
Source organism: Schistocerca nitens (assembly GCF_023898315.1). Classification (NCBI taxonomy): domain Eukaryota; kingdom Metazoa; phylum Arthropoda; class Insecta; order Orthoptera; family Acrididae; genus Schistocerca; species Schistocerca nitens. The sequence continues at coordinate 97,916,271 of NC_064621.1, read as the reverse complement.
GACCTATTCTAGAGAACTGCTCGAGTTTTTAGGATCAGTACTAATGCCGGATTAAAGGAAGACATCGACGCAATTCACAGGCGAGCTGCTAGATTTGTTACCTGTAGGTTCGAGCAACACGTAAGTGCTACGGAGATACTTCGGAAATTCAGAATCCCTGGACGTAGGAACACTAGTGAGAAAATTTAGAGAAGTGGCATTTGAAGCTGATTGCCGAACGATTCTACTGCCACCAAATTAAGGTATGAGAAATTAGGGCTCACACGGAGACACATTGACAGTGATTTTTCCCTCGCGCTGTTTGCGAGCAGAACAGGAAATGACAGGGAAATGACAGGTAGTGATGCAGTGTATCCTCCTCCATGCAGTTTACTGTGGCTTCAGTTGGTTCAAATGGCTCTGAGCGCTATGGGGCTTAACTTCTGAGGTCATCAGTCTCCTAAAACTTACAACTACTTAAACCTAACTAACCTAAGAACATCACACACATCCATGCCCGAGGCAGGATTCGAACCTGCGACCGTAGCAATCGCAAGGTTCCGGACTGAACCCCTAATACCGCTCGGCCACCGCGGCCGGCGTACTGTGGCTTACGGAGCATGTTTGTAGATGTAGATGTTGATGTAGATGATATTCTAAATACACTGATTAATAAAAGAATATACGTGAAAACTGATAACAAATAACATTAACTGAAACTTTCATTTAAGACTGATTGCTTGGGAAAGCAAGTAAATAAAGAAAAAAGAAACTTTTTCGGTCTTAGCATTCCTTTAGTCGTCTTCTATTTACCCAACAGACATATTTGCGTGTAGTTACAATTTGTTATTTTCATATTTGAAATACTTTCTTATGTATCAACACACATTTCATCCGAACTGTAAGGGGCAGTCAATTCGAGACGCCTTCACAGCGTGAAACTGTTATTCAACATCCTGCCGTTGAGAAACTTGTTTGGACACTTTTCACAGATCCAGCAGATGAGATGGCGAGCTGTTATGAAAGACTGGCTACAGAAGAGTAACATATCTGTGGCAAAGACGACTGCACTTTGTAAACTTACTCAAGATTAGTGTTAGGAAGAAGAAAGTGCTGCTGCCAGGTAGTAGCCGTGGGCGAGGTGTAGGCCCTCAGTTACAGGAAAGTTTAGGGTTAGCGTACCAGGCCACCAGTATCTTCAAGCCAAATGCAGGGCTAAGTCATGTGATAGGGGCTTTGTGTAAGGATTTTACAAAAGAGGACCATGTAGTGATAGTGGTTGCGGCGGGAAACAGTTTGGACAGGGATGGGGCATATGACATAGGTGGTGACCTGGACAAGATAGCTTTCCTGACTCATGGCACCAACATATACTTTGTTCAGCTGTTCCGGCGTCATGATCGGCCACACCTTGATGGAGCTGTGAGGTGAATCAATGTGGGGTTGTGGATGGCTCTGAGAGCAGCCAACTTTGCTCATGTTTCTCTGATGCCCGTGGGGACTAACAGCAGATAGGGTTTCACTAGGCATGGCCTACACCTAAACAGGACTGGGAAGAGAAGATTGGTACAGCTGATTCATGGAAGTATAGGGGGTGGATCTCGGGCCACACATTGTCAAATATCTGTTGTCATGAGTAGGAAAAGTAAGTCTCTTTTAGGATCAATCCAGACAACAGGTTCCCCTGCCTAAAGAATATCTCCAGCACTTTAAAAAATACTGAAACAATCACTCATAAGACAGATTTTAACACTCCAAATATCACACATACCAGACGTCACAAAGAAGAACAAACAATTGGAAAGAGTAACATGGGGCATTTCACAGACTTAACAATCCTCCATCAAAACATGCAATCAATAAAAAATAAAATACAACTTTTGGAAGTTGAGCTCCAATCTATGAACTGCACAGTAGTTTGTGTTACTGAGCACTGGTGTAGAGAGATAGAAATCCAACATGTAGTGTTATCATCGTATGAAAGGGCGAACTCTTACTGCAGAACTGCTTCAAGGGGGTGGAAGATCATGCATTTATATTAGAAAAGGAACACAGTTCAAGACATGACATCAGTACAGTAAGTGAAGACAAACACTTTGAAATATCAACTATTTAACTAACAGGGCTTGAATCACCAAGAGATTAATCATTTTATGTGTGTATAGATCTCCCAGTGGTAGTGTAGACACTTTTTTCAATAAATTAACTGAAGTTCTAGATAAAGTGTCAAGTACAAAGGTCAACATGATTCTGTGTGGGGAAATTAAAATCAACACTAATATCATAAATGGATCCAGCAGCACCATCATAAACATCCCTCAAAGTTTTGGCATGTCTCAATTGGTCAATAGTGCAACAAGGGTTACTACATTGACTGCATCAGTACTTGACCATGTGGCCATAAATATGGATAGGGTAAATGTGACGTAGCTGTAAAAGATCTCGGACTATCAGACCATTTCTGTCAAATAACAACAGTAAAATCAGGCACCGAATCATTCCCTAAACTACAAGCCTACAAACGACAACTATCAGAAATCAGAATAAAAGAGTTTTAGAAGGAACTAGCAAAACAAAGCTGGGATGAATTTGTAAGGAAACGAACGTGAATATGAAATTCTCTAAATTCTCCACATTATTTAAATTGAACTTTGAAAAGGCATTTCCAAAAGTATGCATGTCTGTATCAACATCCCACAAAAACACATGGATAACAGCAGGTATTAAGAAGTCTTCCCAAACATTTAAATACCCCAGTTAAAAGATCTATAGGAAGATGCTGCAAAAAAGTCATTTAATGAGAAAATAATATATAATGCAAAGAATAAAAGCAAAGCAGTTTGGGATGTTATAAAAAAGAAAACAGTGAGGGGCAAACAAACCCAGAATAACATACTGCTAAGGGAGGGGATCAGGTAATAAATGATCCACAACACTTAGCAAACTATGTAAATGGACATTTTTCCAGTATTGCTCAGAAGTTACAACAAAAATTCCCCAAAACCAATAATATAACACCAGTAAATAATGTTGCACTAAATACAATGATGTTATTTCCAACCACAAGGACGCTATTAGTGAAAGACCGTGTCGTGAGTGGTTTCAACTCTTTAAGAACGGTGATTTTAATGTCGTAGACCAGGATAGTGGTGGAAGAGAGAAAGTTTTCGAAGATGCAGAATTGGAGACATCGCTGAGTGAAGACTCGCGTCAATCTCAAGAAGAATTGGCACGATTAGTAGGAGTGACACAGCAAGCCATTTCAAAACGTCTCAAGACTATGGGCATGATTCAGAAAGAAGGAACTTGGGTCCCGTGTGAGCTGAAACCAAGAGACGTTGAACGGCGTTTGTGCGTTTGTGAACAGTTGCTTCAGAGGCAAAACGGATGGGATTTCTGCATCGCTTTGTGATCGGGGACGCAAAATGGGTTCATTACGATAACCCTAAACGCAAAAAATCATGGGGATATCCTGGTCATGCTCCCACGTCGACGGCCAAACCGAATATTCACGGCTCCAAGATCATGCTCCGCATTTAGTGGGAAAATCTCGGCGTCGTGTTCTATGAGGTGTTAAAACCAAGTGAAACAATCACAGGTGTTCGTTATCGAACGCAATTAATGCGTTTAAGCAGATCATTAAAAGACAAAAGGCCGCAAAACAGCGAGAGGCAGGATAAAGTGATTTTGGAACACCACAACGCTCGACCCCTCGTTGCAAAAGAGGTCAAAACTTATTTGGGAATGTTAAAAGGGGAAGTCCTACCCCACCTGCCGTATTCTCCACATATTGCTCCCCCTGACTATCATCTGTTTAGATCAATGGCGCATGGCCTGGCTGACCAACCCTTCCGATCTCATGAAGAAGTCACAAATTGGATCAATTCGTGGATCGCTTCAAAAGATGAACAATTTTTTCGACGCGAGGTTCGTACACTGCCCGAAAGATGGGGGAAAGTAGTAGCGAGCGATAGAAAACACTTTGAATGATACATGTGTAACCAATTTGTTTCATCAAACCCTCAGATGTTGGGGAAAAAACGGCGGAAGCAAAGTTGTACAACTTGTCCATTGAAGGATTACTTAGATAAAACAGAGTAGGGGTTTGGTAAAAAACGTTATACAAATAAATAATAATAATAATTTTAAGACATCCAAGATAACACCTTCACAATATGAAGTGAAAATCTTCTGGGTTATTAGGCCGCGTCATGTTTCTTCTAAAATGTTCGACGTTTCGACCCGTCTGCTGGGATTTTCCTCAGGATCTTTTGGTGTGTACTACGGCTAGAACACAAGCAGTAGTGGACAATAAAAGATCCTGAGGAAGATCCCAGCAGAGGGGTCGAAACGTCGTACACCTTCACAATATGTTTATTTCCTTCTTTTTTCCTTTGTAGAAAAACTAACACCCAAGCTATGCATTGCACAATACTAACACCTCTTCCTCTTTCTGAACTCAACATCTCACTCATTACAGAGGAATGCTGACTTAGTTTTTCAGGATAACAAATGGGAAGTTGTGGCACAGAAAATGACCCAGAGATCACCAGTGTGTTTGTGTGTGTGTGTGTGTGTGTGTGTGTAGTGAGTGAAGTGTTATGAAACAATGCGTGTATAGTGTGTGCAGTGACATAGTGAGATACGAGTGAACAGTGTGACATTACATTATTTAATAAGTTATTTTTGAAAAAAGTATTAAATATCAGGAGTAAATCTGATGATTGTCTCTAACTAGAAGTCTGTAAATGTATGTGTATACGAATTAGCTTATTTTAAATTGGTATAAACTTATAAATACTTTGACATGTCCTGTATCCTTGTAAAAAGGATCCTCGGATGAATAAACCTACTGCTATTACTACTACTAAGATACCCAGATCGTGGTTCTTCCAGCTGATAAATGTCTCGTGACAGCTGTTTTGATACAATGTACCGATTAATAACACATATCGGAGGATCTGTAAAGACTCCACTAACCAGGTGCTAAGAAAGACTGCTGCCCTTCTGAACATTTCGCCTTTGCGCTAGGAGTTATGTGAAGATTGAAACCAAGTGATGCAGGTCCTCCTAGGCAAAAATCTACTGTTCTTATGTGTGTGAGTAAAGTTAGCTGTCCAAATTGCGACTGTGTTAAACGCTTTCCCTTGTTATTCAGAATGGGAAAATGTGCTCATGGCACACGTAACTCTGCAGACTTCTTTGACAAATTTAAAGGAGACTGAACAGTTCTGATTCATCAGTCAGCTTTGATGTGGTTTCCTTATTCGTAATGGTTCCATTTTCATAATTTTATCTCAATGGCAAAAAAAAAGTACATAAAATAAAAAGAGTTCTGTTTTGTTCAGACATGTTATGACCTCGATTTACGTTTCATTTAATAAAGACTTTTTTGAAGAGAGTAAAAGTGTCACCATGGGTAGTCCATTGTATCCCTTGCTAGCCGAATTGTTTATGAAGGACTTCGAGGACAGGGAATCTGCTAGTCCGAAACCAGAGTATTTTGGAGATATGCTGACAACAAGATTGTGGTGTACCCCCAGTGTGAAGATAAATTACAGGAAATTTTAAACAGTTGAAGTTCCATGTACAGGAAAGTTTACGGCGGAAAACTGAAAGGAGGGATGCCTTCCTCGTGAAATGTTTTGGTTCGTTGCAGAGACGATGGCACCTTGGGATTCGCAGTTTGTCAGAAACCAACTCATATAGACTTTATACTAGTGATGTGGCCCAGTTTCGCACGGGTAGGATTAAGTATGTACTGAAAGGCGACCTGATTGGTGTAGCGTATTTTATTTGCGGGCTATGAAAAAAATTAAGAGTATAACGTTAATAAATTGAATATCATCAGTTTCATATAACTTAGCGAAGTAAGCAGCTCACGGCTGGAAAGTCGTGTGGAGGTATGACTGTTATGTATTGTGTATAGAACTGGCGTTTGCAGTGGCATCTCATGGCAAGGATGGGAGCACATTCTGATGTAAGTAATATGTTAACAGACGATGTAAATATTTATTCGAATCATGGGTTTGTGTGTATGTGAGTGATTAGGAGGCTGGCTGAGGTGACTTAAAAACACACACACACACACACACACACACACACACACACACACACACACACAGAGACAGACACACACTGGCGTGTTGCCGCACACCTATTGTGGTGGAACTTAGTGTACTCTGTAATTGATTATTGAGACTCATTACGGCAGTTCTTTGTTCGTGGACTTCTTTGCTGTGACACGCAAAGAATCGCATCCACATCCAGGTTTGAGTCAAGAAAGCTGAAAGCTGAAAACTGAGTTGCTTGCTGCGGTGTTGAAAGTGAGTACTGTATGCATACGCAGCAAGGTTTCTGAAGTAGCTTTCCGGAAATCTATTTGCTTGAAACATTGTTCTCAAACAAATGCAGAGAAGCTAAAGGTTAAAAAACTGGTTATTTTAAATTGGAGGTCTCACATCACATGCTGAGGTTGTTATCCTTTTGTTATTGGTTACATTTTGTAAAATACTTCAGAACTGAGTAACATACTGCCCCTTGTTCGAATAATGTACAAGGAACTAAGAGTGCGAATTTCGATTGATATTGTGAGAGAAGCAGAAATTGGCAATCTAAAATTGCCCTCATATTTAGAAATACATCCCACAACCGTCTGTGGACGTGTTTCGAAAACTTGTGTATCCAAGAAATTTTTGAATCCCATTCAAGAAGATCGTGCCGATGTCTTAACGATTTGTAAGAGGCCTTAATCTCATAATCGCCAGAGGAGATTCGTGAAGCAGTTGTCTGTATAACTTGAAAATGACCAAAGGGACAATATCTTCTCGTTACGCAGAAAATCTTGTCTGCGTCTGTATTTGACTGAATGAAAGCAGAAAGGTGGAAGCTGACTCACATGTCGCGCTGTAGTAAAACTTTCTTTTTAAAAATAAACGAAATAAATCTGCATCCTATGCTTCGTTTTACTTTTGCATAAAGAACTGGAGACCAAAATTTTTGGATCCGCGCGCTTTTTTCATTATGCAGTTGTTATGAAACGACTTGCAACCACTTGGATGTCACTTAGGCTACTTGCAAGTCCCTAACCTGTTACCCAACCCGTAAAAGGGGCGCTGTGGTGTAATGTGGAATCGGAGCTACGTTTCGTTTCTGGCGAATCTTCACGTTATTGAGAGGTGAATGTTACGTTAAAAGGCAGAGCGAAATAAATAAACTAACTGGGATTCGATCCAACGACTTTTCAATTTCAGGCCAGCCGCTTCAGCGCTAGCCCACCACACAATACGTGCGAACTTTATCACGCTTGCTGATCTCTCGAGGTACTGATACTCTCTCAATTTATGGCGGCTGTTCACTGGGTGGTGAGGCGGAGAGGATGGCAACGGAGTCGCTTTCACAACTTAACTGTAATGCAGAGAATTTGTGCGTAACATTAGTAAATTAGTACTGAAACCTTCTTCATGAATCAGTGTATCTATTAGTCAAAACCAGATCAAATTCCCTATTGCAATTCCTGAGATTAGGCTGCACGTGCAGACAGGTACTAGGAGGCGACTGCAGTTCACATGTATAGAGAAGAAGAGGAGAGAAGAGATGTAAATAGCTGTCACAATCCTTCCTAGACTATGAGTGCCCTCAGAACTTTTGTTTACAGAGCACAGAGCATTGTATAATTAAAAAATGGCTCTGAGCACTATGGGACTCGACATCTTAGGTCATAAGTCCCCTAGAACTTAGAACTACTTAAGCCTAACTAACCTAAGGACACCACACACACCCATGCCAGAAGCAGGATTCGAACCTGCGACCGTAGCAGTCCCGCGGTTCCGGACTGCAGCGCCAGAACCGCACGGCCACCGCGGCCGGCTGTATAATTAAACAGAGTTTTCGAAGCAAATGGGTATTTCCCACAACAGACACGTTCAAAAATGGTTCAAATGGCTCTGAGCACTATGGGACTCAACTTCTGAGGTCATTAGTCCCCTAGAACTAGTTAAACCTAACTAACCTAAGGACATCACAAACATCCACGCCCGAGGCAGGATTCGAACCTGCGACCGTAGCGGGCCTGCGGTTCCAGACTGCAGCGCCTTTAACCGCACGGCCACTCCGGCCGGCCAACAGACACGTGAGGCACTATAAATAAAACCTAAGGTGGATATAAGTAAAAACGAAGAAACCTTAGAGAGATCTAAATTCAACGTTTTTCTTCTCTGTTTGGGAAGCCTGTCTTCAAAATGTGCCACGAATTTTGAATCACAGCACACAGTTCTTCCTGTGCGGCCAGCTCGCTACTCTGGTGTTAGTGTTTGGCCAGAGGCTACACTCGACGGCGTCTGTGGCGCATCTACAGAGCAGGCGCATCTACAGAGCAGGCTGGCATGAGACGAGATGAAGAAGTTTGTCACCTGCTCCGTTATGAACGATCAGCTTGTCCTGGATGCCAGCGCCATGACCGTGGTGGAGCGGCCAGTGAAGTCTAGGGCGCGTCGTCGGTGATCGGTGCAGGGCGTTACTGAGCTCGGGGTGACAGCCACGGTGGTTGGTGGAAGCAGACTTGCCACGGAGGTGTTGGACAGCAGAGCGGGACACACGACGGCAATGACTAGAGCCGCTAGCAGCTGAGTCTGGGGTGGTGCCGGACTTAATATGCCACGCTGGCCTGACTCCTCTGGATGCGTGTGGCAGGCATAGCTCATCACAGTGCTCTGCAGTTGGAGTTGAAGAGAGTCGCAATGCGGAGGTGAGTGGATTGGTGGCCAACACCCAAGACAAAACAGCTGGACACGGCGTGGAGTTGGGAGTTGATCAGTGGTCGACAAGGGGTGTGACCGGTGATCGTGGATATCATCGACCAGAAGGCAGTGACAACTGCAGCAAGATACGCAGAATAGTTGGTTTGTTAATACTATACGGCTGGAGCACTAGGAGTGTGATTTAGTGGCCCACTATGATTCTTTGTCAGCTGACTAGTGAAAACGTTCAGAGGGGTGTACGGCGAATACTGTGTACAGTGAAGCAGACTGTACATGTGTTTGCGTGCGACGGCTATTTCCGTTATTACACTACATGGCGCGGCTCTGAGAGCAGACTAATCCCTCTTGTATGGTGTTTCCTTATACGGTGTTTCCTTATACGCTGCTGGTGTGCGTTAACGTTCCTCAAAACTAGAGCTGTGTGCATTGTTTGTCTGTCACGCTGAGGGTGTGTCCATGTCGTATATACTGCTAAGTTAGTGACTTTCACGTCATTGCTGTTGTTCATAGTGTAGGCAGGTTCGTAGCCTGTTTGGTTGTAATAGTAGTGAGTAGTTGGTAAAGGTAATGGGTATTAAGAAAGTTGATTTTTTCAGTTGTTATACTACATGAAGTTGGTGCCCTATTGTAACGTTCGCGGGACGAGAGTTTGAGTATCTTATTCTGTATTTGCTGCTTGATTCATGGACGCATTAGGTGGGCACTGGGCTGTATCTCAAATTGATAGGTTTATGATATTCTTCGATTATTTCATGGTAAATTGGTGCAAGTACTGGGCAATATACCATTAAACTGCCATTATTGTTTAATATTCTCTTCTATGTTTGCCGAAGATATATACACTCCTGGAAATTGAAATAAGAACACCGTGAATTCATTGTCCCAGGAAGGGGAAACTTTATTGACACATTCCTGGGGTCAGATACATCACATGATCACACTGACAGAACCACAGGCACATAGACACAGGCAACAGAGCATGCACAATGTCGGCACTAATACAGTGTATATCCACCTTTCGCAGCAATGCAGGCTGCTATTCTCCCATGGAGACGATCGTAGAGATGCTGGATGTAGTCCTGTGGAACGGCTTGCCATGCCATTTCCACCTGGCGCCTCAGTTGGACCAGCGTTCGTGCTGGACGTGCAGACCGCGTGAGACGACGCTTCATCCAGTCCCAAACATGCTCAATGGGGGACAGATCCGGAGATCTTGCTGGCCAGGGTAGTTGACTTACACCTTCTAGAGCACGTTGGGTGGCACGGGATACATGCGGACGTGCATTGTCCTGTTGGAACAGCAAGTTCCCTTGCCGGTCTAGGAATGGTAGAACGATGGGTTCGATGACGGTTTGGATGTACCGTGCACTATGCAGTGTCCCCTCCACGATCACCAGTGGTGTACGGCCAGTGTAGGAGATCGCTCCCCACACCATGATGCCGGGTGTTGGCCCTGTGTGCCTCGGTCGTATGCAGTCCTGATTGTGGCGCTCACCTGCACGGCGCCAAACACGCATACGACCATCATTGGCACCAAGGCAGAAGCGACTCTCATCGCTGAAGACGACACGTCTCCATGCGTCCCTCCATTCACGCCTGTCGCGACACCACTGGAGGCGGGCTGCACGATGTTGGGGCGTGAGCGGAAGACGGCCTAACGGTGTGCGGGACCGTAGCCCAGCTTCATGGAGACGGTTGCGAATGGTCCTCGCCGATACCCCAGGAGCAACAGTGTCCATAATTTGCTGGGAAGTGGCGGTGCGGTCCGCTACGGTACTGCGTGGGATCCTACGGTCTTGGCGTGCATCCGTGCGTCGCTGCGGTCCGGTCCCAGGTCGACGGGCACGTGCACCTTCCGCCGACCACTGGCGACAACATCGATGTACTGTGGAGACCTCACGCCCCACGTGTTGAGCAATTCGGCGGTATGTCCACCCGGCCTCCCGCATCCCCACTATACGCCCTCGCTCAAAGTCCGTCAACTGCACATACTGTTCACGTCCACGCTGTCGCGGCATGCTACCAGTGTTAAAGACTGCGATGGAGCTCCGTATGCCACGGCAAACTGGCTGACACTGACGGCGGCGGTGCACAAATGCTGCGCAGCTAGCGCCATTCGACGGCCAACACCGCGGTTCCTGGTGTGTCCGCTGTGCCGTGCGTGTGATCATTGCTTGTACAGCCCTCTCGCAGTGTCCGGAGCAAGTATGGTGGGTCTGACACACCGGTGTCAATGTGTTCTTTTTTCCATTTCCAGGAGTGTATATTTTTAAGAAACCCTTTCTCAACGTACTTCCCAAACCTCACTCGACCATATCGTACGCTACACAAAATAGGTCGGATACCCACGACGCACCGCCCCCCCCTCCCCCCTCCCACCCTCACGACCAAACAAGCGGGATTTTCGGGTTCTGTCAGCGATGGCTTGAAGCTCCCGAAGACTGGTACGCGAGGGTCACGCCAAAAAAAGAAATGCACACCATTTTTGTAAAAATACAGTTTTCATTCTGCATGTGTGAAAGTTTTACAGTGTGTAGATAAATTCTTCCCGCTTGTTTTCAAACTTAGTTCAACCTGTTTCCGAGAGTGGCGCCATCACAGCATGCCTTAAGATGGCTGCTACACTTGACCTTTGTCAGAAGCAACAGGCTGTCATAGAATTCCTGTGCTGTGAAAACGAGACAGTGGGAAACATCCACAAGACGTTGAAAAAGGTGTATGGAGATGCTGCTGTCGATCGCAGTACATTTAGTCGGTGGGCAAGCAGGTTACCTGATGGAAGTGGGCACGGCAATATTGAGGATTGCCCTCGCAGCGGCAGGCCTCGTACTACACACACTCCAGACAATGTACAGAGAGCTAACGAATTGGTCACTGCTGACAGACGCATCACAGTGAACGAATTGTCAGGATACGTTTGGATAGGGGAAGGAAGTGTTTGCAGAATACTGAAAGTGTTGGCGTTAAAAAAGCTTTGTGCCAGGTGGGTTACCAGGGTGTTGACTGTGGCTCACAAACAAACAAGAAAAACGGTATGTGGCGAACTTTTGGAACAGTACGAGAATGGTGGAGATGAATTTCTTGGAAGAATTGTGACAGGTGATGAAACATGGCTCTATCATTTTTCACCAGAGACGAAGAGGCAATCAATGGAGTGGCATCATGCAAATTCACCCAAGAAAAAAAAAATCAAAACCATACCTTCTACTGGAAAAGATATGGCTACGGTGTTTTTCGATTCCAAAGGACTCTTGCTTGTGGACATCATGCCAAGTGGAACCACCATAAGTTCTGATGCATATGTGACGACACCGAAAAAACTTCAAGCTCGACTGAGTCGTGTTCGACCACATCAGCAAAAGCAGGATATTTTGCAGTTGCACGACAATGCACAGCCACATGTCAGTCAAAAAACCATGGAAACGATCAAAAAACTCGGATGGACAACACTGAAACACCCGCCATACAGTCCTGACCTGGCTCCATGTGACTATCATCTCTTTGGGAAACTGAAAGACTCTCTAGGTGGAACAAGGTTTGAAGATGATGACTCCCTTCTGCAGGCTGACAAACAGTGGCTCCAACAGGTTGGTCCAGAATTTTACTGTGCGGGTAAACAGGCGCTGGATCCAAGATGGCGTAAGGCAGTTGAGAGGGATGGAAATTATATGGAGAAATGAAAAAAAAATTTCCTAAAGGATGTATCTACACACTGTAAAACTTTCAAACATGTAGAATAAAAGATGGTTTAAAAGAAATAGTGTGCATTTCTTTTGGAGTGACCCTTGTATTTGCAAGATCCACTGCGAATGTGGACTTTCTGGTACATTCGACAGACGACCCGTACAGTACATGAATTACACAACACTGCAGGCTGACGAAGCTTTCACAGCGCAACAAATGGACTGTGGCAGAGCACTGCACCGACATCGGTCGGTCACTGTGTGCGGTATGAAAAAGTAGAAATTACATCGTCGATTTCGAATTTTTGGCACTGGGTAGTGAAAGAACAGTTGAAATTCGTTTTGCGAACAAGTCAATTAGTAGCGATAGCGGCTTAAACATTGACAAACGATGGAAATAGGCGCTTTCTTTGATAAACTTGCAAACACGACCCGACAGTGTAGCTCATAATCATACATCGATATCCCAGCATGGCCATACATTCAGTTTATGCATATTTTTTTGCAGCCAGTCCAAGATCCTAGCACTTGTGTGTCCGTGGCTGCATGCGCAATTGCGCGGTCCACGGATTCAAAAGGGCGGACCGAATGCTGAAGCTTCAGTCTGTCTGCTGACTCTAAAGGCGACCCAATGGTTTACAGCAGAAACATTACACTGGCGACTCGTACTGCTGTGACCACCTGTTAAAAGCATGAACAGCCAGGTTTCGCAGCGTAGATCGCTGCTAGACGAGCAGAAAGAGAGTCAGTCTACATCTACATGGTTACTCTGCTATTCACACTTAAGTGCCTGGCAGAGGGTGCATCGAACCATTGTCATACTACTTCTCTGAGAGGAAATCACGAATCCAGTCACACAACCGAGACGATACTCCATATGTACGCAATTTGATTAACAGTCGCTTGTGAGGAACGGTATCAAAAGCCTTCTGGAAATCTAGGAATATGGAATCGATCTGAGATCCCTTGTCGATAGCACTCATTACTTCATGGGAATAAAGAGCTAGCTGTGTTGCACAAGAACGATATTTTCTGAATCCGTGTTGGTTATGTATCAATAAGTCATTTTCTACAAGGTGATTTATAATGTTCGAGTACAGTATATGCTCCAAAATGCTACTGCAAATTTGGGTCAGTGATTTGGGTCTATAATTCAATGGGTTACTCGTATTTCCTTTCTTGAATGTTGGTGTGACCTGTGCTACTTTCCAGTCTTTAGGAAGTGGGCGGATGTATATGATTACTAAGAAAGGCGCTATTGTGTCTGCATACTCTGAAAGGAACCTGACTGGTATACCATCTGGACCGGAAGACTTGCCTTTCTTAAGTGATTTGAGTTGTTTCGCAACACCTAAGATATCTACTTTTATGTCACTCATGCTAATAGCTGTTCTGGTTTCGAATTCTGGAATATTTACTTCGTCTTCTTTCGTGAAGGAATTACGGAAAACTGTATTTAGTAACTCCGCCTTAGTGGCACCATCGTCGGTAACATTTCCATCTCTATTGCGCAGTGACGATATTGACTGTTTTTTGCCACTGGTGTACGTTACATAAGACCTGAATCTCTCCGAGTTTTCTACCATATTTTGAGACAATGTTTCATTGTGGAAACTATTAAAAGCATCTCGCATTGACGTCCGCACTAAATTTCGAGCTTCCGTGAAACTTAGCCAGTCTTGGGGATTTTGCGTTCTTCTGAATTTGGCATGCTTTTTTCGTTGCTTCTGCAACAGAGTTCTGATGTGTTTTGTGTACCATTGTGGATCAGTCCCGTCTCTTATTAACTTTTGCGGTATGAATCTATCTATTGCTGTCGATACTGTATATTTGAATTTGAGCCATATCTGGTCTACACTTACGTAATTAGCTTGGAAGGAATGGACACTTTCTCTTAGGAAGGCATCAAGCGAATTTTTACCTGCCGTTTTAAATAGACATATTTTGCGTTTATTTTTAGCGGTTTTGGTTGATATGATTTTGAGCCTCGCTACAATGACCTTGTGTTCACTAATCTCTGTATCCGTCTGGAAGGTATCGATGGGCATGTGGAGTCATGCCAACACCACTGTCGTGGGCAGATGCGCCAGATTTCTAGGATGAGAACAGTCCTATTGAGGTGGTCCCACAGATTCTCGATTGTGTTTCAATCCAGGGAGTTAGATTGTCAGGGGAGTAGGGTAACATCCTGGTACTCCGTCTTCAGGCCACGAGTGGCGTACCGGGACCATCCGACCACTGTGTCATCCTCGGTGGAGGAGGGGCGTGGGGTCAGCACATCGCTCTCCTGGTCGTAAGATGGTATTCTTGACCGAAGCCGCTACTATTCGGTTGACTAGCTCCTTCATTGGCACCCCGAAAAATGGCAACAGCGCATGGCGGCGTGGAGGGTCACCCATCCAAGTGCCGACCACACCCGACAGCGCTTAACTTCGGTGATCTCACGGGAACCGGTGGATCCACTGCGGCAAGGTCGTTGCCCAACCTTATCCTGGTGCTCTTCGAAAATGCATGTACAATGCGAGCTGTGTGACACGTTGCATTGTCCTGCTTGCATATGCTGTAGTGCCGGGGTGGACACGATCCCCAAGGATAGATGCAGATTTGTGTTGCTACAGTGGGAACGACAAGATCACCCAGGGAATGCAGATTTGTGTTGCTACAGCGGGAACGACAAGATCATCCAGGGAATGCTAAGAAAGCATCCCGCAATCCGCAAGGCTCCCTCCTGTTGCACGGTGTCAGCTTTCAGACCTTCCGCATCGGCCTTGCCCATGATCAACACAACACGTGATTCATTTGAAAAGGTCACATCTCGCCACTCAATGGACGTCCAGCTGCGATATTGGCGTTGAAATTCCAGCCTTGGTCACCGATGAACTGCAGCCAGCGTGGGTGCATGAACTAGACACCTGTTGTGGAGGTCCATACACAGCAACACTCATTGAACGGTCGTTGACGAGACGTTGTTGGTAACCCCTGGGTTCATCTGGGCCGTCCGTTGTCCATCAATTGCGCGTCTACTCTCCCGTACACATCCCTGCCATCTATGGCCAGCGGTGCACCACAGTTTTCTGGGTGCCGATTTTAGATAGTGCCATTTGGCCATGAGCGTTATACTTTAAACATTGTAAGTAGGCTGTTTAGGTTTTCTTATTGGTAACGCCACGTAGCGCTCTGTATGAAAATCACTGGGTATGCTGTGTGCAGCCTGTGGCTAGTTTGTATTGTTGTCTGCCATTGTAGTGTTGGGCTGTTGGCTGTTAACAGCACGTAGCGTTGCGCAGTTGGAGGTGAGCCGCCAGCAGTGGTGGATGTGGGGAGAGAAATGGCGGAGTTTTGAAATTTGTAAGACTGGATGTCATGAACTGTTATGTATATTATGAGTTTTCAACACTATTAAGGTAAATACATGGTTTGTTCTCTGTTAAAATCTTTCATTTGCTAACTATGCCTATCAGTAGTTAGTGCCTTCCGTGATTTGAATTATTTAGCTGGCAGTAGTGGCGCTCGCTGTATTGCAGTAGTTCGAGTAGCGAAGATTTTTGTGAGGCAAGTGATTTGTGAAAGGTATAGGTTAATGTTAGTCAGGGCCATTCTTTTGTAGGGATTTTTGAAAGTCAGATTGCGTTGCGCTAAAAATATTGTGTGTCAGTTTAAGCACAGTCAAGTATAATTTTTCTAAGGGTACGTTTCAACATGGCAACAGGCGAACAGTTTATAAACTTTTCCGTTTCGGAAATGCTTCCACACTTAGTCCGAAAGCCAATGAAAATGCCGTTTTGGACGTAAGATAAATGGTCCCGTTATCGCATTATGACAACGATTGCACTGTTTTGTGTGCCACCGCGCCCTCCCCCCCCCCCATCCCACCCTCACCACACTCCCGACCCCCACCCTCCGGCACACTTTATATACCCTCCATTGCTAGTGCTGCCACCTGCCGTCTGTGAGTGCTTATTGCACTTTGACATCGAACGCAAGCGGTGGTCACATTAATGTGACTGGACTGTGTAGAAAAGACAGGATTTATACTGTTGCATGCCCGGAATTTATCGGATCGCAAAGCCGCGGAGAAGCTACAACCCTATATCACTCCCTTCTCGACTACTACTTTAATTTCACGCCCTTCGACTGTTATGAATTCACTGTGGTTTCTGTTGTGTTGGCAGAAGAGCCAACACCGTGTTACTAGTGGATGCCGAAATGCACGCGTTTTAGCTCATACGCAGGCTGGCGTGAGGAGGGAAGGACTATACTGACGTGAGGTCTGGAACATGACAAGGAATTAGAATTCAGAAAGCGGACGTAATTAGTTTGATACTTAACTTTAATCCATTAATGATGAACGTCGCTCTTGACGGCACATGATTTACAATATTATCTGTTCAGAATACATTCTTGAAGAATATGGCGTCTTGCTAGCTCGTAGCAAATGACGTAGCTGAAGGCTATGCTAAACTGTCGTCTCTGGAAATGAGAGCGTACGTAGTGAACCATCGCTAGCAAAGTCGGCTGTACAGCTGGGGCGAGTGCTAAGGAGTCTCTCTAGACTAGACCTGCCGTGTGGCGGCACTCGGTCTGCAATCACTGATAGTGGCGACACGCGTGTTCGACGTATACTACGGACCGCGGCCGATTTAAAGGCTACCACGTAGCAAGTGTGGTGTCTGGCGGTGACACCACAGTTTCTGTGTAAGTCGTAGATACCAATTAACTCTTTGTCTTCTGTCCCAATTAAACGAAAATTTCTGAGGGCATATTGCAGTCAGTACTGTCAAAAGCTTTCTCTAAATCTACAAATGCTACAAGTGTTTTATTGTAGGCATTCCAACTGTAGCGTTTAACCATGATGATAAGTGCAGACCTCATGGGTGTCACGACGATGTTTTCCAGTATTTGGATAATGTTGCCCATATTCTGGTCTATTTTAAACTGGACTATCGACCTCTTGATAGTTAAACACTTTTGTCACAATTGGACAAAGAATGTTGTGTCATCTACTGCTTATTGTAAATCTGTATCTCTGCAGATATTCTAACGCCACGATACTAGTTGGACGAGATATAAAGATTTATCATACAGTTGAAGAGGTCTTATACTTCATGATGGTTAAACGCTCCACTTTATCTCATAAGTTAAGTCGTAATGTCAGTACGGCCTCGCGTGTTCCTGCATTTTCTGGAACTCAAACTGATCTTCTGTGAGGTCTACTTCTACCGATTCTTAGACTTTATGTAATTAACAAGCAAATGTAAATGTCATCATTGGACATGCTACAGGCTGTTTAAATCTCTCGTGAGGCTGAGCCAAATTGCGAGTGTTCAGGGGGGAGAGAGGTAGGAAGGACTGAAGCAGATTGGCAAGAGAGAGGACGCAGTTCGCCAGCTAATACTGCAGGGCCCGGGGCAAGAGCGGGCGATCGCTGCGCCGTATCGAGGCCGGGAGGGGACCTGAAGATGAGGGATGGAAGGAGGGCTAAGGGGGGGGGGAGGGGGGCAGCTCCTCAGGAGCGCAGCGCAGCGTGGGCGGTGAGCAGAGGGCGGAGGGCGGAGGGCGACCGCCTTCTTTGATGCTGCCGCCCTGACTGTGTAAACAGCCGGCATCGCCATCCAGATGCGGGCCCGCCTCCAAGAACACTGCCGGCGGGGGTCGGACCTGCGTGCAATATCCCA
This sequence comes from Schistocerca nitens, assembly GCF_023898315.1. Taxonomy (NCBI): domain Eukaryota; kingdom Metazoa; phylum Arthropoda; class Insecta; order Orthoptera; family Acrididae; genus Schistocerca; species Schistocerca nitens. The sequence goes on along the minus strand of NC_064621.1, from coordinate 97,898,175 downwards.
GCACTACGTTACACAGCTACGGATGCACACTCTCGACGTACGACTCATGTCGCAGTTTGCTAAAGTAATCTCTCACTCGTGTGTGTTTAATGGAGAACGCTCTTGGGTAAATCTCGACCTTGTAACACTGGCGTGGCAGTTTTTACGAAGGTCGTTCAATAAATAGAGCTCCAATATTTTTTTGTTTTCTTTTCAGTCGTTATTTCACTGAGGTGACAAACGGCATTGGATACTTCCTAATATCGTGTTGGACCTCCTTTTGCCCAGTGCACCGCAGAAACTCGACGTGTCATGGACTCAACTACTCTTTGCAAGTCTCCTGCAGAAGTATTGAGCTATGCTTTCTCTATAGCCGTCCACAATTGCGAAAGTATTGGCGGTGACGGATTTTATGCATGAGCTGACCTCTCGATTATGTCCCATAAATGTTCGATGGGCCTCATGTCGGGCCATCTGAGTGGCCAAACCATTCACTCGAACTGTCCAGAATATTCTTCAAGCCAATGACGAACAGTTGTGGCCAAATGGCGTGGCATATTTTCATCTATAAAAATTCTGTCGTTGTTTGGGAATTTCACGTCCAAGAATGGCTGCAAACGGTTTTCAAGTAGCGGAACATCCTGATGACCCATTCCATGTAAAAACAGCCCACACCATTATGGAGCCGCCATCAGCTTGCTTAGCGCCTTGATGACATCTTGGGCCCATGGCTTCGTGAGGTGTGTGCCTCTCTCGAGCCCTACTATGAGTTCTACACGACGGAAATTGGAACTCCTCTGACCACGACAGCGTTTTCCAGTCGACTGGGGTAGAACTGATATGGTCATGAGCGCAGAGGAGGCGCTGCAGGCGATGTGCTGTTGGTAAAGGCATTCATGTCAGTCGTCTGCTACCATGAAACATCTAAGTTTGAAATATGATTGAAATTACGTAACTGACAGCAGTCTCAAACACAACTGTTAGAATGGGAATGGCGTGTGAACGTGTATTTTATCTAATTGCTTTTGCGTTTTGCCCTGTACCGAACTTTTCTGACTGCGAGAATGTAAATTTAATTTTGCTGCGAGAATGTAAACTATTAGTAACTTTAAACAAAACCACAACTGCATGAATTTACGTAACAATTTTGTAAACTGCCATTTGGTTTGACAATATCTTCTGCTGCAGTCATACGAGGCATGAAAACAGTAATACTGGCCGAATTAAAGACAGAATAACGATGTGTGTTGATGACATTTTAATTGCGGAACCCACTTGGTCTGACCATAACAATACTCTTCAAGCTTTACTTCAGACATTTCTTCAGCAAGGCCTCACACTTAATTATAATCTGTGGTCGATCACTTTCCGTTACTATAATGTCTTTGATCTGGCGTGAATCGAGAACAAGGCCTAATGATCTATCCCTTTTAATAACAATGTGTAGTGGATTTATGTACTGACTAACTCCTGGTTCTGTAATTCCTTGGCTGAGCATGGCTTGAAGTTCCTGTTTGACCTGTTCTCTATAAGTAAATGGTATGGAATAATGTTTAGACTTGAAAGAATCGTGAGCTTTGACCTGAACTTCATACAAGAAACCTGACGTAATGTTATAGAAGACTCGTGAAAGCTGTAGTAAAATGTCATGTAATTGTCGCTGTTCGTCATGAGTTGTTGGTTTTCACTTACTTTCTTGGTAATTGTTTGTTCAGCGTCGTATTCCATATCGTCTGGTATTTTATTGAAATGAAAATAACATTACGTCGGTGGTGAATGAGTCCCAAAATTAGAATAAAATGTGTGACCATGTACAGAGAAAGATAAATGTAGGTATTCGAAGTTTTACATCGACGTCTTTGCTAGAAACTGCGCCACATATTTTTGTTTTGCTCAGCGAAAAAATAGGATAGGAACTGTCGTGGTTACACTTATTAAATGCACTATCACTTATCACAGTAACAGGCGAACATGATTCTATCAGAGCAGTAAATTTATGTGTATCTAATTGTATTTCAATGATGCGGTGTGAAGCCGTGTTCTTAATCTGATTCTTTTCTTGTAAAAGCGTTTCTCTAATGGCATCGAAAGTGATTACATTTTCAGTTACTGCTTCGTGAGGTTCTAATTGCTGATCGTCGTTGCAGGCTAAAGCCACAGGGTTGTCCTCTGATCATGTAGTATTCGGAATTTGATTACTTGTCGAAGCTTGTGGTAGCATCTCAATAATTTGGATTTAAGCGTTCGTTAGATCAATTCAGAATACGTGAGGGCTGTGGAAATGGTCCTTGATTCTGCAAAAAAATTGTTATTGTCATTATTACGCTGAAAATTCTGATTATGACATCTTTGTTTGTTGCTGTAATTAGTCTGATACGGGACATTTCGGCTGAAATGCGATGTCTGGTTTCTATACACGAAATTATTGTCTTGTGATGTAGTATTATTGCTATGCTGATACGTGTTCAGTAAAGTCTGCGGCGAACCATTCAGGTTGGGTTGATCTTGCTGAGAGTATTGTCCGGAATTTCCAGCTTGGTGGTTTTGCTGGTGCAATAGTTGTTGAAAATTCAGGTTATTGCCCAAACTGGTGGTACTGTTGTTTTTTGTGAATAATGATTACTAAAATTTTGACGTCTGTGAAAATTATTCTGAAAGCTGACGCCATTCCTAAATCCCTTATTACGTCTGTCATTAAAATTTCCTAATGAGTTTTGATATCCATAGGAGTTAGTACTCAAACTGCCTATTGGCTTCTGTCTCGGGTTCTTCGGCCGACGTTCATCTAATGATTTTTCTGACGTTCATCTAATGATTTTTCTGACGTTTCGCCAGCACGAGTGGCTGGCATTGTCAAAGCTTCACCCTCCATTGCCGGTGGTGAACTGGAGGCGAGCTCGCGGCCTCAGACTATATGTACCTGGCGCGCCAACGTCCGAGGGCTTCTCCGCGGTCATTTCCGGTGCGGTTCTCCTCTTGCTACCTGTGACGGTCGTTCGCTGCAGTACGGGAAGCCAGGATCCGTTTACCTTAAGGCTTTCCTCTTTCTTGTTGAAACTGTTCGCGTGTTTTTGGATTTCTACAGCTTCTCTGAACAAGCGCGTGTGATAGTGCTTGTCTACAGCCAGAACTTCCGTGTCGGCGAATTTTATTACGTGGTCGGTCTCATTCAGTGCGTGCTCCGCCACGGCCGATTTCGCCACCTGCCCCAACCTGCAATGTCGCTTATGCTCTTTGATCCTGGTGTTAATTGATCGTCCAGTCATTCCGACATAAACTTTTCCGCATGTGCATGGTATACGGTATATTCCCGACATTGCAAGTGGGTCTCTTTTCTCCTTCGCCGATCTAAGACACTCTTTGATCTTCCTCGTCGGTTTGAAAATCGTCTTTACGCCGTGTTTGCGCAATATACGGCCGATTCTGTCCGTCACTCTGGGAATGTATGGCAGAAAGGCCGTACCCGACATTTCTTTTTCTGGTTCCTTACTTCGCCGAGTGTTTGGCTCTGTTACCCTTCTAATGTAATTTGTGGAGTACCCATTGCTCCTCAGAACAGTTTCCAGGTGTTGCATTTCTCGTTTGAGGTGTTGAGGCTCACATATTCGTCCTGCTCTCGTTACGAGCGTACTAATCATGCATCTTTTCTGGCTCGGGTGGTGGTATGAGTTTACGTAACGCAAAATCTGAATCTGATGCAACACTGTTAATTAGAAATTGGCCATGGCAATAAAACAAAACTTGATCAATTTGAATATAATGGTCCTTGTGCTAATTGATTGCTATCTCTGAATTAGTAAGACTTCTTACCTTTACCTGCGCAATGGTAATGCTCTTCGCACTGCTCTCTATTAGTACTTTAAATGGTATAGTTAGCAAACAGCTACTGTGCACGGCTGTAGCTTAGCGTACATTTTAATTAAATAGAATATGACTGAGATAATAACTTCTTCAGAAAAATAGTTAATCAAAAAGACATGGACCTGGGAACTGGTATTAACTTGGAGTAACAATACTGCACTAACTTTTAAATTTGTATTTTGACTCTTTGAAAATTAATAATGCTCACAATTAACACACTCAAACTGATAATACATTAACAGTTAGCTTTACAAAGTCATTTTATGTGAGTGCTATATTGCCTCAACCATCACTTATGAATACGCGCATTGCATTCGTAACAAAACAACTTTCTTTACCGTAATCATTTCCAACGTCTGTAGATATTTCTTTTACAGTTAGAAAACATCATAGTATATTGCAAATAAAAAAATCATTACTGCCTGTAACAAGTAAGTATATATCAAGCACACATCAGATACAACACGTCTTTGCACTCGAGACTCCTCTACACATCACTCCATCTAAGGTTACTCTAACACATTACCCATAACACCTTGAGTCAGCGATCGTTGTTGAGCAGCGACACTACTACACAGTCTATACTATATATTGACCATCTCTGGTTCAATATAATATTTTCTTACAAAACGTATATACCTTTCAGTCATAGCTCATGAATGCCAAATTTCGCAGCGCTGTCCGAACAGATTCGTTCGTCGTACGTCCCAAATTGATTCCTGTGGTTATTTCATGGAGTGTTGCTTGTCCGCCGGCCGAGGTGGCCGTGCGGTTCTAGGTCTGCAGTCTGGAACCGCGAGACCGCTACGGTCGCAGGTTCGAATCCTGCCTCGGGCATTGATGTGTGTGATGTCCTTAGGTTAGTTAGGTTTAACTAGTTCTAAGTTTTAGGGGACTAATGACCTCAGAAGTTGAGTCCCATAGTGCTCAGAGCCATTTGAACCATTTTTGTTGCATGTCCGTGTTAGCACAAACAACTCTATGCGAACGCCAGTACTCTGGGTCGTTAAGTGAAGGCCGTCGGCGACTGCATTGTCCTTGGTGAAAGGCATTGTCACCTTATTGTATGCGCATTTGTTCTCGGCACACACTTGACAGTGTGGACCGCGGAATATTGAATTCTCTAACGATTTCCGAAATGGAATATGCCACGCGTCTAGCTCCAACTACCATCCCGCGTTCAAAGTCTGTTAATTCCCCTCGTGCGGCCATAATCACTTCGGAAACATACTCATATGAATTGCCTAAGTGACGGGCCCGCCAACACACTGCCCTTTTGTACCTTATGTACGCGGTACTGCCTCCACATGCATATCGCTGTCCCATGGCTTTGGTCACCTTATTGTATGTGCATAGGAAAACGTCCTCAAGATACTTCGAATTTGATGTATCTTTCGCACATGCAGAAAGGCTTTAACTATTCTGAAAGATGACAGAGCCGTAGTGATCCATCAAAATGGCATCTACGCAAAACAATCGTTACAAGCCATCTGCTGCGATTGATTTCTTGGTTGCAGGAAAATAGCCGTGGTGATGATTAACAAATGTTCGTTTGCTGTGTGTGGGTATGATTCAGTTGATGAGTAGTACTGCTGAGCGACTGGTAAAATGATTTAAAATGTCAGAAAGTGCGGAAATTCAGCTCCGCGATCGGTCACGTTCGGGACGTCCAATCACAGCCAGTGCTCCCGACGTGGCGAACCGTACGGATGCGATTATTCGTGCAGACCGGCACATCAAAACTTGACATTTGACTCTAGAGCTATTGACGATCAATGGAAGTGCGTGCGCAGTGACTGAGAGTCTTTGATAGTCAAACGTACGCTCGTGATGAGTACTTGGAACGCTCACAACAGGTCACAAGATTCAAATAAAAGTCATCTCATCAGAACTGTTGGAGCACTATGAGGAAGATAGAGATACCTCTCTGCGACGGGTCGTTACAGGTGATGAAACCCTGTGCGAAACTTTGAGCAGGAAACAAAAAAGCACTTACTGGAGTCACATCATCCGCAGTCACCAAGAAAGGATAAACTCAAGGCCACTGCTGCTGGCTAAGTATGGTAACTGTCTTTTGGGACGGTTGTAACACGCCCGGGAGTATATGTGGGGGGGGGGGGGGGTTACCTTAAACTGTTTGTCGTTTCTGAACCGTGCGCCTTGTTCTCTCCACGTACCTGGTAATCCCGCAGCGGTCGTACTGTTCTGCTCCACACTACTGCTGGCTTGCCTGAAATTATCTATCGAATTATGCAAGCGGGTTTAGGGGAGCCAATCAATGTTACAACACTGTTCGACGTCTGGTATGAACAACTATGTTCTGAGAAGATTAAAGGAAAATCGCAGGTTTCACTGTTTACATTCTAATTCAGAAGTGTTATCCCAATTAATGGATGATTAACAGTCCACAATATCATTGGGACGAGCGTACGCGTAACCGACACGACGCGGGTGATTGATGATGATGCGGAAACCGAATGGTCGCACGAAAGTTCTTCCGCTCGTCACACATAAACAGATATTTGGTACCAGTCCTCCTTGACACTAGTAATGATATTTTAACACTGTTCACAAAATTAGTTTTGCAGTTCTCAGTTCTCACTTGTACGAGCGTGCTCGTAACCGTCGCGGCGTGGCTGAATGTTGATAATGCGGAAACGCGATGACCGAACGCACGTTCTCAGGCTCGCTACAAATCACTGGCACTTGATTGCACTCTTTTATGGTACTAATTTCTACTGATTCACATCAGTTCATTCTGGGAGACCGAACACGGCGCGGATGATCGATGCTGTGTTACACGCAACGAGAGGATACATAAATACGTTATTGACGGTACTGCTCATTTTCAATTACATGTTGACGCACCTTCCTCTGAACCATTTCCATATATCATCACTTTACTATAATAGCACTTGTAGCAACACTTCAACTTCCATACTAACTGATGTGTCGGCAGCGGGGCCCACACCTTGTAGATCGAAGTGGCAGAAAGTGCACGCTAAACTAACGCAGACGGGCGTGAAGTACTGGAACATGAGACTTATTAATGAATAAGAAGAAAAGTACGTAGCTGGAATAATATACTTAACTTTATTCTCTTGTTGGAATACATCTCTTGAATAGTAGTAAGCTATAAGCACTGATACAAATGGCGCCTTGCTAGGTAGTAGCTATGGAATAAGCTGAAGGCTATTCTATCAGTCTCTCGGCAAATGAGAGGAAGACTTGGTAGGTCTGGTCGCAAGCTATGTCGTCCGTACAACTGGGCCGAGGTCTAGTCCGTGTCTTGTGACCTGCCATGTGGTGGCGCTAGGATTGCGATTACACAGTGGCGACACGCGGGTCCGACATGTACTACAGGACCGCGGCCGATTTAAGTTACCACCTAGCAAGTGTGGTGTCTAGCGGTGACACCACACTAACAATGCCTCTCACATGCAGAGCTACACATAGCAGTTCCGTGTCCCGCGCTCGACTCTGCAGACGCGGCTGCCTACAAAGATACACCGCAACCAAGCCAGCGATATGACAGTACACTTACACGGTGATGTTGTCATTCTCATGGATGTGTTGTCAAAGGTGTCAAGCACTAATTCAAAGACATGTATGAAGACTATTAACCAACTCACGAAACGTTTCCATCGTTTTCGGTCTGACAACTCCAAAAGAAGTCTTACTCCAAGATGACAATGCATGCCCACACGCATATCTCAGAACCCGCAAATACATCGCCAAATCGATTTGGACATCACTGCCTCATCAACCCTATAGTGCAGATCTGGTGCACACGGACTTCCACCTCTTTCGGCTTCATCAGGATTCTCTACAAGGGGCAACTCCGAAAATAATGACAGCGCAATCCATGCAGTGAAAACATTGCTACGAGCACAGGGCATCAGCTTTTGCCTAATCGGAACATAAGTTCTTACGCAAAGCTGTTACAAAGACTTAGAACTTATTGGAGATAGTATTCATAAACGGATTGTTGGCTGATGACATTGTCACAAAATTGTAACTCTTAAGAACAAATGAGTTCTGAGAGAGAAGTCATTATTATATACTGAAGGGTGCTTGTAACACTGTGAACTAAGAGTAATTGGATTTTCACTCAGAAATGTCATTTCACGACTTTGCGTACGGACCAGGGGAAACTCTGCTTTCACTAAATCACTTCTGTCGAATACCGTGATCATATACTTCATAAGTGAATGACCGATTTCATTTACCAGACAAGTTCATATGAGCTAGAGACCAGCATCGATCTGGATATCTTGTAGAATCCTGTCCTTCATATCTGATGCACACACAATCCGCTGTCTCCCTTCACGTTCGTCTTTCGAAAAGGACACATGACCAAACTAACGCCAAAAAAAAAAAAAAAAAAAAAAAATCTTCTAATATTGTTTGATGTGGTTGGTGTCTGTGAGAGTACTTGTTTTGGTATATCCGTACTGCCTCTCGATCGTTTCCATCTGCTTGGCCGTACACAAACACCATCTCAGTTGTTCCCGACATGAATATCGCATCATTCTGCTGTTTACAGTACGCTGCGTCTATCACACGGACAGGAACACACAAGGAGCACACGGCACTTGGTCAGAGGAACTTTTCATTCTTCAGCGCCATGGTCATCCTCTATTAAGCAGTTTATCACAATACATTTAAGTGATGCAGGTTTTCAGTATGTGGATTGCCGTCTACGGGCATTTGAAAGAAACTCGTAGAGCGTAATCGTAGGAAAGATAGTGCTACTGTACGTGATGCAGTTGGTGTCCATGGTGATGGCGCCAGGATATGGATGTGCACCATCCAGGGTTCGCGGAAGAAGAATGTCCAGTACTGGACCCATAGCCCCTCTATCCTAATCAGCAGTTGACGTATGTTCATCCACGATACCCGCTCCGTTCACCGTCACCGCCGTATAATTTATTTTAATTTTGATTGTGTTTAATCTATCGTACGTTAACTATTATTATTACACTGAAGAGCGTAGAAACTTGTACACGTACCTAATATTGTATAGGGCCCCCACGAGCTAGCAGAAGTGCCGCAACATCACGTGATATGTACTCTACTAATGTCTGAAGTAGTGATGGAGGGAATTGACAAGACGAATCCTGCAGGACTGTCCATAAATCCGTAAGAGTACAAGGGTGTAGAAATCTGTTGTGAACAGCACGTTGCAAGGCATCCGAGATATGCTCAGTAATGTCCACGTCTGGGGGGTGTTGAAACTCAGAAGAGTGTTCCTGGACCCACTACGTAGCAGTTATGGACTTCTGGGGTGTTGCATTGTCCTGATGGAATTACTCAAGTCCTTCGCACTGCACAATGGACATGAATGGATGAAGGCGATCAGACAGGATGCTTACGTACGTGTCAACTGTCAGAGTCATGTCTAGATGTATCAGGCGTCCCAAATCACTCCACTTGCACACGCCCCACACCATTACATAGCCTCCACCAGTTTGAACAGTCCCCTGCTGACATGCAGGGTCCATGGTGTCTCCATCCATACCACCCCAACTGCACACACCCCACACCATTACAGAGACTCCACTAGTTTGATCAGTCCCCTACTGACATGCAGGATGGATGGATTAATGAGGGCGTATCAATGCCCGTACATGTTCATCCACTCGACACAATTTGAAACGAGGCTCGACCGACAGGCAACATGTTTCCAGTCCTCAAGTCCAATGTCGGTGTTGACGGGCCCGGGCGAGGTGTAAAGCTTAGTGTCGTGCAGGCATCAAGGATACACGAGTAACCTTGATCATATCGATGATATTTCGTTGAATTGTTCGCACACTGACACTTGTTGATGACTCAGCATTAACATTTGCAGTTATTTGCTGAAGGGATGCTCTTCTGTCACGTTGAACGAATTTTTCTCAGTCGTCGTTGCTTCCGTTCTTGCAGGATCTTTTTCTGGCCACAGCGATGTCGGAGATTATGTATTACTGGATACCTGATATGAAATGGTCGTACGGGAAAATCCCCACTTCATCGCTATCTCAGAGATCCAGAGTCCCATCGCTTGTGAGCCGACTATAACACGACGTTCAGACCCATTTAAATCTTGATAACCTGCAACTGTAGCAACAGTAATCGATACAATAACTGCGCCAGACACGCGTTGTCTTATATAGGCGTTGCCGACCGCAGCACCGTATTCAGCCTGTCCGTCAGCCACCGCGCCACACGGTGCTGTTCGCCGTCCACCGTCCGTCTGTCGGCCACCGCCACCCTGTGCTCGCCGCCGCCTGCCACTGTTGTCATACGTCCGTCCGTCAGTCCTGCCGGCCTCCCTGTTAGCCGCCTCCGTCCGGGTCTCGCTGCCACCTGCTGGCCGTCGGTCACCGTCCATCGTCGCTGCCCGTCCGTCGTCGCCAGTCGCCCTCCGTCATCAGCCCTCCCACCTCCACGGTCGTCTGCTCCTCCCCCTCCCCCACTTCCACTGTCTCTTCCTGGAGTGCAGCCCCTGGCCTCCCTCCTTATACGTCGCCTCCCCTCCCCCAGTCAATTTCTCCACCTCCTCCCCTGCTGTTTACCCTTACATCTACACCCTTCCCTCAGCCACTACACCCACAACTGCTCCCTCTCCTGCCCGTCCTCATGTACACTGCTACTGCCACCTCTGCTGCCACCCCTCAGGTGGTCGGCTTCCCCCCTCTTACCGCCCCCCCCCCTTGCTTCATCATCTACATCCCCCACCCACATCATGTCATGCCGGACCACCCTCGCCACCACTGAACCAGCCACATCTCCCAGCACCTCCACCGTGCCTATGGGATCTGCCGCCAGCTACCTCCCTCTCCTCCCAATCCCTCTCCCCTCCTCCCAGCCTACACTCTCAAAAAAACCCCAGAAGTGCGTCACTGCCGACTCTGCTCCGCCACTTCCCACAAAAAGTCACCGCCTCCTCCCCTACTGCCGTCGTCTCCATGGACAAAATGGTTCAAATGGCTCTGAGCACTATGGGACTTAATATCTAAGGTCATCAATCCCATAGAACTTAGAACTACTTAAACCTAACTAACCTAAGGACATTACACACATCCCTGCCCGAGACAGGATTCGAACCTGCGATTGTAGTTGTCACGCGGTTCCTGATTGAAGCGCTTAGAACCGCTTCACCACACCGGCCAGCTCTCCGTCGACATCACCGCTCCTTCTGACACCAGTTCCCCAGCCCGAATCCTCCATATATTTGTCCTGTCAACTCCGGACCCCAAGTCCTTTGATGCCTGCACCCTTGCCATGGAGATACATAAGTATCTACCTGATGCTTCCCAGTTGATTCCCCACAGGGGCTCAGTCCTCATCAAGTCCCCCTCCCTCTCCTTTCATATGTACCTCCTATGTAAACATGTGCTCATTATGTTTGGCCACCATGTGTCCCTAACATCCTTCCCCTCTTTATCAGTCCAAGCCTCCCCGTCGCCCTCCCACCTACATTGCTGTGATCAACAAGCTCAGCCCAATGATCATGGAGGATGAGATGTTGGCAGAACTGAACTCACACCCAGACCTGGAAATCCGCTCTGTCCGCCGTATCCACAATGCCTCCAGTCCCACCTATCTCATGCAGGTCTTTTTGGAGTCCTCCATCTCTTCACCCAGCACACCCTGACTCAAATGGCTCAAATGGATCTGAGCACTATGGGACTTAACAGCTATGGTCATCAGTCCCCTAGAACTTATAACTACTTAAACCTAACTAACCTAAGGACATCACACAACACCCAGTCACCACGAGGCAGCACACCCTGATTTTCCACTGCTGCCACCCTGTTGAATCCTCCAAATGCCCTCCCCAATCCTACTGCTGCCAGCACTGTCCCATGTACAATGATCACCTGACCCCAAGTGCAAACCCCCGGCCCCCACCTGTCCCCATTGCAAGGCTGCCCACTTTCTCAGAAACTGCCCCAACCTCGCCACCCCTCCTTCCTGTAACAGCTGCAGTGGCCCCCATCCCACATACTCCCAGAAGCATGAAGCTAAACTCCTTCCTGCCACCCCAAACCTTACTGTCCCTGTCCATCCCATCGATCCCTCTGTCCACCCCAACAATTTCCTCCATCCACTCCCCACAGCTGAAGACATCATCCGGTTCCTCAAAAGTCCTCTGAAACAGTCACTACCTTGGAAATGCCCCCACACCCTCCAGCAGGTCTCCCTCACTGCCCACTCTGTCTTTCACCTGAACACCTTTGCCACTTACTCCCACAAACAAGCCCACTTATTCACCCATCTTGACACTCTCATTTAAGCCTCTTCCCTCTTCTCTCTTCACCCCTCTCTCTTACCATCATGGCGCAGAACATCCTTCTGCACCAACAAATACCTACTCATGAACACCCTCTCCCACCATCACGTCGACATCTTCCTTCTAAACGAAGCCTTTCTCCAGCCCTACTATACTATCGGCACTTCTCCCTATATCCTCCACCGAACTGATGCTCCTGGTCCTCGAATGCAGGGAGGAGCTGCCATCAGCCGCCTTATCCTCAGTGTCTTCTCCCCCCCCCCTTCACCATTACCTGCACCACCATTTATGTCCACTCCACTGCTCCTCTTCCCTATGACTTCATCTCCCATACCTTCTCCACCTATGTGACTGCCACCGACATCAACATCCATAGCCTTTCCCCTTCCAGCCTTCGGTGGCAGCATGAGTTCCTTCCCACAATCCAAGGTGACCTTGTTCCCCTTCTCCAGCACATGCATCCCAAAGTGGACACCAACCCTGATGTCATTGCCTCCACCAACCTCCTTGGGTGTACTGTCATTGAAATTCTTGACCCCACATGTAGTGACCCCATCCTTCTCATGATAACGACTGTTCACCACCACCCTCTGGCTCCCCTCCCTGCACCCCATCCCAAGGTAGTCCATGACTACTGTCATGCCAACTGGGATGCCTACTGGGAATCCATTGCCACTCAGGTCAAAAGCCACCTTCTTACCTATCACCATCTTGAGATCACCCATGCCTCATCCTTCCTTCAGAAGGCCAGTACTGACGCCATGGTGGTCCATGTTCCTACTAAGCACATCCACTCCCACCATCCCACTCTCCTTCTGTGGGCTGTCTTCCTCCTCCACAAATCCCACCACCTCTATTGCTCCTTCCTCCACATGCGTGACAGGGATACACTCCAACACCACCAGCAAATACAGTGACACATAAGGAACCTTATTAGAGCAAAGAAACGCTGGACTGGCGCCAGACCTGTACACGACTCAATACCACCCTCCCTATCAGCTCCTCCATGTACTGGTCTGCCTTCCATTACCTTACTGGTTCCCATTTTGCATCCCATCACCCCCTTCTCCATAACGACTGCCCCCTTCCCGACAACCTCAGTAATGTCAACCACTTCGCTTCCCACCTTTCCACGGTCTTCTCCATCCCTGATGATCCATACTTTAATTTTTCTGTTTTCCCCACCATCATGGAATGCGCTGATACCTCGGTCGCTCCTCTTGCTCCTAGTTGCCACCTCTGACATCAACACTCCAATCACAGCACAAGACATTAAACTTCAAAGCGCAACACAGCCCCTGGTCACAGCTGTGTCACCTACCGTCACCTTAGACAAAGCCCCTTCTCCTTCCTGACTGTCCTTGCCAATCTGTACAATATCATCCCCTCTACTAGCTTCTACCCCAAACCGTGGACGACTTCCTGCATCCTCTTATTCCTCAAACCCAACAGACCCCCTTCTGTTACCTCTTCCTAACATTCCAGCTGCCTCACCTCCGTTTTCAGTAAGGGCTTCGAATCCATCCTCTCCTGTCATATCCATCAGCACTTTAATCAACACCACCTCCTCCCCCTTACCCAGTGTGGCTTCCGACCCTCCTCCATCAAAGACCAACTCCTTAACCTTGTCTGCCTTCTCTCCCTCCAGCTTAACTACCATCGCTCTGCCATTTTTGTTTCCCTCAACCTCCAAAATGCCTACGACTGCATATGGCATCCTGGTCTGTTTAAACTCCAAACCTATGCCCTGTCTATCAGTTATGTCCATCTGGTCGCTCCCTTCATTTCACGTCATCCTTCCTGTGTCATCCTCCACAGCACCAACTCCTGTATCTTTTATCCCACTGCTAGTGTCCCCCAGGGCTCAATTCTCTCCCCACTATCTCCTGTACACCACCGAAATGCCCAAGCCACCCCCTCCTGTCCACCTCCTCAACTATACTGATGACACAGCTTTCCTGGCACTCTGTCCTACCCTTCAACGGTCCCAACGCACGCTCCAAAACCAGTTTGACCAGGTCACCACTTGGTGTAACCAGTGGTTGCTCCATATCAACCCCTCTAAAACCCAGGCAATCATCATAGGCCGCATCACGTGCTCCTTCCCTCTCCATAATTTCTACCTCACCATTTATTGTTGTCCCATCCAGATCTCCCCCACCCTGAGATACTTTTGACTGTCACTTCACCTGGACCCCTCATCTCCTGACCGACCATCCAACAGAGAGCTGATTCCTGCTTCCATCTCCTGAAACTCCTTTCTGGACGGGATTGCAACCTTCCATCATCCTCCACACCTACCAATCCCTGATCTATTCTACCCTCTGCTATGTCAGCATTGCCTGGATCTCCACCTCCCATAAGGCCTTCCAAATCCTAGAATGCCACATGCTCAGCCTTGCCTTCCGTATCCGCCTACCTTCCCCCACATGACTCTTGTACGATCCCATCCCCTTCCCCACCTCCTCCATTTCCTCCAACATCTTTGCATCCTTTACAGTTTCCGCAGGCTAGATCCCCCCACCCCCTGTTTTCCTCTTTCCTCTTTCCTCTCCACCTCCCGCCAACTGCCACACCTCTGCCGCTTTATCCCTCCCTCTCTCCATCTCCACACCGTCCATTTCCTTCATTAGGGAAATTTCCAACACCTCCCCCTCCCAGATGTTCCTTCCAACTGTAACCTGGCCTTGTTCTCTCCCTCCCCAGGGCTTCCCCTTTTCCTCTCTCCTCCTTCACCCAGAGCGGATTTTCCACTTTCCCCTCTGAGTCCCTGCAGCCCCTCCTTGACTGTTTCCCTCCCACGTTTTTGGGTCCCCGGCACTCTTCTGCACCCCCCACCCCCCGACCCTCTCTCCCCCTCTCCTCCCGTCCCTCCCTTCTTCCCTTCTCCCTCGTCTTCATGCCCCTGGCAGATCTTCTGTTTGCTTATCATCATCAGTGTGCTACGTCAGTGTTATGTTTGGTGCTGTTCTCCCATGCATCAAGATCTGTGATTTTAATTGTGTGCTGGACTTGTACATAGTGTTACTGTCAGTGATTGTTATGTGATGCGCCGTCCGTCGATCCTTTTATGCTCTGGTCATATTTAGCCTTGTGTTCTTCAATTGTCCCAGTGTGTGGTTTTTTGTGTGCGCTACTGTTTTACGGTTTTTTTCTCCAGTTTATAGTAGCTCCCCTTTTTATCTCTTCTCTTCCGTACTGTTACCCATTTTTATATCGATTTACGCCATATTTTCTCCTTTCTGTTATTTTAAATGTCTTCTTTTGTATAATTACTGTCTTTCCGCTCAAGAGCAGCGCATATGCTGCTGTCAGCCCGCCCCAGATGGGGCATTGAAATGCAATAAAGGAAATAAAAACTGTTATTATTAGTTTTCCCACTAAACCTACGTTGTACTTACATACTAGTGCATATGGTTTGAAGATGGTCGCTATTAGAGCGAGACCGGATGCCATTAAAAAAATTCTACTGCTACCAAGAATGTTTTAATTTTAAATTTTATTCTATATAAACATGATTTCAAAAAATATTAATCTAATATACCTAAACGTCATCTTCATGATTTGTGCTAAATACGCACCGACTGTAATGACTTTACTGCTGCACACTAATCTTCCTTCCCCTCTTTCGAATACGCAATGCAAGGCGCGAGCTACTAGAATATAAATCTTCTTTTTATTACAAAACATGAGCTTTAACCATTTTTGAGGAACATCTTGCGCATTTTTACAGAGTAATCAAGCTAGTCATACCGCTGGAATAGTGTAGGTCAGTATCTTTCGACTTCAGCCGTCACGGTGAACGGCGTTGAAAATAGGACGGCTGAAGAGTGTTCAGACGTTCTTCCGTCCGTCATACGCCTGCATGAGCTCCAAACAAATCCCGACAAAAAAAAAAAAAAAAAGGAACGCAAAAGAGGCGGCACACTGTAGAATATAAGCAGCTCGAATCCTGGAGATGGAACGTATTTTGCTCCGCTATATCACAAACGGCTACAGTCCCAAGAATCTGCTTGCAGGTTGCATGTTAACGGCTTTCATGGGTGACAAAGATTTGATTTCCAGTACCTCACGCAAATATTGATATAATTTAAGAATTTAAAATAATTTCTCACAATCTGCTCATTAACAGGTACTGTCTTACGTTATAAAACGAACACAATAACTGAAGCATTATAATTATTAACTGTTTTAATATCTTAAAGCACTGAGCGAGGTGGCAAAGGGGTTAGTACACTGGACTCGCATTCGGCAGGACGACGGCTAAAATCCGCGTCCAGCCATTTAGGTTTTCCGTGATTTTCCTAAATCGTTTCAGGCAAATACCGGGATGGTTCCTTTAAATGGGCGCGGCCCACTTCCTTCCCTGATGCGATGGGACCGATGACCTTGCTGTTTGGTCTCCTCCCCCACCATCAATCAACCAACCAACCAACCATCGTGAAGTAGAGTAACTTGCGACGTGCCTATTGTCCTGACTATAACCAGGAATCATTTCAGAATGAGAGAGTTTACCGGCTCCCAATAAACTTCAGGGATAATTCAAATCTTTTCTAACATTTTCCTTGCTTTCAAGGTTTTGCATGCTTAACGTCACATAAACTAATTTGTTAAGTAATCAAACGTTTTAAGATGTTTTACATGAGGGAGTTTGATTCTTTAAAGGGTCGTGGTGGGGGAGGGGGCTTCTGGTACTGAGCTAAATCCCTCACCACTCGCCGTGTAAGGGGTGTGAAACAGTCATGGGTGATTCGTCAGGTTGATTTCGACATTCACTTCAGTGAAACTCCTGGGAAAAGTAGGGTAGGGGCCACTACAACGTTTCATTTTCCGTCATCGTAACATTCCATGTTCATTCATAAGAAAACAAGAAAACGACACACTGCCCAAGATATCATTGTGGCTATTCACACGACATAGGAGAACAATAGACACTTCGATGAGAGTTAGTCGGCTGGTACTGCAAAACCCAATGCCTATAGGATCTGATTCAGGTCAGCAATCCGAGACCCTCTCATTGTCCTTGACACTCACTCTCATGTATGGAGCACATCACACACACTCAGGGAGCAACATATTTTTTTGCAAATTTATTGGCTTTCGGAACGTACCCGTACAGCTGAAATGTTATGACGGATTCTGATTTGTTGTGACAGTTCAGAGTAGTCATTAGTTTGAGTTGTACCCTGTTACGAAGTTACCAAGGCTTCACAAAGGACTGACTCCGACATCAAAAAATTTTACTACTACAGCATACTGAAATGAGTAAACAAGATGAAAATGTAACACAGGATACACTGAGGTTGTATACTGTCCAGATACTACTGGTAACACAGTAAGAAATGATAAATCGCCGTTGGCATTTATCCCAATTCAATCCATATTAATGGCTACATATCTAAAAAATTGTATAAATTGTGGTAAGATACTATGAGATCAAACTGCTGAAGTCATCGGTCCGTAAGCTTACACACTACTTAATCTAACTTAAACTAACTTACGCTAAGGACAACACAGTCACACCCATGCCCGAGGGAGGACCCGAACCTCCTCCGATGGGGGTAACCGCGCGAACCGTGACAAGGCGCCCTAGACCACGCGGCTACCCCTCGCGGCGCCACATATCTAAATTAATAATAAAATGTTCTTTTGTGTGTCCTGAAAGAATTGTTTCAAAACATACTGATAGAGAATTGAACATTTGTGCAGGTCTGTAAGTACCATCTAGACAGAACAGCAAGATCCAGAGTTGTGTATTACAGCCACACATATAGATACATCAGTATTCGGACGCGTGCACAGAGGACGTAGGTGGTGACATATTTCGAGGGTGACCGTTCGATATTCTTCTGAGTAGCATGTCAGAATAAAGTCAGTTAACTGACGTTGGTCTTCTCCTGACATTGTGATTACCAAGAGCATTAGGTTAGCAGCCCAGGGGGTTCAAAAATGGTTCAAATGGCTCTGAGCACTATGGGACTTAACTGCTGTGGTCATCAGTCCCCTAGAACTTAGAACTACTTAAACCTAACTAACCTAAGGACATCACACACATCCATGCCCGAAGCAGGATTCGAACCTGCGACCGGAGCGGTCACGCGGTTCCAGACTGAAGCGCCTAGACCGCACGGCCACACCGGCCGGCTAGCCCAGGGGGCTATATCTCGATATTGGCACGGTTGACGAACTCGTAGAGTATTTTATACTTTGCTATATCATCGTTGGATATAACATGGTTTCGCGCTATTTGGGAAATGATGACCAAGAGCCCGAAGATTACTTGCAAGTACGTTTATGTGGTACATGTTCCGAGGACATTGTAGAAATATATTGGTGTGGATCTTTTTCCTCTCCGCAGACACATAGAGGGATGGCGCTTAGGTTTTGCCGATAGAGGTGTTTTACTGAACTTCCGATGTTTAAATTTTAGCCGTGCTATAACTGTTGTGAAGCTCCTTCATATTTGTGCCGTACTATGGTATTATTGAAATCGTGGGATGAATTAGAGCGTAGTGAGTGCCTTTCATTTTAGATGTCCGCGGCCATTCCTCTTGGCAGTTCGAGAACAATATCTTTCTGAAGGAGGAGTTTATCATATTTAGTAGTTCCATGTTGACATCCCTGCTTTCCTAGGGCATGTTCTTCATCATTTCGAGGTATCCCGGAGTGACATTTCATCACGATGTTACGACACTTCCTCTTCACCCGAACCACAAAGTCGACAATTGATGCATCTGTGAGGCTTGGTACAACTAATACGATGGTTTCTAACCAGCTGTAGGGCTGAAATACTATCACAGATGATAACTATTGTGTCTACTGTGGTCGTCTGTGCGAGTAGTAGGGCTGCCAAAACGCCAATCAGCTCGGCTATCATAATAGTGGGTCCAGCTACTATTGGCTTTGTTGTTTGCTTCGCGAATCCAAGAAGCACCACCGGCGCCTTCACTAGACTTGGACCGATCTGTATGTGTCAGTGAAACTGGAGTTCATTTGTCGTTGCATTAGTTGGGTCTTAATTTTGAAGTGTTAACCTGGTCCTAACATCAAACTGCAGAGTCGACGTTTCGTATGGTCTGTTGTAGTGCGCTAGAAGAGGATTTTTCTACACTTGGTACCGTAACGCCTCCGCCTCCATGTATTCAACCGTGACGAATGGAAGTAAGCAACATAGCTGATGATAATACTTACTGGCTTCGGCTGTCAGTAAGCATTGTTGGCGCACTGTTTTTCACGATCTGCGATTACAGGACGCTCTTGATGGTGGGACGTTGTACGAACCATGACGATGGAATCTAACGATTCGTTGGAATCAGAAAAACTGCCAGAGAGCTGCAGACGTCCGTCAATTAGAGACGCAGGCGTTTCGCGGCACGCGTGATGCCTTCGGAAAGGGCCGACTGTGGTCGAGCTACGTGGAAATGCACTTCTCCTACGACCTACGAAGGGCTCCAAGCGTAGCACCTAAGGGTCAGTGGATCCCGCGTTCTGATGGAAGCAGCTCTTCGCACCTTAATTATTCACACACTGTTCATTTCCGACTACACCTCGCCACGGCAAAGTGCTACACGTCAACCCTCCGAATACGAAGTTTGGTTTACCTCATTTTAAAGAACCATCTTTCTATCGATTCAGCTGGCAATGTCGTTTGTGTACTGAGGGAATATCGCACTGGTGTAACCATCTGTAGTCGAGAATTATCACATTTTGTGGCGATTTCGAAAAGAAGATCTGCTGGGCTAATGCAAAGAAGCAACGTTTAAAGAACTACCAAGTATTAAGATAACGTGGTCAAAACTCAAATATTAATTAGAACTAGCCTGGTCCTGCGCTTGCCTATCTGCAGGCTGAGCAGTGAGTGATCCAGATTAACGTAAACTAAGGTAACAGATGTGTATCAGAAATATCCAGCCTTTTCTGTAAAATGTTAAATTAACAAAAGGAAACGTCTAGCTAAAGAGCATTGAGATACCGTAAGAGGCCACTATTTTGAGCCGTCGAACGACTGATCTTTTTTTTTTTTCAAGAACGAAATGTTCTCTCTGCAATAGACAGTACGCTGAAAAGAAACGGAAAAATTAAAACCATGATCTCCATTTTCACAGGATAACTTCTGCAGTGCTTCGAAGAAATAAATAAATTACACTGAGCCCCCTTTTTTTGATGGTGGAGAGTGGTTTTCTTAATGTACCTGATTCTTCCAGTGCCTGTATAGATGCCGGCACAAAAATATGTAATTTATTAATTAATTGATTTTCCTAACTCGAAAAGGGAACAGATCTTGGACTGTTTAAAAATATACTGTTTCCGATAAGGGAATTATTACAAGGATTGGAACATTGGGATAAATATGATCGACTGGGGATTCACACAATCTGACATGGATATTCCGGAGGTTAGGTAAATGATAGAAGACGACATGGTGGGGAGAATATCAAGGAAAGATGAACTCATTTCAGGGCATAATTTGACTAAGTCGTAACCCTTACAGAGTAATGCATTGCGTCATTCAAGAACTGGGAGGTAATGGATGACTGCAGGAGCGCTTTTGGGTTTTGTGGTAGTGAAGATTATGTTGGTCGGAGTGGCGGGAGAGTAGAGGGAATGCTGCTAGTGTCCGTGGTATTTGATAAACCACATGTCGCCCCTTATATCATACCAAATGATGAGCACCGCAGAGAAATAAGTTTCTGGCTGGCTACAGGTTTAGTGAACGCAGAGGTCCAGAGTTAGCTCCAACCGTACTTCAGCAGCCAAAATGCAACGCAGCAGCAGAACATGGTGTTTCGAGGAAAGCCGTGATCTTAGCTTAACGTCTCGGCCGCCGACGACAGTTGAAACCTTTACTGAAAACAGATTTTAAGAAAGTGTGCTACAAACAATGAGGTACTCAGTAACAGCTATGAAATTAACCTGTACCGACACAACATTCAAAAAAACGTAAAATACTTCAAACTTGAGTCAATAAATGAGACTGATTCTTACAGATCATAAAATTGAAAACAATGATTGTTTGGTTTCCATACAGCAATCAACTATTTACATAAGTAAATGGAATCGATGAAATGATTTTTAAACAGTTGATGTCACAAGTTACTTCACTTTATTAAATAAGTTTCAGCAGTATTGAGTAAACAAAATGCACTGGAATTCACCACAAACCATAGACCTTGCACGGTGAGGTGCCTTGCGCGCCTTCACCAAACTGACAGCCATACCGTAGCCCTACCGAGGCCACACTACCTTGCAACTTTTGAAGAGAGACACCGACTTTTCAGTAGCCTGGATGATTGAGCAAAGTGGCCTTGTAGCATTAGCCAACGTGGCCTTGCTATGTCTGTACTGCGAACGGCTGAATGTAAGGAGAAACTGCAGTCGCTATTTTCCTGAGCAAATGCAGCTGTATTATATGTTTCAATGGTGATGGTATCCTCTTGAGTAACGCATTCCTTCATTCAGATCTCTTGGCGGAAACTACTCAGAAGGTTGAAATGGACAGAGTAAAGTTAGTTATAGCGGCAATTACTGATATATGATAGCAGAAAAAACCAAATTTCTGGTAAGGTAAATAAAGGGTTATTTATAACAGAAAATCAAACAGGGATACATAGTGATAACGAATGCGGTTGTAGGAATGCAGGTGAGTTACTGTGAACAGTATAGTGAAGATATTACCGTAGCGATGACAAATACGAAACCAATACGCACCACAGCAGGACGCGATTATACGGCTGAAACTGAAAGAGGCAGCTCGTTTAGTATTATTGCGGAATAGGGGAGGCAGTGTCACGAATATGATACGCGCACTGGGGTGGCAGACGTTAGAAATTCGTTTTGCGTAGCGGCAGGATCTTCTCATGAAATTTCAGTCACCAACTTTCTCCTCAGAGTGTGAAAATGCTTTTCTGGCGCCCATCTACGCACAGAAAGACTTATGTGTTCGGTTCTCTCATGCGTTTTTCGAGCGTGGAAAGGTAGAGAAGTAACTTAAAGGTAGGTCGATGAACCGTCTGGCAGGCACTTAACTGTGAATTGCAGAATAATAAGGTAGATATAAATGTAGAAGACGCACAACTCTGATTTCAACTGTCGAAAGGAGAAAATACAAAAATACAGCAAATAAATAACAAAAAGCGAGTAGAGACGTCTTAATAATGAAACTGACATAAAGTGCTATGAGGCAAAGCACGAACGGCTAATGGAGAAATGTAAAGACGTGGAAACGTGCGCGCCTGTGCCAAAGTTAAATGCCACCTACAGGAAAATTAAAGTGACCTTTGTAGAAAAGAGATGCAGCTGTATGAGTATTTAGAGCACAGTAGGCAAGCCAGTTCTTAGGGAAGAAGAGAAGATCGAAAGATGGGGGTAATGTACAGAAGAACTGTATAAGGGTAGTGACCTTGAGGACTGTATTATAGAAAGAGAAGAGATAATAGGCAAAGATACAGTAATAGACCTGTTGCTACGAAATGAATCTGAGCGAGCAGAGGAAGTCCTCAAGGTGACGTCTGCGACAAGAACAACTTGATTAAGTGTGGTTTTAGGTTTTCCCGGCGTAGGACAATCTCTAATATTTTTCAGGAATTCGACCGGCGGAATACCCGAGAACTATTCAGAACCTGACTGTTACCCACGTCCAGTCTGTGTGTACCATGCAAAAAGCAGTAGTTAGAAAGGATGTGAGACAGTTTATTACCGATTTTATTCAGTCTGTACAGTAATCAAGCTGTGAATCTAATGAAACATAAATTAGTTCAGGGAATTTATATTTTAAAAAAATGACTTACTCTTGCAATGTACTTCTGCCATTGAGGACCAAGGTGTTTTGAGAGCTGTTGAAAGGAATGGATAGCGCCTTGAGAAGTGGTTCTAAGATGAACACGAACAAAGTAAAACAAGGATAATGGATAGGAGTCAAATTCAATCAGATGATGTTTAGGACATTAGTTTAGGACATGATATTCTAAGAGTAATAACCAAGTTCTGTTATTTGGGCAGCAAAATAAGCGAAGATGTCAGAAACAAAGAGGATATGAAATGCAGATTGGCAATACCAAGAAAAAAAATCTATCGAAAAGTGAAGTCTGTCGACATAGAATATAAATTTAAATCCCCAGACCTTTTTTTGAAGGTATCTAAAGTATACGCTCGTACAGAGTTGAAACGTTGATATACAGGTTCTACTAAAAAAAGGGTAGACTAGTTTGAACAGTAATACTACAGGAGATTATTGAAGATTAAATGGTAACTAATGGAAGGGTACTGGGAAGGAAAAAAATTGTGGCACAACTTGAGTAAGAGAAAGGTAGGTGGGAGATACCTTGAGGAATCGAGCAATTGAGATATTAGTAACAGAGCGGCAGTGGTGGGAGGGCCGGGGGGGGGGGGAGGGAGGGGGCAGAGATAGTAGAAGGACGGCTTGACTTCGACAAGCAAATTGAAAAGAATACAGAGACAGAGAGTCTTGCAAATGACGGACAAGCATGGACAGCTGGATCAAACCAGTCTACAGTGTGACGTCCGCAACAACAACTTGATTAACTGTCCCCTACGTCTAGTTTCTGTGTAGTATGTGAATTATGATTGCCGAAATGTATAAAATCTGTGATCTGAGTTATTATTTATTTATTTATTTATTTATTGTTCATTGGGACCACATTTAGGAGAAGTCTCCATGGTCATGGAACAAGTCAATACATGAAATTATAACACGATTGTAGAAACAGATAAAATGAAATATAAGAAACATATTCAGGCGACAAGTCGTTGGTTTAAATAAAGAAAATCAAGAATGTAACACTGGAATTTGCTTAATTTTTTAGCTCTTCCAGGAGCTCCTCGACAGAATAGAAGGAGTGAGCCATGAGGAAACTCTTCAGTTTAGACTTAAAAGTGTTTGGGCTACTGCTAAGATTTTTGAGTTCTTGTGGTAGCTTATTGAAAATGGATGCAGCAGAATACTGCACTCCTTTCTGCACAAGAGTCAAGGAAGTGCATTCCACATGCAGATTTGATTTCTGCCTAGTATTAACTGAGTGAAAGCTGCTAACTCTTGGGAATAAGCTAATATTGCTAACAACAAACGACATTAAAGAAAATACATACTGTGAGGGCAATGTCAAAATTCCCAGAGTATTGAATAGGGGTCGACAAGAGGTTTTCGAACTTAACACCATACATAGCTCGAACAGCCCGTTTTTGAGCCAAAAATACCCTTTTTGAATCAGAAGAATTACCCCAAAAAATAATACCATATGACATAAGCGTATGAAAATATGCGAAGTATACTACTTTTCGTGTTGAAATGTCACTTATTTCAGATACTGTTCTAATGGTAAATAAAGCGGCATTTAGTTTCTGAACAAGATCCTGAACATGGGCTTTCCACAACAGCTTACTATCTATCCGTACGCCTAGGAACTTGAACTGTTCCGTCTCGCTTATAACATGCCCATTCTGTCTGATTAAAATGTCAGTTCTTGTTGAATTGTGAGTTAGAAACTGTAAAAACTGAGTCTTACTGTGATTTAGCATCAAATTATTTTACTAAGTTATTTGTACCGCTACCTCCCCTAAGGGTCACCAGTCCTATTTTGTCTGGCGTTTCTGCAGGTATTTACAATTTTTTTTTCTTGCAATGTGCAGCTAGAGTCGGCCCTAACAAAACTGACCACTATATTTCTCATGCGACGACCACTTTCGATGGGAAACAAACAAAACTGTCTTTGAATCGAAATTTTACATGTTCATTCGACAGAGCGGTCCCAAGTGAGTGTAGTGCGATATACTTTTTATCTATATGTATTAACAGCGACGATGCGACATGAAGAATAACCTGTAGTCCAGCAGCGAACGAGCAGCGCTGCAACTTGGCCGTAGCAGTCAATGATGGCCAGGACGGTGCTGTCGCTACTAGAGTACTGGTTCTGTTAATACGTATCGATAAAACGAACATCGCACTACACTAATAGGAGACTGCCCTGTCAAATGGGCATGAAAAATTCAGATTTAAAAATTTTTTTGTTTGTAGTGGGAAAAAACCGACGCCTTACGTCGACGCTGGGTGTCGCATGTAAGACGTGACAGGTTGTATTTGTTTGGCTCATTCCAGCTACACTACTGGCCATTAAAATTGCTACACCAAGAAGAAATGCAGATGATAAACGGGTATTCGTTGGACAAATATATTATACTACAACTGACATGTGATTACATTTGCACGCAATTTGGGTGCATAGATCCTGAGAAATCAGTACCCAGAACAACCACCTCTGGCCATAATAACGGCCTGGGCATTGAGTCAAACAGAGCATGTATGGCGTGTACAGATACAGCTGCCCAAGCAGCTTCAACACGATACCACAGTTGGTCAAGAGTAGTGACTGGCGTATTGAGGCGAGCCAGTTACTCGTCCACCATAGACTAGACGTTTTCAATTGGTGAGGGATCTGGAGAATGTGCTGGCCAGGGCAGCAGTCGAAGATTTTCTGTATCCAGAAAGGCCCGTACAGGACCTGCAACATGTCGTCGTGCATTATCCTGCTGACATGTAGGGTTTCGCAGGGATCGAATGAAGAGTAGAGCTACGGCTTGTAGCACATCTGAAATGTAACGTCCACTGTTCAAAGTGCCGTCAATGCGAACAAGACGTGACCGAGACGTGTAACCAATGGCACCCCATACCATCACGTCGGGTGATACGCCAGTGTGGCGATGTCGAATACACGCTTCCAATGTGCGTTCACCGCGATGTCGCCAAACACGGATGCGACCATCGTGATGCAGTAAACAGAACCTGGATTCATCCGAAAGAATGAGGTTTTGCCATTCGTGCACCCAGGTTCGTCTTTCAGTACACAATTGCAGGCGCTGCTGTCTGTGATGCAGCGTCAAGGGTAACCGCAGCCATGTTCTGCGAGCTGATAGTCCATACTGCTGCAAACGTCGTCGAACTGTTCGCGCAGGTGGTTGTTGTCTTGCAAACGTCCGCATCTGTTCACTCAGGGATCGAGACGTGGCTGCACGATCCGTTACAGCCATGCGGATGCCTGTCATCTCGACTGCTAGTGATACGAGGCCGTTGGGATCCAGCACGGCGTTCCGTATTCCCCTCCTGAACCCACCGATTCCATATTCTGCTAACAGTAATTGGATCTCGATCAACGCGAGCAGCAATGTCGCGATACGATATACCGCAATCGCGTTAGGCTACAATCCAACCTTCATCAAAGTCGGAAACATGAAGGTACGCATTTCTCCTCCTTACACGAGGCATTACAACAACGTATCACCAGGCAACGCAGGTCAACTGCTGTTTGTGTATGAGAAATCGATTGGAAACTTTCCTCATGTCAGCACGTTGCAGGTGTCGCCACCGGCGCCAACCTTGTGTGAATGCTCTGAAAAGTTAATCATTTGTAAGTCACAGCATCTTCTTCCTGTCGGTTAAATTTCGCGTCTGTAGCACGTCATCTTCGTGGTGTAGCAATTTTAATGGCCAATAGTGTACCTTTCGCAAAAACGAAACTGTAAATATCGGTCGAAACACCAGAGAAAATCACCCTGGAAGACTCTTAGGAGGGACACCCTGTATTTTTCGACTCTTGTTGCCGCACCAAAAAATAGTGGTTTAATGACAGAAACAGCTTCAACGTCATTATCACCGTAAATATCTTCAGCGTTATGTTCAACGATAAGGGAAGCGTACTAATTACTCGAATAGAATGTAAAATTTATTTCGGCAGTTATTCCAAAGTGTTACTGAAGAGACTGCTGAAGTGAGTAATACGGTTGGTGGCGTAATTTAGTTGAAGCGCTAATGGAAGCTCGCCCGGCGACGCGAGTATTGTGCCCTAAATCAAATCAGTGATGAGTAACCGGACGTCAAACGCAATACAGATAGCACCGCAATGTCTCTGCATTTGCGGCTTAAATCAATAGACTCTACATCTGTCGAGAAGGGGGCGGGGTCGATCGTGTGTTCAACATGCTGGGAACCGGCACCTCTTGTCTCTGTATATTGTGCGCTGGCATATCTCATTGACAGATATTTACTGTGTAGCCTTGTTAGAGCCTGGTCGAATTTTGTTCTGAGTACAACTTACTCAAGCTAATTGCTGTAGTCACCAGATGCCGTTGACATGAAACATAAGCATGTGGCAGAAAGAGAATCTCTACCACCGAAAGTTGTCGCTGTTAGGAGGTGGCTTACTTGCACAAAGCCACCGTACAGCGTCGTCAAAGGGCCAAATAGGACCAGGAAAAAGCTATGGAAAAACAATGGTCATTCACATGGTAATAATTGACAGCAATATTATTAATATAAACTGTATAATACTTAACTTTAGAACGGAGATGATGTATGACAATAGCTCTGCGTTCACTTGCATTCACAAGTCTAAGTCTGGTCATGAGCCAGTGAACAGTAACTATGATAACTTGTAGGAAGTCCAATTGGGCTGTTTTTGGTGGATACACGGGTTTGGTGCTGTCTTGAGATACTGCTCATATTATGTTGCTACTGTCTGAGAGGAGCTATGTGTCCCCCTATATCTGTGTTTGGGGAATGTTGGCCCACTTGGAAATTGTTAGCGTGACATAACGGGCGGTCATAAACTACTTGTAGGCCTTGGTTTATTGCGCCCTCTAAGGAGGAGCGCCTGACTTGTAGGCAACTCAGTCCACTTCTATGTATGACTGTGACCCATATCATCCAGAGGACACACCACTTATACTTAGTTTACAAACCACAATAGAAAGTCGAAGAGAATTGGATACAGGAAGATATCAAACCAATTCCATAATAAGAAGATAACGATTTCAAAAGCATATTTGAAAATGAAACATATTTCCATGGGCAAATGTGGACTTGACCACAATTTAATGATTATAAACTGCAGGCTAAAAGTGAAGAAATTGCAGAAATGTAAGAAATTAAGAAGATGGTACTTGGATAAATAGAAGGAACCAGAGTTTGTTGAGAGTTTCAAAGGGAGCACAAAGCAACGACCGACAGGAACAGGACTAAGGAATTAACAGAACGCGAATGGCTGGCTTTGAGAGATGAAGTAGACAAGGCAGTAGAGGATCACATATGTAAAAAGATTAGGCCTAGTAGAAATCCCTGGATAACTCAGGAGATATTGAATTTAACTGACGAAAGGAGAAAATATAAAGATACAACAAGTGAGGCAGGCAAAATGAAATACAGAGGTCTGAAGACTGAGATTGGCAAAAATTGCAAAATGGCTAAGCGGTAATAAGCAGAGCACAAGTGCAAAGCTTTTTGAAGTGTGTATGACCAGGGGAAAGACTGAAGCAGCGTGTAGAAAAACTATAGGTGCGTTTGAAGAGAAGAGAAGCACATGCAAGAATGCCGTCCATCTGAAAAGCTCCAACATGGATTTTGTTCTTGAGTTGGTAACTACTATTGCAGCTTGAACTATGAATTGTAGACAACAATTCGCATTTGACTATTCGACTGTCAGTGGGAAGTCCCGCGACCATAGTGTGTCAACAATGGTGTGTCAAAATCGTAATGGAGCAACAGAGCAACAGCTATAAATCAGAGATTTAAGACGTTTTCTATGATATTTTGAAGGAAAAAAAACTGTGCGCAAAGTTTGTCTGGCACCTCTTCACTACAGAGAAAAAACAACGCCCATTGCATACCTGCAACGACTTGACCGAAATACACAGCGCAGACAATTCTTTTGTAGAAAAATCGTCAGTGGTGACGAGGCTTGGTGTTATCAAATACGAGCCTACCACAAAACGACAAAGTGCAGGAACTTACACGAAGTATCAACGCTTTTATCTACGTATCCGACGTTTAAGACAATGTGACGCGTGAGTTGAGCAACATCACAAAAGGGGGACTTTCCTGGCACGTTCTGTGCGTTGCACTAAAATTGGAGGGGGAGCGGCTACAAACCGTGTAGAGCACCCGAAGAATGCCCGCCCCGATAGCTGAGTGCTGCCGACACGGTAGCTCAGCGTGTTCGGTCAGAAGGCCGATTGTCCTCTGTAATAAAAAGCTGAGTAAAGGAATCAACGATCAACTTGAACGAATGTCACGGGACGTCCGCGCAGACCAAACGAAACGAACAATACCGAACACAAAAAAAAGTGGTCAGCGTGACGGATTGCCGTCCTACGGGCCGGGTTCGATTCCCGGCTGGGTCGGAGATTTTCTCCGCTCAGAGACTGGGTGTTGTGCTGTCTTCATCATCATTTCATCCCCATCCGGTGCGCAGGTCACCCAATGTGCCGTCGAATGTAATAAGACCTGCACCAAGGCGGCCGGACCTGTCCCACAAGGAGCCTCCCGGCCATTGACGCCAAACGCTCATTTGCATTTACCCGAAGAATTAAAACCACCATATTAAAGTTTCTCAACTTTTTTTATTCAGTCTCTAAAGGTTTTGGACTCACTGTGTGCTGAGATGGTAAGCTCATACGAAACAATGGAGGGAAACATGACTAGTGGAGGTAATACAAAGAGACGCTACATAAAGAAACAAACCTGAAGATAGTGTGTGTTGTTGTACTTTTGATTCTCCACTCCAAGAAGAACGGTCTGGGTTAGATCCAGACCATTACAGGATTCTTTTCAGCCGGTTACCAGTTAGGTAGTGGGTTGGTTGGGAGTCAACTTGGAGTAAAAGAGAGTGGTTTACCAGTCCTGGCATTACCTGACAACGGAAGGAAACTTCGCGAAACCGTATGTTTGGTCAATGTTGCTCACTGTACCAGACAAAATCTATTTTGTTGTGTATGTATGCACATGTATTTGTATGCATGTAAGTAAATATGTGTGTGTGTGTGTGTCAGAGTGTTGTGTGTGCCGTGAGTTGTAGAAAGGAAACAGAATGTGAATAAAGATGAGATCAGAGAAACGATACTGCGAGAATAACTTTTGACAGAGCTCTGAAAGACATAAGGTGGAACAAGTCTCCTACTGTAGGAAACATTCCTTCAGAATTACTGAGATCCTTCCGACAGATATCCAAGACAATTGTCTCTTCTAAGCAAGATATAGCAGACGGACGAAATATCTTCGGAATTCAACAGAAATGTAATAATTCTTCTTCCGAGAAGGCAGATTCTGAGAGGTGAGAATATTAGCGATCAGTTACAAAATTCAGGGCTGGAAAATACTGGCAAGGGCTGTCCAAGAAGAATGGAAAATTTAATAGACGCCGATCCTGAGAAAAATAAATCTGTGTTCTGGAGAAATGTGGGAGCGTACGAGGTCATACTGACATTTCGACTAATGTTAAAACATAGAATAAGGAAAGTCGTACCTAATTTAATAGCACTTCCAGATTTAGTGAAAGCTTTTAGCAATATTGACTGGAAAATACTTTTTGAAATTGAGAAATTAGCAGGGGATGAACATTTGTGTACAACTAGTATAGAAATAAGACTGCACTTACTTGAGTCGAAGTCACGAAAGGGAATCAGTATTTCAGGAGGAAGTCAGAGAGGGTTGTAGCCTCTCGTCAACGTTACTGAATCTATACAGAGAGCTAGCTGCGGACGAAAGGAATGAGAAATTGGAAAAGAGAATTGAAGTTCAGGAATCTGAAATAAGAATCACTGAGGTTATTCGATGATACTTTGATTTTATCTCAGACTACGAAGAACTTGCAAGATCAGATGAATGGAATGGGTAGTGCCTTGAGGAGACATTATGCGATAAATAAGAAAGAAAAGTGAAACTAATGTAATGGAATGTAGTCGAATTAAATTTGCTTGAGCTGACAGAATTAAAATGATATTCGAAAAGAGGTCTACCTGTTTTGCTAACAGTATACGAAAATAAGGGGCGAGCGCCAAAACAGAGGTGATACAAACAAAAATGTTTCCGAGAAGGCCATATTTGATAGCACAATATAAATTTAAGTCTTAAGAGGTCCTTTCCCAAGATACAACTAATGAGGACGTATTGAATCTAGGGGATTTGGGGAAACTGGACGCTGTCTAAGGCAACGAGGAATCGTCAGTTTGGTGATGGAAGGTAGTGTGCCAGTTGTGGGTGAGGGGTAAAAGTCGTATAGGAAGACCAAGCCTTAAGTGCAGTAAGCAGGATGAAATGGATGTAAGTTGCAGCGGTTATGCATAGATGAAGAGGTTTGTGCTTGACAGAACAGTGTGCAGAGCCGCATCAATTTGGTTCCTGGACTGAAGACCGCAACAACATGTAAGATGCCCACTCCCTTATTCGTATCGGTCACCACCAAGTTTCTCTCTAAAAGCAGCTGTACTGATAAAACAACGGCGATCGGACTGATGTTTACGCTGCAGAGCTTAGAATGGTCATCTTACTAAGGAACGTGAACCTGAAGACTAAAAACGGGACCGTGTGCCTACCGGCACACTCGCTGGCAAAATCGCTACACTGGCCATTAAAGATCTTCACACTCAGTTACTTCTAATAGATACAAAAATGAAAGGAGATACTGCCCTAGTGGAAGTGAACGCTCTATTGTCTCTAGTACAAGGTATGGTATACGTTCCTACTGCTTGTAGACATGTACTGACGTTGAATCTTATTTCAGTTTGTTATTACTGTTCTGAGGTATAACCATAGCTTCTATCGATCTTTGCTAACGACTCGGTTCTAATACTGTTGAGTTTTCAACCTCATCTACGAACACTGCAACATTTATCAGATTTATTGAACATCTCAGAGCACTCGGCCATGTATCGCCCAACCACGTCTAACATCCGGCCACGACCCCCAGATACTCCTTGCCTTCCGCGCCGTCCTTAACGCATGGCGCCAAACCGAGCTTCTCGATCACTTGTGGTTCCCCTGGCGGCAGTGCTGCTGCGCTAGGCCTCGACGTGTGAGGTACAGATATCAAGGAGTAACTATATCTGCAACCTGTCCGTCCCCGGTAGCTGAGTGGTCAGCGCGAGAGATTGTCAATGCTAAAGGCCAGCGTTCGATTCCCGGCTGGGTTGGAGATTTTCTGCGCTCAGTGACTGGGTGGTGTGTTGTCCTAATTATCATCATTTCATCCCCATCGAATCGCAAGGCGCCGAAGTGGCGTCAAACCGAAAGACTTGCACCCGGCGAACGGTCTATCCGACTGGAGGCCCTATTCACACGACATTTACATTTTTTATCTACAACCTTGCAAACAACTGCAATCTGTAACAATGCTCCGTTCAATGAATTTGGCGCTTTATGTATAGAATACAGAAGATAAGAATTTAAATGTGTTGTTACAAAACTTTGAGGGAAATATACATTTCATGAAAACCCTATGCTACCCCTCATTTTTGATGGACTCAATATGTGCCATTTGCTACGAAGAAAGTGCTCGAAGAGGAACTCAGTCGTTTAGAGGCTTCAGATATTGTGATACCACTCGCATCTCACCAATCAGTGATGCTCATGGCTGTAATTAAAAAACGCGAAGAGTACAGTTCCGATTTGTCGCCATTTTAAATCATATATCACTGCTCAATTTATTGTAGATGTCCATACGATTCCACGTGTCTTAGAGCTAAAGGCAAAGTTACCACGGGGCCAGTTCCAATCTACGCTAGACATAACTGCTTCTTCCCTGCAGTCACCCTTCGATGCGGAATACTGGTGTTTTATAAAATCAGTACTACTTTTGGGCTGTATCAGTGTAACACATTACGTTTTGATGTTGCAGGTGCAACTGTAATATTTCGAAAGTAATAAAATGATACAACATAAGGGGCTGTAAGTAAAGTAATATGGAAGCTCTCTCAAACTTCCGAAAAATAGCCTGACTGTCACCAACAATATCGGAAACTACAACCAGAGCACTAGGGAGAACATTCGCTTTAGAGAAAGCACTATACACCACCGTGTTCGACAACAGCCCGCACTGTAAAATATATGAGTTGCGTTTCTTTTGACAAGGAACTGCAGATCGTACATCGCTAGCCATTAAAACCATAGCACCAAGACGCATGGATAATAACGAAATTTTTATTGTTGTGCGTATACAGTGCGGTATCGGCCGCTATACTGTGGGCCGCCCTTTCAAAAGCGCGCGCGTTTCCTGCAGCCACCACCGCGGCGCGACGGCCCTGCTACCGACGATTACGTCGCTGCCAACGAGGCGCAAGCATCCCCTCTCCGGAGATCCAGTGGCAGGTGCACTTAAGTTGTTACATTCGTGCACTGACTGCATTTCGTCTGTTTGCCAGTTGAATAACATTCACGGACTTTCATAGTTACTTGAACAGTTACAGATTTATAAGGGTCTATCTCTTGTATCTGTATATACACTCCTGGAAATTGAAATAAGAACACCGTGAATTCATTGTCCCAGGAAGGGGAAACTTCCTGGGGTCAGATTCATCACATGATCACACTGACAGAACCACAGGCACATAGACACAGGCAACAGAGCATGCACAATGTCGGCACTAGTACAGTGTATATCCACCTTTCGCAGCAATGCTGGCTGCTATTCTCCCATGGAGACGATCGTAGAGATGCTGGATGTAGTCCTGTGGAACGGCTTGCCATGCCATTTCCACCTGGCGCCTCAGTTGGACCAGCGTTCGTGCTGGACGTGCAGACCGCGTGAGACGACGCTTCATCCAGTCCCAAACATGCTCAATGGGGGACAGATCCGGAGATCTTGCTGGCCAGGGTAGTTGACTTACACCTTCTAGAGCACGTTGGGTGGCACGGGATACATGCGGACGTCCATTGTCCTGTTGGAACAGCAAGTTCCCTTGCCGGTCTAGGAATGGTAGAACGATGGGTTCGATGACGGTTTGGATGTACCGTGCACTATTCAGTGTCCCCTCGACGATCACCAGTGGTGTACGGCCAGTGTAGGAGATCGCTCCCCACACCATGATGCCGGGTGTTGGCCCTG
This sequence comes from Schistocerca nitens, assembly GCF_023898315.1. NCBI lineage: Eukaryota > Metazoa > Arthropoda > Insecta > Orthoptera > Acrididae > Schistocerca > Schistocerca nitens. Next base: position 97,864,176 of record NC_064621.1, on the reverse strand, counting down.
TGTGCCTCGGTCGTATGCAGTCCTGATTGTGGCGCTCACCTGCACGGCGCCAAACACGCATACGACCATCATTGGCACCAAGGCAGAAGCGACTCTCATCGCTGAAGACGACACGTCTCCATTCGTCCCTCCATTCACGCCTGTCGCGACACCACTGGAGGCGGGCTGCACGATGTTGGGGCGTGAGCGGAAGACGGCCTAACGGTGTGCGGGACCGTAGCCCAGCTTCATGGAGACGGTTGCGAATGGTCCTCGCCGATACCCCAGGAGCAACAGTGTCCCTAATTTGCTGGGAAGTGGCGGTGCGGTCCCCTACGGCACTGCGTAGGATCCTACGGTCTTGGCGTGCATCCGTGCGTCGCTGCGGTCCGGTCCCAGGTCCACGGGCACGTGCACCTTCCGCCGACCACTGGCGACAACATCGATGTACTGTGGAGACCTCACGCTCCACGTGTTGAGCAATTCGGCGGTACGTCCACCCGGCCTCCCGCATGCCCACTATACGCCCTCGCTCAAAGTCCGTCAACTGCACATACGGTTCACGTCCACGCTGTCGCGGCATGCTACCAGTGTTAAAGACTGCGATGGAGCTCCGTATGCCACGGCAAACTGGCTGACACTGACGGCGGCGGTGCATAAATGCTGCGCAGCTAGCGCCATTCGACGGCCAACACCGCGGTTCCTGGTGCGTCCGCTGTGCCGTGCGTGTGATCATTGCTTGTACAGCCCTCTCGCAGTGTCCGGAGCAAGTATGGTGGGTCTGACACACCGGTGTCAATGTGTTCTTTTTTCCATTTCCAGGAGTGTATTAACTAACTCTGCTGTTAGCAACTGACGCTGTAGTTGAAGCAACAAAGTTACGTATTATTTTTACTATTTGATATCAGGTGTAGAATAAATTAATATCTGAATTCTCTGTTCATGAAATGCATCTGTTGCTCGCTCCTGTATCCAATAAAGAACCATACAGTGCGCAAAGGAAGACATAACATACAGTATAGTAGGAAGAATACACGATTACAATTTTAGATGATTTGAGAGTGTACACGGTGTGAAATATGAAACACAGAGCTGCAGCCTAGGACAGCAACAAAGGGATCGAGTCGTACTGACAAGCAATTGGTTTTTGTAATTTTTTATATTTGTGGTATTGTATGTATTGTATTGTATGTTAACCGGGGACCTAGAAACGACGGAGAGGCTCCGTCCCCGTCGCAGCCGCAGTGGTCCACAACCCCACGACGACTACCGCAGTCCACTTCACCCCTCCGCCGCCCCACACCGAACCCAGGGTTATTGTGCGTTTCGGCCCCCGGTGGACCCCCGAGGGAACTCCAGACGAGTGTAACCCCTATTTTTGCGTGTTAGAGTAATGGTGATGTACGCGTACGTGGAGAACTGGTTTGCGCAGCAATCGCCGACATAATGTAACTGAGGCGGATTAACGGGAACCAGCCCGCATTCGCCGGGGCAGATGGAAAATCGCCTAAAAACCATCCACAGACTGGCCGGTTCACCGGACCTCGACACAAATGCGCCGGGCGGATTCGTGCCGGGGACCGGCGCTCTTTCCCGCCCGGAAATATATTTGTGGTACTTGAAGTTCAGAAACAAGATGTCAATTTCCCTAAGCAGTTCGGCCCAACTCTCAAAAGTTTTTGAGAAAATCGACTTTTAAAATTTCCACCGGTGTTTAATTCCCTAAAGCAGTGTTCGTCAAACCACTTTTTCTCAAGAGCTAATACAGAAGTTGTGGGCGGCACCTCGAGTCACATGTGTAGTGACTTTATTATTAATTGTTACCTTAATAAATTAGTATCTTTGCAGCTCTCAACACGCTAGAGTGTTTTCTGTTACAGATTACCGCCACACACAGCAATCTCACAGTTCTGACAATGTAATTGCCTGCCTCGCAGCCTCTAACCCCACCGTAGTCGCGTACTTTACTTGTCTCATGGTCGAATTCACCAATGACAATTAAAATCAAGCATATCTCAAAATATTATTGGCTCTGTAAGTATTTTCATTTGTTACTGAGCAGTAACACTACGCTGCTAACAAGGGAACCTTCCCATCGCACCCCCCTCAGATTTAGTTATAAGCTGGCACAGTGGATAAGCCTTGAAAAACTGAACACAGATCAATTGAGAAAACAGGAAGAAGTTGTGTGGAGCTATGAAAAAAATAAGCAAAATATACAAACTGAGTAGTCCATGTACAAGATAGGCAATATCAAGGATATGACGAGGTCAGGAGCGCCGTGGTCCCGTGGTTAGCGTGTGCAGCTGCGGAGTGAGAGGTTCTTGGTTCTAGCCTTCCCTCGGGTGAAATAACTCTATTCTTTATTTTTGCAAAGTTGTGATCTGTCCGTTCGTTCATTGACGTCTCTGTTCACTGTAATAAGTTTAGTGTCTGTGTTTTGCGACCGCACCGCAAAACCGTGCGATAAGTAGACGAAAGGACGTGGCTCTCCAATGGGAACCGAAAACATTTGATCGCAAGGTCATAGGTCAACCGATTCCTCCACAGGAAAACACGTGTGATATATTCTATACGAGACTGGTGACGGCATGTGCGTCAAATGACAAGAAAATGTTGTCGACCAACCTAACTTGTACACTTGGCGAATGGGTAAAAATATTCTTCTACCTTGCCCGATTTAGGTTTTCTTGTGGATGTGATAATCACTCCCAAAAAAGCGATGAAAACATAAGAGTTTGTCACATAAACTGCAACAAATGAATGCAACAGTTTCGCAGTCGCACAGTTTTCCTTGTGCTGTGTCAGAACACATGTTTTTAACGTTTTCAATTTTTTCCGCGTGTAGACCGTCAAATCCTGCATATGTCCAAGCAAATCTGAACATGTCCTGGAATTTTGGAGAGCGAAGTTGATTTTGTGTAAGTGCTTGAACTTTGATAACTGTCTGAAAATAAAAAATTAAAATTTTCGCTGCTGGGAAGACTTGAACCAAGGACCTCTCGTTCTGCAGCTGCTCACGCTAACCACCGGACCACGGCGTTCCTGAATCAATATTTACATTTATACTGAATATGTTGCACATGGACTACTCAGTTTGTATATTTTGCTTATTTTTTTCATAGTTCCACACAATTTCTTCCTGTTTTCTCGATTAATCTGTGTACAGTTTTTCAAGGCCTATCCACTGTGCAACCTTATAACTAAATCTGAGGGGGGTGCGATGGGGAGGTTCCCTTGTAAGAAGCTCTTTACGTTAGTTTATGTTTTCGGATTCGGTTGTTAGTTGGTCATGCATATTATTATATAATATGCAAATGAGAGCGAAAAAAAGAATAAAGTGGGAAGAAATTATCCGAGCCGGCCGGAGTGGCCGTGCGGTTCTAGGCGCTACAGTCTGGAGTCGAGCGACCGCTACGGTCGCAGGTTCGAATCCTACCTCGGGCATGGGTGTGTGTGATGTCCTTAGGTTAGTTAGGTTTAATTAGTTCTAAGTTCTAGGCGACTGATGACCTCCGAAGTTAAGTCGCATAGTGCTCAGAGCCAATTATCCGAAAGAGACGGAAATCGCTAGATATGATGTAAATGGTGGCGCAAAAATAATGTATGGATTTCAAACTTGTATAATTGACTCTATTTTGGTCACATACAAAATGTGTTCACATCACTACAGTTGGTAATGTGTCCAATTTTTGAATAGTCTCGTTTTTCACATTTTAAAAATAAAGTCGGGCAGATTGCGGTCTTCTTTGTGAATAAACATTAAAAATCTTTCTTCGAAGTTTGCCATCAACTTTCGTCAACATGTCAGGTGAAATAGCAGCAATTTCTTGACGTAATGCTTTTTCAGGTTATCGAGTGTACGAGGTTTGTTGCACTACACTTTTCTTTCTAGGTAACCCCATAAGAAGAAGTCACAAACGACAAACCTGGCTAGCCTGCTCGCCAGTGGACATAGGCGCAAGGTGAGATCACGTGTTGGGGAAACATTTCTCGAACAACTGCCATGGAATCATTAGCCACGGCCGGCCGCGGTGGTCTCGCGGTTAAGGCGCTCAGTCCGGAACCGCGCGACTGCTACGGTCGCAGGTTCGAATCCTGCCTCGGGCATGGCTGTGTGTGATGTCCTTAGGTTAGTTAGGTTTAAGTAGTTCTAAGTTCTAGGGGACTGATGACCACAGATGTTAAGTGCCATAGTGCTCAGAGCCATTTGAACCATTAGCCACGTGTGCCGTGGTTCCATCTAGTTGGAACCACACGGCTACCATGTTCATCCCTGTACTGTCTAGCTGTGGCCGCAAGAAATTTCGTAGCGTTGAAACGTAACATGCAGCAGTCTCTGTTACACTAACACCACCTGCCTTAAAAAAATAAAAAAATAAAAAAAACGATTCCCACTTTGGACACTCCACACCACACTTTCACCTTTCCACTGTGCAGTGGTTTTTGATGCACTTCTTGTGGATTGTCTGCTGTCCAGTAGCTACAGTTTTGTTTGTTTACATAACCGTCTACGTAAAAGTGCGCTTCATCGCTCATCATCGACACAACACAATTAGCGGCAAGACCATCAAGCATTCTCGCACAGAACTGTGTCCGCTGATCATAATCACGGTCGTGAATCTTGTGCACGATCATAATTTTGTAAGGATGGAAATGTAACTCATCCTGCGGGAGGCGCTGCAGCGAGCGCCGAGACAAGCCCAGGGTTGCAGCACGTCGCCTAGTGGAGCGGCGAGGACTTTGAAGAACAGATGCTCTTATTCTATCGAAATTTTCCTGCGTTCGCACCGTGCGAGGACAACCGGGCGATGTCTGCTTCATGACTGATACTGCTGTGCGAAAACAGGCAAACCAACGCAATACTGTGTGCGATCAGGTATCGCACCATTTCGCGGAACATTCGAATGCGCGAGGAAAAACCATTGAACTGTGATCATAGAGTCATTACTTTTGAATGTTCAGCAGCGAAAACGCGATGATACACGGTCCACTGCGCCATTGCTACAGAAACTGGACGCTCTAACCGACAAAACAGCAAGTCCCCCAGCGCGCCAATCCACTTCCACCACTGATACTATGTAAATCAAATCGATGAAGTCGTTTTGCGCCACCTTGTACATGTACACACAAACAAATGATTAAAATTTCAGAAAAAAATGTCTGATTTATTCAACAGAGAGAGATTTGCAAACTAAGCAAGTCAGTAGTTATGCTGGTCCATTCTGGCCCTTATGCAAGCAGTAATTCGCCTTGGCATTCCTTGACAGAGTTCTTGGTGTCCTCATGGAGGGTATAGTGCCAAATTCTGTAAAAACTGATGCGTTGCATCGTTAAAATCACGAAATTGTTGGAGGGCAGACCCATAATGTTCCAAATTTTCTCATCTGGGCAGCGATCCAGTGAGCTTACTGGCCAAGGTAGAGTTTGGTAAGCAAAAAGACAAGCAGTAAAAAATCTCACCGAATGTGACCGGTCATTATCTTGCTGAAATGTGACACCAGATGACCTGTCATTAAGGGAAAAAAGAAAAAGAGCCGGGCGTAGAATTGGTCGACGTACCGCTGTTCTGTAAGGGTGCTGTGGATGGCAACCAAAGGGGTCCTGCTATGAAAAGAAACAGCACCCCAGACCAGCACTTGGCTGGCTATTGGGGCCTAGTTCGACGTGGGGACTCTCCGCTGAAAATTCTACTCCAGATAATGAGATCTCATACCAAAGACGTGTCAGGACAAGGACAGCGGCGGGATAGTCACCCGGTATATGGCCTGACAGCCAGGCTAAAGTTTCTATTGCCTTCCTTCGTGCTTGCCAAACCGTACATTGTCCAGCAAGGTAGCTGGATCTCTCTCAATCGAGAACTCCTGCAGCACAATGAGCAGAGGCTTCCAAACAGCTAGGGATTTTGGCGGTATAACGCGCCAAGAAGAGAATAGAAGCTTTCGAAATGTGGTGCTACAGAAGAATGTCGAAGATAAGATGGGTAGGTCACGTAACTAATAAGGAGGTATTGAATAGAATTGGGGAGAAGAGAAGTTTGTGGCACAACTTGACTAGAAGAAGGGATCGGTTGGTAGGACATGTCCTGAGGCATCAAGGGATCACCAATTTAGCATTGGAGGGCAGCGTGGAGGGTAAAAATCGTAGAGGGAGACCAAGATATGAATACACTAAGCAGATTCAGAAGGATGTAGGTTGCAGTAGGTACTGGGAGATGAAGGAGCTTTCACAGGATAGATTAGCATGGAGAGCTGCACCAAACCAGTCTCAGGACTGAAGACCACAACAACAACAACGCGCCAACTGAATAGAATTTGGCACGATCCAATAATGTCAAGCAGAATGACTACTTGCATAAGGACCAGAGGTGAGCCAACGCATTATTGACTTTTTTAATTTGTGAAGCTCTTTGTTTTGAATAAATCATTCAATTTTTCTGAAATCGTAATCTTTTATTTTTCTGTAATTGTACATCACATCTACCGATTTCCATCCCATTCGGGTAATTGCTTTGCGATACGTCTTTTTTGTGTTATACCAGGTGGTCCATTGATCGTGACACGGCCAAATATCTCACAAAGAACGTAACTTGTCTAGCTTGAAGGGGGAAACCAGTTGGTGCTATGGCTGGCCCGCTAGATGGCGCTGCCATAGGTCAAATGGACATCAACTGGTTTTTTTTAAATAGGAACCCACATTTTTTATTAAATATTCGTGTAGTACCTAAGAAAATATGAATGTTTTAGTTGGATCACTTTTTTCGCTTTGTGATAGATGGCGCTGTAATAGTCACAAACATATGGCTCACAATTTTTGACGAACAGTTGTTAACAGGTAGGTTTTTTATATTAAAATGCAGAACGCAGGTACGTTTGAAAATTTTATTTCGGTTATTCCAATGTGATACATGTACCTTTGTGAACTTATCATTGCTGAAAACGAATGCTGTTACAGTGTGATTAACTGTAAATATCACAATAATGCAATAAATGCTCAAAATGATGTTCGTCAACCTCAATACATTTGGCAATACGTGTAACGACATTCCTCTGAACAGCCAGTAGTTCGCCTTCCGTGATGTTCCCACATGCATTGACAATGCGCTGACGTATGTTTTCAGGCGTTGTCGGTGGATCACGATAGCAAATATCCGTCAACTTTCCCCGCAGAAAGAAATCCGGGGACTTCAGATCCGGTCAAAGTGAGTGCCATGGTATGGTGCTTCGACGACCAATCCACCTGTCATGAAATATGCAATTCAATACCGCTTCAATCGCGCGCGAGCTATGTGCCGGACATCCATGATGTTGGAAGTACATCGCCATTCTGTCATGCTGTGAAACATCTTGTAGTAACATCGGTAGAACATTACGTAGGAAATCAGTATACATTGCACCATTTAGATTGACATCGATAAAACGGGAGCCAATTATGCTCCTCCCATAATGCCGCACCATACATTAACCCGCCAAGATCGCTGATGTTCCACTTGTCGCAGCCATCGTGGATTTTCCGTTGCCCAATAGTGCATATTATGCCGGTTTACGTTATGGTACCGCTGTTGGTGGATGACGCTTCGTCGCTAAATAGAAAGCGTGCAAAAAATCTGTCATCGTCCCATAATTTCTCTTGTACCCAGTGGCAGAACTGTACACGACGTTCAAAGTCGTCGCCATGCAATTCCTGGTGCATAGAGATATGGTATGGGTGCAATAGATGTTGATGTAGCATTCTCAGCACCGACATTTTTGAGATTACCGATTCTCGCGCAGTTTGTCTGCTCCTGATGTGCGGATTAGCCGCGACAGCAGCTAAAACACCTACTTGGGCATCATCATTTGTTACAGGTCGTGGTTGATGTTTTACATGTGGCTGAACACTTCCTGTTTCCTTAAATAACGTAACTATCCGGCGAACTGTTCGGACACTTGGATGATGTCGTTCAGGATACCGAGCAGCATCATAGCACACGCCCGTTGGGCATTTTGATCACAATAGCCATACATCAACACGATGTCGACGTTTTCCGCTATTCTTAAACGGTCCATTTTAACAAGGGTAATGTATCACGAAGCAAACACCGTCCGCATTGGCGAAATGTTACGTGATACCACGTACTTTACGTTTGTGACTATAACAGCGCCATCTATAACAAAGCGAAAAAAGTGGTCCAATTAAAACATTCTTATTTATTTACGTACTACACGAATATGCAATAAAAATGGGGGTTCGTATTTAAAAAAAAAACGCAGTTGATATCCGTTTGACCTACGGTAGCGCCATCTAGCGGGCCAACCATAGCGCCATCTGGTTTCCCCCTTCAAGCTAGACGAGTTTCATTCTTTATAGTTTTTTCGTTTGATGCTTATTTCGTGAGACATTTGTCCCGGTCACTATCAATGGACCATCCTGTATATGTATCTGTCATCGTCGACGCAAGTTACGTAGGACTACTGAGTCCAGCATGGCTTTGCGTGTGAACCTTCTGTTTTCACACGACAGTCATGGTATCCTGATTAAAGCAAGCAGTAATATCGTAGAGATAAGCTGCAGTCTTCACACTCCACCATCCTACAGCTGTAGAATTCTGACGATTGCTGGTGAATGCTTCTCCATATGAGATTACACGCTCTTCTCACAAATAATTAATATCTGCGTGCCATTTCCGACCGAGGAACCATCTTCGTAATCTTTGCTCCTATGTACTTGACGTGGTTGTACTGCAATGATAATCATTTGCATCTGCAAGCTCGTAGTACATTTGATGCCAGTTTGATGGTGTTGCAATTTTAATGGAAAGAAATGTATCTGACCACACCTTCTTCTCATCTGGTATCGATCTCGGAAGGGGAGCAGTCGGAGTCGTCAAACTGTTCACGAAGCAAATGAAGAAGAAGATGATCATGATGCCAGCAGCTTTGAAAAAGTTTGTCGTGCTTCGTCGCACTTAACCCTCCTACAATATGAAAGCCCAGCTGGGATGCTCCGTGGTAACGGACACTGCACTTTTTTTGGACTACAGTGCCAGGTACGTTTAGCCCCGCACTCACAGCTTCATCTGTGCTACTGTACTGCCTCCATAGTCTGGGCTCGCACATCAGGCCATTCACTGGGATGAACTCTGTGGTGGCTCACAGATGGTTTCGAAGAACTCGGAGTAGGAGCTGGATAAAAATGCGTCATCCATCATCCCAATTAGCTAGAGCCGCGCAGCGAATTTACCATTCTCAGGGTCTAAGTAGCTCCCTCGGACTGCCACCACTGACAGGCAGGTCTGTCTTAGGTTAAGCGGTTGCCTCCCATACTTCCACTCACTATACGCTGATATTCATCGTCTCTTAACTTGGCGGGACATGGGTACAAACTCACAAGCAATACACCATGGAAGCCTATGGAGATAGAAACACAGTCCCCATTTATGGAAGCCCACACAAGTCCCTGAGACTTTCCACAGGTCACTAAAGCTTAATGAGCTGTTTGCAGGGACGCCCGCATACCAAGCCCGCAACATCTCCAGTACCAGTTTCCCTTCGGGGATTACTACCCCTAATGGGCCAGTTAAAAGAGGGAGGGTCTAACACTCCGCCAGAGATATGGAGATAGGCTTGTAGAATGACAGCGGTATTTTTTAATAAGGTTTATACTTCTGCTTTTAGCAGATGCGACTCCAGAGGTGAGGCAGTTAGGTCCAAACAGGAAAAGTAATACCAGTCGGGTCAGTTATTCATGTAACCTCATTTTAGCCTTCGTTACGCCTGTTCTCTAAAGCAACTGTTTCGTCGCTTTTTTGAAGCTGGGAACTGATTTGAAACTTCGAGTGTGTGATGCTGTGTAAAATGATAATGGCGATTCTGGCTTTGTTCATCGGTACTTATTTGGGCCGACGTTGCTCCCAGTTGTACCGTTCACTTTCTATGTCATTTTCGGACGTCCGTTTAGTGTCAATAAACTGGTTTCGAAAAGATCGTGATTGTGACGTGCTAAGTTAGTGCCAGGCATGCAAAATTTTCATTATATTTGAGTTCAGGAATTAGGCTTCTAAGAATAGTTTTGATAATATGACATCTGTTTGCCTGACGGCCCTTTCAGTTCTGAATTTCTTTCTGTCGTGATGAAACATAATTGTAACTCTGACACTGACGAACGTATTCTTTGTTTTACTAACGTTGCTTTATTTCTCGAGGGCTATAACTACAGATTTTGTTGTTAACGTTGTTTCAAAAACTTTCTCAAAATGAACGAAACAATGGTAAAACCATTACTCAGTTCTAACTCATTCACGATCTATGCTGCGTCGCCTTCTAAACTGGCTTGTCCTTTGCTAGATTAAAACCACTGTCTGCTGCTGTTGATAAGTATTTTGATTGTTTTCGTAAAATGATAGCAATAATAGTATAGTTTCAGTTTCTGAGCTTTGTATCCTGATGCAAAATTTATATGAATAATTATTTGAGAGCCCTTAGAATTAGTTTTTCTCCAGCTTCAGCAGACCCCTAGCATCCACTGCGCCATTGTTTTCTTCATAGCTCGAAAGCCTGCCTAGCTGAATTAATCAATTTATTTACTGTTTTACTTTTTCATTCAGTACTTTTGAGTCCAGGGCGTGCATAACTTTGTTCTTTCATGCCAAGTATCTCATGAGGCTGGGAGAGGCGCAGAAAATTTCCAAATCGGACATATTGACGGCAAGATTTCTAGTTGCAGCAGTCACTTGGTAAGCAAGGGAAACATCGTGGAAATCTTGCACTAAACACAGGGATTCAAATTACTTTCATTTATTTAATAGAAAATGTTACGTACGGAATGTCCGACCCAATAAAAAACACTATTTACGTGGTACATACATTGTTTTTGCTTTTTTGACATAAATTCAGTATTTTAAAAAGGTTTTCAATATCTTTGTTGCATTGCCACCTAGCTGAAGCAGAAAAAAATACGTTTCTGTATATCTTCCGATATAATAATTTCTAAAGAGTATCTGATCAAAGTGGTGCAGTGACCAGACGATGGAACCAAGTTCGGGAGTACAACTGTTCAAATCGCCGTCTAGCTATCCATATTTACGTTCTCCATGGTTCTCCCAAATTCCCTCAGGCAAACACTGGGACGATTTCTTTGAAAAATAGATGGCTGAGTTTCTTCCTCACTGTTCCTCAATCAGAGAGTGTGATCCACCGTTAACGATCTCGCCTCGATGGTACGAAAACCCCTATCTTCCTTTCATTCCTTCATTAGAAGTTACGTTGGCAATTCGCTACGCAGAAACTAAACGACGAACGGTAGACAGGAAGATGTAATTGTACGAAGACAGAGGGAAATAATTTTGAAGAAAAATCGGCCGGATATCAAATGATTTGTCTAAATGTAAGAAATAAAAGAGATCATAGAAACATTTGATGCACTTCATTTGCTCTACATTATTTCGAGAATCATTCCAAGATGAGTCAGATGTTTTTCTAATCGAATACAATTCTCAGAGTTAGATAAACCATTTCATTAAGTTTTGACTGATCTTTTTTTAAAAATTTTTTCGTTTCTTGTTTTCAAATTTCGTTCAGAAAGCACGATCTTATGACACCTTATTTGCTTCGTCTTCCGTTATCGACATTATCTGAATCTGACACCTAATTCGAAGGAAACTATTTTCACAATTAAATATCGCACCAACGTAAGTTCTTTTACGCAAAATTACTAGGCACAGAAGAGATGAACTTTTTCACTCTTCATTTACATAGCTAGTAACAGCTTTTCGCGAAATATTTCAGTGTTTCCTCAAATCACTAATAAAGTTTTCTTAATTACCCTGCTTACTTTCAAGCACTTAAAATTTTTCTCAAAAACTAGTCCCTCACGCTGGTCAGTTTGATACTCCATTTATACATTTCCCTCTAGGCATCTTTCCACTGTAATTCGCGTACAACTTTTTGCTTAAATCACTAATTTTTTCTACTTATCCTGGTAAATTTCAAGCAAACCAACCCTGTTTTGATGAAATATTCTCATTATGGTGAATTTGATACCACAATTATCCATTTTCGACCATTTGGTTGCGAAAATTCAGGCAAAAAGCCATAGTGTGATTTATCAAAGTAGTATAGATGGGCAGGATCTGGACCAGTTTTCATTATTGCAAGAATTTGCCCCCTGCCCCCATGACGTCGGTAATGATGTCACCATGCACTGTCGAAATATTTCTCCTTCAGTTGAACTACTCTCTGACACCATAGGCCAATTGCCTTATGTATAAAAAGGTGGAAAACTCAAAAACAGACGAGGAAATTCAACATACCTAATTAGACAACAGGGTTTTCCAGCACTCCTGTCACATTCCAGCTCGAAGCCCAGTCATCCTAACTCTAAACTGAAAGGAAATTTAAAAATGGACAGTTGTCCTAGGATGAAAAATCCAAGTGCGATAAGTAGAGAACCCAAGATAACAGACCTGGGGTTAGTGGCCCAGCCTGCAGTATTGTCAGACTTCGTGAGCGTTACCCAGCCTTGTGACATAATGTAAGATAGTGGACTTGTTGGATAATGCCCCATCCCACATGAGTGACAGAACACCTGTGCAAAGTTTACAGTGGTGGGAAATTCATAAATTGAAGATAGTTGTACTGATTTCCGTCACTTGTACGTCTTTTGTGCTGGCACTGCAGTCATAGTCCACATACGCAAAGTTAAAGTGGGGGGAAAATTTGAAAATGCAAGAATCACACTTACGGTTTATCCCATGTTGGAAAATGACGGGATATTCAAAACTGCCCTAATTTTGAAATGACTAGTAGCCCACACGATCAGTGTGGAGGGAAATTCAAAAATTCAAGTTTACTTGTCCTTTGGGAGAACGTGTTCAGCTGTTCAGGAGCCAAACAAAAGTTTCAGGTTCTATGTTTACAAAAGTCATGACTAAAAAGTTAATATGTGGGATGGATGACAGCCATTAAGAAGTCCCAGTTCTGTCAAACTTTTATTTTCTTTATGGCCATTGTGATGTCCTCAGTCATACGATCACACCGCCGTCTCAGAGATCGATCCGTCGGATGCGATTCACTCGATAGACGGAACAGAAGAACGGCTTTGCTAGCCAAAGAGTACAGAGCCAGTCGCAGTACTTATGCTCGCCGCTAGGCCACTTCATGTGCAGCAGGAGTGTAGTGCAGTTGTGCCAGTCTACAGTTCGTAGCCGTGCTCAGTGGTCAGCCAGCGCGGATGTTAGTCAGTCATCGTCTGCTGCTCAGTCATTGCTGCCATCAAGTCTTTGTAGCTCCGTTCCAAGTTAGTCTTCAAATTCACCGGATTAGACATTCAAGATTACGAGAGATTAATTCGTCACTGCAAGATTTGTGACTTGTAAATTATGTCATTCTACAGACGCGTAATCTAATCGCGTCTTCTATAATTGTCTATCAACTAAACATGGACTACAGCAAAGTTAATTAATAAATACTTTCTTATTTTGTACTCCTGTTAATTAATAGTGTTTTCCTGTTGTAGTTATCAAGCAATCTTGGCATAGTAGAACCCACGTTTCCACCTCCGTAGCTACCTCATATTTGCCACCTCATGTTGATGGACTAGATTATGGTGGAAGACCGAGAGCTTCAGTTATTTCACGATTCTTGCCCCATATGGGTGGCGAGCGGGTGCCGATGGTAGAGTACCCTGCTCCTCAATCTAGAGCATTTACAGGAAATAAATGAAGAAACAACAAAACATATTTATACAAGCAAAATTTATAAAAGGTTTAAAGTATAATGTTGAGATAATTGCAAATTCACAGTGTGGTTTTCCCCCGTTAAAGACTAGAAAGGAAATAAAAAAGTCTGACAGATAACGATAAAAAGACAAAACACACATTTAAAAATTTTGGAATGAAACACGGAAGTTTGGCAAAAGAAAGAACTGCAGTTTCATTAAAAAGCTGATGGACCTACGCTGGATGAAGAAGTTGTGTGGCGCTTAAACTTTAAGACAGTTGTGGGTATAAATTTAAAAGCCGTTAGGTAGTACCTGTAGAGAGAGGGTAGATGGTAAGTCGGATAAAAACGACAAGGAATGATGAGTTCGGTGGGTGGCAGGGCCATGGAAGGGAGGGATTGGATAGGATAGTGCAAATAGGTGGTGGAAGGATAAATATCGGAGTGGATTTCATTCTGGCAAAAGGGAGTTGGTTGAAGTTGTGCTGGGTTACGGTATGGAGTGTGTTCAGATGTTGGGATGGTGGGGTATGCCTATAAAGGTGCGGCAGTGTATCTGAGTTAGTGATCATAGAGGAAACAATGAGGATATTAGAATTTAGCAAGCGGATTGTATAAAAGATTTGGTGCTGTTTGATGAGTGAGAGGAGATCTGGAAATTTGATCAGATGGTAGAGAATCCATGTGGGGGACGATAGACACGTGCGGACTGTGAGGGGAGTGCATGGAGTACGACGATTTGCAGGGACACAGAAATTTGGTGGGGAAGACACCCATCCCACATTTACATAGGAGTGGATGGGTCTTCGGGTTCTTGCTTCGTTGATGGCGAACAACCCACTCGTGGGACGGTTTTCTTCTCAGCCGCACCGCCTCCGACTCCGATTTTGATGATGCTGCAGAAAGGTGGGAGAATAATGTGCTCCGGTTCTTGCAGCGCCGCCTGGTAAGGCGTATCGCAGATCCGGTTGATAAAGTCACTTTGCTGTTGTCCAGCAGCGCGGATTTATATGGAGGTCTGCAAAATCTGAAGTCCTCCACAGAACCCAAAAAGCCACCCTTTGATGAGCTTCGACGAGTGCTTACGCAGTATTACGACCTTCAATCCCATGTGGTAGCGGCTCTGTTGAAAATTAACAAGCACCACAAATGCCCTGGGTAGTCTTCATAGCATATCTATTTTTTTCTTGCTTTTTCTTGCTAATAAGATTACTTACTGATAGCACACTGAACAGTTAATGACAAATAAAGGAATCTTATCTACGAGGGTAATCCTAAAAGTAAGGTCTCCCACAGACCTGGTTATTTCTACAATGGTTTACATCAGTTTACAGCTTGAACATTCAGCTATTTTTCGACATAGTCACCATTTCTGTCGATGCATTTTTGTAAATGCCGTGGCAGTTTTTGTATGCCCATGTCATACCAGCTCGCCGCCGTGCTTTTCAGAAAGTTATGAACCTATTCTTTCACCTCGTCGTCGGAGCTGAATCACTGGGACCACAATTAACGTTGACAGGTACTGTGAGACTGAAAAAAACTCAAACGGGCAATTCAGAACCGGAGAAGAACAAGGGCGTACACATTCTCCATGAAAACGCTCCCCCACACATCACTCGGCAAACCGTTGGTCTCCTGTAACAGTTTCAGTGGAACGTAATCACCCACCCACCCTATAGTCCTGACTTGGCACCCAGTGACTATCACCTGTTCGCTAGGTTAAAAGAACATTTGGCCAGAAAGCGATTCAGCTCCGACGACAAGGTGAAAGAAGAGGTTCATAACTTTCTGAACAGCATGGCAGCGAGCTGGTATGATATAGGCACACAAAAACTGCCACAGCGTCTACAAAAATGCGTCGATAGAAATGGCTATATGTTCAAGCTGTAAACTGATGTAAACTATTGTAGAAATAAACAGGTCTATGCACTTATAATAAGTGGGAGACCTTACTTTTGGGATTATCCTCTTATAAAATATAAATACATATTGTCTCAAAAGGAAGGGGTCACGCTTACATCTTGAAAGTGGTGTTTATCATTTGTCTATCTTCTTCCCTCGACGCCTTCCCTCCTCGTCTTAGTGTGTTAAGATGGATGTACCGTTGTAAATATATTGGTGGGGATTATTATCTATTTACTTCTGGTAATGAATCTTGTTTTATTATTTCTTAACGTAGATTTCTGCCTAATGTTATTAACAGGTTACCAAGTAGAAAAGTGGGTGTGTCTTGTTGTACAAACGCAGTAGCCGGCTTTGGCGAAATATGCATACCCACCATTGCGGTCATCTCATCAAGATAACTACAGTTGCAGTAACTGTTTAGAAACTGCTCTTTATTTAATTAAATGTAATTCCGATTGACCTGTGCAAATTAAATTATCGTACTTAAAACATTCCAAATTCACACGGTCACGAAAATACGAAGCTAGATCAGTTACTACGAGAGTATTTTTAAATCAATGTACGTTTTGTCAATTTAACTCACTCAGTTCTAATTAGGGTGTTCTACACTGGCGATCATTCAAAGGACTATTTAAGATAGATCGTTAATATGCTGTCTATGTAATATTATTTCAAAATATGTAAGTCTATATTTCATTGTTGTTTGTTTCTTTTTCATGTCACACTACGAGACATATTAATACTGAAGGGCTCATGAAACTTGAAAAGGGTACGACATTTATAGAAAATTAGCAGGTCAATTTACAGAAAGGTGTATAAAATAAGGAAATCCCATGAAACAATTATAATTGATAAAAATTTTTAAGACCTCATTGTTAACAGCCCCACTAAAAGGTAAGACCATACCATACTCATGCAAATTAGTTTTGCTTTCCGTAGCTGTAAAATTTTTTGAGGATGTAAATGCAGAGAATGTAGTCAATGTTACAACTGTAGTCAATATTGCAACTTCTAATTACTACGTAATTATATTCTACATTGTAAAACAAGGCCACAAGATGACGAATTTTCATAGTTAGGCAAGCGCAGAGTGTTGTAGTGATTAGCATTTATTTTACACAGAAGTATTTTATGGTGTCGAGCTGTGTGCAGATACCATCTGTGAACTGCTTACAATTTAGCGGCTTAGCTGTATTACGATAAGTAATAAATTCGACAAACTTCATTGTATGATGGTGTAATGATAACCTATCAGCAGTTTGGAATGATGGTTTCTTCGCATACAGAAACTGAGTCTAATCGGATACCAGAGGATGAATTCGCCAGCATGATAGTTGTAACGAGTGAAATTTCGTTGGCGGCTAATGAAGAGACTAAAACTATTGTGCAGAATCAGATCCTACCACGTTAATTTTACAAAACGTGGACATTACAGCTGGTAATACAATCACACTGAATCAAAGGTAAGAAATCATGGCCGACGTTTTTAACACTGTGATTTGACTGCTCCGGTCGCATAAATTACTCAATAGGTAAAAAATCAAACTGATCAATTAAAAACCGAGATTGCAAATTACATGACCAAACTGCTGCGAATCAATCTAAAAGCCATAACTAGCGAGATTACAGACTTGAAAACCAGCGTTACAGGTATCCTTCAATGTGTAGGGACACTGACTGAGAACCTTAGCACTTTGCAACGTAAGCAGTTAACCCTGAAATCCAGCGTTCAGCAGGTAGAAACGCAAGTAGAAAATGTCTACATTGATCACGAAAGGAGAGTAGATGAATACTAAAAAGAAAAGGACGGTTAAATCACAGAAAGACTAGAGACCGAATTAAAGAAAGCAGTACAGAGAAGTATTGCCAAAGTGTATTCTGAACTGATGGCAAGAAAATGTCCAAGCTCACCTTAATGATCGGACAGGTGACATACAAAAGGAATTACACGCAATAAAGCAACAGGTTAGGAATGGTACATCACAGGCACGTCAAGTAGCTGAGACTTGTGGTGTTTATCATAGTCCAGCACCCAATGAAAATACTGTCAGTGAAATGCGTTGTAGCAGTCAGTTACCACAAAACCGTACGACTATGCGTGTGGGGGCCGAGCCAGCTTTTTCTGTTATTCTGCCTGACGAAAGTCTACTCAGATACAAACAGCTTCAAATGTTACCTTTATAACAAGCAGCAATAACGGTTGCGGTGCGAGTTATTGAAGTTTGGTTGGCGTTTCCCGTCGCAAGACGGATTATGTCAATTCGATGACGCAAGTAATGAAGCGTCTGCTACGCTACCCACGCCTCGCAGAGCGTAGCTCGCCTTGTATCAATAAGACGAGCCTGACGGAAACCCAAACGGCAACCGCTCTCCAGATTATGACACAATACACTGAATATGACATAATACACAAACAATAGAGTGGGTGGGGGCAATTTAATTCTAAATCTGTTGTTTGTTGGCATATCCCATTACCAAAGAGATTAAAGGACATCATTCGCACTGAAACCTTAAGAAATACTTTCCTCAACAACATGGAGATCAATAAATGGCGAAAAGCAGACAGCGGCTCAGAAACTGCACTTTGTATGTTCAGTTAATCATCACTCAATGCACTCAAACTGTGACACATCTGAGGTAAAATAAAAGCGAATAGCTGCTGTCTAACTGCTATAAAATAAATGATCGATTTCCCTTTGAGAAACTCTGATTATATTTCACTATATTAGTAATAATGCGAATTTAGAAGTAACCAGGACAGTTCAATGGCTACTTGCTATTATTCACACCTATTGTGGTGAATAAGAGTAGGCATACGACCACTGTGACTTTTAGGATAAATTTGTAAAAGGGAATCAAAGTCAAATGACACGGCCGAAATAAGTAAGGTGCAGATTGGTCGAGAGTATGCAATTTAGGGAGAACGAAAGAATGGACAGTCAATAAGGAATAGGATTTAATTGATGGGCAGTTAATCAAATGTGTGCGACGTTTTGTGAAATATGTATAAGATAGATCAGATACGACCTCAACTAAAACACAGAGAAAGCAAAGTAATATTATCTATATTAAATAAAGATTAAATAGCAGTGTTCTCAGAGATCTGAATGAATGCATGAATAACACAATGGAAAACATTTACGAAAACAGAAATTTAATTGTGTTCAATAATAGGATAATCATGTATACTTTAGCCTGAAGCCTTAGTTGTGAACTTTCAAGCACAGTTTTATCCACAGTGTTTGCGTGAAAATATTTTATTGGAATTCTCTAGGTGAACGTGAGCTTTTCACCTCACGGTAAAAGTTAGGGAGTAAGTACTATGGAAACCACATACTTTTGAAATGCTATTTGATGAGCATCTGGAGATTTATTTCTTTAGTATATACAAACAACTACCTCATGTAGATGAATGGAAGCTGTAAAAGCAACGGTAAAGAAAATTCACCATGAACTATTTATAATAGCCAGCGTCAATAAAAGGTAGAGAGATCTTAGTCATCAAATTAACTCAGAGTGATCAGTGCTCAAATTAGAGGGATAAAACTATGGAACTCTGTTCCGTGAATTAAAAATGATCACGTTTTAGTGAAAATCGTGGCTACAAAACAGCATATATATATATATATATATATATATATATATATATATATATATATATATATATATATATATATCGATTGGATAATCTAATCCTCAGCCCTGCATATATTAGGAAATGAGGAATTCATCAGTTAGCGTAAATTAGTAAGTATTAGTAAGGTGCTTGATACGTTCCACTTGTGCCTCTGACTGAAATTTTAGAGCGAGTGTAAGGGTTTGAGTAGCTCATGGTAATTGGACTATTTTTTTCCATGAATGTTTGTAAATATTTATATACCTATTTGTTATTATTAAGTGAGTAGCCTCACATCAGAATGGTTCTTAAGATATTATCTGATTTATGAGTAAATGAAGGAACAAAGGTATAGCTTTAAAATGTCAGCAAGAGATAACCAGATAAATACGAAATGTACCTATTATAGTAATATGTCATACTTATTTCCGTGGACAAATAAGTAAATGGGAAATGCTCTAGAATTTTATGTACGAGTCTCAAATAAGTAAATTTTACTTCTACTCTATCTTTCCGTATGCTCCGTGGTTAGGGTTTCCATTTTTTTGTATCCTTTGGTGAGTCTATCTTCTGCACTCATTGGCAGTTGTCAAAGTTATTTCAAGGGTTAGCAATACATTTTTATGTTTAAATAAAGGAATGAGTGGTTCTGTCTTGCTACGTGTGCTTAGTGAGAATATTACATGTATATAATACATGTGAACGGGGATGAGATACAAAATATAATCACTTACATTAATTGAATCGTCTCCCCACAAAGAGAAATGAAGTTGTAATTAAATATAAAATTGCAATGCAATGTAAACACATCAGGTGAATTGTTAAGTGAATAGTAATTAAACTATTCATTAGTGAGTCCTAAAATATATAAAGCTTTCCAGAAGCGGGACAAGGAAGAAGGAACAAAAACTAATGTAATCCAGTCCAAGCAGTTATTTGTGTTACGTGCATTTAGAACTTTTTGTGGTAAATAAAAGGTGAAACGGCGATAGGTGGCGATGCAGAATAACTGTGTCGCATGCTGAATGAAATACGTGAACACTAAATAGCATTTCACTTACGAGTGGTGAGAGACTGTGAAGGCGGACGGAAATTCCAATCACAAAAGGAGTCGACTTTCCACCAAGAGAATTGTGCTTAAACCTAGTAAAATAGCCGGAAGCACACCCACATCTGGAACATTCAGTGAATCGACGTGATGTGTAATCAGTGGTCACTCTGGCAGTGTAATCGTCATAAACTGGTTAGAAATCCTGTACAAACACATGTCGTATGTGCAACGAAAGCGCATTGCGAAGCAAGAATGCTAAGATGTAAATGTAGTTCCTGTGACGTGTCGCTCACTGAGCTTAAAACTGAGTGAACAACTACACATGATTCTTTAATGTACGTATTCAACGGTATTAAAGCTGGATTGACGCAAAAATTACCTTATTTAAGTAGAAAATTCATTGGTTTCGGTTTAATACGCTGATCAGAGCAAAAAATTGAGTGATTTCGATGCAAAATTCGGTCATTTGCTGAATGTACGCAGTAGCCTACGTAAGCCCATTTCGTCTTCTGTTATTTTGGATAGTTGTAATTTCCTGTAACTGTTGTTGTTGTTGTGGTCTTCTGTCCTGAGACTGGTTTGATGCAGCTATCCATGCTACTCTATCCTGTGCAAGCTTCTTCATCTCCCAGTACCTACTGCAGCCTACATCCTTCTGAATCGGCTTAGTGTATTCATCTCTTGGTCTCCCTCTACGATTTTTACCCTCCACGCTGCCCTCCAATACTAAAGTGGTGATGCCTCAGAACATGTCCTACCAACCGATCCCTTCTTCTAGTCAAGTTGTGCCATAAGCTCCTCTTCTCCCAATTCTATTCAATACCTCCTCATTAGTTATGTGATCTACCCATCTAATCTTCAGCATTCTTCTGTAGCACCACATTTCGAAAGCTTCTATTCTCTTCTTGTCCAAACTATTTATCGCCCACGTTTCACTTCCATATGTGGCTACACTCCATACAAATACTTTCAGAAACGACTTCCTTACATTTAAATCTACACTCGATGTTAACAAATTTTTCTTCTTCAGAAACGCTTTCCTTCCCATTGCCAGTCTACATTTTATATCCTCTCTACTTCGACCATCATCAGTTATTTTGCTCCCCAAATAGCAAAACTCCTTTACTACTTTAAGTGTCTCATTTCCTAATCTAATTCCCTCAGCATCACGCGACTTAATTCGACTACATTCCATTATCGTATTTTTGCTTTTGTTGATGTTCATCTTATATCCTCCTATCAAGACACTGTCCATTCCGTTCAACTGCTCTTCCAAGTCCTTTGCTGCCTCTGACAGAATTACAATGTCATCGGCGAACCTGGCTGCGTTCACACTGCCGGCCGGGCCGAGCCGAGCCTGGCCGGGCCGCCGCCCGCTTTGGTATCAAACACATAGTTTTGCGGAACCGGCGACATCCCGAGTGTTTAATATTGCCGGCGCGAGCCTGTGAATCAGCACTACAGCTTCTGCACTACACGCATCACACGTCTCCCTTCTGCCTTCATCACAAGTGTGACTGCACACGTCTTTTATTTTAAGATGTTACCTCACATTTCACAATCAGTGACGAAAATTTACGTTTATTATAATGATACATGCGAAATTACTTTTATTTCATTTATTTAATCTACCGTATTTACATGCATTTACAACAATAGCTTGCCAGCCATCGCGGCATTGCCGCCACTGAATAGTTCGCATTTACTTGTAAACGGAGGCAGATATGAGTGTCACTGAGGGACGGAAATGTGTCCCTACCAGATGACAGTCCGCAGCTCGTGGTCGTGCGGTAGCGTTCTCGCTTCCCGCGCCCGGGTTCCCGGGTTCGTTTCCCGGCGGGGTCAGGGATTTTCTCTGCCTCGTGATGACTAGGTGTTGTGTGATGTCCTTTGTTAGTTAGGTTTAAGTAGTTCTAAGCTCTAGGGGACTGCTGACCATAGATGTTAGGTGCTCAGAGCCATTTGAACAATTTTTGAACCAGATGACAATGCATTGTAAAGTCATGCTGGCCGGCCGCGGTGGCCGTGCGGTTCTGGCGCTGCAGTCTGGAACCGCGGGACTGCTACGGTCGCAGGTTCGAATCCTGCCTCGGGCATGGGTGTGTGTGATGTCTTTAGGTTAGTTAGGTTTAAGTAGTTCTAAGTTCTAGGGGACTTATGACCTAAGATGTTGAGTCCCATAGTGCTCAGAGCCATTTGAACCATTTTGAAAGTCATGCTGTGGCACGGTACTATAAGCTCTTGTCTGTGACATCTTTTTGCGATGTTCTTACTTTAATGAATGCAGAATAACATATACATGACATTAATTTGTGTCCATCAATTTGGTATCAGAAATTCGGCTAGTATGACAGTAATGATGCAGTTTCCAGATTATGGAACGAAGTAACCAAGGAGTGTGTTTCAGATAGTACACACAAATATAAATTATTTTCCTTTATAATTTTATTTGTTTTATTTACAATGAAACGAGATACAGAAAAATACAGTAAACAGCTAAGTACTTTCAATTCCAAAATTTATTATTGAAGGGTTTTTTGAATATTTTAAGTTGCATTTTTAACGAAATATTTAACAAAAGTGTTCCTGACAGTTTTCGAACGTACTGTGGAATTTCTGTTGAATGTGGCACCAGCTGTCTGCATATCAGCATTGTTACAAAACTTTTCAGCTTCAACATTGTATCCTTCTCTGCCAATGTATTATGATTCATTCTGTAATATGAATAAAAATTTTCAGGATAGTTTTTAAGTTCTTCATGTAAAGAAAAAGCTCTCCTAAATGTCTGTCGCTATTAGTGGGATGAATTCATAACATCCTAGTTCTTCTGTACTTCAAAACTCGACGAGTTACTGCAGAGTCAAAACAATACCAATAAAAGAGTGAAGACATTGTTCTGCACGACAGCACAGACTAGCTAAAGGTGAGCAACTGTTGAGTGCAGATGAGTTTTCTTCTGACTTTCTTGTCAGCTGTCGAAGGGTGGGGATTTCTTTGAAATTTATTTATTTGGCCTTCGGCAGCTAACAGCCATTTAGCCAAAGAGTGGGGATTACCTTGACAGTGCAGCGCAGCCCGCCAAGGAAGAAACAAAACAACGAAGAACAATGAAACGCGCATCTGTGTCGATCTACAGTAGTTTCATTAACTCTCCATTATTTTTTCTGTCAAAGGAGACAACGAGACTACGGAATTGCGGTGCACTTTCTGCAGTAAACGTATCACAATTCTACAGTTTGTTTTTGTGATTAGTTTTACATCAAATTTTATCAGACCTATGTCATTGACACTTCTATCTAGACACTTTATCTAGACAATAAGACCATTAAAATAATACGAGGGACCGACACTAGGTCTGCGCTGATCACTAGTGGTTAGTTCTTTTCTGCCCTGCGTTATATGACTACACTAAACCAAGCTGCAACCGCGCGAACTTGCGGACGCGGCACTGACGCCACTGAGTAGCTTGCATTACTTGTGACCAGAGACAGATATCAGTATCATTACCATTTCAAAAACTTTTTGGTACTTTTAGCTACATTTCATTCCCAACAATGTATGGTCTGAAACGGATCTAACAGTAAGCTACCCGCTACCTAACTTTTTCACTACAAGATTTGTGAATCAAGTGCACAACGTTGACAAATAGCATCATTTCACAATGACTGTTAAGAAATATGGAAAGATAAATGATTCAATACGAAACTAAGATGTTTCACTACCACGTGTACAAAAATCAGACTTTTTAGCGGCATACTTTCTTCAAAATCGGTTGGGAAGCGTTACGAAACTAAGAAATCACGCGAAACGAAAAGTAGACTTTTTCTTTTTTCACGACGTAAGTAACGCTTTTAAGGAAAAAATAAGTTCATAAAACGATGTGGTGAAGTCTTATATACCGCTAAGAATTTTTAAAACATGAAAATCGGAGAAGTGGATTTTCCCCCATTTCGCCGTCCCGGCTCGGCGCGGCGCGCAATGTGAATGCACTACGCGTCGGCATGAGCTGGCTAGGCTCCAGCCGAGCCAGTACGCGTCAGCCCGGCCCGGCCGGCAGTGTGAACGCAGGGCCGACGTGTAGTGCATTCACATTGCGCGCCGCGCCGAGCCGGGACGGTTACTATGACAAAACCCAAGAGCTTTAACCATAGTTATAAATGCGTTAGCTATTGCTGCCTTGCACTGTGGGTCTCTAGATGAAGGAGATGTATGCAATGGAAAAATATGGAAATTTGTTAAAATTGAGCTATGGACTTGGAATGAAGGCAATACAAATCACTTTTATGAAAATGGATTCTCAAGATGTCAAAAAACATTTTATTTTCTATATAAAGGTTAACTTACCAAAAGTCACTTGCGGGAAATTCAAAACAAAATCACGTAATTTTCATATTTCCATTCAAGCGAACTGTACAGTTTCAAATAACGACTGCTTCCTGTTTGTTTATTGAGAAGGTCCGTCAGCATTAGCGATGTACTTCGTTTGTAGGATATCACGGACGGAAAATATCCGATAAATATACGTCATAAAACCACGAACTAATTTCTGTCCTAATTGAATGTTCCTTGACCGTGATTGTACTTGTTTTTCCAAGTTAGTGAAATGAAATATGAAGCTTAGGAATTATTGTGCTTTCATTATGTGCATGTTAGTAAGTGGAATGGCTGAAAAACGTGCAGAAAAGTCTAAATATCATACACTGTATACAATTAACTGCAAAAATATGGAGTTTATGTTTCACAATAAGCCCCTAAACGTATTATATAAAAACTGTACATTATGGCTTCTAAACAGCGTCGTAATAGTGGAGGAAATGCCAAAAAATGTGGTCAAAGTAAGAAAATATTTGTTGGTGAATCGAGAGGTGTACGAAATGGATACGAGACAAATGGACAGCGTTCCTGGAGGTATCAACCAACAGTTTTTCATAGTATAGGATTGGTTTGCAACAGCTACAATGGCAGCTTGTCTCCATTCTGTGCGTCTTTCAGCTTTTCTCTTCATTTCTTTATAGGTGTTACATCCCACATCTTTCACGATTTGATCCATGTACCTCAGTCGTGGTCTTCCTCTTGGTCTTTTTCCCTCGACATACCCCTCTATCATTGTGTTCAGGCGTCCTTTATGTCTTAATAGACGGCCTGTAAGTTGCACTCTTCTTTTAACAATGAAACTCCAGAAGCTTCTCTTCTCACCTGCTCTTTCCAGAACCACTTCGTTTGTGACCTTGTCGATACATTTTATTTTGAGCATGCGTCTATAGCACCACATTTCAAAAGAATTTAGCTTCTGGTCTTCCTCTGTCCCGAGAGTCCATGTTTCACACCCATAGCATGCCACACTCCACACATATGATTTCAAAAATATTCTCCTGGTTTCAAGGCTGATGCTCTTAGATGTTAAGATGTTTTTCTTCTTGTTAAAAGCAGCCTTTGCTTGAGCAATTCTACTTCTCACTTCTGCCTTGTTCCTTCCATCCCTGGTAACATTACTGCCCAGATAAGTAAATTTATGAACTTGTTCAAGCAGTTCATTGCCTACATGAACTTGGCCTTTCACTTGATCTTCTTTGTCGCGTGCCATTACTTTTGTTTTTGCTTTATTAATTCTCATATTATATTCTTCACCCATAACTTTATCCATTCTATTCAGTAGGACTACAAGATCTTCACTTTCAGCCAGGACAGCTATATCATCGGCATATCTCATCATATCTATTCGTTGGCCATGAATTACTACACCTGTCTGTGAATTCATAGTATATATGCTATTTATAATTACTAATTACTAGATATGTAAATAATGAATTTAATTTAAATGTCAGTCTTTACCTACGGTAAAAGTTTTGACTCTCAGGGATTCCTGCCTTATTTGTTTTAAATACATAAAGAGTTAATCAAGTCTAAAAAGTCATATAAAAATAATACTTTTTATTGTAATGTACAATGAGTGTATATAAAATTGTCAGTAACAAAAGGAAGAACATAATTTATCAGTATGTGTTTTCATTATTTCCGGGTCGAATAAAGATGTTATACTTTGCATGGGAAGAGAAATATTTATATTGCAGTAAGTATTACAAAATCAGAGCCATTCAGAAAAATTGCGCATTTGTGGTGTCAGAACTGTCCACATTGCATGACTGCTGCAGCGAGGCTGCCCAGACTAAAGAGAAGTAATAACGCCACAAGAAAATCGGAGACGACGTTTTGCAGTCGTCATTTTGAAATTTGATAAAATAGCTTTAGTCATTGCTAAACATGTAATGTATAAAAACGCCAATAATTGTATAACGTCAATAACATTCGATCTTATGGTTACACATTCAAAACACATCCGTCAATATTAGACACCATTTTCCAGCCACTTCTTTCAATTATCGTAAAATAATTTTTGGAACTCATTCTTAGACACGGATTTCTGTGCAGATTATACGTCGTTTAGCCTCTTTGCAATGTGCTCTGTCGCTGTTTCCACTGTCCGCCGCCCTGCAGAGGGCTCCGCGGTATCGTTCGAGGCGGCCATCGCCCCCGCCGTAACCACCGCCCTCGGGCAGGGTCTGCTGTTCCGCTGACGCTGCGCTCATTTCTCTGCGGTGCTTTCGGTCATGTCCACCCCGCGGAGATCCCAACTGGCTTCATAAATCTGTAAGCGCTTCACGCCAGTCACAACCGATGTTCAGAGAGGTCTACACCAGAGAAAAGAGAGGAGGGAGAGAGAGAGAAAGAGACAGAGGGAGAGAGAGAGAGAGAGAGAGAGAGAGAGAGAGAGAGAGAGAGAGACGGGTCGAGATGGCCCTGATATGGTGCGCTACATGATTTAGCATCAGATCAATGCGATCAGATTTGTGACATAATACACACATCAATCCGACCAAGTCTCAAATGATACCTCAGAAATTTCACTCGTATCGAAAACTGTGGAGCACTGATACAGTAATAATTTTTGGGTGGCAGACTTGAAGTGGCGCAGTAAGCAACAGCAAAGAATTATCAGAAAGGCCGGGCGCCAGCGGACATTTAAAAGCCTCAGAAGAGGAGTGTGCAGGGACAACGTTTTGACATTCCCCATTCCATTAAATACGAGGGGCGTTCAATACGTAATGCAATACACTTTTTTTAGCCAATTTCCGTATTGATTCTGAGACATTTCGAAATGTTCTTGCTTAGGTCCTTGTAGTTTTATCAAGTTCCGACAGGTAGTGGCGCTATACACAGACTTCAAAATGGCATTTGTAACGGAGGAGCGTTCGAAGCAGAGAACTGTCATTCGGGTCGACATAAAAGTTTTCTGGGTATGGTACTGCGTGATAATGTATAAAACTTCTTCTGGGTCTAATGGTCACCATTACACCCAGAAGAAGGCCGCTGCAACCGTGGCCGTAACGCGAATTTTTCTGCAGCAGCAGTAGTTTTATACATTATGACGCTGTACCATACCCAGAAAACTTTTATGTCGACTGACTGTGGCCGCGGAAGTATACGCAATTATAAACTGGCATTCAGTTTCATTTGGAGGGAAACCAGAGCAGCGCATAAATCTACAGGCGCTCACAAAATGTCGGCGGAGACCTGTCAGTGAACAAAAGCACGGTGAGTCGTTGAGTTTGTCATCACCGTAACGAGGTCGCGCATACTTATCGGATGCCCTGTGTGCCGTTAACCGCACACAGCTGTGACTTCTCCAATGCTGGAACTTGCTGACACATACACTCGAGGTGACCGACAAATCACAGTCAAACACCTCGCTGGAAAACTGGACGTCTCTGTTGGCAGTGCTGACAACTCGTCCCCTAGTTGGGGTGCTCAAAGGTGTGTACCCAGTAGGTTCCTCGCCGCCCAACATAAAGAGCAACGTAGGACCATCTGTGCCGAATTGCTTGCGTGTTACGAAGCAGAATGTGATAATTTTTTGGCGAACATCGTCGCAGGCGATGGAGCAGGGGGCGAACTAGAAACAAATCTACAGAGCATGGAGTCGCGTCAGACTACCTCTACTGCCAATAATAAGTTCAAAGCCGCACCCACAGCTGGTAGAGTCACACGACGGCCTTCTGGGATACTGAAGGCTTATTCTGTTTGATGTTCTCCCTCACGGTGCAACGGACAACTTTGATGCGTACTGTGCTACCGTCAGGAAATTGAACAAACGACTTCAATATGCTCCTAGTCAAACGTAGTTCTTCTTCATGACGACGTAAGATATCATACAAATCTGTGCACCTGAGAGGGGCTCACAAATCTTCACTGGACTGTTCTTCCGCATCTGCCCTTCAGCCCATATCTCACACCTTCCGACTTCTCTTTGACCCAATGAAGAATGCACTCTGCGTAAAGCAGTACATGGTTGGTGATTATGAGATTACTGCTGCAGCACGACTTTGGCTTCCACGTCGACCTGTAGTGTGGTACCGTACTGGCATACACACCCTCCCAGTAAGGTGCCGTATGGTCGATGCGCTGAACACAGGTTATATTAAAAAATAGGGTTTTGTAGCCAAAAGAGTGGGGAATTGTTCGAATGGCTCTGAGCACTATGGGACTTAACATCTGAGGTCATCAGTCCCATAGAACGTAGAACTAACCTAACTAACCTAAGGACATCACACACATCCATTCCCAAGGCAGGATTCGAACCTGCGACCGTAGCGGTCGCGCGGTTCCAGACTAAAGTGCCTAGAATCGCTCGGCCACACCGGCAGGCGAGTGGGGAATAATATGGTGTATTGGAGTCCTGAATGATACCAGACCAAAGTAACTCGTTTGAAAACCTGGAATCGACACTAAATGAAAATCTAACTACACTGAAAAAATACTATGGCACATGGCATCTAAAAATCAATGTGACAAAAACAAAGCACAGTCATGCATCTAAACAACAAGGAAGTGACAAGGGAACTGCGCCTGGTTATAAATGGTAAAGCTGTCAACCACGAGAATTTCCCAAAATATCTCGGTACTAAGCTAGATCGCAGCATGACTTTCAGACAACACCTAACTGATACTGCCCAAAAACTAAAGACCAGAAATAACCTGCTCAACAGGCTGGCAGGTACCACTTGGGGTTGTGATGCTGCCACTCTACGAACTGCTGCACTGGCACTGGTGTATAGCGCTGCAGAATAGTGTGTCCCAGTCTGGAGCAGAAGCCCGCACGCCAAAAAAGTGGATGTACAAGTAAATGCTACTCTGAGAACCGTCACCGCCACTCGCAGGCCAACCCCCGTCAAGTGGCTTCCGGTGCTGGCAAACATCGCTCCTGCTTCCATACGTAGAGAGAAAGCAACCCAGGACATAGTAGAAAAAACTGAAGCAAACCCAAGGCTACCCATACATGCCGACATGGGAGGACCCACGAGACTCAAGTCCAGGGAACCTATCGTCTGCAGCAGCATTGGGCACAGAGGGTCTCGATGCTGAATGGAAGAATGCATGGCAGGGTCTGAGAAGAGGGGTCGTGGAAAACCATCACCTAATCCACGACCCAACCAAAAGGGTTGAAGGCTTCAAACTCAACAGGAAACACTGGTCGGCTCTAAACAGGTTTCGCACGGGAGTTGGACGATGCAGACAGCAAACAACCAAATGGGGCTATACAAACGATTCGTGTTGTGACTGGGCGAGGTATAAACAATGGACCATCTTCTGGTTTGTAAAATTCATGGTTTCAGAGACGGCTCTCTGATGTCGCTCCACAAGTTCACGGACAATGCCAGGAAATGGCTCCATAATCTTAATGTTACTGTGCAATTAATTGTCTTCAACTTATGTGATTTTTGTTCCATTTAATGTAATAATGTAGTTTCCCTGCCATAATTGTAATGTAATAACTGATATACACTCCTGGAAATGGAAAAAAGAACACATTGACACCGGTGTGTCAGACCCACCATACTTGCTCCGGACACTGCGAGAGGGCTGTACAAGCAATGATCACACGCACGGCACAACGGACACACCAGGAACCGCGGTGTTGGCCGTCGAATGGCGCTAGCTGCGCAGCATTTGTGCACCGCCGCCGTCAGTGTCAGCCAGTTTGCCGTGGCATACGGAGCTCCATCGCAGTCTTTAACACTGGTAGCATGCCCCACAGCGTGGACGTGAACCGTATGTGCAGTTGACGGACTTTGAGCGAGGGCGTATAGTGGGCATGCGGGAGGCCGGGTGGACGTACCGCCGAATTGCTCAACACGTGGGGCGTGAGGTCTCCACAGTACATCGATGTTGTCGCCAGTGGTCGGCGGAAGGTGCACGTGCCCGTCGACCTGGGACCGGACCGCAGCGACGCACGGATGCACGCCAAGACCGTAGGATCCTACGCAGTGCCGTAGGGGACCGCACCGCCACTTCCCAGCAAATTAGGGACACTGTTGCTCCTGGGGTATCGGCGAGGACCATTCGCAACCGTCTCCATGAAGCTGGGCTACGGTCCCGCACACCGTTAGGCCGTCTTCCGCTCACGCCCCAACATCGTGCAGCCCGCCTCCAGTGGTGTTGCGACGGGCGTGAATGGAGGGACGAATGGAGACGTGTCGTCTTCAGCGATGAGAGTCGCTTCTGCCTTGGTGCCAATGATGGTCGTATGCGTGTTTGGCGCCGTGCAGGTGAGCGCCACAATCAGGACTGCATACGACCGAGGCACACAGGGCCAACACCCGGCATCATGGTGTGGGGAGCGATCTCCTACACTGGCCGTACACCACTGGTGATCGTCGAGGGGACACTGAATAGTGCACGGTACATCCAAACCGTCATCGGACCCATCGTTCTACCATTCCTAGACCGGCAAGGGAACTTGCTGTTCCAACAGGACAATGCACGTCCGCATGTATCCCGTGCCACCCAACGTGCTCTAGAAGGTGTAAGTCAACTACCCTGGCCAGCAAGATCTCCGGATCTGTCCCCCATTGAGCATGTTTGGGACTGGATGAAGCGTCGTCTCACGCGGTCTGCACGTCCAGCACGAACGCTGGTCCAACTGAGGCGCCAGGTGGAAATGGCATGGCAAGCCGTTCCACAGGACTACATCCAGCATCTCTACGATCGTCTCCATGGGAGAATAGCAGCCTGCATTGCTGCGAAAGGTGGATATACACTGTACTAGTGCCGACATTGTGCATGCTCTGTTGCCTGTGTCTATGTGCCTGTGGTTCTGTCAGTGTGATCATGTGATGTATCTGTCCCCAGGAATGTGTCAATAAAGTTTCCCCTTCCTGGGACAATGAATTCACGGTGTTCTTATTTCAATTTCCAGGAGTGTAATTTGTTTCCACATTGTAAGTTCCAAACGTTTATTGTGATTTAATTAATCTTATCTGTTCTTTGTAAAATGTACCTGTCAGATCAAACGAGAAATAAATAAGAAAAAAATGTGTTGGATTACTTATTGATCGCCTCTCGTATGTCAAAAAAGTAATAATTTCTCGTCAGTACAGTAATTTATGGTTTATGACCCATAACGTAGTACCATATGCCAGCAATGGTTACTGTAACGTTATTTTACCAAACAGCATGTATATTTTGATACTTATCTAGATAAAATAATGTGGTAGTCCCGTTTCTTTACAGTACGATTGACGCTCTTATCTTAAACTTCCATTTGTTTAATAAATACAGGAAAAAGAGAAAATACAGTCATCAGCTTGGTCGCCACAAAATGGGGACCTTGTGGCCTCTGTTCTGTCATTATTTGCACCACAATAAAAATTACAATGATTTTCAAAATTAGTTTAAATAGTTTAAAAATTACAATTGTTTTAAATTTATTCTAAAACTCCAAGCGACTGGTGTGGTGTGTCATAGCGTCGTAATTTTTACTGATTATACCTTGCCTCTTCCTAGTTTGTTGAACAGCACACAATAATTCAAACAGTAAAGCTTCTGTGTACCAAAATTCTTCATTGAGTCATAACATTTATCGGCACTTTTAGATTTATATGTTCGCCTTTGTTCAGTGTGAGGCGGGAAATATAATAGGACACTCGGAGAATTAATTTCTAATATATCTGTTGTCATAGCTTTCATCTGATCGCCACTGAGCGGCACAGAACACCTACACACCTATCAAAAATAATGTATCAAAGGCTTCGCTCTTGATGTTGGCTTCATATGCCTAAATTGTTCACCAATCTTTTGCCGTATATTACGTAAAGTCTTCTTCAGTCTCCAACGTATAATAAAAATTAAAGTATGTTCTTCCAATAAAACTGATCTCCATATCCTCGACAAAATTGAATACCTACATCCGAATCCAGAGGAACTATTTCATTTGCTTTCAACCGTCACTAAACAATTTTTGTGTTATAAGCTTTGTATGTTAAGTCTGGTAAACTGATCCCCGCTCAATCCGTTGCCAACATGCACTCCGTCTTGAGGCCACAAGTGGGCGACCGGGACCATCCGACCGCCGTTTCATCCTCAGTGGAGGATGCGGATAGGAGGGGCGTGGGTGGGGTCAGCACACCGCTCTCCCGGTCGTTATGTTGGTATTCTTGACCGAATTTGTCAACATGGAGATCGCTTTTTTCATTTTTTTTTTCATCGGTCTTCTGACTGCTTTGATGTGGCCCACCACGGATTCTGTGCCAACCTTTCCATCTCGAAGAAGCAATTGCAACCTACGTCCTCAGTTATTTACTGGATGTATTCCAGTGTCTGCCTTCCTCTACAGTTTTTGCTCTTATAGCATCCTCTAGTACCATGGAAATTATTCCCAGGCCACATGCCGTATGATACTGTCTTTTCTTCTTGACAGTGTTTTCCATACGTTCCTTTCTTCGGCGTTTCTGCGGAGAACCTCCTCATTTCTTACCTTATCGGTCCACCTAATTCTCAGCATTCTTCTGTAGAACCACATGCTTCACTTCTCTTCCGTTCTGGTGTTCCCACTGTCCATGTATCACTACCATACAACACTGTGCTCCTGACGTACTTTCCCAGAAATTTCTCCCTCGCATTAGGACCTTATGAGATACAGGTTAATTAATGACATCGAGTAAATGCAGAATGTGCAGCTACAAAGAAGATCATGGGAGGACTGGAGACACCTGTCCTCGCGATGGAGGAACTTCCTTTTGGACATCATCACCATAGAGCCTCAATGAAGCTGCAGAAGTCTCACAGAAGTTCGTTTCTATTGAAATGGTTACAGGTTTCGGACTCTTGTCCATTATCAAGCCAACCTGTATCTGGGGTCTTGCCCACTCATCGCTAACAGGGTGCCTAAGGGATGCCGCGTTCTCGGAACTCTATACAATTCAAACAAATAACATTAGTGGTTTTATTTCTATAAAGCAATTGACAATAATTTACTTTGAGATTTACAAGTAGTAGTTGCAAACGAAGGGCGACAAGCAGTGTAATTTAGAGTCGTTGATATGCGAAATATTCAGGCAAATTGTAGAGTGTTTCCGTTAATATATACAACACATAAGGTCAATCAAAGTGCAGATACGTTTGACAAGATGATTACGTGCACACAGGCCCTACCTTGACACTGTAATGTGTGTACGCTGGCCTGTATGCCTCTACGAGAGGCTAAGTGCAAGTTACTGTTTGTATACGAGAGTTCAGGATTTCGTGCAGTAGAACAATTTTACGTGTGCATTCAACATTAACAGGTAAATTAAGACAGGGGACGCCAAAGGGAGTGCACCGTGAGGAGGTTGTTTTATTTTACAAAGTTACAACATTTCAGTTACATATGACCATAAATAATATCCATTTTTGCCTGACGTTAAAACATAGTCCCAACATAAAAGTCGCATGTAGAAATGAAATCTTGGGAACACACAATTATCACGCCTCGTAGCGACGCAAGTGGACAGTCAATATAAAATTAAAGTAATTGTAGCATACATAATTGCACACAATTGAAACCTTTATAAAAAAGACTAAAATATCCAAGTCACAATATGAAAAGTTGTATGTAGAAAAAGAATTTCACGAACGCTTCCGCTTCATACTTCATAGAGCAATGGGCAATCAATATAACAATGTAACGGACATTATGATATACCGTCCAAATTATTTAGTCACATATGCTAAAATGTTCAAGATTACGAGAGAAAGAGTATAAAAAAGCTTCATTATATTTTTTATTCGAAATAAAATATGTTGCAATGCATTCATTACCACGTAAATCTAAATTAATAAACACGCAATAGAACGCATTTATAGCACCCTATATTGCCTTACAGAAATAAAAGTATAAAAACATGCTTAAAAAGTCCATTCATAAAGACAAGCGTAGAATAGCTAGTCTCTTTAATAGACTTGTATCATTTTGTAGGTGTACTGCCTATAAATCGCAGTCTTTGGATCGTTACAGTTTAAGTTATTCGTAATTGTAATCCGTAAGTACTTAGTTTAAATCACAGCCTTTAGATCTGTATGATTTATGGTATAATAGAAATTTAGCCGGTTTCTCTTAGCATTCATTTGCATGACTCACACTTTTCATTTTGTAGAATTGATCGCCACTTTTCGCACCACACAAACATCTTGTCTAAACTATTTTGCCGTTGGTTTTGT
The DNA here is from genome assembly GCF_023898315.1 of Schistocerca nitens. Lineage (NCBI taxonomy): Eukaryota > Metazoa > Arthropoda > Insecta > Orthoptera > Acrididae > Schistocerca > Schistocerca nitens. The sequence goes on along the minus strand of NC_064621.1, from coordinate 97,829,396 downwards.
TCATCTGATGATTTTACAAGGCGGTAAATGACAGCACCGTCTGCAAAAAATCGAAGAGAGTATCTTAAAATCTATCCTAAATCGTTTATATGGATGAGGAACAGCAGAGAGCCTATAACACTTACTTCGGAACGCCACATGTTACTTCTGTTTTACTCGATGACTTTCCGTCGGTTACTACGAACTGTGACCTTTGACAGGAAATCACGAATCCAGTTGCATAACTGACACGATAGTCCGTACGCAGGCAATGTGATTAGATGTCGCTTGTGAGGAACAGTGTCAAAAGCCTTCTAGAAATAAAAAATTTGGAACCACTTTGACATCTCCTGTTGAAAGCATTCATTGCTGCGTGAAAATAAAGAGCTAGTTGTGTTTCACAAGAAAGATAATTTCTGAATCCATGTCGCTGTTTGCCAATAAATAGTTTTCTTCGAGGTAATTCATAATATCCGAAGTTTCGAACAAAGTATATGTTCCAAAATCCTGCTCCAAAACAACGTTAGTGACATGGGTCCCTAATTCAGCGGATTACTCCTGTTTTCTTTCTTGAGTATTGGTGTGACCTGTGCAACTTTCCCCTTTACTGAGATACGAGGGACGTTCAATAATTAATGCAACAAAAAAATTTTTTGTCTGAAAGCAAGTTGGTTTTAATCACGATTCCAATACACCATATTATTCCCCACTCTTTTGGCTAAAACGTCCAATTTTTAGGTATAATTTCCGTTCAATGCTACGGCTTTACGCCACCTTACTGGGAGGACCTGTATGAACGCGTGGTTTCACTCTACTGGCCGACTTCGAAAGGCAACGTCGGCTGCATCGATAACCTCATCACCATCCACATGTTGCTGCCAGCGGAGTGCATCCATCATTGGGCCAGTCGGAAGGTGCGAGATACGGGCTATAAGGTAGATGCGGAAGAACAATCCATTAAAGATTTTGAGCTCCTTTCAGGTACACAGGCTTGTGTGAGGCCTTGTGTTGTCATGGGAAAGAAGGAAAACATTGAAGTTGTATCTTCAATACGCTCCAATGTTGATCGTTGCATCTTGAGGGAGGACATGAAACAGAATAATCTCTTCACAGTCAGATGGACGTCGCCATGCCTTTACCTGCTGAGAGCGCGGCGTTGAACTTTTACTTCGAAGTAAAGGTAGTGTAACGCGACTCCATAGACCGTAGTTTTGTTTCCGGTTCCAAGTGGTGGGCCTATGTTTCATCGCCTGTGACGATGTTCGACAAACGATTATCACGATCAGCGTCCTTCGCTGTATGACGTCGCTGAAGAGCACTTCACGTCCATAATTGGGTTTTGGTAACTGTGTGATTTCGCGAGTGTTAACACTTTCGCTTCATTACATTAGTGTAGTGAGTGGTTAGCAACTTATCCTGTCTGAGGCGTTGACAATGTTTGAAAGAGAGGAGGCGTTCGAAAATCTGTGTCTCTCATTAGCATATTTCGATATCCCATCACTATCGCTGGTTTCTAACTGCAGCATTGAAGGATTTAATTATCTTGCTGCAAATTGAGCATAGACGCAGACAATACTACGGATTACCAGCCACACCCACTAGTGTGTTACTGGCTACGCCTGGAGACACTCGTGTGAGTGGCTGGACGTGATTTCTTGCAGGACAAATGTGATTTAAATTTTTGCCTAGATCCATTGATAGCACAATTTTTTCAGGAAAATTTATGTCACTAGGAAAAGGTATCACCCGTGGTCTAGATACCGGCACGGTAGCTCAGCGTGTTCGGTCAGAGGGTTAACAGCCCTCTGTAATAAAAAAACTGAGCTAATCGATCAACAACGAACTTAAACGGATGTCTTACGACGTCCGCCCCGAACAGATGCAACGAACAACAGTGAACAAAATGAGATTAAAAAACAAGTGAAAAGTTTAATTTTAAAACAAAAAAAAAAAGGGGGTAGCGTCTTTCATTCATAATCAAAACGTCTTCGGTCCCGCGTTCGATCCCCGCCACTGCATAAATTTTGATAAATAATCAGCATTGGCGGCCGAAGACTTCCGGCATAAGAAGTCAGCCTCATTCTGCCAACGGCCTTGTCAAAGCGGATAGAGGTTCAGGGCACTCTCTTGTCTTAGGGGTGGGAAATTGCCCCTAAAGGCGGAAGAATCAGCAATGATCAACGACATGAGGATGCAGAAGGCAATGGAAACCACTGCATTAAAGACACGTAACGTGTATCCACATGACATGTGGCCTGTAATTAAAGAAGTGTCATGATGATCTCTCCATTGGCAAAAGATTCCGGAATAGTCCCCCATTCGGATCTCCGGGAGGGGACTGTCAAGGGGGAGGTTACCATGAGAAAAAGATTGAATAATCAACTAAAGGATAACGTTCTGCGAGTGGGGGCGTGGAATGTCAGAAGCTTGAACGTGGTAGGGAAACTCGAAAATCTGAAAAGGGAAATGCAAAGGCTCAATCTAGATATAGTAGGGGTCAGTGAAGAGAAGTGGAAGGAAGACAAGGATTTCTGGTCAGATGAGTATCGGGTAATATAAACAGCAGCAGAAAATGGTATAACAGGTGTAGGATTCGTTATGAATAGGAAGGTAGGGCAGAGGGTGTGTTACAGTTCAGTGACCGGGTTGTTCTAATCAGAATCGACAGCAGACCAACACCGACAACGATAGTTCAGGTATACATGCCGACGTCGCAAGCTGAAGATGAACAGATAGAGAAAGTGTATGAGGATATTGAAAGGGTAATGCAGTATGTAAAGAGGTTCGAAAATCTAATAGTCATGGGCGACTGGAATGCAGTTGTAGGGGAAGGAGTAGAAGAAAAGGTTACAGGAGAATATGGGCTTGGGACGAGGAATTAAAGAGGAGAAAGACTAATTGAGTTCTGTAACAAGTTTCAGCTAGTAATAGCGAATACCCTGTTCAAGAATCACAAGAGGAGGAGGTAAACTTGGAAAAGGCCGGGAGATACGGGAAGATCTCAGTTAGATTACATCATGGTCAGACAGAGATTCCGAAATCAGATACTGGACTGTAAGGCGTACCCAGGAGCAGATATAGACTCAGATCACAATATAGTAGTGATGAAGAGTAGGCTGAAGTTCAAGACATTAGTCAGGAAGAATTAATACGCAAAGAAGTGGGATACGGAAGTACTAAGGAATGACGAGATACGTTTGAAGTTCTCTAACGCTATAGATACAACAATAAGGAATAGCGCAGTAGGCAGTACAGTTGAAGAGGAATGGACATCTCTGAAAAGGGCCATCACAGAAGTTGGGAAGGAAAACATAGGTACAAAGAAGGTAGCTGCGAAGAAACCATGGGTGACAGAAGAAATACTTCAGTTGATTGATGAAAGGATGAAGTACAAACATGTTCCGGGAAAATCAGGAATACAGAAATGCAAGTCGCTGAGGAATGAAATAAATAGGACGTGCAGGGAAGCTAAGACGAAATGGCTGCAGGAAAAATGTGAAGACATCGAAAAAGATATGATTGTCGGAAGGACAGCCGGCCGGAGTGGCCGTGCGGTTAAAGGCGCTACAGTCCGGAACCGCGTGACCGCTACGGTCGCAGGTTCGAATCCTGCCTCGGGCATGGATGTGTGTGATGTCCTTAGGTTAGTTAGGTTTAAGAAGTTCTAAGTTCTAGGGGACTGATGACCACAGCAGAAGTCCCATAGTGCTCAGAGCCATTTGAACCATTTTTTTGTCGGAAGGACAGACTCACCATACAGGAAAGTCAAAACAACCTTTGGTGACATTAAAAGCAACGGTGGTAACATTAAGAGTGCAACGGGAATCCCACTGTCAAATGCAGAGGAGAGAGCAGATAGGTGGAAAGAATACATTGAAAGCCTCCATGAGGGTGAAGATTTATCTGATGTGATAGAAGAAGAAACAGGAGTCGATTTAGAAGAGATAGGGGATCCAGTATTAGAATCGGAATTTAAAAGAGCTTTGGAGGACTTACGGTCAAATAAGGCAGAACGGATTGATAACATTCCATCAGAATTTCTAAAATCATTGGGGGAAGTGGCAACAAAACAACTATTCACGCTGGTGTGTAGAATATATGAGTCTGGCGATATACCATCTGACTTTCGGAAAAGTATCATCCACACAATTCCGAAGACGGCAAGAGCTGACAAGTGCGAGAATTATCGCGCAATCAGCTTAACAGCTCATGCATCGAAGCTACTTACAAGAATAATATACAGAAGAATGGAAAAGAAAATTGAGAATGTGCTAGGTGACGATCAGTTTGGCTTTAGGAAAAGTAACGGGACGAGAGAGGCAATTTTGACGTTACGGCTAATAATGGAAGCAAGGCTAAAGAAAAATCAAGACACTTTCATAGGATTTGTCGACCTGGAAAAAGCGTTCGACAATATAAAATGGTGCAAGCTGTTCGAGATTCTGAAAAAAGTAGGGGTAAGCTATAGGGAGCGACGGGTCATATACAATATGTACAACAACCAAGAGGGAATAATAAGAGTGGACGATCAAGAACGAAGTGCTCGTATTAAGAAGGGTGTAAGACAAGGCTGTAGCCTTTCGCCCCTACTCTTCAATCTGTACATCGAGGAAGCAATGATGGAAATAAAAGAAAGGTTCAGAATTAAAATACAAGATGAAAGGATATCAATGATACGATTCGCTGATGACATTGCTATCCTGAGTTAAAGTGAAGAAGAATTAAATGATCTGCTGAACGGAATGAACAGTCTAATGAGTACACAGTATGGTTTGAGAGTAAATCGGAGAAAGACGAAGGTAATGAGAAGTAGTAGAAATGAGAACAGCGAGAAACTTAACATCAGGATTGGTGGTCACGAAGTCAATGAAGTTAAGGAATTCTGCTACGTAGGCAGTAAAATAACCAATGTCGGACGGAGCTAGGAGGACATCAAAAGCAGACTCGCTATGGCAAAAAAGGCATTTCTGGCCAAGAGAAGTCTACTAATATCAAATACCGGCCTTAATTTGAGGAAGAAATTTCTGAGGATGTACGTCTGGAGTACAGAATTGTATGGCAGTGAAACATGGACTGTGGGAAAACCGGAACAGAAGGGAATCGAAGCATTTGAGATGTGGTGCTATAGACGAATGTTGAAAATTAGGTGGACTGATAAGGTAAGGAATGAGGAGGTTCTATGCAGAATCGGAGAGGAAAGGAATATGTTGAAAACACTGAAGGAGAAGGGACAGGATGATAGGCCATCTGCTAAGACATGAGGGAATGACTTCCATGGTACTAGAGGGAGCTGTAGAGGGCAAAAACTGTAGAGGTAGACAGAGATTGGAATACGTCAAGCAAATAATTGAGGACGTAGGTTGCAAGTGCTACTCTGATATGAAGAGGTTAGCGCAGGAAAGGAATCTGTGGCGGGCCGCAGAAACCAGTAAGTAGACTGATGAAAAAAAAAAAAAAATGTGCGCCGAGTCCCATTTTAAGGCCCAAGTGACACAAGACGTCGCTTGTGACGTCAAGCCACAACTATAAGATTTCTACATGTGGCGTGTCACAATTGTGTGACGGTCCGTTTATATCGGCCGTCATAATCTGTCAAACCCAGAGGGAGAGAGAGAGAGAGAGTGGGATAACCATGTCTGAATGGGGAATAACACAGACAGCAGAGAGGGGCAATCATTGTCTAGGCAAGGGGAATTTGCCTGTTGTTAATATGAATTTAAAATTGTTGCGCCCCTGTGGTAGAGATTCGGTGCTGCGAGTAGCTGTCATATAAAAACCTTTCATACTATTTTCGTAACACATAACTGAAGCAAATATATCTACATCAGATACAGGCCGTAATATACATAGTCAACAACAATGAAGAAAACCGGCAAAAGACATCACTGATTTCGATTTTTAGATATACACTGCCCCCCTCCTTCACCCCAAATGTCACACCAGCAGTTACATTAAAAAAACAATGGACAAATTGTTCTAGACTAATCTACACTCCTGGAAATGGAAAAAAGAACACATTGACACCGGTGTGTCAGACCCACCATACTTGCTCCGGACACTGCGAGAGGGCTGTACAAGCAATGATCACACGCACGGCACTGCGGACACACCAGGACACGCGGTGTTGGCCGTCGAATGGCGCTAGCTGCGCAGCATTTGTGCACCGCCGCCGTCAGTGTCAGCCAGTTTGCCGTGGCATACGGAGCTCCATCGCAGTCTTTAACACTGGTAGCATGCCGCGACAGCGTGGACGTGAACCGTATGTGCAGTTGACGGACTTTGAGCGAGGGCGTATAGTGGGCATGCGGGAGGCCGGGTGGACGTACCGCCGAATTGCTCAACACGTGGGGCGTGAGGTCTCCACAGTACATCGATGTTGTCGCCAGTGGTCGGCGGAAGGTGCACGTGCCCGTCGACCTGGGACCGGACCGCAGCGACGCACGGATGCACGCCAAGACCGTAGGATCCTACGCAGTGCCGTAGGGGACCGCACCGCCACTTCCCAGCAAATTAGGGACACTGTTGCTCCTGGGGTATCGGCGAGGACCATTCGCAACCGTCTCCATGAAGCTGGGCTACGGTCCCGCACACCGTTAGGCCGTCTTCCGCTCACGCCCCAACATCGTGCAGCCCGCCTCCAGTGGTGTCGCGACAGGCGTGAATGGAGGGACGAATGGAGACGTGTCGTCTTCAGCGATGAGAGTCGCTTCTGCCTTGGTGCCAATGATGGTCGTATGCGTGTTTGGCGCCGTGCAGGTGAGCGCCACAATCAGGACTGCATACGACCGAGGCACACAGGGCCAACACCCGGCATCATGGTGTGGGGAGCGATCTCCTACACTGGCCGTACACCACTGGTGATCGTCGAGGGGACACTGAATAGTGCACGGTACATCCAAACCGTCATCGAAGCCATGGTTCTACCATTCCTAGACCGGCAAGGGAACTTGCTGTTCCAACAGGACAATGCACGTCCGCATGCATCCCGTGCCACCCAACGTGCTCTAGAAGGTGTAAGTCAACTACCCTGGCCAGCAAGATCTCCGGATCTGTCCCCCATTGAGCATGTTTGGGACTGGATGAAGCGTCGTCTCACGCGGTCTGCACGTCCAGCACGAACGCTGGTCCAACTGAGGCGCCAGGTGGAAATGGCATGGCAAGCCGTTCCACAGGACTACATCCAGCATCTCTACGATCGTCTCCATGGGAGAATAGCAGCCTGCATTGCTGCGAAAGGTGGATATACACTGTACTAGTGCCGACATTGTGCATGCTCTACAGCCTGTGTCTATGTGCCTGTGGTTCTGTCAGTGTGATCATGTGATGTATCTGACCCCAGGAATGTGTCAATAAAGTTTCCCCTTCCTGGGACAATGAATTCACGGTGTTCTTATTTCAATTTCCAGGAGTGTAGTTTAAGACTCTTTATTTTTAAGTAACATTTCTCTATGTATGTATTAACGCTTGAAAATGAACAGAACATGTTCGAAACGCGTTACATTCTGTTAGATTAAGCATAAAATAGAAAAAAAAGCGAATGGTAGCAGAAACTTGAAATAAATAATTATCCCACACGTCACGGACCACAAACATACTCATGATGTCTGTAAATAATTGCGAGTAGCTGGTCAGTAACACGGGCAGCCGATACCGCTGCGAGAATAAAGCCTCCACCAAAGAATCCGCCGGCCCCTAAAAAGATTTTTAAAAAAAGTTTAATAAAGTTCTGTCCCGTTTGTGCCTGTATGTGCGTTGGTCATGATGTGTACCGCTCCAATTATGTTAGTTCGTGAATGATTGTAAAGAATTTTCAGTGGCGCCTAACTGTACGTAGTATGGAAAAATACAATGGCTTGAAATTTAATTTCTGAGGAATCGATTTTTGTAGCTTTGCTGTTGAACGTTTACTCTCATCACATACATTGTTGCTAGATGACTGATGTGTACAATTGACTTGATTAGAGTTAGTTTTGACTAGAGAACGACCGCATATTTTTTGCAAATGACAATTTATTTATTCTAGGCAAGTGAGATGTTCTTAGGAAGTGGTGATTTTATTCAACATTCCGTAACTTTGAAGTTCATCTTCGGCAATTTCTGAGCAGTCAAACAAAATTACTAATTTAGGGCTGGATTACCATCGTGAGTTAGTAAAATTACGGGAATAATTATACAGACCTGCTACATACTTTTGTGGTGCCTCCCTAGGTCGATAACTCGTATTCGGTGCGCCAGTTTTTACTGGCCATTTGGTTGACAAAACAGATTAACGCGAGCATGTTAAGCGCCACAATAATGTAAGGAAAGCACACAGTGTCGGCTTGGGGTGCCAAGTGAAGAGAGAGTGTGGGGGCGGGCTGGAGAGGAGCACCAAGTGCAACATTTATGCATACTTAGGGCTGCCACGTCCAAAAATAAAAAAGCCGGACTCAGGGCCATATGTAGCCATAAATGCCAGACTACCTAATTTAACCCTTTCGGTTATGGCGTCCTCATATAAGGACTTACTAAATAAATGCTTAGAATATTAAAATTTGTTAAATTTTACCATTTGTAATTATTGCACTCATATTGTCACAAGCAGAGAATTTGAGAACAGTATCGACATCTCCTGTCAGTCTGTGGCACTACAAAACAAAACTGAATGTGCACAGTAACTTGGACGCTTCCCAGTAATCTTTGTACCTCCCATCAGCCGGTTAATATATTCTGCGTTTAGGTAAAAAAAATTATTTCTGCGTAGAAGGTGAAAACTAAAGGTGTCTTTCAGAACGAAAGGTAAGTGACATATTTATAACTTCATACATGTCTCCAAATGAGGACATTCTGATTGGAAGGTTGTAAGAGCATAGAAATTTAGGACATTATTTCGCTGTCGTTTTAGTCATCTTACGGTGATTTCACAATGCCCCGTGTCCAAGATAGGCGAAGGTCACTTCCACGAGAAGAAGTTATAGAGCTCCTTAATTCATCTGAAATTGACGATCTATCTGTTGATGCTGGCGATAATTTTGGGCACAAGGACAATGATGGAGGTAACGTTAGACATTTTATACCGTATGGTATACTGTAAGCTGAGTAGCCTAGACGCAAATCCCGCTAACTGCATAAGTGGCACTGAGATAGTCACGAAACACTCGTCCGATCCAAACAACAACGCAACGGCAGCGAGAATGTTCTTGTTGCGTACGAATTTGTTACAGCGCAGCCAACGTAAAGCTGAATAATAAAAATATGTATTCTAATCGTAAGGAACTGAAAGGTAACTTTGAATACTCAGATTGGTAAGTCTGATGTCTGTTCATGCGTTCTACCCTCTCGTACTCTTACGGGTTTGTGGACACCCCTGCTGTCAGGGAGGCAGCCACGCCTATTGGGCATTTAGAGGGCTTTGCACCCTATGGCAACATGCAGTTAGCTGCTTTTGAAACAGAACAAGATTTGCGACAGCCATTTTCGACGATTTACAGACAGTTTTGCAACCTTAAAGTGGATGCATGTTTGCTCATGCAACTGATATTGCATGTGCAAATGCATGGATTGAGTACAAGAGAAACGCATCTGACTTAGCCGTTCCTAAAAACAAGACCCTTGATTTGGTTCACTTTACGGCAAGTGTGGCCAAAGTAGTGACAAAAATAGATAAGCCAGCTACCAGGAAAAGGGTGCGTCCCACTAACGAGAGTCCAAGTACTTCAAAACGAGACACTGCGGAAGTTCGTCCATAAGCTAGAGTTCGTTTGGACAACGTTGGGCTTCTTCCAGTGGTAAGTGACAAAAAATCATTTGACGGGTGCAAGAAACCAGGTTGCAAAGGGAAAACCAAATTTTATTGTGTAAAATGTAACATTCACTTACTTATGCATGGAAAAAAATGTTTCTTTGATTACAATTCTTCACAAGTGTAAAACCATGGTTTATATATATAATCATTAAGTAAGCTTTGTGTAATTTATGTATTTTGTTGAAATAAAATCTAATAAAATACGTTTTTGACTTACACTGCACCCACTTGAACACAGGTCTACATTTGGGGACGCTTTGTATCCCCCCTTGGGGGAGCACTTCGGAATATTTTATGCATCTGATAATCATAATTTAATTCGAAGAACTGGATAGCAAAGCCATGATTTTTTTCGGGAAGTAAATAATTCTTGACCGAAAGGGTTAAACAGAAACAGAGTCACACGAATATTTTAAGACGTTTATTGGTTATCAATTACAGCCAATTTGTTGCTAGATCAATAGATCAATCTTAAACGTGTTTAAGCTAAAAAAAAAAAAAGAAGCGGACAACTGCGAGTAAGACTCGTGTTCTGAGGGTTCGTACAAACTTAACTATATACACAGTCACGCGTATTCAAATACGGCATTATGTAAACAGGTAGAATACGCCGCTGCGGTCGGCAACGCCTATATAGGACAACAAGTGTCTGGCGCAGTTGCTAGATCGGTTACTGCTACTGCGATGGCAGGTTATCAAGATTTAAGTGCATTTGAACGTGGTGCTATAGTCGATGCACGGGCGATGGGACACAGCATCTCCGAGGTAGTGATGAAGTGGGGATTTTCCCGTATGACCATTTGACAAATGTATCTGAATATCAGGTATCCGGTAAAACATCAAATCTCCGACATCGCTGCGGCTGGAAAAAGTTCCTACAAGACCGGGACCAACGACGCTGAAGAGAATCGTTCAACGTGACAGAAGTGCAACCCTTCCGCAAATTGCTGCAGATTTCAGTGCTGGGCTATCAACAAGTGTCAGCGTGCGAACCATTCAGCGAAACATCATCGATATGGGCTTTCGGAGTCGAAGGCCCACTTCAAGTATTTTCTAGGCAAACGTATTCAGTTCTACGGAAACGGGGAGTTCGATGTGTTGTACCTTTGTGTAGCAGACAGGTGTGAAGCTTTTCCTTTCCGAGTAGCGCCAGATGAAGCTTCCCTGAATGTAAAAGACATCTTGCGCATAATTAATCCTCTTTTTAGTAAAAACCGATGACGATTCTCCTTTTCTGATAAAAATATCAAACTTTTCTTCTAACTTCAAAGATTTATATGTTTGTGTGTACCTTTCTATACGTCATTTCTGTCCGTTTCCTGTCTTTGTAGTAGAGTGATTAATACTATTGTGTAAACTGTTTTCAATGCTTTAAACTTCTTTTTCCGTATTTTTTGTGATTGGCACTGATTTTAACACGGTTGGCACTCTGCCCAGTTTGCCAGGTACATTTGCCATATGTATTTTTCATTTCTTTATTACGAAACTCGAGATCAACATTCACGTTCTAGGACGGTTTTTAAAACTTTGTGCATTATTAGTTAACAAAACAGGAGAAGGAAGAAATGTGAAAAAGTTGTCGCATTTTTCAGTACCGTAAGCTAATGGTTGAAAGGATGAATAATAACCACAGTGGAATTCGAACCAACCGTCTGTAGTCAGAATGTACTAGTATGTGGTTACAAAAACTAAAGGCTATCGTCAACCCAGTCATTTAAACAATCTTTATAGTAACAGTCCTCTGATGTAAAATAACTGCTGACTTATGCCAACTTCAATAAGAAAAGCGTTAGATGTTAGTTGCGAACAAAATAGCAGGATATAGAAATAGACTGTTACCAAGTTACGTACTGTCTGATGATACTAATGCCACAAACTGCTTCATACAAACGCAAGTAATAAAAAATATTTGTAGTAGGGCTATACCCCTTTACTGGGCCTATTCAGTAATACATCGGCCGGGGGACGCTGAAGTTTTTACTTACTGTTGTCAAATTTTGAAGTAATTACCAAGCAATCATATATATACGTTAGTATTTGATTATTGGTAAACTTATATACTGCACAGTGTAATGTTTGCACATGTGAACTGAATCTGTCCTTACTTATATTACATATTTCAGTTCAGAATGCTTAGTGCATGTATACTTCAAGAAATATTAAACAAACCTTCCAGAAACTTCCACTGATAATGAAGAATATATTAACTGTGGATTGATGTTTATTGGAAAAGACAATGTCGAACTGCCATTGTTTGTTGTGTGTCATCTGTGGCCTTTGCGTCTGGAATGTTGTCAAACAACAGTTCACCTGGAATTGAAAAATACACTAGGAGTTTTTTGTTGGAAAAAGACATTTTTTTAAATCGTCCGAAACTTTCCTTACAGCAGGATAATTAGAAAGTTATTGAAGCTTTTGTTAGATTTTTCTCTTAATATCAAAAACATTAGTCAAACACTCTATTCTCAAAGCAACCAGAATTGTTTTTGGAGAAGATCGTGAAAAATGGAAAAAATACCTCTTTCAAATGACAGTGTGCAGTGTAGGATTGGCGAAATGGCACTGAATGTGAATGAACATCTAGTTAAGACTGAAAAAGTCATTTTTTGCCCTGTAGTCTGATGATTCTGCTGATACAGCTCCAAAATGTCACGTAATAATATACTGTCGATTTGTGGGCTAAAAGAAACTAATGGAAGAACTGTTTCCTAAAGAACTTGGAAACATCAAAAGGGTTTGTATTTTTTGCCATTAATGAAGTTTCGGTTGAGAACAACTTGTCTTGGGACAGAGTTATGGAAAATTCCACTGTCTGGCCACCAGCCCTGTTAGGTTTAATTTCTTCATTCCTCAGTGTTGCCAAAGAAAACAATTGGCTCTTACTGTACGATCCAGTGACAAGCCCTAGCTTCTAAAACTTTACCTGAAAAACTGAACACTGAGCTGAAAGCGGCTATCAGTATAGTTAATAAAATTTAGTGCTGCGAACACTCGTTTTTCCCCTGTGCAAAGTAATGATATTGATATCAGTCCTGAACACCTATCTTTAATCTGTAGTACACACACGTCCAATGGCTTTCATAGGGCATTGTACTTAACAGGTTGTCTGAATTGAAATCAGACGTAGAACTATTTCTTTTTAGTTAACGGAAAACTAAACTCCATCATGCGTTCATTGATGACAGCTTTATATTTTACTTAGAATTCCTTGAAAATTTCTTTGGGAAGCTGAATAATGTGAATTTTGAACTACATGGTAGAAACACCACAATAATGGATTTCAATCATGCCATAGGGGCGCTTTCGGAAAATACAAAAGTATAGTGCGATGTCAACGAGCGAGTAGTTATCACTGAACACTTGAAACATCCTCAAGAAGAATCGTTTTCCTTGCCGGCCGGAGTGGCCGAGCGGTTAAAGGCGCTACAGTCTGGAACCGCACGACCGCTACGGTCGCAGGTTCGAATCCTGCCTCGGGCATGGATGTGTGTGCTGTCCTTAGGTTAGTTAGGTATAAGTAGTTCTAAGTTCCAGGGGACTTATGACCACAGCAGTTGAGTCCCATAGTGCTCAGAACCATTTGAACCATTTTGAATCATTTTCCTTGTTTTCAGAAGGCTGTAAGTGAAAATTAGCAAGATCCCTCTTCACAACTGATGTGCATGCACTTCCTGATAAAATGTAAGATGATGCCATTAAACTGAAATGTGTTTAAAGTGTTAAAGAAGTTTCGACAAATGGGATTGGAAGAATTTTCGGTCTGTTGCCTCTCTACTTACCCAGGAGTAGGAAAGGAAGCTTTAGAAGTCCCCACACAGCTCTCGTCTACATGCATATGTGAGACCGAGCTATAATTAAAACAAAACACTGCAGTCGCTTGAATGTGGAAAGTGACCTTAGATGTGGTCGCTGAAAGAAAGACAGGTTCAAGAGTGTCACTGATGTGAAATTTTCTTGTGACTTTCACCACATAAAAAATTGAGATGTGTTGTTAAAGTGAAAGCAATATTAGGTATTTGCGTAAATCATAAATATGTTTCTATTTGTTACCAAGTCCTTTGAAACATCAGTTTTGCATTAATCTATATTTGATGACCTTATTTTACTAACCTGTGAATTGCAGAAAGAACAAAAAATTAATTAAACAAGTAAAATAAATAAACGTAGGCATGACAAATATTCTAGGGCTTCAAAGGAGACTCCAGGTATAAAAATTTGGGAACCACTTGGCTACAGCTTAGTGCGATCCTTAAACTGTTCTGATCTGTAACTTTCATTCTAGCAAACACATTAAAGAGTAAGCACTGGCAACGTACACAATGAACACAAATATACAATTTCGCTAGTTTCAAATCTATTGCACGTGTAGAAATGGTTTGCAACCCTTTAATGTTATATCCATTAACCTACTTTGTAATCACTGTTACTCCTTAGAACGTTTATACTATGTGAAATACTTTAAAATTGTTTATGTTCAATTTAAACTAAGTTGTCTTTCACTGTTTAGTGAACTTAACTACCAGGTGGAACACTTTGATCAAAGGCATGCATTCAAATCTAAAACAATTGCTGTAAAGAATTTACCACTTCTTGAAACAGAGAACTTCAATTTCAGCACTTGCACATTCTTTCAAAGCTTGGACTATTCATTGGATCGGAATAGGAGGCTAATAATGTTAGTGATTAGGGACAAACCAAGGTATGTTACGCATTGTTATAATGCTGATACTTCAACAAGTAGAGGTTCATGCTAAAGTAAAAAACTGAGACATTAGTTTGCCGGAAGCATGTGGAGATGATCTTCTGTGCTGATGAAGCAACGCATTTCTGTGCGATCCTAGCTCTTCATGTAAAGTGCTCTGTGTAATCTTATTCAAGGCGTAATTATAAATTTTAGAGCAAACTAAGAGTGTGTGTGTTGTCCTTAGCGTAAGTTAGATAACTTAAAGTAGTGTGTAAGCACAGGGACCGATGGCCTCAGCAGTTTGGTCCCATAGGAACTCACCACAAATTTTAAAAAAAATCATTTTGAAGCGCGGTGATAAAACTGGTATTTCTCCAAATTTTTGCGGTCATGGTCACAGATCCGAAGTAATGTTCGAAATATCTCACAGCAAGAGATCAGAGCTATCCGTAACTTTTCTGGAGGAAATTTAATAGCCAAGATCACATTCACAAGGTACACGCGATAGTCATACTGGAACAGGACGTATAACAAATTTGTTTAAAGATTAGAATATAAGTCTCAACCGTTGAGAACAGTAATCAGGAATAAATGGAATTGGATGCAATTGGGCTATTGAATTTTCTCCAGATAAGAAATGTTGCAGGAGGGAAATGATTTCATAACATCACAGGATGTTGACGGTGCATATTTTAGGAAGTGAAATGTGTCTGGAGAATGTCCGTTAGTGTCTTCTCTCCCACTGCGTTCACTGCAGATAGTGTAAAAGTCAAATATCTTTGATTTCTTTTCAAAACAACGTCAAAGTTATCCACCACCTTCCGCCATACATAATTTTCAATGCTAGTCAACTTGCATTTGACACTCCCAACAATTTCTAACGGTTTGTTCAAGGACAACCTGATAGATTCTAATTCTTTAACGTTGCTGGCAAGGAAGCCCAAGTTCCTGTGGATGTACGCCAGAGCATTTTCGATTTTAGACTCAGTGAAAGCATTTTGTGCTTCTCGTAATGAAAGTAAAGAGCCTCTCGGATCGACTTCAAAATGTTAATTATGAAAACAACTTCGACCCTTGTACCCACATCACCGCATTAGAACATGGTCTGGTGGCAACGTTAGCTTCTCTAAAGAGTGACACACGAAAGTGGGCGTTGATAAACACTTTCTTGATGTATGGAATTATTTCACTTACTTCTGGAGAAATGCTGCTCACTTCTTTGGCGATTCGTTGCAGGTCAGGGAAAGCGAAATGGACTAAATAATGATAGAATACGCTTAGGGCAGTTGCCGTCTTCAGCGTACAACAGGCAGCTCGCGAATAAGTAATAAGGTCTCTTCCTTATGGAATTTCCTTTGGTAACAGCACTTGTAAGAATTCCAATCACGAAATGAGCTAATGTTGAATGATCAATGCATTTCAGCACTTCGAAAGAAATCAAGAATGGATTTGAGTCAGTGCTGCCAGCCAAAAACAAGTTACTTCCGCTATGAGCATGGATTCCGCTAAAATATCGAATGTAATTCATAATATAGCATACAAAAATTACCGACGATGTATAGGCTAACTTAAAAACTTACACAATAAACATGGTTAATCCATACCTTTATAGCTAGGCCATCTGACGTGTATCTGTATCAAGGAGGGACAGTGATGAACTTAAAGATCGTGGACCATTCACATAGTCGCTGTTAATATAACTGTAGTTCTATACAACAGGCACTTTACCCTTCATATCGGATTAAAGTAGCGAACGTGTAAGGAATTATTTCACAATGAGGTTTTGTTATCTTTGTTTCAAACTTATCGATGTTTCTTAAAACGGTTGTGAAACATGAACCTGAAACTACGCATAGCAATATTTTGGTCACCTTGTGGTAGCTGATTGAATTCTAGGTTATTCTGGGATAAAAAGGAGAGATTTTTATCTTGCTTAACATGTTAGTGATACATATATCTAAAATGTCTAACTTCTCGCTTCTTATGAGCAAAGATGGTTTGGTAAAATTGACTGCCAGAACTCTGATAAACATACACTCTGGATATATCTCCTGTACAGAGACCTTCCGTAAGTGAAACATCGCACGGAACAGATTAACGTGATTCAAGAAATGAAGGGATTTTGAAGTTCACAAACAACGTTCCATTGTTGCAATACACGATTAACACAGTCCGAAAGTGCTGACCATCTTGTTTTACTGGGGCTTAATACTTTTAATTAAGAACGCCTCGCCTTTATTAAGCGACTTAAGCCTCTTTGCTACACCGAGGATAACTACTTCTTAGTTACTCACCTTGGCAGTTGTTCTTCATTCGAATTCTGGAATATATACTTCGTCTTATTTGGTGAAGGAAATTCGGGAAACCGTGTTCAGCAACTCTGCATTATAGTACTGTCATCAGTACCATCGTGCAGTGAAGGTACTGCGTCTTGCCGCTGGCGTGATATTCATATGGCCGGAATCTCTTTCGGTTTTCTGCCAGATCTGGAGTGAGTGTTTCGTTGTTAAAATTATTAAAAGCATTTCGCGTACAAGATCGAACTAAATTTCGAGCTTCAGTAAAACATCGCCAATCTTGGTAGGTTCTGCGTCCTTTTAAATTTGGCATGCTTTTCTCGTTTCTTCTGCAACAGCGTTGTGACCTGTTTCGTTTACCATGGTGGATCAGTACCATTTCTTATTTATTTTCTATGTATCTCTGAACTGTGGTCGACAAGATTTTTTGGAATTTAAACCGCATCTTCTCTACCCTTACTTAGCCAGATTGAAAGGAGTGAAGACTCTCTCTTACGAAAACGTCAAGCGAAGTTTTATATGCTTTGTTAAACAGATATATTTTGTTTTTATTTTTGGTGGATTTGGATGTTAGGGTATTCAGTACTGCTACGACGACCACGGGATCACTAATCCCTGTAGTCGTCGTGATGCTCGCTATTTGGTATGGATTGTTTTTATTAAGATGTCAAGTTTGTTTTCACAGCCATTTACACTTCAAGTGGGCTCTTGAACTATTGTTAGCAATAATTTTACGAGAAGGCCTTCAGTGCGATTTCGGACGACGTTTTATGCCTACCTCCGACTTCAAACACGTATTTTCTCCAACATATCGAGGGTTGATTGAAGTTGCCGCCAAGTATAATTCTGTGTGTAGTGTCATGTTTGAAATAACTCAAGTTTACATTGAACTGTGCGGCAGCTACAGGATATCATCTGAGTCGATGTTCAGTGAAAAATTTATTAATTTATTCCGGTTGTCAAGCATAACCTCTTCCCATACCAATTCAGGGAACTTTCAACTTAAATTTCAAAAGAAGGTAAACTACTTCTGATAGCAGTAAATACTCCACCATGAACCGTATTTAAACTGTTCTTTCTGAATACGGTAAGGTTGTTTGTAAAAATGTCGATTGAATTTACCTCTGGCTTTAGCCAGCTTTTTTCCCTACCTGTAACAATTTGAGTTTCAGTGCTTTTTATTAGCTCTTGGAATTCTGATTATTTCTCAACACAGCTATACATTTTACAACTACAATATCGATAGTCGTTAGGTCTATCCTCGTCCTGTGTTTGACCTACGCCCTTTCTGTTGTTACCCAGTATCCTATGACTTAAAAAAATACACAGTTCATTCCATACAACCTCCGTCACCTGCGTAGCCGCCTTCTATGTGTAGTGGACGCCTGACCTATTAAGTGGAACCCGGAGAGCCACCATACTATGGCGCAAGTTGAGGCATCTGTAGCCTACGTGGCCACAGAATCGTTTGACTCTCTGATGCAGGTCCTTGACTGAGCTCTGTAGCAAAATTTCGCAGTCGATCCTGCAGATGGTGAACGCTTCCCGGATCCTGCAGGCAATACTAGCAGTCTTCACCACTTCAGCTAGATGCCTGAAACCAGCGAGAATCCCTTCCGATCCAAAGCGAGACACATCGTTGGTACCTGGATCAGCCATCACCTTCGTTAGTAGCGCCCTATGCTCTTCATGGTCTCTGGAAGCCAGAGGACTAACGTCTCTTGTGAGTACATGCTTGGCTACCATACCACTGGGCCCCTGCCTTTGCAGCAGGGCGTCTTTTCCGTGCTGCAAGCTAATACTTCCACCATTCCTTCCCACTTCTGCCTCTCCATCGGTCCCAGACCTGAGGTATTTTTGCTGTCGTAAGAGGCAACTAAAAGGAGTCTCACACCTTTCGGCCTTTATGTGATGGTCCCCTGTCGGGTCTGACCTCCATCTTTCTAAATTTTCCCGAAAAGAGAGCCGATTGGGGAAGGGCGCCTTACATGGTGCATCGTGTCCATCCTGCATTGAGATCTTTAGCCCACTTTCTCGTCGTCACATTGCAGTCCCGCTCACTCACCATCTCTTGGACGAGGACACCTTCCTGGGTGCGTTTTCCTCCATCGACTATGCGGTGTCACTTTCTGCGCCGACGATGACCATGGACCTCTTAGCACCTCATATCCAGCACGGTAGCCAGTCCGTTGAGGTGGGGCCGCCATGCAACCTGTTGGTTGTAGCCCCCTGACAACACAGGGATCGCTCTGCTGATGCCTGCGCCGTTAACTCCCCGCATATGCCATGGAGTAAATGCTCATCTCCCTGAGGCATTGGGACCCGGCAATGGCCATCCTGCCAGGTGGCCCTTTCTGAGGCTGGGTGGCGCCCGTGGGGAGGGCCTCTGGTCGGAGTGGGTGGCATCAAGGCAGATGACAAGCCATGAAGCGTAGTACGTCATCTCTTGCTTGTGGTCCGCCTCCAGCAGTCTAAGTGGGCAAAATCTAACTTAAATGCTAAGAAATATGACCCCAAATCGTTCCCCTCCCTGGCTACACCATGGGAGGAACGCCAGGCTATGTCAGTGAAGCTAACTCGCCTCATTACCTTGTATGTATGAGAGTTCATGGGGAATCTTTCATGTCCATGAAGCCTCAGTATTTTGTGGACTGAGGCTAAGAGGAAATTTGAGTGCCTACATCCTGTGGCTACGACCTTCTATTACGCCGTCGCTATCAGTTCCTCGCATTCCTGTCGCCTCTCACAACGAGAAGTCTACACCTGCCCTGTTGAGCGTGGGGGGGGGGGGGGGGGGGCACTTCCCTCCATGTTGCTCCCACTCCACCTACTTCAGGAGCAACACCCCACGAACCCACTTCTGAGACAGAGAAGCGTAAGTTTTCTTCGGCTCATCTCGCTAGGAAGGGGTCCCTTTGGTCACTTCCTTCCCAGGTTTTTGCTAGTGCGAAGGATAACACCCATCAGTGACTGAAGAGCTCGAACGCAGGTGGTCTTAGGGATTAACGCTCATCCTCAGCCCTGGAGACTGTATCAGTGAAGTCCTCCCAGCCAGAGAAACCCAAAGAGCAGCGAGAGAAATTAAGAAAGAAGGTCCGCAAGACCAAGGGAATGACGCTGGCGTCTGCTGAGGATCTAGCTCTCACTGGATCCTCAGACAATGGATACAGGCTGCTCAGGCAAAAAGTCAGAGGCAACAGGTGACCCTGAGGTGTAAACTGCCTCATTGAGTGTTCCATGCCTTCCCAGTCTCACGATACGTCATCCTCCAGTGAAATTGCGGCGGTTTTTTCCATCGCCTGTCTGAGCTATGGCAACTGTTAAGCTTGACCCCTGCTTTGTGCACTGCCAACTAGGAAACCTGATTCATGCCCTCCATGATTATAAGGGATACTACAGGAACCGTAGCGACAGTGTCAGGGGGAGTTTGCGTTTATGTCCTAAACTCAGTCTGTAGTGAATATGTGCCCTTGAAGCTGTGGCTGTCAGAATAAGGACGACGCAGGAAATAACTGTAAGTAATATATATCTTCTTCCAGATGGTCCAGTATCCCTGAATGTATTAGCTGCAGTGATTGACCAACTCCCTAAAACTTTCCTACTTCTGGGAGATTTTAATGCCCACAAGAACTTGTGGCACCAGGCTTACTGGCTGAGGCAGAGATGTCAGAACCTTCCTGCCTCAGTTAGACCTCTGCCTCTTAAATACTGGAGCTGCCGCACATTTCAGTGTGGCTCATGGTAGTTTCTCAGCCATTGATTTATCAATTTGCAGCCCAGGACTTCTCCCATCTATCCACTGGAGAGCACATGACGACCTGTGTGGTAGTGATCCCCATCTTCCATGTCACTGCCCCGGCGTCAGACCCCATGGACACCTGCCCAGATGGGCTTTAATCAAGGCAGACTGGGAAACTTTCATCTCTACTATCTCCCCCGTATGGTAACAGCGATGTCATGTTTGAGAAGGTGACTACAACAATCGTTTCTGTGACAGAAAACAAGTTTCCTCGCTCTTTAGAGGGCCCCCGGCGAAATGCAGTCCCTTGTTGGTCGCTGGAAGTCGCTGAGGCAATTAAGGAGCGTCGGCGAGCTCTACAGTGGCATAAGCGCCACCCTTCCCTGGATCACCTCATAGTATTTAAACAGCTCCATGCCCGCATTCGCCAATTTATCAAACGACGGAAGCAGGATGGTTGAGAGAGACAACTGGGTGCCATACGTTACCTTTTCAAGTGTGGAAAAAGATCAAACGTGTTTTCGGGTACCAGATCCCAACAGGTGCTCCCAGTGTTAAAATAAATGGCTTGTTATCTACCGACGCAAACGCGGTTGCCGAACACTTTGCTGAGCACTATGCTCGAGCCTCTGCGTCGGAGAACTATCCCCCAGTCTTTCGCACTATAAAACGGCGGATGGAAGGGAAAGTCCTCTCGTTCACTACATGCCACAGTGAATCATAAAACCCCCCTTTTACAGCGTGGAAGCTCCTCAGTGCCCTTGCACATTGCCCCGACACAGCTACTGGGCCAGATCGGATTCACAGTCAGGTGATTAAACATCTCTCACCTGACTACAAGCGACATCTCCGCGTGATCATCAACCAGATCTGGTGTGATGGCGTCTTTCCATCAGACTGCCTGGAGAGCAGTGCTATCATACCACTGCTCAAACCCAGCAAAAACCCGCTTGATGTGAATAGCTATCGGTCTTTGTAAGCTGCTGGATCGTATGGTGTGCCAGTGGTTGGGTTGGGTCTTGGAGTTACGTGGCCTACTGGCTACATGCCAGGGCGGTTTCCTCCAGGGTCGCTCTACCACTAATAATCTTGTGTCCCTCGAGCCTGCCATCTGCCATTTCCAGACGCCAACATCTGGTTGCCATCTTTTTTGATTTAGGAAAAGCGTATGACACCACCTGGCGACATATGCTTGCCACATTATACGAGTGGGATCTCAGAGGCCCACTCCCGATTTTTAACCAGAATTCCGCTTCGTACTTTCCGTGTCCAAGTTGGTGCCTCCCATAGTTCCTCCCATATCCAAGGGAATAAGATCCCGCAGTGGATCTCTATTTTTAGTGGCCAGTAATGGTCTAGCAGCAGCTGTGAGGCCGTCCGTATCACCCTCTCTGTATGCAGACGACTTCTGCGTTTCGTACTGCTCCACCAATACTGGTGTTGCTGAGTGGCGCCTCCTCAACAAGGCGCAGTCATGGGCTCTAGGCCACGGCTTCCAGTTTTCGACCTCAAAGTCAGCGTCTTACTGTTCATCCGGAACCTGAACTTTAACTTACTGGCGATCCGCTCTCTGTAGTGGAGACATATCGACTTCTAGGACTGGTTTTCGACGCCCGATTGACTTGACTTCCTCACCTTCGTCAGCTTAAGCGGAAGTGCTGGCAGCACCTCAATGCCCTCTGGTACCTGAGCAGCAATTGCGGTGCAGATCGCTCTACGCTGCTGCAGCTCTACAGAGCCCTTGTTCAATCCCGCCTTGACTATGGGAGTCTGGTTTATGTTTCGACGGTGCCCTCAGCGTTGCGTTTACTCGACCCAGTGCACCACTGTGGCGTTCGACTATCGACGGGAGCTTTTAGATCGAGTCCCGTGACTAGCGTCCTGGCGGAGTCCGGAGTCCCTCCATTGCAGGTCAGGCCTGCACAACGTTGCACACGTTCGCAGTTCTCCTGCGCATGCGAATTACCGTCTCCTTTTCCCACCCACGACGGTTCATCTCCCACATCGACGGCCCAGGTCAGGACTTACAATTGCAGTTTGGGTCTACATCTACATCTACATTCTACATTTATACTCCGCAAGCCACCCAAAGGTGTGTGGCGGAGGGCACTTTACGTGCCACTGTCACTACTTCCCTTTCCTGTTCCAGTCGCGTATGGTTCGCGGGAAGAACGACTGTCGGAAAGCGTCCGTGCGCGCTCTAATCTATATAATTTTACATTCGTGATCTCCTCGGGAAATATAACTAGGGGGAAGCAATATATTCGATACCTCATCCAGAAACGCACCCTCTCGAAACCTGGCGAGCAGGCTACACCGCGATGCAGAGCGCCTCTCTTGGAGAGTCTGCCACTTGAGTTTGCTAAACATCTCCGTAACGCTATCACGGTTACCAAATAACCCTGTGACGAAACGCGCCGCTCTTCTTTGGATCTTCTCTATCTCCTCCGTCAACCCGATCTGGTACGGATCCCACACTGATGAGCAATACTCAAGTATAGGTCGTACGAGTGTTTTGTAAGCCACCTCCTTTGTTGATGGACTACATTTTCTAAGGACTCTCCCAATGAATCTCAACCTGGCACCCGCCTTACAACAATTAATTTTACATGATCATTCCACTTCAAATCGTTCCGCACGCATACTCCCAGATATTTTACAGAAGTAACTGCTACCAGTGTTTGTTCCGCTATCATATAATCATACAATAAAGGATCCTTCTTTCTATGTATTCGCAATACATTACATTTGTCTATGTTAAGGGTCAGTTGCCACTCCCTGCACCAAGTGCCTATCCGCTGCAGATCTTCCTGCATTTCGCTACAATTTTCTAATGCTGCAACTTCTCTGTATACTACAGCATCATCCGCGAAAAGCCGCATGGAACTTCCGACACTATCTACTATGTCATTTATATATATTGTGAAAAGCAATCTCTTCTGTCTGAAGTCCTTGCGTTTACCACCTTTGCCACACCGCTATGGTGTACACCTAGGCCGCGGCTTTGCCTGGACCTTTCATATGGCACAAAGGACTCAGTTAACCTCGTGGCTCTCTGTTGTCACTTCCTCTTGATTCTTGACGTGTACCGAGGCCACGAAGGGGTTTACACCGACGGCTCGATGGCTGATGGTCACGTCGGCTTCTCGTATATCGATAGAGCATTGCTTGCCAGATGGATGCAATGTTTTCACTGCCGAGCTGGTGGCTATATCTCGCGCTCTCGAGCACATCTGCTCATGCCCTGGGGAGTCGTTTCTTCTGTGTACTGATTCCTTGAGCAGCCCACAAGCTCTCGACCAGTGCTATCCTCGTCATCCTTCGGTAGCGACCATCCAGGTGTCCATCTAAGCCCTGGAATGCTCTGGTAGTTCAGTGGTGTTTGTGTGGACCCCAGGACAGGAACTTGCTGACAGGCTGTCCAAACAGGCTATCCAGAAACCACTTATGGAGATCGGCATTCCAATAACTGGCCTGCATTCGTTTTTACGCCGCTTTGGGAGACGAAATGGCATAGTCTCAGTACGAAAAACAAACTGCGCGCCATTAAGGAGATGACGTGTGGCAGTCTTCCATGCTGGTCTCTCATAGGGGCTCTGTGGTTCTCTGCCCGCTTCCGCATTGGCCATGCTTGGGCGACCCATAGCCACCTCCTCCGCAGTGAAGACGCACCTCAGTGTCGATGTTGACAGTGGCCCATATTCTGACTGTCCCCTCTTGGCTGCCCTGCGACGAAATCTTCGGTTACCAGATGGGTTTTATCATTTGATCTTAATTTTAGTTCGACCCTAGTGCCTTCAGAGTGAAGGTTTTAATGTGTTGCAGTGTGGTTGGCTTCTCCTTTTTATTCTCGTGGTCAGCCAGCCATGGTAACCGATTTTGTCATTTTAATCTCTTCTACCTGTTTCTTGTCTTTCTGTGGTTTTCTTCTCCCTTTTTGTCCACTTAAGTGTTTGTTGCACTTCCGTCCGTTTCGTGTTGTCAATCTCGCTTGCTTTATTCTCAACCTTGTGGTATTGTTTTATTTGGAACGAGAGACCGATGACCTAGCTGTTCGGTCCCTTCACCCCTCTTTTAAACCAAACCAACCAACCAACCATGTTCCATTCAGTTTGTGGGGATTCGTGGTGTCATAGCCCACTGATCTGATAAAGCCCAGGCCGGATCTCATCCACAACCAAATGGTCAAACACCTGTCAGTGGATTAGCAGCATCATATCCTTGAAACTTGAACCAAATCTGGAGTGAGGGCGACTTCCCATTGCAGTGGCGAGATAACATCGTCCCAGTACTAAAACCGGGTAAGCACCCTCTAGAGATGGACAGTTACTGCCAATTAGTCTCACCAGTTTTCTCTGTACGTTACCTGAACATCCAGTGAGTTAGTGCCTATGTTGGCCTCTTGAGTCACGGGGTCTTCTAGCTGCATCCCAGGATGGTTTTTGCCAATGCCGTTCCACTACAGATAATCAAGTTTACCTGGAGTCCGCCATCTGAACAGCTTTTGCCTGACGTAAATACCTTATAGCCGTCTTCTTCGACTTGCAAAAGACCTACGTCACCACATGGTGACGCTACAGCCTTGCTACCTTATGTTGAGTGGGGTCCACTCCAGATTTTTATGCAGAACTTCGGGTCTAACGTATTTTCCTGGTTGAAGTTAGTGCCTGTCACAGTTCTCCCATATCCAAGAGAATTCGATTTGAGCTGGTACGTTTTCTGACACCAGTTTCCATCGATCGTCTACGGCGTGTTGAGTCGTGAGGGCAGATCCACGGCCCATGGTGATTTGGTTTTCCTAGAGGTCGGAAGGACAAGCTTCTTCGAGTCTGTTATAAGCTACGCCGGCCGATTGAATTGGAGCCGCCGAGTTGCTTCGGTGGGTTGCGTGCGGCTTAATTGAATATGCCAGTGTACTAAAAATCCTTTGGAATTGTTTTAGTTGTTTATCACCTACCTCGGTGTCGTGACTAACTATCTTGACGGCAATTGAGGGAGTGTGGCTACGCCCAACCAACCGACATGAAGTGTGGTTAAAGACGTGGCTAGAGGTGCAACGAGTAGTAAGTCCGGCTCTGGCGTTTCAAGAAACACCGAGATACGTCCTCTATTCTACCTTGTAGTTCATTTGGTAGTTTGGCGTGTAAATGTGCGCCGAGATAATTCTTGTCATCTTAACTTCAGAGCATGATTTTTAGCGAACTTATTAACCGTGTTTCAGGGCTGGCACTGGCCGAGTAAATCACGGAGGCTAATTTGTTTCTATTCAGTTGTATTGATCACCTGTTCTCTAGGTACGATTGTGTAGTTTATGTCTCAGAATATTGTGTGACGTTGATGTGTGTTGTGTTACAGATAATCGGTAGAGGTCGACGCGAGCATACTGGGAGCAGAGCACCACGGGGCAGAGAGATGTTTAAGGCCCTGTCCTCTCCTTTACATCTTGGGTTATGTTGTCACTGTTGCGTGATTCCATCTTTCCGGTGGAGAATTATAGCGTCCGAAGTTCAATTTCAGTGCAAAGTTGAGTACATTTCTATGTCATTTCCTGTCTCATGGATCTCTCGTATTGATTTGAATCCTTGGTCTGCTCACGTCGATCGCTAATTCACACGCAATATTGAAGCGACTTCATTTTAGGGGTATTGTCAAATGGTCATGTTCTAGTTGTAATCATTCTAAGAATATTGTTGATTAATCAATGAAGTAAATTTGAAGATTGGCTTGGTCAAAATTAAAGCACCTCTGTAAATTTTGGAAGATAGGAGACGAGGTACTGGCAGAAGTAAGGCTGTGAGGACGGGGCGTGAGTCGTGCTTGGGTAGCTCAGTTGGTAGAGCACTTGCCCGCGAAAGGCAAAGGTCTCGAGTTCGAGTCTCGGTCCGGCACACAGTTTTAATCTGCCAGGAAGTTTCATATCAGCGCACACTCCGCTGCAGAGTGAAAATCCCATTCTGGAAACCTCCTTAATTGTTTGTAATTTGTATATGGTTTTATTTAGAAAAGTTGGCTAGTCAAACCTTAAGAGATTTGTGTTCTTACCCTTAATCTGTGCCCGCATCTCGTGGTCGTGCGGTAGCATTCTCGCTTCCCACGCCCGGGTTCCCGGGTTCGATTCCCGGCGGGGTCAGGGATTTTCTCTGCCTCGTGATGGCTGGGTGTCGTGTGATGTCCTTAGGTTAGTTAGGTTTAAGTGGTTCTAAGTTCTAGGGGACTGATGACCATAGATGTTAAGCCCCATACTGCTCAGAGCCATTTGAACCATTTTTGAACCTTAATCTGTTTCTCAGCTGATTGGAAGTAATGAGAGCTGAAGCCAGAGATAAATTCTGCCGAAATTTTTACAAAACTACAGACGGTGTTTAGAAAGGATAGATTGCATGCAACCGGTGGTGGAGTGTTCGTCGCTGTTAGTAGTAGTTTATCCTGTAGTGAAGTAGAAGTGGATAGTTCCTGTGAATTATTATGGGTGGAGGTTACACTCAACAACCGAGCTAGGTTAATAATTGGCTCCTTTTACCGACCTCCCGACTCAGCAGCATTAGTGGCAGAAGAACTGAGAGAAAATTTGGAATACATTTCACATAAATTTTCTCAGCATGTTATAGTCTTAGGTGGAGATTTCAATTTACCAGATATAGACTGGGACACTCAGATGTTTAGGACAGGTGGTAGGGACAGAGCATCGAGTGACATTATACTGAGTGCACTATCCGAAAATTACCTCGAGCAATTAAACAGAGAACCGACTCGTGGAGATAACATCTTGGACCTACTGATAACAAACAGACCCGAACTTTTCGACTCTGTATGTGCAGAACAGGGAATCAGTGATCATAAGGCCGTTGCAGCATAGGTATATAAAAAAAAGGAAGGAAGGTTTATCTGTTTAGCAAGAGTAATAGAAGGCAGATTCAGACTACCTAACAGATCAAAACGAACATTTTTGTTCCGACACTTACAATGTTGAGTGTTTATGGAAAAAGTTCAAGGCAATCGTAAAATGCGTTTTAGACAGGTACGTGCCGAGTAAAACTGTGAGGGACGGAAAAAACCCACCGTGGTACAACAACAAGGTTAGGAAACTACTGCGAAAGCAAAGAGAGCTTCAGGTTTAAACGCAGCCAAAACCTCTCAGACAAACAGAAGCTAAACGATGTGAAAGTTAGCGTAAGGAGGGCTATGCGTGAAGCGTTCGGTGAATTCGAAAGTAAAATTCTATGTACCGACTTGACAGAAAATCCTAGGAAGTTGTGGTCTTACGTTAAATCAGTAAGTGGCTCGAAACAGCATGTCCAGATACTCCGGGATGATGATGGCATTGAAACAGAGGATGACACGCGTAAAGCTGAAATACTAAACATCTTTTTCCGAAGCTGTTTCACAGAGGAAGACCGCACTGCAGTTCCTTCTCTAAATCCTCGCACAAACCAAAAAATGGCTGACATCGAAATAAGTGTCCAAGGAATAGAAAAGCAACTGGAATCACTCAACAGAGGAAAGTCCACTGGACCTGACGGGATACCAATTCGATTCTACACAGAGTACGCGAAAGAACTTGCCCCCCTTCTAACAGCCGCGTACCTCAAGTCTCTAGAGGAACGGAGGGTTCCAAATGATTGGAAAAGAGCACAGGTAGTCCCAGTCTTCAAGAAGGGTCGTCGAGCAGATGCGCAAAACTATAGACCTATATCTCTGACGTCGATCTGTTGTAGAATTTTAGAACATGTTTTTTGCTCGAGTATCATGTCGCTTTTGGATACCCAGAATCTACTATGTAGGAATCAACATGGATTCCCGAAACAGCGATCGTGTGAGACCCAACTCGCTTTATTTGTTCATGAGACCCAGAAAATATTAGATACAGGCTCCCAGGTAGATGCTATTTTTCTTGACTTCCGGAAGGCGTTCGATACAGTTCCGCACTGTCGCCTGATAAACAAAATAAGAGCCTACGGAATATCAGACCAGCTGTGTGGCTGGATTGAAGAGTTTTTAGCAAACAGAACACAGCATGTTGTTATCAATGGAGAGACGTCTACAGATGTTAAAGTAACCTCTGGCGTGCCACAGGGGAGTGTTATGGGACCATTGCTTTTCACAATATATATAAATGACCTAGTAGATAGTGTCGGAAGTTCCATGCGGCTTTTCGCGGATGATGCTGTAGTATACAGAGAAGTTGCAGCATTAGAAAATTGTAGCGAAATGCAGGAAGATCTGCAGCGGATAGGCACTTGGTGCAGGGAGTAGCAACTGACCCTTAACATAGACAAATGTAATGTATTTCGAATACATAGAAAGAACGATCCTTTATTGTACGATTATATGATAGCGGAACAAACGCTGGTAGCAGTTACTTCTGTAAAATATCTGGGAGTATGCGTGCGGAACGATTTCAAGTGGAATGATCACATAAAATTAATTGTTGGTAAGGCGGGTACCAGGTTGAGTTCATTGGGAGAGTGCTTAGAAAATGTAGTCCATCAACAAAGGAGGTGGCTTACAAAACACTCGTTCGACCTATACTTGAGTGTTGCTCATCAGTGTGGGATCCGTACCAGATCGGGTTGACGGAGGAGGTAGGGAAGATCCAAAGAAGAGCGGCGCGTTTCGTCACAGGGTTATTTGGTAACCGTGATAGCGTTACGGAGATGTTTAATAAACTCAAGTGGCAGACTCTGCAAGAGAGGCGCTCTGCATCGCGGTGTAGCTTGCTCGCCAGGTTTCGAGAGGGTGCGTTTCTGGATGAGGTATCGAATATATTGCTTCCCCCTACTTATACCTCCCGAGGAGATCACGAATGTAAAATTATATAGATTAGAGCGCGCACGGACGCTTTCCGACAGTCGTTCTTCCCGCGAACCATAGGCGACTGGAACAAGAAAGGGAGGTAATGACAGTGGCACGTAAAGTGCCCTCCGCCACACACCGTTGGGTGGCTTGCGGAGTATAAATATAGATGGAGATGTAGATGTAGAGTTCTGATGGAAATTGTATGGACATTTACTATTTAAGCAAAGCTTTACCTGAGTATGCTGACCTAGTCATATTCAATTTCAAGTTTAATGGGTCTTGTTCCGGTTAAAGAAATTTATTTTTTGTTTGTCCAAGTGATCTGGCCTTGTAAGGCAGTCTCCTGTATTACTGTGATTGTGATTTTATAATGCTTTTGTTTGTAATAAAATATGTAGCAACAACAACGGATTACTATCGTTATTTTGGTGTGATTACCATTACCATATTTCAGGATTCTGTGGGGCTCTATACTGAGTGTCCCTTTCTTTCTAGCAGCCATTAATGCTCTACCAGCAGCTGTGGATCCTCAATATCACCCTCATTGTATGCTAACAACTGTTGCTCTTCTAATGTGGATGTCGCTGAATGTAGACAGCAAGGTGCCACACTGAAGGTGGAGCCTCCAAGACTCACGTCATCCACTTCTGTCGACATCGTGTCGTGCACCCACAAATAAAACTTTATCTCGACGACCAAATATTCAATGTGGTGCAGGCTTATCACTTTTTAGGACTGGTCTTAGATTCTCGGTTGATGTGGATTTCCATCTTCGTCAGCTTAAGCTTAATTGCTGACTGCACCTTAATACACTTGCCTGCCTGAGTAAGACCAGGCGGGGTGCAGATCACACTGCCTTTCCGCACCTTTATAAAGACCTGACACAATCTCATTTTGATTATAATCTCACATACGGTTTGGTGTAGCCCCCAATATTACATATACTGGATGTGATACACGACTTTACAGTTAGACATGCAACAGGAGCCTTTTGACTAGCCTTGTGAGCAGCTTACTCGTGGAGGCTGGGATCCCTCCAATGCAGATCAGGCACCAACAACAGCATGTCAATTATGCTACAAACGTTTGCAGCTCCCATAAGTACCCAAACTACCATATCCTCTTTCCGAACATGGAAACCCAACTCCCGCAACAGTGGCCCAGACAAGGGATTACGATTGCAGTCCAGGACTGGTCCCTTCTCTCTGAACCTCTATCATCTCTTCTCCAGGGCCACTCACATGTCTCCATTGTACATCCCTTGGCCGCAGTTTCATCTTGACCTATCGCAAGGTCCAAAAGACTCGGTTCACCCTGAGACCCTCCACTGCCAATTTTTCTCCATAATTGGTGCATCCCAGGGTACAGAAGCAGTATATAGTGATGGCTCAATGGTTTCTGGTCATATAAGCTTTTCTTATACTCACATATGACATACTCAACTGAACTCCTTACCAGATGGTTGTAGTGTTTTCACTGCAGAGATGGTAGCCATCTCTCATGCCCATGAGTGTCTCTTCCCCTGCAGTGTTCAGGTCCTTTCTCATCTGTAGCGACTCCTTGAGCAGAGTGCAATCTCTCGATCAGTGTTAACCTCGCCATTCATTTGTCGTTGCTATCTGGGATTTCCTGTTCTTGCTTGAACAATGTGGACAATCTGTGACCTTCGTCTGGATACTGGACTACGTCTGGATACCAGGGAATGAACTCACAAATAGCCTGCGACATTGGCTACCAGTAAACTGACTCTTGAAATCGGTGTTCTGGAAACAATCATCCAATTGGTATTATGCCATTTAGTTTAAAGTGACCTGAATATGGAATGGCTCACCCTGACTTAACCAAAGTATGGATGATAAAGGAGACTGAATTTGTGAGATCATCCATGCAGGCCTCTCACAAGGGCTTTACTGTCCTTTGCCAGCTCCAACATCAGCCATACTTGGCTGATATGGTCATCTCCACCATTATGAGGATCCACCTTACTCTCGTTATCGTTAGCGTTCGATGGTGGTCCACATTTTTCTGGACTTACCTTGGTGTAAGGAGGATTCCTCAACAGCTCACTTAGTTTTACATTTTATTCATGAAGGTGACTTTTAGTGCCCCCTTTAAAGGAGGTCCACTCAAACTTATTGGCAGAATACTCTGTGGCCTCCCCTCCAGGGGCTCATGGTTCTTTTGTGAGTTCATGTATGGTGCACATGGGGCTCCGAGCTGTTGCAGCGTACTCTTCTTTCCTGGGCTGCAGTTTCCTTCTCTGTGCCATTGCCTCCTCATTTTCATTCTTTCCCTCCTGTCCTCTCCTTCCCTCTCTGTGTTTTTATTTATGTCGAACTAGGTATCCACCTGGTTCCCTGCATTCCTTGCTAGTTTGCTCCTCTTGCCTGTTGTGTTACGTCCTTTTTGGCGATTTTGGTCCCCATTGGGGTTTGTCCTCCACTTCTGTCTTTAATGTGAGCCATTTAGGGAAGAACTCTTTTCCCTACCGTCTAAGGCGAGGATTTCTCTCCACTCACTCCTTGCCCTTTTCCTTCCCTGCTGTAGCCCCCATATGCTCTGCTAGGTCACCAGCACTTATAGCTAGTCCCTGTGGTGGGGCTGTTAGGTACCCACCTGAGTGTGCACTCTGACAACACAGGAATAGCATTAGTGATATCTGTTGCCTCTCTATGTACGCCAGGGAGTGGTTGCTTGTCATCCTTGAGCATCAGAACTCCTGGCAATGGCTGCTGTGCCAGACGGCCCTTTCAGTGGTTGGTTGGCCCCCTTCATCAGAGCAGATGGAATCAGGGCGGATGATAGGTGCATGAAGCGTATCAAGCTGCAAAAATCTGGTCGTTCTCAAATGGCCGTCTCTTTAAGTGGCACTGAATCACTCAATGCTGCTTCGTGTTACCCTGCACCCTTCCCTTCACTGGCTTCACCCTTTGGGGGATGAACAGGCTCGCTGTCTTTGTATGAAGCACTTTCCCCGCTGCCTGGTCTGTACTAGGACAGATGGGGACACATTTACTGCAACAAAACCTTTGTATTTTGTGGAGTACATCGAGATCAAGTTTGACAAAGTGGAGTGTTGGGCTCCCTGCCACCCAATCTGTAACTCTTCGTGCTTGTGATCGTCTTGGCGACGTCCTGGTGTCTGTTGCTCCTTACTATGATCCAGGGAGTGATTTTTCATAGGGATCTCATTCTTCAAACTGATGAACTCCAAGCTAATCTGGAGTGACACGGTGTTCATTTTGTTCGACTAATGCACAAGGGTCCTAAACACAACCACATAGATACCGACCCCTTTGTTCTGGCTTTATAGGGAGATATTCTCCCAGAGAAGGACAAGGTTATGTTACTGAAGTGACATGGAGCTGTACATCCCGCCACCCAAGAGGTGCATTCGGTGCTTGCCTTTTGGGTATATGTTTTCCTGCTGTGCGAGAGACCCACTGTGTGGTGACTGAACATCCACTCCATGAGGTCAGCCCTTGTGTCCCGCCACCTGTGTGTGTAAATTGTCATGCCAGCCACCCTCCATGTCGCCAGACTGCCCAGCTTACAAGAAAGAAAAGAAGATCCTAAAGCAAGTCCCTTGATCATCTATCTTACACTGAGACTAGTCAAAAATATGGCAGGCTCCACCCAGTGTCAGTGTCCTCTACTTTTGCCTCTGTTACCTCCTTTTCCTCTCCTACCTCTTGCTTACCCCAGTCCTCTCCCCTACTCTCCCCTCCCCTGGGGTTCCCTCTTCTCTGGCTCCTGCTCAGGATGGGACTCCCTCTCGGAACATGTTCTCAAGATAGGAAGCCTGAAATCTCTGGATGACTGATCCAGACTCCGAGGGCCCTAAAGTCGCTGTCCGACCCAGACATTGTTGCCACTATTTGCCTACTGATAACACCTCCTCCCTCCTCGCAAGTACAAGAATGAGTCTTCCACGTCACACTGGGGGATTTTTCCAATCCCTCTCACTCCGAATCAGGCCTAGTTTTACGGATGTCACCTCATCCTCGTCAGTAACGACCACTGACCCGATGACATGACCTCTCCTCGGCTTCTTTGTGTAACCTGGACTCTCGCCACACAATAATCCAGTGGAACTGCAACGGATAATACCGTCTCCTGCAGGAAATAGCTTGTTTCCTCTTATTATGCATTCTGTCTTTGTCTTCAAGAAAAGCACTTGCCTTATGACCAAACGTTTCATGGATGTTGGGCGTTCTGTTGGAACTGTGCTGGGCCCAAGATAGCATCTGGAGGGAGTCTGCACTTTTGGTTCACACCAATGTCATTAGTGACAAGACACCCTTCGTACCAATCAGAAAGCAATAGTGGTATGAGTGCGAACGACCCCAGCAATCACCATTTGCAATATTACCTCCATTCCGGTAGGCCACTTCCTTATGTTGACCTGCCTACCTCATTACCCCTGTACCTTCTCCTCAGGGACTTCAATGCACACCACCCCATGTGGGGAAGTGCCACTTCAACTGGTTGCGGTCTAATTGACCAACTTATTACAGACTTTGATTTGTGTCTCCTTAATGACGGTTCTCCTACCCACTTCAGTGCTGCTCATGGCACCTTTACCGCCATCTATCTCGTCATCTCCTTCCCCGCTTTCATAACTGCACCACACTGGTCACACCATGATGGTCTTTGATAGTGACCCTCTCCTGTGATTCTATTGTTCCCCTGCCGCAGCCATGTAGACAGGCCCCACGTTGGGCATTCAGCAGAGTCAATTCGCTCTTATATACGTCTGATATGCACTTGGATACCTCTCTGTCAGATTGCATTGATGCAGTCGTGCAAGACGTCTCTGAACCTATTCTTGATGCCGCTGGCACTACTATCCCACTGTCCACAGGTTCCCCTCGTCATCGCCTGGTACTGTGTTGGAACAAAGACGTAGCAGTCGCTATCCAGGACCAACGACATGCGCTGCAACGATTTAAACGACACCCTTCTCAGACTAACCTTATCATTTTTAAGTGTCTCGGTGCTAAGGCTCGCTACCTTATGAAGAAGATTAAAAAGTTATACTGGGAGGGCTACGTTTCCTCCCTGGGGATGTATGCTTCTTCAGCCCACATTTTGTCCAAGCTCCATACCCTTCTGGGCCGTCAGCGACAGTCAGCTGTCCTGGGTCTTATCCTACAGGATGCTCTGCGTTCTCATCCATCGGTAATTGCAGAACACCTCATGACACACATCGCGACAGCATCGGCGTCCTCTTCCTATCCTACTAATTTTCTCAGGCAGAAATGATGAGTTCAAGAAGTCCCTCTGTTTCATCTGAACCCTGTAATGAACCCTTCACTGAATGGGACTTCTTGCAGGCTCTTACCTCTTCACATGACGCGGCCCCAGGTTCAGATTCCATTTGCAACCAAATTATCGGATACATATTAGTCAACACTTACTTTGAGAATGCAGAGAACATAACCATTGGGGTATTGATATAGTTGTGAGATCCCCATATTTAAAATGGAATCCCAGAATCATTCGAATATTGACTCTGGTGGTAACGCCTCGAAAATATTCTGTCTTCAGGATCATAATAATCAGCATCAGAACCTGTAACAATGTTCATAATGATTGGATCAAATCAGCACACAACTATTGGGTGGTTGTAATTGATGCGTAGCTACTCACAGGGCTCCACTGTGGGCTGTAATTACCGTATGGCAGCCAAACTTGGTAAGTAAATTTTGGCCACCAGGTGTAAATCAGGCGCGGTGAATGCGAGAAAGATATATAGAAATGTTTCCAGTTGTAATGGATTACGAACAAGACCTCGGCAGAAAAGGTCAAACAAATGAGAGGCGTAATTTTGATTTTATTATTAACTGCTGCTTCCACAATTTGCTGAATATGAGCACCGGGGACATTGAAAACATGCTGTGTCCATAAAACGACGTAATCACGTAACAGTTGCTCGCAGCAGTTCTGGTGAAACCTGATCAACGTGTCCCTGCAAAATAAACTTAAGATCTAGAAGAGACCTAACGTGTCCCTGGTAAGCGCGTTATTTTAGCTATCCTCAGACCCAAAATCACATGGATTCAGATCGGGTGTTCTTGCAGCCATGCATTTGCGCTGTTCCAAAGAGGGAATCGCATGCTTTACAAAGAGATCTCGGTAACCTACACACGTCACGGTACACCTGACAGGCCCTCCGTGAAAAAAAAAGGATCGAGAATAAAGGTACTCGTAAATTCACACCATACAGTCACATACTTCGAGTGCAATGGCAATTCGTGCAGAACACGTGGTCAGTTCATTCGCTGCTTCGTGTAGTGTACAATATAGCCTACCTCGTCACCTCCGTGATAAGAAAGGATCGAGAATAAAGGTACTCGTTAATTCACACCACACAGTCACATACAGCGAGTGGAATGGCATTTCGTGCAGTTCATTCGCTGCTTCGTGTAGTGTACAATATAGCCTACCTCGTCACTCCATAGAATATTGTGCAGCCACATGTCATAAACTTCGATCCGTGTGAGAAAGCGAAGAGAAAACTCACAGTGTTGTGTTGCTGCGGATCATGAAGTTTCAGATGCTGCAACGTCTATGAAACGGTCTGTGGTTGATGGCAGCGATAACGTACTTACGCGCAAGATTTGCCTCGCCAATAGTGGGCAGGATGGGGCCACGGAGGTTTGAATAGCGCTCACACATCGTCTCGACGCAGTGTGTGTCCAACCGACCCTATAGGAGGTCTTTCTGGAAGAGTACTCGTGCATGCCGATAAATACTGTGGACAACGCTATGCGGAATCGGATATGTGAATAGCAGTGCTAGTGAAGGTACGTGGACCTACTGCAGTGTACCTTTTGGAAAGACAAGCGTCCACGGCTGTTTGTTCGGCCCTGTTTGGAGTCTGTGCATTTGTACGGAAGTAAACATGGCAGTCTTCTGAATTGGGGCGATCTTGCCGGTGTCCCACAAAAAAGGTGCTACTCTGCAGAGGTTACGGCACTGTATTGATTCACCTTTGCTTGAGGATGGTTGGAGAGCGAGATTGGTGGAGTCAATTGAGTTGTACTTCACAGCATGACTGATAATGGTGAGCGCCTGTTCTTGCATTCTGATAGAGTTCAGAGGCTTGTTGGAGCCGGAAATGTTTTGGTGGCTCCTGCTTGAGTAGTCGTATTAGGTGATCGTTAATGCTGTTAATTTGAATGTTTTAAGGCTTTTAAGTGTTTTTAAATTTTAAGCTGAGATTGTTTAAACTTGATCTGCATTTGTTAAGTGAATACCTTCTATCTAACTGTAATCTCCGGTTTGTGCGACTGCGTAAATTTGGTTTGTGTTGCACGATTATAAACATGGATTGATTTAACTGACAAGCTTCCAATGATTGAGCTTGGTGGGTCTTCACAGTTCTCAAGTAAATTACTGTTAGTTTAATCTGCAGTTTGTGGTAATGTGTAAATCTGATTTCTGTTGCACTACGATAATCATAAAGCATTCATTGATTTAACTGATCCTCCAGTTGTCTTGCTGGTGTTGCTTAATATTTATTAAGGTTTAAAGTTTATATCTTATGGAATAAGTTTTAAAGTCACGCCACGGATGGCGTGGGTTTGGTGTAAGTTTTTTTGTAACTGTTTTGGTGTTAAAGTGCTGTTTTTCTGTTGTACACAGGCAGCTGGTTAGTGTTTTCAATGTTATTTGCCTGAGGCCGGCCGCTGTCGACGTTATCTTGGCACTGGGACATGTTGCACGCATTTGGAAGAAAAGACGTACATAAATTTGAAATTTAAATTTTACATACATGTGAATGTGAACAAACTATTAATTGTAATAAAGAGTATAATTTGATAAACTTA
Organism: Schistocerca nitens; assembly: GCF_023898315.1. Taxonomy (NCBI): domain Eukaryota; kingdom Metazoa; phylum Arthropoda; class Insecta; order Orthoptera; family Acrididae; genus Schistocerca; species Schistocerca nitens. The sequence continues at coordinate 97,792,282 of NC_064621.1, read as the reverse complement.
TTGTTATATCGGTGCCAAGGTAGCCCCTGAGGGCCAGCAACCAATATTACACCACAGCGGACGAGGATGTCTATGCCCATGGCGTACCAAAAGCACCATGGTAAACACCGGCTATTTACATACAAGATAATGGAAATAGACATTCCGAGCACTACTTCCTTCAGGGGGTGTTCGAGCCACGGCCTGCAGGAAGTATCACTACGCCAAAACCTGATTGGCTGGAGACACCTATTTAGGGGCTGGAACCAGCCCCGAAGTTCAGTTCACGCCGGATGCCGACCTCGGGTTCTGCGACCGTTGAAGATTACGTCTTCGTCTCTGAACTGGACTGTTAGTTGTTACTAGGTGTGTGTGTGTGTGTGTGTGTTTATTTGTTTGTTACCTTTGTGGAAAATTAGTAGTGAACTTTCGTCTGCCTCAATCAGGAGACTTTTACTGGCATCGTTATTGTTAACTTTCGTTTGTTGTTGAGTCACCAACCTTGAGAACTCACATCAATAAAAGTTGTGTTTGTGAAAAATTGCGAATTGTCAGTCACAACACTTATGACCTCTGTATTGTGGTCCTGTTAGCTTAGTTGAAGGATTTGTCCTTCTGTTTTTTTAATTGTTTACCTATATGTCTTTAAAATGTTGAGCAGTTGTTAATTGATTTTACATGTATGATTTAAGCTTTATTTGTCGGGAAAGGTAGTGGGGGATCGCAGTCTGGATCTTGTACAGGTACCAGTGTAAAATGGCCCGCAATACTTTCCGTACTGTTGACCACGTGATGGAAAATTTTCGGGACACTGCACGAGCACTAAGACTACCTGGGGCATGTGATGCACGGTCAGTTGCAGCAACAGCGACGACGTCAGTACCTTCCACCGGGATAGTACCCTTTCCTCTTCCACGTGCCACGCAAAGATCACCCGTGTTTTGGAATTTCGTTATGTTCGTTAAACCACTGAATGACACTGAACCTCCGATCGGACATTTTAGTCGGCGATACTCTCTCAACGCAGTGACGTAATTTCTGCCGTTCACATAAAGCAATTACACTAACAGCCCGAGGTCTTCCTTCTTCATAGCCACACTGTTCACGCACGTTATGGATTGTCAGATGCCAGCGTGGATGTCACAGCGTCATACAGTGTACAGCGCCATATCTGTACTCGGTGGCCACAATTGGGACTAATCTGTTTTCCAGTATAATTAGGTTCCGCATTAACGCATAGCACCTGATGATGATAGGATAATTCACAGTATACTTACAGTGATGCATTCTGTCGTAAGTGTTGTGTTTTTGGAAGGGTGCTGTAAACACTCAGAGTTTGGTATGTTAATACAGCATTACCAGAACTGCCGCTAATGTTGTCGATGCATACATGCAGTGTTATTATGCGAATGTAACACCAGGTGGTTATAATTAAAGTGCAGCTACTCACAGGTCAAGGGTGGGCTGCAATAATTCTGTGGTAGCGAAATTAGGTATATATGCTATGTTGACATCATGGTAACCCTCAGCAACTATGTGGATAAATAAAAGACACCTCTGATATCAAATAAACTCGGTACAATGCATTTCATACTCTCCAGCGAAAGTTATGTCATTGAAATCCTCTAAATCTCCGAACACCTCATCTGTGCGAGGTCTACACAATCTATCACGAGCAGCAGCTGCACTGTCAGGGCTGTTGGGACCGCTTTATTTTTCGACAACGACTGGATAAACCATCCCTGGAGCTTGAGACTTTTATAGGCATACAGCTGTGAGAAGCTGTCCTACGATCGTCACCACTCAGATTAGGCCATGCTGTCAGCTACATTTCAATACTTTCACATCTTTCATGTGAAACGGTACTGTATGTACCGTTCCATGATTAAATACGATGTTTTGCAATCGTGCCTTCCTAAAAGGACAGCATCATCGATAGATATTCAGGGGCGCGGCCACTTGCCGTTTTTCTCTCTCTCTTAACGCGGCCTCACCGAGGGCGCCACGAAACTCCGATGATGTAGGATGGAACGTTGGTTTATTATCTTGTAGAATATTTATTTAATGTTAATATGTTCACGCACGTGAAATATCCTTTAAAACCTATTCCCATCTTTCCTGAAACGATGTCAGCCATTAGTTTGGAAGCAGACAACTCTTGGTAGACTGTAGTAGTGCCAACTTTGTTTCCATGGGCTTGAGTGGCAGAGATCGACCACAGGCAAAACTTTGTCAAAGAGAATAGGGTTTAGCGGGGAGAGGTTGGTCAGACTACCCCCTCCACCGAATACCAGAGGCTCTCAGGAGCTGCGCCATGGCAAGTGACTAACCCACTCTTTTTCAGACCAGCGTTGAATAGGCAAACCAATGATTCCGCTCATGGTTATTTTGATTATTTTTTGTTGTATGATTTTTGTGTATTGAGAGTGATATATGTATATGTTTGTGTTCACGCCACGTGATAGGCAACGTCAGGCTTGGATAGTGAAATTGTCCATCTATACGATAGAGTTAGGTAAAAAACTGTGTGACTTTCAATTTATTTATGTGTGTTAGGAATTTTGGATGGGTTTATTGATTTTTAATGTGTGTTTTCTGTGTATTACAAATAGGGGCCACGTGCTCCACGTGTGACGAACTCGTAACAAGGCAGTTACGCTCGCCTATAGAGAAACTCGAGTAGAAGCAATAGATTATTTAAATAAACTGCTACCGCCTCACTGTACAGGCATTTACACAGTTTCAGCCGTTTGTTTAAAATATTGTAAGCATGCGGAAAGCGACTTTGAACCCACGTGGTCGTAGCCACCACGTGCACATGCAGTATCCTTTGATACTGAAGTTGCTATACAGTACAGTACAGGATAGAAGTATAGAAAAGAAAGCTTTATCGTCTAATGCCAAGCCGATCTCTGTCCTCACCCTATTGCATGCTAGTATTGAATCTGTGCACTAGGTTCAAGTTTGAGCTCTTGTCTATCCTGTTCTATGTGTTTTAGTATTAAAGTAGCGGGAATATTACTAGAGGCTGATGAGATGCAGTCCCGTCTGTCAAGAATCCCACCTTTCCCATAAATAGCGTGCGCGTTGCGTGCAGTTGTGTAAAATAATAAGAGGCTTCACCTCCACCTAACATTATATTAAATTAGGAGAAACATCTATGAAATAAATAAAGCAAATTTATTCAGAATAACTTCAGTATGCTATGCTTGAACAAACCCGATACCCCTTTAACAATTATAAATATTAATGGCACAGGCTGCCAATTGATATGCAGCGTTCTATGACGGAAAACTCCTTCATTGATCCCTCCAAAAGAATCCGTTGCGCATTATTACCAATTAGGGCCTAAATATCGTTGGACACTGCCATAATTGTCGGCAGTCTTGTCGGTTTCTACTGGCCGTGGACCAGCGTGTTTAATATCCACACCCATAGAGGACTGTAATACAGATGAAGGAGGTTTCTGAAAACCTATGACAGAAAATAAGTGTAAACTAATTGCAAAATTCATCCTTATCGTTAATGAAAGTAAAATATCCCTAAACATACCTATAACTAAGAATATATAATTTCCCCACAAACAGATAACCTTTAATGAAGGCAACTTCTGCCAGAATCTGTTTCAAGTAATATACCCGCGGCGACGGTCCGTTTTCACACGGACTGGAAATGACATCCAACCAGTTGCAAAATACAGTTTTATTAAACCTTGACTACGGTTTAGACGGTTTAAAATTGTCGAAAACATTGTCAAGGTTTAATAAAACTGTATTTTGCAACTGGTTGGATGTCATTTCCATTCTGCTGAAGCTTTTGCGTGCACAGTTGCTGAAGCGCAGCCATGTTGAAAACTATTTTCACACCTCATGAGGGTCCCTCTACCAAGGTTTGGAACAATGCAGCCCCCCTTACACGATGATAAAATCAGAAAACTGTATATTCTCCACTTCAAGTAATGCTCCACGAACTTCCCAAAATTCGTTATATTACGTTATACAACATTAAAATATGAACAGGTTCTTCACCAACTGCTGACTGAAAAATTACTCGTCACACTAGAATGTCTTAAATCTAAAACCAATGTCTCCACCATGCTTTCAGAAAAAAAGCAAAACGTTTTACATGATGGTAAAATCAGAGGGGAGCGACCTCAATCAGCTTCACATCAAATGAACAGGGAATTGCGAATAAGGACTACCATCAGCTGTATAATGGAATGACGACAGTGAAAATATGTGGCGGACCCGGATATCCTGCTTATCGGGAGCGGTCGCCTTACTATTTTTTGTTTTAATTTCATTTTGTTCGATATTGCTCGTTGCATTTGTTCGGGACGGATTTCCCATGACACCCGTTCAAGTTCACTCTTGATCCTTTCACTCAGTTTTATTACAGAGGGCAGCTAACCCTCTGACCGAACACGCTGAGCTACCGCGCCGGCATTACCGTATGACTATCCGTGCACGACTCACGACCAGACCCAAACTTCGATATGTTGTCAAACATGCGCCTGTCCGTGAGTCGTCCACGGATAGCCGAATGGTGAGGCGTCGGCTCGCTATAAGCGGGAAATCCGGGTTCGACTCCCGATCCGGCACAAATTTTCACTGTCGTCTTTCCAGTCTACAGTTGATGGTAGTCCTTATTCGCAATCGCGAACTCATTTGATGTGTTTCGTAACGGCTGTCGTCGCCGTAGTGCCTGTTCCTTTGGACACACGTGCATATCCAAAGGAACTTTACATCGTAATCAGAATAACACAGACACTGCAATATCGTAGAGTATTAATCAACTTCAGTTACAGAACAGATGATTTACTAGGAAATTTTCAATGAGATGAAATCTGGCTGGATGCCCCATATTTTTCTCATGCGCGACTGTACTGCACACTGATCAGCAGTCAGGAAATTGGTATTTACCACTTTCAGGTTCTTGTGGAACTAAAATGGAATTAAAGGGAAGAATGACAATGCATTTCTCGCGAAACCGTGTAGCGTGAAAGTAGACAAACATCATGAAAAGTCGCCAGCGACCCACACCCACCCAAAGAAATTGCTTGCACGTAACATAGTGTATACATACAACGAATTTTACTGTGTATGTATGAAATTTTACAGTATTTCTCCTGCAACTGCAGTAATATCGGATAGCGCTACGTAGAGAACTCACGAAATAGGCTATTATCAGTAGGTGTATTAATGAAACTCGGCATACAAGTAACTAAATTTTTGTACAGCTTTCTGTAGCTTCGGCCAACAATTCTTTCATTGGCGCATACGCACACGCACAGTAGTATTGTTTAATTAATAGTAATTTTTGCTGTGGTATGCCTTGACGTAATGAAAATTTTGATATGGATCTAAAGGAAACGTCAAGAGACTTGGATCATTTTTACGTCTCTGCATCATAGGTCTAACAGCATAAGACCATACTTATAGAGGTACTTAACAGTGCAAGCTGTTCCTATGTTGATGAGTTGACGAGATAATACCGATCAATCAGAAGTCGTCTTTGGGCTGTGTAAGGCCATCACAGCAGCAGCTTGATAGTCTGTTGCTCCTGACGAAGACGAGGGAGATACTTGTTAAAAGCTCGAGGTTTTACCCTGAAGTGAAGCGGGAAGAAATTAGAGAGCTTTTGTACGACATTGCCGTCGCGAAAGACTTCATTGTCACGAGATATGATGGTTTAAATCGCACTGCACTGGAGACTGAGCAATGTTTTAAGAAGTGAATATGTTTGGGAGGGGGGGGGGGGGAGGGGGAGAACGGGAGGGGGATGTCTTATACTCAAACGTGGATTCATTCTATGTATTTGTTAGTTTTGCTTATGTCAAAGGTTACTTTGTATGTTAACAGAGAGCAACCTGATTCTGAGTTCTTTTCACTAAATCTTATGTATGTCGTACATTACGTACTACTGATTTTTTTTGTACAAGTTTTCGACATGAACTTAAACTGCGCTGTGGTATCACATCTGCTGTTCAGGTCATCGACCTCTGTCGAGATGCGAGCCATCAAGATGGGTGCCAGTACAGGTGTCTACGACACCTAAAGATTGTCCTTGGATCCATGTTCCATCGTCATCGTCAGCTGAACTATCCAGGTGAGCAAAATTATTACTGAACTACAGCGATCGGGATCTGAGGACACAGAATAAAATGTAATTAAAAACAGGCCGTATTTCGTTTTTAAGAAAGGGATACCATACAGTTTTCCAAGAAGAAATATAGGAACTATCGGTTTTCGTAAACCTCAACGTCGTGTGGCTAGGGCCTCCCATTGGGTAGACAATTAGCCGGTTGCAGGTCTTTAGAGTTGACGCCACTTCGGTGGCCTGCGCGTCGATGGGGATGAATTGGTGATGGTTCAAATGGTTCTGAGCTCTGCCTCGGGCATGGATGTGTGTGATGTCCTTAGGTTAGTTAGGTTTAAGTAGTTCTAAGTTCTAGGGGACTGATGACCTTAGAAGTTAAGTCCCATAGTGCTCAGAGCCATTTCAACCATTTGACTTCCTTCAGGATAACGACAGCGCTCGAGTGTCCAGTATGTCCTCCAGACATGAACCTTATCTTACGTGGCTGGGATAGACTGAAAACGGCTGTTTATTGACGGCCTGACCCACCCACCAATCTGAGGGATCTATGCTGAATCACCGTTGAGGAATGGGACAATCTGGACCAACAGTACCTTGATGAACTTGCGGATAGTATGCCGCGACGAATACAGGCATGCATCAATGTAAAAGGACGTGCTACTGGGTATTAGACATACCGGTGTGTACAGCAGTCTCGACCACCACCTCTGAAGGTCTCGCTGTATGGTGGTACAACGTGCAATGTGTGGTTTTCACGAGCAATAAAAAGGGCGGAAATGATGTTTCTGTTGATCTCTATTACAATTTTCTGTACAGGTTCCGGAGCTCTCGAAACCGAGGTGACGCAAAACTTTTTTTGATGTGTGCATTGTCGAGAAATAGGGGAGAGAGGGTCACGGATATGATACGAGATTTGGAGTGGATATAATTAAATCTAAGGCGTTTCTCATTGCGGAGGGATCATCCCACGATATTTCAGTCACCAACTTTCTCCTCCGAATGCGAAAATATTTTGTTGACACCGGCCTACATAGAGAGAAACCATCATCATAATAAAATAGATGAAAACTGTAGCTGTTCGTTTCTTCCGCGCCGTTAGAGACTGGAATAACAGTGAATTATTGTAAAGGTGGTGCGATGAACCTCTGCCAGGCACTAAAGAGTGATTTTCAGGGTAAACATGTAGACACACAAGTGTCGTAATTCGACAGCCGCACGATCATGGTCTAACGAGACTTTGGTTTATGGTTCTGCGACATAGCTGCTCGTGTTGGCTGGCGTCCCATCATTGTCAGGCAAATACGGGATCGATGAATCCAGGAGGGCCACACTCGACGTGATGGAGGATCTCAGATGCCTCACGCGACTAGCGCCTGAGAGGGAGATACATTATTCGCTCAGGCATGCAAGATCTTACAGCCACGTTACATACCTTAAGTTAGCGTGTCGGCTTGTTTGCAGCGAACCACAGGTATTCACACGGACAGTAAGACGTCGTCTGGACCAACATGGACTGTTAGTACGGCTGCGGTGCTCACGAAGAGACCACTGGACACAAGAGTGACACCATATAGTTTTTCCACACAAATCACAGTTCTGCCTACGTCTTCAGCATGTACGTAGATACATGTGTGTGTGTGTGTGTGTGTGTGTGTGTGTGTGTGTGTGTTTGTTTATTCCAAGGAGAAGGAACGTTGCCAGATTGTTGCAGATTCCAGGAAGGAACGTTCCCAGATTACTGAAGATTCCAGTGAAAGGAACGTCGACAGACTGATGGAGATTCCAAGAATGAACGTTGCCAAATAGCATTCGTCATAAACAGGCCCAGCTCGTGACTTGATGATATGAGGAGCCATTAGGTTCATAAAACAGACACGTGTGCTTCATACAGCTGGAAATCTGGACAGCAGCCGTTACATTTCTGCTAAGGGCTGTAGCTGTGCCCTATCGTCAAAGGATCTGTGATGTTACCTTTCAGCAATATAACGCAAGGTCGCATTTTGCTCATGCTGTCCTGACCTACCTGAATTCAGGATGGGTTCGACGGTCAACCTGAGTAGCATCTTCTCCAAATCCCTCATCATGATCCAGTGCAGCTCTGGATGGAACGTGAAGAACTATAAAGTTTCATGGACCCGGGATCTCCTGCTTACATGGTAGATGTTGTTCCATCTGAGCCACCGAGGGCACCGAGGACAGTGCGACTGCAGGGACTTATCGCCGGCACGCTCCACGTGAGACCCACACTCATGGACCACGACCACGACCAAACAGCCTTGAAGATTTACCAGACATCATGGGTTGTCGAGAGATTGCCACGGCACCACTCGACAAGTACTATGATTCATGAAGTCTGGCACAGAACTGAAACAGCATGGAATGATGCACAGGTATTTGTCACGTGAGCTCCTCTCGTCTTGAGGCTCAGCCATTGTTTGTTGTCAGAGGTTCCAGCTCCAAGTTTCACGCCATGTATACCTCCATATCATCTACAAATTTCTTGAAGTATTTTACCAATGTCCGCACAGTAAGTAAAATTTAATTATCTGCTCTCCTCCCAATGCAGCAAATTTGTCAAAAGCCTGAATAAGCACCTTCTGCAGCGCGATAGGTGCAGGCCGAGAGCCAGTGAGGTTCTGGAAGGTGGAGCGATGCCAACTCCAGTATCATCGCCAGTTGCCTTAGATTCGTCGGTTCAGGATCCATGGCGCGGAGACCTCGATTGAGCCGGTCCCAAATATTCTCGACTGGACTTAAGTGCTGGGAGCCTGGTGGCCAGAGGAGTAGTGTAAACTATTCATAGTGTCTTCGAACCACAGACGTACACTGTGAACTGTGTGACACTTTGATTTGTGCTGCTGGTAGATACCACCGTGTCGAGGAAGAAACAAACTGCATATAGACAAGGATAGACGTGTACTTGCATTAATCCATTGTGCCTTCCAGGACGACCACCCAGGGAATGCCACAGAAACGTTCCCCAGACCATAACGCTGGCCTGGACCATTTCGATGATTGTTGCAGTGCTGTACAACCAACGGCCGTCTGTCCGAAGGAGCATAAAACGTGCTTCGCCAGACAAGGCCGCCTGTTGCTACTCAGTAGGCGTTTAGTTGCGGCACTGGCGTGCAATTTCCAGCTTCCGTCGGCGAAGGTCAGCAGTCAGCAGGGCTGCATGAACCAGGTTCCTGCTGCAGAGACCACATACAGCAATGTTCACTGATTGTTGTTGAGGAGACACTGGTGGCAGTCCATTGGTTCATCTGCGCGACCAGTTGCTCAACAGTTGTACGTCTGTTACCCCGTGCACATCTCCACAGCCACCGTTCAGACCTGTCATCTATTGCCCGTGGTGCACCACTGTTTTCATGGCACAAATATGCTTTTTACAGCATACTTTAAGCGCACAGCACGCTTACAAACTTTGCCGTTTCAGAAATGCTTCCACCATTGACCAGAAAGCCAATGATCATGCCCTTTTGGACGTTAAATAAATCGCTCCGTTTCCGCGTTACGACAACAGCTGCAATACTTTCCGCGTCTCCCTCACACGCTTTATACACCCTCCACTGCTAGCGCCGCCACCAGACGCCTGTGAGTGGTTATTGCACTTTGATGTCGAACACAGGACGTAATCACATTGAGACATATGAAGATGGCACCTGTTCTTTCGGACATGTCCGAAACAACAGATGCCATTGATGACCGTGCAGCTCTCTTGAATGAAATTACAATTAAATCAATACCATTAGCTATTGATATACATCAACGGGGACAGGTCAAAATGTGTGCCCTGACCGGGACTCGAACCCGGGATCTCCTGCTTACATGGTAGATGTTGTTCCATCTGAGCCACCGAGGGCACAGAGGATAGTGCGACTGCAGGGACTTACCGCCGGCACGCTCCCCGTGAGACCCACATTCTCACCTTACAATCCACACACTACCTTCGTAGTGCCCCTGCCATTATATCCAGTACTCGCGGCAGACAATCCACCGAGTTCCGAAAGAACAGATGCCATTGGTGACCGTGCAGCTCCCTAGAAAGAAATTACAATTAAATAATACCACTAGCTGTCTTCCGCGAGTGATGGACTATACGTTGAGAATGTGGGTCTCACGGGGAGCGTGCTGGCGGTAAGTCCCCTACAGTCGCACTATCCTCTGTGCCCTCGGTGGCTCAGATGGATAGAGCTTCTGCCATGTAAGCAGGAGATACCGGGTTCTAGTCCCAGTCGGGGCACACATTTTCACCTCTCCCTGTTGATGTATATCAAAGCCTGTCAGCAGCTAATGATGTTGATTTAACTGTAATTTCATTAATGAGACATTGTCACATACAAGGTCCAGTCGCATTATACCATGTCATGGAGCTGCCGAAGCTGCTGCCAAGGCTGCAGTCCGACTAGCTAGGCCTTTCAGCTATTCCGTCCCTTCAGATGATCTCTGTTTTGCCGCACTTAGGAATATTGTGTCACTTTGTTCCCATGTAGACAACACGAGTATTCATCCCAATTCCAGGAAATTGAAAACCTCCCACAGGCTTGGACGACTGCCTCTCGGATCTCTCTTCACGAGGAGATACTTTTAGCTAGGTGCGTACTGGGCTCTGTCGGTTCAGTCGCCGTCATTCGTTAAGTGGAGACTCCGCACCACTCTGTGCATTACTGCAACCAACAGCTGAAAGTCAGCCATTTTCTGACCCAGTGCCGAGCCAAAGAAACTGGTACACCTGCCCAATATCGTGTAGGGCCCACGCGAGGACCCAGAAGTGCCACAACACGACGTGGCATGGACTCTAATGTCTGAAGTAGTGCTGGAGGGAACTGACACCATGAATCGTGCAGGGCCGTCCATAAATACGTAAGAGTATGAGGGGTGGAGATCTCTTCTGAACAACACGTTGCAAGGCATCCCAGATATGTTCAATAATGTTCATGTCTGGGGAGTTTGATGGCCAGCGGAAGTGTTTAAACACTCAGAAGAGTGTTCCTGTAGGCACTCCTTAGCAATTCTGGACGTGTGGGGTGCCGCATTGTCCTGCTGGAATTGCCCAAGTCCGTCGGAATGCACAATGGACATGGAATGGGTGCAGGTTATCAGACAGGATGCTAACGTACGAGTTACCTATCAGAGTCGTATCTAAACGTATCAGGGGTGCCACATCACTCCAACTGCATACTCCCCACACCATTACAGAGCCTCCACCAGCTTGTATAGTCCCTTGCTGACATGCAGGGTCCATGGATTCATTAGGTTGTTTCCATACGGGTATATGTCCACGCGCTGGATACAATTTAAAACGAGACTGCTCCGACAAGGCAACGTGTTTCCAGTCATCAACAGTCCACTATCGGTGTTGACGCACCCAGGTGAGACGTAAGGCTTTGTGTTGTGGTGTCATCGAGGGTATACGAGTGGGCCTTCGGTTCCGAAAGCCCATACCAATATTGTTCCGTTGAATGGTTCGCGGGCTGACATCGAAGGCCCAGCATTGAAATCTGCAGCAGGAAGAGCTGTACTTCTGTCGCGTTGAACGATTCTCTTCAGTCATCATTGGTCCCGTTTTTGCAGGATCTTTTTGTGGCCGCAGCAAAGTCGGAAAATTGATGGTTTACCGGATTCCTGGTATTTATGGTACATTCGTGAAATGGTCGTACGGGAAAATCTCTACTTCGTCGCTACCTCGGAGCGCTGTTTCTCGTTGCTCGTGCACCGACTATAGCACCACGTTCAAATTCACTTAAATTTTGATAACCTGCCACTGTAGCAGCAGTAACCGTTCTAACAACTGCGCCAGACACTTGTCTTATACAAGCGTTGCAGACCGCAGCGCCTATTCGGCCTCTTTACATGTTCTATACTACTGGCCATTGAAATTGCTACACCAAGAAGAAATGCAGATGATAAAACGGGTATTCACTCGAGAAATATATTATACTAGAAATGACATGTGATTACATTTTCACGCAATTTCGGTGCATAGTTCCTGAGAAATCAATACCCAGAACAACCACCTTTGGCCGTAATAACTGCCTTGATACCCCTGGGCATTGACTGAAACAGAGCTTGGATGGCGTGTACAGGTACAGCTGCCCATGCAGCTTCAAGACGATACCGCATTTCATCAAGAGTAGTGACTGGCGTATTGTGACGAGCCAGTTGCTCGAGCACCATTGACCAGAAATTTTCAATTGGTGAGAGATCTGGAGAATGTGCTGACCAGGGCAGCAGTCGAACATTTTCTGTATCCAGAAAGGCCTGTACAGGACCTGCAACATGCGGTCGTGCATTATCCTGCTGAAATGTAGGGTTTCGCAGGGATCGAATGAAGGGTAGAGCCACGGGTCGTAACACATCTGAAATGTAACGTCCACTGTTCAAAGTGTAGTCAATGCGAACAAGAGGTGACCGAGATTTGTAACCAAAGGCACCCCATACCATCACACCGGGTGATACGCCAGTATGACGATGACGAATGCACACTTCCAATGTGCGTTCACCGCGATGTCGCCAAACACGGATGCGAGCATAGTGATGCTGTAAACAGATCCGAAAAAAATGACGTTTTGCCATTCGTGCACCCAGGTTCGTCGTTGAGTACACCATCGCAGGCGCTCCTGTCTGTGATGCAGCGTCAAGGGTAACCGCAGCCACGGTCTCCGAGCTGATAGTCCACGCTGCTGTAAACATCGTCGAACTGTTCACGCAGATGGTTGTTGTCTTGCAAACGTCCCCATCTGTTGACTGAGGGATCGAGACGTGGCTGCACGATCCGTTACAGCCATGCAGATAAGATGCCTGTCATCTCGATTGCTAGTGATACGAGGCCGTTGGGATCCAGCACGGCGTTCCGTATTACCCTCCTGAATCCACCGATTCCATATTCTGCTAAATGTCATTGGATCTCGACCAACGCGAGCAGGAATGTCGCGATGCGATAAACCGCTATCGCGATAGGCTACAATCCGACTTTTATCAAAGCCGGAAACATGATGGTACGCATTTCCCTCCTTACACGAGGCATCACATCAACGTTTCACCAGGCAACGCCGGTCAACTGCTGTTTGTGTACGAGAAATCGGTTGGAAACTTTCCTCATGTCAGCACGTTGTAGGTGTCGCCACCGGCGCCAACCTTGTGTGACTGCTCTGAAAACCTAATCATTTGCATATCACAGCATCTTCTTCCTGTCGGTTAAATTTCGCGTCTGTAGCACGTCATCTTCGTGGTGTAGCAATTTTAATGGCCAGTAGTGTATATTTGAATACTCATGCCCGTACCAGGTTATTTGGCGCTTCAGCGTATATGCTCATGGTCGTGAAATGCACAATAGAAGCTCTGCGTCTCCTTTCAGAAAATCACGTCGTGCGACAGCAGAAAGCAAATGAAGGGGATTCTATCGACCGAAGCGCGCCGTGTTTTTTTCGCTTCGGGTGGCAGTTGGTGGCCTGAGTGGGAAAGACTTGGCCGGAGTTGACGAGGCGGGGCAGTGAGTGAGGGGCGCTCGCCCCGGCCCGGAAATTGGAGCTGCGGCCGTCCGTGGCCGCCGGATCCCGGCGACTCATTGCCGCCCTTACAAACTCCTCCATATATCGCCGGCCATTAATGGGACAGCCGGCACCGACGCCCGGGACCTACGCTCTCCGTCCTTGGAGAGGAGGCGCCCCGCGGCCGCCACGGCGCAGACACAGCCCAGCAGCGTGGTGGAGGGCCTGCGGTGCGGAGCGGAAATCACTGCGGCAGCCAGAAAGCGGTCGCCGCAAGTGTGTGTGGCGCACCCTGCTGCTCGATTTTCTTTTGTCTCGGCTTCCACCAATACTATTGTTACTGAGGCGTCGTTCCAAGGGGTTCTTCATGTGCATCATGGGCTCACTCCCTCTCAAACAATAATTTACTAAAAGCGTTCAATTGTGGAATTCTCGGGGCCCTACCGGCTCATGTCATAAATTATTTACGATATTTCGACAAACACTGGCTTTCTTGGCCACCTCAATTACAAAAAGGTTAAAAATGCTCCAAACGGCTCCAACCACTATGGGACGTAACATCTGAGGTCATCAGTCCCCTAGACTTAGAACTACTTAAACCTAACTAACCTAAGGACATCACACTCATCCATGCCCGAGGCAGGATTCGAACCTGCGACCGTAGCGGCAGCGCGGTTCCGGACAAAAGCGCCGACAACTGCTCGGTCACAGTGGCCGGCTGCAAAAAGGTTACACATTAATAAGTTCATCTGCAATGTTTCCACTTAATAACTGAGACAGAAAAAGTCACAGCAATTGAAGTTATGTATAAGTATTGAGTTGCACAGGGTGAGACATCTGCCCCTGCCCATGTGGTTTTATGCAACCCGCAACTCCATATCCCGCCTTCACAAACCACGCGCGGGATTTTCATATTCTGCCGCTCGATTCGCGCAAACTATTACTCCTACAGAAAAAATGAACGGGAACTTTTCCTAACAAATTTAATGTAGTTAAATTGTGTACTACAATATATTTTCGAGAAAACGCACAAAAGTGACGTTCAAACGCACCCCGACTCCCATACTCATCTCTCACCGGTCACGATTTCTAGAAAGTTTGTTCAATGCACTCCCTCTTACGCGCGGGATTAGCCGAGCGGTTTGAGGCGCTGCAGTCACGGGCTGCGCGGCTGGTGCCGGCGGAGGTTCGAGTCCTCCCTCGGGCATGGGTGTGTGTGTTTGTCCTTAGGATAATTTAGGTTAAGTAGTGTGTAAGTTTAGGGACTGATGACCTTAGCAGTTAAGTCCCATAAGATTTCACACACATTTGAACATTTTTGAACTCCCTCTTACCACTGTACAAAAACTGACGACTGCACAAATTATGTCCCTCATTCGACCTCCTTTGCTCTTCATTGACTGGCCTTATTAGTTCACCAGCTTAGTCGAGAACTTATAAATTGAAAAACTGATGTTTCTGTATATTATATCAAACAATTTTGTGAATTTTAACAGCGTTAAACAACCAACTACACCACAGTATTCCTCAGAATTTCTCAGTATGGAACTACCTTGCTTCCAAGGGTCTTTAAGTATGGATCGAACTGCCAACGTCTTAGCGTAACGTTCACAAAAGTCGTTTTTCTTCCATTCCCACCACGGGCACCTTTAAATTAACAATGATACTGAAATAGCATTCTATGCTGGTGACATAATAGCCTAATCAAGAGAGACCAAAAAGGCCGAATAGTTGGGATAGTTCATGTACTCGGAAATTCCAGTACACTGGCGAGACGGAGTGCCACAAATAACATACTAGAAACACTGACTGATGAAGGATGTGTCTTGGGGAGTGCAAGTGCGTATGAAGGTCACTTTTGTAAGTTGTTCTTGAATAACTCTAAAACCGTCCCCCACCCCCCTCCCCCCGCCCCAGCGAAAACGGACCCAAGTACAAAATTTAACTGCATTAATTTTCCTCGAAAAGTGACGTCTGGTTCATTTTTTTCTATAGGACTGATAGTTTGCACGTGCATACAGTGTCAGTATGGTTCATGATAGAAAGAAGTGACAATGTTGACACAATACGATCGTCCGGCTAAGAGTGATGATTAGTAACGAGATGCTACATCGATGTATTTTCTCACTGCAGGCTTGCGTGCTAAAGTTGATACCCGTTTAAAGACCTACACCTGCATACAGGATGTTTCACAGTTGATGTCACTCAGTTTTAGAGGTTGTAGAGGCTCTTCGTAGATCAAGTTTTACAGACGATCCCACGTCCGGAAACGTCATCCAACGACACTACAGAACCTCAAAGTTACAGACGCCGGCCCCTGTAAGCACATGTATATGAAGAGTGATTCCGTGACGGAGAAGGATAAATGTATCAGTTTGAGGTAAGGGTGCCTGTTGCCTCCTCTGCCCAGAATAGGCTGCAGCTGTCTGGGCTTTTGTAGTCGTGGCCGGTCCTCACCCTACCTGCTCTTTTATTGTTGTCCCCACTCTCGTGTTGTCTGTTCGACTTGTTCGTCTTTTGTCTCTCTGTGCTTCGTTTGCCCTGTCCGTGCTGGCAGTCTTTCCTAGGCGGTTTCTCAGTGGGGTACGTCTGTTGAGTCGAGGGGCTGGGGGACGTTTCTTCCGTCATTGGACGCTGCTTTCAGGGGCTTCCACCTGCTCCATAAATGGGGCACCTTGCCTGCCTTTCTTCATCTGTCTCCCTTTATTCTTCTAGTCACGTATCTCGCCTTCGTTGACCTCTGGTCGACCATACGGTTTTCTTAACCAGCGTTTTGGCCCTGTAGGCTATTTCTGATCTACAATCATGTAGACCTGTCGGTTCAACGAAAAAGACACTGATGACCTAGTAGTTTCGTCCCTTTAATCATCAAACCAACCCACCAGTCATCAGCTGAGAATTCTTAAAGTGACAAATGTGCTAGAAAACGGTAAGATCGAATAAAAGCGTTAATATTTTTATGTACATTTCTTTCGAAAAAGCCAAGTAACTTTTGGGCATAACTAAATTGAAAACCAAGGGTTAAGACAATGACTAGGGATTGTAGAACATTAAAAGCTGCGTTCAACACAAGATACTTACCAGATGCGAGCCCATGTGGATGAGCAGTGTTTCGTCTACCTGTGGACTCCCTAGCTATCAACATCTGTGACGCACAACGGAAAGGGTTTTTTTTTTTTTTTCGTCATCAGTCTACTGACTGGTTTGATGCGGCCCGCCACGAATTCCTTTCCTGTGCTAATGTGCTAACCTCTTCATCTCAGAGTAGCACTTGCAACCTACGTCCTCAATTATTTGCTTGACGTATTCCAATCTCTGTCTTCCTCTACAGTTTTTGCCCTCTACAGCTCCCTCTAGTACCATGGAAGTCATTCCCTCATGTCTTAGCAGATGGCCTATCATCCTGTCCCTTCTCTTTATCAGTGTTTTCCACATATTCCTTTCCTCTCCGATTCTGCGTAGAACCTCCTCATTCCTTACCTTATCAGTCCACCTAATTTTCAACATTCGTCTATAGCACCACATCTCAAATGCTTCGATTCTCTTCTCTTCCGGTTTTCCCACAGTCCATGTTTCACTACCATACAATTCTGTACACCAGACGTACATCCTCAGAAATTTCTTCCTCAAATTAAGGCCGGTATTTGATATTAGTAGACTTCTCTTGACCAGAAATGCCTTTTTTGCCATAGCGAGTCTGCTTTTGATGTCCTCCTTGCTCCGTCCGTCATTGGTTATTTTACTGCCTAGGTAGCAGAATTCCTTAACCTCATTGACTTCGTGACCATCAATCCTGATGTTAAGTTTCTCGCTGTTCTCATTTCTACTACTTCTCATTACCTTCGTCTTTCTCCGATTTACTCTCAAACCATACTGTGTACTCATTAGACTGTTCATTCCGTTCAGCAGATCATTTGATTCTTCTTCACTTTCACTCAGGATAGCAATGTCATCAGCGAGTCGTATCATTGATATCCTTTCACCTTGTATTTTAATTCCATTCCTGAACCTTTCTTATATTTCCATCTTTGCTTCCTCGATGTACGGATTGAAGAGTAGGGGCGAAAGGCTACAGCCTTGTCTTACACCCTTCTTAATACGAGCACTTCGTTCTTGATCGTCCACTCTTATTATTCCCTCTTGGTTGTTGTACATATTGTATATGACCCGTCTCTCCCTATAACTTACCCCTACTTTTTTCAGAATCTCGAACAGCTTGCACCATTTTATATTGTCGAACGCTTTTCCCAGGTCGACAAATCCTATGAAAGTGTCTTGATTTTTCTTTAGCCTTGCTTCCATTATTAGCCGTAACGTCAGAATTGCCTATCTCGTCCCTTTACTTTTCCTGAAGCCAAACTGATCGTCACCTAGCGCATTCTTAATTTTCTTTTCCATTCTTCTGTATATTATTCTTGTAAGTAGCTTCGATGCATGAGCTGTTAAGCTGATTGTGCGATAATTCTCGCACTTGTCAGCTCTTGCCGTCTTCGGAATTGTGTGGATGATGCTTTTCCGAAAGTCAGATGGTATATCGCCAGACTCATATATTCTACACACCAACGTGAATAGTCGATTTGTTGCCACTTCCTCCAGTGATTTTAGAAATTCTGATGGAATGTTATCTATCCCTTCTGCCTTATTTGATCGTAAGTCCTCCAAAGCTCTTTTAAATTCCGATTCTAATACTGGATCCCCTATCTCTTCTAAATCGACTCCTGTTTCTTCTTCTATCACATCAGACAAATCTTCACCCTCATAGAGGCTTTCAATGTATTCTTTCCACCTATTTGCTCTCTCCTCTGCATTTAACAGTGGAATTCCCGTTGCACTCTTAATGTTACCACCGTTGCTTTTAATGTCACCAAAGGTTGTTTTGACTTTCCTGTATGGTGAGTCTGTCCTTCCGACAATCATATCTTTTTCGATGTCTTCACATTTTTCCTGCAGCCATTTCGTCTTAGCTTCCCTGCACTTCCTATTTATTTCATTCCTCAGCGACTTGTAATTCTGTATTCCTGATTTTCCCGGAACATGTTTGTACTTCCTCCTTTCATCAATCAACTGAAGTATTTCTTCTGTTACCCATGGTTTCTTCACAGCTACCTTCTTTGTACCTATGTTTTCCTTCCCAACTTCTGCGATGGCCATTTTCAGAGATGTCCATTCCTCTTCAACTGTACTGCCTACTGCGATTTTCCTTATTTCTGTATCTATAGCGTTAGAGAACTTCAAACGTATCTCGTCATTCCTTAGTATTTCCGTATCCCACTTCTTTGCGTATTGATTCTTCCTGACTAATGTCTTGAACTTCAGCCTACTCTTCATCACTACTATATTGTGATCTGAGTCTATATCTGCTCCTGGGTACGCCTTACAATCCAGTATCTGATTTCGGAATCTCTGTCTGACCATGATGTAATCTAATTGAAATCTTCCCGTATCTCCCGGCCTTTTCCAAGTATACCTCCTCCTCTTGTGATTCTTGAACAGGGTATTCGCTATTACTAGCTGAAACTTGTTACAGAACTCAATTAGTCTTTCTCCTGTTTCATTCCTCGTCCCAAGCCCATATTCTCCTGTAACCTTTTCTTCTACTCCTTCCCCTACAACTGCATTCCAGTCGCCCATGACTATTAGATTTTCGTCCCCCTTTACATACTGCATTACCCTTTCAATATCCTCATACACTTTCTCTATCTGTTCATCTTCAGCTTGCGACGTCGGCATGTATACCTGAACTATCGTTGTCGGTGTTGGTCTGCTGTCGATTCTGATTAGAACAACCCGGTCACTGAACTGTTCACAGTAACACACCCTCTGCCCTACCTTCCTATTCATAACGAATCCTACACCTGTTATACCATTTTCTGCTGCTGTTGATATTACCCGATACTCATCTGACCAGAAATCCTTGTCTTCCTTCCACTTCACTTCACTGACCCCTACTATATCTAGATTGAGCCTTTGCATTTCCATTTTCAAATTTTCGAGTTTCCCTACCACGTTCAAGCTTCTGACATTCCACGCTCCGACTCGTAGAACGTTATCCTTTCGTTGATTATTCAATCTTTTTCTCATGGTAACCTCCCCCTTGGCAGTCCCCTCCCGGAGATCCGAATGGGGGACTATTCCGGAATCTTTTGCCAATGGAGAGATCATCATGACACTTCTTCAATTACAGGCCACATGTCCTGTGGATACACGTTACGTGTCTTTAATGCAGTGGTTTCCATTGCCTTCTGCATCCTCATGTCGTTGATCATTGCTGATTCTTCCGCCTTTAGGGGCAATTTCCCACCCCTAGGACAAGAGAGTGCCCTGAACCTCTATCCGCTCCTCCGCCCTCTTTGACAAGGCCGTTGGCAGAATGGGGCTGACTTCTTATGCCGGAAGTCTTCGG
Organism: Schistocerca nitens; assembly: GCF_023898315.1. NCBI lineage: Eukaryota > Metazoa > Arthropoda > Insecta > Orthoptera > Acrididae > Schistocerca > Schistocerca nitens. The sequence continues at coordinate 97,772,311 of NC_064621.1, read as the reverse complement.
CCGTCAGTGCTGATTATTTATCAAAATTTATGCAGTGGCGGGGATCGAACCCGGGACCGAAGACATTTCGATTATGAATCAAAGACGCTACCCCCCTTTTTTTTTTAATCTCATTTTGTTCGTTTTCGTTCGTTGTATTTGCTCGGAGCGGACGTCGCAAGACACCCGTTTCAGTTCGTAGTTGATCCATTAACTCAGTTTTTTTTATTACAGAGGGCAGCTAACCCTCTCAGCAAACACGCTGAGTTACAGTGCCGGCTACAACGATAATCTGTAGACCTGTGTTTACAGTTGTGTCGCACGTGTAATACTGATAATAGTGACCGCAAGTTTCGATTTTATATTGTGTAAATTTTGACACAGTTAGTCGAGAGGCCTTCTTTTTATATTATTGTTCTTAAATGAATAGCGTGGTACCTGTACCTCCAGAATTTTCGGACAAATGTATTTCAAGTGATTTTTTTCTCCAAACTCAAATTTATCGGAAGCTATAATAAAGCGCTGTACTAAGCACTGATGAAAACAATTAATATTATCATCTTATAAAACGACTTCCTTGTTACTATAATTAAAATCTTAACCTTCTATAGAATTTTAAATCTGACGGTGAGCGGAAGTTGTATTGAGAGGTGGAGCGGAGACGTGTGATACTGCAGGTAGGCAGTAAATTGTGACCAGGTCTCGTTCCACACACCCTTCCTGCTTTCCATGTGCCCAAACCGCCCAGGTTGAACCGAATGCCGGACATTTGCCACGCTGGACATTTGCCACGCCGGACATTTGCCACACTCGCCCCTTCGCCAGGTAGCTTGAGTAGCGATCCCTCAGGTAAGGGACGCCCTTCCTCGTACTTCTTCTGTCCGCTTTCAAACCGCCGTCTCCACATCTTACTCGATGCAACCAGTACGTAAGGGGCCTTCTTCTTCGACATCTTAGCCACGTACAGAGCTTCTTTTCCGAAATCGAAATACACTCCTGGAAATTGAAATAAGAACACCGTGAATTTATTGTCCCACGAAGGGGAAACTTTATTGACACATTCCTGGGGTCAGATACATCACATGATCACACTGACAGAACCACAGGCACATAGACACAGGCAACAGAGCATGCACAATGTCGCCACTAGTACAGTGTATATCCACCTTTCGCAGCAATGCAGGCTGCTATTCTCCCATGGAGACGATCGTAGAGATGCTGGATGTAGTCCTGTGGAACGGCTTGCCATGCCATTTCCACCTGGCGCCTCAGTTGGACCAGCGTTCGTGCTGGACGTGCAGACCGCGTGAGACGACGCTTCATCCAGTCCCAAACATGCTCAATGGGGGACAGATCCGGAGATCTTGCTGGCCAGGGTAGTTGACTTACACCTTCTAGAGCACGTTGGGTGGCACGGGATACATGCGGACGTGCATTGTCCTGTTGGAACAGCAAGTTCCCTTGCCGGTCTAGGAATGGTAGAACGATGGGTTCGATGACGGTTTGGATGTACCGTGCACTATTCAGTGTCCCCTCGACGACCACCAGTGGTGTACGGCCAGTGTAGGAGATCGCTCCCCACACCATGATGCCGGGTGTTGGCCCTGTGTGCCTCGGTCGTATGCAGTCCTGATTGTGGCGCTCACCTGCACGGCGCCAAACACGCATACGACCATCATTGGCACCAAGGCAGAAGCGACTCTCATCGCTGAAGACGACACGTCTCCATTCGTCCCTCCATTCGCGCCTGTCGCGACACCACTGGAGACGGGCTGCACGATGTTGGGGCGTGAGCGGAAGACGGCCTAACGGTGTGCGGGACCGTAGCCCAGCTTCATGGAGACGGTTGCGAATGGTGCTCGCCGATACCCCAGGAGCAACAGTGTCCCTAATTTGCTGGGAAGTGGCGGTGCGGTCCCCTACGGCACTGCGTAGGATCCTACGGTCTTATGCGTGCATCCGTGCGTCGCTGCGGTCCGGTCCCAGGTCGACGGGCACGTGTACCTTCCGCCGACCACTGGCGACAACGTCGATGTACTGTGGAGACCTCACGCCCCACGTGTTGAGCAATTCGGCGGTACGTCCACCCGGCCTCCCGCATGCCCACTATACGCCCTCGCTCAAAGTCCGTCAACTGCACATACGGTTCACGTCCACGCTGTCGCGGCATGCTACCAGTGTTAAAGACTGCGATGGAGCTCCGTATGCCACGGCAAACTGGCTGACACTGACGGCGGCGGTGCACAAATGCTGCGCAGCTAGCGCCATTCGACGGCCAACACCGCGGTTCCTGGTGTGTCCGCTGTGCCGTGCGTGTGATCATTGCTTGTACAGCCCTCTCGCAGTGACCGGAGCAAGTATGGTGGGTCTGACACACCGGTGTCAATGTGTTCTTTTTTCCATTTCCAGGAGTGTATTTATAACTTTTGGGAAACGAAAGCAATACCGGCGATTATGTCAGTATGTAATTAGTTCTGCCAAGTATAAATCTAGATTCATCTGTCTGTACGGTAGCTTCCTTTCACGCTTACTGATTGCGATAGAAACAGTCCATCGGCATGGGAGCAGCAAGAAAGGAACGATGAAACGAGAATGTGAATGTACACTAATCATTACTTTTTGATCACTGCATTTGTGCCTACTTTAATTACTACAACTGCATACTCAGAAGACAATAGGGAAAGAATAAATGGGTTTATGAATGTTTGAAAAGAAGAACGACATACTCCATATAAATTTACTCTCTAAAAACATTAGTTAATAAAGTGTAGTGGGACACTGTTCAAAACATAACTGAAAACACGTTCACTAAATAGAGATAAGAACATCTATGATTGACATGTCATCTAAAGTCGACTTACAATTTTAAAATGTTAGAAATAAGGAAATGAAGTAATACTAATTCTACGCTTGTAACGTACGTTGTTCTACATTGTTTAGCTGTGGTATTTACAGGGTCACAGAGAAAGCATCTTAGGTTCTGGAGGGAAAAGTCGTAATTGTAATTATCTGCACTACAACAGAAACAAGAAGGACAACTTAAGGAAAAATAATGTAAGCTCACAATCGACTTTGAAGCAGATAGTTCCTGTGACTTAGTATGGACAGCGGTTATATTCGACAACTGGAATAAATTAATAACTGGCTCCTTTTACCGACCCCCCGTTTCAGATGAAACAGTTGCTGAATAGTTCAAAGAAAAGAAAACCTGAGTGTCATCACAAAGGTACGCTGCTCATACAATTATAGTTGGCAGTAAGTTCAATCTACCCTCCGCATGTTGACAAAAATACATTTTCATACCCTATTGTAAATAGAAAACAACTTCCGTAATTGTTCTAAATGCTTTTTTTAAAATTATTTTCAACAATTAGTTGACGAGGCCATTCAAATTGTAAATGGTTCCGAAAACACACTTGACCTCTTAGCCACAAATAATCCTGAGCATCACGACGGATACAGGTATTAGTGAACACGCAGTCGTAGCGAGGCTCACTTCCGTAACAAAGAAACTCACCAAAACTAAACGCGAAATATATCTATTTACAAAAGCAGCTATAATTCGGGTGACGTCTTTCTAAGAGATAGTCTCCAATCCTTCCAAACTATGTAAATGAAGACCATATGTGGCTTAAGTTCAAAGAAATAGTATCAACAGCACTCGAGATATTCATACCAAATAAATTAATAAGAGACGGAACTGATCCCCCATGGTACACAAAACATGACAGAAAGCTGTTGCAGGAGCACCGCAAAAGGCACGTATAATTTAGACGAACGCAAAATCTTCAAGACTGGTGAAGTTTTACTGACGCTCGAAATTTGGTGCGGATTTCAATGCGAGATGCATTTAATAGTTTCCCCAACGAAACTCGCTCTAGAAATGTGGTGGAAAATCCAGAGAGATACTTGTCCGATGTTAAGTAAACCACTGGAAAGGCTCAGTAAGTACCTTTACTGCGCGACAGCGACGGTAATGTAACTGATGACAGTGCCACTAAAGTGGAGTTACTAAATGCATTTTCCGAAATTCCTTCACCAAAGAAGACGATGTAAATATTCCAGAATTCGAAATGAGAACAGCTGCAAACATAAATTAGAAGTAGATATCCCTGGTGTTGCAAAGCAACTGAAATTATACTGTCAGTGACAGAGGAAATGAACAAATATCTTTTCAAAAAGTCTCTAATGTGTAAGAAAAGTGGGTCTAATGCATTTCTTTCTGATGTTCTTTAGTAACAATTAATTTTCAGTAGTAAGCTCCTTGCTTTTACTGACCTGTTTAAAGATAATCAACAATTTAGTAAGAAATTTTAATTTTTAAAGGACTATATCTAAATGTACTTAAGTAGATTTACATCTACTATAAATGTTCGCAGCTAAACTTAAATAAAAAATATTTGAGGTGCCAAAATTGTCAACCTTAGGATCAGATCAGTTTTGGGATGTCAATTTCAGGTGCAATTCAAAGGTTCAGTTCCCATTTTCTTTTACAAAAGCGTATACTATCAGTTTAACAAACCATGATATTTTAGGTGATAGTTGCGATTCTGAAGCTTCAGAAAATTATTTTAGAACTCACAATTATTTAATAGTATGGCCATAATATTGGAAGGTAGAAAAAAGTTATCTTAACGTGACAACAATAGGGATACTTTTGTGAGGCTTGAAACAATTTTTAATTTTTACATTAAAGGCTGATTCGAATCACACTTTGCACAGGCTTTGGACCGTGAAAATGATAAATGACCATCTGCCATTCTGGCGTGTGTAAAATCAGCCTAAACACGCTGAACTAATGTACACTCTATTTACAATTACAACTTAATATTAGCTCCGATAATGCTGCTTCAATGTTTTAGTAATTTTATCTCAGTAATCTGTGAGGACTCATTGGTCTTCATAGTTTTTAATACATTATTTTTAAAGTATTTTAGTCTAGTTCCTGAATATGGGCAATGGCTTTCAAGCAAGGCCTAATGTTGCCAGTCTCTTCATAATTCTTTACGATTCACTCTATCCCGTCGTCCAGCTTCAAGTACTTCTTCTTCCTCTTCTTATCTTCAAGATTCATTTCCAATTTCATGTACATGCAGTTTGTGAGCTCAGCTTCCTTTTTCAAGCACTCCACCAAATAGTTGATTCTAGGGGGAGGGTTTCCAATAAACTATTTATTTTGTTGTGCCACCCTTCAACAGCATTCGTCCTTCGGTGCCTTTTTCCGCAACAGTCCCACATTTCTATTGCGATATCCTCATTCTCTAGCCAGTTATCCACAAAGTAGTCAAAAAATTGAGAGAACCTTCCGTTGTCAGGAGCTTCTGCATGAATCTCAATCCATCCATTGCTTACGTCCTCCGGTTTTACAACTGCCAGCGCTGCACACACGCTGACGTGAAGTCTTAAATCCTCGTTCTAGCGGTACTCCTCAGCTAGACCGAGAACTCGACTTCTTCTCCATAAACTCTTCTTTATATGGAAATAGAATCCTTTTTTTTTTTAGTTGTGGGAAAAACTTGACGAATGGCCGATATCGCAGCTGCCTCAAAGTCCACCTTTACTTGTTTAGGATACCACTCAGAGACTGCCTGTTTTATCAGACGAAACAGACGAACATATGTGTCTTTCTTCTTATTAGGGAGCAGTGCAAATACGGTAGGAAGAATGTTTGTTTCTTTAATCGGGCCTCCTACGTGTATGGAGTAGATCTGTGCAAACTGCTTGCTGCATCTCTTAATGTTCCATCCATAAAAAAAATAGGAACATGTTTTTAAACTTTCTTTACCTTTGCTTCCACTAAAAGTCATTATTCTCACATCTAATCTATCGTCTTCAAGAAGAAAACTACTGCCATCTCCCATTTTTAATAGATCTTCATGAAGATCAATTTCGTAAGAGTTCTTAGGCTCTTGTTGGTTCCCCCGCTCTTGACTCCATCGACGACGCACGGTTCTCTTCATAGATTCTGAATTAGGCATCACTGTAACAAAGTCATAAACTTTATTATGTAGATTTCCCATTTCATCCGCGTATATCTCCGATAACTGTGTAGTTTCTTCCCGAGACCTTCTCTTCGCTCTTTCCACTTGCTTTCTCACTTTCAGAGCTGCATCGTCAGGTGGTCCACAGAGATGTTCTAATACGCTCAACACTTTTCCGTTCCTCGAAAGCAGCTTTCCCTTTCAAAGATCCGCTTTTCGGCGTAAGTACAGCCATGTAACAACACCTTCTTTGCATTCCCTCTGTTTAAGATACGCGTAACATTTCTAATGAGCAGGAGGCCTGCCCTTGTTCGTTGTAATAACTTCCATACTGATGGTCACGTTAGGAACTTCGAAAGCAAACTGGGCGGGCGGGTGAGGACGAGGAGGAGGAGGAGGAGGGGTGGAGACAAGGGACCCAACCCTTCGGAGCAGGTAAAACCGTGGCAAATGTCCGGCGTGGCAAATGTCCGGTATGGCAAATGTCCGGTGTGGCAACTGTCCGGACACCGGTTGGACCATGGATCAGAGCGCATGTCATTCACATTTCAACATACTACTTTTTTCATATCAGAATTGCAAATTTGACAACCAAATTGGGCAAATTGGTGCCAGACTTAATGTTGTTGGTATTTTTTCACTTCCAAGACTGATCTGATGCAGCTCTCCATGCTACTGTGTCTTGTGCAAGCCCCTTCGTCTTTGAACAACTACTGCAACCTGCATCCTTCTGAGCCTGCCCCTGTCATTTTTATCACCTACACTTACTTTGGTGATCCCTTGAAGTGCCAAGTGTTTTGCATCAAGGTGGGCTCACAATCTTTGATGTAGTGCTATAGCCCTGTCTGAGAAAAAAGGGCCTGATGATCTAGTTTGGTCCCTTCATTCATGCAGCCAACCAACCAATCATTTCTGCTTGCTGTAAATATCGTTTTTCAGCCGTTTAGATTTCCTTTGGCCTGCTTTATTTACTGCATTTTTATATTTTCCGCTATCATCAATTAAATCCACTGTCTGCTGTGATATTGAAGGATTTTGTATTTTTATCAATTTGACCCTCTTGCTACCTTCACTGTTTCATCTGTCACAGCCAGCCATTCGACTTCCACCCTGTTCGTTTCCCCTGTTTCAGTCAGTCGTTGCCTAATGCTCACTCTGAAACTGCCAGAAACCACTGTTGTTTCAACTTTTCTGGGTCCCATTTCCTTAATTTACCATTCTTTTAAATTTTCTTGACAACAATTTGGAGATAATGAACTGTACATTAAAATCGGAGTCCATATCTGCCTGTGGAAATGTCTTACAGTTTAAAATACGGATCTGAAAGCTATGATTATTTAATTGTAAGACAATCTGAAACGTTCTGGTGTCTCGAGGTCTTTGCCACGTATACAGCCTTCTACGGAGATTCTTAAACAAAGTGTTAGCGATGATTAAATAACGCACTGTGCAAAATTCCACCAGGACGCTTCATCTTTCATTTATGTGATATTGCAGTACCTATGTTGTTCACCATTGATGCAAGCTGATCGTAATGAAGTGGATAAACAGTTACGTCTGGCTGGAATTTATCCGTGTTATATGGAATTTATTGAGGTCAGCGGCTCGACGACGCGCTCCGCGCATACCGTGTTGAAGCACTCTTTTGGCGATTGGTGCGCTCGATGCTTTGTATCTCTTGAACAGAGTCAAAATGGTGATTGGTCAGACCACGCTACATGTGGTGTCACTGCTAGACACCACACTTGCTAGGTGGTAACTTAAATCGGCCGCGGTCCTGTAGTCCATGTCGGACCCGCGTGTCGCCACTGTGTAATCGCAATCCTAGCGCCACCACATGGCAGGTCACAAGACACGGACTTGACCTCGCCCCAGTTGTACGGACGACATAGCTTGCGACTAGACCTACCAAGTATTCCTCTCATTTGCCGAGAGACAGATTAAATAGCCTTCAGCTAGTCCATCGCTACTACCTAGCAAGGCGCCATGTGTATCATTGCTAATTGCTTACTACTATGCAAGAGATGTATTTCAACAAGAACAAGACTACATTAAAGTTAAGTATATTAAAATCTCTCTTCTTTTCTTTATAGTTTTCATCCAGTCTCCTGTTTCAGAATTTACGCCCGTCTGCGTTAGTTTCGCGTGCACCTAGCCACTCATTGTGTCGAGACCTTAGGGAATCGACACAACAATATTTTGGCGCCGAGGAGTGGTGCCGCGCCCACGTTGCAGTCTTTGTGTTCTATTTGCTCTAATTTGCTTGTGTCATGGCTTCGCCGCATTCTCCAGATGTACTGTCCGAATTTTTTCGCTTGCAGAATCAGCAGACGCAGGCGTTATTGGAAGCCCTTGGACAGCTCGTCCAGGGTCAACGTGCGCTGCAAACCGATGCGGCAGCAGCCGCTTCATCGCTACCGCAGACACACACCGCTGTCGCACCGCCATTTAGGCCCTTTGAGGCCACAACCGAGAGCTGGACTGAGTGGGCCGATCAGTTCAACTTCCACCTCACTGCTTATGGAATTCAAGGTAAAGAGCGGCAGCCGTTTTTGCTTTCTTGTGTCGGTGTGTCTACCTACCGTGTGATAGTGAAATTGTTTCCCCGACGCGACGTAGCAACTCTGACCTACGAGGAAATTTTGTCGGCTTTAGATGCCTATTTCAAAGAAACAGTTAATGTTGTTGCAAAACGGTATACGTTTTTTCGTACAAAACGTACGGCCGGTCAGACTAACAGGGAGTGGGTAGCAACTTTGCAAGGACTTACTAGAGACTGTGCGTTTGCCTGTGAATGTGGCCTCCCATATTCAGATACTATGGTGCGTGATGCAATTGCACAGAACGTTTCTGATGTTCGCATAAGGGAACAGATTTTGAAGCTAGTTAATCCCTCCCTGCAACAAGTGATAGACATTTTGGACAGGCAAGACACACTTGACTTTGCTCAGGAATCATTTGAACCTTCGCCGGCAGTGTGTCACGTTAATCGGCCCGCTCGGCCCGCTGCACGGGACGCTAAGCGGCCCTCGCGCCCGACTTCGCAGCGGCCGCCTAGCTTGCAACCACGTGCGCCGCGTAAGCAAGCAAATGCAGTGAAATCTTGCCCGCGGTGTGCCACTAGACATTCGCGTGAACATTGCCCGTCACGCCAAGCTATTTGCTTTTACTGTCACAAGAAAGGACATGTACAAAGTGTTTGCCAGAAAAAGTTAAGATCAGACAATCACACCAATTCCCGGCCCTTTGCTTCGCGCCGGAATCGAACCCAGGACAATCAGGCTCGTGGACCTTCGCCCATGGACATTCAGGTCGTTCATTCCCACCCGTCCAGTGACACTTTAGCTAACAGTGACTGTGTTCGTCCCACCCAAAGTGTGCGTCGACGTCGCCGGAAATCCCGTAAAGTCGCAAGTGCTTCTGTACCTGTCTCAGTTCAAATTGCACGAGACAGTCGCTCTTGTCGTCACCAAGACAATAAACTTTTTGTGGACTTAGACTTTGCAGGAAAAGTGATACCATTCCAGCTCGATACCGGAGCTGCAGTTTCGTTGCTCAATCACGACACGTACAAACAACTGGGCGCCCCGCCATTGCGTGCCGCAAATGTTACGTTAACTAGTTACTCAGGACAGCATATACCTGTGTTAGGACAGTGCAGCCTTCTTGCAACATACAAGGGACAGACAAAACTTGTGTCATTTTATGTTCTTCGTTCCTCTAGTGCAGTGAACTTGTTTGGCTTAGATTTGTTTCAATTGTTTAATATGTCTATTGTAAATCAGGTCCTATCAGTGAATCAGACTGTGCCTTCCGCCAGTGTTTCTAGTCTTTGTGAAGAATTTGCAGACATTTGGCACCGGGCCTTGGTTGCGCTAAGAACTATGAAGCGCATTTGGAACTGAAAGACAACGCGCAACCGAAATTTTTCAGAGCGCGCAATGTTCCCCACGCATTGCGTGATGAGGTCGCAAGAACATTAGCCGAATTAGAATCTCAAGGTGTCATTGAACGTGTGCAGGCTTCTCTCTGGGCCTCACCCTTAGTCATTTTGCCAAAACCTTCCGGAAAACTGAGACTTTGCGTGGACTTCAAGGCAACTGTGAATCCACAACTAGTGACTGCTACTTTTCCTTTGCCCCGCCCGGAAGATCTTTTTGACAAACTGTGCCCGGGAAAATATTTTTCAAAATTGGACCTAGCAGATGCGTACTTGCAGATACCTGTGGACGAAGAATCCCAGCGCGTCTTAGTGGTCAACACGCATCTTGGCTTGTATCGCTTCAAAAGACTGCCATTCGGGTGTGCATCCGCCCCTGCTTTGTTTCAGCAATATTTACAAACTATTTGTGCGTCGGTCCCTACTGCTGCGAACTATCTGGACGATATTGTGATCTCAGGAAAGACAGAAGCCGAACATTTGCAGAATCTCCGAACATTATTTCAGGTATTGCGTCAGAATGGTCTTCGCTTGAGGAAGGACAAATGTGTGTTTTTTGCTCGTGACTTACCGTACCTGGGGCATGTCATAAATGCCCAAGGTATACATCCGAGTCCAGAGCACCTTCGTGCCATTCAGGACTTGCCGTCACCGCAGAACTTAAAACAGCTACAGAGTGTGCTGGGTAAGGTAAATTATTATCATCGGTTTGTGCGCAATGCTTCTTCCATTTCAGCTCCGCTTCATCGCTTACGCCGTAAAGGTGTTCCGTTCGTCTGGACGACGGAATGCGAACGCGCCTTTCGCCAGTTGAAATCGGCGTTACTTTCAAATACTTGCCTTACGCCATTCGATCCCCGAAAACCCCTTTTGTTGATGGTAGATGCATCGGATTTCGGGATCGGTGCTGTGCTTGCGCGCAAGGATGGCTCGCATGATCGCCCTATTGCCTTTGCGTCCAAATTGCTCTCATCTGCGCAAAGAAATTATTCACAAATAGAGAAGGAAGCTTTGGCTCTTGTGTTTGGTGTAACAAAGTTTCACGATTTCTTGTATGGTCGTCACTTTACCATCATCACGGACCACAAACCGTTGACATCGCTTTTCCATCCGAACAAGCCTGTACCTCCACGTACAGCGCAGAAATTCATTCGCTGGTCACTTTTTCTCTCGCAGTACCGCTACGATATCTTGTATCGGTCCACTGCTAAGCACGGAAACGCTGATGCGTTGTCCCGTTTGCCGGTTGCTGAGGATCAAGCATTCGATTCTTCCGAACTTGCTTGCATGTTCATTGATTCGGAAGCCGATGACGTGGTCGCATCGTTTCCGATTGATTTTCGTCGTGTAGCTACTGCCACAGCTGCTGACCCTGTCCTTGCTTCCGTTTTGCGTTTTGTTGCTTCGCAATGGCCCTTATCAAAGTCACGGATCGAGGATCCTTTGGTTCGCCGTTTTTTTGCTCACAAGGAGAGACTTTTTGTCCGACGTGGTGTTTTGTTGTTGCGTTCCGATAATGATCAATCCCGAGTCGTGGTCCCACGTTCGTTACAGTCCTCTGTCTTAAAGCTTCTTCACCAAGGACATTGGGGTATAGTGCGAACGAAACAGCTTGCTCGTCAGCACTGTACTTGGTTCGGAATCGATGCTGCGATTACGAATATGTGCTCCTCTTGCGTGGCGTGTGCCGAACAACAATCCGCACCGCCGCGGAAATTCTTTGCATGGCCGAAAGCCACTTCCCCTTGGCAACGCTTGCACATCGATTTTGCTGGTCCATTCTGGAATGCTCGATGGTTGGTTGTGGTCGATGCTTTCAGTAATTTTCCTTTTGTTGTCCGGATGTCTTCCACGACGTCTTCTGCCACCATCCAAGCCTTGTCTGCTATCTTTTGCATTGAAGGTCTTCCGCAGACTCTTGTTTCCGACAATGGCCCACAATTCATGTCCGCAGAATTTCAGTCGTTCTGCAAGGCCAATGGTATTCAACATCTGACATCCGCGCCGTTTTCGCCTCAGTCAAACGGTGCCGCTGAACGATTGGTCCGGACTTTCAAGTCACAGATGTTGAAGTTGAAAGAGTCGCATTCTCGGGAGGACGCTTTGTTGCTCTTTTTGTCTTCATATCGCTCTCAGCCTCGCGATGGTCGCTCGCCGGCTGAGTTGCTTCATGGTCGTTCTCATCGAACTTTGATGTCTTTGCTGCATCCGCCACATCAGGTTCCTGTGCTGCGGCAGTCTCCTGCTTTTGCTCCTGGCGACGTTGTCTATTATCGCAACTATCGCGGTTCAAGGCGTTGGCTCGCAGGGCGCATTCTTCGCTGCCTCGGCCGCGCGATGTATTTGGTTTTGGGGGCCTCTGGTGAGGTGCGTCGGCATCTCAATCAGCTGCGCCTCTGTCGTCGCCTGGGTTCTGCCGCTCCCCGTCTGCTTTCAGCGACGGAGCCGTCCGGTCAGCGCCTTGGGGACCCATCTACTGGCTCGCCTCATCCCCAGGTGTTACCGACGATGCCTTCCATTTTGCCTCATGGCGTCGCGCCGCCGCAGCCGCCGCCGGCGCCGCCCGCAGCGGACGCTTCGCTGCAACCGCATGGCGCCTCCCTGGGTCACGCGCCGCCGCTTGCTTCCCGTGACCAGCCGTCCTCCGCCATGGACTTCTTGCCCGCTCCGGACCAGATGTCGTCTTCGCCCGTCGGGTGCTCCGACCACATGGAGGTCGACCCTTCTGTCTCATTACGTGCGCATACACCTCATGTTGACGTGCACCCTGGACTAGGTTTGCAGGCGTTTCCTAGCTCCCCTCGGACCGAATGGCCGGGTGCGGGTGGCACAGCCTCGCCTGTTGTTAGGCTCCCCACCTCATCGCATACGTCAACATGGGGTCCTCCCCACGGCGGGCGGAAGCCTTATCTCACGACCGTTCGCCGATTTGCGGGGGAGGAATGTGGTGTCACTGCTAGACACCACACTTGCTAGGTGGTAACTTAAATCGGCCGCGGTCCTGTAGTCCATGTCGGACCCGCGTGTCGCCACTGTGTAATCGCAATCCTAGCGCCACCACATGGCAGGTCACAAGACACGGACTTGACCTCGCCCCAGTTGTACGGACGACATAGCTTGCGACTAGACCTACCAAGTATTCCTCTCATTTGCCGAGAGACAGATTAAATAGCCTTCAGCTAGTCCATCGCTACTACCTAGCAAGGCGCCATGTGTATCATTGCTAATTGCTTACTACTATGCAAGAGATGTATTTCAACAAGAACAAGACTACATTAAAGTTAAGTATATTAAAATCTCTCTTCTTTTCTTTATAGTTTTCATCCAGTCTCCTGTTTCAGAATTTACGCCCGTCTGCGTTAGTTTCGCGTGCACCTAGCCACTCATTGTGTCGAGACCTTAGGGAATCGACACAACACTACACACCTCCAGTCAGCTCCTGTGCAGTTTCTGTGATGTCAGACCCATTTAACTGTCTTTATTGCGGGTCCCTACTCCAAATGTATTGTATGAATTTCCCTTCACTGTTCACTCCGAATTGATTGGGATGGACCTGCTTCTTTTTGGCAGATTTTCATCGGCAAAGTGTGACGACTGTCTCTGATATATATATATATATATATATATATATATATATATATATATATATATATATATATATATATATATATCACTAGCGGCTTATATTTTATGACCCACCGTCTTATTTCTTATGGTGGGTCGTATGTTGCCACTTAGCCGCTGTGACTGGGTCCGGAGTCCGGTGTGACTGAAAGTAACTCCACTCCGGCTGCCCGTGTCCCGCCACGTGGAGGCGGGCTCTGTTTGTTTGGATCCATTTGATATCTTTTTTTGTGCAGCATTGATATATTCCGAAATGAGGGCCACCTTATTCACGTTCTGGTGCTGGATACGTCCCAACACGACAGCTCCTTTCTGGCTTTGTCACGTCTCCACGCCGTCCCACGTTACTGCGGTTACTCCTTACAACCGAATAGCATTAACATTCCACTCTGTAGTCATGAGTTCCATAAGCAGTGCGAAGATCACTTGGCCGTCTGGCATCAGTCCTGCTCGATCTAGAAGGCTTCAGTACGACGAGTGTGACACTAAAAATAAAAAATAAAGTACTTTCTGTAGAATGACTCGATTACTGGATGTTTTATCGTATTGCCAGTGCTTCTTTAAATAAATGATTTAAATTAATAATTTTTGACATCACAGTGGAAAAACGACGATTGTGAGTAATCTAGACTATTATACATTCGAGTCGTTGTTTAACTTTGTTAGTAAAAATCTCGACAAGTTCTTGACCGATTGGCTTCACATTTTTAAGCAACTTCTAATAAACATTCAGACAGCCATGCAACAATGTACAGGTTTTCTCTTACAATGGACTGGCGGAAAGGAGATTGTGTGCCATGATATGCTGAAATAATGCAGTTTTGTTTCCTGTCTTACAGTCAGTATTAACTACGATAGCAGCGCACTTAAACAGTAGACAAATTGTTCCTCCCACATACGAGGGTTGGAACTTAAATAGTGGCAACTATTTATTCACAACCGATAAAAATAGTTACGTGTTTGCACCAGTTACTGTCCTTCAAAGTAGTCACCAGTGTTGTGTAGAACCCGTTGCCAGCGATGAGGAAGGCGTAGTATACCGTTAGCACAGCCTGTTCTGTTGATGGTGCGAATGGAGCGGTCTAAAGTTACGGTGACTATCGTGTACGACTCTAATGGCGTTATCCTAACGCATTACGTTTCTCCACGGCAGACCGTCAGTGCACAGTATTACTGTTCATTTTTGGAGCATCACCTGCGACCAGCTTTGCGAAAGCAGCGGCGACACTTTCTGCGCAACCCACCCATCATGTTGCACGTCAGTGCGCGGTCGCATACAGTGCCAGCTGTGGCTGCTCTGTTGAGTCGATGTGACTGTACCATCCGCCATACTCCCCGGACTTACGTCCTTGTGACTTTGATTTGATTCCGAAGATGGAGGAACCACATCGTGGCATTCGCTTCAGAACTGTTCCAGTGATTCGACAGGCAGTTGACCGCTCCAATCGCACCATAAACAGAACAGGCTTTGCTAACGTAATACTTCGCCTTCCACATCGCTGGCAACAGGTTCTACACAATGCTGGTGACTACTTTGAAGGACAGTAACAGGTGCAAACATGTAACTCTTTTGTATAGGTTGTGAATAAATAGTTGCTGCTATTTTATATATATTCCTTCATCTTATATATAATTTCACACAAAAGTTACATGTGCAACTACATACCGTTTTCTTTTCTTGCCCGCAATCTGTTTTAACAGAAAACAATAAATTGTATTTATGGCTTATCGAATTGTGGTTAATGCTAATTTGGGATCTTAATCTGTAAACGGGTTGGATTACAAAGTTTCGGACGGTTCAAACTATGCAAGATGCTGTCACTGAAGTCACTATCCTCTCAGATCCGGCAGCAAGAAATGTCTCATATTTCGTGCACCAATGATTCTAACCAATTTGCCCACTCATTATAAGAGGCCTCCATTTCCATTCAAGGTATCATTGGCAATAACAATGATCAAGGCTCAAGGTCAGAGAGAGAGAGAGAGAGAGAGAGAGACAGGAGGACATTAGGATGTATGTCCAGCTCTTGATTCATATTTACCAACTGCGAAGCATTGTCAGGTTCACTAGTATACGAGGGCAGTTCAATAAGTAATGCAACACATTTTTTTTCTCGGCCAATTTTGGTTGAAAAAACCGGAAATTTCTTGTGGAATATTTTCAAACATTCCCGCTTCGTCTCGTATAGTTTCATTGACTTCCGACAGGTGGCAGCCCTGTACGGAGCTGTTAAAATGGCGTCTGTAACGGATGTGCGTTGCAAACAACGGGCAGTGATTGAGTTTCTTTTGGCGGAAAACCAGGGCATCTCAGATATTCATAGGCGCTTGCAGAATCTCTACGGTGATCTGGCAGTGGACAAAAGCACGGTGAGTCGTTGGGCAAAGCGTGTGTCATCATCGCCGCAAGGTCAAGCAAGACTGTTTGATCTCCCGCGTGCGGGCCGGCCGTGCACAGCTGTGACTCCTGCAATGGCGGAGCGTGCGAACACACTCGTTCGAGATGATCGACGGATCACCATCAAACAACTCAGTGCTCAACTTGACATCTCTGTTGGTAGTGCTGTCACAATTGTTCACCAGTTGGGATATTCAAAGGTTTATTCCCGCTGGGTCCCTCGTTGTCTAACCGAACACCATGAAGAGCAAAGGAGAACCATCTGTGCGGAATTGCTTGCTCGTCATGTGGCTGAGGGTGACAATTTCTTGTCAAAGATTGTTACAGGCGATGAAACATGGGTTCATCACTTCGAACCTGAAACAAAACGGCAATCAGTGGAGTGGCGCCACACCCACTCCCCTACCAAGAAAAAGTTTAAAGCCATACCCTCAGCCGGTAAAGTCATGGTTACAGTCTTCTGGGACGCTGAAGGGGTTATTCTGTTCGATGTCCTTCCCCATGGTCAAACGATCAACTCTGAAGTGTATTGTGCTACTCTTCAGAAATTGAAGAAATGACTTCAGCGTGTTCGTAGGCACAAAAATCAGAACGAACTTCTCCTTCTTCATGACAACGCAACACCTCACACAAGTCTTCGCACCCGAGAGGAGCTCACAAAACTTCAGTGGACTGTTCTTCCTCATGCACCCTACAGCTCCGATCTCGCACCGTCGGATTTCCATATGTTTGGCCCAATGAAGGACGCAATCCGTGGGACGCACTACGCGGATGATGAAGAAGTTATTGATGCAGTACGACGTTGGCTCCGACATCGACCAGTGGAATGGTACCGTGCAGGCATACAGGCCCTCATTTCAAGGTGTCGTAAGGCCGTAGCATTGAATGGAGATTACGTTGAAAAATAGTGTTGTGTAGCTAAAAGATTGGGGAATAACCTGGTGTATTTCAATGCTGAATAAAACAACCCCTGTTTCAGAAAAAAAATGTGTTGCATTACTTATTGAACTGCCCTCGTATTAATAAAATGCAGTCCATATGACTTATTTTTTTTAAATTCTTGTAACCGATTTCGGTGCAGAAGACCTCCTCAATTCCAAAGGCTCCAGAAGAGGTGAGGTGCTGGTTAACGGAGCGCTAACTGACTGTTATTCTTTGAGTTTCTGACACGTACCAGATATTTTTTGAATACACGTTTGCAATAATAAATTTTAGGCGAACGGTAATTATTTTCATTTTTCAGTCATCCATATTACTTTCTTCTCGCAAATAATTATAAAGTATATTATGTGTCATAATCAATGAAAAATTTGCGGACCCCGACTTGGACACAAATTTTGATTCGTCGCAGTGTATACATTACATTCCTTGAAAAGAATTTCTGTCTGGAGTTCGTTGGTGTAATTTATGTCATAGCATCGTCATTCATTTTCTCCCCATCATCCCTTGACTTCATTCTAGCCATTCTTGTTCAACTAAAATTGCAAAACTTGCCCTGACGAGTACTGCATTATATGCATTTTGTGTATAAAAGTTGTGAATAATGCGATGGAAAACTATAATACTTGGAGGTTAATTTTGTACAACTAAAATGTAAAAAATTTCGTGATGTGTAGTTATTAGCAGTATCTAAGGAATAGTGCTGGAATGTTTCTTCGTCCCGCGCATATTAAATCCTTAATTGAACATAATTGGCTACGACCAATGGAAGTTCCACCACTCATCGCGTTTTCTTTTAATCTTTAAATAAAGATTGTGATCCATATTCACATTCTGACAAATGATTGAGGTAAGTTTCTGAATCTTCATAACTATTTAGAATTTTGTGATTGCTACCGAGAAATGATATTCTCTGAAGAGAAGCTCTTTAAAGGACTAACATAGTTATGAAGCTTCGCGTCGGTGGCGGATACTTCCACAAAACTTTTTCTCTTGGGGCCGCTGTTTACTGCTTCCAGGAACGTTTCAGTTGTTTCCGTACCAGAGAAGAAAGTACGCAAAAGCGCAGTCCGTGTTCCTTTCATGTCCGGCAACTTATTGTGTAACAATCCTAAATATACATACAAAAGCGTCGGACCGAATAATAAACTGGCGGCACATCTGCAGTTTCCTCTTTCTATTTCTCTGGATTCGAGAACATCAGTACAGCACACCCATACATTATTCTTGACCAAAGAAGAATCGTTAACACTCTGTTAACCTCCTCAGTCCTTATGTAGTGCATATGCTACTCCCAGCTTCTACTTTTTTCTGGCTCTCAGAATAAAGTACCTGAAAGTAGCTTATACATCACACGATGTGATTTCCGTACATCACATTTTTCGCTTCTGCATGCTCTCAGTAGGTGGCATCATCTGCTTGAAGTAAACTGTTTATTATAGTGTCAGTGTGTCTTCGAAAAATATAGGTATTTCGTGTCTGTTTTTAGCAATGTTGAAGTAGAATGTGTAATATGTCAATATACCCTACAGAATATCATCACAATAACACACCGATACACGTTTTTCGGTGTAGCACAAGCCTACATTGGGCAATGACTTACTTTCACATTCCATTCGAATTATTTTCATAATTTTTTGGTCTATTATTGAGTTATCTGAGTTTTTCAATTATTTAAATTATTTTCTTACAGAAATACTGTTCACTTTCAACATAATCTAAAATTTTGGTGAATCTCACATTTTTTTAAATTTAGATTTTGTGAATGAAAAGTTTATATAGGTGGTCAAGGTACTATTTTGCGGCAAAATAAGACTCAAATACGAAGCTCAGGACCGACGAGATTAAGTACTTACCACGGTATAACAGTAATACACAAGGACAACTGAGTGCGGCCGGAGCATTATAGCATGAAATATTGCATCCACAGAGGACCATCCCTACTGTTTGCCCACCGAGATACAGGGGTCTCGTCGGTAGGTGTACTGTTTCCAACTTCTTGTGCTTCGCTGTGCCTCATCAGTAGTGCAGTAATGTGAAGTAACCCTGTCATTGAGAAAATTGTTCCCAATCGTCACTATGTACTATAAGTGCAAATTGGCTTCCTCACACTAATTACTCAGCAAGTATCCAGGTTACGGAAAACTGATCTGGTCCTTGGCATTGGCATCAGTATTATGAACGTATTTTTTTTATTTATTTACTACCATCAGTCTTCTGACTAGTTTGACGCGTCCCGCCACGAATCCCTCTCCTGTGCTAACCTCTTCACCCAGAGTAGCACTCGCAACCTACGTCCTCAATTATTTGCTGTATGTATTCCAATCTCCGTCTTCCTCTACAGCTTTAGCCTTCTACAGCTCCCACTAGTACCACGGAAGTCATCCCCCGATGTTTTAACAGATGTCCTATCATCCTGTCCCTTCTCCTTGTCAGTGTTTTCCACATATTCCTCTCCTCACCGATTCTGCGCAGAACCTTCTCCATCGTCACCTCACCAGTCCATCCAATTTTCAACATTCGACTATAGCACCACATCTCAAATGCTTCCATTCTCTTCTGTTCCGGTTTTCCCGCAGCCCATGTTTCACTGCCATACAATGCCGGCCGCTGTGACCGAGCGGTTCTAGGCGCTACAGTCTGGAACCGCGCGACCGCTACGGTCGCAGATTCGAATCCTGCCTCGGGAATGGATGTGTGTGATGTCCTTAGGTTAGTTAGGTTTAAGTAGTTCTAAGTCTAGGGGACTGATGACCTCAGATGTTAAGTGCCATAGTGCCTAGAGCCATTTGAACCATTTGCTGTGCTGCAAACGTACATTCTCAGAAATTCCGAGGAGGCAACGTTCATTACGTTACATTGTCATCAATGAAAAATTAGAAGATAAAGTAAGAGACACAAGAGTATACAACGGACAAGACCTAGATTATGAACATTTGTTGGTGATATCTCAGAGATGTACGCGAAATAGAGATACAGCAAAAAGTTGACTGAAGAAAAGATGAATAAATCTGCAAATTACATCTACTAAATGAACAAAGAATACGAGATCAGTACCAGGAGAGACTGGATGAAAAACCAAAGAAGAAAGAATAAGTGCAAGAAATAGAGAAGGAAGGGAAAAATATAAAACCTGCAGGTAAGAAAGCTACCGAAGAAGCCGTAGCAAAAAGCAGAAGAAGGAAGAAAGGATTAAAAATTTGGACACCAGAATTAGATAGAGTTGTAAGGGAATAAACAAGACTTAAATATCTCAAGGAACCAACAAAGGAAAATCATCAAATTTACAAAAAAATAAATACAGAAAATCGACCTGCAAAGCGAGCTCCTCAGTAATCTTTGATGTAGCATCTTTGATTTAGCATTTTCACTGTTTTGTAAGCTATCATTTGCCTGCCGTGAATATCGTCGTCTATTACACTAATAAACCTACCCAAGCAGAAAAAAAAGTTTCTCAACTAAATAATATCCAAGCAACAAAATGGATAGAACATTACAAGAACTTGTAGTACAAAGAGGATGAAACTGAAATAGGGCATGTAGAAGATTTATCTATGTATAAAAAACAGGAAATATACAGGTATGGACGGTATAAAAGCTGAACTGTTAAAATATGGAGGCTTCGTACTGCACTTACGCAATATGTCGGAGAAAGGCAACTATTACAGAGGCACGGTCACAAGCAAAGGTGACATCACTATTTCAAAAAGGGGACCGCAACAGCTGCGAGAACTATAGAGGTATCAGCTTATTTGACACACCATACAAAGTTTATGCAAGAATAAAGAACAAGACGTTAAAGATAATAGCCGAGAGCTTATTAGAAGACGAACACATGGGGTTCCTGAGGGGCAGATCGACGACAGCTGCGGTATTTATAAGAAAACAAATGATCTGACAAACAGAGAATAACGTTCATTGATTTTATTAAGACATTCGATAATGTTGATAAAAAGAAACTATGAAATAATTTTGACAAAAAGAGGGTATCCAGAACGCCTAAGGAACGCTTTCAAAAGAGTGTGCAAACCCACAACTATAATTTTAGGTACAAATGGCACTCTGACAAAGCCAATAGCCACAAACAAAGGGGTAAGAAAATAGTGAAGTATTCAACTCTCACTTTGTAACATTAGATGACGAAATTCGGAAATGGAGGGAGATCTTCAGCGGGGGGAATTAATCTTAGCAGTAATACCCACCTGCATTGTCTACTATGCAGACACTACTGGCGGACAGTGGAGATGACATAAAAACAGAAATACATTTATTAGGTAACATTTGTGAAGAATGCCATTTGACGACTTGAGAAAAATATCCCATACGAACAAAAATTATTATCAACAATAGGACCGGTCAAACATTCTATTTATTTAAGTTGTGATGTCACATAAGTCTTTGACGCAGGCGTCGAGAAGAAAATAGAAAAGTTCGGTCACATATGTGGAACAATAAACAGAAGTCTAAAAAATAAAAAGAGGAAAGACACAAGATTGAAATGTTACGAGACGAAGTAGTTGCATTACTTATTTACGTCAGTGAATCGTGGCTGTAAGTAAACACAAAAACGTCGCATACAAGCGAAACAGATGAGATATATAAGAACGGTAAAGGGACGCACAAGAGCAGACAGGTTTAGAAATTCGGAAATTAGGGAAGAACGAAATACATTTAACATCCTCAATAAAATAGAAGAAACAGGAATGAATACCTAGAAAGAATGAGTGAAGAAAGATTACCTCTCCAGATAAGAAGATTTAAACCAGTTGGGAGACGTCAAGGAAGAACGAGGTAGCGATGAATACCGTAACAGGGAAAAGAAAAGATAAGGCCTAATGCTTGAGGGTTGGGTTGTTTGGGGGAAGAGACTGAACAGCGAGGTCATCGGTCTCATCGGATGAGGTAAGGATGTGGAAGGAAGTCGGCCGTGCTCTTTCAAAGGAACCATCCCGGCATTTGCCTGGAGCGATTCAGGGAAATGACGGAAAACTTAAATCACGATGGCCGGATGCGGGATTGAACCGTCGTCCTCCCGAACGCGAGTCCAGTGTGCCACCTCGCTCGGCCCTAATGCTTGAAGTGAAGAGAAAGATGATTGAGTGAAATTCGACATATTCTATTTTCTATTCCGTGACGTACTTTAGACTCTCTTGAACATTTTGGTTTATCATACACTAAAAACAGACAGGTTTGACAACTTCAAATGACTTTTTAAATTTAGCATGCAACTGTTCAACTCTGACAAATTTCATCACCTTATATACAGTGACAGTCATACGTTAGAAACCACGCACCACCCCAAGGGAGCTGTAAAATGCCTTGTTTTTATGTCACCGTTACGTCTCGGGAGTTGGCACTACGAATAAACAGATGATTATTCATTTTCAGCTATTGCAAGATGGAGTGTCCTAGCCCGCGATTTCGGTAGTATTCTTTCACATATTTTGTACTCACAGATATGTCAGATCTGAATTGCCATCTGAAGCTGTTCAAAACACGAGTGTGAACAGTGAAAGAAGCATAAATAACCAGAATAATGTTTATATAAAAAAGCGTTTATTTTGCCAGAAAATTCAGCTTACCAACACTTACACCAGTCACTGCTCGTAGCGTTTTTGTTTTGCATGTTGGTATTCCGATTGCTATAGGCTCATTTATCGATTTTCATTTTTCATTTGCAGTTCACTTTTGCTATTTAAGTTTACATATTGTCGTTTTATCATCTGGAGATAGTGTGTGGAGCTGTGGACGCTATAAAATGGAGTGGTAAGTGGAGAAATTGGAATATGTCCAAAACATTCTTCTGTTTGAGTTCAGTAGACGGGTGGCAGCAGCGGAAGCAGCCAGAAACATTTGCGCCGTTTATGGAGACAGTGTCACTGGATGGAGCACGACAAGATAATCGTTTTCCCGTTCCAAGAAAAATCTTTTGACAATAGTAACTTAATCCACAAAGATGTACTCGAGAACTGGCAAATGTGGTGAAATGCGATCTTTCCCCATCGTGCGGCATTTTCATACAATGGGGAACGTTCAAAAATCGGGTGCATGGTTCCTGTATGCTGTAACAAGGAACGATTAAAATGCGAGGTTGCAAAAGGCCAATGATATTTACGGCATTCGAGGCCCCACGTGTTGTCTGTCATGCAACCACAGCATTGTCTGCAAATGGTAACAAGGGGAGGACTGGAGGTACAGATGGAGCGCAGATGAACTGCTTAGTCGACCAGTAACACTGAACAGTGCTACCGTAGTAGGGGTATTGATGCAGAGCAGAGCAATGGCAACGGCAAAGAAATCAAACATTGCGCTATACCTACTGGCGAATTTCACATTTCATTCAAAAGGAACCCAAAGGTGGCATATGAAATATTTGCGTTTCTGCAAGATGAGTCAGTGAAACGCGCGGTGCTGTATACGCCCGACTGTGAGGGCAATTTACAAGACGAGTACAATAATGACTATATATGCATAACTCTAAAGGACTGGCATTATCGTAGCCCTTCACACACGTAGACACCCTGGAAGGACGACAGTCACTGTGGTTAACCACATATTTTTGTCACTTCACCATTCAGGAGTGGAAATTACCTCAACTAACAATCAGAGCCAGCGGGGGTGACCGAGCGGTTCTAGGAGCTACAGTCTGGAACCGCGCGACTGCTACGGTCGCAGGTTCGACTCCTGCCTCGGGCATGGATGTGTGTGATGTCCTTAGGTTAGTTAGATGTAAGTGGTTCTAAGTCTAGGGGACCGATGCCTCAGAAGTTAAGTCCCATAGTGCTCAGAGCCATTTGAACCATTTGAACAAACTGATCGTTGATTTAAAGTTTCACGAGATGGCACTAGAATCACAGCGCAGAGCTTTCTCCGTGTATTTACGACTCGAGCTGATACTTCTCGCATGTTGGTGTTGTTCGTGGAAATGTCTTGCATATCCATCCGTAGCTTTTCTTTACAAGGATTTGTTTCGTAGTAACTGTTCATATTTATGTGTTGACCTTCTATAAATCTACACGTAATATTGCTTTTTATTCGAGTAGAATTTTCTATACTTCATAGACAGATTTCTGTGTGGTTAGTGGCGCTAATCACCGTCCCTCATCTCCATGCAGTATGTCTAGAAAAAAAAAAGAATAACAGAGGAAGAATGTTACACAATATTTGATGTAATTCCTTCTAGTGACTACATTGTTGACAATGATGAAAGTGATGACCATAACCGGACATTCATTTTCGTCGAGAGGTGTAAAAAAGTTTGTTGCCTCCAAAAATTGTTTTTGTAGTTGCTGCTTCGCCCTCTGTATACAAAAATTCTTTATCATTTTGGATCAAGGCACACAAGCCATACGTAAGCGAAAGTATTCGCCACTAAAGCTGTGAACATCAGCCTACTGACTCATTATGTAGATGATGTGCAGGTTGCAGTTGATGAAAAACGCTGATTTACACTCTGTGGAAGTGTTCAGTGTGCGAAATACCTTTACGCCAGAATACGCAGAAGTGTTTCAAGAGATACCGTGAAAAGTAAAAGAAGTTATACCAAAATTAAACCACCAACTATCGGACATGTTTACTGTAATGTCGTCATGGTTATCTGCGGTGACTCCATTTAAGGATAATATTTTGTTGTTGCTAAGGTGAATTTTTACACAACTACTGTCGAAAACATGACACAATGACAAAACTAAAGAGTTACAAGTGAATAAAATTTGAAATATGCAAATTATTGTTCATGCCCCTCTATGGTAAATTTTTATGTCGTTTATCAGCCCATGAAAGAGTTAACAAGTGAGTGTGACACTGAAACAGGTGTCGAGCCTTGTAGTTTATCATCCTTGTGGGACAGGGGGTCACAAATCCCGTCTCCAGTGAAACTTAGTAAAGGACAGTCTTTGTCCAAGGAACGGGTACTAAATGTGATTACATTCGTGGAAGATCATCCGCAGCAGAGTGAATAAGCAATTACGAAAATATTTCGAATAAGTCCGCAGGAATATGGCCTTGTAGCGCACATGAAAAGCTACGGATGTCCAAGTGAGGACAAGGCGCACTTGCTACAAAAAGTGGTGTTCGTGCTGTTTAAGGATGTTTCACACAATTTACATGATGTGCATGATAGTGACCTATTACGTTATGCACATCAAATTGCGAGAGACGTAGATTACTACGATTTCAAGTGTAGCAGTGGATGGTTGCGTAACTTCAGTGTTACATACTTGCAAAATGTGAATTAACGAAATTTCAAAGAAAGTTTCAACTTGACGACGCACAGAAAACTGCGGAATCAGCCCAAAAAATTTATAGATGAGATAAACTTATCCCATCGTTCAGCAAGCAATTTGTTTCCATTTCCGACGAATCGGGATTTGAAGAAGTAGTGTGTATGAGATGAACCTGGGAGATTAGCGGTGTCGAGAGAGTTGTTTCAAGATCAACTATCATCAGTATCTTAAAGCATTCGTATACAGTTACGCCGACTTTTAATCTGGAACCCGGCCGCTGTGGCCGAGCGGCTCTAGGCGCTTCAGTCCGGAACCGCGCTGCTGCCTCAGGCCGCGCTGCTGCCTCAGGCGTGGATGTTTGTGATGTCCTTAGGTTAGTTAGGTTTAAGTAGTTCTAAGTCTAGGGGACTGATGATCTCAGATGTTAAGTCTCATAGTGCTTAGAGCCATTTGAACCATTTGTTTATCTGGATGGTAAATTGGCAGGAAGTTGTTTACTTTACTAGGAGACGTGCCCTGTCCTCTATGATTCTTTCTCATGTGCGAGGCCTTGCAAGAGAAGCAAGAAATATTTACGTCACACCATGGTGTGAACACTGCTTTTGGCCAATAGTTGGTCAAAATAACTTGCTTTTGGTTGATTCCTGGTCTGCGCATAAAAATCATACTTGTTTAGAGCAAACTATCCTCCCTGAAAAGTGTGTGACATTCCGCATCATACCACCTAGGATCGCTGGACAAATTTAGACTTCTCACGTTTATTTTTTCCGTGCCTATGAAACGTATTATGGCACTATTTACACTACGTCTTAAAGGATAGTCAGTTTCACGATAAGCTACACGATAGACAGTTTCGCATTCGGTTGCATACCATCACATTCCATCAGTTTTCATCACCCCGTTAGACCAGTATGATTCTGTTTGCATTCTTTGAGTGGATACCTAGCTGAACGTCCTGTACGGTTTGTAACTCCAAAGGAGTTCACATCTTGATGGTGTGAACCTTTGTAATCACTGTGGCGCCCCATTTTTCATCGGTGTTCATGGAGCAGATTAATGGCTTGTTATGAACATTTCTTGAATATCGACGATGTCGATTTTGTGAACACATATATGCCATAGTTGATCTCTGCGCCTCCCAGACACTCATTTTCTGTTGCTTCTTGATGCATGTGCTGTGGGTCATTAGCAGCTAGTATAGGGTGGGGTAAATAAAGGTGGCGCGGACGAGTGGATACAATTTGTGGTAGCGTCAACGGAGACAACAGTTACTTCCAGCAGCATGGTGCAACTGCTGCCACAGTCAGCGGAACTTCGGAGCACATGTACATTATCTCCACATCTGACAGTTATCAGCAGAGGGCATTCAGGTCGCAGCTGGACACTAAGGTTCAGCTGATCTGTCGGTGTGCGAGTACATTATGTGGGGAGCCCTCAAGTCTAAGGTGTATCGCAACATGCCTCACAGTCTTCAACAACTGCAGAAGAGCATTTCGGATAAGGCTGCAGGAATTCCAGTAGTCCAGTTTCGATCCGCCTCCAGCAACTTTCAACATCTGCTATAGTCAGGTTAGTTCTGCGTTTCCTTCCCTCTGCTGTGCTTCTTTGCACCCTGGAACACTTGGCCCACCCTGTATTTTTCTGTCATAATTGTTAACATTTTCAAATGAGCCTCGCTAAAGACTGAATTTGCAACCTCGCACTCAAAGGGTTCCTTGTAAACCAAAATCACAAAATTCAGCGTATGGTTGTAGGTGCACCTCTGCTTAAGAACAACTCTGTTCACAGCTGGTAAAATTGTTGTTTATTAAAACACGGCTGGTTTCGTGGCTTTAAGCCGCATCATCAGGTGAACAATGTTACAAGACCATAGGCGTAGCCATCGCTCCTAGCCAAAGACTACCAGCTGTGAGCAGAGTTCTTCCTAACATCATGCCTTTCAACAGCTGCAGTTGCCCAGAATATAAAATACTTCGTCGTTATTAATTGGCTCGTGAGCTACACCGATCATTCCTATCGTCTATCGTTGCTGGTGGCGAGAAATGGTGTCTTTCTGCTAAGATTAGGAAAAGAAAGCAATGGTTGAGCCCGAACAAAGCATCAGCTCCCCGTAGAAAGACCTGCACGAATCTAGTCGCGAACCGAAAAATTACCCCAGCGTTGGTAGACTGTCGTCAACAGTGAAAGACAATATAACGTAGATTAGTAAAGTCTCTGTTATACGTGTCAGTTGTGTTCATTAAATTTATGGAAAAACGATATGAATTTCTGCACCAACCGAACATAAAAGACTAAACGTTCTGGAGGAGTAAGGGCAGAACACAGCTACAGGACTGCGAGGACTGGATGTGTTACGTCTACGCCAAGCAGAGTTTGCTGCTCAGGAAATAACAAAAAACAAAAGAAAAAACAGTGAAGTACTTGGCGTTTGTGTCACTAAAGAGGACACAGAATATGGGACACGACATATCTAGTGCATGAAATTCAGAAGTGTAGGCCTGTACAAAAGTTTGTAATTTTTTTAAAAAGAAAAAAATAAAAAAAAACCTTTGAACCTCAGTATCTCGGAACTAATATTTTTGCTATAAATGAACCGTTAACAGAATAAGTACTGAAGGTAGAAAAATGAAATTAGCACATCATGCCAAGGATAAGATTACACACATAAGGAAGCAAAAAAAAAAAAAAAAAAATGAAAATATTCGCTGTTGTTTGGTATCTGTGTTCATTTATTTAAAAAATTCTGCCAGAAAAATTGTCTGAGAAGAAACACAATAACGCGCCTCATAATACGATTTTACAATCATTCTGCTGCAATACATGTACAAAGGTACATAAATTACGAAGAATTTGAAGTTGGTGATTTAAAAATTTTCCAAGATAAAAAGAAAACGGTGTTCAAGATTTAGATCCGCTGATCACAAGTATCACGATTAAAATTGTCCCTTAGCTCCCGATAACAAGTAACTTGAGACTTTGCGTTCGTGTATATCGGTACCGTAATCAGCAGGATATATACATTAAAGTTTTAAACATGGCTCCGTTGTCAACGATCGTTACACATGTCGAGCATGTGTTTAGCCCATAGTAGCTTGCGTTCTATGTTTTCTATTTTAAAATTCTATGACTAACGCTTTGTCCCTTGCTATTTATTTTATAAGTGACATGCCAGTTTAAATGTTTTATTTCTGATGTACGCATTCTTAGAAGTGGCCGAAAGCTAGTTTAAAAAGACTTCATTTTGCGACCGAAGGCTGTTTATTGCTTCAATTTTATATACATTAATTGCACTTACCTAGTTTATTTGCGCCGTAATTTTGCCTTCCTCTTGTGGGAAGTGTCTGAAGCATCTGTTTGTAGCATCCAGCAGAAATCTGCCAACACAGCAGTAATCCACCGTCCTGTGTGTCACTGTTCTATGTGAGCTGTCCTGATGGAACCACTCAACGTCCACATCGGTGAATCCAGCACAGTTCTCTGGGAACACACGGAAGCGAATGTAAAGAGAGAGCATTTTCAAGGACTTGTTGTAGGCAGTGACTTTATAAGTAGAATGAGTTCGTCCACAAGGTCCCTGTAATGTTCGGTTCTCGTGTTTCCCAAGAAGAGTGTCATCACGTTACAAAAACAACGGCACACAAGCAGCTAATTGGGGTTTACAGTGGACACGGTGTGTGTGTCCAACAACAGATGACGTATCTGTGGGCCAATGAACATTTCCTTTGTGATCTCTCTGCTGAGTTGTGAAAGTGTCTCACACAAATGTTGAAATGCTGATTTATTCCTATGCACAGTCCTAACAAATGCTGTCACGAGTTCCATATTAATGCGCAATAAAGGAAGATTAGTTTTGTCCGGATACACTACAGGTTTTTAGGCGGTATTTTTTGACCCACACCCCTCCTGCGATGTCGGTGGCTAGAAGACCCGCGGCTCTTCCTCGCCTGTCGCAAGAGGCGACTAATATGAGTATTTTTTATTGGGTCCAGTTTCTTACATTGGTCTTGTGACTATTTCGAAATTTTGAAGGTTTTCACTCTTTTCACTTTTTAACGCTTTTTCCCTCTTTTTTTTTTTTACTTTTTAAGTTCTGGTCCCCTTTTGGGGCTGTGGACAACGGCTACTGTGGCAAGTGGCCTTTGCCTCGGCGGGGTGACACCCATGTGGAGAGCCTCCAGTCGGAGTGAGTGGTGTCAGGGTGGATGATCCGCAGTGAAACGGATCAAACTTAATCGTGACTGTGCCAACACGATCGTCTCATCAATCTGGATCAGTGATTTTAACGCAAAAGTTTCCAATTCTACGGCATTTCCGTCATTAACCATGCTTCAAGACCACAGCAAGGCTATGAGAAATGGAAGTGGACCATTTGCCGAGTTCTTGGTTTGTTCCCGCACTGAAGGCGGCCCTTTCGCGACAACGAAACCAATGATTTTCGTTGAAACTATTGAAGATGTGTTTGGGGAGATTGCGGCAATAGAGAAGATCAGAAAAGTATCTTTGCTGATCGAAACAGCGCACGCCAACCAGTCACAGGCACTTCATGCCTATGTCAAGTTAGGAGGGACATCGGTGACATGCTCAATAAAATCAAACTGTTATTCAAGGTACCTAACACTACAATCTGATGAAGAGCTGTGTACTAATTTGGTGCGGCGTGGAGTCCATTTTGCTCGCCACATTCAGAAGGGATCCAATGGAACTTTAATCCTAGCCTTTGAGGGCAATATTTTACCTGAGAAGGTTAAGGTCATGGTTTATAGGTGTGATGTCAGGTCTTACTTTCCACCTATGATGAGACGTTTTCAGTGCCAAAGGTTCGGACGCATGTCCTGTTCTAATGAGGCTGTCTGTAGCGCTTGTGGCGTCCCATGAGGGAGCCCTTGTGCCCATGCCCCTCAATGCATCAGCTATCCAGAACTGCACCCTCCTCGTTCACCACAATGGATTGTGTTCAAGAGGGAGAGTAAAATTAAAGAGTTTAAAACACTTGACCACCTGTCTTATCAAGATGCAAGGAAAGACTTCATCCGAATAATATGGTCTCCAGTTTTGCGACTGTCGTGTCACAGTCCTCACTTCACACGATGACAAACGATCACATGACACTTCCTGGCCCAAAGATAGGATAAACAGAAAAGCAAACTTCTTTCAGAGGCTTAGGATATTCCGCTTCCAGCCCTACAGCAGTCGACCCCATGCAAATGGACGATGAATCACGAGGACCTGGTAGCCAAGTAATCACACCCATATTTTCCATTGGCCACTTTGTCAGACCTGACCCCAATGCTCCTTCAATGGAGCTGTAACGATTAATGAAGCCATTCGACTGAACTCTGCCATTTAATGTGTACTTAGTCCGTAATTGGCATAGCGCTTCAGGAGACGTGGCTTACATCCACACAACTCCCTGCTCTGAAACACTAGAAACCCTACCGTACCAGTCGCGTTAATGTTCAGAGAGCGTACGGTAGGGTCGGTACCCTCATACGCTCTGATATTTTCAGTATGCAAGTGACCCTTGCCACTGCACTAGAGGATGTGTCAGTTAGTGTCTGTCAGTTCGGATGACGATATGAAATATTTATCTATCCCCAGACGGATCTTTTCATTATCAATAT
The DNA here is from genome assembly GCF_023898315.1 of Schistocerca nitens. Classification (NCBI taxonomy): domain Eukaryota; kingdom Metazoa; phylum Arthropoda; class Insecta; order Orthoptera; family Acrididae; genus Schistocerca; species Schistocerca nitens. Next base: position 97,741,604 of record NC_064621.1, on the reverse strand, counting down.
CTGTTTGAGTTAGTGGCACAGCTCCCTGCCCGCTTCCTCTTATTGGGGGACTTTAACGCCCATAGTCCTCTGTGGGGCAGTGACACTCCTTCTCAAACAGGCCGAGCACTGGAACACCTCCTTTCAGAATTGGACGTCCGCCTACTCAACACTGGAGCTGCAACCCATTTCGGTGCGGCCCACTGAACATTTTCAGCTATTGATCTCGCAGTTTGCCGCCCGAGTGTCTTTCCCTGATTCAGTGGCGCTTCCATGGCGATTTCTCTCCCTCTGCACTCACAGACATCTAGGTGTTCTACGTAGGTCATTTCAGAAAGCTGATTTCCAATCTTTTTCCTCTATAGCTACTTTTTCAGCCATTTGTGTGATGGATATGCTGCTACGGTCGCAGGTTCAAGTCCTGCCTCGGGCATGGATGTGTGTTATGTCCTTAGATTAGTTACGTTTAAGTAGTTCTAAGTTTAGGGGACTGATGACCTCAGCTGTTAAGTCCCATAGCGCTTAGAGCCATTTTTGTGTGATGGATATCGACAGCTTGGTACAGGACAGTACTGATCCCGGAGCCATGGTGGTCTGAAGATACAGCCACAGGTATCAGCGAACGCCGCAAGGGGCCAGACCTCTATGGGTAATTTAAAAACAAGATATCTCGGGCGAAAGCGCGGTTTTCAATAAATATGTCTCAACTATCTCATTCCATATCTCATCGTTCCAAGTATGGACTAAACTCCGCAGTATCTGCAACCATCCACCACCGACGGCGGTTCCTGGCATCCTTGTCAACGGTAACATCTGCACTGATCCTGTGGTACTTGTCGAATGTTTTTGGCACACTTAGCTCAACTGTGCACACAGCTCTTTATCATATAGTGTCCCGACAAAGTGAACAACCAAATGCCCTGACATCTTAGTGCCGTCAGCATGAAACATGTCCTCGAGCTATTGAATCACATTTGAAGGGAGGGAGTATTTCCCTTCCGATGACGGAAAGGTATTATTATTCCTCTCCTGAAACTGGGAAACGACTCTGTTATTTTAACTAACTTCCGGCCAATCTCTGACAAATGGGCTGTGTAAGCTGTTCAAACGAATGGTCAAACACTTTGTTGGTGCCTTGAAAGCCGGAGCGGCTTTCAGGCTTTCAGGTCCACCGCAGATCACATGGTTCGTTTGGGAATCCGCAGTGCACAATGCTTTTGCGCATCACCGATGTGTTCTTTCACCTACAAAAGGCTTACGATACCAACTGGCGACATGACATGCTATTTACATTCCATGAATGGGGTTTCTGGGGACGTTTACCCATTTTTATCGTGAATTTGCTTTCTCTCTGACTTTTTCAGGTCTGGATAGGTTCGACTCTCAGCAACCAATATGTACAGGGATCGGTTCTGAGCTTAACACTATTCGCTATCGCCATCAATGGTACAGCAAATGCAGTGGGTGCCAAAGTCTCTCTGTCACTGTATGTAGATGATCTTTGCCTGTATTATGCCTCTGCAGCACTGCGCATCACTAAGAGCCAAATTCAGGGGGCTGTCTGGAGAGTCCACGACTCGGCCCTGAATCGCCGCTAGCAGTTTCCTACTGTAAAATCGCGAGTCATGTATTTTTGTCGACTCCGGACTGTATACTCACACCCAGATGTTTATCTTGATGACCAGTTACTTGAAATCGTTAAACTTTCCAATTCTTAGGTATTTTATTTGACAGGAAGCTAACTTCTTCGTTGATCCATTATGGACCGTGGGACAACGGCTGGCATGTATTTCTTGATGCAATAATTTACCAACAGACGTATGTACTGTAAAAATTTATTTTATGAACTTCTTATGTGCTACCAGTTTCGGCATTACATTGATGCCCCATCTTCAGGCCCCACAAGTCATAGTCGTAAAATCGCTATACAAGGGCCATATAACTGGATCCGTGAATCAAATCGTTATACAACAGCTTTTGGTGACACAGTCTGTGTCGCCTGGTCACCAAGAGCTGTTGTATAACGATTTGATTCACGGATCCAGTTACATGGCCCCTTCCGCCTATAGCGATTTTACGACTATGACTTGTGGGGCCTGAAGATGGGGCATCAATGTAATGCCGAAACTGGTAGCACATAAGAAGTTCATAAAATAAATTTTTACAGTACATACGTCTGTTGGTAAATTATTGCATTAAGAAATGCAAGCTAACTTAGTTGCTGCATGTCCGCCGACTCAAGGCAGCTTGCATGAAGAAGCTGAATGCTCTCCATTTTCTTAGTCACTCCACATGGGGCGCGGACCATACAGTTCTCCTGAACTTTTACAAAGTTCTGATTTTATCCCACTTGGACTATGGATGCGTTGCCTACGAGTCAGCTGAACCGTCTGTACTGAGCTTGCTGGACTCTGTTCACCGCACTCGCGTGTGGTTGAAAACAGTCCTCCATGATTGGGGCATGCATCTACACCGTCGGCTTTGAAAGTCAACCACAGAATTGGTTATGCTTTTGTACATGCAAGGGGACACAGAAGCATTCTCTGCTGAGAGCTTGCAGTGTATACACTGTAGAGTTGTTTGTCATATCTCAGGCTTTGTGGTACATCAAAACTCAGACCACGACGAACGTTCTGATCTGTAGTGATTTCATGAGTCACTTAAAAGGTATAACTCTGTGCTATCCTAAAAATCTTTTGGTCTCCAGTATCAAAGACCTACTGGCTGATCTCTACAGCTCTGGAAAGACAGTGGTCTTCATCTGGCATTCCAGGTAACGACTCTGTGCTATCCAAAAATCTTTTGGTCTCCAATATCAAAGACTTACTGGCTGATCTCTACAGCTCTGGAAAGACACTGGTCTTCATCTTGTGGGGCGGCTGGTGGAATTTTTTGGCTATATTAAATGTTTTGTAATGTAGAAAAGATGCATTTCCCGGCCGATTAACCATATGTGGGGCGGCGGGTGGAATTAATTGTTATAAAAATGTTCCTATTATTTATTTAATGCTGTTGTTTGCCGTTCTCAACACTGGCTCTCTAACTACAATATTGGCAACCAGAAAGTGATTAGCAAAACGTGAAGCCTGTAATTAGAATTCCTAGTGCCCACTTCATCTGAGAAATACATTTATAGCTACAGCTTATAGCTCTTAGGAATGAGGAGATTGTCTGGGATTCATAATCAAAAACGATTCTCTAAAAAGGTTCACTATATTCTGAAAGTCACAGACCAAAAAGAATCCATACAATCCAACTAACAGAGCAGTTCACAGTCTAATGCGCTGATACAACTATAACTGTTCAAATTAAATGTTTAAGTGAATGCTCGCCATAATTTGATGATAATGTTCATCAAACGCCACGCTAAATAATGGTAGAATGTTTGTCCCGCAGCGGCACGTGAAAATACGACATACGCAAACTGAAGATAGATCATTAAAGTCATCCCAGATTAACACTTCACTCGAAAACGATTTCATGGTTACGCGTATCTCGAGTAACTTATTACGGCATCCGAGGCTGTTTATAGCAATGATACCGACGCGACGCGACTCCCGACACAGGTGGTGCGCTAATCAGCGTCTGGAGAGAACTGGGGCCTTTCTCTCTCGTGCAGCGTTCTTGTATATAAAGCCGCGGTGCGGACGGCTAAGGGAATGCCTGATCAAAATTGTTCTCCCGACTAGCCGCTGAGCAAGTACTGCATCACTTTAAGTTATCGAATAAATCATTGCTTCCTTTGCTGATGGCCGATGAAGCTCTCAATTTAAATGTACAATCAGCACACAGGTATGTAATCATAATAAAAGTCTGACGTGGCTAAGTCAATTAATTTGGGCGAGAGAATTAATTTAATTACACTACACGCAGTAGACGAGCTCTGAACTTGCCCTTTGGAGATACGCTATCGCTATAGTTTTATAGTTATTCAGTTGAAACGTCTCACATCTTTATGATTATAGCGGGTCTCCCTTCTACTTAAATTTAAACATCCTAGCCTTATTTATTGGCCTACTTAATCTATCTTGCTTCCTTAATTTCTAAGACAAAAACCAGAAAATCATGAATTTCAACTAAAATATTAATTTGTGAGATCAAGAATACTGTTTCTACTAAATTATTATGAAAAAGGAATCTAAATATAAATTTTTAAGTTTCTAGCTCTTTTCTGTTGCGCCAATGATTTTTACAGAAAAACGTCCAAATTTCGAAAATGGTTAAAGTTATTGAACTGATATCCAACACATATTGATTTAGTATTACTCCTGACATGCTAGAAACGTTTCAGGTTATTTACTTGATTTTTAAAGTATTGCGCAACATTTATGACGTCAGAGCTAGTTACAGCGGACTAGGCTGGCACACAATGGAAAGACTGATGAGAATTTTATAAGGCGTGAGTAGGCTGATTCCCTACAATCTGGCATTCCAGGAAAAGATCTCGCTGACCGTCTAGCTAAAAGCATAACTATAGGAGATCAACTTGACATTGGATACTGGGTAAAACTTAGGATTACAACTTGAACACAATATTTTGGGGCTCTGGGAATTGAAATGGTAGGATACTACACGCCAAAACGAGTTGAGAGCGATTAAAGGGTCCACTAAAGTGTGGCTACATGTTTCCAGGCCTCTCAGAAAAGTGCCATTGAGTTGCTCCGACTACGCATCAGCCACACGAGACTCACAAACGAGTTCTTTCTGTGTCAGGAGGATCATCCCCACTACAACTGCGGTAGTCTACTGTTGATAGCGCATGATCTTACAGAATGCACCCTGCTCACCAAACTGCGGCCCACCTGTTTGCCTACCTCACTGCTTCAGTTGCTTGAGGGTGAAGACAGCCACTACCAGTGTCATATTTCCTAAGTGAGAGCGGATTTTACATTAACCTATGATAGTTCTCCACTTCCAGTGTTAGGAAATTGGAAATTTGTGGTAAGTTCCTATGGGACCAAACTGCTGAGGTCATCGTTCCCTAGTCTTACACTATACTTTGTTTCATTTACGCTAAAGACAACACACACACACACACACCCATGCCCGAGGGAGGACTCGAACCTCCGATGGGGGAAGCCACCCAAACTGTGGCAACGCGCCCTAGACCGCACAGCTACCCCGCGCGGCCCAATGTTAGGAGTGGCTGTGGGGAACGGGGAGAGAGCCTCCCCTGTGGCGGGTATCCCCCAAGCGACCGCAGGTTACTTTCTTCCCCCCTCACCTTGTGTCTTTAGATCCTCTTGCGCAAGATGCTGCCTGGGTTATCTCTGTTGCCTTTCACCTATCTGGTTACAACTACTGACGTGCCCTTTTGATCTCTTTGACTTGCTTATATAATTTGAGCACCCAAGTTCCCTTTTTTCGCTTGTTAGCTTTTTATGCGTTTCTCTCATGATAAGGAGGAACTGACGACCCAGTAGTTTAGTCGCTTTAAACACAAAATCATCATTATTTGACCTAGGCGCCAGGGCTGTTTATGGAGGCCAGTCCCTCTGTATATAGTTTTTTTCTCTCGCAAGAATTTCAGGCTCACACAGAGAGCTGCAATACTTGGTGTGACCTACTTGCAAAAACCCAACACCATCTCAGTACTTTGAAATCTCCACATAGCAGCCATTCATGCTTGTTTACAACAGATTTCAGCACGCCGCAGCTTTCTTCAGCTAAGGTAGCATGCGTGGCAGAGATTGATTGTGTTTCGTTACTATCGTGGAGTAGTACTGCCTTCATGCTTGTTTTTGAGGCATCTAGGAAGAGTGTTCACGCATCTGGTTTGTATGTAGATAACAGGGCATCCAACAAACTGTCGGTTTCGTTGTAGAATGTAACGTCACTTTCAGTACTGAAATGACACTCGAGTTATTACTGACGCTTCCGAAACAGACTGATATGTCAGTGGCGAGAGTCCACTGTTGGAAGTTCCAAATCCCTAATCATATCACTGAGTTCAACCGGTGCGATTTTATATGGTTCTCCAGATGATGACATATTGTTGTTGTAAATGTAGGGTCAGTGTCACTATTGGATGGGTACAATTTTTTGGCTGTGTGTATCAGTTGAGCATCATTGTATCATTGTTTAACCGTGGCATATGTCTCTTCTTACTGATTTCTTTCCTCGAGAGCGGTAGTATACAGAAATAGTGCGGAGCACATTTGTGAAAGTGTACACACACACACACACACACACACACACACACACACAATTCTTCGAGTTCAGCACTTCAACTCACATACATACACTTCCAATGGACATGACACTCATTCCAGTAACAAGTGAACCTACGCAGCACATTCACATACAGCCGTGACAAACGACCTTAAAATCGGGCCCAGTTTCTACACTCGACGATGCTCCCGTGACTGGATGATGTAAAGCAGTGTCGCCTAAATGTAATCTAAGATTTCACCTCACTCACTTGTGCAGAGAAACCCTTGTCAAAATGCCTTTGCATGTGGCTTTTATAATGTCCCATTAGTGTGACTGTGAAAAGTAAACACCGTATTTACATGCAACCCTGAGTCAGGATACAATTTTAACCTTGATATTCGCGTTCAGCGCATCTAAATCTGTAAAGCACGGTTACTTCCGTTTCTGCAAAAAATAAAAACTGAAGATTTGTGTACTAGCATAATAAAACATTGGCATCATGGGACGTTCGATCTCCTCTTAAGAAAATGAAAATGACCGAATCGAAGTAATTACCTGAAAATCCGTCTTCTGTTTCAAGTAATTCCCCTTGAGCACTTCATAGTGGCAGGAGGGATACTGAAACACTACCTGGAGAGCCTCTCCAGTGGACTGGAGGGTCGCACGTCGCTTGTTGCAGAGAAGGATTTAATGTGAAGCGCCGTCTCCTAACAAAGGACATTGTTTAGTTATTAGTAAAGGCGATCACAGACACTTTTGATACACTCTGACGCTAATTAAGGAGCAATGAATTTATGCTGACACCGAAAATCACGTTTGTGCTTGTAAATAATTACAAAAAAATGCGCTGCTACAATGTAGAGGGGAGCTAAATAAAAATTGTGACTAGTTTTCGACACAAGGGAAATTAAGCTCTTCAATGCATATTGCCCAAAACGAAACAATGTGAGTACTGTCCGCCGTGAGACTGAATTCCGCCAGGTGGCGTTATGGGCGCGTAAGCGGAGCGGAGAAGAATACGAATCATTCTAGTTCAAAAATGGCTCTGAGCACTATGGGACTCAACTACTGAGGTCATCAGTCCCCTAGAACTTAGAACTACTTAAACCTAACTAACCTAATGACATCACACACATCCATGCCCGAGGCAAGATTCGAACCTGCGACCGTAGCGGTCGCGTGGGTCCAGACTGAAGCGCCTAGAACCGCTTGGCCACTCCGGCCGGCAATCGTTCTGGTGATATGGGACGCAATTTCACTGACGTACACGAGTGCTACTGTCGTCAACATCTGCGTAAAGTGGTTGAGGGGCGGTCCAACCATAGGTAGGGGATAACGTGTTGAACGCCCACGCCTCATTACAGAACGTGGAGGTCGGAGGCTTGGCAGCTCTTTAAAGCAGGATAGGCGTCGATTCGTCGCAGATGGGATGACAGGCACAAGTAGCGTCGTCGGATGACGTTCCTATGTAAAACTTTATCTGCTATGTCCCCTCTACAACCTCTAGAAGCGTGAATTGTGAAACAGCTTGTACTGTTAGAACAGTGGAATGAACGTGTTGCATGGAAAAATAAATAACTCTTACCAGCGGTAAATGGAAGAAATCATTACTGAAGGACAGGATGCGTAGCGATGGTCTAGCGTAACTGAAACAAACTGACACACGAAAATACAATCAGAAAGCTCGTGGAAGAATGTGTGAGGCGATTATCAAGGAGACAAATACGCATCACCTCCAACAGAACTTTGGTCTTATGGTGCTAGTAATAACTTTCTACGTTACAAGATTCTCTCACTTCACCAAACCTCATGAAATGTTTCAGTATAGCTAGCGAGTCCTTAGAAGATGGTGTAAGAGGCATACAGAATGACTGGCCTGTATTTCCACCCAAGATTTGCAGAGATCCATCTTTGAACTATCTTACTGAGCCGTCGCGAAGAATACGCTCCCTATGTGTTTTGTCGTGAAGCCCTTGTGGTTGAAGTCTCACGCCATCGAATTCTCTGGAAAGTGTATATCTACCCCTATAATCTTAGTGATGATGCAGGTTGCTACATTAATATAAGTTGGTGGATGCCATTATGATTTTGCGAAAACACCTTAAAGTGAGAATAATGAAACAATACATCACTAATTAACTCAAAAACTAGCACCTTTCAGCGACTGGAGTGCATGACGCGGCAGTCGAGATTTCGTACTTAAAATCGTGACACACTGTAGCTGTTCGAATAACTTTGTTAGCTTAAACATTATTCATTGGTTTCTTGTGTAGTAACATTGATGTAAGAAAATATTTATGACCGGTAGTCTTCTCCTAATACGTGTAAACGAAGAAGTGTCATTTTCCAGTAAACATTTGTTAAACAAAATCACTTGCTTCTCACCAGAATGGCTGTGATTTCCCTACGTAGTGTGCGCTGATGTGGCTGCCTGTCTTTCTTACGGCTAGCCACTCTGCCTCGCCCCACCCTCTTGTGACAGCGCCAGATGGTCCTGTGGTTAGATCAGCTAGCTTCAGAACTGAAATCTTACGCCCTGCTAACGCCTTCTACAGTGCTGCTTGAGCTCACTGAATATTACTGATATCTGCAGACGTGACATAAAATATAAATTTGGAAAATAAGGGAAATAAAATGTAGTTCGGAAATAAGAGGTATTTTACAGATCGAAGATATCTTTACTTTCAAGTCTAACAACCCTACCACAACAAAGGTCAAAATTTAATAATGATTGTGGTGTTGCTCACTCTGCTAAATGCTGCATTTTCGGGCAACAACAAAGTTATTATGTGGCAGGTGTCATTAGAGCACAATTAATAAAGTCAATTCATGTAATAATGAATAAACTAGGCACTCATCTTTTCGTGTTTCCCACGCTGGTCTCGTAAAATCATGGCTCAATCGTCGAAAATGTAGGTGGTGATGATTCCAAACTCGGATGCAAATTGGACCTAGGTTTTATTCTGCTATATTCAAGAGTTTTATAGATGCGCTTCACAAACTATTCTTGAAGATTAAACCTTTCAAAGTTAGCACAATGGTGTTGTAAAAAATAATCAGCACTCAGAATTTAAGTTACACTTCCTTTTTATTGCTTTTGTTGCAATATCGCGTAACACACAAAACATCACTTCACAATACAAAACATACTTGAAACCATCTTCCTCACTGTTAAAGTTCACATTTTATAAGCTGACTACAATATGCGTCTTTCCAACATGACGTCCAAGACTTGATCTTCTCTAGGTCCGACTCTCTAACTAATTAACTACTGCTTACGCGCCCAAAAAATCAAGAGTTACAAGTACGTCAAAGATCATAGTGACAAAAGAAAGAATATACATAAGAATAATATCATTGCAATATAAACATATCGATGTATCAAAGTACCTCTACATTAATGAAATCAAATCTGAATGTTGTCTCAGAAATATGTCAACTACTTTACAGAAACACAGTAGAATATTGCTGGTATCGAGAGGTTGAGTTCAGGTGCCGTAATGGTTACGTAATTAAAGTACCATTACACAAGGTAACATGTAGAATTCGAAAAGAAAGTCATGTTGAATAATGTTGGTTCTACGAATCTATTAAGTCTCCGTTTTGCTGATACGATGGACGGAAAAAAGGAAGAATCCCAAATAAAAAAGTACAAGTAAATGGAAAAAAATTACGATTTTTAAACGTGCCTCTTACGCACTGGAATGAATATGAAAGTGGAAGGAGCGCAGATGTGACTCCTCAGAAGTGGATAAATAAAATGCGTTGCGTTCAAGAAATATTTTACCCGTGCTTTTACTTTCAGGTGAGTATGACCCGGGAAGGACTTTGTTTTTCCATGACGTTCGTATATTTACACTCTTTTGCACTCTTTTTATAACTTATTTTGTTACAGTTGTTCCCTTGCATCTACACGGTCCGTGTGTTTGACAACATATGCAAATATCGATTGCAAAATTATTATTACATCTTTGAGATGCATGCAAAATGTTTTTATTTTTATTTTTTTTAAATAATGCAGATGTTTGCTTGCTTATTGAAATGCGTGAAGTTACAGAACAGTGCGACTCGCTTATTGCGTGCAAGTTATTAAAGCATTATCGCTACGTTCCATCAGCTCTTTCTTGCGGAAGCAGTTCATTTATCCAGCGTAGTAATTTCTGTGTAGTCATGATGAAACGATTTAATTTCTTACAAGCACCTTTAAACATCAGTAAATGCGTGTGACGATGAGGAGAATATTTCTGAAAAGAAGATGATCTTGCCAGTGACGTCAGAATTCATCTTACATCTGAATCAGAAGGCCTTCGGATATTACTACCTGACTGACGACGTGCAAGAGATGCAAGTGGTACAGTCAAACGACAAAAATATCATTTGGAACTTTGTAAAGTTTTGAAGTTCAAACTGCAAGAGCTGGCAAGAATTACAGTGAAGAGCCAAAGAAACTGGTACACTTGCCTAATATCGTGTAGGGCCCCCGCGAGCACGCAGAAGTGCCGCAACACCTCGTGGCATGGGCTCGACTAATGTCTGAAACACTGCTGGAGGCAATTGACGTCATCAATCCTGCAGGACTGTCCATGGATCTGTAAGACTACGAGAGGGTGGTGATCTGTTCTGAACAGCACATTGCAAGGCATTGCAGATATACTGAATGATGTTAATTTCTGGTGACCAGCGGAAGTGTTTAAACTCAGAAGAGTGTTTCTGAAGCCACTCTGTAGCAATTCCGGACGCGTGGGGTGTCGCACTATCCTACTGAAATTGCTCAAGTGCATCAGAATATACAATGGACATGAATGGATGCAGGTGATAAAACACGATGTTTACGTACGATTCACCTGTAGGAATCGTATCCAGACGTATCAGAGGTCCCATATCACTCAAACAGCACACGTCCCACAGCGTTACAGAGCCTCCACCAGCTTTAACAGTCCCCTGCTGACATGTACTGTCCATGGATTCATGAGGTTTTCTCCATACCCGTACAGGTCCATCCGCTCGATACAATTTCAAACGACACTCGTCCGATCAGGCAACATGTTTCCAGTCATCAACAATCCAATGCCTGTGCTGACGAGCTCAAACGAGGCGTAGAGCTTTGTGTCGCGCTGTCATTAAGGGTACACGAGTGGGCCTTCGGCTCCGAAAGCGCATATCCATGATGTTTCGTTGAACGGTTCGCATGCACACTTGTTGATGGTCCAATATTGAAATCTGCAGCAATTTTCGGAAGGTTTGTACTTCTGTCACGTTGAACGATTCTCTTCAGGTGTCGTTGGTCCCGTTCTTGCAGGATCTTTTTCTGGCCACAGCGATGCCGGAGATTTGATGCTTTACCGGATTCCTGATACGGCATACTCGTGAAATGGTCGTACAGGAAAATTCGCACTTCATCGCTAGCTGGGAGAAGCTGTGTCGCATCGCCCTTGCACCGACTATAACACCACATTCAAACTCACTGAAATCTTGATAACCTGTCATTATAGCTGCAGTAACCGATCTAACAACTGCGCCAGACACTTGTTGTCTTACATAGGGGTTGCCGACCGCAGCAAGTTAACACCTGCAAGAGTTATGTCGGAAATATGGATTCAAACACTGTCAAAACTAACTAATCGCAGCACGAATCTAAGCGTAGATGAGCAAATGTAGCCTAAGTTTAAAACTGTATAAACTTTTAATAATTTTGCTATTATGCCCTGAAATACCCACCGGGATGACCGTGCGTTTAGAAGCGCCGCTTCCGGATGCGCTGGTCCCAGATGGATGCGGCTGGTGTACTAAGGACGAGGCCCGGTGTGCCGGCCAACCTGTACGTGGATTTTTCGGTCACTAATCATGATTAACATTATACGCTGACACTTCGGGTTTACATATTATATCACCAGGGATGGAGGAGGTGGATGTAAGGGGGTGGTGACGGAAAGGGGACCGAATGTCGGTTGCTTTTTTAAAGTTAGCATGTGGAGAATATGCATAGTGTTTACGCCGGTTTCTGCCGCAGTAGACTGTGGCGCAGCTAGTAGCTTCACTGCCCTGGGAATCGTGGAAAAGGTAATATACTACTGGCCATTAAAATCGCTACACCAAGAAGAAATGCAGATGATAAACGGGTATTCATTGGAGAAATATATTATACTAGAAATGACATGTGATTACATTTTCACGCGGTTTGGGTGCATAGATCCTGAGAAATCAGTACCCAGAACAACCACCTCTGGCCGTAATAACGGCCTTGATACGCTTGGGCATTGAGTCAGCTTGGATGGCGCGTACAGGTACAGCTGCCCATGCAGCTTCAACACGATACCACAGTTCATCAAGAGTAGTGACTGGTGTATTGTGACGAGCCGGGTGCTGGGCCACCATTGAGCAGACGTTTTCAATTGGTGAGAGATCTGGAGAATGTGCTGGCCAGGGCAGCAGTCGAACATTTTCTGTATCCAGAAAGGCCCGTACAGGACTTGCAACATGCGGTCGTGCATTATCCTGCTGAAGTGTAGGGTTTCGCAGGGATCGAATGAAGGGTAGAGCCACGGGTCTAACACATCTGAAATGCAACGTCCACTGTTCAAATTGGCGTCAATGCGAACAAGAGGTTGTAAGCGTACTCTCATATCGCTGACTTGGTTGCGGAGTATCTTTGCGGGCAGCCGCGTCTGTCAAGTCGAGCACGTGACACGGAACTGTTATGTTGTATAATATGTAGCTCTGCATGTGAGAGGCATTGTTAGCTTGGAAGTTGAAGTGTTGCTACAAGAGTTATTACAGTAAAGTCATAAAATATGCAAGTGATTCAGAGGAAAGTGCGTCAAGGAGTAGTTTAAAAACGAGCAGTGCTGCTGATAACGTTTTTGTGTGTCCTCTGGTTGCGTGTCGTACCATACAGTTTCAATCATCCACGCCGTGTTCAGTCTCTCAGAATGAACTAATGTGAATCAGCAAAAATTAGTTACCATAAAAGAGTGCAAACAAGTGCCAGTGTCTTGTAGCGAGCCTGAGAACGTGCGTTCGGTCATCGCGATATCTGCATCATCAACAATCAGCCGCGCCGCGACGGTTACGCGCGCGCTCGTACAACTGAGAACTGTGAACTGTAAATTTGACTTTATGAACAGTGTTAAAATTTATTACTAGTGTGAAGGAGGACTGGTACCAAATATCTGTGTATGCGTGACGAGCGTAAGAACTTCCGTGCGATCATTCGGCTTCCGCATCATCCACAACCACCCGCGTCGTGTCGGTTACGCGTGCGCTCGTCTGAGTGATATTGTGGACGGGTAATCATCAAGATTGTTAATTGGGATATACATTTATGAATGAGAATGTAAACAGTGCAACCTGCGATTTCCTTTAATCGTCTCAGAATATAGTTGTTCATGCCAGATGTAGAACAGTGTTGCGATCTGGCGATGAGTGGCTCCCCTGACTCAGGCAAGCCAGCAGCAGTGTGGAGCAGAACAGTACGACCGCCGCGGTGTGGACGTGGTGTGGACAGGGCGCACGGTCAAGAAACGCTCCGAAACGACAACCAGTTTAAAAGGTCCCCCACCCCGATTTGTACCCCCGGGCGAGTTACAAGGTGACGAGACGTGTAACCAATGGCACCCCATACCATCACGTCAGGTGATACGCCAGTATGGCGATGACGAATACACGCTTCCAATGTGCGTTCACTGCGATGTCGCCAAACACGGATGCGACCATTATGATTCTGTAAACAGAACCTGGATTCGTCCGAAAAAATGACGTTTTGCCATTCGTGCACCCAGGTTCGTCGTTGAGAACACCATCGCAGGCGCTCCTGTCTGTGATGCAGCGTCAAGGGTAACCGCAGCCACGGTCTCCGAGCTGATAGTCCATGCTGCTGCAAACGTCGTCGAATTGTTCGTACAGATGGTTGTTGTCTTTCAAACGTCCCCATCTGTTGAGTCAGGGATCGAGACGTGGCATCACGATCCGTTACAGCCATGCGGATAAGATGCCTGTAATCTCGACTGCTAGTGATATAATGCCGTTGGGATCCAGCACCGCCTTCCGTATTACCCTCCTGAACCCACCGATTCCATATTCTGCTAACAGTCATTGGATCTAGACCAACGCGAGCAGAAATGTCACGATTCGATAAACCGCAATCGCGATAGGCTACAATCCGACCTTTATCAAAGTCGGAAACGTGATGGTACGCATTTCTCCTCCTTACACGAAGTATCACAGCAACGTTTCCCCGGCCTGTGTGGCTGAGCGTTTCTAGGCGCTACAGTCTGGGACGGCGTGACCGCTACGGTCGCAGGTTCGAATCCTGCCTCGGGCATGGATATGTGTGATGTCCTTAGGTTAGTTAGGTTTAAGTAGTTCTAAGTTCTAGGGGACTGATGACCTCAGAAGTAAAGTCCCAAGGTGCTCAGAGCCTTTTGAACCATTTGACCTTCTAAGTTCTAGGGGACTGATGATCTCAGAAGTTAAGTCCCATAGTGCTCAGAGCCATTTGAACAACAACGTTTCACCAGGCAACGCCGGTCAATTGCAGTTTGTGTATGAGAAATCGGTTGGAAACATTCCTCATGTCAGCACGTTGTAGGTGTCGCCACCGGCGCCAACCTTGTGTGAATGCTCTGAAAAGCTAATAATTTGCATATCACAGCATTCTCTTCCTGTAGGTTAAATTTCGCGCCTGTAGCACGTCATCTTCGTGGTGTAGCAATTTTACTGGCCAGTAGTGTAACTAGTTTTACTCCTCAGTGTTAGTAATTTACTGAATGTGTAAGTTCAGATCAACTGAGTTTCCAATTCATCTCTTAGTAGGTTTCAAATATCAAAAATTAGCTGGGGATACTTTGCTTTCACGTGTACGAATTGAGAGTAATTGATGAGTATCAAAATTTATTGGAGGTTTCTTTGTGATCTAAAACATTGTGATACAGTTGCATGAGGCCAAGCGTATGTATGTGTGTGATAAGTTTTCTGAATCAGTAATGTGGCTGGTTGTGGGCACTGGTGTATATAACATTCCTGTGGTCACAGTAAAATCCGACTATTTTTCTGGAGATATGAGTGACTTTCCTTCTGCATGGCTTGCAGAGCCATTAACTCATGTTTGTTGGTGAGACACTGTTTGCGGTATTCTACACTCACAAACGAACCAGTTCTCGTTTTAAATAAATCCTCGTGCAATACTGTTTGCTTTCACTATCATTCTTTGTCGGTGTCGTGATTTACATTGGCTTCCTCTGCGTACTTTTTACTATGAACTTGGGTGTAATTGTGTGTCCGAATACTTAGCCACCGAGTCTAGTTTCTCCCTAACTCATGTTGGATTTTAGTATTCAGCACAAACACTCCCTAGTCCGTCAAGATTCTTATTAATATGCTTAGTGATATTTTTGAAATCAGTTTCCTTTAATTTACGTCTATGGTAACAAACTTTTTGTTAACAGATTACCGGTTTCGGTCTTTAATGCCCATCATCAGATCTGCAGCAAAATGGGAAAAACATAAATACACTCGCAAACTGTATACAGCTTAAGAACAATACATACACCATAATGAAAAGTAGTACTGACTTTTCATGCTTCTCCGACGGATCCGTTGCAAATACGCTTCTCGGGTTTGCCGCCGGATCGTATTGTGTTAATCGCACAATATTTCTTCGATGCAACTCCTCGACATCATCAGGTGGTGGTAGCTGCTGCTGTCACTGCTGCAAGGCGCGACTGATGATAATCGCGCGGCGGCGTCGGAATTTATCACGACGGGAGTAGGCAATACGCGTGCGCGGGAAGACGCTCATAGTTGGAGGAAGCGGCGCTCGTGGTGTCCCCTACTGGGAGCTGCAGAAAGGCCATCCGCGCGTGCGCTATGGGCAATGACTGTGCTGCCGGACGCTCCTGCGGTTAAAGTCTGAACTAAATCTCAGCTCCGCGTTGCGTCACTTGAGGAAACGGAAGTTCTTCTTTCCCTGTTTTTGATTTAATGGCAGCCAGTGCTGGATTCCACGCGGCGCTCAGTTGAAAACCTGCATCTCTGTTGATAAGATTGTCCGCCGTGCGAATATGTATGGCCTCCTTAATAACACAGTCCCAGAAAGATGACGCTGGGGATAAATTCAGAGGACTTCGTAGGACGCCTGAAGACACTTAAGTTACAAGCGTCGGATATTTTAGTTAGTTTTGACGTTATATCTTTGTTTACGAAAGTACCTCTGCAGGACTCGTTAGAGCTTATCAGCAGCCAGTTTGAATGAGACATTGTGGCGTTATTTAAACATGTGCTTACCTCAACTTATTTCTTATTTAATGACCAGTATTTTGAACAAGTGGACGGTGTCGCCATGGGAAGTCCTCTGTCTCCCATGGTGGCCAACTATTTTATGGAAGACTTTGAGGAAAGAGCACTGCAGTCGGAAAGTCTCAAACCTTCTTATTTTTGGCGATATGTAGACGATACTTTTGTGGTGTGGCCCCACAGAGCAGAGACATTACCTGCGTTTCTCCGACATCTGAATTCGCTACATCCCAATATACAGTTCACTATGGAAGCGGAAAAGGACGGCATCTTACCATTCCTGAACGTCTTAGTCAGAAGAAGAGCTGACGGTACACTGGGACACAGCGTCTATCGCAAATCAACTCATACGGAGCTATATTTGCAGGCCACAAGTTGCCATCATCCTGCGCAACGCTGTGGTGTCCTATGCTCTTTGGTGCGTAGAGCACATGTAGTCTCAGATGCCGACAGTCTACCTGGTGAGCTAAAACACCTGAGAACGGTATTCCAACAGAATGGCTGTTCCGAAAGGCAGATATGCCATGCATCCCGTTCTCAGCAAACTCGAAGCAGGGATGTAAATGAAGATGCGGAGGCACCCACTGCAACAGCGTTCTTGCCCTATTTTGGCAGCATGTCTTCGAGAATAGAAAGAATCCTCAAAAAGCACGACGTTAAGTGTGTTTTTCGGCCACCAGCAAAACTGAGGAATTTATTGTGCTCTGTCAAAGACGACCTTGGCCTCAGAAAACGTGGCGTGTACAAAATCCCATGCCAATGTGGAAAATCTTATATTGGACAGACATGCCGAACCGTGCAAGAACGTTGCGTCGAACATCATCGTCATAAACGCCTGGGGCAACCTGATAAATCAGCGGTAGCGGAACATTGCCTGGACACGGGACATCGTATGCTTTACGAACAGACGGAAATTTTATCCCTAGAGTCATCTTTCTGGGACTGTGTTATTAAGGAGGCCATACATCTTCGCACGGCGGACAATCTTATCAACAGGGATGCAGGTTTTCAGCTGAGCGCCGCCTGGAATCCAGCACTGGCTGCCATTAAATCAAAAACAGGGAGAACAAGAACTTCCGTTTCCTCAAGTGACGCAACGCGGAGCTGAGATTTAGTTCAGACTTTAACCGCAGGAGCGTCCGGCAGCACAGTTATTGCCCATAGCGCACGCGCGGATGGCCTTCCTGCAGCTCCCAGTACGGGGCAGCAGGAACGCCGCTTCCTCCAACTATGAGCGTCTTCCCGCGCACGCGTATTGCCTGCTCCCGTCGTGATAAATTCCGCGCGAGCCGTAACAGCAGCAGCTACCACCACCTGATGATGTCGAGCAGTTGCATCGAAGAAATACTGTGCGATCTACACAATACGATCCGGCGGCAAACCTGAGAAGCGTATTTGCAAAAGTAGTACTGACAAAATTTTCATTTGTGCGCTTTAAATATGAAGAGGCATGCCTGTTTCATAAAAACTACTATTGAAAACTAGTGTATGCCGATATTAGCAACATCTGGTGAACTTACAACACAAACATCTTGTGGCTACTGTACTGCAGCTTGTTTTAAACAGTAGTACTACTGACAACATGACTCGTGCATGTGATGTTATTTATATGTATTTGACGATGTTGGTGCTGATCCCGCATTTAACATTTGACGATTCCACTTGGCTGCAGTACATTAGGACTTTGTTTTTATGTACAGTTATGTACAGTGTAGTTACAGGTTTCATTCTAGTGGCGACCCTATAAAATCTATTAGAAAATACGGTTCCACCCATGAGGCTCTGTTCCTCTGCAATTATCAAACAGAAAAGTCCACCTCTCTGTCCTCCCCCCCCCCCCTGCACTAGCACTATAGTTGAATAAGCAACACCTAAACAAATGTACAACAAACAAGGTCAACAATGGTGGAAAACTTTACGCTGCAGGCGTTTCTCCACAACAATTGCTAAATCCTGCTGGACTCGTATTTATTGTGCGTCAGGGAGAAGAGGATTTCTGAAAAGCGCGCCCCGCGAGCTTTAAAGGACGCTATGCGGCCCCCATTAAAATCTTGGGAGATCCCCAACTGCACGTCGCTGCATCAAACCTCTCTGAAAATACGACCGTAGCTGAATTTTTATGAAGCGATATGTAAGCGCTCGGCGCACCAATTTAAGGAAAAAGCACTGCGCGGAAGAGAGGAAGGGGTTGGGCGAAGGATGTTGGCCGGTGGGTGGGTGGATGGGGATTAGGACGCGACGAGTGCAAATAGCGGCCGCCTGCCGGGGAATTAAACCGGCGCCACTAATCGCAGGTTCGTGTCGGCGCAAGGCGATGCAGGGGCGGCAGCTTGGCCTGCGATGTGGGCCGCGCGGCGATCTGTCCGAGCCGTCGGGATCCACGGAGCAGAGGCACTCCACAGCTGGAATAAAGCGCCCCTGACACGATAGGACAGAAAGCACTCGCTGGAAAAGTCACTCCTTTCGCACCTACACTGTCCTCTCTCCAGCCACTTCGTCACGAGGACTTCAGGCAGGGCCGTGTTTTCGGCCAGGCTACCTAAAGTAAAAAATTTCTCTTTCAGTTCTGTGGGACTCAGGAGCTCTTGTTGTCTCCTGTGTCACCCGTTTCACCTAAATATTCCATTCCATTCCATTATGGAGACGTCTCTTACAGACTCCCCAACGTTCTTAAAAAGTCACCAAATGAAGGTAGCTATCCAAGTTAACGATAAGGTGTAAAATTGCTTTTATGACGACGAACAATAGTTGAAAGATCCGTATTCTCGCGCCGGGGTCTACAAAATCACGTGATTACAGTGACCGTCTTCCTACATTGGTCGTGAGGGCTCGCCCTGTTTGACCAGATTTCAAGAATATCTTGTAACCAGAAAGAGCGCCATAAAAAGCAAATCGCCCTTTTCCGATCAACACAGGAGAGGCAAGTATAATCAACCTCCTCCTAGACAAACTGCAAACCTTCCAGTATGCCAGCCCCTACCTGCCCCCCCCCCCCCGCCCCGAGGAAAAAAATTTTCAGTTTTGAAAGAATTATAGCTTTCTTAGTTCGTGAGATGGTCTGCAGAACACAGCCTTAACGACCAGTTGATTACAAGAAATCAAACTTTTGTACGAAGCTTTGTTATCCATCTACACTCCTGGAAATTGAAATAAGAACACCGTGAATTCATTGTCCCAGGAAGGGGAAACTTTATTGACACATTCCTGGGGTCAGATACATCACATGATCACACTGACAGAACCACAGGCACATAGACACAGGCAACAGAGCATGCACAATGTCGGCACTAGTACAGTGTATATCCACCTTTCGCAGCAATGCAGGCTGCTATTCTCCCATGGAGACGATCGTAGAGATGCTGGATGTAGTCCTGTGGAACGGCTTGCCATGCCATTTCCACCTGGCGCCTTAGTTGGACCAGCGTTCGTGCTGGACGTGCAGACCGCGTGAGACGACGCTTCATCCAGTCCCAAACATGCTCAATGGGGGACAGATCCGGAGATCTTGCTGGCCAGGGTAGTTGACTTACACCTTCTAGAGCACGTTGGGTGGCACGGGATACATGCGGACGTGCATTGTCCTGTTGGAACAGCAAGTTCCCTTGCCGGTCTAGGAATGGTAGCACGATGGGTTCGATGACGGTTTGGATGTACCGTGCACTATTCAGTGTCCCCTCGACGATCACCAGTGGTGTACGGCCAGTGTAGGAGATCGCTCCCCACACCATGATGCCGGGTGTTGGCCCTGTGTGCCTCGGTCGTATGCAGTCCTGATTGTGGCGCTCACTGCACGGCGCCAAACACGCATACGACCATCATTGGCACCAAGGCAGAAGCGACTCTCATCGCTGAAGACGACACGTCTCCATTCGTCCCTCCATTCACGCCTGTCGCGACACCACTGGAGGCGGGCTGCACGATGTTGGGGCGTGAGCGGAAGACGGCCTAACGGTGTGCGGGACCGTAGCCCAGCTTCATGGAGACGGTTGCGAATGGTCCTCGCCGATAGCCCAGGAGCAACAGTGTCCCTAATTTGCTGGGAAGTGGCGGTGCGGTCCCCTACGGCACTGCGTAGGATCCTACGGTCTTGGCGTGCATCCGTGCGTCGCTGCGGTCCGGTCCCAGGTCGACGGGCACGTGCACCTTCCGCCGACCACTGGCGACAACATCGATGTACTGTGGAGACCTCACGCCCCACGTGTTGAGCAATTCGGCGGTACGTCCACCCGGCCTCCCGCATGCCCACTATACGCCCTCGCTCAAAGTCCGTCAACTGCACATACGGTTCACGTCCACGCTGTCGCGGCATGCTACCAGTGTTAAAGACTGCGATGGAGCTCCGTATGCCACGGCAAACTGGCTGACACTGACGGCGGCGGTGCACAAATGCTGCGCAGCTAGCGCCATTCGACGGCCAACACCGCGGTTCCTGATGTGTCCGCTGTGCCGTGCGTGTGATCATTGCTTGTACAGCCCTCTCGCAGTGTCCGGAGCAAGTATGGTGGGTCTGACACACCGGTGTCAATGTGTTCTTTTTTCCATTTCCAGGAGTGTACTTTCAAAAATGAAATATTTCTTCCCCACCTTCCTCTCCCCCCCCCCCCCCCCGCTACCACCAAACCTCTCTCTCTCTTACCCCATTTCCTCGTTGACCCCAATGATGTCTCCTCCTTCCCCCTTCTTCTTTCAACATTTATGGCATCTTTCTTTCCATTCTTCCCAGATCAGAACTTCCTCCAACAGCAGAACAAGCTTCCCTTTCCTTTATTGCGACATTATCCTCTGTATTACACGAACCTCTTTCATCCTCCCTTCCCACACGCTATCATAGTTACACATAAGTCGCCCCATACATTCACCCCCCTCCCCTTTTCCTTCCTGCCCTCCGCCCATCTTCCCTGTCTTCCACCCAATTCTCCCTTTTGCTCCAACACAGCCACCTGGCTGGAAGACTTACGAAGGTCCCTTTCCGTAACCCTGCTACATAACTTCTGTGTTTATGGTCGGCGAGGGCGCTGCAGTTCCCCTCTTTCAGTTCGGTGGCTGCGGCCAGGGGCTCGCAGTTCTTTCATCAGTTCATGCACGGCCCACACAAGGCGCCGAGCTATTGGAGCCCATTCTTCCGTCCTGCGCTGCATTTACTTCGCCCTCCCGAACCTGGCACCTTCTCTGCGGCCTCCTCCTTCCCATCTCTGTGTTTTTATCTCGATCTGGCTATCCGCCTGGTTCCTGTATTTCTTGAGATTTTGTTCCTCTTGCTTGTTCTTTCACCCTTTTTGGAAATTTTTGCTCCCTTCCACCCTTGGGGTTGACATCCACTTCTAAATTGTCTGCATTCAGTGTGATCCATTTCCGGAAGAAATGGAGTCTATAGTGCGGATTCCTCTCCCTCCTTCCTTACCCTCTTCCTTACCCACTCCCCTGTAGGTCACCAAGCAAGTGCAGCCTGTCCACGTGGTTGGACTGTTTCACACTCATCTGGCTCCCCCCTTGACAACAAATGGATCACGCTACCAACACATGAGCTGTTCCCTACTAATATGTCAAGGAGTGTTGGATTGTCATCCTGGAGCATAGGAACTCCTGGCCACGGCCTCCATGCCAGACGGCCCTTGCTGTGGCTGGGCGGCGCCCATGGGAAAGCCCATCATCAGAGTGGATGGTATCAGGGCGGATGGTCCGGGCATAACGTGTATCAAGCTGCAAAATTCTGGCTGTGCTCAGACAGCCGTCTCTTCGAGTGGTAGCAGATCATTGAATGCTGCTTCGTATGACCCTGCAGACTTTCCTTCTCTGGCTACACACTGGGTGGAGGGCCAGGCTAGCTGCTTTTGGATGAAACTTTCCCTGTTACCTGGTCTGTTCTAGGACATAGTGGGACACATTCACCGCCACAAAGCCATTGTTTTGCGTGGAAGGTATCGAGGACAAGTTTCGTGAAGTGAAATCTCTCAGTAAGATGTGTTCGCGATCCCTGTTAATCAAAGCTGCTTTGGCCGCCCAATCAGCAGCCCTTCGTGGTCGTGACGGCCTTGGTGACGTTCTGGTGTCTGTTACCCCTCTGAATACGGTACAGGGAGTGATTTTTCAAAGGGACCTCATAATGCCACCTGTTGAGGTGCTACAGGCTAATATGTAGTAACACGGTGTTCATTTTGTTCGACGTGTGCAGAAGGGTAGTAAAGACAACCGTACCGATACTGGCACCTCTTGAGGACGATACCCTCCCAGAGAACATCAAGGTTATGAGTTACCGATGTGACGTGAAGCTGTACGTCCCGCCACAGATGAGGTGCCTTTGGTGCTTGCGTTTTGGGCATATGTCTTCCTGCTGTACAGCATACCCTCTGTGTGGTGAATGAGGCCATTAACTCCACGAGGGAAGCCCCTGCGTTCCGCCACCTACCTGTGTCCACTGTCCATGATCGACAGATTATCCAGATACTAGAAAGAAAAGAAGATCTAAGAGTACAAGTCCCTGGATCATCTTACGCTGAGGCTCACCAAGGACGTAGCTGTAGCTGTCCAGGATCGCTGATGGGCGCTGCAGCGATTTAAACGACACCCTTCACAGACAAACCTTATTGATTTTAAGTGTCACCATGCTAAGGCTCACTACCTTATTAATTATTAAGCAGAGTAAAAAGGAATACTGGGAGCGCTATGTTTCCTCCCAGGGGATGTATGCTCCTTCATTGCAGGTCTGGTCCAAGCTGTGCAGCCTTCTGTACTGCCAGCGATAATCAGCTGTCTATCTAGGGTCTTTTCTTACATGGTGCTCTGCGTACTGGCCCTTGCAGAACACCTTGCGACACACTTTGCAAAAGCGTCAGCGTACTCTTCCTACGCTGATACTCTTCTCGACCAGAAACATCGGTTGAAGAAACCCACCTACGTTTCATTCTCCACCAAGCTGAGTCCTATAATAAACCCTTCACTGAATGAGAATTCCTGCACGCTCTAACCTCTGCACACGACACAGCCCCAGATCCGGATTCCATCCACAACCAGATGATCAAACATTTGGACATTACCCAGAGGCAACATTTTCTCATGGTCTTCAATTGCATGTGCTTTCGCCTCGCAATAGCGAGAGAGTGTAGTTATCCCGTCCTTAATCCCAAGAAGAACCCAACGGCTCTTGACAGTTATTGCCTGATTAGCCTGACTAACGTACTTTGTAAACTCCTCAAGAGGATCATTGACTTCTGATTATGTTGGGTACTCGAATCTCGAGGCCTTTTATCTCCATATCACTGTGGTTTCTGGGAAGGAAGATCTGCAACTGACCATTTACTCACATTGGAAACAGCTTTCCGACAGGCTATTATTAACCACTTGCACCTTGTCACGGGCTGGCCGGAGTGGCCGTGCGGTTCTAGGCGCTGCAGTCTGGAACCGAGCGACCGCTACGGTCGCAGGTTCGAATCCTGCCTCGGGCATGGATGTGTGTGATGTCCGTAGGTTAGTTAGGTTTAATTAGTTCTAAGTTCTAGGCGACTGATGACCTCAGAAGTTAAGTCGCATAGTACTCAGAGCCATTTGAGCCACCTTTTCGCGGACCTCTATGACCTACAGAAGGCGTACGACATGGTTTGGCGCCATCACATTTTAGTTACACTCCTTGGCTGAGGCTTCTGCGGGCTCCTTCCGATTTTTATCTGCGAGTTTGTTCCTACATCTACATCTACATTCTACATTTATACTCCGCAAGCCACCCAACGGTGTGTGGCGGAGGGCACTTTACGTGCCACTGTCATTTCCTCCCTTTCCGGTTCCAGTCGCGTATGGTTCGCGGGAAGAACGACTGCCGGAAAGCCTCCGTGCGCGCTCGAATGTCTCTAATTTTACATTCGTGATCTCCTCGGGAGGTATAAGTAGGGGGAAGCAATATATTCGATACCTCATCCAGAAACGCACCCTCTCGAAACCTGGACAGCAAGCTACACCGCGATGCAGAGCGCCTCTCTTGCAGAGTCTGCCACTTGAGTTTGCTAAACATCTCCGTAACGCTATCACGCTTTCCAAATAACCCTGTGACGAAACGTGCCGCTCTTCTTTGGATCTTCTCTATCTCCTCCGTCAACCCGACCTGGTACGGATCCCACACTGATGAGCAATAGTCAAGTATAAGTCGAACGAGTGTTTTGTAAGCCAAATCCTTTGTTGATGGACTACATTTTCTAAGCACTCTCCCAATGAATCTCAACGTGGTACCCACCTTACCAACAATTAATTTTATATGATCATTCCACTTCAAATCGTTCCGCATGCATATTCCCAGATATTTTACAGAAGTAACTGCTACCAGTGTTTGTTCCGCTATCATATAATCATACAATAAAGGATCCTTCTTTCTATGTATTCGCAATACGTTTCATTTGTCT
Source organism: Schistocerca nitens (assembly GCF_023898315.1). Classification (NCBI taxonomy): domain Eukaryota; kingdom Metazoa; phylum Arthropoda; class Insecta; order Orthoptera; family Acrididae; genus Schistocerca; species Schistocerca nitens. Next base: position 97,716,795 of record NC_064621.1, on the reverse strand, counting down.
ATGTTAAGGGTCAGTTGCCACTCCCTGCACCAAGTGCCTATCCGCTGCAGATCTTCCTGTATTTCGCTACAATTTTCTAATGCTGCAACTTCTCTTTATACTACAGCATCATCCGCGAAAAGCCGCATGGAACTTCCGACACTATCTACTAGGTCATTTATATATATTATGAAAAGCAATGGTCCCATAACACTCCCCTGTGACACGCTAGAGGTTACTTTAACGTCTGTAGCCGTCTCTCCATTGATAACAACATGTTATGTTCTGTTGGCTAAAAACTCTTCAACCCAGCCACACAGCTGGTCTGATATTCCGTAGCCTCTTACTTTGTTTATCAGGTGACAGTGCGGAACTGTATCGAACGCCTTCCGGAAGTCAAGGAAAATACCATCTACCTGGGAGCCTGTATCTAATATTTTCTGGGTCTGCCGGCCGCGGTGGTCTCGCGGTTCTAGGCGCGCAGTCCGGAACCGCGCGACTGCTAAGGTCGCAGGTTCGAATCCTGCCTCGGGCATGGAAGTGTGTGATGTCCTTAGGTTAGTTAGGTTTAACTAGTTCTAAGTTCTAGGGGACTGATGACCTAAGATGTTAAGTCCCATAGTGCTCAGAGCCATTTGAACCATTTTTTTTTCTGGGTCTCATGAACAAATAAAGCGAGTTGGGTCTCACACGACCGCTGTTTCCGGAATCCATGTTGATTCCTACAGATTAGGTTATGGGTTTACAGAAACGACATGATACGTGAGCAAAAAACATGTTCTAAAATTCTACAACAGATCGACGTCAGAGATATAGGTCCATAGTATTGCGTGTCTGATCGACGACCCTTCTTGAAGACTGGGACTACCTGTGCTCTTTTCCAATCATTTGGAACCTTCCGTTCCTCTAGAGACTTGCGGTACACGGCTGTTAGAAGGGGGGTAAGTTCTTTCGCGCACTCTGTGTAGAATCGAATTGGTATCCCGTCAGGTCCAGTGGACTTTCCTCTTGAGTGATTCCAGTTGCTTTTCTATTCCTTGGACGCTTATTTCGATGTCAGCCATTTTTTAGTTTGTGCGAGAATTTAGAGAAGGAACTGCAGTGCGGTCTTCCTCTGTGAAACAGCTTTGGAAAAAGGTGTTTAGTATTTCAGCTTTACACGTGTCATCATCTGTTTCCATGCCATCATCATCCCGGAGTGTCTGGATATGCTGTTTCGAGCCACTTACTGATTTAACGTAAGACCACAACTTCCTAGGATTTTCTGTCAAGTCGGTACATAGAATTTTACTTTCGAATTCACTGAACGCTTCACGCATAGCCCTCCTTAGGCTAACTTTGACATTGTTCAGCTCCTGTTTGTCTGAGAGGTTTTGGCTCCGTTTAAACTTGCGGTGAAGCTCTCTTTGCTTTCGCAGTTGTTTCCTGTGTTGTTGAACCACGGTGGGTTTTTCCCGTCCGTCACAGTTTTACTCGGCACGTACCTGTCTAAAACGCATTTTACTATTGCCTTGAACTTTTTCCATAAACACTCAACATTGTCAGTGTCGGAACAGAAATTTTCGTTTTGATCTGTTAGGTAGTCTGAAATCTGCCTTCTATTACTCTTGCTAAACAGATAAACCTTCCTCCCTTTTTTATAATCCTATTTACTTCCATATTCAGGGATGCTGCAACGGCCTTATGATCACTGATTCCCTGTTCTGCGCTTACAGAGTCGAAAAGTTCGGTTCTGTTTCTTATCAATAGTTCCAAGATGTTATCTCCACTAGTCGGTTCTCTGTTTAATTGCTCGAGGTAATTTTCGGATAGTGCACTCAGTATAATGTCACTCGATGCTCTGTCCCTACCACCCGTCCTAAACATCTGAGTGTCCCAGTCTGTATCTGGTAAATTGAAATCTCCACCTAAGACTATAACATGCTGAGAAAATTTAGATGAAATGTATTCCAGATTTTCTCTCAGTTGTTCTGCCACTAATGCTGCTGAGTCGGGAGGTCGGTAAAAGGAGCCAATTACGTATTAACTTAGCTCGGTTGTTGAGTGTAACCTCCACCCATAATAATTCACAGGAACTATACACTTCTACTTCACCACAGCATAAACTACTACTAACAGCGACAAACACGCCACCACCGGTTGCATGCAATCTATCCTTTCTAAACACCGTCTGTGCCTTTGTAAAAATTTCGGCAGAATTTATCTCTGGCTTCAGCCAGCTTTCCGTACCTATAACGATTTCAGCCTCGGTGCTTTCTATCAGCGCTTGAAGTTCCGGTACTTTACCAATGCAGCTTCGACAGTTTACAATTACAATACCAATTGCTGCTTGGTCCCCGCATGTCCTGCCTTTGTTCCGCACCCTTTGAGGCTGTTGCCCTTTCTGTACTTGCCCGAGCCCATCTAACCGAAACAACCGCCCAGTCCACGCCACACAACCGCTTCTACCCGTGTAGCCGCCTGCTGCGTGTAGTGGACTCCTGACCTATCCAGCGGAATCCGAAACCCCACCACCCTATGGCGCAAGTCGAGGAATCTGCAGCCCACACGGTCGCAGAACCGTCTCAGCCTCTGATTCAGATCCTCCACTCGGCTCTGTACCAAAGATCCGCAGTCAGTTCTGTCGTCGATGCTGCAGATGGTGAGCTCTGCTTTCATCCCACTAGAGAAACTGGCAGTCTTCACCAAATTAGATAGCCGCCGGAAGCCAGAGAGGATTTCCTCCGATCCATAGCGACACACATCATTGGTGACGACATGAGCGACCACCTGCAGATGGGTGCACCCTGTACCCTTCATGGCATCCGGAAGGACCCTTTCCACATCTGGAATGACTCCCCCCGGTATTCACACGGAGTGCACATTGGTTTTCTTCCCCTCTCTTGCTGCCATATCCCTAAGGGGCCTCATTACGCGCCTGACGTTGGAGCTCCCAACTACCAGTAAGCCCACCCTCTGCGACTGCCTGGATCTTGCAGACTGAGGGGCAACCTCTGGAACAGGACAAGCAGCCGTGTCCGGCCGAAGATCAGCTTCAGCCGCCAGTTCTTCTGTTTTATCGTTGGCACTTTACTTGGCACCTCTCGGATCTAGGGAACTGGTGTTCCACAGGGTTCTGTGTTAAGTCTCACACTCATCACTATCAATGGATTTGTAATCTCGTTGGGCCTCGTGTTATTCCAGAGTTGTATGACTCTTTTTGCATCTGGTGCAGCTGCCACTTGCTAGCATATGCCGAACGCCAGCTCCAAGGTGTCCACCGGTGGGCCGCTGCATGGGCCTCTTCCATGGCTTTCAGTTTTCTCCCTCTAAAACGCGGGTAATGCGATTTTTACCATCGACCCGCAGTACACTCCGATCCAGAAATTTATTTAGGCGACCAGCGCCTAGACGTTTGTTGGGCGTTGTTTCAGATAACAAGATGACGTGGTTGCCCCATATGCGCCAGCTGAAGACCACTTACATGCGGAAGCTTAATGCTCTCTGCCTGCTGACCCATACATCTGGGGTGCAGACCGTGCTACTCTTCTCTATCTTTATTACACTTTGGTTTTGTCCAGAATAGACTATAGTTATCAGATTTATGGAACTACCTAACCCTATTCAACATTGTGGGTGCCTTTCACACTAGTCCCATCAACAGTCTTTTCACAGAAGCGGGAATTCCTCCTCTACAAATACGATGGAGCAAACGCTTGCTTTCTTAGGCAACCGCCGTTCGACGATTTTCTGACCATCCCATGTACTCTGTCGTCTTTGCAAACGAGGAATGCCTGTCTCCTGCAACCCGCCCTCAGGTACGAATGACAGTTGGAATGCATCTGACTTCCCTCTGTCAGGATCTCCGTCTCCACTCACTGGAAAGTGCCCCATGTGTTTCCTCCCCCCCCTCCCCCCCCCTTGGATGGTGTATCGACCACGGATTAAGACCATCCTATTCCAGGATCCTAAGGTCTCTGTCATCCCTAGGACACTCTGGTGTCTTGCATAAGGGGCGTTTAAAAAGAAACGAGCCAGAGGCATAATTGAGCACAAAAAATGGTATAGGATGTAAGTGCCACAAACTAAAATTTTCAATATTCAAATAAATGTGTCTTAAATATTGGATGATAACATTAATTTTATGAAAAAAATATGTGTATATCAAATACATCTATAAAACATGAAAACACTTTTTTTATGAATATGTATAAAGGGAATAAAACTTATATGGAAAAAGAAGTGCGATCCTTTTGTTTTCTGGAAAACGATGTAAGCACCTTAATAAGTTTGTGAAAAGGGTGTAAGTCAAGGGTTTATGTTAAAAAAAGAGATGCTAATTCCATTGTAGTTTTGAGAACGTTTAATAACTTTGCTTGTTGAAGAGAAGTTGTTTGTCTTCAGTTTATTCCGCTTCTTCTTTCATCGGTAAGTATAAGCCACCTCGAAACCAAAAATTGAATCGGACGTCTAAATTTATTTTGGGTGTCTCAGCTATATACATAATATTTTGACTTTTTATTCACTTTCAAAATTCGTTCTGATACAATTGATCTTTTTGACTAAATCAATTTTATTTTAAAAACACACATATATACGAGAAATCAAATGTAAAAAATGGTTCAAATGGCTCTGAGCACTATGGGACTTAACTTCTGAGGTCATCAGTCCCCTAGAACGTAGAACTACTTAAACCTAACTAACCTAAGGACATCACACACATCCATGCCCAAGGCAGGATTCTAACCTGCGACCGTAGCGGTCACGCGGTTCCAGACTGTAGCGCCTAGAACTGCTCCGCCACTCTGGCCGGCAAATCAAATGCAAAGTTATCTGCATTTAGTAATCCAAATAAACTTACAGTACTGTACTTCTTTCCTCCAAGCAGTCCTATTCCTCATCTTCTTCCTACACCTCCATGTTTCAGGCCTCTTCATCTTTGTTCTCCAACAGGGCTCTGTAGAAGTACTCGTATTCTTCTTTCTCTATATAATCTATCATTCCCAAAAGATCATTCTTCTTTTCTTGTGAGATTTTGGATGTAAAGTATATTTTTGGCAAATCATGAATATCCGGTACATTGCCAAGATTATCATCTTTCTTTAAAATATCAATTTTTTTCCAAGTTACCATAACATCACCTTCAAGACCCAAAGCTGATGCCACTTTCACCGTGCTAGAATGCTTCTGGGAAACGCGGAAGTGGGAAATTTTTCTTATAGCCATATCTTTTGTATTTAGGTAGTCATTAGCAAGGCGTTTAAAATCTATGAAGACATCAGAATTCATAGATACTACAGTAAAAGGTGTTATCAATTTTGCACTTGCAACTTACGCTTCAAGATCTTTAGGTGTTATCGCTTTCGCAGCTTTGCGTTTTTTCTCAAAATCACGGTCACAGCTCTTGTAGCTGTGCCCACTTACGAGATATTTCACATCAATTGAATGATATATTCCTTTGTGGACTAAATAAATAATAGACATTAACATCATCTGATTTTTGTTTTGTGCTTCGCAATTATCGCACCATAACACAAGCCTTTTACGAGGAAAATGGCCCCCAGCAGAAGCAACTTTGAACAAACAAGAAGCTGTTTCGTTAGCGCCATGGCCTCCTGTCCCTTCATGCCACATACACGTGCAGAGTCGTGGTGCCCAACATGTATGTATTCCTAGATTATAGCAAGATAGTTGTCTACAATAAAACATAGTGCTATGTGTACGCATTGGAACAAACGTAACTTCTGGCAGGTCCATGCATAAGGTTGTATAAGTAGCTGTTGAAAGCTGCGAAGATGCAGTATCTTGTTTCATACATTTATGAACCTTTTTCCATTTTCGGTGATGGAACTCTTGCTGTGCTTTTACTTCCCGCTTTGCCTTTTCGCTGGTCGTAGATTGCAACTTTGCCTTCAAAAAGTCACACTTTTTACAGGTATCAACTGCAAGAGCTTTAAATTTTAAGTTTGGAAAATCTTGTTTTAACACTTTTGCGTAAAAACTGTATGTAGCATCACTTGTAGGATTTCGTTTCTTAAAAGCCTTGTACATTCTGTGTTTATTTAGATCAGGTGACAATAACTCATTACTTGATTGTTTTCGGCTGTAGTGACTTTCGTATCTGGGGAATGAGTTTATATGATATCTTACAAGATTTCGATCATCTTCTGTAAATTTAAACTTGTGTGCATTTGATGTAGGTGTTTTCCCTCTTTTGTCCTCAAAAACCAAGCAACCTGATTCCTTTTTTGTTTGTAAAACAATCAATTTTATTGCAGATATAAAAAATTTCTTTGAAGGTTTTTTTGCACCCTTGTACATTTTTCCCTGTACCATTGGGGATATTAAAAGCAAAAGTACAAGTCCGCCTACTCTCTGCCGCACTTTCGTACGTCCCATGACGTCTGCGACCAATAGGTAACATTTGAATATGATCCAACAGATAAGTTCCTTGCTTTTCTTCATCAACTTCATAAAACTTCAAAAACAATAGCTGTTTTTGTTCACTGCTTATGTTTTTACACTTGTACTTACAGGAGCAGCTTGCCTGATCTACTGGTGGTTGTTTTACGGGTATCTCTTTCCCACGACTGTTTACCGAGCGAGGTGGCGTGATTTAGGTTTTCCGTGATTTCCCTAAATCGTTTCAGGCAAATGCCGGGATGGTTTCTTTGAAAGGGCACGGCCGATTTCCTTCCCAATCCTTCCCTAACCCGAGCTTGCGCTCCGTCTCTAATGACCTCGTTGTCGACGGGACGTTAAACACTAACCACCACCACCACCACCACCACGACTGTTAATGTACGGCTGGCCCTTTTCTCTTGCTTCACGTCTCTTACGAACAATCACCTTCTTCCTAACAGGCTTTTACATTTTCTGGTTCGTACACTAAACATACAACCGAAGAACACACTAAAACACACACGTGAAAAGACCGAAATCACTGCCATGTCAACATACTGTCACCAACTAAAGCAACTGTGTAGCTGAGGCACTTACATCATGGCGGTGGAACTTATATCCCTTCCCATCTCAGCCCCGCTGGCGCTTGCACAGTGCTGCTATCTTCGAACTGCTCTTCAAACTAGTAGGAACTTTTCTGGCTCTTGTAATCTGTCCCGTTTCATTACGCTTGGCTTATACAACTCTTTTCACTATAAAAGTCATTTTTAAAATTTTTGGCGCTTACATCCTTTTCCATTTTTGTACTCAATTACAGAAACCAGTACCTGAAAAAGTACTGATCCTGGCTGTTGAGACACTTGTCCCACTGTGACACAAGGCGATGAATGGCTGTCTCATAAAATTCTCGGGGCTGCGATGTTAACCAGTACCGCACGTACAGCTGGACGTCGTCGTCCGAGGTGAATCGTTTGCCCCTCAGAGCTTTTTTAAGGGGACCAGAAATGGCGTAATCACAGGGAGAGACGTCCGGACTGTACGGAGGGTGGCCGAGAACCTCCCATTTGAATTTACGCAGAAGTGCCGCCACTTTGTTGGCCGTATCAGGCTTTGCATTCGCGTGGAACAGAATGACCCCAAGGGTGAGACTGCCTGGTCGTTTTGATTTGATCGCTTAGCGAAGGGTGGTCAAGATTTGCGAGTAACGCTGGGCATTCAGTGTTGTCCCGTGCTGCAGGAAGTGAATCAGGAGGGGGCCATCTTGGTCAAAGAAGAACGTCAGCGTAACGATGACCCACTGTACGTGCGAACATCGCAGCCCGGGGAATTTTATGAGAAAGCCATTCACCGCCTTGTGTCACAGTGCGAAAAGTGTCCCAGCAGCCAGGGTCAATACTTCTAACACATATACTGGTTTCTATAATTATGCCTCCGGCTCGTTTCATTTTGAACGCGCCCTATACGTTCCATCCATGAAAAGTTCCAGGGTGCTACCACCCTCTACACTGACGGGTTTAAGAGGATAGATGATGTGGCCGTGAAACCAGTGTCCCATATATTGATGGAATGCCCCTTCTTATCGCTCTTCGTACTGAGACACCTTTAATATTGGCAGATCATACACAAATGGTTGAACAGGTCCTCAGCTTCCTGCGTAAAACTGGTTTTTTATTTTCAGTTATAAGGTTTTGCTTTAGTCCTCGAGCAGGGCAGGATGGTTGTGGTTGGGGTCTCTCTTCGTGTTTTCTTCGTCTGGTACCTATGACCGCTCCGCCTTGTAAAGACCGCTCGTTTATCCCTCTGTTTTCCCAGATTTTCGATTTGGGCTACCTTTTTATGCTTTCTACTCTGTGTGTTTTAACTTCCTCGCTTTATCGTTTGACCCCTCTGACTGGATCCGCCCACTTTTAGCGGTCAGCGTACCCTCTATCTTACGCAAGTAACTTTTGAATCGTGGGACTGATGACTTCGCCGTTTAGTCCCATAAACCTCTCAATCAAGGAATCAAATTGTCGATGCCTGTAAATGCGTGCGTACCGCTGCACAGGCTTCTCCTTCTGCTACGGTGAGTTTTAATTACATGACACCTTCTATTTTATCACTTTTGTATTTCATTCGAACCTCCTCCACTCCCCCCCCCTCCCCCCTCCCCCCCCCCCCTCGCCGGGCTCTTCTCCAGCTCGGTATGCTCAATATTTTTACCATTTATCATTTTACCTCTTTTCAGAGATACCCACTTTAACTTGTAGCATATGACAAGGGTGTTTCCCATCGCAGTTTTACATGAGATCTGGACCCCATACTTAATGCAGTGTTCAACAAAGTAAAATTTAAAGCATTTTAAATTTATTGATCTCTTATATTAGACCCGCTGCTCGCTAGATTCACGTGTTTGAGCTGTAAGTATTTCTTTATTGTTCCAGTCTGATGACGTGCTAAGTGCTTGAACCGCGTATTTAGATAAAGTAAAACAATTACGTAGTTAAAACAGAGATTGGTCACTCATTTGAACCTTTCCACCTAAGAGTAGCAACTGCCCCCAATACCCTCAAGTGTTCATTAGATACGAACCGTCTGAAAAAAAAAAAAATACGAACCGTCTGACAAAAAAAAAAAAAAAAAAAAAAAAAAAAACAGGAGAAGCGCCCTGAAATGGAGGAGGAAACGAAATGAAACATCGCTGATTCTGAAGGTATATGACGTTACTTCAGTGATTACGAAATCGAGTCAAATTTACTAAGGACTTGGCAGGATGAGTCCACTTATTAGTATGACATCGCCTCTCCTCGGCTGTGAATGAGTGCATTGATTCGGTTGGGACGGCTGTCACGAGGCCGTTGTATTCTCTCCCGGGGGAAGCTGTCCCACAACTGTTGTAACTGGTCCTTGGCGTCCTGCATATTGGCAGCGGGATGGAGTTGACTTCGCAGCCTGCCACGTTGTTGGTCTGTACCGTTCCATTTATCAACGCATTTTCCAACTCTCTGGAGGAGGCATGGGCGACTAGATCGAAACGGTGCCTGTGCAGCAAGCTACACCTTTCCAGTTAAGTGCACCGGGGATCCTACTTACTTTGGGGAAATTAGCTGGCGTGTACTGGAGGGAGAGATTGTGGAGTGGAGGGGGGGGGGGGGGAATCAGAGGGAGCTAGGACCTAGCAACGGGCAGAGAGAGAGGTGATGGGCGGGGGGGGGGGGGGGGAGGAGGTGGGGGGTGTTCAAGGCTGCGCACAGCCAGGGTGCGTGTTACGAGGTCTCCAGAAAATAGAAATGAGTCTCGTCTGGTACTTGCAACCGCTGTGTCCTCCAAACAGGTGATAAGACGCACATCGTCTCGTTTGCTCTCTCCATTGGTTCCATCCTCCCTATATGCTGCCATTATGCAACGATCTGCAGCTTTCTTGACTGTCAATAGGTTGCTTATAATAATAATAGACTGAAGGAAGTATTCAATCCGTATAGCACGTGGAGCGATTAAGGAAAACCATTCACACTGAAGCGCCAAAGGAACCGGTATAGGCATGGGTATTCAAATACAGTGATATGTAAACAGCCAGAATACGGCACTGCGGTCGGCGACGCCTATATGACAAGTGTGTGGCGCAGCTGCTACATCGGTTAATGGTGCCACAATGGCAGGTTATAAAGATTTTAGTGAGTTTGAACGCGGTGCTATAGTCGTCGTACGAGCGATGGGATACAACATCTCCGAGGTAGCGATGAAGTAGGGATTATTCCGTACGACCATTTCACGAATGTACCATGAATATCAGGAAACTGGAACAACACCAAATCTCCGACATCGCCGCGGCCGGAAAAAGACCCTGCGAGAAAGGGACCACCGACGACTGAAGAGAATTGTTCAACGTGACAGAAGTGCTACCCTTCCGAAAATGCTGTAGATTTCAGTACTTGGCCATAACAAGTGTCAGCGTGCGAATCATTCAACGAAACATCATCTATATGGGATTTCGCAGCCGAAGACCTACTCGTGTACCCTTGTTGATTGCATGACACAAAGCTTTACGTCTCGCCTGGGCCCGTCAACGCTGACGTTTGAATATACATGGCTGGAAACATGTTGCCCGGTCGGACAGTCTCGTTTCAAATTATATCGAGCGGATGGACGTGTACGGGTATGGAGACAACCTCATGAATCCGTGGACCCTGGATGTCAGCAAGGGACTGTTCAAGCTGGTGGAGGCTGTGTAATGGTGTGGGGCGTGTGCAGTTGGAGTGCAATGGAACACGTAGTAAGTCTAGATATGACTCTGTGAGGTGAGACGTACGTAAACATCCTTTCTGATCACCTGCATCCATTCATCTCCATTGTGCATTCTGACGGACTTGGGGAATTCCAGCAGGACAATGTGACACACCACAGGTCCAGAATTACTACAGAGTGTCTCCGGGTACACTCTTCTGAGTTGAATCACTTCCGGTGGCCACCAAACTCCCCAGACATGAACATTATTGAACATATCTGGGATGCCTTGGAAAGCACTCTTCAGAAGAGATCTCCAGTCCCTCGTACTCTTACGGATTTATGGGCAGCCCGGCAGCACTTCTTCAGACGTTAGTCGGGTCCATACCACGTCGTGTTGTCACTTCTCGCAGAGGCCCTACATGATATTAGGCAGGTGTACCGGTTTCTTTGCCTCTTCAGTGTATGTATTACGAGCAACCAATGATTGAAATAATTTCAACCGCTCCCCGTCTTCATAAACTACTCTGGTAAAAGCTAGTTACATAAGAGGCGGACAAGGATTATATGATACTGCTGTCCACGAGACTGCCTCACCATCACACAGACACTTGATAGAAACTCGCGCCATGTGTGGACGAGCATGTTGCATGAGAGGTAACACGTGAGGACGCAGGCTGTCCGTGGTGTACCGTTGTTCCGCCAGAGTTCCATCAATCACCGCCAGCCTTCACTTCAAGTCATATGCGATGGTTCCCCAAACCGTGACGCAAGGAGTGACACCGGTGTGTGTCTCCAAAACACTGGAAAATTGAAAACTCTCTCGTGGTCGCTAGCATACTCGCCGACAACGGTCATCCGCCATTGCTGAACACACTGCGGCACCATTCTTTAACACTCGATGCTTAGCGGTCAGAGTACAACTGCAAACGTAGTGGTTTGTGATGTTAACGGCAGACTAAACCTCAGACTGTAATTCCCTAATCTGGTTGGTTGGTGTTAGTCTCTGACCAATGGTACGGGATGACACAGAATGTTCCACGGAGTCCGTGAGGTAGCCTCGGATGCCAGGGGCAGATGTGAAGGCGCCTTTGAGCAGACTATACGTGAGGGCCATTCTTACTGGGAAACTCACCGTTTCCAAGGAAGTAAGAGTGCAGCCTTCTCCATTCGTCTGGTACAGTGTAACAAATGAATATATAATAATAATGAATGAAAATTGCCTTAAATACCTATCGTAGAATGTAAACGCCATAACTATAAAATAATAGCAACAATAACAGTTACATGGGTTTCTAGAACATCTCTGATTTAGAAACCAACGTGTTTCAAAACAGATATCGAATTTTAAGTCCGTTGTTCACCACTGATTTCCCAACTCAAAGGTCATGGTTGTTTTCCTTGATTTTATAGGGCTTTTGACACCGTTTACTGGGATACATGAAACAAAGTAATATGAAACTTCAGAGAATATTAATATGCTAGTGAAGAATGGAAGACAACATGACTAAAATAAGTTCCTGCCACATAGATTCGTGTTAGATTATTCTGCACATATCTTCCCAATACTATTTTGAGGAGTTAGAGTAGCGACTCGTTCGGACAAGATCTTTGATCTCTTAGCAACTACACGAAGTGCAAGTTTCGATTGAATTACTATATGGGCGGCTGTTATGATACTAATGATAACAGGTGTTACAAGTAATGTAAATAAGAGTAATAAAAATTGTACCGACGTAAACTGTAAGTAGATTAGAAGGAAAATGAGGACTATTTGGAGTGCAGTACAAAAGAACGTGAGTGAGTGAGCGAGTAAGTGCATGAGAGAGAGAGAGAGAGAGAGGAGACAATTGAAGAAATCTCTTTAAACGCAAATGATGAGATGAATACATGAATACGGACAGCCCTCAAATATTTAAAGGTTTAACAACTTCTTTTTAACAAGGGATAATCATATTGGTTCAAATTCGTACAGCAGAGCTTTGAAAATGTAACTCGTCTAATCTTTTCTTAAAAAACAGTAGTAATATAATTACATGTGGCTTAGTTCAGCTTTGTATCAACTTAATTGCTAGAAAGATAAATCTCTTAATACTAGTGTTTTAGTACACACACTAAAGTATGCTGCTGCCAAGCCATTTCATAGAAACTGAGATAAAACGATAACGCAGGGTTACTGACCCATTACATCATTGTCACTAAGATCGTAATTTTTTTCTGAAGTTAATCTACAACAGAACTTATAAACACTTATTACAAAATGTTAAAGTGACAAACATTTTGAATTTCAAAACGGATATCCATAGAATCAGTAAAACCGAGCTTAAAATTTTAGAAAGCATTGATTCTAACACACAGCTTGATTTTCCACTCCAACTCTTCCTGGATAAGTTTAGTTTTTCTTGCGGGTTATACAAGTGCATGAATAAAAAGTAGAACCAGCCATAATTATTGGATTTTTATCATAGTATGATATATCATTATTTGAATAAATTGTAGTTATGTGCTAAGAAAGAAGTGTTTGTACATCTACATTTAGATCACAAATTGTGTTGGAAAACCCATACCCTGTACTTAATGAAGGACCTTTGTTGAGCTGCATTTACTGCAAATACAATTACAGATACTACTGACATAAACATGAATAAATTTGGTTTTTTCGGCTCCTTGTCAATACTAACGATGCTTGGAATCATGTGTTTGGAAAACATGACATATAGAGACAATAATCTTTCAAATAATAGAGATGGAACGTATCTCAGTCCTGGATATTACTGAAAATACCCTTTCAAAAGTAAGGAAAACATCAAGTTTAGTCAACTATTTCAGACCATGTAGAATCATTTGGCGTTTTACAATCACTAAAATTTCTTTTGTCTCGACGAATTAAAAATGTAGAACAACATTATAATTGTAGAACCAAAAGCAATCCCTACGGAAACATTAAATTCTAAAGTTAGCATTTACGAGATATTTGGGTACACACGTCATCAATGACATGCCAGATAATATTAAATACCTTATGGGTAATATACTGCAGATTAAGAGAGAAATAACTGTTATTGGAAGACTTCTTCTACAGCACTGACTTCATAAAACTCTGTGAAACAAAATTTGAATCAAGAGGTAGCCAGCACAACAAATTAGAAGTCGAAAAACCTGAAAAACACAGAGTTAGATACTGAAAAGGAACAACTACTTTTAAATGACATATGTATGCACACTATCAGATAAATCAAAATAAATGCATTCTTAAGTGTTTTATGCCAATTTCAAGACTCATCTTAGTTGTCTTCTAACACGTTTAGTTTTTTTCTCATAATATAATAAACTTTAACTAAACATAAACGTGGGAATTAACTGCTCTAATTTTTATGTTAGTGGGATAGCTGGGCAAAGCAAAAGAACTGGAGTGTAACGGTTTGCCACATCGGAGACATTTCGAGCATGGGACTAAAAACGTATTGCACAATTCATTCTAGACCGCAAAAAATATTCCTTCCATCACTACATATCAAATTGACGTTCAGAAAGTAGTTTGTAAGGCTTCGTCCACAACATGGATTCTCCTCTTTTCTATGAGATTTTGCTGCATCTTCCAAGAAAAAATATCTGGAATTTTTCATCTACATCTACATTTATACTCCGCAAGCCACCCAACGGTGTGTGGTGGAGGGCACTTTACGTGTCACTGTCATTACCTCCCTTTCCTGTTCCAGTCGCGTATGGTTCGCGGGAAGAACGACTGTCTGAAAGCCTCTGTGTGCGCTCTAATCTCTCTAATTTTACATTCGTGATCTCCACGGGAGGTATAAATAGGGGGAAGCAATATATTCGATACCTCATCCAGAAACGCACCCTCTCGAAACCTGGCGAGCAAGCTACACCGCGATGCAGAGCGCCTCTCTTGCAGAGTCTGCCACTTGAGTTTATTAAACATCTCCGTAACGATATCACGGTTACCAAATAACCCTGCGACGAAACGCGCCGCTCTTCTTTGGATCTTCTCTATCTCCTCCGTCAACCCGATCTGGTACGGATCCCACACTGATGAGCAATACTCAAGTATAGGTCGAACGAGTGTTTTGTAAGCCACCTCCTTTGTTGATGGACTACATTTTCTAAGCACTCTCCCAATGAATCTCAACCTGGTACCCGCCTTACCAACAATTAATTTTATATGATCATTCCACTTCAAATCGTTCCGCACGCATACTCCCAGATATTTTACAGAAGTAACTGCTACCAGTTTTATTGGTCATCAGTTTGTTCTCAATTTCGTGTTGATTTCTCGGTTTATCAGAGATAAAAATATGTATGGACTGCCTTCAGGTTTATAAGTGGAACACTTTCTATGGAATAAAGTTCTATCAAATTACAAGAACATAATGAAAACTGTATTGGAAAATTTGAGGAAGTTGGGTTGTAGCATGTCTAAGAGACCGCTACCTGCACTCTATTACTGAGGTAGAAAATCCTGTACATTATAATGAAGAGGAAGGAGATAACGTCAACCAGGACATTAAGGAGGTGGAGGAGAGTAAGGGTATCACTCTAGATGTTGTTGGATATTGGAGAGCGACAGTAAAAATGGAGATATAGGAAGAAAATCGTAAAAGAAAATGTCTGAAAATTATATGTAAGAGAGTACTCACGATGTTGCTTTGACCACTGTTTCCAGTATTTTTAAGGTATTTCTAAATTAGTGGAAAAGATAATTACCAAAATATGGACATTGCTGAGATCGTTTAAAATATTTCCGTTCTGATTACTTAAATGATTAAAATATGAAATATTTTTTTGTGGAGACAGTGCAAATTTAAAGCCGTTTTCAGAATCAACATAATAAATTGTTTCTAGACCGCCTATTTTTGAGAAATCGTCTGCCAATTTTTAAAAAAAATCAGGCTTATGTCGGAGCACTGTTCTTATATTGCATTACCTCAAATAATTGGCTGTTTTCCACATCATAGAAATTTTATTTGGAGTAATTTAATGCACAGACGACAATCATAAGAATACAGTTTCGTTGATAGTAACGCCATCTCTCTGTCAGGGCAAGAAATGTTGACATTGGACCCGTAAACATCTCCCACACAGATGATAACTCCCTTGTAACGTTATGTGGTTGTTACTTAACTGAGGCTGGGAAAAATCCCAATGACGCACCAGGTAAGTCTCCGTCTCTCTTAACCATGTAGTGAAAATTATAGGATGCACAATATCGTCTCACAAGGTATTAAATACTGAACGTTCGAATGAGGAGAAGCCAATTTCTGATACACAAGAAGTGGATTCATAACGCCTGAAATACCCGTTGGGAAAAGAGAATAACTTGAAAATTAAGAGAGTGCTTCAATAGTAGTAACTAAATGAGAAATTATGTTACAAAATAAATTGCAAGAGATGTAAAATAGTCTCGAGAACAACTATACGGCTTTAAATGTCATAGCCAATCTAATAATTGAAAAGAGAATTCATTATATTCAAAGAGATTCGGCATCCAGTCAAAGGATAGGCTTTCCACTGGTGAGCGCGAATGCCATGGGCGACTAAACAACAGACAGGCAGAATACGGCGAGCCTTTGGCTGTAGCGGAAGTGATGCTCAAATCTCGACAAAGAGAGTGGGTACGAAGCGTAACAGTGACGTTCAGGTAATGTGACAGTGTGCATACAAAGTTTCCGTGTATAAACTAGCGTAACCAGTCAGAAAATGGGAAAATCAAATTGACAGTACATAATTACGCATTTGAGCAATCTGTGAGTAAAAGAGATGAATAAGCTGATATTTAAGGCTACGCATTTGCAGCTGAAGGTGCAGCTCAAGCGAACTTCCATGTACGTTCCAAGAGGAAAGTAGCCTATCCAACATGCATCCACAGTTCCAACATTGCTAATGACAGCACCATTTTGCACCAATATTACGAGAAAAACTTTCGTTCAAGTCCTCAATAATGTAATATGTGAAAGTCAATTTTACTCACCTGTTGGAAAGAAATTTTTGATTAAAATTTGTCAAAACAATTGCGCAAGTTGATTCCTTCTTCTTCTTAATGTTCCAACGTGAACGACACTAGCCTCTGAATAAAAATAAGCGAAGGTGCTTTAAGCTTTCCAAATTCATTATTCGTGAACGAATATCTCGTTCAGCAAAGTGATAACTTGAGCGGCGATGTCCAGATACTGGGAGTTTCGTATATGACAGCTTTAAACAAAATCACTATCTTGCCTCGTAGTGTTAATTAGATGCATTTTCAAATTTGATTATTTACAAAATCTCACTGTATACAATCGCTGCAAAGATAATGAAAAAGTTGTCTAATTTTTTCTTTCACTGCTTTAGAGCTCCCGCGAATGTTAGTCAGATTCCAGTGACTGCACGTTACAACTACACTCCTGGAAATGGAAAAAAGAACACATTAACACCGGTGTGTCAGACCCACCATACTTGCTCCGGACACTGCGAGAGGGCTGTACAAGCAATGATCACACGCACGGCACAGCGGACACACCAGGAACCGCGGTGTTGGCCGTCGAATGGCGCTAGCTGCGCAGCATTTGTGCACCGCCGCCGTCAGTGTCAGCCAGTTTGCCGTGGCATACGGAGCTCCATCGCAGTCTTTAACACTGGTAGCATGCCGCGACAGCGTGGACGTGAACCGTATGTACAGTTGACGGACTTTGAGCGAGGGCGTATAGTGGGCATGCGGGAGGCCGGGTGGACGTACCGCCGAATTGATCAACACGTGGGGCGTGAGGTCTCCACAGTACATCGATGTTGTCGCCAGTGGTCGGCGGAAGGTGCACGTGCCCGTCGACCTGGGACCGGACCGCAGCGACGCACGGATGCACGCCAAGACCGTAGGATCCTACGCAGTGCCGTAGGGGACCGCACCGCCACTTCCCAGCAAATTAGGGACACTGTTGCTCCTGGGGTATCGGCGAGGACCATTCGCAACCGTCTCCATGAAGCTGGGCTACGGTCCCGCACACCGTTAGGCCGTCTTCCGCTCACGCCCCAACATCGTGCAGCCCGCCTCCAGTGGTGTCGCGACAGGCGTGAATGGAGGGACGAATGGAGACGTGTCGTCTTCAGCGATGAGAGTCGCTTCTGCCTTGGTGCCAATGATGGTCGTATGCGTGTTTGGCGCCGTGCAGGTGAGCGCCACAATCAGGACTGCATACGACCGAGGCACACAGGGCCAACACCCGGCATCATGGTGTGGGGAGCGATCTCCTACACTGGCCGTACTCCACTGGTGATCGTCGAGGGGACACTGAATAGTGCACGGTACATCCAAACCGTCATCGAGCCCATCGTTCTACCATTCCTAGACCGGCAAGGGAACTTGCTGTTCCAACAGGACAATGCACGTCCGCATGTATCCCGTGCCACACAACGTGCTCTAGAAGGTGTAAGTCAACTACCCTGGCCAGCAAGATCTCCGGATCTGTCCCCCATTGAGCATGTTTGGGACTGGATGAAGCGTCGTCTCACGCGGTCTGCACGTCCAGCACGAACGCCGGTCCAACTGAGGCGCCAGGTGGAAATGGCATGGCAAGCCGTTCCACAGGACTACATCCAGCGTCTCTACGATCGTCTCCATGGGAGAATAGCAGCCTGCATTGCTGCGAAATGTGGATATATACTGTACTAGTGCCGACATTGTGCATGCTCTGTTGCCTGTGTCTATGTGCCTGTGGTTCTGTCAGTGTGATCATGTGATGTATCTGACCCCAGGAATGTGTCAATAAAGTTTCCCCTTCCTGGGACAATGAATTCACGGTGTTCTTATTTCAATTTCCAGGAGTGTATGTATGTATGGGCGGCCAGATATAGGTTTCGGCATAGTATAAATACGAAATTTCAGAGTTAAAATGCTAGTTTCACGCTTCAGAACCGTTAGCATGGATTTCCAGAATCTGACTGCTAACGAAAATTTGAGGGAGAACTGTAAAAAGTAATTTATATTAAAATCTGAACTATACCATTTGAAATGTAGAATGTAGCAGGACCAAAGTACAGCGAGCGAAAGGCTATTTAAAACTTGAATAGTAACCAGACGGCATTTATAACAGTCGTGGGCCATGAAAGGGAAAAAGTGGTTGAGGCGGGGGTGGGACAGGATTGTAGTTTACCCCCAATATTATTCATTCTATAATATAATTATACAATGAGCAACTACTTGCATAATTTAATTTCTTTACCGGTTTCGGCCACTTACAGCCCTTCTTCAGAAGGTTAAGCCTATCGCAATATCTGCAAGTGTCAATAATAAAGTGTATACAGCAAAAAATGCCACAGTACTAAAAGCACATGCAGGAGCAGTAAGTAATACAATGCTGAATCCATTAATGCAATATGAGTTCTCAGATGCTACATGTAGTTCAGTGCGTGCATAAAACTAATACAGCACACAGAGCAAGCAGTGCAGGAAAACGAAAGTTTGGGGAGAAAAATAAAAACTTTGACAGAATTTCAATGTCATCGGCAAACATCAGAGATAGCAAAGGACCTGCAAGGCAATTAAAGAGAATGGATGGTGTCTAGAAAGAAGAATGTTAGATGAACATCAACATGAGCAAAGCAAGGGTAATGGAATCTAATCGAATTAGCTCAGGCAATGCTGAGGGAATTAGATTAAGAAACGACATACGGAAAGTAGTAGAGGAGTTTTGCTATTTGGACAGCGAAATAACTGACGATGGGCGAAGTAGAGAGGACATAAAATGTAGACTGCCAATGGTGAAATTAGCGTTTCTAAAGAAGAGAAATTTGTTAACATCGAATATAGGTTTAAGTGTCAGGGAGTCTCTTCTGGAGGTATTACCATGGAGTATAGGCATGTATGGAAGCGAAACATGGACATTAAACAGTTAAGACAAGAATAGAGTAGAAGCTTTTGAGAAGTGGTGTTACAGCAGAATGTTGAAGATTAGGTGCGATCATGTAAATATTGAGGACGTACTGAATAGAACTGGAAAGAAAGGAAATTTGTGGCACAACTTGACTAAAAGAAGTGATCGGTTGATAGGATACGTTCTGAGACATCAAGGGATGGACGGATGTGTGGGAGGTAAGAATCGTAGAGGGAGACCAAGACATGAATACTGTAAGCATAATTCAAAAGGATGTAGGTTGCAGTAGCTATTCTGAGGCGAAGAGGCTTGCGCAGCCTAGAGTAACGTGGAGAGCTGCATCAGAGCAGTCTTTGAACTGAAGACAACAACAATAGTAAAATGGAAGAAATGATCAAGGTATAAGACGGAACAACCAGAGAAACGTGGCTGTGTAGTGCTGGTCATTTCCTGTACAGCGACGTCTTCTGCAGGGGTGGACGACATGCTGGGGGAGAGGAAGGAACGAGTTGTAGTCCGGCCAGAGTGATCAGCCGGCGCCCAACGAAGCCCGACCCTTCACACAGGGAGGTGGGGACTGGCCTTAAAAGATAAACACAGCTGTAAGCGGTCAGGAGCCAGGTTACCTGTTTTGTGGTGATATTGAAAGAAGGCTTAAAAACTACTGTTAACTGTCGACACTCAGACTCACCTACTGTACCATCCTACCATAACAGGTGCACCGATTCCATGCTAGGGATCCATGAAGGTTCTCTACACTAGTGATATTCAAAAACGTTGCTAAAACATACATCTGCTGAATATTGCTTCAGAGATGTCGCTGTAAATGTCGTTCGTTTTTATTGATGCACAACGGGTACCTGCATCGTAACGATTATCTAGCACTGTCAAAAAACCAAGTGTTTCTCGAATAATGGGTTAACCAAACATGTAAACAGCTCTGCCGGAGCGCCTGTCGGTGTCTCGTACATCAAACGCTTCTGGTTCCCCCACAAAATGAAATCCTTAATACGTTAGAACCACGTCTAAAAGGAATATTCATGACAAAGTAGTTTCAACAACATCACGCGCGTCAAAACGTTTAGGGACCGCCGCGCGGAGTGGCCGCGCGGCTTATGTCGCCATGTCACGGATTGAGCGGTCCCTCCCGCGCAGGTTCGAGTCCTCCCTCGGGCATGGGTATGTGTGTTGTCCTTAACATAACTTAGTTTAAGCTGGCACGGTAGCTGAGCGTGTTCGGTCAGAGGGTTAGCTGCCTTCTGTAATAAAAAACTGAGTTAATGGATCAATGATGAACCTGAGTAAGCGTCATGGGGCGTCCGCCCCGAACAAATACAACGACCGTTAACGAACAAAATAAGATAAAAAAAGCGTGTTCGATCAGAGGGTTAGCTGCCCTCTGTAACAAAAAAAAACAAAAATAAAAAACTGAACGAATGGATCAACAAAGAACCAAAACGGTGTCATCAGACGTCAGCCCCGAACGAAGTCAACAAACAATTTGCAAGAAAAAATGAGATCAACAAAAAAAAGTTGTGTATAAGTTTAGGGACCGATGACCTCAGCGCCGGCCGCGGTGGCCGTGCGGTTCTGGCGCTGCAGTCCGGAGCCGCGGGGCTGCTACGGTCGCAGGTTCGAATCCTGCCTCGGGCATGGGTGTGTGTGATGTCCTTAGGTTAGTTAGGTTTAAGTAGTTCTAAGTTCTAGGGGACTTATGACCTAAGATGTTGAGTCCCATAGTGCTCAGAGCCATTTGAACCATTTTTGATGACCTCAGCAATTTGGTCCCTTAGGAATTCACACACATTTGAGCATTGTTTTCGTGGACCTCTAGTGGGGAAATGATGCATCTGTGATACTTTTGTCACATAAAGCTTTTGTTTCCGTTTCCTTTGAATACACAAAAATTTTATATACACGTTTTCGTCTTCCAATACTGGGCGATTCATCTCCCCAACGGACATCGTTTTATGCAGTCCGCAGTGTTATATCTTTCCTTCAAAAACCACACGGAATATTTTCACATTCTCTCCGTCGCTACCTGCAAACTGCTCGCCCTACTGAGAAAATGTACAGGTCGTTTTTGTAGGAAATTTAATGTAGTTACATTTTGTACTGAGATACGTTTTTGCTGGAGGCTGTAGTTTTCGAATTATTCAATAAAACCAGCAAAAGTTACTTTCAAACGCACCCTGGTTCCACACTCAGCCCACCAGTCAGGATTTCTAGTATGTTGCTCATGACGTTTCCTGTTAGCACTGTTCGAGAGCATGAATTATTCCCCACATTCGACCTTTTTTGGTCTTCATTGTCTGGCCACCAGCTTCGTCGAGCACTTAGATAAAATGCACACCAACGTCAATTTCAGACAACTTTGTGAATTTTAACGGCATAAAGCAAACAAATACATCGCTGTTTTCGCCAGGCCTACTGATTACGAAACTACTCTGCTTGTAAGGATTAAGTTTGGATCAGATTTCAATCCTAATTAGTTTTAGCGTTTTTTTCATCTTTCTTATGGGCCCGTTTAAATTGGTAATATTAACGCAACAGCTGACAATGCTGCTGGCGTAGTATCCCTATGAATGGACATCAAATAAGTCGGATACTGGGAACAACTAGTGAAGTCGGAAAGTTTTGTGCAGTGGTAGGAGGGGGTGCCATGAACAACATATTAGAAATGCCGCCTGTTGAGAGAAGAGTGTCGGGCAATTAAGGTGCGTTTGAAGGTCACTTTCAGACCTCTTTCTCCAAACACGTGAAGACAGTGGCCTCCAGCGAAGAGTTATCCAGCTACAAAATTTCCTACAAAATGATCCTGTTGGTTTTTCAGTGCGGCATATAGTCAGCGCTTAATGATCGAGAGAATATTAAAATCTGGCTCTTGGTTTTTGAAGGCCAGATAGATCATTGCAGGTCGCAAAGAACGACATTGTTAATGGCAGCTAAACCACACTCTATATGTACTTTCTGCATTTTGGCTCGCTGTGACTGAATATTATTATCAATTCAGCCCAGTCATCCATGGTAGCAGAAAAGTTATTTCCTACTATGGTTCTGTAAAAGGTAGCATCAAGGATGCCGGTAAAATCTACCTATACACTTGCTTGATATTGTGGCACTAGAACAGAAATTGGCAACACACTAAGAAGGAATGTGCTCGCGTAAGCACACTGGTCGGCAAAGATGTAGAAAAAAAATCGATAGTAAGTGCTGGATCACGCGAGCCTATCAGGAGAGAGCCTAAGACAGACTCGCTAGCAACAAGCCGCCAACGCCCTCTCGGCCGCAAGTATTTAGATCGTCTCCGCTGACTGAAGGCCTCAGTCTGTCGGTCAGTTTCAGTCACTAGTCAGTTTCAGTCACTAGTCAGTTTCAGTCACTATCCTAGTTGGTATCTGTCAGTTCACATCATCGGCTAAGAGAGTGTGTAGCTACTGCAACAATGTTTATAGCGGGACTTGAACTTTACCAGCAGTGAGGCTAACGTGGAGGAGCTTGTACCACAACACATGGACTCCCTGAAAGATAATTAGCTTGCTGTTTATGTAAATAAAGAACCCTGCTAATACATGTGCGGAGTTGTATTGTACAAAGAAGATACAGATCACCGAACAACATCCTTTCCTTTGATTCCTGCGGTACAAGATTCAACAGTGGCGACGAGGACACAAGAGTGGCGGCGAGGATACAACAAGTAATCAGTAACATTTTTTGCTAGTGAGGATACACAGTTTAATGTCCTATACCTAATACAATGAAATTTTAAATAACTTGGCTGTCTCTTGGCAGTGTATTACTTAGTTACTAAGAGTGAAAGTAGTGTAGGGGCCTGGTCTGAGACCCCCTACTGTTGTCGGAATGCCAGAGCGTAGAGTGCGGTGGAGCAGGCCGCTTGGCGCGCTGGGCGTTAATGTTACAACATTAGCGGAACAACAGCTTATTGCATTAAAGTTAATAATAATGTAATTTTGTCTACAACGGCTCCCAGGGCAGCGGCAGCGAGCGCACGCTTTTGCACGCTGTCTCAAGTCTTCTTACGACGTCGTCCCGGCGGGGTCTGTTTACGTAAACACGGTGTCGAGTGGGTGGGCGAGTGGCAGGTCTCGCTGGCACTCGGTGGAGCCCGTACAGCAGGTGTTGGTGCCCAGGACAGCTACTTCGTATTAACAGAGCTCTCTCGTGCTCAGGTGAACTCTCAGCCGATCTGCACGGTGTGGAGGTTAACAACACCATAGCACTTCCAGCCATATAGGCTGCGGATGTCGATGATTCCTTACAAGTAGTAGCCAGAGGCAACAGCTACTAACTAGCCTCGAAAATTGAAACCTGGTAGTCAAAGAAAGGCAGGATTCAGTTACGATTGTGGACGGGGCCGTAATCAGTTGCTATTGGTTGCCTTTTATAGTTACACACAATTTATTTTAAACCAGTAATTCAAAATTCAACAATAAATAAAAAATACCACACGTTATTAATGAAGGAATAAACAAATGTGTAAATAAGTGTTTTCAGTGAGTTACAATCTACCAATTCACCATTAAATACAAATACAGCAGACAATGATTTAAAGGTAAGCCACTCTGATCTGGGCAGAAGGCCTTACACGCCAGGAATGGCCATAAATTAAGAATTGTTTAAAACTCGTTGCAACTTACAAATTACAGGTATTGAAATATTAAAGGCAAGTCGCCACAAACACAGGAGAAGGCATCAGACGCCAGGAATGGCAGTAAATACGGTTTTAAGGCTTACTGCTAAAATACAAATACCAAATTAGAATTTTAAGGCAAATGACCACAGTCAAGGCTGAAGGCCTTACAAGCCAGGAACGGCAATAATATAAAAGTTTAGAAACTTGCTGTAAAACAGCAAATACAATAGCAAAGGTTAATTAGAAAACAAACAACTGATCACCAAACGCCGACCGGAGTGGCCGTGCGGTTCTAGGCGCTGCAGTCTGGAGCCGAGCGACCGCTATGGTCGCAGGTTCGGATCCTGCCTCGCGCATGGATGTGTGTGATGTCCTTAGGTTAGTTAGGTTCAATTAGTTCTAAGTTCTAGGCGACTGATGACCTCAGAAGTTAAGTCGCATAGTGCTCTGAGCCATTTGTACCATTTGATCACCAAACGGGTGAAATAAGATTAAGGTAAACTTTGTAACACAGTCCTTAACATCCACTCAACACTACACTGCTATATTTATTCCAGAAGGTGACCAGAACTATTAACTACACATATATAACCTTTAATGTAGGCATTACAAGGTACCGTAATAAATAATACAATAATAAAACACAAGGATTAGTACATAAGTTCCTTTATGGGTACTGAGGCAGATTATACCCGCAGAAGGCGTGTGTTGAAGGAGTGTTACACTGAACTACTGGCCATCAGATCTCCTTTCAGAACACACTGGTTTTACAAGAACCAAGGGGCCACAGACGGTACTCCAGGAATCGACCTCTGAGAAGGTCCGGCAACAAATACTTTCGCGAGCGATGCGATAGGCAGCCAAGAGTTGCATTCACTT
Source organism: Schistocerca nitens (assembly GCF_023898315.1). Lineage (NCBI taxonomy): Eukaryota > Metazoa > Arthropoda > Insecta > Orthoptera > Acrididae > Schistocerca > Schistocerca nitens. The sequence continues at coordinate 97,691,838 of NC_064621.1, read as the reverse complement.
CACAAGATGGTAACTCAGACTAGTGGCAGTCTAACGAATGACTAATGATAATCTTGCTGAAGCTACCTGACGTCCGATAAACCAAATGCAACGATGGAACAATACGCCAAAGCCGGAACCGGCGGTCTGCACTACGTCCCGAGAATACCGTGTTTAGAGCGCCCAGAACGAGAAAGGAACCACTACCACCAGAGTAGAAGAATCACCAACCGGCCTACAATCAAGAAAGCTGCCAAAACTACACGCCTTAACGGACAGCAGCGGCAAGGCGAGGAAACGTACACTGCCGTTACATACACTAACCCCCAGGGCAGGTAACTGGGGCATTAGCGGCCACCAGTGAAGAAGAATTACCACTGGTTGAGCTTAACAAATTGTAACAAGTTGAACGCAGTAAATATTAATAAGAAGTCGGGAAAAGCTAGTCAGATCCACCTTCCCCAAGCACGCCACTCACTGCTCTTTGCCTCGGCGACACCACGAGCAGCAACACGAACCCAAGTCATCGCGAGATATCACAATGGTGGAGGTCTCTCTACTTGGATTGAAATGCACTCATCTTAAAGCTTGCTGGATCCGGTTTACGACGACGTCATACACCCTCGTGACCGCAGCCGTTCCATCCGGCAGTCCATGCGTGCCGACAACGGTCCCGGCGTGTTCTGGCACCGCCGGACCTGGCTCCTCCTGAGTCCCCAACCGAACTGGCCCACTCGTACAACCCGAAAAAACAACGGCGTCGCCCCAAAGATAGGGCAACAGTTACTACATATCGATAACCGCTGCTGCTGCCACTAGCGGACAGGCAATGGTTTCGAAACCGAGTGGCGCCAGTCAACACGAGAAAAACACAAACAACCGCAACCGAGCCAACTAAACTATACCGCCTGGCCTCCACCAGAGGGCGGAAACCTACAAACAGCACCGAGCCGCAACACGGCTCAAAAATACTGTGATAGGTGCTGAGCGGAACCGATAGCAAAGTTTCCAAGTCTTCTCATCAGTGGCTGAGAGGTCGGCAGCTCACAGCGACCAAGTTCAGCTGACTGGACAGGTAGCAGTTCGAAGGCGGTCATCTTGGCGGACGGCAGGAGTGCATCACATGTTTCGCCTCGTAGTTGGTGTACTGCAATGTTATTCATGTGAAGACTCAGAAGCCAGAGTATTTATTACTATTCATCTGAGATAGTGGCGTTATACCTGGCCGGTGATGGCTTATGGCCTACTTCTCTAGGCCAATCAGCAAGAGTAACTCCCACGGTTTCAACTTGTTATGTTTCCACCATATCAGCACTTTGACTCTACCATGCGAAGTCAAGCTGTGCTGTCAGAATAACGTTATGTCTTTTCCTCATTCTGGTCATGTTGCCATCAGGTCTCTCGCTGCGACGGTATCTTCCGTGTTTTCCGCCTGTTTGTCATTCTGATTGCGACACGGGAGTTGGCTTGGCTTGCATTTGCTTGGTGCCGGTTGGAGAGGACTTCGAGAAAATTTTCTATAGTTACATAATATTGCTACACAGCAGAAACATGACAATCGTAGTTAGTCGTTCCTCTCGTTCCGCAAGTAGCGACTGCTAAGTCAGAACTGCAGTATTCTAAATTGAAATGCCGGAATTCGCGGAAACCTGTAATTGCAGGAACTCTAGCTGTTGTTGGCGCTGCAGGAACTGTCTTGAGTGTCGGCAGCGTGTCTTTCTTTGTTTCTGTTGGTGAAAGGATCTCCATTTGTGCCCTGCTAGGTGGAAGCAAAATAGTCCACGGTTGATAACGCTCTCTGTGGTGGATGGAAACACTATCGGCTGATGACATTGACGCGGAGGTTAAGGTGAGACGAAAGCAGAAGTTAGTCCCAAGTTGCGTGCGTAATCTGGGGGTTGCTACTCGGAAATAGGAAGGCACCTGTCGTTTGGTTGTACCTGTGCGGTTGCGACCTCTTGTACGTGATTATGGTTGATTAGTCCTTCAAACACAGAGCAGAGAACTAGGAAGAGGACAGGATGCTAACGAAGGCCTCCTTATAAGAAATCGTCTGTGACATGGATGTGTTTGTGCAGTTTTCGCTAGCAGCTCTGAACATAACTTACGTACAACCCCCAGTCTCTGAATAGGAAATGAACTATTATACGAGCACCTGTTGGGAGCTGATCTGCTACGAAAGCTGGGGGTAGTGCCGCTTTTAACATGTCTACTCTATCATTAATTGTCAGATGCTGAAAACTACGTATTATACAACAACGTTCGTAGCGTTGGGAAATGAGGAGTATATCTGTAACAGTGCATTTAAGCAGGGCATAGAATCCTAGTATTCTCTGTTGCAGACCGTGTTACGTCAGCATGTGTCTGCTAGCAAAATAATTGGAGTTTATAAAGAACGGACATATACATACCAGGTTGGCTAATAAATATCATTGTCAGAAAAACGACCCATTTTACAGGGTAATCAGACGTACAACGAAAATAATTTATCAACATCGAGATTCAAACAAAGTACAAAAGAAATAGAGCACGTTGCAGGATACATAAAACAATTGTCGAGGAATCGGTGTGACATGTTACTGAATAAGAGGAGGTTCAGCTTCTGGTATGATCGTGGATGACAGTATAATGCACCGATATAGCGGTCCACGTGGGTACACGCCTCTAACCCAACCACAAAGAACTGTTACGCTTTCAGTTACAATACAATGAAAAAGTAAAAGGTTTACAGTACGTAATCGAGATATCCGAAAACAAATTCATCCTATATGAATACGCTGACTTACATTTCATGCGTTGCTTAAGCCAAAGCATGTAATAGTTACGCCAGAAATATACAGCCATATGAAGTGAACACAGCAAACAACGACGGTTTGACTGTCAAGAACCAAGACAGAAACAAGAGGATCTGCGGCTGCCGCACACCACAGACCAATATGCAACATAAGCGAATTATCGCTTCACGCGTGTGATTGGCCGCCGCAGGCCATATGGCTTCTTGTAAGACATGTCACGCACCTGCCTACCCTTGTGTCCAAAGAGCTACGCAGGACACTGGAGCATCATCGATACCAGTATATCTCGGAAGTACCTCTTTGGATAAGACGGGATAGCGTCGTATTAATGCATCAGTGAAACGCGTCAAGACGAAAAGCAGACATGTTTCAGTTATGTGAACAAACACAGCAACCACACACTTCTTATATACGTAGCTTTATTCGCGTTACGAAATTGCAGTGCCTGTATTATTCCGAATTACGATTCTCTCTTCCTTCGCACATGGTTGACGACACATGGAAGTCTGGGTCGGGATGAGAGTCGTGGGCGGGTAGCCTAATGATAAGGCGACCGCCAGCGGTAAGTGGGACATCCAGTTTCGAATCCCGGCCCGGCACAATTTTTCATTGTAGTCATCCCATTATGGATCTGATGGTTGCTCATATTCGCAATTGCCAATACATTTAATGTATTTCATAACGGCTGTAGTCGCAATAGTGCCTGTTCCTTCTGACATCCATGCATACCCGAGTAATTCGGAATTAGACAGGCAGTGCAATATTGTATTTATCTGCCAACACCGGGCAAGCGACTCTGCCCTGTACGGGGATATACATAATGGACGTGCGAGTACAGGGTGTAGAAAAATGGTCGACGACATATGGAAGTCTGGGCCTGGCCATGCCAAGGCGTCGCGGCTGTGCGGTCGTGTTACTGGACTGCAGAGCGGGAGTTCCGTCTTCAAATCTCCCTCGTGGTCAGAGAGCTGGTTGCTCTCTGTAACAAAAAAACTGTGTGAAGGGATTAACGATGAACTTCAGCGGGTGTCATGTGACGACAAAAGGCAAGGAATAAAATGCAAAAAAAAAGAAAGAAATAAAAAAAAAAAGAAATGGTAAGGTGACCGCTAGCGAGAAGCGAGAATTCCGGTTTGGAGACACCGCCCGTCATTCCACTATGCAGCTGTTAGTTGTTCACATTCGCAACTCTGAATACATTTAATGTATTGTGTATGTTAAGACAGGATTCCGATTTTCACCCGCTTTCAGTTGGCATATTACACTTACATCATCAGCTGGATGTGGTATACCTGAGAAAAAGATAAAAAACCTTGTCGACACCAATCCTGAACGAAATACGGCCGTTACCAACACCTGGAAACCCATGTCTCCGCAATATCCTTTCTTTCAGGTGTGCTAGTTCTGCAAGGTTCGCAGGAGAGCTTGGAAGGTAGGAGAAGAGATACTGGCAGAAGTAAAGCTGTGAGGACGGGGCGTGAGTCGTGCTTGGGTAGCTCAGTTGGTAGAGAAAGCAAAGGTCCCGAGTTCGAGTCTCGGTCCGGCACACAGTTTTAATCTGCCAGGAAGTTTCACATTAAAATGTTAGAATGTGTGTGAAATCTTATGGGACTTAACTGCTAAGGTCATCAGTCCCTAAGCTTACACGCTACTTAACCTAAATTATCCTAAGGACAAACACACACACACACCCATGCCCGGTGGAGGACTCGAACCTCCGCCGGAACCAGCCGCACAGTCCATGACTGCAGCGCCCCAGACCGCTCGGCTAATACCGCGCGGCGAAGTTGCATATCAGTGCACACTCCGCTGCAGAGTGAAAATCTCGTTCTGGTAACATCCCCCAGGCTGTGGCTAAGCCATGTCTCCGCAATATCCTTTCTTTCAGGTGTGCTAGTTCTGCAAGGTTCGCAGGAGAGCTTCTGTAAAGCTTGGAAGGTAGGAGACGATGTACTGGCAGAAGTAAATCTGTGAGGACGGGGCGTGAGTTGTGCTTGGGTAGCTTAGTTGGTAGAGCACTTGCCAGCGAAAGGTAATGGTCCCGAGTTCGAGTCTCGGTCCGGCACACAGTTTTAATCTGCCAGGAAGTTTCACTTGAAAAGGTGTTACATCGTATTAGCGTGATGTCGCTTGGTAATGACGAATATGTCGTCCTATTGTCGTATCACCGTGTGATGATGATGTTTTGTGTTTTCCCATAACTCCAGATACTGTAAAACTGACAAAAAAGCTATGAAAGGGGTCACAGCGTCTTGCCAGGCTCCGAAATAAGTTTAGTAATAAGGCAAGGACGGGGAACTCACCTGCAAGTCTTGGAGCACGAGTCGTACAAGGAGCGACAAAGCAAAGGAGTAGAGGAGGAGGAGGCGGCGGCTGGAGAATGAGTTGTTTGACTGGTGGCCGTTGTGTCGCCAGCAAGCTGCCGCCGGAAACAGTCGCTCGCCGATGTGCCGCTCCGTGCTTTGACGCGGCGTCCGCTGCTTGGAATTTCCGCGCGAGTGCACCGGGTTAAGGGGCTGGCGGCCGGCTGCCGGCACAGCAGGCGCGCACTGCAGCCCCGCAGTCAGGGCGGCGGCAGGAGGTAACACGTGTGTGCAGGACGGAGCGGGCAGGTGTACTGCGCAGCGCAGAAGCGATGCAGCGTCCAGGGAGTGGGCGGTCCTACCAGCAGGGGGACGGACGTCAAAGGACGCGTGCCACTTTGTGCCTGCACAGTAAAATCGTCAGCAGTCGCCAACACTCTGTAACAGGTGGATAGCTTTATAGTCTGGCAGTACGTGAAATTCTAGATCGTTTTCCTAAAATTTATATGTCGCCTTTCGGGTGTGAATGAAATACACTGTGGGAGTAATTAAACCAGCAGCCGATCGTAGCCGGCCGCGGTGGCCGAACGGTTCTAGGCGCTTCAGTCCGGAACCGCGCGATTGCTACGGTCGCAGGTTCAAAATGTTCAAATGTGTGTGAAATCTTATGGAACTTAACTGCTAAGGTCATCAGTCCCTACGCTTACACACTACTTAACCTAAATTATCCTAAGGACAAACACACACATTGTGACGTTACGTCACATAAATATTGACATTTTTAGAGGTTGTAAATCGTAGTTTACGTATTTTATGAATATAATTAGCGTAAAAGATATAGTTAATGTTCTTGAAACAACTGATATGCAGCGATAGCATCTTTATTTAATGTCTATGAAAATAAAAAAGGATCAAAGGAGACGCGATTGTACGGCCGAGGAGGAAGGACGTAATTTGTGGTACACACACTGTTTTGTTTCGCTATGCGGAAGGCAGCCATTGAGCGGCTACACATATTTTATGTAAGTTATTCGTATTTATTGCTAAAATAAACATGTTATTATTATTAAAAAATGAATTTCTTTGTAATAGTTGTCATCTCAAATGCTTGCAGTGGCTGATTATTTTTAACAAGCATTTTCTCAGTAATTTATTCTTCAGTGTTAATAGTAACTGTAAATGCGAGAGATTTCGTTATAAGAACCTTTTTAAATTGCAACAGACAATTAATTTACGTTAAAGTTCATGTTTTTAAACTGTACAGATTCCATGAGTTCAGTAAGTTTTATCTTGGCCGCTCCATGGCAACAATCGAAATTCTCTCAAGCCTTGCTTTGCAATCAATAACTAGAAATTAACAAAATTACATTCAATTTAGATAACGGCAACTATATTTTAGTCACCACGTTCAAAGTCTAAAGTTGGTACATGAATGAGGCCCTTCAACAACCCGTTTCATATTTACTTATGCACGTAAGTAAAAATGACAAGAAAAGACAATATCCCTGAGAGAAAGAATCATGCTGATAAATTAAAAATATATATATATATATATATATATATATATATATATATATATATATATATATAATTTTTGTATATGACGTAACGAATCCCAAACGATGTCACAACATCCATGCCCGAGGGAGGACTCGAATCTCCGCCGGGACCAGCCGCACAGTCCATGACCGCAGCGCCTTAAACGTTATTTTATATGGTGGGTAAATCTTACCCACATACGATATGCCGGCCGCGGTGGTCTCGCGGTTCTAGGGGCGCAGTCCGGAACCGTGCGACTGCTACGGTCGCAGGTTCGAATCCTGCCTCGGACATGGATGTGTGTGATGTCCTTAGGTTAGTTAGGTTTAAGTAGTTCTAAGTTCTAGGGGACTAATGACCACAGCAGTTGAGTCCCATAGTGCTCAGAGCCATTTGAACCATTTGAGCCATACGATAGTTTGGTTCAACATGTATTGCCTGAAACCCTGACACTTTGTGCCCATTCGCTCGTTAGACTCGGAACTTTCTTACCAATTATTGGATTACAGAGGTAGGATCTCACATTTTTTTCTCCGTCATAGAGCGTTAATTGTGTAATTGCATCTTACAGTTTCATTTACAACCACAACTGTCATTTGAAAACCACTGCATAACACATGGCAGGACGTGCTTCGTCGAATGCCATCCGCGTGCGGAGTGGGGGAGACACACTGGTGGCAAAAACGTAAGGACGAGACTAACTGCCAAGTAACATAGATCGATGAGACGTGGACAATACATAGAAAGAACTGCTACAGTACAGTGCAGAAGGTAAGTGAAGCAAATACGCATAGAGAAGGAACAGAAATAACACTTCTATTCAAAGACAATAGTTACACGAAAATCGCCGCAATTAATTATTACGGATATTACAAAAGACGGGACTCGGTTCGTAAGGTGGTATGTGATCACGACAGAGGGCAATGCATTCTCCGCAACGTGCTCCCATATTGGCCTCAAGGTTGGCAAGTATTTCCATACCTCCTTTAGCGACGTTGAAAACTGATGGATGGTAATGGACGTGCTACAATACGGCTCACCAAAGCGTCTCACACGCTCTCGATGGGATTTGAGTTAATGGACAGGCCATTCTATTCGCCGAATATTCCCTTGTTCCAAGAACTATTCCATCTATGCAGACAGTACAGTCGCGTACTGTCATCAGTTAAAATGTCACGGACAAGTGCACCCCTAAAAAAAAAGAAGCGATTACAGCATTACAACAACATTAATTGTGTTCAGAGAACTGGAGGTCAGTACGCTCGTGCAAAATTATACCTTCCCGTACTGTAACAACTTAACTACCAACACGATCACGTTCAACAGCGTTCCTGGGTGCGTTACGGGTCCCCATCTCTTGTAAGGAGTGTGTCAGAACTCTTCATTACATAAAACAATATACCCAACTTAACTCTATTCTTTGAATTGTGTAAGCACTCAGATATCGATAGTAACAATCTAAGAGCGAAACGGGAGCACGATTCTAAGCATTGTTGTGAGACGAGTCAGTAGTGTTGGTCGAGAGCTTGGAGACAGAAGACGGTCACGCTGCCCTGACGTCGGTGATGGCAGATCTTACCTCACTCAAGGCCAGATTTCATTTATATGGTCAGGACAGATTTAAATGGCTTAACTACTCTTGAAGATGGAATTAGTGGTAAAATTCGGAAGCATAGCGTAAAGCGAAATTTCAGGGTTAGGCTCGTGATTGTTAGTCCAAATTTGCAATAATCCCATGTTTCGCTTGTTAAAGAAACCTCCTTACCCTCCAAATAACAATAATTATTCTCCACATCTAATTCATAAATGCCATGGTTATTAAATGTTAATCAGAGTTTGAGATTGAAATTATTTGTCAATCGGGGACTCATCCATTATTAATACTTATGTCATTGCCAGGCATTTCGCCATTGAAATGGAATGATCGTATGGCTTGTTGGCCGGGGGCCCCATGCGGGGGGAGTTCGGCTGCCGTATTGCAAGTCCTTTTTAGTGGACGCCACTTCGGCGACTTGCGGGTCAATGATGATGGACACACAACACCCAGCCCCTGCCGGGAATCCAACCAGGACCTCCTGCGTGGTATGCGGAAACGCTACCGCTATGCTACGGAGGCGGACATTTGCCATTATTGTTACTAAGAATGAATTTAATAAAAAGGAGGTTGCTTGGGTCCTGTTAACTACTAAATAACTTGTAAGAAGGGATTTCATAAATTATGTCTATTTAAAAACTTCAGAAATCATCATGACCAATAATAGTTTGACAAGTATTAATAATGGCGAAAAACTTGTCAAACTATTATTGGTCATGATGATTTCTGAAGTTTTTAAATAGACATAATTTATGAAATCTCTTATTACAAGTTATTTAGTAGTTGACAGGATCCGAGCAACCTCTTTTTTATTAAATTCATTCTTAGTAACAGTAAGCTTTAGCTGCTACTGCTGCATGCTGATAATAATTGCTGTAAACCAACTGGAGAAAGGCAGTCATCTATAGAGACGAGTGCAAAACTTGGGGCCAAAACAGAGACACTGACACACCACAACATGTCATGTACTTTAATACCGTAAATTCCGTTGAACAAGCAAGATTGTGTATCGCTTGTAAATTCATAGTCAAATACGCAGTCAGATAGCTTATCCAAATGTTACTTTTAAGTTTCTCATGTAACGATCTGTTGAGGGCTTAAATGACAGTGAAACTGACACTCATACAACACGCACACATTGTTATGCAGGTTATATTTCTATTACTGATAGCTCAGGTTGCTTGTCGAGTCCATTTTCACAGACCACCATAGGCTATATTTGTTGTAGGTATGTTACACTCTTGTCGTAAGAGGGTACAACCAAAATCACTACTCCGAGTGAATCTGTTTTCATCCGAGAAGAGAACTTGATCCAAATCTTCGTACCAACGCAATCGGAGCGGCCGATGTGCGGGAGTTAACGGAATACAACGCACTGATCGTCGGACAAAAAGACCAACCTCAAGCAGTCGCCGTGTCCGTGTGTATTTACGTGTCTTGCAGTCCTCTTAAATGTGTTTGCAATACCAGCCGCTTTTTGACGTGGATCCCTTGTTGCTTGTTGCACACTGAGCGGCTGTCTGCTGCTGTAGTTGACCATGGCCGATCGCCTCCTTCCCTTCGGATAGTAGCACCTGTACTCCGGAGCGCTCCTCCAAACAATCCTGAGAGCAATGCCAAACTCACAGGCTACACTCGTCATACTTCGTCCTTGTCGCTCGGGGAAGAGTAACGGAGAAACTGGAGTTTCATCCAAATGTTGTCTCCTTGCCATGTGATGATGAAGAACACCACCACAGAACTCCGTAAATGCTCTATATTTGACACACAGTCTTTTCCCACTACTTCAACTGCCTCGTGTTGCGCAGCCAGCCAAGTTTGCCGCTATGGTCACGCATACCACGAGACATATAGCGTCCAGCTTTCTGTGCACGAGTAAGAGTCCTCTGCAACATTTCCCGCACTTTTCAGCTGTTTGTTAATACGTCGCACGTATGAAAAATAAGAAAAAAGGTTGTGATGACGGGGGTTTCTGGTCCCCTGGTCTGATTCGTCTCTGGATTCCGCAATGCACTCTCAGCTGTCTATCTAATTCTGCTCAGACGTTCCGTACACCCCTGTATAGCTGCGATCAATGATCCAAGCCTACAAGTTCCTTTCCTTAAATGTTAATCGTGTGGAATCAGAATTGCCATTGGCTTCGCTGCATCAGTGCATTTATGATTCATGTGCGGACATGAGGCACTTCCCCTTACCTGGTTTTCGTCTGATCTTTAATGTAGCAGCGGAATTTTCTACAGGAACCGCCTTATTCCGTCGAAAAGACATTCCTATTGCTGAGGTGGAAATGTTGGTTTCTCGCAGGAGCATAGGTTGTCAACTTTTTAAGCTTATCTTGGTTCTTTTACACACTCCTTTTGGTACTGCTTGCGCCGTCTATCGTTCACGTTTTTATAAAGAGGATATTGTTTATCTGTTGCGTAAGACTGCTCCGGGTATTCTGTTGGGTGGTGATTTTAACTGTATGTTGCGTCCTGTCGCGAATTACATGATCTGTCCGCTCCTTACGCCTGCAAGACGTCTGTATATATGTAACTACACGACGTTAGGTTAAATTTACCCACTTTGCTGTGACTTCTAGTAGCAGGTTGGTTTTACTTATCAGACTGCCTGCGCGATTGTATTCTTAATGTTGAAATCATCCCAGCTTCATTTACGGATCACTGTGATGTGACTAGAACCCTCAATCTGGAGCATCAACCAGTAAAATTGTTTCTCACTTCCTGGATGTTAAACATCACTCACCTACCTCATCCGTCTGACGATGACGTGAGAGCGTACTCTGTGGTCCACTGGGAAGTACTCTTCCATCCAAAACCGAGGCTCAGGTAAGCTTTTCTGTGCTGTCAAAGCGCTAGACTTTCGGAGAACTGACGAATATTACTATTCCATCCTGCGTGAACTTTTTGATGCTGCGGATCACGCACCTCTGCGAATTGCGGACGTTAGGCGTCTAAAGGCAAAATTGTTGACCTTGAAAAGAATACAAATGGAGAGGTTGACAATGAGACCCAAGCCACGATCATTGGTTACGCAAGAACTGACTTCCTTATATCATTTGCATCACCTTCAGACCCGTCACCGACGTGCTTGTATTCATTCTCTCACGACAAATAATGGACGTACCGTATCGGAACAAGCTCATACAGCGCGTGTCTTACATCAATACTATGTAGACATCTACGACATCGATGAGTCCATTGCAACATTTTACGACCCACTAGTCAGCATGTTGGATACGGCAATTACACTTGAACAGCCGCGCTGGATTAGCCGAGCGGTCTCTGGTGCTGCAGTCATGGACTGTGCGGCTGATCCCGGCGGAGGTTCGAGTCCTCCCTCGGGCATGGGTGTGTGCGTTTGTCCTTAGGATAATTTAGCTTAAGTAGTGTGTAAGCTTAGGGACTGATGACCTTAGCAGTTAAGTCCCATAAGATTTCACACACATTTGAACATTTGAAAACCTGAACATAATGCAACCCTCTTAGCTGCATTCCGGCCAGAGGAAGCTTACAAACTTATTGTGGGATCTGCTTCTCAAAAGTCTCTGTGTCTGGATGGACTTCCCAAGGAATTTTACGTGCGCTTTTGGTCGTCCCTTTTCAGTGAAGTGTTACAGGGTAGAGTAGTGCCGACCTCATTCATAGTGGAAAAATTTGTTTTAATCCCGATACGCCCAGGACTGGCATTCCCTGATAGCTTTCGGCCCAATTGTTAAACCCTAAGACTGTGGTGGGGGCAGTAATAGTAGGATGTCGGCTCTGATGGAGATGATTGTTGCAAAACATCAAGGTTGCTTGATGCTGGTCGTACCATTCCTACACCTATAGTCGAGAGTCGTACGTGGTTTCGGTCGCTGCTGTAACGTCCGTCCCTTGCGCCCTCGCTTTCCTAGACTTCGATAAGGCATTTAATCGTCTTAATCACGACTTTTTGCTTCGGATTCTAGAGTCAGTTCATTTTACTGTTGACACGCGGCGAGTGTTCTAAAATCTTTCTATGGGTATTTCAGCTTTGATGTTTGTTAATGGCCAACAGAAGCCCCCGACAAATATCCATAGGGGAGTGCCTCAAGGAAGCTCGCTCCCAATGACTTTGTTTGTGTTGTCTCTGGAGCCCCTACTTCGGATGCTAGATTCGAGCTGAAAGGTTGGACACTTTCAGGAGGGACTATAGCTATTCGTGCATACACGGATGACGTGATGGTTCTACTCCGCAATTCTGCGGAGATATGACTGAAGGCTGTAATCGATGATTGTTGTCGTATTTCAGGTGCACTACTTAAGGTTAATGCAGGCTTTTTCCCTTGCGAGGTTTTGATGACACCGTTGTTCCCTGGTCTACTGCATTGGATCGGTACACGTCTCTCGGTGTCATTATTGATCGTGGTCCACTCAAATTGGCGACGCTCAACTGGAAGTCTGTTACGGAAAAAATTCAGGGAGCGATCTAGAACATGAAAGGCGTTCTTTTACTCTGCTCCAGAAAGTCAAGTCCGAATACTGGATACATATGTCTTGTGCAAAGGTTAGAACGTGGCCCAAGTTTATTCGCATCCCTCGATGATGGCGAAGAAACTACAGCAATTGTCTGGTCGTTTCCTATGGAAAATACATACGTTTCGCTTACGGTATGAGGTGGTCACAAAGCCTCGTTCCTTTGGGGGAGGGGGGGGGGGGGGAGTCGTAGATGCTCTATGTGCGATGTACTGTTTCGATGATGACTCAAGAAACTTACACATTCAAGTCTCGTCCTGCTAGGCTTGAACCCCCTATAAATGTTGGTAGCACAAATTATAAGTTAAAACACATTCGTGACTTCTGCCTTGCGGTGAGCTATTTAGCAACTGACATTTTATGGAGACCCGTCGTCAGCAAGGGATTCCTACAGACTTTTTGGAAAGCAGTACCTTGTCCAAACCTAGTTGAAAGAGAATCACCGGAAACAAACTGGGCGACAGTTTGGTGTAATATCAGTCTTCCGATTTTGCAAATGCGCGTTTCGTCCTCTTGGTGTAAGGTAGTCAATAACTTGATTCTAGCGAACGGTGACTTTTCCGTATTGGACTTAGCGACATGGATTTATGTAGTCATTGTACGTCTACAGATACGATACGACATCGCTTTACTTACGGACGTCATATGGCAAATTCGTCTTGTATTAGGATGCAATTGCCCTTCCTTACTCGATCTTCTGAGACTTTATACACTACGGCCACCGTATTGCGCCCTGATTCTTCCTTCTTTCCGCGGTCGAAAGCCGGCCGGCGAGGCCGAGCAGTTCTAGGCGCTTCAGTTTGGAACCGCGCGACCGCTACGGTCGCAGGTTCGAATCCTGCCTCGGGCATGGATGTGTGTGATGTCCTTAGGTTAGTTAGGTTTAAGTAGTTCTAAGTTCTAGGGGACTGATGACCTCAGATGTTAAGTCCCATAGTGCTCAGAGCCATTTGAAATATTTTTCAACCGCGGTCGAAACCCCATTCCGTTACGTGGTTGCTGGGACGCTTCGTTCATTATTTTGTAGAAGGCGAGGGGGAAGATCACATGAACTTCATGCAATACATGATCACGGCCTATTGGACATGCTTGCGAATGCCTTAATATCGAGACCTCTTTGCGAGCATGTTGAATATTCTTTTCCGTTGGCAAGGTGTTAGTTAATTTCATTTTTCTGATGACATTTGTTTTCTTTATTAACTATGTTTCACATCTGACTTGCTTCGGTTTGTTCTCTCCTAGTTTACCTGCTCGTTTTGTTTTGTGTTTTGATTCCGTAGCTCCAGATCTACTGCGAAATGTGTATAGATGAAGTATATATACACATGAGCAAATATAATCCTAGAAATCAGTTTGGAATTTTTCTAAGTTTGCTATTTAGAACATAATCTGATCTCGTTGTCTTTCTGCTTTCAGATCCTATATAAAAACTAAAATAAATACAAATTTAAATAAACTAGATAAATATTTAAAAAAACTATATAAATTTTTTTACACACATAATCAGAGCTTTGTGGTGGTTTTCCGGCTATGTTCTCGGTTTCTTTTCCTTTTTCCTTTTATTATTATTTTGTTATCATAATTAACTTTTTCTACCATTTGTAGCTTGCATTACATGATGATTTGTCTATTGTCTACCGAAGTTTCATGATAGACCCAAGTCAGTTTGACTAAAAAAAAAACCAGAATATCCGGGTTCGAGTCCCGGTCCGGCACAAATTTTCATGTGTCACCAATGTGTATGATTCCCATGCCTAATACAGCTGATGTCAAAAAATACGCGCAGTTCCAACAAAACTTCGTAAAAGTGTGCAGTGCTTGTTGGAGGGTAACTCACGCCAATATTGCGGGTTACCTCATCCAAGTCATCTGCCACTTAAATACGCTATCATCTTACACGCTTGTAACACTACTTCGTATCTGCTTTGTCGTCTGTCTTATTATTTGTCTAATGCCATTTATTGTACTTATTGATTCTGTACGAGCATAACTTTATTGCTTTGTTGTTTTTCTAAATCTGTATCAGAAATGTGTAGAAATTACATGAAAGAAAATGCAATTATCAAACAGTGTACAGCGTCATCCTTGTTGGGTTGATAATTTTTATAAATCTTTTGATGTATCTATCGTACAGGGGGTTCCCAACTTCTTACGTCCTGAGGCACGCTGCACATTGACGTGTACGCAAAAAGCTCAATTCGTAACAGTTTGTATTGGTGTGCGCTCCAGGAAAGGAATAGTTGTTCTGTAGTGTGTGCGAGGCAAAGCAATCCTTAAGATAGTCAAAATGATGCTGCATTCTGCCGGAGATAGTGATAATTAGCCTCAGATCGATATTTTGTAATAAGTACAACTGATGGAATAATTAATGCTGGCCGGCCGAAGTGGCCGCGCGGTTCTGGCGCTGCAGTCTGGAACCGCGAGACCGCTACGGTCGCAGGTTCGAATCCTGCCTCGGGCATGGATGTGTGTGATGTCCTTAGGTTAGTTAGGTTTAACTAGTTCTAAGTTCTAGGGGACTAATAACCTCAGCAGTTGAGTCCCATAGTGCTCAGAACCATTTGAACCATTTGAATTAATGCTCATCAAGAGGTAAACAAGGAAAAAGCACGTACAAATGGCACGCGCGCTGTACCGGAGGAAGCAACATGTCTGATCACCAAAGAACTGTGCGTAAATCTCACCATCATCGAACACAAAAGGCTAGAGTTGTAATTAGTTTGAAATTAATTTTGTATCAGGTTGGCGATTAGTCTTCCTCTACAGTTTGATAATATATCGCGAAGCAAGTTCAGCGTGTTTAATTGTCTGCAAAATACCCTGTTATACGAGTTATAACACGTATCCTTTTTTGTATGAACAAATCCATTAAGCATTTGTTTCATTAACGGTATAGGGAGATTCAAAACTACATATGCTGCTTCAGAAGTATGAAGTTCAATGTGCACTGCTAAGGCTGCTATCTAGTTCTTCTACATCTTCATCTACATGGATACTCTGCAAATCTCTTTAAGTGCCTGGAAGAGAGTTCTTCGAACCACCTTCACAATTCTCTATTATTCCAATCTCGTATAGCACGCGGAAAGAATGAACACCTATATCTTTCCGTAAGAGCTCTGATTTCCCTTATTTTATCATGGTGATCGTTCCTCCCTATGTACGTCGGTGTCAACAAAATATTTTCGCATTCGGAGGAGAAAGTTGGTGATTGGAATTTCGTAAGAAGATTCCGTCGCAACGAAAAACGCCTTTTTTTTCTAATGATTGCCAGCCCAAATGCTGTATCATTTCTGTGACACTCTGTCCCAAATTTCGCGATAATACAAAACGTGCTGCCTTTCTTTGAACTTTTTCGATGTACTCCGTCAGTCCTACCTGGTAAGGATCGCACACCGCGCAGCAGTATTCTAAAAGAGGACGGACAAGCGTAGTGTAGGCAGTCTCCTTAGTAGGTCTGTTACATTTTCTAAGTGTCCTGCCAGTAAAACGCAGCATTTGGTTAGCTTTCCCCACAACATTTTCAATGTGTTCCTTCCAATTTAAATTGTTCGTAATTGTAATACCTAGGTATTTAGTTGAGTTTACGGCTTTTAGATTAGACTGATTTATCGTGTAACCGAAGTTTAACGAGTTCCTTTTAGCACTCATGTCTTACTGAGTAAGACATTAAGGGCCTTCATTGAATTTAAGATGTCAGAATGTAGTATAAGGAATCAATTGCAGAACGTACGATTACGGCTTTGCAATCTTTACTGGTATTAAATGGATCTCTAATACACCCGTAGACAGCGTCATGTCCCTCTTCTCATTTTAGAGCCCACAGTGAGCGCGTAAAGATGCGTAGAAAATAGTGTCTCTCGCCAAGTGCGCGTGCCTGCCGACAGATTTCGCTTGAATCTACGCAGCCCCAAACAAAGTAACTGCCATGCATTTCCTTCTTCGTGACAGTACTCACTCCTGCAGCGTTTTCGATGACAAATGTATGATCACCCATCAGCCCTGACTTGGTTCCCTCTGATTCCATCTCTGCTCAAATGAACCGCTGGCTATGACGACAGCATTTTGTCACAGACAACGAGCTGCAGTCCAGTGTAGAAAATTGTCGGAATGCACAGATGCCTTCCATAACAAGGGTGTTGACACAACGCTACGACAGTTGTCCAAGTCGGAGCGGCGACTATATGAGAAGTAGCTCGAAGGTGTAGCTAACTGTTGCGGATAAAACGGTTTTGAATCTCGTCGTGGTTTCCATTTCGTGACCGATCGTTCCTTACTTTCAGAAGAGCCGTTGTGCAAGGTCGGAAAAAAAAAATTCGTGCACATTAAGATTGGGAAACCTGCTTACGTCATTTGCCCCAGTCGCCCATATTTTAAGTTGGATTGCCTATCTTAAAGTACAAGAAATATTCTGCTGGTGCCGGCCGCGGTGGTCTAGCGGTTCTGGCGCTGCAGTCCGGAACCGCGGGACTGCTACGGTCGCCGGTTCGAATCCTGCCTCGGGCATGGATGTGTGTGATGTCCTTAGGTTAGTTTAAGTAGTTCTAAGTTCTAGGGGACTTATGACCTAAGATGTTGAGTCCCATAGTGCTCAGAGCCATTTGAACCATTTGAATTTATTCTGCTGGCCAGTTTCATTTTGCGCATCCTGCATAATTATGCCGGTGTCACTAGGATTCATTTGTCGACTTGACTGCGGCCTAAGAGACACTGAACATCAGGAAACTTGTCCCATAGGCGAGCAACACTACAAAAATTACGACCTTATCACGATCACTACAGAGCTGCTCATCGACAGAAGATTCTTTAGCTTTCAAAACACCAACACTGGGTGGCGCAAAACAAAAGATCGACGTCCCCAAATGAGCGTTTTTGCTCCCACACTATTTAACCAATTACACCAGCGACCAACTACGTACCGAGGTGTGTACCTCATTAACTTATGCTGACGGTCTGGATCTCTCTGCTCAGCAAAAGATATTTGGAGGCATCGCAGGACAATTTTGGTCTGCTCTTGACGACGTGAAAGAATATCACTGACACTCTTATAAAGCCTACTTTCAGTTTTTTTATGTCAATAGGCACCATTTCGTTAAAAAAATACATGTTTCCACAAAAAGTACACTTTATACACTATGTGATCAAAAGTTTCCGGACACCCCCAAAACCCTATGTTTTTCATAGTAGGTGCATTGTGCTGCCGCCTACTGCCAGGTACTCCATATCAGCGACCTCAGTAGTCATTAGACATCGTGAGAGAGCAGAATGGGGCTCTCCGCGGAACTCATGGACTTCGAACGTACTCAGGTGATTCAGTGTCACTTGTGTCATATGTCTACACTCGAGAATTCCAAACTCCTAAACATCCCTAGGTCCACTGTTTCCGAAGTGAAAGTGGAGACTTGAAGGGACACGTACAGCACAAAAGCGTACAGGCCGACCTCGTCTGTTGACTGACAGAGACCGCCGATAATTGAAGAGGGTCGTAATGTGTAGTAGGCAGACACCTGTCGATACCATCACACAGGAATTCCAAACTGCATCAGGATCCACTGCAAGTACTATGACAGTTAGGCGGGAGGTGAGAAAACTTGGATTACATGGTCGAGCGGCTACTCATAGCCACACATCACGCCGGTAAATGCCAAACGACGCCTCGCTTGGTGTAAGGAGCGTAAACATTGGACGATTGAACAGTGGAAAAACGTTGCGTGGAGTGACGAATTACGGTACACAATCTGGCGATCGGTTGGCAGGGTGTGGGTATGGCGAATGCCTGGTGAACGCCATCTGCCAGCGTGTGTAGTGCCGACAGTAAAATTCGGAAGCGGTGGTGTTATGATGTGGTCGTGTTTTTCATGGAGGGGGCTCGCATACCTTGTTGTTTTGCGTGACACTATCATAGCACAGGCCTACATTGATGCTTTAAGCACCGTCTTGCTTCACATTGTTGAATAGCAATTCGGGAATGGCGATTGCACCTTTCAGCACGATCGAGCACGTGTTGATAATGCACGTCCTGGGGCGGAGTGGTTACACGACAATAATATCGCTGTCATGGACTGGCCTGCACAGAGTCCTGACCTGAATCCTATAGAACACCTTTGGGATGTTTTCGAATGCCGACTTCGTGCCAGGCGTCACCGACCGACATCGACACCTCTCGTCAGTGCAGCGCTCCGTGAGGAATCGGTTGCCATTCCCCATAAGTGTCCAAGGAATAGAAAAGCAACTGGAATCACTCAACAGAGGAAAGTCCACTGGACCTGACGGGATACCAATTCGATTCTACACAGAGTACGCGAAAGAACTTGCCCCCCTTCTAACAGCCGTGTACCGCAAGTCTCTAGAGGAACGGAGGGTTCCAAATGATTGGAAAAGAGCACAGGTAGTCCCAGTCTTCAAGAAGGGTCGTCGAGCAGATGCGCGAAACTATAGACCTATATCTCTGACGTCGATCTGTTGTAGAATTTTAGAACATGTTTTTTGCTCGAGTATCATGTCGTGTTTGGAAACCCAGAATCTACTATGTAGGAATCAACATGGATTCCGGAAACAGCGATCGTGTGAGACCCAACTCGCGTTATTTGTTCATGAGACCCAGAAAATATTAGATACAGGCTCCCAGGTAGATGTTATTTCTCTTGACTTCCGGAAGGCGTTCGATACAGTTCCGCACTGTCGCCTGATAAACAAAGTAAGAGCCTACGGAATATCAGACCAGCTGTGTGGCTGGATTGAAGATTTTTTAGCAAACAGAACACAGCATGTTGTTATCAATGGAGAGACGTCTACAGACGTTAAGGTAACCTCTGGCGTGCCACAGGGAAGTGTTATGGGACCATTGCTTTTCACAATATATATAAATGACCTAGTAGATAGTGTCGGAAGTTCCATGCGGCTTTTCGCGGATGATGCTGTAGTATACAGAGAAGTTGCAGCATTAGAAAATTGTAGCGAAATGCAGGAAGATCTGCAGCGGATAGGCACTTGGTCCAGGGAGTGGCAACTGTCCCTTAACATAGACAAATGTAATGTATTGCGAATTCATAGAAAGAAGGATCCTTTATTGTATGATTATATGATAGCGGAACAAACACTGGTAGCAGTTACTTCTGTAAAATATCTGGGAGTATGCGTACGGAACGATTTGAAGTGGAATGATCATATAAAATTAATTGTTGGTAAGGCGGGTACCAGGTTGAGATTCATTGGGAGAGTGCTTAGAAAATGTAGTCCATCAACAAAGGAGGTGGCTTACAAAACACTCGTTCGACCTATACTTCAGTATTGCTCATCAGTGTGGGATCCGTACCAGATCGGGTTGACGGAGGAGATAGAGAAGATCCAAAGAAGAGCGGCACGTTTCGTCACAGGGTTATTTGGTAACCGTGATAGCGTTACGGAGATGTTTAATAAACTCAAGTGGCAGACTCTGCAAGAGAGGCGCTCTGCATCGCGGTTTAGCTTGCTCGCCAGGTTTCGAGAGGGTGCGTTTCTGGATGAGGTATCGAGTATATTGCTTCCCCCTACTTATACCTCCCGAGGAGATCACGAATGTAAAATTAGAGAGATTAGAGCGCGCACGGAGGCTTTCAGACAGTCGTTCTTCCCGCGAACCATACGCGACTGGAACAGGAAAGGGAGGTAATGACAGTGGCACGTAAAGTGCCCTCCGCCACACACCGTTGGGTGGCTTGCGGAGTATGAATGTAGATGTAGATGTAGATGTAGATGAAACCTTCAAGCACCTGACTGAACGTGTGCCTGCGAGAGTGGAAGCTGTCATCATGGCTAAGAGTGGACTAACACCATATTGAATTCCAGCATTACCGATGGAGGGCGTCACGAACTTGTAAGTCATTTTCAGCCAGGTGCCCGGATACTTTTGATCAGATAGTGTAAGTATTACTACAATCTGTTTGTTGGCTAACAGCACGAGCCCCTGACTACCAACTCATTCTGTAGAAACCGCAAGTCGATAGCACTTTCCAGTTCCACAATATTTGCGGTGATAAGCCCTGATTATATAGTGAGAGTTTTAACAGTGCTCTATGTAGCTGGATCGTGAATCAAATATTTTAACAGAAATCTACTATATAGATGTATTATTAATTAAAGTTTGCATAAAATGTCAATTCATTTGAACTTCTAATTTAGGTCACACATTTGGATGTCGGAAATCTGGTTGCCCAGCCTTAGTCTGACATCCTAGAGGAACGAAGGATCATTTGTTTCGCGAATTATTGTTTCATAGGATGAAGGGGTGAACTGAGCGTGGTGGAAATGTTTGTGTCAGTAAAATAAGGTGCGGTGAACCGTGAAACTACAGGGACTCCAAATATATTCGTTCAGTTGTAATTTTTTTTTAAAAAGTAAGTATATGTCTCGTGAAAGGAAGGGAACATAAAATGTGAACATCCAGTCATGTTCAAGGAACCTTGGTAAGTCATTTTTACTGATGGACATCGAAATAAATACATCCATAGCGATAACAATTTTGACAAAATGGATAATTTATCCAAGTGCTGCTTCAAAAAGTATTCGTTCGCTCATATTTTTTTAATTTACAATCTGAAAATATGATTTCAATTACAAAAATTAATATTTAGTGGGCTCTCCCTTGGCAGCTATTACTGCTCGTAATCGTCTGGGCATCGACTTGAGCAAGTTCGCTGTCAGAGAGGCTTCTTTCAGGTCTCTCTTGTTAGAAATTTTTCTTCTCCTGGTACTATCTTCCAGTACTTTCCAAAGATGTTCTATAGGATTAATGTCTGGAAGAGGGGTGTTAAGTTGTACAAGAGTCACAGCCTTGTATTTAGAACCGTATGCTTTGGGTCGTTATCTTGATGAAAAATCTAATTTGATTGCAGACCTAATTTTTCGGCGCTAGGATTCAGATTGTCCTTTAAAATGTTGTTATACATGTGGTGATCCATTGTACCCTATATGAAATGTAATTTTCCAACACCTGCAGCACTCATTCGCCTGCCCCACACCATTAGGGAGTCACCACTGTGTTTAACCGTTAGCACAAGATTGCGTGGCAACACCTCTGCATTCTTCTTACGCCACACCATTCACCTGCCATCCGACCCGAATACGTTATATTTACTCTTATCAGAAAATATTACTCTATTCCAGAACTCTTCCTTTTTGAATCTGTGTTCCATCGCAAAATGGAAGGTATTTCTGATTGTGTTGGCACATACCTTCTTTCTCCTAAACTCTAACTCCCCAGCCAACTGAGGAGCGCTGATTTTAGGTTTATTCTTCATTTCCCTCGTGATAAATCTCACGTCTGCATCAGTCAACTTGTGAGGGCGTCCGTTACATAGTTGGTTTCTTAATGATTTTGTTGCGTAAAATCGATCTATTATCGACTGAACCGTCGATGTAGGTCTACCGACTACTTTGGCAACCTCGTAAGAAGATTTGCACTCATTACGTAAGCCCAGATTAAGTCTCCTTTCGATCAGCGTCGTCTCACCACCCTTGCAGCCCATGGCGCTAATTGCACTGTATCGGCGCCGTTCAGAACCACAGCAGGCGATTGAGTGGGGCTACGCACTGTTGACTCTTGTGTGTGCCGTGGGTCAGCGTTATAGTTTAATCACTGCTCGCAGAATTTCGGCATGTTCGGATAGTGGACGAATACTTTATGAACTAGCTCTTGTATTACATTTTCTATTTTCTTAACCCTGTGGTCGATATGGATGTATTTCTTTCCTTGCTTTTCAACAAAAATGACTTACCGAAGTACTTCTTACATGACTGGCTCTTTAGATTTTGTATACAGGGTGAGTCGCGTAAGACGTAACACCCCCTTTATTCCGGGGACGATTGCACTTGTCGGCATGCGGTTTTCGGCGAATCATAGCCGACTATGGGGCACATACTTTGGTACATGCACAATAATCACAACGTTTATATTGACCGAGATAATGAGGCAAGTACATGTTTTTTAAAGGGGACGCTGGACTTTTTTTACCATCATTCGAACGCTCTGGAAAAGACGCGTATAGTGACGTAACGCATGTTGCTATTGTGATTCAAACTTTGCTTAAAAGAGGGCGGATGAGGATTTACCTACGTAGCGCAGGCCGTGCATGCCGCAGAGAGCACGGCAACTCGGCCCGCGGGTCGCGCGAGGCGTGTTTACAGTCTGCAGCCGCTTCCGACCACCTCGAAAAATGGTTCAAATGGTTCTGAGCACTATGGGACTTCACTTCTGAGGTCATCAGTCCCCTAGAACTTAGAACTACTTAAACCTAAGGACATCCCACACATCCATGCCCGAGGCAGGATTCGAACCTGCGACCGTAGCGGCCGCGCGGTTCCAGACTGTAGCGCCTTTAACCGCTTGGCCACCCCGGCCGGCCCGACCGCCTCGACCTTCAATCGTACAATATTTCCCAGCGTCTTTTAAGGGAAATTTGAATCACAGTAGCAACATGCGTTACATCACTATACGCGTCTTTTCCAGAGCGTTCGAATGATGGTAAAAAAGTATAGCGTCCCATTAAAAAAATCAAACATGTACTTGCCTCATTATCTTGGTCAATACAAACGGTGTGCCGGCCGTTGTGGGCGAGCGGTTCTAGGCGCTACAGTATGGAACCGCGCGACCGCTACGGTCGCAGGTTCGAATCCTGCCTCGGGCATGGATGTGTGCCGGCCGCGGTGGTCTAGTGGTTCTAGGCGCGCAGTCCGGAACCACGGGACTGCTACGGTCGCAGGTTTGAATCCTGCCTCGGGCATGGATATGTGATGTCTTTAGGTTAGTTAGGTTTAAGTAGTTCTAAGTTCTAGGGGACTGATGACCTCGGAAGTTAATCCCATGGTACTCAGAGCCATTTGAACCATAAACGTTGTGATTATTGTGCTTGTACCAAAGTATGTGCCCATAGTCGGCTATCATTCGCCGAACACCACTTCTCGATACGTGCAATCTCCAAAGGAATAATGGGGATGTTACGTCTTAAGCGACTCACCCTGTATGGTTCTTTTCATGTTACACAGTCTTTGTTTTCTAAAAGATATGCAGCCAGACGAGTACTTTTTTGGATTCACTGTATACGAGGGACCGCCGTAACGCAGACTACTTGACCTGGAGCGCTAGTCTGGACCTGACTGTCGTGGCGGCAAGGGACGAGTGCTTTGTGCTGTCCGGTCCTGTCGTGTCCCTTCGCGAGGCCGGCAGGTAGCCACCAGGTGGCGGCGCCCTTGTGGCCAGGAGGAACGCTTTGGCGCCCTCTGCGGCCGCGCCGCCAGCTTTTCCTCTCAAAGCGCCGCCTGTGTTAACATCACGCGGCCAGGGTCGGGTTGCCCAGCGCGCCCTCTCATAAACACCGACATTAAACACCGCGCGTTGAGCGCCGGAGCTGCGACTAGAAAAATCTAACGTTACACCGCCGACGAGAGTTTCGCTACGTCAGCGCACACGTGGGAAGGTAATCAGCACGGCTTACGAATACATTAACCTAAAAACCAGGCTAAGTAAGAAGCATAGATCAAGAAAATACTCTCATGTTGTAACAGATTTTATCCGTTCTAAATTTCACTGCCAGAAAAACAATCCCCATCTACCATTCTTCACACCTAAAAATCCTTAATCTGTTCCATCCTCTGTTATGCCAGTCCTGCATGGATTTCCGCCCACCCCCTCCCCAAAATTCTATAAGTCCCTCCAGATCCTCGAACGCCATGCACTCCGCCTCCCGTATACGCCTCCCGCCCCCCACGCGGATCCTCTACGACCTCATTCCTTCCCCCATCTGCTCCTATTCCTCGAACATATCAGCATCCTCTACACCTCCCGCCACCTCGATCCCCCTCACCCCCTGGTTGCTCCTCTCCTCTCCAACACTGCCCCCTGCCATACTTTCACTGTTGTGTCCCCCTTACCCTCCATCTCTACACACTTCATCTTCTTTCCCGAGGTGGCTTTTATCAACTCCCCTCCCGGATGATGCCTTCTCTCCATTTATCCCTCCTATCAACTCTGATCCTCAACCCCCCCCCCCCCTCCTGGCCTCTGTCCTTTTCCCGGACTACCTCTTCCCTCCCCCCTTTCATCCTGTTTTCTCCCCACCTAACCTCTCTCTGCCTCCTCCCCCCCCCCAATTCCTTTTGTATACCCCTTCTGTGCCTTTCCCCACTCCCTGTCGCGTCTGCCCAGCACCCGCCCCCCTCTTATGGGTCCTCGCCCTCCATCGGCTCCTTTCCTCCCTTTGTTTTTTCCCCTCCCTTCCCCCCCCCCCCCACTTTTCTTTCCTGTCCGGGTTCCCCCTATCTGCCCTCAGCTGTGGTGTATCATACTTGTGCCAGTTTTTTAGTGCTATGTTCAAGTGAATGTTCAATGTTGTTCGTCTTTTTGCAACAAGTGTTGCAAACAGAAATCATGCTGTCGCTGGGTGTGAATTTTATATCTCTTGTGAACAGAAAGCAGACTGTCGCCGTTTTTTTAATTGTCTGTCTATTATTTTATCTGTCTGCTTCATATGTATTTTATTAGCATCATAAACCCTTTGTTCTATGATTTAAGTTCCACGATTTTCCGCCATGTTACCATTTAAGTCTCCGATTTTATCGCCTGTTTTTGTTATTTATTATCATCATATTTGTAAAACAAATTCTGTAGGCTGAAGAGCGGCATACTACGCTGCTGCCAGCACTCCCCATTCGGGGGGAATCGAAACTCAATAAAGGAAAAAAAGAAAAAAAAATCAGTACGCCTTTTTGAATCAACAGCACAAGCGGGTCTCTGATACCAGGCATCAACCCATGCTGAAACATTCATCTAGTACTTGGTGTATCCTCGACGGGCAGCAATGGAGCCATCCAGTCGATCGTTCAGACGATGAATGCTGTCCTGGGATACGTTATGCCGCGCCTGTTCGACCTCATCGTATCCCACACGTGCTCGATTGGAGACTCGTCTGGAGATTGTGCTGGCCAAGGAAGTTCCCGTACGTCTTGCAGAGCACGTTGAGTTTCACAGGCAGTGTGTGGGCGAGCATTATCCAGTTGGAACAACACATCACCTTTCTCTTGCAAGAATGGCAAAAGAAAGGGGCTAATAACATTCTGCACGTACCGAGCGCTGGTTGGCGTCCCCTCCAGAAACACTTAAGGTGACTGCGAGTTGCAGCTTATCATATCCCACCCCATAAGGCCTGGGATGTGGCCAGTGTGTTTTGGAGGAATGCACCCAACTTGACAGCACACATAATATCTATGACTGTAGCGGCACCACAGTTTAAAATAGGGAAGTTAGATTTGGTGCAATATTTCAGAGCGCACAAGTTGCAGTCAGGTGCTCACCAGATTGCAGTAAGTTATGCTGACCACTGGTTGTGAAGTGGAATGGAGGCCACAGGGGCCATCGAACCGCTGAAAAGTGTAAATGCAGCGGTTTGCATGTCGCAAGTTACAGGAAGAACAGGCCCACTGGCGCAACTGGGGTGTGGGTAAATGACTCGGACTGTTGCGTTAGCGAAACAGAGGTGTGCAGCCGAGTATAAATAGGTGTTATTTTATAACGAGATTCATTCAAGTGTGGCAGCTCTCCTGTATGGCGGGGCATGTCACTCCGCCAGGCTACACGGAGCAGCAGATAGTGTCCCAGTCCACGGCGGGTCGATGGTTCGACCCTCTGAGGCCGACGCAGGGTCCACAGCCAGCCAGGGTGGGCCACTCTTTGGCTCGCTACTGCAGGCGGTAGTCTCGGCTCCTAAACACACGCCAGAGGCTTTCGTGTGGAGGGGCCACAGATTCCGACGCCGGATTGCGGGTGGTTGTTGCTGCCATGTTCCCAGCTACACCAGCCGAGGAAGAAGCAGCAGCGAGGCCGGCCTATGGCTCCAAGCAGAGCAGCGTGGAGTCAACAAATACGGTGGCAACTGAGTCGGCTGCTGGCGCAGCCATCCTGACGTAATCAGAACTCTACAGCTGGCGAACAAGGCCGGCACAACACAGCGTTGCGTTGCACAGATCGCTGTGGCAGTGGCCTCAGTATTGCGGGGCCTGTGACGCGGACTGAGGTCAACGAGGCACTGTAGTGGAAACGAATAAATCATTTGGAAAGCTCTGCCGAGTTTTAATACGGCACCCCCTGGCACCCATCCACTATAATGACCGTCACCTGCATGCAGGCAGAATCTGCTCTCATCGCTAAGGACCACGCCGCGCCTTTCCATCTTCCAAGTGATCCTCTGACGAAAACAATAGGGCTGTGCACGATGCTGTGGCGTGAGTGGAAGGAAGGCTAGAGGTGTGCGTGACCATAGTCTCACTGCTAATAAGGGGTTTACGACAGTTCATGTTGACACGTCTGGGCTCACCAGCCCTCTTATCTGTGCTGTGGTGACTGTACAATCTGCCACTGCTGCCCTTACAATACGACGATCCTGCGCTCCGTGGACGTCCAGAATCTTGTCTATGGCTGTGACAGTGTTCACGGGGTCACTGACGATAACATCGTTGCACAGCTGACGCAGCACGTCCAGCTTAGTTCTTCGAAAGAACCATCCCGCCACTCAGACGGCTACAATTTGACCTCTTTCAAACTCAGTTGAATGTAGGACTGTGTTCGCCTGCTTGGTTCATCCATTTACACCGCACTGAGCCCTCTATCTGTCAGACTTCCATAATAAGGTTTATATTAAAAATGAAGAAATTCCTCCAGCTGTATTTAAGGTGTCGATTTTATTTTGGCAACTAGCTTCAACGTTGTAAGAACGTCATCTTCAGGCCCATACACTTGTTGACGTCAACTGCGTGTGGCTGATACTAGAAGTCAGTGGTGAGATACGGACGGTGGTTAGTAACTAGTATGAAGTTCATATTAGTTACTAACCACCATCCACACGGAGCACGTCCGTCTCCTAGTATCAGCCACACGCAGTTGACGTCAGCAAGTGTATGGGCCTGAAGATGACGTTGTTACAACGCTAAAACTAGTTGACAAAATAAAATCGACGCCTTAAATACAGCTGGAGGAATTTCTTCATTTTTTATATAAATTTATACCAGCTGACGTCCCACAGTCCTCCATTTCAGCTACGGATGTACGAAAGTCACTAATAAGGCGTGGTCACAGATAGCGCTCTGACAACGCCACTAAGGTTTCTGTTAGTGGACGACGTTGAAACAGTACATTTACTAACGCCCAGGTATCATATGCAGTTATCGGATAAAATTTTTCATTTTCCGGCAGCGTATTCACACTATATATCCATATTCTTCAGCATTTTAGCATACTGCGTCCACCAGAACACACGGGACTCATATCACATAGAAGAGCGCCCAGTTGCTTGCCACTCAGGCGCAAAATATAGTGGTCAAAATAATGTTGCATATTGCCGAACCTTTAATACTGAGCACTACGATCCAGATAGATCAGAATACATACATTTGTTTGTAATGTAATCTTGAGAAAACAGTCCATGTTTCTAACGTGAGGGGACAAAATGGTTCAAATGACTCTGAGCACTATGGGACTTAACTTCAGAGGCCATCAGTCCCCTAGAACTTAGAACTACTTAAACCTAACTAACCTAAGGACATTATACACATCCATGCCCGAGGCAGGATTTGAACCTGCGACCGTAGCGTTCGTGCGGTTCCAGACTATAGCGCGTGAACCGCTCGGCCACTCCGGCCGGCGTGAGGGGACAGTATGTGCAGTTTATGGCAACCATGTCACCTACAAACATTGGACTACTTGTACTGTGTGTCGTTAAGAGAACTGTGTTGCTCCAAGGTGGTTCGGACAACAACAACATACCATTAGAGGCTTCTTATTTTAATAGAGCAGGGAATGAGTTGCCTCACAGTGACGCACGCTGCGACGTCCCAGCGATGTCTGTAGAACCTGGAACACGCTTCAAGCGACAGTATCGTCAGAGAAGTGGTCGCGGAAGAAAAGCAGTTGTTCAGAACCGATATCTGCGTACAACAGCAATCACAAACCCACACTTACAGCAGCTACAGGAGTAGAGATGTCAAAACAAACGATACGAAATAGACTCCATGAGCAGGGATTACACACCAGAAGACATCTCAAGGCTTCTCTAAATCGGCTTCGTCGAACCATGAACCATGGACCTTGCAGTTGGTGGGCTAGCTTGCGTGCCTCAGCGATATAGACAGCTGCACCGTATGCGCAACCACAACAGAGAGGCATCTGTTGCGAGGCCAGACAAACGTGTGGTCCCTGAAGAGGAGCAGCAGCCTTTTCAGTATTTGCAGGGGCAACAGTCTGGTTGATTGACTGATCTGGCATCTAACATAGCCAAAACGGCCTTTCTGCGGTGGTACTGAAAACGGCCGAAAGCAAGGGGAAACTACAGCCGTCATTTTTCTTGAAGGCATGCAACTCTACTGTGTGGTTAAATGATGACGGCGTCCTATTCGGTAAAATATTCCGGAGGTAAAATACACTCCTGGAAATTGAAATAAGAACACCGTGAATTCATTGTCCCAGGAAGAGGAAACTTTATTGACACATTCCTTGGGTCAGATACATCACATGATCACACTGACAGAACCACAGGCACATAGACACAGGCAACAGAGCATGCACAATGGCGGCACTAGTACAGTGTATATCCACCTTTCGCAGCAATGCGGGCTGCTCCCATGGAGACGATCGTAGAGATGCTGGATGTAGTCCTGTGGAACGGCTTGCCATGCCATTTCCACCTGGCGCCTCAGTTGGACCAGCGTTCGTGCTGGACGTGCAGACCGCGTGAGACGACGCTTCATCCAGTCCCAAACATGCTCAATGGGGGACAGATCCGGAGATCTTGCTGGCCAGGGTAGTTGACTTACACCTTCTAGAGCACGTTTGGTGGCACGGGATACATGCGGACGTGCATTGTCCTGTTGGAACAGCAAGTTCCCTTGCCGGTCTAGGAATGGTAGAACGATGGGTTCGATGACGGTTTGGATGTACCGTGCACTATTCAGTGTCCCCTCGACGATCACCAGTGGTGTACGGCCAGTGTAGGAGATCGCTCCCCACACCATGATGCCAGGTGTTGGCCCTGTGTGCCTCGGTCGTATGCAGTCCTGATTGTGGCGCTCACCTGCACGGCGCCAAACACGCATACGACCATCATTGGCACCAAGGCAGAAGCGACTCTCATCGCTGAAGACGACACGTCTCCATTCGTCCCTCCATTCACGCCTGTCGCGACACCACTGGAGGCGGGCTGCACGATGTTGGGGCGTGAGCGGAAGACGGCCTAACGGTGTGCGGGACCGTAGCCCAGCTTCATGGAGACGGTTGCGAATGGTCCTCGCCGATACCCCAGGAGCAACAGTGTCCCTAATTTGCTGGGAAGTGGCGGTGCGGTCCCCTACGGCACTGCGTAGGATCCTACGGTCTTGGCGTGCATCCGTGCGTCGCTGCGGTCCGGTACCAGGTCGACGGGCACGTGCACCTTCCGCCGACCACTGGCGACAACATCGATGTACTGTGGAGACCTCACGCCCCACGTGTTGAGCAATTCGGCGGTACGTCCACCCGGCCTCCCGCATGCCCACTATACGCCCTCGCTCAAAGTCCGTCAACTGCACATACGGTTCACGTCCACGCTGTCGCGGCATGCTACCAGTGTTAAAGACTGCGATGGAGCTCCGTATGCCATGGCAAACTGGCTGACACTGACGGCGGCGGTGCACAAATGCTGCGCAGCTAGCGCCATTCGACGGCCAACACCGCGGTTCCTGGTGTGTCCGCTGTGCCGTGCGTGTGATCATTGCTTGTACAGCCCTCTCGCAGTGTCCGGAGCAAGTATGGTGGGTCTGACACACCGGTGTCAATGTGTTCTTTTTTCCATTTCCAGGAGTGTAGTCCCTCATTCGGACGTCCAAACGGGGGCTACTGACAGGGAGCTAATCACCAGGAGAAACAAAAGTGGTCTGGTCCCTTTATCCCACAAACAAAAGGGGCATTCCATGAATCGGAGCATGTAATTTTAGATCCCTAAATCTGCCAGATAGATTAGAAAATTTAGAAAGGCCAACGGATAAGTTGGAGTTAGATATAGTGGAAATCAGTGAATTTGGGTGGCAGAAGGAACAGGACTTCATGTCAGATGAATATAAGGTTATACATACAAAGTAATTGAGGAGTAATGAAGGAGTGGGTTTAATAACAAATAAGAAAATAGGAATGTGGATAAGCTACTGGGAACGACATAGTGAACACGTTATTGTAGCCAAGATCGACATGAAGACCACCCCTACCTCAGTAGTACAAGTTACATTCCAACTAGCTCCGAAGGTGATGAAATGAAAGAAAGTATCCATGTAGTTAAAGAAGATGAAAATTTGTGATGGGGGACTGGCATTCAATACTAGGAAGAGGCAGAAGATAATCGGTGAACATGGATTGAGGGAAACGAATGAAACAGGAAGCTGCCTGTTATAATTTTGCACAGAGGATAATTTAATCATTGCGAACACTTGGTTAAGAATCCTAAAAGAAGCTTGTATACGTGGAAGAGACCTGGAGATATCGGAAGGTTTCAAACTGATTATATGACGGTTAGACAGAGATCTAGGAACCAGATTTTAAATTGTAAGACATGTCCAGTGACAGATGTGGACTCTGACCACAATTTATTGGTTATATTCATAAACTGAAGAAATTGCAAAAATATAGAAAATTAAGGAAATGGGACCCGCATAAGTTTAAAGAACCAGAGCTTGTTAAGAGTTTCAGAGGGAGCGTTAAGCAAAGGTTAACTAGAGAAGGGGAAAGGAACGCAGCAGATAACAAATGGGTCACTTTAAGCAATGAAGTGGTGAAAGCAGCAGAGGATCAAATAGGCGAAATGACAAGTCCTACTAGAAATCCTTGGATGTAGTGCGCGCTAAATGCCGTGGCCGCTAGATGCGCAGTCAGCTGGGGAAACGTGGGGAAATGCTGAGTGCTGGAGGAGAACTGCCGTTCTAAACTGGAGCCTATGCTTATATTTTTCGTAAATATTGAACCTGTCCTCGCCAACACTTACATGGTGACCATCCAGTAAGATCTACTGTCACCTCTGCTTTGTTTAGTATCTAAAAAGATTCGCCGCAGATGGGTAACTGCGATGTGATCCTTGCTTCTCGGCCCAATCACCCATTTACATGGCACCATGTCCCCTTATTCCTCTTTTTTCCTGGAAAAGAGAGAACTTCAGAACTGCCGGCAACTACTTTTTCTACCTCTATCTTTACTCTTCTCATCGTCCGAAGTGAAACACCAGTAGCAGCCTGAACTCTTTCCGGCACACTCTTTGACGGGATTGCCGGCCGAAGTGGCCGTGCGGTTAAAGGCGCTGCAGTCTGGAACAGCAAGACCGCTACGGTCGCAGGTTCGAATCCTGCCTCGGGCATGGATGTTTGTGATGTCCTTAGGTTAGTTAGGTTTAACTAGTTCTAAGTTCTAGGGGACTAATGACCTCAGCAGTTGAGTCCCATAGCGCTCCGAGCCATTTGAACCATTTTTTTTGACGAGATTTTTATTCCCACTTTTGCATCTCCCGAGATAATTACATTGTACACGACCTCTCGTGCCTGGCTACGGAGAACTCTTCCCGCGCCCACGGTACTTGGAGACTATGATGCTATGCTGTGTGCGCGGGAAGAGCACCAGACGTGTACTGGAGGATAGACGGCTCTGGTCTGAGGCGGCCTCACCTTCCGAAGAAGCGAAAGAACTCACCCAGAGTTTTGGACGAAAATGCGTCACTGCGCGTCGGCCACCTTATCCTGTGCGTGCTATAACACACCACTATATAGGATTTAATTGATGAAAGAAGAAAATTTAGAAAACACAGAAAATGAATCAGGTGAAATGGAATACAATCGTTTAAAAACTGAGACTTACAAGGAATGCAAAATGGCTAAGCAGGAAGGGCTAGAGGACAAATGCAGTGATTTGGAATCATATCTCACCGGGGAAAGATAGATAGGCCTACCGCCTACATGAAAATTAGAGAAACCATTGGAGAACAGAGAAGCAGCTGCATGAATATCAAGATCTCAGATGAAAAACCAGCCCTAAGCAAAGAAGGGAAAGTTGAAAAGTGGAAGGAATATACAGAGGGTCTATTCAAGGAGATGAACTTGAAGGCAATATTACAGAAAGGGACGTGGATGAAGATGAGATGGGAGATACGATACTGCAAGAAGAATTTGACAGAGTTTTGAAAGATGTACGTGGAAATAAGGTGCCAGGGGTAGTCCATATTCCATCTGGTGTGCAAAATGAATGAGACAGGCGAAATACCCTCAGACTTAAAGAAGAAAGAAACCAGGTGTTGACAGGTGCGAAAACTAGCGAGTTATCAGTTTAATAAGTCATTGTTGCAAAATACCGACACGAATTCTTTATAGAAGAATGGAAAAAAAAACTGGTGGAAGCTAACCTTGGGGAAGATCCGTTTGGATTCGGTAGCAACACGTGAGGCAATACTGGCTCTACGACTTCTCATAGAAGATAGGTTAAGGAAAGGCAAACCTACGTTTAAAGCATTTGTAGACTTAGAGATTGCTTTTGCCAATGCTGAGTGGAATACTCTCTTTGAAATTTTGAAGGTAGCACGGGTTAAACAGGGGAAACGAAAAGTTATTTACAACTTGTACAGAAACCAGACGACAGTTGGCTTGAAGGAGTAGGGGGTTAAGAAGGAAGTGAAACAGGGTTTTAGCCTATCTTCAGTGTCATTCAATCCGTACCTCGAACAAACAATAAACGAAACCAAACAAAAACTGATTTGGAAATAAAGCTCAAAGAGAAAAAATAAAAACTTCAATGTTGGCCAATGACACAAATTCTGCCAGACACAGCAAAGGACATACAAGAGCAGTTGAATGGAACTGAGAGGAGGGTTTAGGATGAAGATCAACAAGAAGACTTGACTGTAGTCGAATTATAGCAGGTGATGCTAAGGGAAATAGATTAGAAAACGAGAGCTTAAAGTAGTAGATGACTTTTGTTATTGGGGCAGCTAAATAACTGATGATGGTCGAAGTAGAGAGGATATCAAATGTTGACTGGCAATGGCAAAAAAGCATTTTTGAAGATGAGAAATTTGTGAACGTTGAATATAGATTTAAGTATTAGGCAGTCTTTTTTGAAGGTATTTGTCTGGAGCGTAGCCGTGTGTGGAAGTGAAATATGGATGATAAACAGTTCAGACAAGAGAAGAAAAAAAGCTTTGGAAATATGGTGCTACAGAAGAATGTTGAAGATCAGATGGGTCTACATCTACATCTACATCTACATCTATACTCCGCGAGCCACCTTACGGTGTGTGGCGGAGGGTACTTATTGTACCACTATCTGATCCCCCCTTCCCTGTTCCATTCACGAATTGTGCGTGGGAAGAACGACTGCTTGTAAGTCTCCGTATTTGCTCTAATTTCTCGGATCTTTTCGTTGTGATCATTACGCGAGATATATGTGGGCGGTAGTAATATGTTGCCCATCTCTTCCCGGAATGTGCTCTCTCGTAATTTCGATAATAAACCTCTCCGTATTGCGTAACGCCTTTCTTGAAGTGTCCGCCACTGGAGCTTGTTCAGCATCTCCGTAACGCTCTCGCGCTGACTAAATGTCCCCATGACGAATCGCGCTGCTTTTCGCTGGATCATGTCTATCTCTTCTATTAATCCAACCTGGTAAGGGTCCCATACTGATGAGCAATACTCAAGAATCGGACGAACAAGCGTTTTGTAAGCTACTTCTTTCGTCGATGAGTCACATTTTCTTAGAATTCTTCCTATGAATCTCAACCTGGCGCCTGCTTTTCCCACTATTTGTTTTATGTGATCATTCCACTTCAGATCGCTCCGGATAGTAACTCCTAAGTATTTTACGGTCGTTACCGCTTCCAATGATTTACCACCTATGGCATAATCGTACTGGAATGGATTTCTGCCCCTATGTATGCGCATTATATTACATTTATCTACGTTTAGGGAAAGCTGCCAGCTGTCGCACCATTCATTAATCCTCTGCAGGTCTTCCTGGAGTACGTACGAGTCTTCTGATGTTGCTACTTTCTTGTAGACAACCGTGTCATCTGCAAATAGCCTCACGGAGCTACCGATGTTGTCAACTAAGTCATTTATGTATATTGTAAACAATAAAGGTCCTATCACGCTTCCTTGCGGTACTCCCGAAATTACCTCTACATCTGCAGATTTTGAACCGTTAAGAATGACATGTTGTGTTCTTTCTTCTAGGAAATCCTGAATCCAATCACAAACCTGGTCCGATATTCCGTAAGCTCGTATTTTTTTCACTAAACGTAAGAGCGGAACCGTATCAAATGCCTTCCTGGGTCGATCACTTAACTGATGAGGAGACATTAAATAGAATTGGGGAGACAAGAAATTTGTGGCATAACTTAACCAAAAGAAGGGATCGGTTGATGGGACACATTCTGAGACTTCAGGTATCACGAGATTAGTGCTGGAGGGATTTGTGGGGACGGGGGAGTAAAAATCGTAGAGGGAGACCAAAAGATGAATACAGTAAGCAGATTCAGAAGGATGTTGGTTGCGGTAGTTATTTTGAGATGAAGAGGCTCGCATAGGACTGAGTAGCATGGAGAGCTGCATCACACAAGCCTTCGGACTGAAGACCACAACGGAGGGGCTTGTGTCGCATTGGCCCAATACCGTGCTTTGTGGACTATGCATCAGTTGAACCCAATCTTTTCTGATGACACTGGTATGTCTCAACGATGACGATACTAATATTCATGTGTGAAGGCCACAAGGAAAACGTTTACACCCTAACTGTATCGTAGACGATCACCCTTGTGAAGGCAGTTCGGTGATGTTTTTAGGCAGAATCATGTTGAGGGGTGACTACTAGAATTCGAACAATGCTGATCTTGGCGCATTTCTGTATCAAATTTATATGCAAATTAATTAAATTGATCAATTAATCGATTGCCCTACATTCCATGTTATGCTAATTGATTTGGTTGGGGTTGGTTTATGATCCCTGGGGATAATCCATCCTTCTGTGAATCACTCACCCCTCTACCTAACCCTCCTCTTCCCCCACCCCTCTGTGAAAAAGGACACTTTTTTGTCATTCAGTTCCGAGCCTCTTTTCTCCTTCCTGGGTAATCCCCACTAGCTCTCCCTCCCCCCACTTCCCTCCTCCCACCCCCATCCGGAAAAATGTGTAAAAGAGAGTCTGTGCTGGGGAGGAAGGATCTAATGATATGAAATTCAAATCAATGTCAATAAAATATGTTCAAATCAGTTTGCATATTTATTTAATCAGTTTGCCAGAGGCAGGGCTCCCCCCTCTTGGGTAGAGTTTAGTTGTGCACCCCCACCCCACTCCCCATGATGTAATTACTGTAAGCACTGAGGAATGGAATGAAGAGCAGTATTTAGCCGCAATTTTGCCTCGCCCGTACGTATGTCTGTCATTCAGGCGCCACCACAGAGATCGAAAACAGCCCAATGACCTAATTAGAGATCACGATACTAAATACCAACGATCGTGGAGTGGAAGACGGTGTCCTTTGATGTTCGATACGGGGAAAACCACTTCCACGCTCTCTCGAGCGGCTGCTTCCTCTTGTAACATCTGTGCCTCAAACCCATAGACCAATGTACCATGCCTACCCTCTCAAGGGACCTACATTTGTTTCCTCTTATCGCGAATTGCCATACTCACTTCCTGTCTTTGTCTCTCTCAAGTAGTTACTTCCTGTTTGTGTAAACACATACATGAACCAAAGCTGTCCACGAACGCATACGGAGGTTTTCATCCCTCCTCAGAATGTGTTCCTGTTGTCTGATGCTGGGACAAAGCTAGAGCTGGTGCAATTGCGGTATCAAAAATGGTAGGAAATCGTCCATTTGCACTACCCTACCAAATTGTTAAACAATTTACAGGAGTCAAATACACTCCCGGAAATGGAAAAAAGAACACATTGACACCGGTGTGTCAGACCCACCATACTTGCTCCGGACACTGCGAGAGGGCTGTACAAGCAGTGATCACACGCACGGCACAGCGGACACACCAGGAACCGCGGTGTTGGCCGTCAAATGGCGCTAGCTGCGCAGCATTTGTGCACCGCCGCCGTCAGTGTCAGCCAGTTTGCCGTGGCATACGGAGCTCCATCGCAGTCTTTAACACTGGTAGCATGCCGCGACAGCGTGGACGTGAACCGTATGTGCAGTTGACGGACTTTGAGCGAGGGCGTATAGTGGGCATGCGGGAGGCCGGGTGGACGTACCGCCGAATTGCTCAACACGTGGGGCGTGAGGTCTCCACAGTACATCGATGTTGTCGCCAGTGGTCGGCGGAAGGTGCACGTGCCCGTCGACCTGGGACCGGACCGCAGCGACGCACGGATGCACGCCAAGACCGTAGGATCCTACGCAGTGCCGTAAGGGACCGCACCGCCACTTCCCAGCAAATTAGGGACACTGTTGCTCCTGGGGTATCGGCGAGGACCATTCGCAACCGTCTCCATGAAGCTGGGCTACGGTCCCGCACACCGTTAGGCCGTCTTCCGCTCACGCCCCAACATCGTGCAGCCCGCCTCCAGTGGTGTCGCGACAGGCGTGAATGGAGGGACGAATGGAGACGTGTCGTCTTCAGCGATGAGAGTCGCTTCTGCCTTGGTGCCAATGATGGTCGTATGCGTGTTTGGCGCCGTGCAGGTGAGCGCCACAATCAGGACTGCATACGACCGAGGCACACAGGGCCAACACCCGGCATCATGGTGTGGGGAGCGATCTCCTACACTGGCCGTACACCACTGGTGATCGTCGAGGGGACACTGAATAGTGCACGGTACATCCAAACCGTCATCGAACCCATCGTTCTACCATTCCTAGACCGGCAAGGGAACTTGCTGTTCCAACAGGACAATGCACGTCCGCATGTATCCCGTGCCACCCAACGTGCTCTAGAAGGTGTAAGTCAACTACCCTGGCCAGCAAGATCTCCGGATCTGTCCCCCATTGAGCATGTTTGGGACTGGATGAAGCGTCGTCTCACGCGGTCTGCACGTCCAGCACGAACGCTGGTCCAACTGAGGCGCCAGGTGGAAATGGCATGGCAAGCCGTTCCACAGGACTACATCCAGCATCTCTACCATCGTCTCCATGGGAGCAGCCTGCATTGCTGCGAAAGGTGGATATACACTGTACTAGTGCCGCCATTGTGCATGCTCTGTTGCCTGTGTCTATGTGCCTGTGGTTCTGTCAGTATGATCATGTGATGTATCTGACCCCAGGAATGTGTCAATAAAGTTTCCCCTTCCTGGGACAATGAATTCACGGTGTTCTTATTTCAATTTCCAGGAGTGTAGATCACTTAAAAACTCACCACCACTTTGCAATGATTCTTCTTCGTATTACAAGGCATTTTCAATGTTTAATTAGTTGATTTGCAAAATGTTTGTGTGTGATTCCCAAATTGCCGTCTCACTAAATATACGAGAGGTGTGTACCGACGTTTGATGACGGAAGCACCCTCCTGCACTACAACGTTTCCCCCTTACACTAAACACATCTGGAGATAAGAACCTTCCGAACGCTCACACTCGCGAGCGAAAATAGTGCAGAATCTGCCGACCACCGCGGAGCCATGGCTATGCCGGCCATGTCGGCAGTTGCGACACCATATCCATGTATCCAGACGCTCAGTGGCTGGAGGACAGTCACCATGGACCCCCATCCGTCAACCGATCAATTTACATGTGGGGAACAATGGTCCAGCGCAAACAGTTACCGTATTGAATTTTCTCAAATTTCCACATAAACGTCAGAGAATACACGCAACCCAAACGCCCGCTTCAGTCGCCTCTCTACCAGCGTACTCGCTAGCCTGCTGTTCAGCCACAGTGCAGGCACCGTGAATGTCGCCGCCTGGTCTTCACTCCGCGGCTGTGCGCAAGATACTATTAGTGAACGGTTGTTTGTACCCACCAGTCACTCGAGGCTGAGCATCTGCTTCCAGTCGGTCGCTGGCCACGAACACTGCTAGACACGAAGGCGCAGCTTCAGCATATGGATAGAACTGCTGTTCAATCCCGACATAGACTGACGAGCCTAAAAAAAAATCCACTTCATCAGGTCTGAAACAGGGATGTTGTTGTCCATAGACCTCGAATTTCTCAAGCGAAATGTAGATTCTTACCATTTATACGAGTTCTCACGCTTTTTCACAACGCTAAAGAATCGTCACTTGTTGCAAAAATCCAGTACAACAGTGTGGCAAAGATTTCCTCCATGTATTCAGGTGAAAAAAATCTGTTCTTATCAGCTTAATATCTGTTACGTACTAGGATATTAAACTCATTTTTGGCTCATGATGGATGCTAAGAGCATGTTCTAGTGACAGGTTAATACACTACTGGCAATTAAAATTGCTACACCACGAAGATGACGTGCTTCAGACGCGGAATTTAACCGACAGGAAGAAGATGCTGTGATATGCAAATGATTAGCTTTTCACAGCATTCACACAAGTTTAACGCCGGTGGCGACACCTACAACGTGCTGACATGAGGAACGTTTCCAACCGATTTCTCATACACAAACAGCAGTTGACCGGCGTTTCCTGGTGAAACGTTGTTGTGATGCCTCGTGTAAGGAGGAGAAATGCGTACCATCACGTTTCCGACTTTGATAAAGGTCGGATTGTAGCCTATCGCGATTGCGGTTTATAGTATCGTGACATTGCTGCTCGCGTTGGTCGAGATCAAATGACTATTAGCAGAATATGGAACCGGTGGGTTCAGGAATATAATACGGAACGCCGTGCTGGAACCCAACGGCCTCGTATCACTAGCAGTCGAGATAGGCATCTTATCCGCATGGCTGTAACGGATCGTACAGCCACGTCTAGTTCCCTGAGTCAACAGACGGGGACGTTTGCAAGACAACAACCATCTGCACGAACAGTTCGACGACGTTTGCAGCAGCATGGACTATCAGTTCGGAGACCATGGCTGCGGTTACCCTTGACGCTGCATCACAGACAGGAGCGCCTGCGATGGTGTAGTCAACGACGAACCTGGGTGCACGAATGGCAAAACGTCATTTTTTCGGCTGAGTCCAGGTTCTGTTTACAGCATCATGATGGTCGCATCCGTCTTAGCCGATATCGCGGTGAACGCACATTGGAAGCGTGTATTCGTCATCGCCATACTGGCGTATCAACCGGCGTGATGGTATGGGGTGCCACTGGTTACACGTCTCGGTCACCTCTTGTTCGCATCGGCGGCACTTTGAACAGTGGACGTTACATTTCAGCTGTGTTACGATCCGTGGCTCTACCCTTCATTCGATCCCTGCGAAACCCTACATTTCAGCAGGATAATGCACGACCGCATGTTGCAGGTCCTGTACGGGCCTTTCTGGATACACAAAATGTTCGACTGCTGCCCTGGCCAGCACATTCTCCAGATATCTCACCAATTGAAAACGTTTGGTCAGTGGTGGCAGAGCAACTGGCTCGTCACAATACGCCAGACACTACTCTTGATGAACTTTGGTATCATGTTGAAGCTGCATGGGCTGCTGTACCTGTAGACCCCATCCAAGCTCTGTTTGACTCAATGCCCAGGCGTATCATGACCCTTATTATGGCCAGAGGTGGTTGTTATGGGTACTGTTTCATCAGGATCTATTCACCCAAATTGCGTGAAAACGTAATCACATGTCAGTTCTAGTATAATATATTTGTCCAATGAATAGCCGTTTATCATCTGCATTTCTTCTTGATGTAGCGATTTTAATGGCCAGTAGTGTGATACATATCGCTTGATAAATTCGGTAATATAGCTGCTATTATTAAAATCACCATCTTTCTCTGTGTAGGTTGGAAATTGAAATTTCGTTAAAAGATCTCGCCGTAACGAAAAGACGTCCGACTGCCACTCCTATTCTGGAATCATATCCGTCGCACTCTCGCCCTCGCTTTCACCCGCCTGGTGGCACGTCGCTGATGCCATATTGACTGACTAATTACTTGAATTGATCATAGTCCCTCTGCATGGGGAGCAATTTTTTCCTGCAGTGGATTACACTCGCCAGATAAATCAAACGAGAGCCCCTGGAGGGAAGGCGATGTTCTTCTCGAGGAGCCCATAACGTTCTGGCAGCACTGTCCCATTAGTTAGGAGACTGCCCAATCCTCCACCCGTCACTGACAGAGTAGGGAGCTACCAGAACGAGAAGAATAGTACACAAATTCAGAATCATGACACCTATAGTTCATTGATATCGAATGACTATCTATAAACATCCTCCTGTACATGTCTTAACCTCATTTATGATATTCCCGTGATTACTACGCGAGAAATACGACAGTGTAATGGTTTCATATAAGTACGAAACGAGGGCTGCCTTGCCTTCAGGTACCTAGTTTAAAGTACTTTTAAAAAAAAATGGTTCAAATGGCTCTGAGCAGTATGCGACTTAACTTCTGAGGTCATCAGTCGCCAGAGCTAATTAAACCTAACTAACCTTAGGACATCACACACATTCATGCCCGAGGCAGGATTCGAACCTGCGACCGTCGCGGTCGCTCGGTTCCAGACTGTAGCGCGTAGAACCGTACGGAAACTACTTTTCAAGGTCATCCTACTACCCACTACCTGTAATCGAAATAAATGCACATAGATCATCCTGAATAGCGAAATTCTTGGGATTTTTATTACGCTAGCAAATAAGACAAGCAAATATTCTCATAAAAGCTTTATTAATTTCTACATACATATTTACATGCAGGAAACAATTCTTTCTTTATTTTTGATTGGTGTGGTTTTAATAACATCCACCTTAAATTTTAAACTTAAATCTACATTGGACTCTTCTAATTCTTTCTCCAGCCAGTAATTTGACAGGTACAAAGAAGGTATGTTTTTGAATTCCAAAACATATGTAATTTTTGTCCCGTAAAATACGTCTTTTATGGATTTAACAATTAGCTCTGTTCCTTACAGCAGTTCTTCTAGATAAGAGCATTCGTGATTTTAATCTTGTCTCTTATT
Source organism: Schistocerca nitens (assembly GCF_023898315.1). Lineage (NCBI taxonomy): Eukaryota > Metazoa > Arthropoda > Insecta > Orthoptera > Acrididae > Schistocerca > Schistocerca nitens. The sequence continues at coordinate 97,650,084 of NC_064621.1, read as the reverse complement.
CCTTGCATAATACTATCGTTACAACAATCCACATTTTCCTGTGTGTACGCTACTAGCTTTTCTGCCGCACATTCTTGTGGAATTTCCGTATAGAACTTTATGTTTAAAACTTTTGTCACCGAGTAGTGATTGCAGAGTTTGAAACCGACGAAATAGTAACATGTAAACGGTGTTCTGTTGCTAAACGCACAAAATTCAGTCCAGAACTCTTAGAGACAATGTAATCATCCTTTTTAGGCAGATCCAGGTGAAATGGAGCTTCATAAACTGGTTTTTCATGTGTCTTTTAATGTAGTCAACGTGCTCTAATCCATTCTTTTTATCCAGGACACCAATATATGGCAAATTACCACTGCTATTAACAGTAAAAGCAGGTATTTTATATTCCCTAGTGGTAGCCAGATTTCGTCACATACCATTTTTAAACCAATATGTAACCCTTGACTGCGCATTTGCAATAGCTTCTTCTTTTTCCAATTTCAATTTATATTATTTCTTTACGGCAGTTGTCTTCGCCATATACACCAGTTTTCGTTTTTTGGCTTCGATCTCTTGTACTTATATTTCTAGTTTTCTTTTTCGTACACACACCACATTAACTGCACAATAAGGAGCAATTTTTTAAATTCAGGATGGCTTAAGTCTTTCTGATATATTCAATGTTTTTCTTAGGACTTGTGGAATAGTACTGTTTGTGAGTACCAATCCTAATTCGGCGATATCTGTATCTGACTGTATATCGTGGAGAACAATCTGGATAGAAAGAAACATGTTTCTACTGCTTTAATACAGCACTTCTGTGTAACAGATTGCCTTTCTTGGATTTAAGAATCTCCACATAGTTCACAGGTGGATAATTAAAACTGCATGTAGACAGTGCATAACTTGCAAGCTCTCCTCGGTCTCGAGAGACTGACAGACGTACTTTTACACCCGTCAATTTTCGAGTATTGTCATTCCCCAGTAGACAAACTGCAGAACGTTGTTAAACACCACACAGCAGCTGTTCTGTAAGTTATTAGTTTGCTGACACATGAATGTGATTTGTACAAAGTACTCGTAAGTAATATGACACAGACACGAACTACATTTATCATGAATTTAGATATGATAGCTTAGCATAATAAGGCCATAATGTGCAGTATGTGTAAGAAAGACGATTTAAGATTCTTCTGATAGACTTAATAAGAAAGTCTAATAGTATTCTTCATGAAGAAGTAATTGAAGTTTTTAAATAATATCAGCATAGATGTAAATATTCATACAAACGCGATCTTGAACATTACTGGAAATATAAAAACGAGTTTTCACATTTATATTAACAAGAATATAATAATAAATACAAACACAATCGGCAACATTACGCTGTTCTTTGCTCGCTGTTTAGAAAGATGTAAGAGAAACTGAACGAAACAATTCGTGCATGGTATTAAAAAACCCATACCTAAATACTATCACATCAAGAAGACGGTCAACCAGCTACTGATTTTTTTTGTTGTTGAACAAGTTAAATGTTTGATTGAAGGTATAGGTGAAAACCTACAAACTAAATTTTAATTCAGTTGAGAGTATGCGACAGTTCTTATTTTATCCACAATAATTACGTTTAAAAACGTATTTTCATCACTATCTGCGAAGTCACTGACGAAAATATTATTTCGATTTGATGGTTTTAGTGTGTCAGTAATCCTTCAAGCTATTTCTGCTAATTTGAAGATGCTATAGAGAGTTATTAAAGGAAACAAGACTGAGGCAAAAACTTTTTCTTATTCTTTCTAACTACATACAAAGGACCAACTACATCATAAAATCTAACTGAACGAAGAAATATAACTTCCAGAACAGGCTTTTAAAAAAATGTGTGTGAAATCTTATGGGACTTAACTGCTAAGGTCATCAGTCTCTAAGTTTAGCTACTACTTAACCTAAATTATCCTAAGGACAAACACACACACTCATGCCCGAGGGAGGACTCGAACCTCCGCCGGGACCAGCCGCACAGTCCATTACTGCAGCGCCCTAGACCGCTCGGCTAATCCCGCGGGGCCAGACTTTAAAGATAATTATTGTAAATTAAAGTAACGTGAAAGTAGGTAGCGGCATTCACATAATAGTGACTCATGACTGTTCTGAAGGGTTAGGGATGTTATTACTAAACACACTGCCAGAGCAATTATCCAAGTATTCTTTAAAACAATACAGCAGAAATTTAAAAATGTACAATTGAAATCCTTAATTGTTGAAAATTTATGTGGAGAAGTATTTAACAAGAACAGCGACAGATCAGTTGATTATACATATATGAATGATTTTAGAGATTTATTATTCGTGGAGAAAAGAGATGTGGAAGTGTAAATTCTTAAACTTTAATTGAAAAAGTAGCAAACATTCTGATAAAGAGCTTGTCTTTAGGCGTTACGCGTATACTGTAGAAGAATATAAAAGGTGCGAAAGATTAGTCAGCTGGGTCTTATATAGCTGAGCAGTGTATGAGGTTCAAGTTTCTGGTAGTCATTTCCACAGTATTTTTGCGAAACCTGACGAGATTCTTGGGAAAGCCAACGATCATAGAAATATTCCACCTGTTGTCCAAACATCCAAATATGAGAAACAGGAAACACGCTAAGACTTCAAGAATAATGTAATCATTCCAATTACAGAAAAACTGACGCTGCCTGGTGCGAATATAAAAAACAATTAGTTTAACGCATAATTACTGCAGAATACTGACATACGTTAATCAGAAAAGAATATAAAATCTGGTGCAGGCCGACCATGAGGAAGATGAGTTTGGATTTAAGAGAAATGTAAGAATACGCGAGGCGATACTAACCCTTCGACCTATCTTAGAATACAGGTTAAAGAAAGACAAACCAACGTTTACGGCATTTGTAGATTTACAGAAAATTTTTGGCAACGTCGACAGTAAATTCTGAACGTAACGTTATGTGCAGATTGTACAGGAACAAGACTGCAGTTACAAGTGTCGAATACGTGAAAGGGAAGCAGTAGTTAATACTGGCGTGAGACACAGCTGTAACGTACCCCAGACGCTATTCAATATGTACACTGCGCAATGTTTGAAGGAAACCCAGGAGAAGTTTGAAACAGGAATTAAAGTGCATGGAAAAGAAATAAAAATTTGCGCATTATTTGTAGTTTGGTAAAAGACGACGTCTTACGGGAAAGAGCACTTGAACAGATTGGATAATGTCTCGAAAAGAAACCAAAAGTAAAAGAAGGGTCATGGAATGTTGTCTGATTAAAGTAGGACCTGCTGGAATGAAGTCAGGAAATGAGACAGTGAAAGTAGTCGTCGATTTTTCTGTTGGGCGAGAAAATAATGGGCGGTGGCCGAATAAAAGAGACTGGCCATAAGAAAAATAGGGAAATACGTTAAAATTGAATATAAATCTACATATTAGTGTTTTTTGATACTTTTGTGTGAAGTGAAGCATTACACGGCAGTGAAATGTGGGCGATCACCAGTTCAGACAGGAAGAGACCGGAATCTTCTGAAATGTGTTACCTGTAATAATGTTGGCGTTTTGATGCGTGGATCGAATTACTAATGAGAACGTACTGAATTACACTACTGGCTATTAAAGTTGCTACACCACGAAAATGACGTGCTACAGACGCGAAATTTAACCAACAGGAAGAAGATGCTGTGATATGCAAATGATTAGCTTTTCAGAGCATTCACACAAGGATGGCGCTGGTGGCGACACCTGCAACGTGCTGACATGAGGAACGTTTCCAACCGATTTCTCATACACAAACAGCAGTTGACCGGCGTTGCCTGGTGAAACGTTGTTGTGATGCCTCGTGTAGGGAGGAGAAATGCGTACCATCACGTTTCCGACGTTGATAAAGGTCGGATTGTAGCTTATCGCGATTGCGGTTTATCGTATCACGACATTGCTGCTCGCGTTGGTCGAGATCCAGTGACTGTTAGCAGAAAATGGAATCGGTGGGTTCAGGAGGGTAATACGGAACACCATGCTGGATCCCAACGGCCTCGTATCACCAGCAGTCTAGATGACAGGCATCTTATCCGTATGGCTGTAACGGATTGTGCAGCCACGTCTCGATCCCTGAGTCAACAGATGGGAACGTTTGCAAGACAACAACCATCTGCACGAACAGTTCGACGACATTTGCAGCAGCATGGACTATAAGCTCGGAGACCATGGCTGCGGTTACTCTTGACGCTGCATCACAGGCAGGAGCGCCTGCGATGGTGTACTCAACGACGAACCTGGGTGCACGAATGGCAAAATATCATTTTTTCGGCTGAGTTCAGGTTCTGTTTACAGCATCATGATGGTCGCATCCGTGTTTGGCGACATCGCGGTGAACGCACATTAGAAGCGTGTATTCGTCATCGCCATACTGGCGTATCACCCGGCACGATGGTATGGGGCGCCATTGGTTACACGTCTCGGTCACCTCTTGTTCGCATCGGCGGCACTTTGAACAGTGGACGTTACATTTAAGATGTGTTACGATCCGTGGCTCTACCCTTCATTCGATCCCTGCGAAACCCTACATTTCAGCAGGATAATGCACGATCGCATGTTGCAGGTCCTGTATGGGCCTTTCTCGATACAGAAAATGTTCGACTGCTGCCCTGGCCAGCACATTCTCCAAATCTCTCACCAATTGAAAACGTCTGGTCAATGGTGGGCGAGCAACTGGCTCGTCACAATACGCCAGTCACTACTCTTGATGAACTGTGGTATCGTGTTGAAGCTGCATGGGCAGCTGTACCTGTACATGCCTTCCAAGCTCTGTTTGACTCAATGGCCCGGCGTATCAAGGCCGTTATTAAGGCCAGAGGTGGTTGTTCTGGGTACTAATTTCTCAAGATCTATGCACCCAAATTGCTTGAAAATGTAATCACATGTCAGTTCTAGTATAATATATTCGTCCAATGAATACCCGTTTATCATCTGCATTTCTTCTTGGTGTAACAATTTTAATGGCCAGTAGTGTAAATTGGGGAAATACATTTCTTAAGCTGATTAAATGAAAATGTCTGTTGCTAACACTCATCCTGGAGGCATCAAGGAATATTCGATTTGGTACTAATGGGATGGTGACGTGGAATACAGACAAACTGCATATCCCTAATGAAGTAAAAAAATACAAAGTAACACTAAGCAGAAACTTGAGCAATGAAGAGACCGCGGTAGGAGTAGATGAAAGGTGGAACAGGATTGGAAAAGCCATTACAGATGCTGCAGATTTAACAATACGCATAAGAAGGAACAGAAAAACCCGGCGATGATCTGATGAAGATTGCAGGTCAGATACATAGGAAAAGAACAGGACAAGAACAGAAGTGCTACAGAGAGAAACCAGAAATAATGTCGATCAATATAGAGAATGAAGGAGAAGAGCTAACAGACTGTGCAAGCGAAAGAAACGAGAGTAGACAAAGAAGAAATTTGAAGAATTAGAAGAATTAAAGGAACAGAGTGGAATAAGAAAGTTCTGTCATGCTGTAGGCAAAATGTAGAATAGAATCCAGCTAAAAACAATGGCCAGTTCCCGTAGAGATGGGAAAATGATAATGGAGGAATAACAGATAGTGGGAAGATGGGCAGAGCATTTCAAAGATACACTAAGCACCAGCCTAGAAGATGAAGAGACAGCTGAACGGGACAGAAGAGTGGGACTGGAAGTAGGCAATGATACCAATGAGGCAACAAAGCCAATACTACAAGAGGTCTCCCAGGCTGTGCACAAGTCGAAAACAATGGACCCCCTATGTAAGACAGCATCATCATGATCATCATTTTCCTGGGCCTTTGTCCCATTTCAATGTGGGGTCGGCCCTGTTACTATGGATTTGGGCAATGTTAGTGTCAGAGGGTGGCCAGATGCCATTCCTGTCGCCAACCCCCCCCCCCCTCCCCCTCGAAGCGGAAATAGTGTACCCCAGCTGTCTGCGTCTAGTGTAACCCATGAAATAGTGCGAACGTTTTCAAATGTCTGCGAGGCGTGTAACTCAGGCGGGACATGGGGACCAACCTGGTATTCATCTAGAGGGATGTGAAAAACCGCCTAAAAACCACACCCATGCTGGCTGGCACTCCGGCCCTCGTCGTTAATCCGCAGGGTGGATTCTATCCAGGGCCGACGCGCCTACCCGAGTCAGGAAGCAGCGCATTAGCGCTCTCGGCTAACTTGGCGGGTCTCTCTAGGTAAGACAGCATAATCCCTGAATTAATAAAAACTGGTGGTGAGGCTGTAATAAAGGAATTGGACACATTAACATCAGATGCATGGGGAACAGAAACTATGCCAGATAAATGGGAAACGGGATTAATAGTTCTCAGTTATAATAAAGGGGCAGAACAGCATGTGAAACCTATGGAACACTCCTAAGCACAGCTTACGATATAAAATCTTCACAAGTATATTAAACGAAAGTATTCAGAAGTGCGCAGAAGGCATACTAGGGAAATATCAGTGTGGCTTTCGACCAGACAGAGGAACAACTGCTCAAATATTTCTGATAAGATAAACGATGGAAAAGTTCTATGAATATGATACAGAGCTGCATTTCCTGTCGATCGACTTCAAACAAGCCTTTGGCAGCATAAACCTACAAGAACTACACATACTGGAAGAAGTTGGTATATATGCTAAACTAATAAGGCTAATCAGAATGACAATGACAGAGACGAGATCAAAAGTAAAGGTCCTTAGCAGAACAAGTGATTTTAATAACGGCGTGAAGCAAGGTGATAGCCTCTCCACTGTTCTATTCAATATAGTCCTGCATAGCGTAGTAAATAAAATCAACAAAAGAGGCACCATATTTATGAAAACCAGCCAGAAGAACTAATGAGAGCTGTGGTGCGTCAAAATTTTAAAGTGAGGCGAAGACTCCGATTCTTGCGGATGTAACATGGAATGATGCATCAAATCAGCCTCTAGACTATACACGACAACAAGGAGGAAACGTTACATTATGGCGACAAATGTGTCTACAGAAAGCTAGAATTTGACAAAGACATTATAATGAGTTGGAACATGGAGCTGAAGCAGTTAAATAATTTCATCCAGCAGATAAAGAAGGAATGAACAGTACAGATGCTTCCGCTGGTCCGCGTGTCACCGGAGTAGGAGATATGGAACGGAGAAAACGAAATTATTTTGTAGTCCTGAATAGGAGAAGTTATCCTGTTACGTAGACGAGTTACTACCTAAGGTATGCAAAAAATTCTCACTATGAATTACAACCGTTGCGTGGCAGAACAATTTTACTGTACAAGTTAAAAAAATTTTAAAAGTTCTACCAGGTGAGCCGAGAACAAAGGAGGTTAGCTCTGGGCTGGAGTGCCAATAGGGAAGTCAACAAGGCCTACCACCAATGTGACAGATGTCAGGGCGAGGGGCTAGCATTGTCACACAACCTCATGGCAAGGAAGACAAAAACACGAACTTTGTCGTGCAACGTAACACGGCACTGTAACACTCCAAACTTCAAAGCCTGAACATCCGTGCAAAATCAAACGTACAAAGTGGTAGGGTTCCTGCACTTAACTTAGGATCCCCTTAGCAACTAATAACTACACGAAACCCTTCTTGCCAAATTTACCTTTATTGCAATTTTAATTAACGTGGAAGCCATAAAAACACCAAACATGTTGGCAAAATGTACGCGTCTAAAAGCTACTTAAAAAAGGAATAAAATCACTTAAATTTGTTTTCACAAGAGGAGAATACAACGTCCCAATTCGGACCTCGCTAATACTTACATTTTACTGACATTAAATATAACAACATAAATAATCATGCATGTGACGGGAACAAATGTATAACACTATCAGTCTTTACAGATGAGAATACGACTATATCCACGAAGATTCGCACCCTGGCAAGGGAGATACTTAACTTCAACATATAAGGTGATTACAGTAAGCCCTAATTCCACTCGACAAACGTAGTAACGATATAAGCGAGACAAATGTACTGAAGGAGGATAGCCGGAGGTGCCGTAGTAAAAAGGGCCACTATCAACCCCGTCAGGACGCGACCCACGTGAACACGTTTCAGATACCTGCAACATACACAGAATCATTTGTAGCTTCTTAAAACAATTAACATAAAAAGGCACAACGCGTAACACACTAATAAAATATAAACGACTACTTCACAGAACTAGCTCCTCTTTAGACAAAGCAAACAGCAGAATATTAATAACACGTAAAATACTTCTAACCCATAACAAACTAAGGAAATACGGAAGCGTCCGGTCCCGCCCGTCTTCTTTGACCCATGACGTCACAAATATGGCGGAAACAAAAACAAACACACACACTTTCCACAAGAAGCCTAATGACACTAACGGGACAAGCGCGGGAAAAGGGGTGTTTTGGGTGGGGGACAAACTAAATATAAACAAATTTAGACGCCTTGCGTAGCTACAACGTGTAAGTGAAGACAGCCATGCATGAATACCCACCCACCTCCCCAGGGGTCGTAACCCCTGCAACCCATAGAAGATAAAGATGCTTCAGTAGCTGATTAGTGTTTTTTGTCTTTTTAAAAAAAATCTCACGGGATAGAACAACAGATCAGAAAGATAAATATAATAAGCTAAAACAGAAATTGGAGGAAACAGATAATTAAAATAAGTAATAAGTGTTTTTAAATTTTAAATCTCACGAGATAGAACGAACAGATCAGAAAAGTAAATAAAATAAGATAAAACAGAACTGGAGACAGCCACACTCAAACCAAACTCCGCGCCGTCATGACGTCACACACGACAACACCCTTACGTCACGGGTCAAAGCCGACGCGTGGGATCGGACGCTTCTGTCGACCCCAAACTAAGGTACCACCTAATACAATATCGTCTTGAGCTCATAGAATACTCAGTTTGACTTGCCTATTTATAGGTCTTACAACTCAAGTGTCAGCTTAAGCAAACCCGCGAATACAAAACTCGAAATATGACAGGAATAATGATTAAGCCACTGAAAATGCTAGGCTGCCACACAGAGGAGACAATAGTAATTTACAGCGGCACACAACCGGCCTTACATCTCCAATTTAGTATAATCAGAATAAACAATTTTGCGTATGATAATTACTTACAAAACCATGACAACCTCCGAATAACACTTATTACCCAAGGTAGGTGCTGGTATCGAAAGGCACCTTTAGTAATACAGAGTTTGAGTGTATTCACTTATTGGAATGGTTTCAACTTTACATCCCTTTCCACATAGCTCTCTGTTTACACACTTCTATAACTTCTGCAACTAAAAAAGGGCATATAAATTCACATATAACTGACACAGATTGAAGCAGAATAAAACAGTATCTTAGTATGACGCAAATGGCTTCATATGCTTTACACGTGGGATATCTTCACCATTCAGTAATTCCGAAATATATCCAACAACGCGTGAGAGCAAGACGTCGCCGTGGTATCAGCTATCTACTTCACATAATTTTCTGCACAGACACAAGGCAGACGAAGTGTTTTCACATGCAACAGCGGCGAGCATCACACATTTCCTCATTCACGCCATAGACACATCTCAATTTCAATGGCCAGTAACAAGAAACTATACATGCCCTCACAGCAGAAAAGCCCCAAAACACAACAGTGCACCACCGCGATACCAAACCCGAGGTCACATCAAGTCACGGTAAACGTCAACAAACCACCTCCGACCCTGCGAATATCCACTCCGCTGTCTCTTTTCTCTCTCCGTTAACCACCCGACCACCGGCTTGAATCGCAGAAGGCAAAGATGGTGACTCTATAATCGATGGCAGCGATGCCATTATAAGCGTGAGAACACTGGCGCCAGCCGCGCCACGGCTCACACAGAAAGTACCGAGCTCAGTGACCCAGAATAATCACTGAATTACCACAGCAAGGCAAGGAGCGCTGACTGGCTTTGTAATCGAGGGCAAATGCGCTCATAAACACACAGCCGTTGCATCACATGTGCAGGCTTGGTCCTTCGAATAACGAGGATTACGGAGCTCCAAGACGCACTCAGTTAAGTTGCCATTCTGTCTGTGTCAATGGAACCAGGGAGAATGATTGTTGAGTTTCAGTGTAACCACGGCAAGCCAACCGATGATGGCCTGCATGTTATCTGCTTGCTTGCTGACTTCAATACCGAGACGCAGCAAACCTGATGCTTACCACAGCAGTGGTCTGCTGTCACTGCATACTGGGCCATTACAGATGGAAAGTCTGGTATGTGGGCAGTTCTCTTCCACCGTGGGTCATCGCAGATGATCTGAAATCTGCCATCTCCAGATGTGGCGTGTTAGCACGTCCTCCTGGTCGACTAGTAAGCATCTGCTGTAGTCTCGGTCAATCCGTGGTGTATGACTGGGACCTAGCGTTCACGCCAACCGAAATCCCGGACAACAGAATGAGATATTCACTCTGCAGCGGAGTGTGCGCTGATATGAAACTTCCTGGAAGATTAAAACTGTGTGGCGGACCGAGACTCGAACTCGGGACCTTTGCCTTTCGCGGGCAAGTGCTCTACCAACTGAGCTACCCAAGCACGACTCACGCCCCGTCCTCACAGCTTTACTTCTGCCAGTACCTCGTCTCCTACCTTCCAAACTTCACAGAAGCTCTCCTGCGAACCTTACAGAACTAGCACTCCTGAAAGAAAGGATATTGCGGAGACATGGCTTAGCCACAGCCTGGGGGATGTGTCCAGAATGAGATGTTCACTCTGCAGCGGAGTGTGCGCTGATATGAAACTTCCTGGCAGATTAAAACTGTGTGCCGGACCGAGACTCGAAGTCGGGACCTTTGCCTTTCGCGGGCAAGTGCTCTACCAACTGTGCTACCCAGGCATTCTGGAAACATCCCCCAGGATGTGGCTAAGCCATGTCTCCGCAATATCCTTTCTGTCAGGAGTGCTAGTTCTGCAAGGTCCGCAGGAGAGTTTCTGTGGAGTTTGGAAGGTAGGAGACGAGGTACTGGCAGAAGTAAAGCTGTGAGGACGGGGTTGTGAGTCGTGCTTGGGTAGCTCAGTTGGTGGAGCACTTGCCCGCGAAAGGCAAAGGTCCCGAGTTCGAGTCTCGGTCCGGCGCACAGTTTTTGTCTGCCAGGAAGTTTCATCCCAGACAACAGTTGGCAGTCTCCACCCGAGCGCACAACGTCTGCCTTCGAGAGCGCTGCAAGGAGAGTCGCACTGTATTGCGGAACACTCAGAAGGCGTCGTTTTCTCGTCCCTATGCTGCCAACACAGCACGCTGCCTTGGAACTGACGTGTGGGGCGATGTCACGACTCACTGACAAGGCATCAGCACTTCCTGGCAGCTCCGTCAGAGATTCGAGTCCTCCCTCGGGCATGGGTGTGGGTGTGTGTTGTCCTTAGCGAAAGTTAGTTTAAGTTAGTTTACTTAGTGTATAAGAATAGGGAGCGATGACCGCAGCAATTTGATCCCATAGTCCTTACCACCAATTTCCAGTTCTTTTTACTTCCTGGCAGCACACGCATATATGCCCGGCTGCTGACTGCCGCTCTGAAGACAGTTACAGCTCTGTACATTTCATACGATAAAGAAATGTCACTGAAGACATCTCTGTGTCACTGACGCCTCCAGGCGTGATCTGGACCACTCTCTGACTCTCAGTGGTCGGCCTTCTGTTCACAGCGCGACCTCAGCTTCCCGGTTTACAGCACTTCGTGTGACCCAAGGCTGAGAAATTCAGTAAAAAATACCGTTGCACAACTTTCACTGTACTTCCCTTAGGCGGAATATGAAGTCTGTGAAAAAATGGGTTTCCTGTTAAAGACTGTGAGCCAAGCACGGCTCATGTGCATCCCATTAACTGTCTGTCATCTTCTATTACCGTAGTGCCGCCTCGTTTTCTTATTCCATTTACTGGCGTCACTAACTTCCTGCGTTATTTGCCCGTGAGTGGCAGCAGTAGCGGATATCGATAAGCGCCACTGTCGTACCATCTCTGGAGCGTCCTATAGTATTTCTGGGTCATCGTGTGTCGGGAAGTCAGTGAGTGGGAAACGCACCAGGAGTGCAGACGCGACAGAGCAACAGTCGCAGACGGACCAGCAATCCAGTTGATCGGTTGTCATGGAGCAGCAAGCAAGCAAGCCCCCGTCGCGTGGAGTCGGGCTGGATCCCCTGGCGGTGTGCACGCAAGGTTGAAGTGTGAGGTGCTGCTTGCGAGTGCTACGAAGTTCGTCGTCCACCGATCTTGGACATGAAATTTGAGTCCTCACTTAACTTACCATCGAGCCTCAACAGTTTACACTTCTTCGTTTGATCATGGTTGTCGCTTTTGGGACAATCCCGCGAGCGTGTGTGTATTTAAGTTGGCTAAGATTCCAGCCGTCTTCCTGTGAAATTCATCTTAATTTATTTCCTGCAATGGAAGTTCACCAGCGGTATCTTCTGCCTTGTGGCCATTGATGTTCTGGTTATCTGCCCTGGTCGTTGACGTAATTTTAGACAGTCTATTTTTCTCGTCATTTTGCTGCTGTCCAGGGCGGCGTATAGTTCGACAGCTGAGGTATTGTTGGTCGTTGTGGGCTCCAATATTCTGTGTGTCGTGTATTGAAATCATGTGGTCGTTTTGCTGGTTGCGTGGAGCGGAACTGATTTGGTTGATTGGGCGGCCAGCTGTCTGTTGGTTGGGTTGCCTCCAGATTAAGAAGTCGTTGGGTGGGCTGCCCGTCTCACCTAAACGGGCGTTAATGTAATAATCCCAGGCCGACCCTTGGAAACTTCTGAGCGCCGTTCCTTGTGTGTTATGTAGTAATTTCCATGTTTGGGTTTTAGTTATTTGGTTGATGTGAGGCTTTCAGCCGAGTATCAATATCTCTTAAATTAATGTTCTTGTCTTGCCCTTAAGACATGAGATTGTTATATTTTTATATCGAGCCTTCAGCCGAATTTTACTGGAGAGGTTTTAAGATAAGGCCTTCTGCCTTTTAGATTGAAACTCTTTCGAGGCCTTAAGCTGTTAAACATATCTTGTTGATATGTGGCCTTCAACCGAGTATTAATATCTCTTAAATTGATGTACTTGTCTTGCCCTTAAGGCATGACATTCTTATTCTTTATTTTATATGAAATGTTTTAAGCTACGGCCTTCTGTCCTTTAAAACTAAAACTCTTCTTTTTAGGGCTTAAGCCGCTAAATTATTTGTTGGTGCGCGGCCTCCAGCCGAGTTTTAATATCTCTGAAATTAATCTTCTTCTCTTGCCTTTAAGGCATAAGATTGTTATGCTTTTGGATGGGGATTTCAGCGCAATTTGCATGAAATGTTTTAAGATAAGGCCTTCTGCTTTTTGATTGAAACTCCTCTTATTGCTTAATATACGACCTCCAGCCTAGTTCCATTAAAATTAAATTGCTAAGGCCTTCAGCCGATTAGACTGAAGATTTAGAAAATTTTCATGGGTGAAACCTCCAGAAGAACCTTGCACTTCAATTTTGCGTAAGCCTTGTGTCTTGGATTTTGGATGTGGCCTTCAGCCGATCTAAAGTTAATCAAAGCAGATCGATTAAAGTTTTGAGTGTTTGCATCCGTGTTGTAATATTGTGTGTTGATAAATAAAGCTTGTAAGTTGAGTGCACCTGACAGGAACTCATTTTGGCCCCTTTCCACAACCTAATCCGCTCTGTCCTGCTAGCCCAGGCATTTCAGACTGATACGTATAATAGTTCCAGTACAGAAGCTTTTATTATGGAATGTTCAGGAAAGTAAGTCAGAATTTTGGAAAATTTGAGGCTGTCACTTAAGTAAACTCCAAAACATCACATTCTAACATAAAATCCGTGAAGAAGTAAAAATGGTTCAAATGGCTCTGAGCACTATGGGTCTCAACTGCTGTGGTCATAAGTCCCCTAGAACTTAGAACTACTTAAACCTAACTAACCTAAGGACATCACACAACACCCAGCCATCACGAGGCCGAGAAAATCCCTGACCCCGCCGGGAATCGAATCCGGGAACCCGGGCGTGGGAAGCGAGAACGCTACCGCACGACCACGAGATGCGGGCAGTGAAGAAGTAGATTGTACTTAAACGAAGATGGTGTTTGTCCTAAATAATGCACAGATAATTCAATTTTTCTCTCCATGGAATAGGCACTGTCTTACAGAACAGTGCACAACAGTATTTTGAGAGAGTGATTCACTACAGAGTGTCAGACGAGAAAGTCTGTTTGAGCGGGTCTCCGTGACGAGTGCCGCCGAAGACGCGTGTGCGCCCGGCTGTGACACGGGCGAGGCCATCGGCCTGCGCTATATCTGTCAGCTGTCGCGCTGTAAGCCTGGGGCCTGCCTAGCGGGCGGCGTCAGCGCGATCCCGCCAACAGCCCGAACGTCGCCATATGCCACGCCTGGAGCAAAACAAAGCCGCGACAAGACAAGCCACGCCGCTCTGCGTCGGCAGCGGCGGTGCAGCTTAACGCTGCTTTATCGTCACGCGCCGCACGCCTGCGTGCTGCGGAACGATTAGGTTCACAAACTTCGAAGGGTGGTAAAGCACTTAGAAATGAAACGATTTCTGCATGAAACTGAAACATTAAACTCCACTAATGCTGCGTAACGCTCAAGTGCTGATCTCTCGATTTTCATTTATTCACCCGACATTTTTCAATGTTTTTCGACCATTAGACCACAACCGTTGCAGAAAATGACGTCGCGCACCATCTGTTGCTAGTTTAATGAACAAAGTAAGACCATATGGACTATCGGACCAATTGTGTGATTGGATTGAAGAGTTCCTAGGTAATAGAACGCAGCATGTCATTCTCAATGGAGAGAAGTCTTCCGAAGTAAGAGTGATTTCAGGTGTGCCGCAGGGGAGTGTCGTAGGACCGTTGCTATTCACAATATACATAAATGACCTTGTGGATGACATCGGAAGTTCACTGAGGCTTTTTGATGATGATGCTGTGGTACATCGAGACGTTGTAACAATGGAAAATTGTATTGAAATGCAGGAGGATCTGCAGCGAATTGACGCATGGTGCAGGGAATGGCAATTGAATCTCAATGTAGACAAGTGTAATGTGCTGCGAATACATAGAAAGAAAGATCCCTTATCATTTAGTTACAATATAGCAGGTCAGCCACTGGAAGCAGTTAATTCCATAAATTATCTGGGAGTACGCATTAGGAGTGATTTAAAATGGAATGATCATATAAAGTTGATCGTCGGTAAAGCAGATGCCAGACTGAGATTCATTGGAAGAATCCTAAGGAAATGCAATACGAAAACAAAGGAAGTGGGTTACAGTACGCTTGTTCGCCCACTGCAGTGTGGGATTCGTACCAGATAGGGTTGATAGAAGAGATAGAGAAGATCCAACGTAGAGCAGCGCGCTTCGTTACAGGATCATTTAGTAATCGCGAAAGCGTTTACGGAGATGACGGATAAACTCCAGTGGAAGACTCTGCAGGAGAGACGCTCAGTAGCTCGGTACGGGCTTTTGTTGAAGTTTCGAGAACATACCTTCACCGAGGAGTCAAGCAGTATATTGCTCCCTCCTACGTATATCTCACGAAGAGACCATGAGAATAAAATCAGAGAGATTAGAGCCCACAAAGAGGCATACCGACAATCTTTCTTTCCACGAACAATACGAGACTGGAATAGAAGGAACAACCGATAGAGGTTTTCAAGGTACCCTCCGCCACACACCGTCAGGTGGCTTGCGGAGTATGGATATAGATGTAGATGTAGTGATAGTTATCGATATCTTAAACGTGAAGATTGCTTGACTGGCCGTAGCCTATCACAGTAAGGAAAATACACTCCGTGCAATGTGGTTTGCTTGTGCTTCTTTTTTTAATTATAAAGCTTCAGTAACTCGCCATTTTCAAAAATACGGCATTATGTCATCATTATGAAAAAACAGTGGTGGAGGCTTCGACGCTAGTTCATAATTCCACAACATTAATTCACCATTTAACAAGAAATTTTGCCATAGCGCTAAGAAATATGGACTTTTATTCCTCAATTTTTAGCTTCCCCTTCCCCTGAACTTTCTTCTAGTTCATTAACTGATAGCTTTTTCGCGCTACCATCTTCCCGATAAATCTTATACGCTGACGGGGAAAAATCGCAACACCAAAGAATAATTAATGTCCAAACATCCATATTTCCTAACCCGCACAATTTTAAATCGACCGGTGTTGATTCTGAAAGGGGCGGATCGCTGCTTCTTATGTTCTTCCTCCCCTTTGTAATCTGTAGCCACCTTCATCACTTTTGATTCAAATATCGAATAAATGCAGTTACCGGCTTACTGCCAAAGAACACTAATTTTGTTTGTGCCTGGACAGTCGACACATCATGTCACATTAAATGTCTTACTGTTTTCACTTTCTGTTAAGCCTGGAAGGTTGCTTTCACCATTGAGGAAGGGGTGGAGGTGAGGGAGGGGAGGTAGGTGAGGGAGGGGAAGTTGCGTCGCTGCTATTGTCATCATTTGCTTTAAAATTGCAAACAACTTCATTAGGCCTCCATTTTCTATTACGTACTAAGTTGACTTTTGCCCACAATTTGTACGCCTGCTTTGCCCCTATTGAACAGTCTAAGTTCCTATTTCCTATCGTTCCATTGTCGACTTCATTCCTACCTTTGCATTGGGTATAAACTGTCATTTCCGTCTCTGATCTCATAATCGTGAACTACAATAAAAGCTTAACACTTGTGTTGCTGAAAAATAAACAAAAACAAAAGTCCTCTCATTTCTCCCCAGAGTAAGACTAGAAAATAATTAACACAATGTAGGCACGTCATGACGAGACGAGACCATTTACGGAGAATGACCACACACACAGCAATCGGAGTTGAAGCAACATTTGTAATAAAAAAGCATACAATCGTTATGTAATGTGGGCAAAACAAAACTGGCCCAGCAAATGTTTTATCTGCACCCAGGGTGGATAGTGTAAGCTGGGTTGTCTATCCTAAGGCTCATGAAACATTTCCCAGGTATGTTTTATTTTGCGTACCCTGTGTTTATTTAGCCTAGTACCTATAAGCTCTTTAGTGCCTCATTATGCACCTGCCGCTTTATTTATTTATTTTTTGCGCGTCAGCACAAGTGTTGACCAGGGTCATTTTTCAATGTGGGGTAAAGCACAAGTGCACTTCCTGCTTGGATCAAGTGGGCTGCTATGTTAGAGGTGGTGCAGCGCCACCACGACAGCATGCAAGCATTGGGAATTGAAACTTCGATATTCCACTTCCCATTAAGTTACTGAATTGGTAGCATTCGTCTGTGTGCAGAGCTGTCATAGGCGGACAGTGGGCTGCCACATGGGTCTAGGAGTCGTATGTCTTATGTGGCCCGATGGCCAGGAAGATTCCCGCCTTCAGTGGCGGTAGTGGGGCGCGGTGACTCGTCTTTAAGTGTGTTACCGAGGATGGAGTAGTGACGAACTTCTCGACTGCTCTGGTGACCATGAACTTTGCCACAGTGGAAGCAGCGCTACCTACAGTATGGTGTTAAAGACATAATCATTCCCAGCATGTATCATATGAACAGACTGAAACTTAGGGACCGGCCGGTGTGGCCGAGCAGTTCTAGGCACTGCAGTCTGGAACCGCGCGACCGCTACGGTCGCAGGTTCGAATCCTGCCTCGAGCATGGATGTGCGTGATGTCGTTAGGTTAGTTAGGTTTAAGTAGTTCTAAGTTCTAGGGGACTGACGACCTCAGATGTTAAGTCCCATAGTGCTCAGAGCCATTTTAACCAAGCCTGCACGTTTGTGTGAATAATAGCCTGAAGAAAACATGTTAAGTGGATTTTCATGTTGCTGAAAGTAGACCAGCAAAGTGGTTATTACCTGTAAGGTGAAAAATATGTTTCTGTATCCATAGGGACTGGTATCTTTCGTTTAAAGTTTGGGACTGCAAGGGGAACAATCATCTTTTGTCCTAAAACTGGTGCATGGGGAAGGTTGGTGACCTTGGTCTTTGTTACAGAACCATAGTGATAATAATATATAATATTTTTTTCAGTCATCAGTCTTCTGACTGTTTTCGTGGTGCCTGAAATGAATTCCTGTGCGGTGCCAACCTCTTCATCTCAAAGTAGCACTTGCACCCTATGTCCGCGAGCAGTTGTTGGGTGTATTTAAATACCTGTCTTCCCCTTGAGTTTTTACCCTCTACAATCCTCTTGTGCCATGCAGGTTATTCTATGAAGTCTTAACACATGTTCTGTCATCCTGCCCCGTCATATGTCAATATTTTCCGTATGTTCCTTTCTTCAACAATCCTGCGGAGAATCTCCGCATTCCTTATAGTATCATTCTATTCAATTTTTAAAATCCTTCTGTACCGCTATATGTCAAACATTGAGATTCTCTTCGTTTCCGGTTTTCCGACAGTCTCTGAATCACTACCGTACTATACTGTGCGCCAGATTCACATTCTCAGAAATTTCTTCCTCAGATTGAGGCCTATCGTTGATACTAGTAAACATCTCTTGGCCGTGGATGCCTGCCGGCCGAAGTGGCCGCGCGGTTCTGGCGCTGCAGTCTGGAACCGCGAGACCGCTACGGTCGCAGGTTCGAATCCTGCCTCGGGCATGGATGTGTGTGATGTCCTTAGGTTAGTTAGGTTTAACTAGTTCTAAGTTCTAGGGGACTAATGACCTCAGCAGTTGAGTCCCATAGTGCTCAGAGCCATTTGAACCATTTTGAACCGTGGATGCCTTCTTTGCCTGTGCTAATCTGCTTTTGTATCCGTCTTGCTTCGTTCGTCATTTGTTGTTCTACTTGGAAGGTAGCATAATTCCGTACTTTAGTTTACTTCACAAACACCAATTTTGATGTAAGTTTATTTCTAATCTCATTCCTGCCACGCAGCCGGTGATATCCCTCTGATACTATTTTAATAGCCAGAGATAGGAACACAGGCATCTACAGCGTGTTTTCGTCGTAGTTCAGGAACGTAATAAGAAGTGCAGATTTGTTGTCAGATTTTCTCCCTCCCCATGACGTCATCGATTACATCACGGATAGTTGCCAGATTTTTCCTAATAGGCCAGTTACCCTGTGAATAAAGCTGCGGAATATTCAAAAATAGACGAGAAATTCAAAATAGCCATGTCATGTTGCAGAATTCTCAAGGAAAGGACAGGTACTTTATTTCAGTTTCTGTAGTAATGTGTCACATCACCAACAACTTTAATCTTGGCACAATTCAGTGCACCCTTAACCCATATGGACACAGACCCTGATTCATTTACGTTACGACGTTTCCTTGTCCTAAGAACCAACGGCACTGTAGACATATAGTAAGATGAACTCACTTCAGTACAGTCGCTGTGGAAGTAGGGCTGTTGTCCAAAGTATCAGTTGGCAGGAAATTCAAAAATCCAAGATTGTCTTGCTGGTAGAGGTGGGTCAGTGTGTGCTATGTGCAGAATTCAAGATGGCTGACGTGGAATATAGGTGCGGCGCTATGATCACAGAAGCCCAATGTTGACTGACCTAAAATACTGACGCAGCCTGCATTGTCGCCAAATTTCCTGGGTTTTCCCTACAGTCGCTGAATGCAACAGATGCATTTCATATTGCTTGTTGTACGCCTCCAAATATTTTGAAACTGTGTCAGGACCAATACTTCGCACAATGTATTAATTTTATGAATCCATCGAAACCAGTATTGTGAGAAGTAGCATGTGACACCGCAACTGCAATTATGTGACGAGACGTTTTCAGTATTTTTTGTTCCATTTCTGTTCGAAAACGTCTATTAAACTTTGTGATGCATTAAAATTTACATAACAACATGTCATCTACTGTACATGTTTCGAAAATTTTTAAATGGAAGCAGATATGATCGTCAATGACCTAAATTTCATCAATAAAGGTAGCTCACTATTAAGCAGGACAAACAACGCGTGCTGTCAACGTGAAACGTCCCCTTAGAAATGTTTATGAATTGCTGTGCTGATAAACCTCTTACATTATTTGCTTTTCAAACAGCTGAGCAGAACTGAACGTACTCAGACATTACACTCTTTAGTTATTCTGATCAACACTAAACTGACACACAATATTTTTAGCGCAACGCAATCCGAGTTTCAAAAATCCCTACAAAAGAATGGCCCTGACTAACAATAATCTATACCTTTCATCAATCACTTACCTCACAAAAATCTTCGTTACTCGAACTACTGCAATACAGCGAGCGCCACTACTGCCAGCTAAATAAAAGATTCTAACTACTGAAGGCACTAACTACTGATAGGCATAGTTAGCAAATGAAAGATTTTGACAGAGAACAAACAATGTATTTACCTTAACAGTGTTCAAAAGTCATAATATATATAGCAGTTCATGACATCCATTCTTACGAATGTACTGTTTCTGATGGACATACGTCCAGATCATCCGCTCTCAAAAATCCGCCATCTCACTTCCCCACATCCACCACTGCTGGCGGCTCACCTCCAACTGCGCAACGCAAAGCGCTGTTAACAGCCAACTGCCCAACACTACAATGGCAGACAACAATGCAAACTAGCCACAGACTGCACACAGCACAGCCAGTGATTTTCATACAGAGCGCTACGTGGCGTTACCAATAAGAAAACCTAAGCAGCCTACTTACAAACGTTATTAGCTGGAATGGCTCAAATGGCTCTGAGCACTATGGGACTCAACTGCTGAGGTCATTAGTCCCCTAGAACTTAGAACTAGTTAAACCTAACTAACCTAAGGACATCACAAACATCCATGCCCGAGGCAGGATTCGAACCTGCGACCGTAGCGGTCTTGCGGTTCCAGACTGCAGCGCCTTTAACCGCACGGCCACTTCGGCCGGCTTAGCTGGAATAGAAAACAGAAGATGGCTGACGGTATTTGACATGTTCACCAGGTTTTTTTCCGTATGTTTGCTTTCCGAAACGAATACTGATTTCATTACCTGAGCGACTTAGTAATTCACGTTTCCTGTTGTCGTATGCTGAAGTACAAAAATTTCATGAAAGTCGAATCGAATCCGTTGGAGTGCTGAGATCTCTTCGAGTACCGCATTGCCTTTTTTTTCCCTTCCTCCCCTCTCTCTTCAGTGAATCTCGCAAATTGTGCCGCGACCTACGACCGGCCGCTCTCCTCGGAGAGTCCGCCATTCGCATGGCGGATCGTTATCTGGCCGTTTCATTTCCGCCGACTCGCCGTACATCGGCGCTCACACAAAGGCAATACCTGGCAATGCCAGCGCGGCCTGCTTTCAGCTCTTGAGAAGCGCCGCCTCCATTTCGTTAACTTTTACGAAAATAAAGTCCCCGGCAGGTAGCAGCGATCGATCTGCAGTCAACGCGAATAATTGTCCGCAGCAACGACGGGAATGAATCAAAGGCTGGTTGCTCCCAGTTGAACGAGCTATTGTGTCCTGGCCGCTACTAAGAGATTACGACTGCGAAGCGCTCCAAAATTGCGTTTCACAGTATCCATTATCAAATCGAATTTGTGTGTGTATTGACCTGTGACGCATCTGTTGGTCTGGAATTGTTGAAACATCCTGTACATCTCGTTAGCAGTACTATTCCCTTGTACTAAGGTGAAATTGTGATTAACCGACTTTTCAGTTTCAGTCTTGATTATGATACCGAAGACACGGTATTAACAAGTTCACAGGGCATTCCGAGCTTATTTTCTGTGTTTTAACTTGTTCAGTCCCAAGTCTCATATAATATATCCCCAAGTTTGGTTTTTTTATTTTTAATTATTTGTTTTTTTCTGTCATGCAGCTGACCTTTTCTGACATCTGCTATTAAGTACTATACACATTCTGTAAATTTATTAACATTGCTGTTTAAGATGTTTTAAGATTTAACTGTATTGTATTACCCACGGCTACGTTAAAAGAAACAGTCCTAACAGCACTAAATAGCGGTTTGTGACGCGATTACTGTGTAAGGTGGCTATAATTTCGCACCTTAAAAGCACTCATCTACATACTTTGCCGTGATTTACACCCCGAATTAGGTATCATTTGGTAGGTTGTACGTCATATATACGAATATTTAAAGACGATTGACACTGTCACTTACACCTTGTAAATAGTTGTTAACGCTTATTGCATGAAAGGTGACGGAGTGTCTTTATTATCAAAACGGCGTAATGAATGATTTCCTATGCTAGTAGAGGTTGGAACACCAGTGGAAATGAAACGGCAGGCGTAATTCAAGCGCTGGGTGGAATAGCCCGCACAGGTGTGGGTCCTGCTTGACACAGGAAGTAGCCAAGACAGACGGGATGGTTGGGGCATCTGAGCGCTGAAGCACAATACAGCGGCGGCCGGCCGGTGGTGTAGCGGGGGCCAGAAGGATAACCTCATAATACTTCAGAAACTCTGAAGATCTTGGACGCAGCAGAGAGAAACGAGTAAGCGTTACCTCGGAAATCGCAGGCTGGGTTGTTTCCAAGGATTTTTACTCTGAGAAGCGTACCATTGTATGAGTATAGGTATTTCCTCGCAAACTTTCCGCGCTGGACGACAAAAGACTAAAATATGGTTGGTCGGCGTTCGGAAGAATCTCCAGAGAGGGAGAATATTCCGTGGTTTCGAGAATATGATTCGCGTTATGAGTTACGAGGGAGGGCAGCCGAGCTTTGTCAGGTAGGCAATGGTGGAGAGAAGAAATCTTCCGGTGGCCGTGCGGTTCTGAACCGCGGGTCCGGAACCGCGGGACTGCTACGGTCGCAGGTTCGAATCCTGCCTCGGGCATGGGTGTGTGTGATGTCCTTCGGTTAGTTAGGTTTAAGTAGTTCTAAGTTCTATGGGACTTATCACCTAAGATGTTGAGTCCCATAGTGCTCAGAGCCATTTGAACCATTTTTGAAGAAATCTTCTGTTTTGAGTGCCCAAGTTTGAAGGTTACTCGGTATCAGCTTTTGTTGGTACAGAGAGACTTGCTGTCTTTGCTCTCAGGAGATTTTATAGTTAGATCGGTTAGGCACTGTACTGTTGCGAACTTGTACGATTCTGGACTTCGCCTCCGGGTAGGGAGTCGTCATTGAGTACGCAGCGTTCAGTGATTGAGAGCACTTCTTCTGCCTATACTCACGTTGAGACGTTATCTGAACTCCATTCTTATGGCTGGGAGTTCACGTTTCTCGTCTGTAGAACACAGAGAGGAGAAGACAGTATTAGATTATACTAGTCAGAGGACCGTCTTCTGCGTCCTGGTGTTAGAATGAGATTTTTTTTCTATTTTGTGGCTGTGTAATGCCACTTCCTCGGACGAGAAATGAAAATCAAAAATTAGCTCCAAAATTCCCAAAGATTTCCCCAAAACAACTTCCAAAAAAAAAAAAAAAAAAAAGGTTCAAATGGCTCTGAGCACTATGGGACTCAACTACTGAGGTCATTAGTCCCCTAGAACTTAGAACTAGTTAAACCTAACTAACCTAAGGACATCACAAACATCCATGCCCGAGGCAGGATTCGAACCTGCGACCGTAGCGGTCTTGCGGTTCCAGACTGCAGCGCCTTTAACCGCACGGCCACTTCGGCCGGCCAAGTTCCAAATTCCACGAAAAATGAACAAGCAAACAAATTTCCAGTTAACACTATTATTTGGATATTAACCAGTAATCAGGAATCTAATAGTAATTTATTTACATGCGAAAGAAAGATAGGATTCCAGTAAAATCAAACTCAAAATTCAAAATCATAGTAAATCGCAAAATCATTATAATTAAAATTCGCAAAGTAGAACCAGCGTTTCCAAAGAATACTCCGTGTGAATTCTCTTTGAGATTCGTGAGTAATGGCTAAGAAAAATTCAATCTATTGTCTCTACGTTACGAGAGTTAGCCGAAGCAGGTCATACTTTTGAATGCTCGTATATGTAGGCGCAATTAGATTGTTTTTTCAGAATTGATTATTGCGATCTACTATGACGCAGTGAAACGATACTTTGGCTTCAAATATTACCTTATTTAGAATTCAGATAGAGGACTTGCATATATCAGACAGAAGTGACTTTTAATTAGATAACCTGAAGTTAACACTATTTAGGAAGTGAACACAGATAGACAATTTCATTCGTAATAACTAATGGACTATGAAACTTGGCGATAGTTACGAAGCATATAATTTATAATTCCCCCCATTACCTGGGGAAGCTTCTTCCTCACGGCTCTGTTAGGAAGTGACTAATATTGTGTAATAAACCAGCATATCGTGTCAATTCACGCATTTATCATTCAAGTTTTACAATATTATTTGTAGAGATAACGTGCTGCGAGATTATTTGACTGAAGCGCTCGGCGCTTATGTAGAAACTCCTTGAGGTTAGAAATTAATAACACTGTTACGACTGATTGTAGATTTGAGATTACAACCAGTCTATAGGGAATTTGGTGTCGCTGGACTTAATTTGAATTTATCATTAATATTGAAATAGCAACTGATAAACCATTGATTATAAACGATTTAATTACGACATTTGATGAAATAAACTGAACTCGCACAAGTCGCTAGTTTAGTTCATCAGTGTTCTGTTTGTAACGTCGATACCGATAGATACGAAATAACAATCTCATTGCTCTACCGCTGAATGTTAGCCAAGACCGAAGATCCGGAAGGACGTTACAGCTGGAGTTCTTCCGCCGCCGCAGACGTGTACAAGAAACATCACTACGACGCACCGGACGCAGTACACACGGTGATATTGCTAATTGCTTCGGCTTATCAGGACTATAAAGCTAGACAGCTGTGATCAGGTAGATTTTATTTCCACTGGGGTTGCACACCACTGTAGATCGTCTTTGATAGTAGTGTCTTCTAGTGTTTGGTACGTAGGTGATGTCAGACATCTCGCGTTATTTATAGTAGATCGCGTAGCCATAAAAGGGGGCAGGTTTGGGCAATTGATCGATCATCTTAGTTAGGAAATCCATTTGTATCTCTTTGTCTCCGTTGGACATTGATATATAAACATTTGTAATTGTTTAAAGAGGTTTTAATCTACAATAAATGTATAAGCAGAAACAACATAGATCATTTAGTAGTTACTAGTTCCCTTATCCAGTCATTTACGTATATATTGTAATTTATAATAGGTTTGTTTATAAATAAATAAATCTTCTGCTACCAGTCACGATTTTCTTTATTTTACTATTTGCACGACGCGTTTCGAGAAATAATTCCCATTTTCAAGTGCGTTTTTATGATGTGTATTAAGCCATTTCTTTTGATGTTGTCAGTGTGTGTGAGTCTGCTTCATTTTGTTGACTTTTACTGTAATATATAAGAAACGCGTTTTTAGTTGGGTATCAATATTTTCTGTGAGGTTAGTGGCTAAAGTTTGAGAACAATTTGTACTTACAATTTTCTAATGGTCCATTTGTGTAGAGAGTGACACACACTTAACATCACACACAACTTGTACATTTTACACATCGAAAATATCTTATATAAACAAAACAGTTACAAAGATCTTCTTATAGGTAGTTCACAGAGATAACATTATAGGTCTTCCACAGATTATGATATGCTTTTGTACAGAGGTTAATTTATCTTTACAATTTGGCTCATGAATTACTTATACTGATTTTACAATTGTGCTTATTTCTATGTTTTACTATTTTTATTTAAGTATATTATCGAAACATCTGAAGAAATTCACTGATTCACTTTCAAGGTTTTCATTTAATATTTTATCTTCATATTTTGGGAATTATTTCTCGAAACGCGTCGTGCAAATAGTAAAATAAAGAAAATCGTGACTGGTAGCAGAAGGTTTATTTATTTATAAACAAACCTATTGTATCTACAGTCGCAGGCTTTCAAAAACCATTTATAATGGATCAAATCAGATTGTAATTTATATGTTAAAGAGCAAGAAGGGGGAAATAATACCATCATTAATAGATCCTAGGATCTGCTTCAGGGGATAGTCAGACAGAGCCAAATCTTCATTTTCGCGTTCAGTATTTCCGTTGCGCACATTCATTTTACACCCGCCTGGAGTAGCGTCTTGCAACTGATCGCATTTCTCCGCATTTCGTTGGTTAGAAGGGAAAAAGCTTACCGAACAGAAAACTAATCTCCCAGAAGGAGAGGAGTAACGAAATGAAACCTCTCATGTTGGGAGGTCTTGTAACTTCTATTTCAGTGAAACGAACTATGAAGTTGGCAGTACGAGAACAAGGTTCGTGTCAGTATGTCAGTACGATGTTGCAGTATGTGGGACCTAAAGTGACGCAGAGCCAGTTTGGGTCAGAAATATACAGAACTGGAAGTCAGGGTGCTATTAAATTCTGCAATGTGTACAATTCGCTTGTACAAGAATCTACTGTTACAGTAGAGATATAGAGCCCAGTCAGTCAACTGCGTATTCTGTGGTGGGGAAGAGCAGTGATAAACAGCCTTCGCTATATCGGTTTACTGAAACTGGTATTCCACAGAGCTATAATTTCTGGTTGTCGACTAAGTGTAAGGGCTCTGAGTCAGATGTCAGTTTTGCAACTTTGAAATATGTATCTACCTTGTTGAAGTGGATACTACAGTTAGGACACTTACTCGAAAATGTGAACTTTGACCGCCTAGAGTGAGTCATTTGCGTTGAAGACATTACTTCATAATAGAAAGTGCATTGCACTATTTACTTGTGCTTAGCAACGTCGCTTATAAAATGTTAAAACTGGCAGTAAACATCACTTTCAAAGGCAGAGGATGTTAATGTCGTTTGTTAAACGCCTATTTCCGCAACGGATTTTTATGTCTTTCGTTAGATCTAAATGTTAGTGAGACAATTTGCGACACGAAAACTTTAATCTTGGCCGTTGAAACTGCCATATCTTTATCTTGAAACCATATTGTGATGTATCTTCTACCTTGGTACTTTCGAGATGACACGCTATTTATACTGTTGCAAATGTGGGCGCAGGAAGGATACAATTTGGAAATGTTTGCTTTTATGCACTCTGTTGCTCCTGAACGCTGTAACGAGTTACAGTAAGTACGAGGCGTTATCGTGTGTGGGTGGAGGACGTCAGCATTGTATGACACGCCAGAAAAATAAAAGATGAAGGGACCGACGAGCGACAGCTGGGGACGCGCTGTGACACGACTGTAAATCACTTTGTGTCACTCTCTGCTGTCCAGTTCGACTCTCCGCATGACGGACGTCCATCCCGAAAAGTGCTGAACTGTTCAGAGGCGACGCTGCTTCCTCTAAAGCTACACACGAGTGCAGATTAACGACAGCGTTAGGTAATCCTATTGTGGCGCATCAGAGCGAAGCACGCTTATTTTCGGAGAAGTGCATCTGATGGTATTCCAGAACGTTTTCAAATTACATCGTGGAGAAACCACATAGCTGTTTTTTTATTGATATCCACTGATGTTTTGAGTCATACAGAACGACAAAAAATTTACTGAACGTCGACCAGTTTATCTGGTGAGAATGATGGTGATATTTAACAGCAATAGATAACACAGAATAGATTACACGCATGTGTAGTGGAATGTTCAAGGTAGTACCTTAATATCCAAGTAAATAGACGCGTATTTCTCCGTT
The DNA here is from genome assembly GCF_023898315.1 of Schistocerca nitens. Lineage (NCBI taxonomy): Eukaryota > Metazoa > Arthropoda > Insecta > Orthoptera > Acrididae > Schistocerca > Schistocerca nitens. Next base: position 97,622,529 of record NC_064621.1, on the reverse strand, counting down.
GTATATTAAAAATCGTCACAAAACCTACTTCTGCATCTACATCCACATGGATACTCTACAAATCACATTTAAATGCCTAGCAGAGGGTTCATCGAACCACCTTCACAATTCTCTATTATTCCAATTTCGTATAGCGCGGAAAGAACGAACACCTATATCTTTCCGTACGAGCTCTGATTTCCCTTATTTTATAATGGTGATCGTGTCTCCATATGTAGGTCCGCGTCAAAAAAATATTTTCGCATTCGGAGGAGAAAGCTGGTGATTGGAATTTCGTAAGAACAATCCTCCGCAACGAAAAACGCATTTCTTTAATACAAAACGTGCTGCGCTTCTTTGAACTTTTTCGATGTACTCCGTCAATCCTATTTGGTAAAGATACCACACCTCGGAGCTGTATTCTAAAAGAGGACGGACAACCGTAGTGTAGGCAGTCTCCTTAGTAGATCTGCTACATTTTCCAAGTGTCCTGCCAATAAAACGCAGTCTTTGGTTAGTCTTCCCAACATTTTCTGTGTGTTCCTTCCAATTTAAGTTGCTCGCCATTGTAATTCCTAGGTGTTTCGTTGAATTTACTGCCTTTAGATTTGACTGCTTTATCGTGTAACCGAAGTTTAACTAATGCCTTTTAGCAATCATGTGGATGCCCTTACACTTTTCGTTATTTCGGATCAACTGCCAATTTTCGCAGCCTACATATATCTTATCTAAATTGTTTTGCAATTTTTTGGATCTTCTGATGGCTTTACCCACTAATTGATAAACGACTGTGTCAGTAGGGGATAATTGTTCGAAAAAGGTGACTCGTTTCAGGATAAGAGAGTGCCAGAATAATTTTCACTAGTGGCTGTATTCATTAAAGAACTTCTCCATAGGATCCAATGCAGGTATGTGGTTGAATTGAAACACTTGATTCCACGTCGTAAACATCATTTCTACCAGAAAGCATAGCACTAGAGATCTGGAAAGCTAGTGTACATTTCTTACGACCTCAGTCAGCACACCATCTACTGTTTGTGATCCTTCTCAATCAACCATCGCCTATAACCCAGTCGATATATCACTGAACCTCTGACATGGCATTGAGACAGAATGCATTAAAATACTGGAGAAGTAGCTAGTGGCGGCGTGAGGGAGCTGCAAATACTGGTTACATACCACGTTCCTTAGCCAAATCACTTTCTAAATTGGGTAATTTTATTACGAGGTTGCACCGTCGGGAACGTGCAGCCGCCCTGTTGGTCCGATATTATACACCACCTATATTCAGTGTCGCGGTGTTTGTCTGGAAAATGCACTTCATACCTCGATTTATACAGTCAGTATTGCTTTTAACAAGGATACTTGTCTGCAGCTGTAGAACAAGAGCGCTTGTGACAGTAACATACAGTAGTTGTTGTCATCGTATTTTTTAACATCTGGTGGTTTGTAAGAAGATTATGCCTCTCTTTCTAAGACACAGTGGTACACCCATCGTTCATTTTTGGTCAGTATTATTTCGTATCACCTGCAATCAGTTATTGGCCAAGTATTAGTAGCAGGGGATGCATGATAGGTTTGCCTTGAGCATCAGTTTATAAAGTATGTGTTTGTGTTCTGATATGCGCAAAGGGAATGACTATGTCCAATCGTATGGAAGGTATGGATTTTACGTGGAATACTGTGATAGCCAAGGGAAGAATATGTCAAGTCATAGGAATGGTACAGATATTTCTATTTCCAGAGCCAGAGGCGTATTTCCAATACTTCGCTAATCGTCAAATGTCGTTCATAGCGTTTAATTGTAAGTATAGCGATCAAATATATATGTGGCCGATTTTGTAGGACGATGCTGTCTATGCGTGGTTGGTACAGCAGTGGTGGTGGGTGGTCTGTGGTGGGGATGATTCACGTTTCCCGCTAAAGCTTGGAGGACCTGAACGGACACCTGTGCATGGCTCAGCAGCTGACGGCTGCATTGTCACTTCACGGAGACGCCGGTGCACCTCGGCTTCTGGGGGCATGTGCGGAGACGGCGGCGTCGGCTTCGAGTGGCTTGATGTGTTATTTATTAGCGACCTTTTGTTTAAACTGTATTCCATCGACTTCACTGACCAATAGGATTCTGCGAATTAAAGAAAACTTCCTACATCATACATGTGAAAAATATCCATTTAATTAATTTGCATAATTTTTTGATATCAATGGGGTGTTAGTGGTACAATAGTTAAGGTGAGGGTGTGCGTGAGTGAGTGAGTGACATGCAGCAGAACAGCAGGTTAAGTGGTGTACACTAGGTTAATTTGCATATTTTTATGTAAAATGCAGTACAATAGTTTAAGGGGGTGGGTGACAAAGAAGAATGCGTCAGAAATAGCGTTCAAAAGTAAAATTCGAAAAGTGTACCAGAAAATGGTGGGAGGGGATAAGGTTCAAATGGCTCTGAGCACTATGGGACAACTGCTGCTAAGGACATCACAAACACCCATGCCCGACGCAGGATTTGAACCTGCGACCGCAGCGGTCGCGCGATTCCAGACTGTAGAGCCTAGAACCGCTCGGCCACTCCGGCCGGCCGGAGGGCATAAGGCAGTGCAATAGTTTAAGGAAATGGGTGTGGCATGGAAAACCACTTAACAGAAGAATAGGTTAAGTGCCGACAAAGGGCTAAACATTACGTTAAGACATACAGAGTACAGTGCCAAACATTAGGCTATGCAACATGTTTGCCCCATGGAATTATTTCTTACAAGAACTACATGTTTCCAAACAGCAGAGAATGATGAGCAAGAGAAATCCAACCCTCACAAACTGAATTTTTCATAAATAAACAATACACCCTTGAACTTCCCTTTGTGAGGTCCTTCCACTCCACCACAGAGTTGCCAATTTCCAGATGGGGGAGGAGCGAGGGGGTCTAGGATGGGGTGTCAGGGGTGGTGATCGATTTCCAGACAAATTCTTTACCTAAATAAATAAATTATATTCCATACACTGCCATGAATAACTAAACACTACACACTGCAATCGAATTCCCTACCAATGACCGATCAACTGAGTCTTTTTCCCACCAATTTCCAGGAGGGAGGGTGGGAGGGAAGGGTGTTTACCAGAGGGGGAGAGGTTAATTAATTTATCAATTTAATTAAGTAGTCAATCAAACCGATAAGAGTGAGAGGGGCTATTGCAATAACTCAGACCTGAAAGTGTACCTGTAGCAGCCGAGGGAGAGGGTTGGTTTGGAGGTTTCCTAAGGTGGAGGGGAGTGGGGAAACAATAGGTTAAGTGCCTGTCAATCAAAAGGAAGGATCCTTTTAGCAGAACAATAGGTTAAGTACCTGCAATCAAGGGAGAACAATAGGTTTGCTCCTGAGTGCGTACCTGCCCCTGATGTAGGCAACCCACACCAACTAAATGGGCCACAAACCGCGCTGTTCCCCTACTAGCGCCATCTGCAAACAACCTAAGACCGCTGCTTAGATTGTCTCCTAAATCATTTATATAGATAAGGAACAGCAAAGGGCCTGTAACACTATCTTGGGCAATGCCAGAAGCCACTTCGGTCTTACTTGATGACTTTCCGTAAACTACTACGAACTGTGACCTCTCTGACAGGAAATCACAAACCCAGTCACATAACTAAGACGATATTCCACAAGCACACAATTTCCGCAAATCCAGAAGTACGGAATCCATTTGAAATCCCTTGTCAATAGCACTCAACACTTCGTGCGAGTAAAGAACTATTTGGGTTTCACAAGAACGATGTTTTCTAAATCCTTGTCGACTTCTACCGCTAGTGAGGTTCGTATCACACTCATGATCACGGAAGCTGTAGTCAACATCACTTACCAGAATACGGTGTAATGAACAACGGTTTAATAGTTTCTTTCAAAATATATGTTATAATGGTAATGGGACTATTGTATATGCAGAACACTTATGCGCTGATTCAGTGTAATGAAGCATTTCGCTCGTCACCGAGTCTGTGCAGAGTGTTCCTAAACTATCCGTTCAAATTAATAAACTAGGCGGAAAACATTAAAATAAACAATTTCAAAAAAAAAAAAGAAATATGGTCTCTGAAGTCAACTAACATTTTGTTTGTGGTGCTGGCGTAAGCTGTTGTGTCGGTGTCCCTGACTGGGAGTGTGTACTGACATTCAAATATCCACAACTCGCACGTTTGGACACATGTGAATCCAAGAGATATTCGACCTAGCGCTCGTCAACGGCGATTCAGTGTTAATGTGTGGGACGGTATTCTCTACAACAGGTTGATTGGACCAGACATTATTCCTCCTCAACAGACGGAGACATCGCATCTTCGTGGAACCTGTGTTGCCAGACCTGCTAGAAGATGTACCTGTGAATACTAGATAGTGAATGTAATCCCAGCACGATGGGGCGCCAGCGAGTAATCATCTGAGAGCAACTCTCGGGAACCGATGGATCGGGCGAGTTGGACATATGGCTTGACCATCCAGGTCACATGTCTTCACGAGTCCGCATTTCCACCCGGGTGGGCATATGCAGCGTTTGCAACCGCTGTGGAATCAGGAGAAGACCTCGTCTCTATAATTGCCGTCGCTGCTGGTACCATGCCAGAAATTTTGAAAAGGACATGACAATCAATGGTTCGACGATGTACTGCATGAATACAGGCCAATGGTCGTGCATTCGAACGAATAGTTTCGGAACACTCTGTAGACGAGATCGTCGAATGAAGACTAAAGAAACATAGGTTTGTTTGTAATATGTTCATTTTTTTCAGATATTACACATCCAACAGTTTGCCTGGAATTCCTTTAATCACGTCTCAAGCATGTGAAACGCGAAATATTATACACTGTCCAGTCATATTAATGTGGTCACACAAATCAAAAGCCTGAATAAGCACATATTGTAGCACGGACCGCTCGAGGCGGACAGGATGAGAGTCAGGGATGTGGAGTCATGCCAACTCGAGTGCCGAGGCCAGCTGCACCACATATCCGGGATGAATATCCATGGGGCAAACAGCCCTACTGAGATGGTCCCACAGATTCTAGATTGGGCATAAACACAGGAATATAGTCCGCAGCTCGCGGTCGTGCGGTAGCGTTCTCGCTTCCCACGCCCGGGTTCCCGGGTTCGATTCCCGGCGGGGTCAGGGATTTTCTCTGCCTCGTGATGACTGGGTGTTGTGTGCTGTCCTTAGATAGTTAGATTTAAGTAGTTCTAAGTTCTAGGGGACTGATGACCACAGATGTTAAGTCCCTTAGTGCTCAGAGCCATTTGAACCATTTTGAACAGGAATATACATTGATTGATTGTAATAAACACGAGAAGTTTGGTAGGCCGGAGAGTATGGTGAACTCATCCTGCTGCTCTTCGTGCCATGGTTATACACTAAGAGCAGTTTGACACGTTACGCGTTGTCGTGCTGGTAGGTTCCATCGTCCCAACGAAAAACAAACTGCATGTAGAAATTGATATGGTGCCTTACAGAACGATGAAATTACCGAGGGAATGCCAGGAAAACACTCCACAGACCATAACGCTCCCTCCTCCTGGACCCTTCTGGAGTTCGTTGCAGCGTGTTTTCTTTGAGACTTTTCACGCCGATGAAGAATAAAACGTGATTCATCTGAAAAGGCCACCTGTCGCCATAGAGTGGACGTCCATTTGCGTCATCTGCCTGCAAATTCCAGCCTTCGTCGCCGATGAACAGCCGTCAGCATGGGTGCATGAACCAGGAGCCCGTTGCGGAGACCCAAACGTAATAATGGTCGCTGGACGGTCGCTGAACAGACACTGCTGACAACATCTCGGTTCATCTGGGCGATCAGCTGCTCGTCTGTTCTCCCGTCAACCGCCGTTCATCCGTGTCGCCTATAGCCCATGGTGCAAAACCGTTCCCTCTGCCCCGATTTTAGATAGTGTGTTTTTGCTACGCCTTGTGTACTGTAACCACGGCGGCAAGCGGTTAATAGTGAACAAACTTAGCAGTTTATGAAATGCTTCCACCATTGGCCCGAAATCCAGTGATGGTGCCATTTTCGAATTCAGATACACCGCTCCGTTTCCGCATTACGAGAGCGACTACACTGTTTGCCATGTCCCCTCGACATGCTTTATGTACCTTTAATTGCTTGTGCTGCCACCTGTTAGTTATTGCACTCTGATGTCGAACGTATGAAGTGTTCGTATTAATGTGACTGACCGTGTATAACCATTTAGAATCTTACTCAACCCGGAGGTGTGTCTGAACACCTGAGTGCCGCACTACCCATGATCCTGTCGGAGAAGCTTTTACACTTGTTGTTACGGTATGGCAGCTCTCGAAAATGTAGATAAATGACAGAGAGAAATAATCCAATAATATCTGATTAAAAGTCGGTTACAAATATCTTTTTCATGTCATCGTATAAGTACTTACGGGTAATACTTAGAAGCAATATGAAATCGGACAATCACGGAGAATAAGTATCAGGGAAGGCGAATAATGAGCTAGTATTAGTTAGAAGGGTCCTGGAAAGATAGAACGGCCGGCCGGAGTGGTCGAGCGGTTAAAGGCGCTACAGTCTGGAACCGCACAACCGCTACGGTCGCAGGTTCGAATCCTGCCTCGGGCATGGATGTGAGTGATGTCCTTAGGTTAGTTAGGTTTAAGTAGTTCTAAGTTCTAGGGGACTTATGACCACAGCAGTTGTCCCATAGTGCTCAGAGCCATTTGAACAATTTTTTTGAAAGATAGAACGCATCCGTAAACGATATCGCTTATGAGGTGGTGGTGCAAACAAGTCTAGAGTGTTTATCCAGTGTTTCACAGTTCTTATCGAGGAGGGAGGAGAAGACACATTGAACGCATTCAAAGACGCATTGCTAGCATCTAACAGGTTGGTGTAGTCCATACGGAAGTGACACAGGAATCATTGCGGAGAGTAAACGTGTATTTTAAGAAGGCTGTGCTACCATTCTGCTGCCACCGGCGTATCCCCAGCGTACAGAGCGCGAGAATAACACGACAGACCGCAGGAGTCGCGAAGAAGTATACAGACCTCCGTTATGCCTCGCTCAATACGTCAGTGGAGTTGAAGAGAAAAGGTAATATTCGTATGACGTACATTCCACCATGCACTCTACAATAGATTACGAGGAATGTTTATGTAGACGTAAATACTCCATTTGGTCCATCCCACTCACCTATTACTCATACAGCACAATCTCGAGTGAAATGTACATTGCGAATCATGGTTTCACGTACATACCGTACCAATAATTTGAAAATAATTAAATGCCGTAGAAGAAATACACTGAGGTGGCAAAACTCATGGGATACCTCCTAATACCGTGTCTGATCTCGTTCTGCACAGTGTAGTGCAGCAACACGACGTCGCCTGGACTCGACAAGTTGTTGGAAGTCCACTGCACAAATACTGAACCATGCTGCCTCTGTAGCCGTCCATTAACTGCGGAAGTGTCACCGATGCAGAATTTTGTGCGCTAACTGACCTCTCGATTATATGGAACGAGTGTTCGATAGAATTCATGTCGGGCGCTCCGATTTTATACAATATTCTTCAAACTAATCGCGAACAAGTAATGGACAGGTGACGTCGTGTATCGTTGTTAATGAACAAGAAGTCCACGGATGTTGAAAATGGTCTCCAAATAGCCGAACATAACAATTTCCAGCCGATGATCGGTTCAGTAGGCCCAGAGAACCCACTCCATTCCATGTAAACACAGCCCACACCATAATGAAGAAGCCATCAGATTGCACAGAGCCTTGTTGATAACCTGGGTCCGTAGCATGGTGGGTCTCCACCAGACTCGAACCCTACCACATACTCTCACCATCTGAAATCAGCACTCATCTGATCCGGCCACGGTTTTCCAGTCATGTAGGGTCCAACCGATACGTTCAAGAGCCTAGGATAGTCGCTACTGGCGATGTCATGCTATTAGCAAAGGACTTCCATCGGTCATCTACTGTCATAGTCCATTAACACCAAATTTTGTCATATGATCCTAATGGAGATGTTCTTCGTGCATCCCACATTGATTTCGGCATTATTTCATGCCGTGTTGCTTGTCTGTTAGCAGTGACAACTTTACGAAAACGCCACAGCTCTCGGTCGTTATGTGAAAGTCGTCGGCCACTGCGTTGTCCATGGTGAGAGGTAACGCCTGCACACTCTTGACACAGTGAATCTAGGAATAATGAATTTGCTATCTATTTCCGAAATGGAGCGTGCCATGCGTCTAGCTCCAACCACCATTCCACATTCAAAGTCTGCTGCCACAATCAGGTCGGAAACCTTTTCACGCGAATTACTTGAGTACAGATGGCCGCTCCTACAATGTACTGCCCTTTTATACTTCGTGTACGCGATACTACAGCCGTCTGCATATATGCAAATCGCAATGTACCTCAATGTTCAGAGGGGTAGGACTAGCTCCAGGTGTCCAGAGTTCGCTTTAATTGTATTGGAATTTGTTATTTTCCTGTATATGAGTACTTACGTGAATCATTAGTTAAGCGAATCATATATTAGCTTCTTATTTTATACGAAATGAAAAATTGCCAAGTAGAGACGTTCCCGAGCCACGCTCAACCCTTAACCACATTAGTGGGGTAATTTATTACCGCACACGTCACTCTTTCGGTTACAGTCCTGTTCCCACTGCAACGTTGCCATTCCAGTTCTATGCAATCTTACTACTGGCTATGCTTTTGTTTTTGACAGGCACATGTTAAGGAGCGACTGTTATTTCTATACGTACATATCAGCTGGGATCGAAAGATAGCGCAGAAAGCTATAAAAGGTACTTTTCTTATTTGTCCCCACATATTGTTTTTACTTATTTCAGACATAATTGAGCGACGTGTCAAAAATGATGAAATTTCTGAGTTCTCGTTTGCTAGTGAAGACTGCTGAATCATTGGATACACCAGATTCTTCTCAGGATGGAGCCGAGTTTTGTGACAGTGAACCATAAATATCGAATCATGAAACTGACAATGAAATAGAGGACGATGAAGAGGCGGAACAAGTGAAAGTTTGCGAAGAAGATCAGACAACTGCAAGATAATCTGGCTCTTTTTATGGGTAAAACTGTTCTAAATAAGAGCGGTAAGGTGGTGTATCGATATGTTATAAAACGGCTCGGCAATGCATTGATGAAAGCAAATATCAAAGATATTTTTCTAGGGACTTGGAGACTGCAACGGAGAAACTTCTTCGCAAAAATTTTGAAAATGATAGCACTGTTGACCAGTCTGTAGTGGAAGTCGAAGTGGGACCGAGTCAGTTAAAAAGTCAAACATATCACGGTACCACACATGCCCACACATTAGAGACACAAAAACAACCAAAACATGACATAAATATCGAAAATGGTGCGCAAAGTCAATTCCATTGGCGAAAACAAATGTCTTGACTGTGAAGAAAGAAAATAAGATGATTCGTTCATGTAGCTGAAGTCATGTTTTATTGAAAATCAAAATTTCTTTGTAGTTTACTTAACTGATAATCATTTGCTCTCAAAACGTGTTTCTGGAGGTTGTGAAAGAAAATTTTCTTTCTTGTTGAAGTCAATTCCAAAAACTCTGTGTAAGAGGCTGGTGTTACTACATTCCTGGAAATTGAAATAAGAACACCGTGAATTCATTGTCCCAGGAAGGGGAAACTTTATTGACACATTCCTGGGGTCAGATACATCACATGATCACACTGACAGAACCACAGGCACATAGACACAGGCAACAGAGCATGCACAATGTCGGCACTAGTACAGTGTATATCCACCTTTCGCAGCAATGCAGGCTGCTATTCTCCCATGGAGACGATCGTAGAGATGCTGGATGTAGTCCTGTGGAACGGCTTGCCATGCCATTTCCACCTGGCGCCTCAGTTGGACCAGCGTTCGTGCTGGACGTGCAGACCGCGTGAGACGACGCTTCATCCAGTCCCAAACATGCTCAATGGGGGACAGATCCGGAGATCCTGCTGGCCAGGGTAGTTGACTTACACCTTCTAGAGCACGTTGGGTGGCACGGGATACATGCGGACGTGCATTGTCCTGTTGGAACAGCAAGTTCCCTTGCCGGTCTAGGAATGGTAGAACGATGGGTTCGATGACGGTTTGGATGTACCGTGCACTATTCAGTGTCCCCTCGACGATCACCAGTGGTGTACGGCCAGTGTAGGAGATCGCTCCCCACACCATGATGCCGGGTGTTGGCCCTGTGTGCCTCGGTCGTATGCAGTCCTGATTGTGGCGCTCACCTGCACGGCGCCAAACACGCATACGACCATCATTGGCACCAAGGCAGAAGCGACTCTCATCGCTGAAGACGACACGTCTCCATTCGTCCCTCCATTCACGCCTGTCGCGACACCACTGGAGGCGGGCTGCACGATGTTGGGGCGTGGGCGGAAGACGGCCTAACGGTGTGCGGGACCGTAGCCCAGCTTCATGGAGACGGTTGCGAATGGTCCTCGCCGATACCCCAGGAGCAACAGTGTCCCTAATTTGCTGGGAAGTGGCGGTGCGGTCCCCTACGGCACTGCGTAGGATCCTACGGTCTTGGCGTGCATCCGTGCGTCGCTGCGGTCCGGTCCCAGGTCGACGGGCACGTGCACCTTCCGCCGACCACATCGATGTACTGTGGAGACCTCACGCCCCACGTGTTGAGCAATTCGGCGGTACGTCCACCCGGCCTCCCGCATGCCCACTATACGCCCTCGCTCAAAGTCCGTCAACTGCACATACGGTTCACGTCCACGCTGTCGCGGCATGCTACCAGTGTTAAAGACTGCGATGGAGCTCCGTATGCCACGGCAAACTGGCTGACACTGACGGCGGCGGTGCACAAATGCTGCGCAGCTAGCGCCATTCGACGGCCAACACCGCGGTTCCTGGTGTGTCCGCTGTGCTGCGTGTGATCATTGCTTGTACAGCCCTCTCGCAGTGTCCGGAGCAAGTATGGTGGGTCTGACACACCGGTAGCAATGTGTTCTTTTTTCCATTTCCAGGAGTGTAGTTCTAAGGACATCACACACATCCATGCCCGAGGCAGGATTCGAACCTGCGACCGTAGCGGTCGTGTGGTTCCAGACTGAAGCGCCTAGAACCGCTTGGCCACCCTGGCTGGCGGTTTTCCCCAGCTGACACGTCGTCCCCACACACTCCCCCAGCCGTTCCTCCCCCTCCTCCATCTGCCCTGGACTCGCATTCGGGAGGACGACGGTTCAATCCCGCGTCCGGCCATCCTGGTTTGGGTTTTCCGTGATTTCCCTAGATCGCTCCAGGCAAATACTGGGATGGTTCCTTTGAAAGGGCACTTCCAACTTCCTACCCGTCCTTCCCTACTCCGATGAGACTGATGACCTCACTGTTTGGTCTCTTCCCCCAAACAACCCAACCCATCTGCCGTGTTAGTGGGAATTTTGATTTTGGGGAGAATTTAGTATTTTAGAGGGAGTTTTTAATTTAGGTGGGATATTAAAGAAATGATGGGAATTTTAAAAATGTCGGGAGCTTTTTTGTCCCAAGGCTTTGCTGACACCCACCTCACCCCCGTACCCAGGAATTGGCAGGTGGTTGCCTTACCAGGACTCGAACCCTGATCCTTCTGGGAAGAAGGCCCAAGTGCACACTCCTACACAGGACCTACACAGGGAAACTGTCCAGATGTAGGTGAGATAGGTTAGGTTAGTGTACTTTATTTGTTTTGGATGGGGAAAATGAAGTTAAGATCTGTTCTAATTACCTAATTGGTCATAAACATCAGGCCTAATTACACGTCTATATGGATAGCGTACATAAGGAACACTTACAATCGCAATACAGCTCAAAAATAGACGATGTCATACAACTGGGGTTAGCCCATTGGGAAAAAAGTTCACAATACCACTCGGCCCTAGCATCAGATGTATTCAATTCAACTCTACATAGGATGATCCATTCACTTACAAGCTGGCAGGAAAAGCCTGGATTGGGAGGTACTGTCTTTATTTCTAGCGGGAAAACTGACAAGATGATGGTGCTGGACAGAGGGTAGTTCATTAAGTATATTACCATAAGCATACAGCTGAGCATCCGACAAAAGGAGTGGAAGAGATGATAATGGACGAGCGCAGAGGGAATGCTTTTGAGCAAATGCTGGTGATGGAGCAGGATGGACTGAAGATGCAACTCATAGAGACTACTGAATGTACAGGGGCTGTTTGTGTTTCTGAAATGGCTTGTCAGTGCCCAGTGCAGCAGACGACTCTTTGCACACATCATTTCTCCTTTCTACCGACTGTGTGTGTGTCCTACTGTTAGAAATCGTAGATCGCTACCGACGCCCTCTACTCCACCATGGCTCGACAATCACCCATCAGTACTGGTGCTGAAAATCCATGAAGGCCAGTACTCGCTACCACAACTGATGGAAAATGCTTCACTGTAAGTGCACATTGAAATTGTCATGAGGAAACCAGCACTTGTGAACAATAAGTCATAATACAACACATGTACTGGGATTGAGAAAATCATAGTAATAACACAACTACCACAATAATCAACCCCAAAAATTCACACCAGGAGAGAGGGGCTGCAGTTGCATGTGTGTTCTCCTCAATGTGCGACCACGAACTAACCAATTTAGAGCCACTCCCCGCCTCCCACCCCTCAACTCTCCCTCTCCTCACTAGGTAGGGCCACAGGCTTGTTGTACCCTGTCTCTGGTGATCCACAAAGAGATGAATCTGGTGGCAGTGATATACTGCCTCCGGTGTGCGGAAATCAGTCACAGATAGACAAAAAGAGCAGGACGTTTCCTCGTCACTGTTAAAAGTATTTTGCAGAAAGACTGCCCCCCCCCCCTCCCAGAACTCTCCAGATCACTTTTTCAAGTGTCCACTTGTTTGGAAACCTATCACCATCATCCACGAATCACCACCAACTGCTGAGTACACAGTCTCCAGCCTGTCGCCACGCAACATGCTCAAGCAGTCAGGGCCTTTGACCATCCTTCCCAGCGGAGGATGAGGCGGTCTGATAGGTCAGCACTATCGATGCCCGACAAAAACTATACATATACAATAGGCTGTGACCACGGTGGGCCACTGAAGAAAAAGGGATAAATGACAGCTACTCCAACCACATGTTATTTGTCTAAAAGTACAGCTGCGCCTGCCTACAGAACACGACCCATTATCTCCAGTAGCACTGCACAGGAATAGTCGCTATTCTGAGAGGGAAGACATTTCTCTGTAACAAATGTATTTAACGTTGTAAGACGTCGTGGTCTCCCGACCTTCATTGCGTACATATTCCGCCCTCACCATCATATTCCGCACATCAAGACGCTTCATTCGAACCCAAACTCGATAAGATAAAGTCAGTGTTGTATGAATTCATGTAAACGATATGCAAATAACTAATACATCTCAAGTGCGCACCGTGGTTGAAATATTCGAGGCTGGCGTACACACACACATTCAAGACACGACGGTTGCAGGAGCTTGCTTTTAGTTAGACGCAAACCGCACAACGGGATGCCTGTCCCTTCAGAGTATGACTCAGCCTATCTACACTCCTGGAAATGGAAAAAAGAACACATTGACACCGGTGTGTCAGACCCACCATACTTGCTCCGGACACTGCGAGAGGGCTGTACAAGCAATGATCACACGCACGGCATAGCGGACACACCAGGAACCGCGGTGTTGGCCGTCGAATGGCGCTAGCTGCGTAGCATTTGTGCACCGCCGCCGTCAGTGTCAGCCAGTTTGCCGTGGCATACGGAGCTCCATCGCAGTCTTTAACACTGGTAGCATGCCGCGACAGCGTGGACGTGAACCGTATGTGCAGTTGACGGACTTTGAGCGAGGGCGTATAGTGGGCATGCGGGAGGCCGGGTGGACGTACCGCCGAATTGCTCAACACGTGGGGCGTGAGGTCTCCACAGTACATCGATGTTGTCGCCAGTGGTCGGCGGAAGGTGCACGTGCCCGTCGACCTGGGACCGGACCGCAGCGACGCACGGATGCACGCCAAGACCGTAGGATCCTACGCAGTGCCGTAGGGGACCGCACCGCCACTTCCCAGCAAATTAGGGACACTGTTGCTCCTGGGGTATCGGCGAGGACCATTCGCAACCGTCTCCATGAAGCTGGGCTACGGTCCCGCACACCGTTAGGCCGTCTTCCGCTCACGCCCCAACATCGTGCAGCCCGCCTCCAGTGGTGTCGCGACAGGCGTGAATGGAGGGACGAATGGAGACGTGTCGTCTTCAGCGATGAGAGTCGCTTCTGCCTTGGTGCCAATGATGGTCGTATGCGTGTTTGGCGCCGTGCAGGTGAGCGCCACAATCAGGACTGCATACGACCGAGGCACACAGGGCCAACACCCGGCATCATGGTGTGGGGAGCGATCTCCTACACTGGCCGTACACCACTGGTGATCGTCGAGGGGACACTGAATAGTGCACGGTACATCCAAACCGTCATCGAACCCATCGTTCTACCATTCCTAGACAGGCAAGGGAACTTGCTGTTCCAACAGGACAATGCACGTCCGCATGTATCCCGTGCCACCCAACGTGCTCTAGAAGGTGTAAGTCAACTACCCTGGCCAGCAAGATCTTCGGATATGTCCCCCATTGAGCATGTTTGGGACTGGATGAAGCGTCGTCTCACGCGGTCTGCACGTCCGGCACGAACGCTGGTCCAACTGAGGCGCCAGGTGGAAATGGCATGGCAAGCCGTTCCACAGGACTACATCCAGCATCTCTACGATCGTCTCCATGGGAGAATAGCAGCCTGCATTGCTGCGAAAGGTGGATATACACTGTACTAGTGCCGACATTGTGCATGCTCTGTTGCCTGTGTCTATGTGCCTGTGGTTCTGTCAGTGTGATCATGTGATGTATCTGACCCCAGGAATGTGTCAATAAAGTTTCCCCTTCCTGGGACAATGAATTCACGGTGTTCTTATTTCAATTTCCAGGAGTGTATTTCGGCCGGTGACTGCCCGTAGAGCAGACAGCGTTGGCCCGAGTGAAAAGGGGGAGTGACCCTGTGTTCGGCTTAAAAGTAAATTCTGCTACATTGTGTGGGAGTGCCCAGCCTACACATTCTTTAAAATATAGCAGACAGTTTCAGAAATTTTCGCAGGGAGACAGAAAACGCCAAACGATGATACTACAGATTTCCGGATTGGTCGCCTTAAACGAAACGTCATGCTCCCGTTTTAGAAGACCAATGCTTATTGGCAGACGATATTTCTGATGCCTTGAGCTGAAGGAGTAATGGAAGAGACCGAAAGATATACTCTTCATGTCTGGCGTGGAGAGGGGACGTTCCGTTGTCACTCTTGGAGCGAGAACAAGTAACGAGAGCATGCTAGCTCATACGTGTACGCAAAGAGCGAGGAACAAGTCTCTCCTCAGTACTTTACTGTGAGAGCACCTCTGTCGAGAGCGAATCGAAGTGCGACTCTATATTGAGTCCTTGCGATTAAGCGTTGTTCACTGTGTTGGCCGACACACTTATTGTGCGGTGTGAACGGACAGAGTTATAGTTAAACGCCTATGAGCGAATTTTTGAGTGGCACCGCGGTGGACTGGTTATCGGACCGGTGTACCACGCCAATAGACTAGGGGCGAATAGGAGTCCTTGACTTCACCGAGGCGTAGGGAGAGTTTGATTGGCGAAGGTCAATCCAGATAGAACGAGAGTTATTAGTCAGCAGCGAGCGGCGCAGACAGCAGTCATTGCAGCTTACGGTATTGTGCGCTACAGCTCTTGCGAGCCCCATATTTCCTCCACAACAGTACACTTCACTGCATTTCACATGCAACAGTCTCTACCGTACCTAGCAACATTCTAACGGATAATTATTCAAGTTGAGTAGGTGCAACTCTCAGCCATTCTGCCAAGTAAATAACAATCTTAAACTTTGTATATAAATTTCATTAGCGAATCCTATCCTTAAGAGGTAACTTCACATTCCGAAAAGAACCAGGAAATAACGTGTTAAGTTCATAACTAAAAGTGCCATTGTGATTCCTCAGAATTTTTGCAAAAATAAATAATAATTTTCGTTAGTTTCATGTTTTTCTTACGCTAACTAGCACTACTCCAGTACCCAAGTATCTCACTAGTTACGTAAGAAATTTTGTGAATTTTTGTGTCATTTCCTTACAGTGGACGACTCCAGAAGATATTTATTGCTGAAAGGCTTTCAGGCATTTCTCTTTAGATCGTAAGGAGCGTCTGTCTGACTTCTGTAGTATTGTGGGGGTGGAAATTGCATCTTGCAGGAGCCACAGGGTAAAGGGTACATCTCAGATTAATCCGTTGCGCAGAATAACAGAATAGCAACCCCACGCTCACAACGTCAACCCATATCTTATGAGAGAGAATCTATTAAAAAAACACTAACACGATGACGATAAAAAGCAGTCCCATTTCAATGAAACTAGGCACACTCTATTTTATTTTAGTTTTATGAGCAAAATTAGTATAGTTTGAGAGCACTAGTCGAATTCAAATTGCAAAATGCCATGCACAGGGCACTACATTCATCTCAGAGGACTGAATTATCAATATAGGATGGCATCTATATAGTCACTCTTCGTTTGAAGGCATCCTTGGCCTTCAAATCAGTGTCTGTAAATTAATAGTCATGCAAATGGATATTACAGACATTTCAGACACGTGAAATAACATTACAGCATACAACCTTTCACTCAATCTGCTCTCATGCGGGGAGAAACCCACAATCAGTTTACATTCAGCAACAAAAAGCTACAATTCAAGAGGATGTTTTTATATTTTACAATATGGCAAGTCCAGTTTTACCAACGCAATGGTATACCGTGCTGACGTTTATGAAATGTAAAGAACATATCATGAAAGAATATCTTCTAATAGAATCTCTTATCGTTATTCAGTAGAGAACCCAATAAGATTCTCAGGATGCAACGAAAACAAATACCATCTGTGTGCAGGCATGTGATACTTTTGCTCCATAACTTGCCTCTACCAAACTGTGTGTAAAGTTTATGTCATGCAGCACAACATCGTTCTCATTAGCATCAGGTTCTTGGGTTGTAGTTACGTTAACAATTTTTTCAGCACAGAACAGTGTTTCACATCATCTAATCAATGTTGGGAAAAACACTATCATTTCTAGGTTTCACTATGAGGTATAATTAAAGTGGTGGTTACTTTATAATTAGATATTATGAACTATGAAGTAATGCAAGACTTCCAGTGATACATATTTTTAAAAATACAATTGTGTAAATAATAATAAAAACAGTAATTATTCCCGAAGAATAGATACAGTGCACTTCTCTTAGTTTTATGAGCAAAATCGGTGTAGTTCGAGAGCATTCTTTGTGTTCAAATTACAATCTGCTTTGCACGAGGGCATTACATTTATTTCAGATGTATAAAATACCAATACAGACAGCATATATGTAGTCATTTATAACGTTCAAGTGTACTCCTTATCGTTATTTTGTAGCATACAGAATAATTAAATAAAGCTACAAACTATCTGTATCGAAATTTTAACCAGGTGTGCCACATTCTGGTACCTCGTAACATCACCCTATAAGATTTTATGCCTCTCTGTTCCATCATACTGAAAAACAAACACCGTCTGTGTGTTGACATCCATCATGCTACATGTACACATATGGCTCCAATGGAACAGGTGGCCAGTGATCAAAGTTGCTTGCACAGACCCATGTAAAGTTTTGTCACCTGTTCTGGAAGAAGACCATATCCCACAGATTATCAATCACAAAGGAGGGTTCCAGTGTAGTTCTTTCATAAGCTGTTTGATACACTATTTTCCTGTTGTAGCACTTCCGAGCAGCGTATGACTACAGCTTTGTACTCAGCCACACATTTTGTATTTCTACCATGACTGCAATGTCTGTGTCAGGTGTTAAACTGATTTTAACACATTTCGAATCACTGACTCTCAGAGAAAGCTGGACATCACACGGTATAAACTATGCAGCTTCCACAACACGGCATGGTAGAAATAATAGACAGAGATGATGTTTCTAATTGACAAAAACGTGGAAGACATGGCAACATATGGAAACTGGAAGAGTTTTTGGCATTATGGAGTGTTTCTAAATAGCTGTCCAAAGGTAATGACCTACACAATTAATCTTATCTTCCAAAGCGATGGGGTAACAGATGTCGTGATGTTCCATTTCAAAGAGACGAAAAGTACTGTTTCATCAATTTGCGGTTGTGTACATGGTCACTGTTCCAGTGTTGACCATCCCTGGAAGCTGCTGTTCACAACATGTGCAGCGTAGTAGCAATAAGAAGAATTACTGTTATGGGTGAAAAAAATGTAGAGAGCATCGCAGCATATGGAAATAGGACGAGTCTACAGCATTGAGGAACATCTCCAAACATCTGTCTGTAGGTGATGACACCTACATTTAACCCCATGTTCCACAGTGACAAGTAGCAGATGTCCAGTTTCCGCCAAGGCTTTTTCCATCTCAGACAAGTGGTGTCAGTCAATCATTACGTAGTAATCAAGAGCATACCAGTAGATGGGCGGGATAGAAAGGACACCGTTAGTATTGGATGATGTTAATAGCATGATTAATCTTAGCATTTCACCAGTGTTTTTGTAGTTTCATCACCAGCCAATAACACATCAGAATGCCATACTATTGCTAAATCACACCTTCATTACTTTTCGAGTACCATATACTGGACTGCGAATGGAGATAGATGACTGTGCAGTATGTCCATTGGGTCATATACGCCAAAGTACACCAGACAGCGTCCTATACCAATGCCGATAGGTCATGGTATGCTGCGAGAGGCTCCCTCGTGTAGACCAGTCAACTGGTGCAAGTCTTCTTAGTTGACAGCAACTTGTGTGTCGGTGAGAATGATATGATGATGATGACAACATGACATCCATGTGGACTGATGCCAGACATATCTGCCATAATAGTGTGTGGGAGGTGTACTCTAGAGATGTTGTATCAGAAAAGCATTGATATATTATCCTACATATGAGCAAAACTACCTGACATCCGACCATGACATCTGGTGCAAGAGGACTGTGGGCATGCAACTGTAAACAGCGACAAGACTGATAGGATCGAAACGTTTTAATATAGGTTTAGCACCTGACACAGACCTCAAAGTCGTGGCGAAAAAAAAGTATGGTAGTGTAAAAAGCTGTAGTTGCAGCAAAGAAACGATGTGTCAAACTGCTTATGAAAGAACAACGCTGGAACCCTTTGTTGAGGTTAATAATCAGTGGGATGTCTTCTTCCGGTAGAAGTGACAAATTTTCACATATGCCTGTGTAAGCAATTTCGATCGCTGCCCGCCTGCTCCAATGGAGCCAAACGTGTATGTGGAATATGGTGAATGTCAACATGCAGACGGTATTTGTTTTTCGATTTATCTGAAGGGGAGAGATGCAGTAAAATATTGTAGTGTGATGTTAGGAGGATCTATTACAGGGTTGGGACGACTGGTTAAAGTTTGGATGAAGATAGTTTGTACGTTTCTTTTGTGTACTCTGTATGTTACAAAATAACAATGAGGAGTGCTCTTGAACGTATTAAATGACTGATCTGTATCGGTATTTCATATGTCTCAATGAATATTATCCCCTCATGCATGACGCCTTGTAATATGAATATGCAGAATGCTCTCAAACTAAACTGAAAGTAAACACCACTTGAATTATAGCTCGTTATGGAACCTAGAAATGATAGTGTCTTTTCCCACAATGTGATTAGATGGTGTGAAACAGGCTCACCAAATTGCTTACAAAACTACAACCCAAGAATCTGATGCTATTGCGAATGGTGGTCTGCTGGGTGATAGAAACTTTACGCACAGGTCTGTAGAGGCTACTTATGGAGCAAAAATGTCACATGTCTGCAGGCAGATGGTATCTGTTTTCGATGTATCCTGGGAATCTTATAGGGTTCTCTACTGTATAACATTTTCTCACAATTTGTTTTTTGCGTTTCTTGAACGCCAGCACAATATACCAATGTGTTGGGAAAACAGGACTTGCGATAGTGTTCAAAGCAACAACATCCTCTTGAATTATAGCTTGTTGTTGCTCAATGTAAAATGACTGTGATTTTTCCGACATGTGAGCAGATAGCGTGAAACGTTACATTCTAAAATGTTATTTCACGTGTCTGAAATGCTTGTAATACCCATGTGTATGACGATTAATTTACATACACTATTTTGAACACCAGGGACACTCTCAAATTACGTAATTTTCTCCATCAAACTGAGAGAAATCGCTTAACATAGATTTAATTTCTTCGGAGTTTAAATTCACGCTTTTGCTTTACTCTGGTGAAAGTTTCGAAATGACGAGAACATTCCGCAGTGATCAGTAGTTTTTGCAGTAAAATAGTGCAAGTTGTTATCTAGTTTACGCAGGATGGACATTTAAAGGAGATGTGAGATAATGCATGTCTAAAAAGTATCACTGCAGAGCTCAGACCTCTGTAATCGGCGGCAGTACTGCACTATTTTTTCAGTTTGCTGGGTGTCACAAAATAATGGGAGGCATGAGGAGAGATGTGAATTGTATCCATCAGTCGAACGCAGAACAATGGCTGTATAGATGCCATTCTATACTGATAATTCAGTCATCTGAAAATAATGTAATGCCATTGTGCATGACAGTTTATAACTTGAACATGATGAATGCTCTCAAACTATACCGATTTTGCTCATAAAACTAAAAGAAGCTTGACTGCGGCTATTTTCATGGAAACAGGATTGTTTTTTATTGTTGTCACGATGGTGTTTTTAATTAGATGCTCACTTACAAGAGATGGCTTGACGTTACATACATTTGTTACAGTGACATAGCTCGCTTTCAGGTTAGTGTGCAGTTGCGGGCGTTGCTACTAGGGGTGGGCATGTTCCATAGGGAGTCGTAGATGTACTTTTAGACAAATTACATGTGACTGGGACAGTCGTCATTTGTATCTGTTTCTTCTGTGGCCCACCAGCGTCATGGCCTGTTCTGTGCGTATATCTTTTATCGGCATCGATACAGTCGATAGCACTGACCGTCTGAAGTACCCCGTGTGTACGTGTAGCTTTTCTTGGCGTCGATAGCACTGAACATCCATTTCGCTTTGTATGCCACTGGCTGGTGGTGGCAACTGCCTGTTTCCCAACAAGTGGACGTTTGAAAGAGCGATCAGGAGAGCTCTCTAAAATTTCGTTGTTGTTCCAGGGGTGTGGGGGAAGGGGGTCCAGTCTTTCCGAGAATTACGTTTAACAGCGTGCAAGAAGCGTCTTGCACTTTTTGTCTCTCGATGATTGATTTCCGCAGACCGGACGCAGTATATCTCTTTGTGGACCAGCAGCGACAGGATAGAAGAGGCCTGGATCCCAACCTACGGCGAGGAGAGGGAGGGATGAGGGGGGGGGGAGGGGAGGCGAGACTGGCTCTAAGGTAGTTAGTTTGTGACTACAGATTAAGAAGAAAACAATTGCGACTGCCGCCCTCTCTCCTGGTGTCATTTTTTGGGATTTGTTTTTGCAGTAGTTGTGGTATTATAATGATTTTCTCAATCCCCAGCATATGTGTTGCATTATGGCCTGTTGTTCACAACATTTTTCTTAACAACAATTTCGATATGCAATTAGAACACTGAAGCATTTTCCATCAGTTGTGGTAGTGTGTATTAGCTTTCCTGAATTTTGAGCCCCCATCCCGCCGGAGGTTCGAGTCCTCACTCGGGCATGAATGTGTGTGTGTGTTGTTCTTAGCGCAAGTTAGTTTGAGTTAGTATAAGCAGTGTGTAAGTCTAGGGACCGATGACCTCAGCAGTTTGGTCCTTTAGGAATTCACTCACATTTGAACATTTTGAATTTTCAGAATGAGATTTTCACTCTGCAGCGGAGTGTGCACTGATATGAAACTTCCTGGCAGATTGAAACTGTGAGCCGGACCGAGACTCGATCTCGGGACCTTTCTTTCAGGAGTGCTAGTTCTGCAAGGTTCGCAGGAGAGCTTCTGTAAAATTTGGAAGGTAGGAGGCGAGGTACTGGCAGAAGTAAAGGTGTGAGGACGGGCGTGAGTCGTGCTTGGGTAGCTCAGATGGTAGAGCATTTGCCCGCGAAAGGCAAAGATCCCGAGTTCGAGTCTCGGTCCGGCACACAGTTTTAATCTGCCAGGAAGTTTCATTTTGAACTTTGAGCACCAGGACTGCAGGGTGATTGTCGAGCCATGGAGCAGAAGGCGTCTGTACCTAACTCCGATTTAAAACAGTAGTACACACACGCATTCAGTAGAAGGGAGAAGTGATGGCCGCAAGAATTTTTCTCCTACACTGGGGACTGACAGGCGCTTCAGTCTGGAACGGCGCAACTGCTACGGTCGCAGCTTCTGTAAGTAGGCTGTTTAGGTTTTCTTATTGGTAACGCCACATAGCGCTCTGTATGAAAATCACTGGCTGTGCTGTGTCCGGTCTGTGGCTAGTTTGCATTGTTGTCTGCCATTGTAATGTTGGGCAGCGGCAGCTGGATGTGAACAGCGCGTAGCGTTGCGCAGTTGGAGGTGAGCCGCCAGCAGTGGTGGATGTGGGGAGAGAGATGGCGGAGTTTTGAAATTTATAAGATATACAATGATCTGTTATGTATATTATGAGTTTTCAACATTATTAAGGTAAATACATTGTTTGTTCTCTATTAAAATCTTTCATTTGCTAACTATGCCTATCAGTAGTTAGTGCCTTCAGTAGTTTGAATCTTTTATTTAGCTGCCAGTAGTGGCGCTCGCTGTATTGCAGTAGTTCGAGTAACCAAGATTTTTGTGAGGTAAGTGATTTGTGAAAGGTATAGTTTAATGTTAGTCAGGGCCATTCTTTTGTAGGGAATTTTGAAAGTCAGATTGCGTTGCGCTAAAAATATTGTGTGTCAGTATAAGCACAGTCTCGTGTATAATTGTTAAAAAGGGGACGTTTCATATGTCGACCCTTAGCTGAGGATACCTCACTGGAATCTTCTGATTTTTTCTTGTAGTTTGTGTAATTAGTGTAGATTTTGCTTATTGCTGGCGCGTAATTGTAGAGAAAATCTCCTTTGTAGTTGCAGTCTTTCATTGTTGTACAGTGAAACAGTTGTGGCATGCATGTAGATTTGCAGCAGGTATTTCGCAGCTGCGCTTGCAATTAACTAGATATTATTTTCAGTGCTATGTTAATGTGTTCCCCTATTTTTGCTCTTCAAATTGTGTTTTCCTGTGTTGTCGTGTAAAATATTGTGACAATAATGGCGTGTGAAAAACGTAATACTAGGCTCCAAAGTAAACTGAGAAATGACAGTGAAGACGAAAGCAGTGTGTTAGCGCCACCGTGTAACGAATTAACTAATGTTCAACATAGTAATTTGGTAATTGTGCATAGGGAAATGGAGCGGGCGGCAAACAATGGCGTAGGCAGTGAAATAATTAGTGAACAGGGAAGCATTATCGATCGATCGCTCGGCAACAGCTCGCCTCAGGAATCCGAAATGACAGGACACAATTTTGCAAATACTGTAGATTCAGGTTTTGCGTCCTCACCGTTTTCTCAAATAAGTCAAGACACATTTTCTGCTTGTCAAAATGTGAATGTTGCCGGTGCAAATGCACTGCCGGATAGCGTAGAGGAACAGATTCCAGACACTAATGCATTGTTATTACAGTTAATGCAACAAATGGAACAAAATCAGAGACAAACACAGCAAAAGCTTCAAAAGTTAGACACAATGGAACAAAATCAAAGACAAACACAGCAAAAGCTTCAAAAGTTAGACACAATGGAACAAAATCAAAGACAAACACAGCAAAAGCTTCAAAAGTTAGACACAATGGAACAACACCAGAGGCAAACACAGCAACAGTTAGACGCAATGGAACAAAATCTTCGGAAGTCAGACACCACACTTGAACAAACACGTGAAGATTTAACTACTGAGTTACATAACATTGAATCGAAATGTCAAAAAGTCTGTAATGACGTAAAAACACAAATTTGTGAGCTTTTTCAACCTATTTTTTCGCGGCATGAAAATGCATTACAGAATCACGAAGCAGCCATAAAAGAACTGCAAACCATTGTTCATGAAAATCATGAGACCTTGTCGGCTAAAATTGACTCAGTTGCATCTACCGATTCGGTTACGCAACTTGCAAAAACTCAAGAAAACTTAAAGGACACAGTAGATTCGATTTCAACACAAATGGACACTCTGAAACTTGGTTCAGAAAAACACACTGAGGAAATGTGTTCACTATCGGAGAAAGTAGCCGAACTTTCGGATCAGTTCACTAACTTATCTACGAAGGTAGATGATAATCTAAACGACACAAAACCGGTAGTCTTTAATGACACAGAAGAGTGCGAACAAATTAGGAAATTCAAACAAAATCAGAATCAAATTAATACGCAACACTAAAGAGAAATCCGGGAAGTACAAGATCAGGTGACTCAGGTAATACAAGAATTACGTATTTCAGAGGCCACTCGCGCTCCAATACGGGAAGAGGGACTTAGAAATACGGAACAACCACAAAATAATAACACAGGACACTTCGGAAATTATGAAAGAAATTGGCAAGGCACACCGAATTTTGAGATGGAAGCGCCGAAACGACGTAATAATGACCGACATGCGACTCGCCGACATGATGATTTTGACTATAAGCTGTTCATTACTACACGTAAATTCAAAACATTTAAGAATTCCGGCAATGACATTCATCCACAAGCGTGGCTTCATCAATTCTCTCATTGTTTTCCTCCCAACTGGTCATTAGAACACAGATTAGAATTTATGTGTGGCTACTTAGAGAATGAACCAGCTGTAAGAATGCGGTCGGTCATTCACGATTGCCACAGTGAAGGAGAGTTTTACCACGCCTTCCTCTCAGCATATTGGTCTCAAGCCACACAAGACCGAGTAAAACATAGCATCATAATGATGAAACGTTTCGAACAATCTGAATTTTCCAGTCTTATGAAATATTTTGAAGACATGTTGCATAAGAATCAGTATATTTCAAACCCATACAGCCCCTCAGAACTCATCCGCATTTGCTTACTCAAATTGCCTGAACATTTAGGACATATTATTTTAGCAGGACGTTGCAAAGACGACATTGAAGCTTTTCAGGGACTGTTACAAGAACTGGAAATTGACACTGACAATCGCGGAACGCGAAAACAGGAACACAACAATTACAGGTCACATCCGTCGCAATTCCGTGATGAAAGAAATAATAACTGGAGACGACAAGGCTATTCTTACAACGCAAATCGTGAACAAAACAGACACCACCCATATGACAACCACTGGCAGAGTAACAATAGTTACAGAGAAAGATCGCATTTCCGTAGTAATGAATATGACAGAGATTACCTTAGAAACAGACAATATGGGAACCAAAACAATTATTACCAAGGGAGACAGAATAACTTCAGACGCAACAGTTCAGCGCGCAGTTACGATTGAGGAAGAAATTCTCCACCACATGACCGACAAGAAAGAAATTATGAAATCTACCGACATGACGACAGACGAGATAATCATAACGACAGACCTGAATTTCATCAGAACTGGCGGGATTCAAACAGTGCAGGGCACTTTCGACAACGTGAATTTGTAGAAGCTAGGTCTCCTAATCCCAATAACGACGCGCGCCAATAAAGGAACAGACAATGACTCGCACCGCAGGCAGCCACCTGCGCCGGCTGGCTCAGAGAAAAATAACACAGACGCTAACCTTGAGAAAAGATTTAGCATTCCTTACTGACGTATAAAACATGACAATTGCTTTTCAGTTGAAAGTCTGCGTACTAGGAAGAGTAAAGGTTTGCACCACATTTCACATGTAAAACCGTTTATTGAAAGATAATCTGCTTTTTAACTTAGTCTTTGCCATAAAATTTTTCACTTCACATTTCTAGTATGCTTTGTCAGACTTAGAATCTGTTAACATGCAACAATGTTTGAAGTTAAATATCCAGTCAAGAACCAAGAGAACTTATTTAAGCAGAAATTACGAATGCATTGTTATAGTGAACAGACGACACAGTGTTGTTATTTGTACATTCTTGCTTGTTAGTTACACGATTACGTAACGACTATCAGGCTTACATACTTCGAACATGTACTGGTACTGCTAATGAGATTTTAATGCAACATTTTGGTTTACTTGAAAATACATTATGGATTCAAAGTGCTTTCTGAGAGATTCCAGATGACACAGTGGTTAGTTTATTTGACAGCTACACGACTATATCACGACGATACTAATGTGTGACACAATTTACATTGTTGCTTTTGCGGTGTATCTGTTTTATATCTGCACAATATTTTCTGAATTCTTCTGGAAAGTAAAACATGTTTTAGTAGTAACTTTTGTGGTATAGCTACAAGGAGACAGCCTTTTCTGTAGCACAACAATACGTTACAGCACAGTACTTTCTTCATCACGGTAATAAGAGTAATAACTAAGATATCTATACGCAAAGCATTTCACTTTCGTTTATCATGAGGTAAGTACATTGACTTTTGCGGAACTTAGCTTTCGGTGGACGATAAGTACGACACTTCCACAGAGATTATCTTACAACAAGCCGCACAGTTTAGCGCTACAGGACACGCATTTCAGTGATTAATTTTGTACTTAAAACATTTATTTTTAAAAATTTTTGAATTACAAAGAAAGTTTTCCGTGATAGATTTCATTCCATTACTGTAATCTGTAACACCTGAGGGTATAATTACATTAATCCTCAGGGGGGTACACGCTTACTTTGTGTACCACGTGTTTGGCAAGCACAAGGAGCCCTAGCTAATATGGTATTTGCTTATACAACTTTAAACATCGGTACCATATTTCTCTAACACACAAATTACACAGCTATCTGATCATTTAACTAAGAGATAAACATTTTTTTTCCTATGTCAGTGACAGATTTTTACGCAATTACACAGTTGGATAACTTCAGACTTATGAAATTGTATTTTGTCTGTACTTTGTGAACTGTTCATATTTTTTTGGAATCATTGTGATACTATGAGAGCTTTGAATGATATATTTGGTATGGGATCATGATTTTTAAAGTACGTTTGAGGTGGATGAAACTTTTGACATGAGCAGAGAATTTTTTTTAGGTTTTGACATTATTGCAGAAAGCTATGACGTTTTTGAGATTTGACTGAGATGTTATGTTATTATTACGACGACGATGTGTATTATGCTGTTGAGATATGTTTATGATCAATAAGATGATGCTATATGAGTTATTTGAGTATGCTATGTATTTATTACGATGAAATATTGAAGTGTCGTCGCAAGATTGACGTGTCGACGAATATGTATATGTGTAATAAGGTAAGGAGTAATGAATAGTGGTTAGGGACTCTGGTTTGTGAAAAAGGATGTTGGAAACCAAGAATCGTACTTTAAGAGTTCTGAAATGTGTGTAAATGCGTGAATGTATCACAATGCCGCCGAAAATTTTTTGCACACTGTTATATTTATAGGATTTTGTTTCTACATTTGTAACGCAAATTCTCGACCTATGAAATTTTTATATGAGACTGTCACTGTAGCGGAAACTGCTGTCGTAAATATTTCGTTAAGAAAGGTAAGTGACCTTGACATAATGCGCCCAGCTGAGAGGTAGTCGTCTGACAAAAGAAAGCCATTAGGTGGAGAAAAAAAAAGGGAGGCCATTATCCTCGCTATTGACATTCCTTTGTAGAAAGCACCACAAATACGACACGCTCATTACTTGGAAAGATACTTACATCTGCACACCTGATTATGACAAGCGTCTTTCTCTAGAATTGAGAGAATTTTTTACTGTCTTATGAAATGCCATATGGCTAATGAATGATGTTTCATGCTGTCCTTTGTACATATTTGCTCATTTTCTTTAATATCTAGTTTCTAGCTGCACTGCAACATTGGTTAAAATAAAATTTAATATATGTACTAATATAGTTATTTTATGCCTACAGATCCAGTCAATAAGAAATTTATGATCTACTTCCAAGAAAACAAGGGCACATAAATAGACATTTCCCTTCACAGGAATTGCATAAATAATTTCTTTACGGTTTGGTAACTTATCTGCTAGTGTAAGTTCTCGTGATGCATCACTCTAGTGTTAAGATGTGACATAGGTATTAAACATGGCCATTTTTAGTGTAATATTTTTTCTGCCTGAGCCATGTCATGTTTAGAGATAAGTTTTTGCATTGCTGCTGCTGTTTGCCAGGCATAGTGTTACTGAATTTGACTTTGTGTTACTCTGCTAAGCCAGTTTACTACTGATTTATTTTTCTTGTTTGCTGCTCATTGCCTTATATTAGTCGTAATATTGCAATTGTTTGCCAATGTCCATTTTTTTGTCATTGCTGTTTGTGTTATTTGTTTAGTGCTGCTGCATTGCCTCATCCCTTAGTTTAGCATCTGAGCTCAGCAGATTTAAGTTAGCTTAAGAGGGGGTAGCCTATAAGAGAATGAGTTGCGACGAATTTGAAGAAATGCACTGAGAGGCTATACGAGAAAAGTACAGAAAGCAGGTATAGATAGGACTTTTGGAAATAATGAAGAACGAAGGGAGATCTCCGAGAAGTAAAGAAAGTTTTGTTTGCAAAATACTGCAGTAAAACAAACCCTGTCCTTTCCTTGTATTATTCCGCTATATGTTTGTGTACCCTTGTGTATTTATGTTTTTCCTGTATTTATATGTTTATCTGATAAGACTTATGTTGTAGAATTTTTCTAATACTCAGCTACATGAACTATGATGAGGAATACTGTTATCCTCAAATATAATTTGCATTAATAATATTTTATTTTCTTTGTAAAGATGTTTAGACATTATTTATTCTGTTTTGTTTTAATGCTCATATGTGAAGTTAATGTTTCAATAATTATTCCTGTAACACTGATGTATATGTTTATTTCTATTCTGTTGTAAAGCCTGTACTACAAATGTTATCGGTATTGTTATGTTCTTTAATGATGTATTTTGTACCTTTGTAATTGTATTCTTATGTTATAAAATTGTAATTGACACCAGTTCATCATATTATTAACTTGTAAGTTACATTTCATTGTACACATTTCTGTTGGTCATAGTATATGGACAATATGTGAGAAGTAGGGACTGTTAGTGTTTGCACGTGTGTTAATAATTCTGCAAGGGACTGGATAACAGCATTGCTGGTTCTAAGGACAATTCCAAAAACTTTGTGAGTGCACAAGTGGTGGTTATGGACTTGCTCTATTATCTGCAAGACTCTTCAATGGTGATTGTGCACCTGCACAGTCACAACAGATGGCTGCTGGCCATCTCTACAAGGACTACAGTGGGTCTGCATCTTTGATGACCCACCAGTACCATTATCTCTACAAGGACTACAGTGGGTCAACATCTTTGATGATCAATACCATTATTTCTACAAGGACTGCAGTGGGTCTGCACCTCTGGTGGCCCACCAATACCGTAATCTCTACCAGGACTACAGTGGGTCTGCTCTGTGATGACCTACCCACCAATACTCTTCAAAACTTCGACTGACTCCGCTGTGGGTTTGCTGTGTTCTGGACCATGACCTGTCTGCATGTCAAGAGTCAGCACTGTCTTTACGTTGGAAGGACAACACTACTTCTTCAAGACTGCATGGAAATCCACTACTTCCGTGTGCATTTTCCTTACTGCTCAGACTTTGAGAAAAGAAACGGCAGTTTTACTGTGATGAATGAAAGAACTGTCTTTATGGACTATGAGAAAATTTTAGCTTTTGACCAACATTGTATTAATAAGTGTGTGCATTTGATATCTTTCTTACTATAATTATGAAAAATTTTTTCAAATCTGTATTGGCCAGTGCCCAAAACAATTTGTCAAATTTTTTGTGGGGAGCATGGGGGCTATGTATGTAGGCTGTTTAGGTTTTCTTATTGGTAACGCCACCTCTGTATGAAAATCACTGGCTGTGCTATGTCCAGTCTGTGGCTAGTTTGCATTGTTGTCTGCCAATGTAGTGTTGGGCAGCGGCAGCTGGATGTGAACAGCGCGTAGCGTTACGCAGTTGGAGGTGATCCGCCAGCAGTGGTGGATGTGGGGAGAGAGATGGCGGAGTTTTGAAATTTGTAAGATATACAATGATCTGTTATGTATATTATGAGTTTTCAACATTATTAAGGTAAATACATTGTTTGTTCTCTATTAAAATCTTTCATTTGCTAACTATGCCTATCAGTAGTTAGTGCCTTCAGTAGTTTGAATCTTTTATTTAGCTGCCAGTAGTGGCGCTCGCTGTATTGCAGTAGTTCGAGTAACCAAGATTTTTGTGAGGTAAGTGATTTGTGAAAGGTATAGTTTAATGTTAGTCAGGGCCATTCTTTTGTAGGGAATTTTGAAAGTCAGATTGCGTTGCGCTAAAAATATTGTGTGTCAGTTTAAGCACAGTCCTGTATAATTGTTCAAAGGGGACGTTACAGTTCGAATCCTGACTCGGGCATGGATGTGTGTGATATCCTTAGGTTAGTTAACTTTAAGTAGTTCTAAGTTCTAGGGGACTGATGACCTCAGATGTTAAGTCCCATAGTGCTCAGAGCCATACATTCAAGTCTCTATGAGCTGTGAAATGCATCTTCAGTTCATCCTGCTGCATCACCAGTATTTGTTCAAGAGTATTCCCTCTGCGCTCGTCCATTATCACCTTCCTCTGTTACTTGTGTAGGATGCTTAGCAGTATGCTTGCGGTAATACACTTACTAAACTCTTCTCTGTCCAACACCATCATCTCGTTAGTTGAACACATTTCCACCAAAAATATAGATAGTACCGTCCAGACCAGGCTTTTTTCCGCCAGGTTGTGAGTGAAGGATCAAGCTGTATAGAGTTGATTTTCAATACGTCTGCTGCTAGGTTCGAGTGGTATTGTGAATTTTTTTTGCCAGTGGAATAACGCAATTTGTATGAAATCGTTAATTTTTTAGCTGTATTGCGATTCTGGAAGCACCTTTTGTAGCGCTGTGCATATAGATTTGTAATTACGCTGATCTTTATGATTAATTAGTAATTAGGACCGGTCTTCAGTTTCACAACAAAAATAAGTAGACTAACCTAACTTTCCTCTCCTGCAGTTGGACAATTTGAATGTGTAGGAGGGTGGGCTTGGGTTTTCCTTCCAGAAGGATCAGAGTTGAAGTTCCAGAAAGGACATCCTCTATTTTGAATTTCTCTGCAATTCCCGGTTCGGGGCTGTAGTGGGACGTCATAAAAGCCTTGGGACAAAGAAATTCCCACCTTTTTTTTAAAAAAAATCCCTTCAAAATTCGAAAATCCAGCCAAATTTCGAAAATCCAGCCAAAATTCGAAATTCCCGCCAATGCGGCAGTTGGGAGCGTGAGAAGGAGGGGAGGTGGAATGGGTGGTGATCAAAGGATAACCTATGACATGATCTGGGGGTGGGGTTGGGGTGTAATTAATTGATAAATTTAATTAATTTGCACATCAAGTGCGCCAGCACCGCCATCCTCTCACTACTATTGTGCCAAATTCTGTCAAAATAGTGTGTTGGGTCGTCAAAATGCAGAGCAGGTTGGAGGGCCCTGACGAGCCGATAGTGCTCCTCATTTTCAATTCGGGAGAGATCTGGCGATCTCGGTGGCCAAGGTAGCGTTTGGCGAGCACGAACGCAAGCTGTATAAATTCTCACCGTGTGCAGACGGGCATTTACCTTGCTGAAATTTAAGCCGTGGATGGCTTGCCATGAAGGGTCACAACTAAAGGGTCCTGCTATGATAAATAATGGCACCTCAGACCATTACCTCAGATTTTCGGGCTGTATGATGGGCGACAGTCCAATTGATATCCTAGCGATTGCATAAGAGCCAGAGGCCAGAGGTAGACGAAGGCATTATTGACTTGTCTATTTGTGAAGCCTTTTCCGTTGAGTAAATCATCAAGTTTTTCTGCAGTTTCTGTACATGTTCATCTACCGACTTCCGTCCCATTCGTATAATTCCTTCGAGGTGTGTAATTTTTTATGTCCTAGAGGGTAAATGCACAGATAAAAGGTATAAAATTTGAACATGTGTGCACATACATCAAACTTGGATTTGTGACTTTTTCTATTCTCTAAAGAAAAATTAGCGCCGACATTCCGAGCGCTCATTCTGTCAGTCTGATTTTCAATTTGCGAGTTGAATAAAAACTGGCGTTCTTGACGTTCTGTAATTGCGACGCCAAGTAATATTGGATAAGATGTCGATGACCAGAGATACGAGTATAATAATCAGAGAGCTGTACAGCGAGGAAGCCATTCATGACAGATGGTAAAACCTCTTATGTATTCACCTAAACAGAACTACCACACTCACCAGATGTAAAAGAAATAAAAACTAACAGTGCAAAAGTGATTGCCATTAATGACGCAAATGCTTAGTGAAGGCTTCCAGTACATATCAACATAAATTATAGTTGGTGTTTAAAGACATATAAAGAAAATTTGAATTCAAAGACGTATTTTCTCACAATTCACGTGAATATATCACAGTAATGTCGCATTTTCGTTGTGGGGGCTATTTGTTGGCTAACAGTGATACATAACTTGTGGAGTACTGCAACAAGAATTCTAAAATTTCCATTAGCTTTCTTTTCAGAAAAAGGATTAAAATTCTTCAGGTGCACAGAGCTATTGAAGGGAAAACGTGTTGTTAACAAGCTACAGAGAGTATATTTCACTAATTTTCTTGATTATGTAGATAAAGAGTTAAATCAGTAAGAAACTAACTTTGAAATAATTCTACATATAAGTAATGAAATCTCGCCTTCTGGTGAAATTGTGTGTGAGACGTGGGATTTCGTATTTGGAATATACGGTATTAACTTGTAACCACATAATGATACCAGTCCGAAACTTAGTGGCGACATAGTGAACACGACAAAGATGCATACTAATCTTTTTTGTTTCGTTTTTATCTATTTTGAGGGCATAGAAATTTGACTGTGCGATTTGCAAAAATCTTTCGCCGCGTTTTCGATTACAATTCACTAAATGTAAATAGAGTGTCCAAATACGCTTGTCGGCTGTTGAATAATGAGATCTTGCGTACGAGTTCACCACACCACACCACACGCTTTAACTGGTCAGAATGGCTTTTCGTTGAAACGCCTTGAGTGTGCAGTGGTTCACTTATGTCAGGAGGCCACTAAATGCGTATCCGGCGGTTGCAAAGTATAGCGAGAGGCTCTTAAGGGCGATAATTTGTCGTTGTGCGGCTTGAAGATGCCTTTAGGAGAGTAACGACCCGTGAGAGGGCTCGGAAACCACGTAACGGCGCAGCACATAAAATGTGCAGGGCGCGCTCACATCGTGTGTCCGCGATAAAGGCGCCTTATCTGTAAGGGAACCAGTTCGTCGGGCCAGCGCCACCTAATTGCCCGGTTACGACCGCTGAAAACATACTGCCCGTTACGTAGGCAGCAGCTGTCGTTTCAGCTACTCCCATTTCCGTAGCGAACAATAGACTATTTTGTCATATTCGAGGGGGCATTCAGTAAGTAGCGCTACACACACTACTGGCCATTAAAATTGTTACACCAAGAAGAAATGCAGATGATACACCGGTATTCATTGGACAAATATATTATACTAGAACTGACATGTGATTACATTTTCACGCAATTTGGGTGCATAGATCCTGGGAAATCAGTGCACAGAACAACCACCTATGGCCGTAATAACGCTTTGATACGCCTGGGCATTGAGTCAAACACAGTTTGGATGGCGTGTACAGGTACAGCTGCCCATGCAGCTTCAACACGATACCACAGTTCATCAAGAGTAGTGACTGGCGTATTGTGACGATCCAGTTGCTCGGCCTCCATTGACCAGACGATTTCAATTCGTGAGAGATCTGGAGAATGTGCTGCCAGGGCAGCAGTCGAATATTTTCTGTATCCAGAAAGGCCCGTACAGGACCTGCAACATGCGGTCGTAGAATATCCAGCTGAAATGTAGGGTTTCGCAGGGATCGAATGA
This sequence comes from Schistocerca nitens, assembly GCF_023898315.1. Lineage (NCBI taxonomy): Eukaryota > Metazoa > Arthropoda > Insecta > Orthoptera > Acrididae > Schistocerca > Schistocerca nitens. Next base: position 97,588,447 of record NC_064621.1, on the reverse strand, counting down.
AGGGTAGAGCCACTGGTCGTAACACATCTTGATGTAGCGCCCACTGTTCAAAGTGCCGTCAGTGCGAACAAGAGGTGACCGAGATGTGTAACCAATGGCACCCCATTCCATCACGCCGGGTGATACCCTAGTATGGCGATGACGAATACACGCTTCCAATGTGCGTTCACCGCGATGTCACCAAACACGGATGCGACCATCATGATGCTGTAAACAAAACCTGGATTCATCCGAAAAAATGACGTTTTGCCATTCGTGCACCCAGGTTCATCGTTGAATACTCCATCGCAGGCGTTCCTGTCTGTGATGCAGCGTCAAGGGTAACCGCAGCCGTGGTCTCCGAGCTGATAGTCCATGCTGCTGCAAACGTTTCGAACTGTTCGTGCGGATGGTTGTTGTCTTGCAAACGTCCCCATCGAGACGTGGCTGAACGATCCGTTACAGCCATGCGGATGAGATGCCTGTCATCTCGACTGCTAGTGATACGAGGCCTTTGGGATCCAGCACGGCGTTCCGTATTACCCTCCTGAACTCACCGATTCAATATTCTGCTAACAGTAATTGGATCTCGATCAACGCGAGCAGCAATGTCGCGATACGATAAACCGCAATCGCGATAGGATACAATCCGACCTTTATCAAAGTCGGAAACGTGACGGTACGCATTTCTCCTCCTTACACGAGGCATCACAACAACGTTTCACCATGCAAAGCCGGTCAACTGCTGTTTGTGTATGAGAAATCGGTTGGAAACTTTGCTCATGTCAGCACGTTGTAGGTGTCGCCAACGGCGCCAACCTTGCGTGAATGCTCTGAAACGCTAATCATTTGCATATTACAGCATCTTCTTCCTGTCGGTTTAATTTCGCGGTGTAGCACGTCGTGGTGTAGCAATTTTAATGGCCAGTAGTGTATTTGCCGGCCGGGGTGGCCGAGCGGTTCTAGGCTCTACAGTCTGGAACCGCGCGACCGCTACGGTCGCAGGTTCGAATCCTGCCTCGGGCATGGATATCTGTGATGTCCTTAGGTTAGTTAGGTTTAAGTAGTTCTAAGGGACTGATGACCTTAGAAGTTAAGTCCCATGGTGCTCAGAGCCAGTTAGTAGTGTATTTTTTTCTCGGCCTATTTCGGTTCAATATAATGTAATTTTATTTGCAACATACTTAAACATTCCCATATCATCTCATATATTTCCAGTAACTCCCGGTTGATGGCAGCGCTATAACTATTCTTCAAAATGACTTCTGCAGCTGAGGACGTCATTCCAGGCAAACAGCAGTTACTAAATTTCTTTTTGCGGAAAGTCAGACAGTTACAAACATTCACAAGTGCTTACAGAATGTTCGCGGACGCCGGATAGTGGATAAAAGCACGAAAAGTCTCTGGGCGAAGCGTCTGTCGTCAACAGAACGAGCAGAACGAAATTTATGTCACTTCCAAAGCGCAGGCCAGCCGCACTCAATTGCGACACCTACAGTGTTCCAATGTGCGGACACACTTATTTGCGGTGATCGACGAATAACAGTCAAGCAACTTAATGTTTAACTTGATGTATCTGTTGGTACTGTTGACACACTCGTCCGCCAGTTAGCGCATTCAAAGTTTTGCGTCCGCTGGGTTGCTCGAAGCCTAACTGAAGAACATAAAGGTGAAAAAGGAACGTCTGTGCCGCGTTGCCTTCTTGTTATGAGGCTTTTGGCGACGATTTCTAGTCGAACATTGTCTCACCCGGTGAAATACGATTCATTTCTTTGACCTTGAAATAAAAGGGCAATCCATGGAGTGGCCACACACAACGTCTCATTCGAAAATGCGATACATGGAGTGGCAACACACAACGTCTCATTCGAAAAAATGTTCGAAACTGTACCATAAGCTAGTAAAGTCATGCCTACAGTCCTCTGGGCCTATAAAGGGGTAATTCTGTTCGATGTCCTGTGCCATGGTCAAACATTGAACTTCGAAGTCTATTGTGAAACTCTTAAGAAACTAAGGAACAATTACGGCATGTTCGTGGTTCACAAAAATGAGAACGCACTCCCACTCCTCCGTGATAATACAAGGTTACACACAACTCTGCAAATTAAAGAGGAGAGCACAAAACTTCGGTGTTCTGTTCTCCTCACCCGCACATGCCTCTCTGCCCACCTCCACCCGATCTCGCACCTTCTGACTTTTCCATCTCTTCGTCCCACTGGTTGGTGGACTCCGTGGAAAGCACTGCAGCCATAACGGAGAAGTTAGCGATGCACAAGAACTTGGTTGAGACGCAGGCCAGTAAAGTGGTTCCACGATGGCATACAGGCTTTCACATTAAGGTGGCTTAAGTCAATAGAATTTAAATAGGTTCCCATCACGTAAGATTTGGGGAAATCGTAAATGAAACCATCCTGCCCTGAGGAAAAGAAAAATGTGTTGCACTACTTAGTGAACGATCACCGTACGTCAACACTGCTGCTCCTTCTGCTGATCTCGTATCGCTAAATATCAAGCTGTCCAAATCTTTCATTTCCCTTATGTATTGAAATGTGACATGGCGTCCGGGAGTTCACAGCAGTTAAAAAGCTCAGTTCGTATTTAATTAAGTGTAAGAATGCTGAAGATAAGGTGGGTAGATCACGTAACTAATGAGGAGGTATTGAATAGGATTGGGAAGAAGAGAAGTTTGTGGCACAACTTGACTAGAAGAAGGGATCGGTTGGTAGGACATGTTTTGAGGCATCAAGGGATCACAAATTTAGCATTGGAGGGCAGCTTGGAGGGTAAAAATCGTAGAGGGAGACCAAGAGATCAATACACTAAGCAGATTCAGAAGGATGTAGGTTGCAGTAGGTACTGGGAGATGAAGAAGCTTGCACAGGATAGAGTAGCATGGACAGCTGCATCAAACCAGTCTCAGGACTGAAGACCGTAACAACAGCAAAAATCATTCCTATTGAGACTAATAACTTTACCATCCATTTCGCATAGAGCCATTGCTCAGTCTCTAATGATCTCGCCATCGACGTGTCGATGGGAATTCTATTAGGTGCCCAGTGAAAGATTATTTCATTGAAACTTTTCTTCTCCTTTTTTGTCACTTTCACGAACTACTGTTGAAGCGGCATTTCTCCCGGTACCCATTCATTTCGTGGACAGCAATTTAAGATTTCTAAGACATTAGAAGTGATCAATTACGTCAAAGTATTGTCCCATAATTCTCCTAAATTTTATGCCGTCTGATTAAGCGAACATTCGCAAAAACTAACACTGCTCTGCTTCACCGCCAACAGTGTTTCGGATTACGTTAAACATCAAGGACACAGATGGCTAGAGTGGAGGGCCTTTGCTAATGTGCACAAACTAGAAATTAACAGAATAGATTGGTGACTCTGAAACCATGTACATACACACACACACACACACACACACACACACACACACACCTACACGGTGATTGGAATCACCGCTCTTAAATACTTGTCTACAGATGGTGTTACGGGTTCGATTCCCGACTGGGTCGGGGATTTTCTCCGCTCAGGGACTGGATGTTGTATTGTCCTAATCATCATCATTTCATCCCCATCGACTCACAAGTCGCCGAAGTGGCGTCAAATCGAAAGACTTGCACCCAACGAACGGTCTACCCGACGGGAGGCCCTAGTCACACGACATTTACTTTATGTATGTTCCCCGGTTACACCTTTTCCACCTGTGTAAATAATCATTTATGTTCTGTAAACTATGAATTAGTTGCCTCAGTTAGTGTTTGTCCTTCTAAATCTACATCTACATGGTTACTCTGAAATTCACACTTAAGTGCCTGGCAGAGGGTTCATCGAACCATTTTCATACTGCTTCTCTACCATTCCACTCTCGAATAGCGTGAGAAGAAGGGAAACCTAAATCTTTCCGCTCGAGTTCTGTTTTTTCTTATTTTACTGTGATGATCATTTCCCCCTACGTAGGTGGGTGTCAACAAAACATTTTCGAATTCGGAAGAGAAAGTTTGTGGTTGAAATTTCGTAAATAGATTTCGCCGAGAAGAAAACCGCCTTTGTTTCAGTGACCGCCACCCCAACTCGCGTATCATATCAGTGACACTCTCACCCCTATTGAGCGCCATACTGGCGTATCACCCGGCGTGATGGTATGGGGTGCCACTGGTGACACGTCTCGGTCACCTCTTTTTCGCATTGACGGCACTTTGAACAGTGGACGTTACATTTCAGATGTGTTACGACCCGTGGCTCTACCCTTCATTCGATCCCTGCGAAACCCTACATTTCAGCAGGATAATGCACGCCCGCATGATGCAGGTCCTGTACGGGCTTTCTGGATTCAGAAAATGTTCGACTACTGTCGTGGCCAGCACATTCTCCAGATCTCTCACCAACTGAAAACGTCTGGTCAATGGTGGCCGAGCAACTGGCTCGTCACAATACGACAGTCAGTACTCTTGATGAACTGTGGTATCGTGTTGAAGCTGTACCTATACACGCCATCCAAGCTCTGTTTGACTCAATGCCCAGGCATTTCAAGGCCGTTATTACGGCCAGAGGTGGTTGTTCTGGGTACTCATTTCTCAGGATCAATGCACCCAAATTGCGTGAAAATGTAATCACATGTCAGTTCTCGTATAATACACTTGTCTAATGAATACCCGTTTATCATCTGCATTTCTTCTCGGTGTAGCAATTTTAATGGCCAGTAGTGTAGCACTTACAACGCCGCTGCTTTCGGTCGTTAAATAAAGGCCGTCGGCCACTGCGTTGTCGGTGGTGAGTGATAATGCCTTAAAGTTGGTATTTTCGGCACGGTCTTGACGCTGTTGATCTCATAATATTGAATTCGCTAACTTTTTCGGAGGTGGAATGTTCTAGGCGTCTAGCTTCAAGTATGATTCCGCGTTCAGAGGCTGTCAGTTAGCGACATGCGTTCATAATCACATCGGAAACTTTTTCACATGAATCACCTGAGTGCAAACGACAGCTCCGCCAATGTACTGCCCCTCTATACCTGTGTATGTGCACATTACTGTCCCATGTGTTTTGTCACCTCAGTGTATGTTTTTCAGTTCCTTGGATTTCCAATGATGTTTCTGTCACGCCTTTCTGAGAGTCATGAAGAACGTCACACTATACAACGTGTGTGTTTCTTTGAAAAGGATTGAATCTCACCTCTCTGCAGTTTCCAAGTCTACATGTAATTGTTCTGGGAGTTCAGCTTTCCCCAAGCCCACTACACTTCTAAATGTGCCAGGAATGTCTGAAATCCAAAGCATTCTCTTCAAGTTGGTAAGTCATGCGTGTACTAAGTACAGTTGCAACGTGTCGAGGAATTGGGGAGTCACCATCCGCACACCACCGCCTGTGGGGTTGTCTCACACGTACAGCACTTTCTTATCGAGATATGTGTAACAAGTTGGGCTGAAAATGATGCCGGTGTTCCAGAGAAGTCGTAGAACACACACATACATTGACAAACGCACATACGCACACACCGCGTCTACGCTCTCTCATGCACTGAAGCACCAAAGAAACTGGTACAGGCTTCCGTATTGAAATACAGAGACATGTAAACAATCAAAATACAGCGCTGCGGTCGGCAACGCCTATATAAGACAACAAGTGTCTGGCGCATTTGTTAGATCGGTTTCTGCTGATACAATGGCAGGTTATCAAGATTTAAGTGAGTTGGAACGTCGTGTTACAGTCGGCGCACGAGCTATGGGACACAGCATCTGCGAGGTAGCGATGAAGGGGGGACTTTCCCGTACGACCACTTCACTAGTGTACCGTGAAAATCAATAATCCGGTAAAACATCAAATCTCCGAGATCGCTGCGGCCGGAAAAAGATCCTGCAAGAACGGGACCAACGACGATTCAAGATAATCATTCAAAGTGACAGAAGTGCAGTCCTTCCGCATATTGCTGTAGATTTCAGTGCTGGGCCATCAACACGTGTCAGCGTGCGGACCATTCAACGAAAGATCATCGATATGGGCTTTCGGAACCGAACGCCCACTCGTGTATCCTTGACGACTGCACGACACAAAGCTTTACGCCTCGTTTGGAGGACTGTTGATGACTGGAAATATGTTGCCCGCTTGGACGAGTCTCGTTTCAAACTGTATAGAGCGGATGGACGTGTACGACTATGGAGGAAACCTTATGAATCCATGGATCCTCCATGTCAGCAGGGGACTGTTCAAGCTGGTGGAGGCTTTGTAACGGTGTGAGGCATGTGCAGTTGGAATAATATGGCACTCCTGATAAGTGTCGATACTACTCTGACAGGTGACACGTACGTAAGCATCCTATCTGATCACCTGCACCCATTCATGTCCATTGTGCATTCCGACAGACTTGGGCAATTCCAGCAGGACAATGCGACATCCCACACGTCGAGAATTGCTAGAGATGCTCCAGAAACACTCTTATGCGTTCAAACCCTTCCGCTGGCCACCAAAGTCCCTAGACATGAACATTATTTGGCATACCTGGGATGCTTTGCAACGAGGTGTTCATAAGAGATCTCCACCCCTCGTACTCTTACGGATTTATAGACAGCTCTGCAGGATTCACGGTGTCAATTCCATCCAGTAGGCCGGCCGGAGTGGCCGTGCGGTTCTGGGCGCTACAGTCTGGAGCCGAGCGCCCGCTACGGTCGCAGGTTCGAATCCTGCCTCGGGCATGGATGTGTGTGATGTCCTTAGGTTAGTTAGGTTTAATTAGTTCTAAGTTCTAGGCGACTGATGACCATAGCAGTTGAGTCGCATAGTGCTCAGAGCCATTTGCCATCCATCCAGTACTGCTTTGGACATTAGTCGAGTCCATGTCGCATCGTGTTGCTGCACTTCTGCGTGATCGATATTAGGCAGGTGTACCAGTTTCTTTGGCTCTTCCTGCATTTTTACGTGTATTTTCCCACATAAGTGAGTTGAAAGACAATAGTCTGCATCGCTACGGTCTATCCTTGCAGAGAGGGATAGATCTGCGTGGCACGAATTTTGTGTATTCCTATTTTCAATTCTTTTGGGGAGAGGATCAGTATTTTCGAGGATGTTTGGCAGGACGCCGAAAGTACGCTGTCTTTCGTATAGCTAAGTTCTAGTCCACGTTTCACAATGTGAAGGTCATTGGGATCGGAGCTCGATCGCAATCCAGTGCCCAGACACGGGTGCGTTGCTGTCTGAATTGACGGAATACGGCGGAGTGTTGACTGCGCTACTAGGCACCGCCTTTCCTCCTCCACTGCCGAACACGGTGGAGGAAAAAATGTGTTGACCCACTGGAGACCTGACAATACGGGACAGAATTTGTAGGAAGCCTATGAACAAAAAAAAGATATTTAGACGCAGCTTCGCATGACCACGAAACCCAGAAACAAGCAGCTCTTAACAGCGTTTCATCGTGTGTATTCCATATCAGTGATAGTAAGTGCTTGCAATCTGAAGTGCATTTTTTAAGGGAAACATTGATGGCCAAAGGCTAGATTATCCTTTCCTTACGAAATGCGTACGAGCAAAGCGGTTATATTAATAGTAAATAATAATAATAATAATAATAGAAACAAAAAGAGTCATGAGCCTGCCCTACATTCCGGGACAGGTTACCGTTTGTGGCTACAGTAACAGACTACATAGGCAGAATACTTCGGAAGACTGATTTAATGAGTACACTTTTCAGTCAGCATCGAGTAAAATACCTCTTCAGACATAAACGGACCTGCCTGGCCGCCTCCACACTGCGGGAGTGTTTGAAGCGACATGTGGTTGTGCCAAAATAGGTGTCGGTGAAACTTGAAGGACAGTGAAAGGACGCATTAAAGAGTAGATAAGCCACACAGGTTTAAGACAAAAGATAAAATCAGTGGTAGCGGAGTACTGCAAAGACTGTGGCCAGGTTACGCATAAGGACATACGCTTGCTAATCGAAGAAATTAACGTTTACGAAAAGAAAGTCTACGAAGCAGTCGAACTACCAAAATATGGAAACATGCAGGCTACAAGCTTCCTTCTTCGTGGCTACCCTGTCTCGGAAGTAAACACCCAGCCACGGCGACGGAACACCATATACGGTTACTAGGAAACAACCGAGGCGGTACAACAAGAACAATATTTGGATTTCCGGCCCATGTCAGAATCTGCTTTTAGTAGTTACCAATGACGTCGGCACACTAACAGAAACGTAAAGATGTTTCCCAGTAGCCGCGCGGGATTAGCCGAGCGGTCTAGGGCTTTGCAGTCATGGACTGTGCGGCTGATCCTGGCGAAGGTTCGAGTCCTCCGTCGGGTATGGGTGTGTGTTTGTTTGTCCTTAGGATAATTTAGGTTAAGTAGTGTGTAAGGTTAGGGACTGATGACCTTAGCAGTTAAGTCCCATAAGATTTCACACACTTTTTTTATGTTTCCCAGTAACTCATTTTGTCCGGAAAAAGCGTGAACGCGATACTATCTTAATGACAGTATTCAGTGGTCCTGAAGACAATCCCAGGGCTCTGAGCACTATGGGACTCAACATCTCAGGTCATAAGTCCCCTAGAACTTAGAACCTAACTAACCTAAGGACATCACACACACCCATGCCCGAGGCAGGATTCGAACCTGCGACCGTAGCAGTCCCGCGGTTCCGGACTGCAGCGCCAGAACCGCTAGACCAGCGCGGCCGGCAAGACAATCCCAGAAAAGGGATCGAAACATCGAGGAGTGAAGAGGTTTGTCGAGGATTACGACCCCTCCAAAAATGGTTCAAATGGCTCTGAGCACTATGGGACTCAACTGCTGTGGTTATCAGTCCCCTAGAACTTAGAACTACTTAAACCTAACTAACCTAAGGACATCACACACATCCATGCTCGAGGCAGGATTCGAACCTGCGAGCATAGCAGTCACGCGGTTCCAGACTGTAGCTCCTAGAACCGCGAGACCACCGCGGCCGGCACGACCCCTCCCCCCTCCCCCAATCGACTCAGAAGATTTTGCCACCAACGACCAACTTAATAAGCGACCCTCTGTCTTACTATAAACAGGCCTTTTCTTTCATTCTTACTACCGCGAAACGCTTAGTGAGATACGACTTCCAGTAAATTTGCCGGAAGTCGTGACCTCGTTTCTGGCTGGCGTAGGAACAGGTACAAAAAACGGACAGCCTCGGTAGGAAAGCGACGAACGACGAAAGAGCCTGTGACGTGAATGCTATCGGGCAATTTCCGTGCCACGGGGTAGCAAAGGCTAACGCCGCGCGTGTGGGGCGACTAGTCAGCCGCAAAAGATGCGTCTGGGTCGCACAGAGCCGTGGGGCCGGCCTTCACGTAAGCCTCCGGCGACGTCCGACTCGTCGGGGAATGCCGAGAGAGCGGCGCGCGGAACGCGAAGCGGGGACCGCGGGCCGGCGATGCCGATGCGCGATGCCCGCTGCCCACTGCCCTGTGCTCGATGCTCCGGCGCAGGTGGGCCATGTCGAGGATCGCCGGGAATGCGCCGGCCGACGCAGATATTCCGCCCCGCTGCAGTGCGAGACTCGGCCTGTAGGAGGCGCCCGCTTCCGCCTCCTGCCACGACGGTCGCTTCCTCTGCTCCCGTTACGGCTCGACCGTCCCTGACAGGTTACTTCCGGAAGCCGTATTTCCTATATCGTTTCAAACTGCGATCAAAGCATTCTTACGTCTATACTCCGGTACGCGTGGAAGGGTAGTTGTGGTGACAGTATCAATTCTCTCCTTCCCTGTTCCACTCACGAGGGAAGACAAATGTCGCTTACAAGGGAACCTCCCCATCGCACACCGCTCAGATTTAGTTGGCACAGAGGATAGGCCTTGAAAAACTGAACGCAGATCAATCGAGATGTTGTGTGGAACTATGAAAAAAATAAGCAAAATATATAAACTGAGTAGTCCATGCGGAAAATAGGCAACATCAAGGATATTGTGATCACAGGAGCGCCGTGGTCCCGTGGTTAGCGTGAGCAGCTCCAGAAAGAGAGGTCTTTGGTTCAAGTCTTCCCTCGAGTGAAAAGTTTAATTTTTTATTTAATCAACTTCGCTCTCCAAAATTCCAGGACATGTTCAGATTTGCTTGGACATATGCAGGATTTGACTGTCTACACACGGAAAAATTTGAAAACGTTAAAAACATATGTTTTGACAGAGCACAGGGAAAAGTGTGCGGTCCGCAGCTCGTGGTCTTGCGGTAGAGTTCTCGCTTCACGCGCCCGGGTTCCCGGGTTCGATTCCCGGCGTGGTCAGGGATTTTCTCCGCCTCGTGATGACTGCGTGTTGTGTGATGTCCTTAGGTTGGTTAGGTTTAAGTAGTTCTAAGTTCTAGGGGATGATGAGTCCCATAGGGCTCAGAGCCATTTTTTTTAAACTGTGCGACTGCGAAACTGTTGCATTCATTTGTTGCAGTTTATGTGACAAACTCTTATGTTTTCATCAGTTTTTTGGGAGTGATTATCACATCCACAAGAAAACCTAAATCGGGCTAGGTAGAAGAATCTTTTTATCCATTAGCCAAGTGTACAAGTTAGGTGAGTCGACAACATATTCGTGTCATGTGACGCACATGCCGTCGCCTGTGTCGTATAGAATATATCAGACGTGTTTTCCTGTGGAGGAATCGGTTGACCTATGACCTTGCGATCAAATGTTTTCGATTCCCATTGGAGAGGCATGTCCTTTCGTCTACTAATCGCACGGTTTTGCGGTGCGGTCGCAAAACACAGACACTCAACTTGTTACAGTGAACAGAGACGTGAATGAACGAACGGACAGATCATAACTGTGCGAAAATAAAGAAAATAAACTTTTCACTCGAGAGAAGACTTGAACCAAGGACCTCTCGTTCCGGAGCTGCTCACGCTAACGACGGGACCACAGCGCTCCAGAGCTTGCACTATCCTTGACGTTGCCTATCTTGCGCATGGACTACTCAGTTTGTATATTTTGCTTATTTTTTTCATAGTTCCACACAACTTCTTCCTTTTTTCTCGATTGATCTGTATTCAGTTTTTCAAGGCCTATCCACTGTGCCAACTTATAAATACACTCCTGGAAATTGAAATAAGAACACCGTGAATTCATTGTCCCAGGAAGGGGAAACGTTATTGACACATTCCTGGGGTCAGATACATCACATGATCACACTGACAGAACCACAGGCACATAGACACAGGCAACAGAGCATGCACAATGTCGGCGCTAGTACAGTGTATATCCACCTTTCGCAGCAATGCAGGCTGCTATTCTCCCATGGAGACGATCGTAGAGATGCTGGATGTAGTCCTGTGGAACGGCTTGCCATGCCATTTCCACCTGGCGCCTCAGTTGGACCAGCGTTCGTGCTGGACGTGCAGACCGCGTGAGACGACGCTTCATCCAGTCCCAAACATGCTCAATGGGGGACAGATCCGGAGATCTTGCTGGCCAGGGTAGTTGACTTACACCTTCTAGAGCACGTTGGGTGGCACGGGATACATGCGGACGTGCATTGTCCTGTTGGAACAGCAAGTTCCCTTGCCGGTCTAGGAATGGTAGAACGATGGGTTCGATGACGGTTTGGATGTACCGTGCACTATTCAGTGTCCCCTCGACGATCACCAGTGGTGTACGGCCAGTGTAGGAGATCGCTCCCCACACCATGATGCCGGGTGTTGGCCCTGTGTGCCTCGGTCGTATGCAGTCCTGATTGTGGCGCTCACCTGCACGGCGCCAAACACGCATACGACCATCATTGGCACCAAGACAGAAGCGACTCTCATCGCTGAAGACGACACGTCTCCATTCGTCCCTCCATTCACGCCTGTCGCGACACCACTGGAGGCGGGCTGCACGATGTTGGGGCGTGAGCGGAAGACGGCCTAACGGTGTGCGGGACCGTAGCCCAGCTTCATGGAGACGGTTGCGAATGGTCCTCGCCGATACCCCAGGAGCAACAGTGTCCCTAATTTGCTGGGAAGTGGCGGTGCGGTCCCCTACGGCACTGCGTAGGATCCTACGGTCTTGGCGTGCATCCGTGCGTCGCTGCGGTCCGGTCCCAGGTCGACGGGCACGTGCACCTTCCGCCGACCACTGGCGACAACATCGATGTACTGTGGAGACCTCACGCCCCACGTGTTGAGCAATTCGGCGGTACGTCCACCCGGCCTCCCGCATGCCCACTATACGCCCTCGCTCAAAGTCCGTCAACTGCACATACGGTTCACGTCCACGCTGTCGCGGCATGCTACCAGTGTTAAAGACTGCGATGGAGCTCCGTATGCCACGGCAAACTGGCTGACACTGACGGCGGCGGTGCACAAATGCTGCGCAGCTAGCGCCATTCGACGGCCAACACCGCGGTTCCTGGTGTGTCCGCTGTGCCGTGCGTGTGTTCATTGCTTGTACAGCCCTCTCGCAGTGTCCGGAGCAAGTATGGTGGGTCTGACACACCGGTGTCAATGTGTTCTTTTTTCCATTTCCAGGAGTGTAAATCTGAGGGGGGGTGCGATGGGGAGGTTCCCTTGTCAGTCTCCGTATGAGCTCGAATTTCTCTGATTTTTGATTAACTTCTCATGTTAGGGATTCACAGTCATATAATATTTCTTAAAAGACATCGTAGTCGCCGTTGACTGCATAAAATATTTATTGTTACAATTGCAATTTCGGCCTTATGGCCATTTCAAGTAACACTGAAAAGTTACCTAAACACAAAAATACGAAAGTGAAGCACAGGGTGTATGTACATAATTAAGCAAACATTTCATTAAGAAAGTAGCTCAATTATAAAAATTGGAGATAAATGTACATTACTTACATTCTGTCAGAATATTAAACTATCTGACATGAGTACATGTCGTCGTTTTTTTTCTTTATTGTTATTTTTCACCTCATACAAAGGTGGGCTGGCAGCGGATAAATCTACTCCGCTCTGCAGCCACAAGCATTACAATAAAAGAGAAAATGAAGACAGAAAAAATTACAGATTGGTGGTTAAGAAAAACAGTAGACATAAAAATTAAAAACACGAAGCCGTTCACACTCGACGAAAAAACACGTAAAACTGTCAGCACTGCGCACAAACTCTGATGACTTAGACGGTACAAGTGAACGAAGGAGCGTGGCGGCGAAAAATACTAAATCACAAACACGATGGCACACACACGAGAAACTGACGGCGGTGATCTCAGGCACGAGAATGTCCACTTAACAGATGAGAGTCCGGGGGACCTGCCAAGAGGGGAAAAAGGTGGAGGGGGGGAGAGGGGAGGGCAAAGATGCTAATCGCAGAGGAGATGGTGGGTGGAATGAAGGTATGGGTGTAGTAGAAGCCCGGGGGAGGAGGGGCGAGAAAGGGAGAGAGGGTGCCCATAGGAACAAACACAGGGAGGGAGGATCAAAGTTGGTAGGAGGGGTAGATGGAGGGGAGGAGGGCATCATCAGGGAGGGGGTATGTCGTCGTTTTTTTTCTTTTCTTTATTGTTATTTTTAAACCTTTTTACAGGCAGGCCATCAGCAGCATACTACGCCGCTCTTTGGCCACAGAGAAACACCAAAGATTGAAATGAAGACAATTAGAGAAAAAATACGGTGGACATATAAACGGAGACATACACTTTTAAAATACATGGAGCCGCTCACGGGCATAGAGTCCAAGATAAAATTTGTTCAGACACTTGGACACACACAGAGACGAAAATTGTCACACGCGAATGGAGGAGCAAAAAACGAATAACACTGAACCACTTGAGCACAAACGACGGCACACACAGAAACATGAGGCGTTTATCTCCAGCGTGCGAATGTTCACTAAGCGTGTACGAGTCCGGGGACCTGCCAAGAGAGGAGGAGGGGGGTGGGAGAGGGGAGAGCAGAGATGCCACAGGCAGGGAAGATAGCGGGAAGGGAGGAAGGGGGGGGAAGCCCGGGGGAAGAGGGGTGGAGGAAGGGGGATGGGGGGACAAAGAGAAGGGAGGGAGGGTGCCTAAAGGAAAAGACACAGGAAGTGGGGGGGAGTTTCAAAGTTGATAGGAGGGGTAGATGGAGGAGAGGAGGACATCATCATGGAGGGGGAGCTGACGGAAGCCACCTTGGGAGAGGGTAAGGAGGGTGAAGAGTTGGAGACTGGGTGGGATGTGGGAACACAGGCGCGGCAGCGGGCGGGGGTGGGAGAGGTTGGGTGAGACAAGCGGGTGAGGAGGATCGAGTTTATGGGAGGTGTACAGGATCCGTATCCTTTCAGGGAAAAGGAGGAGGTGGGGGAATGGAATGAGGTCGTACAGGATCCGCGTGGCGGAGGGGAGACGGATGAGATAGGCGAGGAGGAGAGCATGCCGTTCAAGGATCTGAAGGGATTTATAAAAGGTAGGGGGGGGGGTGGAGATTCAGGCCGGATGGGCGTAACAAAGGATAGGGTGGATGAGGGATTTATAGGTGTGGAGTATGGTGTAGGGGTCCAGACCCCACATACAGCTGGAAAGGAGCTTGAGAAGACGGAGTCGGGAGTGTGCCTTGGCTTGGATTGAGAGATGGGGTGTCCAGAAGAGGCGACAGTCAAGGGTGATGCCAAGGTACTTAAGAGTGGGGGTGACGGCGATAGGACGGCCACAGATGGTTCGATGGAAATCGAGGAGGCGGAAGGAAGGGGTGGTTTTGCCTACAATGATCGCTTGGGTTTTGGAGGGATTGACCTTGAGCAACCACTGGTTGCACCAAGCGGTGAACCGGTCAAGATGGGATTGGAGAAGGTGTTGGGAGCACTGCAGGGTGGGGGTAAGGGCAAGGAAGGCGGTGTCATCGGCAAACTGGAAAAGGGGGACGGGGGGTGACGGCGGCGGCATGTCCGCCGTATTAAAAAGGTACAGAAGGGGGGAGAGGACGGAGCCTTGGGGCACACCGGCGAAGGGAAAAAAGGTGTAGGAATCCGTGTTATGGATGGTGACGTAGGAAGGAGGGTGGGAGAGAAAGGAGCCGATCAGTTGGACGTAGTTAATGGGAAGAGCGAAGGTTTGGAGCTTGAAGAGGAGACCGGAATGCCATATGTGGTCATAGGCACATTCGAGGTCCAGGGAGAGTGCGGAGCGACGGAAGCTGCTCGGAAAGGCGATGAGTGAGGTGAAGGAGAAGGTCATCGGAAGAGCAGGACGGCCGAAAGCCACATTGGGTAACGGGAAGGAGGCGGTGCAGGCGGAGATGCTGGTGGATGCGTCGGGTGAGGATGGATTCCAGTGTGTCGTCGTCAAAGTGCAGCCTTTTGACTGTGAGTCCCACAAGATCTGATGAGTATGACACTTATTACATCGTAATATGTTGTTAAATATGTACTGAAGTGTTGACGTTACCACGTTCTAATAATCTAGCACACATACAAGTTCAGGTGCACTGACAACATGTGGATCTAAGTCAGTTGGCGCGAAAACACATGTACTAAAGATACTGCCTGTGCACGTAGCAAAGATAGTGCACACCAAGGATACAACTTATAAGCTTTATATCGTAAAGGCTTTTCAAGTCTTTTCATCTGTCGATATCATACAGCTCAATAAATAGTGCTATGATTGTAATGGGCAGTAGGATAGGATGGGAATATTTATTTAAAAAAAAAATGGTTCAAATGGCTCTGAGCACTATGGGACTCAACATCTTAGGTCATACATCCCCTAGAACTTAGAACTACTTAAACCTAACTAACCTAAGGACATCACACACACCCATGCCCGAGGCAGGATTCGAACCTGCGACCGTAGCAGCCCCACGGTTCCGGACTGCAGCGCCAGAACCGCACGGCCACCGCGGCCGGCAATATTTATTTATAACGTAAATGAGATGAAGATATAGCTCAGATATATAACACTTTGTACGCGTATAAATTTTACTCCTTCCTCTTACCCAATGTGGCTTCTGGCCTTCCTTCTCTGCCGACGACCAGCTCCTTAACCTTACCAATCTTCTTTCCCTCCAACTTAACTCCCGTCACTCCGCTATCTTTGTTTCCCTTGGTCTCCAGAGCGCCTATGACCGTGCCTGGCATCCTGGCCTCCTCTTCAAACTCCATACCTATGCTCTCCCCATCAACTTCGTCCGTCTCGTTGCTTCCTTCCTCTCCCATCGTCCCTCCTATGTGACTATCCACAATTCCAACTCCCGTACTTTCTACCCCTCTGCCGGCGTGCCCCAAGGTTCTGTCCTTTCCCCTCTTCTCTATCTCCTGTACACTGCTGATATGCCCAAACCTCCCCCTCCTGTTCATCGTCTCCAGTTCGCTGATGACACCGCCTTCCCAGCCCTTTATCCTACCCTTCACCGGTCCCAACGTACCCTCCAAACCCACCTTGACCAATTCACCACTTGGTGCAACCATTGGTTCCTCCATGTTAATCCATCCAAGACCCAGGCGATCATCATAGGCCGCACCACCCACTCCTTCTGCCTCCATGATTTCTACCTCACCATTTATGGCCGTCCTATCCACCTTACTCCTACCCTCAAATACCTTGGCCTCACACTCGACCACCACCTCACCTGGACTCCCCATCTCCTTACTATCCAAAACAAAGCTCACAACCGCCTCCGCCTCCTGAAACTCCTGTCAGGCCGGACGTGGGGTCTGCATCCTTCCACCATCCTTCACATGTACAAATCCTTGATCCGCCCCATCCTTTCTTATGCGAGCGTCGCTTGGATTTCCGCCCCTCCCCGGTTCTATAAAGCCCTCCAAATCCTCGAACGCCATGCGCTCCGCCTCGCCTTCCGCATCCACCTTCCGTACCCCACGTGCATCCTATACGACCTCATCCCCCCACCTTCTCCTTTTGCTTGAACACATCCGCACACTATATATTGTCCGCCGCCTTGATCCCCCTCACCTCCTGGTGTCTCCCTTCGTACCCACCCCTAACCAGTTGCCGCACCTTTACCGTTGTGTCCCACACTCTCTCCATCTCCACACCCTACATCTCCTTTCCCAACACAATTTCCACCGTCTACCCCTGCCGGATGATGAGCTTCGCCCTGACATCTACCCTTCCTACCAACTCTAACCCCATCTTCCTGGATCCTCCTCAGGACTCCCTCTCCTCCCCGTCCCTCCTCCTGAGCGGCTTCCCCCTCCTACTCACCCTCCATCTCTTGTGCCTCCTTTCAGTGTCTCTGCGCTTCCTCCTGCCCTGTCTTCCCTCTTCATCTCCTGCCCCACGTGTCCCCTGCCTCTTCGTGAACCCACTGATGCCCCTCCTCTCTTCATCCCGCCGCTTCCCCATCTGCTCCTTGCTCTTCCCTCCTTTTCCATCCTCTCTGACCTTTCCCTCGGCAGGTCCCACCTGACAATTTTATTCTTCGCTGTGTGTGCTCCAAGTGGGTTTTAAGTGCGTTGTTCCGAAGTGTTTTTAATACTGTGTCCGACCTTTTCCTGCACATTCAGTGTCTTCTGTGTTTTAAGAATCGCCAACTGTGTTTTAAGAATCGCCAACTGTGTTTTAAGAATCGCCAACTGTGTTTTTAACTTTATGGTGACTTTTTTAACTGTCCCCCATGAACGTCTCCATATCCGTGTATTTTTACCTCCATTTTCTCCACTTACTGTGTTTTATGTTCCCCCTTTTTTTTCTCCTTATGTATGTATCATTTTATTCTTGTTTTAGTTGTCGTGTCACTCGGCTGAAGAGCGGCGGATTGTGCTGCTGACAGCCCTCCCCTGCCCATATGGGGCAGGGGAATGAAATCACAATAAAGAAAAAAAAATACGAATATAAATGGCGTAAAACGCTCGCCAGCAATCCAATTCAGTGTGCAGCACCACAAATTCTGACAAAACATCACAATGCCTCTATACAAATACTCGATGCATCCTTCAACCAGGCTCTATTATAGCAAACAGGACTAAGTAAATATGTATACTATTCCATCGAAATTGTTTAAAATGTTTTCGGTAATTGTCTAAAATAACTGTACAATTCTATGAATTGCTGTTGAAGTAGATTGATACAATAAATCACAAGCTTCGGATACAATGAAATGTCGAGGCTACATTTCATTTATAAAACATACAAAAATAAAATACATTGGAGTATGCTTTTCTTCCCTCGTTATAGTCCATAAACTTTTCTTTACAGTAAAATACACCAGATTACTGATAAAATTTGTTACTTATGATTTAAGACAAAACTGGTCAGATACATCACATAAAACCTGGCGATCTTAAAATACATAAAATTAGAGAACAGATACTTTGCGAGTGGTAGCGGATAATGACATTACACATTTTGAAGCATCTACATTTTTTTTCTGATTTTCTCGCAACGGCTATTTCACGAGACACACGTGAGAGGAATTGCAATAGCGAACCTCTCCGCGATGCACAACGCCTCCTTGTAGCGATTTTTTCACTTGGTCGTAGTGGACAGTTTAATTGATTTTGGCTGTTGTCATGTCAGTGCAAACTGACTACTACTGACCTCACTGCAGATGTTTGGAGATTAGTTAACAAATTTCCCATCCATGGCGCCACTTGTCGTTGATATTTATTTATTATTAGGTTTTTGTATTGCTTAATACGCTACTTATGTCCGGTTACATACTTCTTTATCCCTTATTACAACTATAGCTGTGTACGGTTTTGTTTTATAATTTTATCGTACTTTCATTCACACCCTGAGACGAACTTGAAGATATGCATGTTATTGGCTGGTTAGGACCAATTCTGGCGTGATATCTGCACTTGTTGTTTGCCTTCTTTTATACCATTTTTGTAGAGGCATTATGAGCCACATGTAAGCATGTACAACCTCTTATTGTATTACTGGATACATTATTGCATTACTTACTGCTCTTGTACGTTCAAATGGCTCTGAGCACTATGGGACTTAACTTCTGAGGTCACCAGTCCCCTAGAACTTAGAACTACTTAAACCTAACTAACCTAAGGACATCACACACATCCATGCCCGAGGCAGGATTCGAACCCGCGACCGTAGCGGTCGCGCGGTTCCTGACTGTAGCGCCTAGAACCGCTCGGCCACCCCGGCCGGCTAGCATTTTGCTGTATGCATGTTATTGTTGACATTCGCAAATAATGCGTATGTACGATTTTTTATCTTTATGTTTTCAAAATGTTATAAAAACGTCGACCTTAATTTTTTAATATACTTCTGTGACTTATTTGTGGTGTACCTTCCTGCAGAGCTTTCTGAAGAAGGTTAAGAAATTAAATTTCCTTTCTGCAACTGATTGCTGATTTATTTCGATATATACGACTACAGAATCGATAAAATACTGACAAAAAGAAATTAAGTACAGCCTAACATCTTATCCCTATCAGACAACAGGAGAGTCACTCACTTGCTCACCTCCTGTATCATGACGACTTAGGCATCTCTCTTCATCACCTATTTGCAGAGGATGATTGTCTAGTCGATGATATCATTACTGACACTGGATGTGGAAATTCTACAGTAAGAAAAAGGCCTTCAGAGAACTTAAAGATGAAAGCACATAATGGTAAAAGTTCATGTCACAGGACAAAAAAGTTTGACTGTGTCCTGGGCAGAGTTAGGGATGTAAGGGAAGGTAACTAGCTTTTCGACTTACCTGGCGTCTTCGAAGACATTTAAATCAAAAAATCTTGGCATGTCCACGCTTTTTTTACTTGTTAGCATTAATTCCCATGTCATAATATAATACATCATGTCAAGTAAAATAACACAACACATGTCGTATGACATCATGCATCCCGTCATGTCATCCTACATAGAATTTGTCATGTCATGCAGTATGAAATAACACGTCATTAATGTTTAAGTTGCATGTATACCCACTACGGAAACTTTCTATTATAGATTCACCTCCACTTCCGGATACCTCATATTATAGATGCATCCTATTTGCGTCTATTTGTGCTCATACCCCTCACCATACATGTAACGGGAGTGCGGCAGGGCGGTGTCGGTCGGTCGTTCTTCCTTTCGTCTCCGTACTCTCTCTCAGTAACTTTCTTCGAACAGTTCACCTACCTCTATATTTCTTCTTTCCAACGTCCCTTCACTCTGCAGTAGGAGATACACGCTAGGCAGTGTAAAGCAGCGTTGGTGAAATCGCTACCTAATACATACCACACAGAGGCCGCGGAACTCAAGTTGCAAATCAGTTCCTGTAAGTTCATGTTCATAAATTTTGGGCGTTCGGAGGATGCAGTTTAATTTCAGTAAGCATTTGAAAATCCTATTGAAACTGCTTTTTGTTCTTAATGAAGCACATTAAATGACTATCATGTCCGTATTTAACGATGCAAATACTTTATCATTCCAAGTTCACTGTTTATCCAACATATTTCACACGTAAAAGCAGCCAGAATTCCTGCAACTGTGTCCCGATTAATTTTGCGTTCTGACAGTCACTGACCCACCGCTATTAGCGAGTTCAACATTCGGTTGTTTCAGTGGTCTTCTACGTTATAAGTGCTCGCCAAAACATTCCATAAAGAACACGGAATATGCCACGCGGAATTGTCTCTAGAACCATAAGATCACACGCTTATAAAACTTCAACTAATTAGTTCCGAAACATCGCACTCTCTTCAAAATGTTCGTAACTTAAGTCGTCTTAGTATGAATGAAATCTTATGGGACTTAACTGCTAAGGTCATCAGTCCCTAAGCTTACACATTAGTGAACCTAAATTACCCTAAGAACAAACACACACACCCATGCCCGAGGGAGGACTCGAGCCTCCGCCGGGACCAGCCACACAGTCCATGACTGTAGCGCCTGAAACCGCTCGGCTAATCCCGCGCGGCTAAGTCGCCTTAGTCACGACACATTTTAAACGCAATGAACTCACTAGATCTACATTTTACATATTATTTTCACGGAGACATCTAGCATGGTTACTCGGAAGCAGGTTAGCGAGCGACTCTATCGATGCTCCTCTCCTCACTGCCTATCTGACTATCTGCACGCGGAAACCGTTTCTGATTGGCTATTGATCTAAATGACCAATCAGAATGATCCTTCCAGATCATTCTCGCAGAAAAACTTGCCTTCTTCTAATAAATCCTGCACCACATCACCTCTATTGAATCCTACACCTCCTGTAAAAATTACGCACATGCTCATTGGGGTTTCTTCTTCTTTTTCTTTAACTGTGGCAGCTTTCATTAGTCTGTCTCCTATAAATATATCAAAACACTTCTTTAAATACTCCCCTTCTTTAATAATATCACAAGATTCTGCAACTCTTCCCATGGCGTTGTCAGAATTTTCTGAAGTACCCCCTGCTTCCTCCTCTTCTGTTTCCTCACCACCCGAAACTAGTCCATTTAATCTATACAAAACTCCCTCTGCCCTATCATACTCTTCCTCTAGTACCTCCAACACCGTTTCCCCTATTATTGTGCAAATTACACAGTTCACGGTAAGCCTCTCATCTGCTTTGCAGTGCTCATTTACCTCCACATCCTGTTCTGAATACTTACTTTCTACTAATTGTTCCTCATTAGTCTGGTTTCTTGAATAGCTGTTTTGATATTTTCTCTCACAAAATTCGACTACATTTACCCGAAAAACACAATTTCTTACAGTGTCCTTCTCCTCTGCACTACTTATCTCTACCACATCACCCTCAAGACGTTCAGACGGTGTTTTTCTTACAAAAGCTTTTGCTAGCTGGTTTAAATTATGCTGCTTCAGTCTGCAAACGTTAGCGCCATTACAGACTGCCATTAGTTTTCCTCTTCTTCTACACGGTCATTGCCCCTGACAGTCCTATCGTCTGGTGGTCTAAGCCACCCCGCCCTGTCAGTTGACTGATGCTGTCTATATTCCATATTTTTGTCTCTGTCATTATATCGGTTTCGAACAGGACACCCTCGCTCTCGGTACCTGCTTCTGTAATTATTAGACCTTTGTACTTCTATACTGTTTACATTTACATCGGCTCTGTTTTCACTTTGCTTAATGGGAGGCCTATAATCCCTTCTTGCACTCTCCTCCTCTTTTAAAATATTTTCTGCTCCCTCCCAGTAATGAATAAGTCTGTCAGTATCATTCCTAGGTGCCGATATTATTTTATTCCGCCAGTATAAGGGAAAATTATTCTCTATTCCCATACTAATCTGTTCTATCTCTACTTAAGATTTAAAATACGATAAAGGATGACAAGGCATACTCATCACATGACGCGCCAGATGGCGTGCGAACGGCCGGCGGGCAAGAGCCGTATCGTGCTGGAGTAGAGACAGTGGGATTCCCCTACAGCGCTGGGTGCCAAGGAGCGAATCCTTTATTATTTATATTTACTGTTTAAATATTAGTATGCAGCTGATATTTGCAGTGGCAACTCGCTAGTAGTAACTTCAGTACCACTCAATGAGACCAGGAAATGCTAATTACAAATTTTAGTTACTGTCAGTGCTTATTGATGGAAAGGATGGACCACAACTGCGCCTTGAGAGTGCAGGCGCCAAACTGCCAAGATAGCTCACTACTAGTCTACGAGCCTTTTCGGAGGAGGCAATATGTGGATCCGCACGTGAAGTGTGATCTCGCGTTAAGACGGAATAGTTTGTCACAGTTGATTCTGAAGACGTTCTTGTGTCAACCTGTGCTAATCTCGTGTGAATTCTAAGATCGTGTGGAGATTTTTACTGTGTCTTTTGCGGCGCTCTAGAAATGATTATCATCCGGAAACTTTGTTATGAGTAATGATAGACTGGCTTTCACAACCCTTTTCTTGATTTTGTGCTTCTCTAAATAGAAATAAAATCCAGTGGCAGCCCAGTGCTCCGTAATTTCAATTTTAATAGCACTGAATTCTTTCCCATTTGCCACTTCGTTATGTACTGTTTAACGTATGCACGTCAGATCCCGCGATCAGGTGAGAAGAAACCAGCTGGGACGACAGCTACATCTTTT
Source organism: Schistocerca nitens (assembly GCF_023898315.1). Lineage (NCBI taxonomy): Eukaryota > Metazoa > Arthropoda > Insecta > Orthoptera > Acrididae > Schistocerca > Schistocerca nitens. The sequence continues at coordinate 97,565,587 of NC_064621.1, read as the reverse complement.
ACAAGACGAGAAGTAAACAAGTTGCCTCCAGTTATGCTAGAGATAGTTAGCGTGGACGTTATTTACCGAAATCCACCGTGTTTGTTAAACCTGGCACTTCTTTTTCGTGGGGAGCGTTCTATTCAGGAACACACTGTGCCGTATTTCAGGGTAGCAATTTGCATCTTTCAGGAATTGTACTTGACGTACCTTCATGAATTCCGAAAAAAAACTTTTCGATTTCAGCAATTTTACTCGTATAACGAGCACATTAGTCCTTACAAAAGTACAAATTTTTAGAAATCTGAAACTTAGGATCACTAGAATATACTACTGATTACTAAAATCTTTTTAATTTTACACAAAAAAGAAAAAATTAAGAATGTGAAAGTGTTTATCGTCAATAACTTTCCAAATAAAGTATTTTGAAAAATAAAATTTGCCCTCAAAAGTAGAGATGCAGGTTTCTCTTGAGGTATGACAAGGATCATACGAATAACTTTCACCAGTACAGAAATTTTAGGCAATTCATGCATATATCACACTTCAAATAAATGTATTTGATAAAAGTAACATTACTGTCAGGAGGCTGAAAAGGAAATACTGAATTAGGAAGTTTCATGTGAGACTGCTGTAATAAAATTTCGACAGTTGATGCAATAAATTCATTATAATTACGTATTTCATTAACAGTTCAACATAAATATACCGATTTTTTTGGATCATGAATTCCCACTTTCGTTTTTAATTACTTCATTTGTTTTAAGATAAATGATGTGATGACATACGTATTGCACTTGACTACAGCTCAAAAGATATGCTTTTATTACGATGGTCAGTCAAACAGTATTGTTATCTACATTTTTTGCATCTGTGAAGAATTTCAAATACAATTACATAGGTTGGAAACCAGAACATTGATGATTAATTTATGACTTCTCAATACAATTTCGGTCCAATTCCAAAATTTTCGTCCACCTTTTAACAAGGGCATGTATTCTGGCCTGGTAAAAACACGGTTCTGCTTCTGTAGCCAGTTACACACATTTTCATGCCCCCCCCCCCTCCCCCCATCTTCAAAGTTTCTATTAGGGACCGAAGCTGATGGAAGTCTGACGGTGCCAGGTCAGGGTTGAATGGGGAATGAGGAACGACTTCCCATGCAGTTTCCACTATCTCTTCAGTGGTGTGAGCTCCCGTGTTGTCAACCAAGTGAAGTACATCAGCCATAGCTTCTGCTGGGCAAAATCGCCGAAGACGTGCTTAAGTTGTTTGAGGATCCTGAAATATTAGACAGTATTTACTGTGCACCACTACTCCAAAAACATCAATCACAATCATTCCTTCCGGATCCGAGAATACTGTAGCCGTAATTTTCTCTGCCGACCGCAGAGTTTTGAACTTTTCCTACAACGGTGAGTTTTTGTGATGCCATTCCATTGAGTGCCTATTCGACCGTGGTTCCAAAACTATATCCATGCTTCCTCTCTGCACACAATTTTTCCATGAACCTCTCTCCCTCCAAATGGAAGCACTGCAAGAGTTGGGAGGAAATTGTATTTCCTGTCTCTTTGTTCTGGTCGATTCACGTTCCTGGTACCCAAGTTGCACACTTTTCACTATCCTAGTTGTTGATTAATCGTCATCTCAATGCCTGTACTGAGTGAGGTAATGCGAAAACAAATCATGTGCAGTCACCGCGAATGGTGTCATCTACAAGCTGAACGTTGTGTGAACTCACTGCAGTCACCGACCAGCCAATTCGCGTTTCGTCAGCCAACGGTGTTTGCCCTTCGGCTTCGTTATAACGACGAACCAGTCGTCTAACAGGGATCATATCCACTGTTGCACTATCGTACACATTTTTCAGTGTTTCATGAATACGAATGGGCACTTCAACTTCTGCATTCAAAAATTTTACTACAGAACGCAGTCTAATTTTGCAAGCGACGACAGTACTTGCACCTGTTGGTGCAGAACGTTACTACTGCCGTGGTTTAGAGAAGAAGCTTGCGGATTAGCGCCATATTGACATTTTTTAGTCAACAAAATTCATTTACAGAGAGCAAAATGGGATGTGTTACTTTTTAACTGACCGTCGTAGTTTCAACACTTATTGAATGAAGTTATATGCGATCGCATGTATCGTATGATTCAGGTATAAGTTAGTATCAAGAGCTTTCATAAACTTTTGTCCTGAAACTTCCTGGCAGATTAAAACTGTGTGCCGGACCGAGACTCGAACTCGGGAACTAGGCCTTTCGCAGGCAAGTGCTCTACCAACTGAGCTACCCAAGCACGACTCACGCCCCGTCCTCACAGCTTTACTTCTGCCAGTACCTCGTCTCCTACCTTCCAAACTTCCTTGCAGAACTAGCACTCCTGAAAGAAAGAATATTGCGGAGACATGCCTTAGCCACAGCCTGGGTTATGTTTCCAGAATGAGATTTTCACTCTGCAGCGGAGTGGGCGTTGATATGAAACGTCCTGGCAGATTAAGACTGTGTGCCGGACCGAGACTCGAACTCGGGACCTTTGCCTTTCGCGGGCAAGTGCTCTACCAACTGAGCTACCCAAGCAAAGGTCCCGAGTGCAGAGTGAAAATCTCATTCTGGAACTTTTGTCCTATAGTAATGAAAGTCTACCTACCCCCAAAGAAACATGCCAGTCGTCCAATTAACTCAGTACAGAGCCGCGGAGCAATTTTGGTTCCTGCGAGTTTGACAACAAACACGCCTGGAGGAACGTCGTGTGTGTGTGTGTGTGTGTGTGTGTGTGTGTGTGTGTGTGTATGTGTGTGTGATGGTTGTGGGTGGGATTGGGGGGGGCGGTGGAGGGGGGCGTCTGAGGACCTCCCGCCGCCGCGTGACAATTGGCGGCTCCGCTGTGGACTCTCACCCTCGGCCTGTGTTTGCGCGAGTGTGGCCTGTCGCTGTGTTTGCTCGTTCCCCGGCCGGACGGACGAATTGAACGATCGCAATCGGCGTGGCGTGGCCTTCGGCCGCTGTGTGTACTGACCGGTCTGGATAGTGTTCTAGCGACCTGTCTGGCCCGCCCACGGCGTGACGTCGTGTCGGAACTCCTTAGCGCCACCCACACCTTCGATATCGTCCCGAGTCCATACTCGTCACGTTCCACCGTCAGACGCACAGTCACCTGCCGTTAACTGATAACAGTTACAGCGCCCGTCAAATAGATACGTACATACTTTAATTCTTGTTCCATACATCATGAAAACGACATTTCCTAACGATGTGGAACGTGTCGCTTTAACATAATTTTTAATTACACAAAATAATTTTTTTTTCTTATTTTGCAGCTACTACTAAAAACTCATCTGTTAAGTAGAAGGAACTGTCATTCAGAAATTCTTTTAATTTGTTTTAAGTGCTGGTTGGCTATCTGTCAGACTTTTAATGCTATTTGGTATATGACCAAACATTTTTGTGACAGCATAATTCACCTCTTTCTTTGCCGAAGTCAGGTTTAATCCAAAATAGTGGAGAACATCCTTTCGTCTTGTGTTGTAGCTATGCACTTCACTGTTATTTTCGAAATGGGATGCGAGCTGTTGACTGCTCGAGTTACGTGCTAGAAAAATGAAAATTACAATTTAACCACAGCTACTCAAAGGAGATGGGAAGCTAGGGATCTTTCCTGATAGACAAACTTTTGACTGGCACATAATTTTAATTTCCACTAAAGAACAAATTTCTTTATTACGGAGTTACAAAATTGGAATAACATAAAATTTAATTCGGACCTTTGTCCTCTTAAGAGAATTTATAACTAACTTTAACCGTCTGCCATCAATTAATATAACAAACAATATTTTAAAGATAATAATTAGATCTGATTGAAAAAGGATCACAGACAGTCAGCACCATAAGACCCGATGTTCAAAATTTACACAACACTAATGATTCACTTTGAGTTACTTATAAATTACCTCGTCCGTCCTCGCGGACAGGCCAGATACTTCACTAAAGGACGGGAGCACGACTTATACACGCTGGTGCTCTGAACAAACGAGTAGAAAGCACCGCAAAGCAATTTCAAAGATGATCAGGCTGCAAACCAGGGCGGAAAACACGCAGCGCACACACACACACACACTATCTCAGCCTGCCCTCCAAGGCGAAGAACCTCACCTACCCCACATACCAGACCATTTCTGCGACAGCAAATAATTCAACTCGTGATTCAGCTTTTCAAGACCATGCAAGGCTTACTAACTACACGACTACCTGTAACATAACTGACAACCAAACTGAGACATTCACTGAAAAAAAGAACAATTAAAATTACACTGACATACAAAGCTCTGCCCTTCATATTAAAAGAAAGTCTAAAACCAACAATGGGCGGAGAGCACATTAATTAACATACTCCATCAAATTAACACTGCAAGCAACCTTTAAAAAAAGCAGTAAGCAACACTTGGAAGCCTTAGACCTCGTAAGTTCAGTATAACACTCTATTATTCAGAACCATCCTTAGATGATCTCCGGCAGATACAACATGCCACCACAAGTTTCACAAATCTTCACAGGTTAACAGCAGCAAACGTACTGCTTCCAGTTACGCGATGAGATGATGTCCAGCCTGAGATGACGGACCCGCCACCGTTTCGCACGCAAGCGCGTCGACTAATCAGCACTGTACACTCGGCGCACGGCAAAACGGCGAGGAAGCGAGGCCCAGGCACGGCGGATAGAGACGAGGGCCTGCCTTCAAAACAAGTTGGCTCGTTGAACACCGACCAGCGAGAGAGAGCTCGGCCACACGCCAAACCGGAAAACCAAAGGCGGAACCGTCTGAGATATAAGACCAAACGAGTGTCGATATTAGCCTACTATGCCTATTTTCATTCACTGCTTTCATATGGCATCACACTTTGGGGTAATTCGTTATTAAGAGAAAAAGTATTCATTGCACAAAAGCTTGTAAGCAGAATAATAGCTGACGGCCGGTGTGGCCGAGCGGTTCTAGGCGCTTCAGTCTGGAACCGCGCGACCGCTATGGTCGCAGGATCGAATCCTGCTTCAGGCATGCATGTGTCTGATGTCCTTAGGTTAATTAGGTTTAATTAGTTCTCAGTTCTAGGGGACTGACGACCTCAGCTGTTAAGTCCCAGAGTGCTCAGAGCCATTTGAACCATTAGAGTAATAGCTGGACCTCAGCGACGATCACCTTGCAGACATTTGTTTAAGGAACTGGAGATATTCACAGTACTGCGTCGCTGATGACGCAAGTGGAGCATAACTAGCGCCAGTCGCCACGGCTCAGGTTGGGTTATTAATAACAAATTTCATAAGTGAATATATTTACTGCGAAGATACTGTGAATATCCTGAGTTCCTGAAATAAATCTCTGCAAGGTGATCGTGGCTGAGGTCCAGCAATTATTCTGCTTTCACGCTTGTGTGCAATGAATACTTTTTCTTTCAATGGCGATTTACCCCAGAATACGATGCCACATGAAAGCAGTGAATGATAATAGGCACAGAAGGCTAATTTAGTGATATGTGTGCTGTCACCGCCAGACACCACACTTGCTAGGTGGTAGCCTTTAAATCGGCCGCGGTCCGTTAGTATACGTCGGACCCGCGTGTCGCCACTATCAGAGATTGCAGACCGAGCGCCGCCACACGGTAGGTCTAGAGAGACTTCCTAGCACTCGACCCAGTTGTACAGCCTACTTTGCTAGCGATGGTTCACTGACAAAATACGTTCTCATTTGCCGAGACGATAGTTAGCATAGCCTTCAGCTACGTCAAAGCTACGACCTAGCAAGGCGCCATGTTCAGTTAATATTGATATTATAAAGAATGTACAGACAAGAGCTACGTTCAACATTAATGGATTAAAGTTAAGTATTCCACCAGTTACCTCCTTTTTTCTGAAGTCAAAATTCCTTGTCCTGTTCCAGACCTCACGCCAGCCTGCGTGAGGTTAAACGCGTGCCTTTCGGCTTCCTCAAAAATTCGTGGGTTGGCTCTCCTGCCAAACCACAACAATATGTTTATTCCCAAAATATGCAATAAACCTAATAGCATAGGTGGCAACGGCCTTGCCGCAGTGGATACATCGGTTCCCGTCAGATCACCGAAATTAAGCGCTGTCGGGCGCGGTCGGCACTTGGATGGGTGACCATCCCGGCCGCCATGCGCTTTCGCCATTTTCCAGGGTGCACTCAGCCTCGTGATGCCAATTGAGGAGCGGCTTCAGTCAAGCATATCATCATAACGACCGTGAGAGAGGTGTGCTGACCCCACGTCCCTCCTATCCGCATTCTCCACTGAGAATGACACGGCGGTCGGATGGTCCCAGTAGGCCACTCGTGGCCTGAAGACGGAGTGTTTAATAGCATAGGTAGCTGAACGTAACCGTTTCAGCAGATCATTGTTTCTTCCAATTCACTTTCTCATCAGTGCACACACACCCAGAAATTTTGAATATTCTGCCTTAGCAACAGACTTCTGCTCATACTCTATTTATGTCAATGGTGTTATGCCATTTACTGTACAGAATGGTATATACTGTGTTTTCTCAAAATTTAGTGAGAGTCCATTTGCAGAGAACCATTCAATAATTTTCTGAAAGACATTATTTACAATTTCTCCAACTGATTTTTGTTTGTTGGGTGTGGTCACTATCCTCAGCAAAAAGAATTATCTTTGCATCTTCATGAATGTATAGGGTGGCAAGTCATATCTATTAAGAACAATAAGGGACCCAAGACTGAATCCTGTGGGACACCATTCCTGATACCCTCCCAGTAAGAGGACTCTGCTGGTTTTTGCAGACTATCTGTACTGTTAACTTCAACCTTCTGCATTCTTCCAGTTAGCCGGCCGAAGTGGCCGTGCGGTTAAAGGCGCTGCAGTCTGGAACCGCAAGACCGCTACGGTCGCAGGTTCGAATCCTGCCTCGGGCATGGATGTTTGTGATGTCCTTAGGTTAGTTAGGTTTAACTAATGACCTCAGCAGTTGAGTCCCATAGTGCTCAGAGCCATTTGAGCCAATCTTCCAGTTAAATATGAATTAAACCATTTGTGCACTGTCCCACTCACACCACAATACCTAAGAGTTTCTAGAACAATTTAATGATCCACACAATCAAAAGCCTTTGAGAGAGCACAAAATATCCCAGTGGGTGGTTTTAGGTTATTCAATGCGTTTAATATTTGGTCAGTCATAGCATATATAGCATTTGCTATTGAAAAGCCCTTCTGAAAACCAAATTGACATTTTGTTAGTACTTCACTTCTACAGATATGTGATGCTACTCTTGAATATATTACTTTTTCAAGAATTTTGGATAAAGCTGTCAAAAGTGAGATTGGGCGGTAATTGTTAGCATCAGACCTACCCCTTTTTTAACCAATGGTTTAACAATAGCGTATTTCAGTCTATCTGGAAAAATGCCCTGTTTCAGTGAGCTACTGCATATGTGGCTGAGAATCCTACTTATCTCTTGGGAACAAGCTCTCAGTACTCCTCTGGAAATGCCATCAATTCCATGAGAGCATTTACTTTCGAGTGAATTTATTATTTTCCTAATTTCTGTAGAAGAGAGAGGTCGAATTTAATTTTTACCAAATTGCATAGGTATTGCCTCTTCCATATACTGCCTGGCATTTAGAGTGCATAGTTGGACCCTGTTTTCTCTACAATACTTAAAACTGATAACTAAAACTGTTTTCAACTTTTGATTTTCTGTTAACAAACTTTTCATTGAGTCGGATAGAAATACAGTCTTCGAGTGCTCCCGGTTGCCCTATTTCCCTTTTAACAAAATTCCAGGTTGTTTTAATTTTATTGTCAGATATGCAAATCTTAGACATAATGCACATACTTCTGTACCTTTTAATAACTTTTCTTAATACAGTGCAGTGGTTTTCATAATGTTTCTCTGTTTCTGGACTATTACTCCTCCTAGCTATAAGAAAGATTTCCCTTTTCTGTTTACACGATATTTTTATCTCTGTAGTAAGCCATGGCTTTTTATATGGTTTCTTACAATTATATTTCGCTGTTTTCTTAGGGAAACTGTTTTCAAATATATTCACAAAGATACCATGAAATAGGTTACATTTTAAATTAGCATCAGGTTCCCTGTACACCTCATTTCAGTCTAACTGTTGCAAGCTTTCTGTAAAATTTTCAGTCGTCAAATCGTTTATTGAACGCACTATTTTGGAAGACTGTTTTGAATTACTGTATGGAGCAATTTCGTATACTGTAGCTACCTGTGCATTCTGAGCAGACAGACAGTTCTTAACAGGAAAAGTTTTTATTTGATTAAATTTATCTTGAGCTATAAAAACATTATCTGCCAGTGTGCTACTCGAGTAGGAAAATCAATAACTGATGTTAAATTGAAAGAACCAAGTGATACTTCAAGGTAAGCTTTCTATCGGACTCTTTCAGAAAATCTACACCCTGACACTTCTTACCATGTAACCCTCCGTCTTCTTATTTCATGAACATACATTGGTATGGGCATTCCTACAGAGGACACGGCGCTGACTCACGTCAGACAGGACGACTCAGCTAAGCTGTTACCCTCATGCACAAGGCGATTCAGCTGCTCCTACCAATAGGTTCTATGTAGATCGCAACCCTTCCTAATACCAAGCAGAATATTTTCCTATTCTCTTCCTCGCTATTAGTCCTACACAAAAAATGAACAGGAACTTTATGTGGAAACTTTAATCAAGCTAAATTTTGTTCTGGGATAAGTTTTCGCTAGAGGCTGCAGTTTTCGAATTATTCTAGAGAAACACACTAAAGAGACCTTCAAACGAGCTTTTATTGAATAAGTCTAAACCCGTGGAGTCCAGCGATAAAGCATTCCAGTACAGAATTTAACAACATTAAATTTCCTAAAGGAACGTCGTGTTCATTTTTTCAGTAGGACTATTAGTTTGCATGTAGCGAGGGAGAGAATATGAAAATCTCGCATGTGGTTCTTCAAAGCATTGTGGGTTGCACAAAACCTAGCGATAGAGGCAGCTATATCACCCTGTATACCCTCAACAGTTAAAGACATCGTTATTCGGTTTTCACCTAAATGAATTGTGATGTCACGTATTAAAGCGTTCAAAATGGCCCTGAGCACTATGGAACTTAACTTCTGAGGTCATCATTAAAAAAAAAAAAAATGGTTCAAATGGCTCTAAGCACTATGGGACTCAACTGCTGTGGTTATCAGTCCCCTAGAACTTAGAACTACTTAAACCTAACTAACCTAAGGACATCACACACATCCATGCCCGAGGCAGGATTCGAACCTGCGACCCTAGCGGTCGCGCGGTTCCAGACTGTAGCGCCTAGAACCGCTCGGCCACATCGGCCGGCCATTAAAACGTGTACAGTTTTCTTTCATAGTATGGTGATACGATACGTACGATAGGGAAAGATGTTAGTAAAATAACATTTGCAACTGAATGTAACGTCAATCTGTGCCCAGGGCAATTAGTGGCCTGTGTTTTCCCTCCGTCTTTCCACAGAGACGTGGCTCCCCAAATTTAGACTTTGAATGCACAACGTGCAGACGGCCTACTTGTCCTCAGCCAGCTTCACCAAGGCAGAACACAGAGACTGTCAAATTGTTAACCCACCTGGTGTCTTCTACATATGTCCTTTTTCATGTGTAGAAGATATACTCCGTTTAAACTTTATAGCTAGCTGGTTAACGTTCGCTGTAATACTAAATTAGAAGTCAGATTTCAAAGAGAGATGTCAACGGCTTCTAACTGACGAATTGCGTAGCACACAAAGCCCTATACTGCTAACAAATGATACGACTAAGGTTCGACTATAATGTCACACGTAACACAGTTTCAGTACGTAACATTTAGAACGTACCCGATAGCACATCGGTGTAACTAGGGCCTCCCGTCGGGTGCAACGATATGACGCCACTTCGGCGACTTGTGAGACGATGGGAATGAAATGATGATGGTTAGGACGACACAACACCGAGTCCCTGAGCGGAGAAAATGTCCGACCCAGCCGGGAATCGAACCCGGGACCTTAGGATTGACATTCTGTCGCGCTGACCACTCAGCTACCGGGGGGCGGACCAGCACAGCAGTAATACACTGAGGTGAGAAAAGTCACGGGATACCACTTAATATCGTGTTGGACTGCCTTTTGCCGGAATAGTGAAGTAACTCAAAAAGTCGTTGGAAATCCCCTACAGATATATTAAGCCATGCTGCCTCTACAGCCGTCCATCATTGCGAGAGTGTTCCTGGTCCAGGATGTTGTGCACAAACTGACCTCTCTATTAAAACCGATAAATCGTCGATGGGATCCAAGTCGGGTGATCTGCGTGGCCAAATTATTCGCTCGATTTGTCCAGAATATAAACTATCACGAACAATCTTGGTGCGGTGACAAAAGGCGTCTTTTCATACACAACAATCTGTTAACATGAAGTCCGTGAATGGCTGCAAATGGTCTCCAAGTAGCCGAACGTAACCATTTCTAGTCAATGATCGATACATTTTGACCATAGGACCCAGTCCACTCCATGTAAACACAGCTCACACATGCCGGCCGTGGTGGCCGAACGGTTCTAGGCGCTACAGTCTGGAACCGCGCGACCACTACGGTCGCAGGTTCGAATCCTGCCTCGGGCATGGATGTGTGTGATGTCCTTAGGTTAGTTAGGTTTAAGTCGTTCTACGTTCTAGGGGACTGATGACCTCAGAAGTTAAGTCCCATAGCGCTTGGAGCCATTTGAACAGCTCACACCATTATGGAGCCACCACCAGTTTACACAGTGCCTTGTTGACGACCTGGCTCCATGGCTTCGTGGAGCCTGTGCCACACGGGACCATACCATCAGCTCTTACCAACTAAGTCTGGGCTCATGTGAACAGGCCACGTTTTTCCGGTCCAATCGATACGGCCACGAGCCCAGGAGAGGCGCTGCTGTCGATGTCGTTCTGTCAGCAAAGTCACGAGAGTCGGTGGTCTGCTGCCGTAGCTCGTTAACACCACATTTCACTGCACTGTCCTAATGAGTACGTTCGTCGTACGTCTCACATCGATTTCTGCTGTTATTGTCTGTCAGTACTGACAGCTCCACGCAAACGCCACTGTTTTCTGTCGTTAAGTGAACGCCGTCGGCTAATGGTTTGTCAATGGGGTGAGATAACGCCTGACATGTGAAATTTTCGGGACAATCTTGACATTGTGGGTCTCGAATTATTGAATTCCTTAACGATTTCCTAAATGGAATGTCCCATACGTCTAGCTCAAAGTCTGTGTATTGCCATCGTGCTGCCAAAGTTACGTCGTAATGTATCACGTGAGCACAAATGACAGCTCCCTCAATGCACTGCCCTTTCCTACCTTGTGCACACGACATTACCGCCATCTGTATATTTGCATGTTGCCATTGCATGACTTTTGTCAGCTCTGTGTATAATGTGTGGCACACCTGTAACGGCAGCGGAAGATCTTATTTCTCGAGACCACGGTGCGACTGTAATACTTCACAGACAATCCCATATGTTACTCCATGTGCGTGAGGCTCAGCACAGACGATCCATTGTGTGAATTGACGTAAGAGGCACGCAGTTCGAGGCCCGTTTGTAATGAAGACAGCGCGATGTGCAACTGATGTTGAGTTTATTGACGTAATGTGGAATGCCCACCCATCTCAGTCTCCAGCACCCAAGCCATGCTGCGTTTCGCTTTTTTTTTTCTGAGAAAAACTGTATAAAGATATGTTGTTGTTTTACTTTACTACCAGAACTCTGGAAGGAAAAGTTGTTGACCGATTTGCTTCAAATATTTATACGATATCCTAATAAATATCTGGACCGACATTGGCCAGGAAAACCGTCTTCTCATTCTTGCTCTGCCCATCATGCGTTATTTTGGTTCCAATGTAGGAGAATTCCTTCTCATCTTCTACCTCGTGGTCCACAGTTTTCATAGTAAGTTTCTCACAAATTCATTTCTGTTATTCCCCATAACTTTCATGTTCCTTCTATTTACCGTCAACCCATATTCCCTGCTCAGTAGACTGTTCTTTCCATTTAACACATCTTGCAATTTTTCCTTACGTCTATGAGGATGGCAATGTCATTAGAGTATCTTATCATTGACATCCTTTCATCTCAATACCACTCTCGAACTCTTCTTATATTTCCGTCGTTGCTTTTCCGTTGTGTAGCCTGAAAAGTAGTAGCAAAAGATTTCTGTTCTGTCTCACACCCTTTTGTAATCTGATCAATTCCTTCTTTGTCTTCCATACACATTGTTCCCTTATTTATTCTTGTAGTTATTCTATTTTACTCATCTTTTCCTCCCGTTTGCTCCTCTTTTACTGTTAATTTCGAGCGCATTTCATCATTTTACGTTGTTGAACGCTTTTTCTCGGTCGAAAAATCCCGCAAAGCTAATCTTGATTTTTCTTAAGTTTTGCTTCCATTATCGAGCGCAACCCCAGAAGTGAATCTCTTTTTCGCCAAAGCAAAACTGTTACTGATCAAACAGATCAATAATTTTCTTTTCCAGTCTTCGGTATACGTCTTATTATAAAGCCCGTGGCTTAGGCGAGACCGGTAGCTCTAAATTAGATTCTACCATACTCAGCCTAACCACCTAATTCCCAACCACATCAACAAAATGAACGCAACCTAGCCTCACAGTACATCCACAGATTAATTTCGACAAATCGTATGGATTAGTGATCTTCGCTGGACTCCTAAACGATATGAGCGTCCCTACACATTTTGGTAATCCGTGAATACCCGTAATAAACTGAAATTTTGCTTGTCTACATGATCAACCCCTTGTCAATTCCTTCCTCCATTTCTCTCCAGTACGTCTTATACTCTGCACATTTGAGTGAGCTGAATTTACCAATTACACACTGCTCTTCAAAACTTATCAATGGGCTACATAAAGGCCGGCCGCTGTGGCCGAGCGGTTCCGGCCGCTTCAGTCCGGAACCGCGCTGCTGCTACGGTCGCAGGTTCGAATCCTGACTTAGGTTAGTTAGGTTTAAGTAGTTCTAAGTCTAGGGGACTGATGACCTCAGATGTTAAATCTCATAGTGCTTAGAGGCATTTGAGCTATATAAAGTAAAACAACAGTTTAAATACTTGGGGGAAAACATACAAGAAAACGGTCTGGAAAAAGCTGCAAACGAAAATCGCTGCCAAGAAATGGCAACTGCATTTAGATTGACACAAAATATTTATAATAAAAATATCACTTTCTGAATTCAGTAAACTTAGGCATTACAGCACTATAATTATACCAGAATGTCTTTATGGGATAGAATCTTTAAATTTAAATAGAAAGAGGGATATTGAAGAAATTTGAAAGGAAGAAGGAAAGAAATATTATTAGGAAAATATTAGGTGGCAAAATTACTGGTGCAGAAACTTATAGGCGGAGGAGCAAAATCGAATAGAAGAATATAGAGATATACATGGTGACATGAGAAAACGAAGACTTAAATTTTATGGGCACATTAAAAGACTGGCACCCACTAAGTTGACAAAACAAATAGCAGAATTCTACGAAAACAGAAGCAAGGCCAAAACTGAGCCAATTAAATGGATCGCTGCGATTAAGGAGGACCTTAAAGTTGTGGGTATAACTCAGGCGGACGTTACAGAGAAACAAACATTCAGGCAAAAGATATTTGCTTGGATAGTTGGTCAGAGGGAAATTAGAAAACTGACTGGAACGCCGAGGTGTGATGAAAGAAAGAGACTTCATTCTGAAAGGATGAAACAAACTTGGACATAAAGGAAGAGTTCAAAATGGCTCTGAGCACTATGGGACTTAACATCTGAGGTCATCAGTCCCCTAGAACGTAGAACTACTTAAACCTAACTAACCTAAGGACATCACACACATCCATGCCTGAGGCAGAATTCGAACCTGCGACCGCAGCGGTCACGCGGCTCCAGACTGTAGCGCCTAGAACCGCTCGGCCACCCCGGCCGGCCATAAAGGAAGGCCAACCATCAAAAGTGACACTGATGGATTGTACCTCGCGTGGTCCTATTGGGCCCATACGTGAATAATAATAAAACAACATACTATCTTAATTACAGAATGTACGGATAGCCACCTCGGCTGCATAAAATTGTTGTCAAATTGACCATGGTTTTGACAGCTCTAAGGCGGTCTTCATCAGAATAAAAATTACATAAGATTACCTAGAAAATGTAATGACATGGCTCAATAATGCAACATAATTAATAGGATTACTATCATATACTGTACAAGCAGTGTACTTACGTGTAATCACACCATAGGTGAAAAGCATCTGAGCAAAAGAGCTCTTGTCAGATTGAAATAATCAGAAGAATAAAAATTAAAGTGTAAATATGTAACATGTTTGTCGATTGGAATAAAATGTTCCATCGAAATACAATGGCAGTCACGAGATCGCTTAGAGCCAAACAACTGCACCAAACCGCCGCTACCGTCAGACTAGACGGCTAACAGGCCGAGGCAGCTACGAGTTGGACGCGAAAACAGATTGGCGCCGTCTAGCAAGAAGGATCGAATTACAGACAATAGTAACTGACGCACTGTACAGACAATTTAACATTACAGGCAATAACAGGAATCAGTGCATGAAAATTACAACGTACAGTAACGGTCTTATTTTATAAATTAAATATAGTTCAAATGTACATAAAAAATTGAAACTGGGAAGGAAAACGATGTTTAAGAGTCTACATTGAGGAGAGTATCGCCGTTCAGACCATTTTTAATTAGCTGCTCTCTGCCTTGAAAAAAGTTTTTATTGCGTAATTGCAGCTGTTCGTTCAGAATGAGATCGTCCTTCAGAGATTAAAAATCACTAGCTCTTCTAAGATGTTAAGCCTAAAGCCATTCTTCTCCGAGTGCAAGATCTGGACGTCTTTTACATCTTTAGAATTATGCCCTGTGATTAACAAATGGTCAGCGAAAGTTGAATTTTGGTGCCTTTTTTGCTGAGAAGGTGTTCCTTGAATCTTCTAGCACTAGCTCGGCCTGTTTGGCCTATGTAATAGGCAGGACAATTGCCGCAAATAATTTTATAGACATCAGAATTATGCAGAGGGCAAAGCGTAGGTTTCAACTTATGTATGATATTGCTTTTTAAAGAATTATTTGTGGAGAAGGCTACGCTAGAGTTATATTTATTATGAAGTAAACGCTGTATACTGCAAGAAATTGGACCCAGAAATGGTATGGAGAAAATTTTTTTCTTTTCATCAGGTTCTTTATTAGAAAGGCCTAGGGTAGTGACTCTCTTATTGGTTTTCCTATTAAGAATACTATCTATTATAGAAGGAACTTAGCAATTATTGGCAGCTACAGTTTCAATCAGATTGATTTCAGAACGGAGATTTTCAGAAGCAAGGGGTGTGGAGGTGGTTCTATGAATAGTTGAATGGAAAAAGGTCATCTTATGACAAAGCGGGTGTACTGACGTGAATGGAATAATTTGATCAGAACTGGTTTCTTTGCGGAAGATATTGAAGCTAACTTTGTCATCTACTATCGTAAGAGTTGAGATCTAGAAAATTCTATTGCCGGAACTCATTTTCGCGTGCACAGGTGAAAGAAATATTTTCATGAAACTCGTTGAACATATTAAAAAGTTCATTAATACCGTCATTAGGCCCTTTGTATATGATCAAAATATCATCGACGAATCTAGCGTATGAAATAATGCCTTTAGAAGTAAAATTTTTCAGTTTTTTTCAGCGCCAATTGTAGGCATTGATTTCTGTTCAAAAAAAAAAAAAATGGTTCAAATGGCTCTGAGCACTATGGGACTCAACTGCTGTGGTTATCAGTCCCCTAGAACTTAGAACTACTTAAACCTAACTAACCTAAGGACATCACACACATCCATGCCCGAGGCAGGATTCGAACCTGCGACCGTAGCGGTCGCGCGGTTCCAGACTGAATAGTCTAGAACCGCTCGGCTACACCTGCCGGCAGCCGGCGGTCTGATGCAGTTGTTTAGCTCTAAGCGATCTCGTGACTGCCATTGTATTTCGAGGGAACATTTTATTCCAATCGACAAATATGTTACATTTTTACAGTTTAATTTTCATTCTTGTGATTATTTCAATCTGACAAAAGCTCTTTTGCTCAGATGTTTTTCACCTATGGTGTGATTACATGTAAGAACACTGCTTGTACAGTATATCGTAGTAATCTTATTAATTATATTGTATTATTGAGCCTTGCCATTATATTTTCTAGGTAATCCTATGAAATTTTTATTCTGATGAAGACCGCCTTAGAGATGTCGAAATCATGGTCAATTTGACAACAATTTTATGCAGCCTAGGTGGCTATACGTGCATTCTGTAATTAAGTTGACGCACGGTTGCTGGACTTCAGCCTATAATAGTTTTCAGGTCTCCCAGTCGTGTAAAGGAAGTTGGACGTCAAGTGGCGTGGGGACAGCGTCATTATTGTGCCAAGTGTGGCTGGTCCCGCAACAGAAGGCAGTGGAAGGAGCGGGAAAAGACAGTGTCGACCAACGAGCCGTTTCAGTGCACTTTTGTGGGCCTCTTCATTACAATGTGGCCTGGAAACAACATCTGGATGACTTGTCACGTGGAAGAATAATCGAGAAACTGGAAAAAAGGACGGAGCGTGCTGAGTAAATCGCACGTTTGGTACTGCTCACAGGACCGAAGGCACTGCCTGCTGAAGGAGAGGAGGTGGTCGACTACAGTCCACAGCAGCAGCGGATGACCGCTACATCTTGCAACAGGCAAGAAGGGGCCCACGTCAAACAGCAGGTGCAGCTGCAGCCACAAATGACAGGACTCCAAGGTCCGTAATCCCGCGCTTGACAGCGGCACAGGAACTGCACGGGGCTAGTTCCTTTGCCAGACGACCAGTACGTTGTTTTCCGTTGACGCCAGCGCACAGCCGGCACCGTTTGCGGTTGTGCCAAGAGCATAGGGACTGCCGGGCCAACAAGGTGTGTGTTCGTGTGCTCATCTGGGATGAGGACAGATTCAGTGCTAGCAGTGATTCTTGACGTACCGCCATATGGCGAGACGTGGGAACACCTAATTCACCCAGGATCGTTGTCAAACATTATTTTGGTGGCCCATGTGTTACGGTTTCTTAATTTTCATGGTCCTACTGACTTTAAATCCTTGAAGACTGTTCACATTATTGTGACTAATCCTGCCGCACGTGTGCCTTTTCGGGGGCTCATTCGGTCCTGATTCCATTTTTACGGGTGAAAAGGCGCGATCTCTTCGAACAGCGCAGGTGGAGGAGTTCTTGGATCGAGAGGACATCCGTCAAATGGACTGGCCTGCCCCTCCCCTCGACTTAAATAACATCGAGTACGTGTGGGATGCGTTGGGTCGACATACTGGATCACCTCCGCAACGAGCGTCAACAACGACCGAGATGGTCGCACACCATTTTACGAACCATCACGATTTGTTGCGACTTCAGTGTAATTATTGTTTTTGAATAAAAGTGTCATTTCTGTTGGCGTTGTTCCGTATTTCTTGTAATTACGTTCTGTGCTGTACTGTAGTGTAGACGTTTTTACTATGTATCGTCCAAGTTTCTTCGAGCCATGTTATTTGGCTGCGACACATGATGCGAATGTTAGTTTCATCCGTACGTTTTGTACACCAGCGTATTTTCAGGTTTTTAGCTGCTACTCATTTACCAACTATTTTCTTTTAAAGTACAAACCATGCACTATCTTGCCCATCGGTTAGTTTTGAGTCAGTAACATTGGCCGAGCCACATTTCTATATCACCAGCTGTGTTTTAGTCCGGCTATCACAGATGTAATTAGTCCAGCTGAGCCTCCGCTTTCCGTAACGCACCCACAGAAAATCCTCGTTTGCCGCGACCGGGAAAGGGAGGAACTTGTTCTCCGTCCCTGGGCGGGATTTATGGCTCGGCCCCTCCAGTGGGAACAAGCAACTGGCGGATACGTTGCCGAGCGCTGAGCGCCAACAGCAGACGACGCTGGCGTGTCTTTCTGGCTGACTTGGTAAAAAGGTTAAATTAGTAGCCACTCTAGAGAGAAACCATATTTCAGACGGAAACATTAACGAACTTGTGGATGTATCCCCATCTCTGCGTAACTGCAGTAATATACAGCTCCTTGAACATGCTTACTCTGCTCATCCCTTGGTTTGCCTCCACAGTTTTTTCATTCCACATTTCCCTCGATTGACGAGTCCTTGATTCTTCAGGATGTGTGCTATCAATCGATCCCATCTTTTAGTCAGATTCGGCCACAAAGCTATTCTCTCCCCGGTTCTGTTCAGTATCTGTTCGTTACTTATTTGATTTATCAAACTAATGTTCAGCGTTCTTCTGTACATTATACTCCCAAAACTTACCGTCGCTTCTTTTCTGTACTGTTTGTCGCCCAGGTTTCGGTTACACATAAGGCTAGACAAATACTTAAATAAAAATCGTGCAAACTCTTAAATTCATCTGCTTGCGTTGACAGTGATGATATGCAATATACGGTGAAAACAAAGTCTTCCCTCAGTACAAAAAACAATCTCTAAGAAGCAATGCTAGGTGAAGTTGTGTCGTTTGTCACAACCGGTAGATTATCTCATCAAGTTTTTTTTTTTTTATATGGATACGCTTCCAAATGTCTATGCGTTCTTTTGTAAATGGCAACTCTACTCATGAAGTTTTTGTGGATACATGTACTCCGGTCTCCTTTTCTTCTTCTTCTGCCCCCTCCCCCTTTCACTC
The DNA here is from genome assembly GCF_023898315.1 of Schistocerca nitens. NCBI lineage: Eukaryota > Metazoa > Arthropoda > Insecta > Orthoptera > Acrididae > Schistocerca > Schistocerca nitens. Next base: position 97,546,844 of record NC_064621.1, on the reverse strand, counting down.
TTCTCCCTCTCTCTCTCTCTCTCTCGTTCTCTCTCTCTGTCTCCTCTCTTCACGTTGGCGTCTATGCAGGAGAAAGCAGATTCTGTTCTTTGGCTACGTGAAATGTGATCGCCTATTCAGTGGCAGTTCCGGAGTTGAGAAAAACCGCGAGATGTGAAGAATTTGATGAAATGTTTAAAGAGGTTGGCAGGGTCGGTGACAAGGCAAAAAGAGACACAATTATATTTAGTGATGACACTGTTGATGCAATGCACGCAGCATTTCCCCACTTATCGACACGTCGCGTTTACAGAGAAACGTGCAAACCTGAGAGCTCTGCGGCGAAAATTTTTCACAAACAGCGCATATCCTTGTATATCAAAAGGATCTCCTACAAGATTTACGGCCATATAGGCGCAGATGTCCTCAGTTCGTTTGGAACACGGAGAAACGATCCGATGCAGACAATGACTGCGATAATAAAGTTTGTCTTAACATTGAAGAAACTATTCAATTCTCTGCGAAAGTAAAGAAACATAATTTATGGATATGATGGTTGGAGACCCCCATATCGTCGTCCAACACATAGCGGACAGTCTAGAGTGAATGTGTGGTTTGGTTTAATGCAGAACACACCTACTGCACCGTTCCTTTCCACTGACCCTGTCATAACAGAAACAGTTTATCTGAACACAAGAAGACATACACTGACACTTCCGGAGCATACTGAATGGACGCCAGATTTCAGATAATATCATCGTTGACGTTGTTAATGACGTCATGTGCTATTGCAAGGTTACCCATAACCACACCATCCCCAACCTGCTGTGGGATAGACCAGTTCGCCTATGTATAAAATGGTGGGAAATTAAAAAATTTGAGAATTCAAAGTTTGGTGAGAAATTCAAAAATAGCCCATGTTGCTAGCGGATTTTCCCCCGGCTCCTATGACATCGCTGTGTGAGTAGGGCGGTTATCCGAATTATAAATATGTGGGAAGTCTTCAAGGAGCGTTGTAATGCTGGTGAAAGGCGGTAACTTGATCTAGGTACATAATTTAAGACGGCCACTGAGTTTGTCCCATCTTATGTCACTCACCTGAGACAAAGCGTGTTTCCCCGAAAGGTCCAAGCACGTCTGTTAGACAAGGGGTGTTTCCTCTCCTGCCATTCTAAGTCTGTGGATACGTATAAATATTTTTCACCCTGCAGGCAGGAACCAGCCTGATCTTGTCCGGTGACCTGCTTAACTTGTTTTCCCCAACTATTATTCATTGAATGGCTATTTATAGCAGTCAAGTCACTTACAGAATGCAAACTTACAACTGGCTTCCCCTCCTCCCCGCCCCCTCACTTGATGTCACACATACTGTCGGTACTAACTGCACTAGTTCTAAGTTTAAAAAGTTCCCCTGACATAAGAGTTTAAACAATTGTCACTCTAAATATGGATCAAAAATATCTTAAGTCCAGTGGTGCTACGTCCAAATCATACCAGTCCAACGCTAAAGTTTAAACAATTTAAACCCCCACCTTAAGCTGTCTGCACCCGGTAGCTGAGTGGTCAGTGCGACAGAATGTCAATCTTAAGGGGCCGGGTTCGATTACCGACTAGGTCGGAGATTTTCACCGCTGAGGGGATGGGTATAGTGTTGTCCTAATCATCATTATTTCATCCCCATCGACGGGCAAGTCTCCGTAGTGGCGTCAAATCGAAATACTTGCACCCGGCGAACGGTCTACCCGACGGGAGGCCCTAGTCACACATTTACACTCCTGGAAATTGAAATAAGAACACCGTGAATTCATTGTCCCAGGAAGGGGAAACTTTATTGACACATTCCTGGGGTCAGATACATCACATAATCACACTGACAGAACCACAGGCACATAGACACAGGCAACAGAGCATGCACAATGTCGGCACTAGTACAGTGTATATCCACCTTTCGCAGCAATGCAGGCTGCTATTCTCCCATGGAGACGATCGTAGAGATGCTGGATGTAGTCCTGTGGAACGGCTTGCCATGCCATTTCCACCTGGCGCCTCAGTTGGACCAGCGTTCGTGCTGGACGTGCAGACCGCGTGAGACGACGCTTCATCCAGTCCCAAACATGCTCAATGGGGGACAGATCCGGAGATCTTGCTGGCCAGGGTAGTTGACTTACACCTTCTAGAGCACGTTGGGTGGCACGGGATACATGCGGACGTGCATTGTCCTGTTGGAACAGCAAGTTCCCTTGCCGGTCTAGGAATGGTAGAACGATGGGTTCGATGACGGTTTGGATGTACCGTGCACTATTCAGTGTCCCCTCGACGATCACCAGTGGTGTACGGCCAGTGTAGGAGATCGCTCCCCACACCATGATGCCGGGTGTTGGCCCTGTGTGCCTCGGTCGTATGCAGTCCTGATTGTGGCGCTCACCTGCACGGCGCCAAACACGCATACGACCATCATTGGCACCAAGGCAGAAGCGACTCTCATCGCTGAAGACGACACGTCTCCATTCGTCCCTCCATTCACGCCTGTCGCGACACCACTGGAGGCGGGCTGCACGATGTTGGGGCGTGAGCGGAAGACGGCCTAACGGTGTGCGGGACCGTAGCCCAGCTTCATGGAGACGGTTGTGAATGGTCCTCGCCGATACCCCAGGAGCAACAGTGTCCCTAATTTGCTGGGAAGTGGCGGTGCGGTCCCCTACGGCACTGCGTAGGATCCTACAGTCTTGGCGTGCATCCGTGCGTCGCTGCGGTCCGGTCCCAGGTCGACGGGCACGTGCACCTTCCGCCGACCACTGGCGACAACATCGATGTACTGTGGAGACCTCACGCCCCACGTGTTGAGCAATTCGGCGGTACGTCCACCCGGCCTCCCGCATGCCCACTATACGCCCTCGCTCAAAGTCCGTCAACTGCACATACGGTTCACGTCCACGCTGTCGCGGCATGCTACCAGTGTTAAAGACTGCGATGGAGCTCCGTATGCCACGGCAAACTGGCTGACACTGACGGCGGCGGTGCACAAGTGCTGCGCAGCTAGCGCTATTCGACGGCCAACACCGCGGTTCCTGGTGTGTCCGCTGTGCCGTGCGTGTGATCATTGCTTGTACAGCCCTCTCGCAGTGTCCGGAGCAAGTATGGTGGGTCTGACACACCGGTGTCAATTTGTTCTTTTTTCCATTTCCAGGAGTGTATTTATTTACCTTAAGCTTCAAACCACAGATATTTTAAATTTAAAATGGCGGGAAAATTAACAAATTCACTTGTTCTCATTTTAAAATGGCAACAAATTCAAACTATTCTCACCCTATGTTTAAAATGATAAAAAATAAAGAGCAGCACTGTCTGTCAGAACTATCAGGTTCTTAACCTAATATTACAACTGTAGCAACCTCTATGGATGTCAAACACGTTCTACTCTCGTGCTTGATAGGACAGGAGCAGGTGGGATTCGCACATGCTTCTTCATTTAAACGTGATGGCCCACACAGTGATGCCGGCCAGGCGCGCCGACGCCATCTGCAAACTGCTGCCACCTTATCTAGTACCGTGACTAGCGATTCCATAACTCGCATCTTTGCCTCGTGCTGGAGGCATACAGTGAGGTGACACATATAAAGCGATGTGCACATATAAAGATGGCTGCAGTATTGCGTACACGCGGTATAAAAGGGCGTTGCGTTGGTCGAGATGTCAGTTGCACTGGGGTGATTCCTGAGGAAAGGTTCCCGACTTGATTGTGGCTGCACGCTGGGAATTAACAGACTCTGAACCTGGAATGGTAGTTGGAGCTAGACGCTGGGACATTCCATTTCGGAAATCGTTAGTGAATTCAATATTGCGCCATCCGCAGTGTGAAGAGCACGCAAGATAACTAAATTTCAGGCATTTCCTCTATAGACAATACTCTGACCGACAGCCTTCACTCAACGACCGAGAACAGTGGAATTTGCTAAAATACAATCAACGTTGCATGTAGTAACCGCAGGAATTAATAATGGGACGTGCGACGAATGTATCTGTTGGGACAGTGCGGCGAAATTTGACTTCTATTAGCTATGGAAGTCGACGACCAACACGAGTGTCTATCGTAACTTGATGACATCACCTGCAATGCCACTCCCGGTCTTGTGACCATGTCGGTTGCGTCCAAGAGGACTGTGTAACCGTGGCCTCTTCAGAAGAGTCCGGATTTTAGTTGGTAAGAGCTGATGATAAGGTTATAATATGGCGCAGACCCCTCGAAGCCATGGGCCCAGGTTTTCAACAAGGCACTGTGCAAGCTGGTGGTGGCTCCATAATGGCATGGCTGTGCTTACGTCGACTGGACTGGGTCCTCTGGCCCAACTGAACTGAAACGAAATGATTATGTTCGGCTACTTGGAGACCATTTGCTGCCATTCAACGATGGAATTTTTATAGATAACAATGCAGCAATGCACTGGGGCACAATAGTTGGTGACTGATTTGAAGAACTTTTTGGGCGATTCGAGCAAACGATTTCGCCATCCAGATCGGCTGACATGAACCCTGTCGAACATTAATGGGACGTAATCGAGATGTCAGTTCGTACCCAAAATCCTGCTCCGGCAACGTTTTCGTAGTTATGTATGGCTATAGAGGAAGCATGGCTCAATACATCTGCAGGGGACTCTCAACGACCTTTGGAGTTCATGCCTCGTCGAGCTGTCACACTGTGGCGGCAACGGAAGGTGCGACACGATATAAGAAGTATCCCATAACTTGTGTCACCTCAGTATAATAGTTAAGGAATCTGAAGATGGCAGTGATAAGTTGAAATGTTCATACGTGACGGGATACTGGACATTCTATAAGCAAGCTTACATAGGATTTCTAAATCACATCCCCACGAATGCCTGTGTGATTCCTCAAACATGAGCGTTAGTGCAGGAGGCCTTTCTGCTCATCATGATAGTGCATGTTAGTAGATGTGATGTGGAACGACCATGCAATGGTCTTGGGGAAATTCTGCAAGCCTGCTACGTTTGAATACATTGACATACGTTTAATTATAGTGAAATAGTTCTGACAATCGTCGAACTTAGAGGTGTGCAAGGCTGGGAGTAGTTGGATTTGATCAATGCTATTCTGAAATATTTCAAAGCTTTTTGGACTTAAGAATATTCCGTATGAAGCAGGAATATAAATGCCCCCTCCACTCTGCAACAAATTACCGTAAAACTGCATCAAAATATCCAAAACTATAGACAAGATGACTGACCATAGCGCATTCTGCATGGTGAGCAATCCAAGATTGCGATTCTAAAGGTACTGGTGCAGTCTATATGCCGCTCAGTTTACTTTTCAAGATGTGTATCCGATATGGAGATCCATGATGTCACTGATGATGTCAGAATCCGTAATGATAATCCAAGTAGTGTACTGGGCCGGCAGAACTACTAGTACAAAATACCAGTAGTTGTTTCAGCTTCAGGGACGCTGCAGTTGTCTACCCCCATCACTCATTCTCAGTGTCCACTCATCAGATGAGGTCACCAGATGTGCTTAGTACAGAACAGTGAAAAGTTAATAATCATGAAGTGTCATCAGAGATTCACCCAACATCTCTAACAGTAAATGCATTTTTGTTGACATGTTCTCAGATCAATATTGAACACAATGGTAATTTTTGAAAATCCGCGTTTTATTAAATTGAAATTGGTGCTTTTATGCTATGAGTGGTATAAAATAGATCAGAATCGAACACAAATAACTGCAGTGCTCAAATGTCTCTAGTTCTATTGGGTTCCCATATAATATGGTGGGGAGTATCCAAGCACAGTGAAAATATACAACAATGAGGATATCACATAGAACTGTCGATTTCAGGAGTCTACATTCGGAAATCTAATGTGCGATAGCTCAGCTGTACATTGTGTAATGTATCAGTGTTTTGTCTGGTGGGAGTAGGTGTATGGAATTTTTGGAAAAGTGTAGCATCTGCTTAATAAGCTTGTAAGGTGTCAGGCAAATCCAACACCTTCCATGAAAACCCTGACATGACAGCAAATCCGGCAGTATGTGACATAGCTCTGAATAAATCCTGACATTAAATTAACCAAAGTAACACGATCAACGAGTGAGGAAATGGAATACCACAGACTAACACAAGAACTCCTAAATGCATGTCATACCTTCCCACCATGAAACAGACACAGTTCCAAGGGGAGAAACGAGAACAGATGCCGAGAGCAGAACAGTGTACGCTAGAAGGCCCTACGATAAGGCACGGACACCCACATTGCCGGCCGATCGCCAAGAGCAGCCCCCAGCCCATGTTAAAAGATAGAGCCCTCCAGAAGAACAGTATAGATCGTACGATAACAAAAAAGGGCCACACCAGCTGCAAGTTTTAGCGTGAGACTATGTCTCTGTTACGTAGCAAACACTAAAAACATTGCCCCACCATGAAAAGTATAACGTTTCTCATTGGATAGACAGAATTTTTGTAGGTGGAGCTTAAGGTTAACATTGAGACCCTGATTGGTCAATTGAAAACACAGCCAGATACCTTTTTCTTAAACCCACTTCAGTAAATTGTAGTAAAGAGAAATTCGAGAGAGTTGCTTCCGAGCCGAGACGGCGAGGTGTGTGGAGCTGCGCCGTCCGCCACCCCCTGACGCTGACTAACCACCGACAAGTTAATGAACTCACGCGATGCCGCATAAGGGCGCATAAGGCTTCACTCAGAACTGCAGAAGTCTCATCTGTTACTTCCTCTTTTTACATAATACTTGTGTCGACCATCAATTTAACTTCGTGGTATTCACATTTGCTACTAGAAGTTAAAATCTGAAACACGATGATTTTTCTGTTATATAATTACTGAGAAGCCACATCAGCCACTGTAAGTTACAGCAAGTTAAATAAATAATTAAAGATAATTGAGGGTCACTGTAGACAATTTTTGATAGTTTTCTCTTTTATGAAACTTAATTTAAACCTAGATTATAGATGTGATATGGCATAGGTCATCCTTTGATCCATTATAGAACTTGGAAACCCATTCAGGGAATATTCGTTCACATTTTTGTTGAACGCAGTTGGTTTTTATCGTCCTGTATTAAAATATTTCCTTTCATCAATAGCGCTATTTATAAACAATGTTTTGTGAGTAGAATAAAAATTCCAATGAAGAACTTAACTGATTTTTCGACGTTATTTTACCAGCTATCTAAAAATAGGAAAGCCTTGAATCCCTTCCACCAAATTTAGTTAGTATTAAGATTCTTTTACAGGGAGTGCAGTGGAGCTGACGCTGAAATCATTATTTGATTATATCATCGCTAGTCTCACTGAACTCTTCTGAACTCTACATGTCATGTGTGGTCTGGCGTCTCCTTACCAGCAACAAGTCCCAGGTTCAAATTAGTCAATTCCCTAAGAAACACGCTCAGAGTGTCGTTGCGCGAAGGTGGTAGGGAGACACGACTTAGAAGAAACAGGCACCATGCAGAATGTTAGAAGCTTACCCATCAGAACCCTTAGGTGAACTGCTTGCTACAAATTTCAATGCATGTTATTCTTCATTATGCACTATGTATGACATGTCAGCATGATCACTACCTGAGGTTGCTGGAGAATTACGTGCATATTTGTAATTATTTTATACTATGACATCTTCCTTCAAAAAACTTGAAAATAAGTGAATATTTATCTCAGTAAAGTGTGTTGCATTTATCAAAAACCTCAAACATGTTGAAATCTGTGAAAACATACACACACAGTAAATAATAATGACAGAGATAGTACAACTACAACTACTACTAATAATGGTAATAATAACAGGAATAGTAACAGTAATAATAATAATAACAGAACCATAGACCTTGCGTTGCTGCAGAAGCTTGTGTGCCTCAGCGATACAGATAACTATACCGTAGTTGCAACCACAATAGAGGGGTACCTGTAGAGAGGCCAGACAAAGGTGGGATTCCTGAAGAAGGACAGCAGCCTTTTCACTAGTTGCAGGGGCGACAGTCTCGATGATTGACCTGGCTTTGTACCATTAATCAAAGTGGCCTTGCTGCGCTGGTTCTGCGAACGGTTGAAGACAAGAGGAAACTACTGCCGCAATTTTTCCCGAGGGCATGCAGCTCTACCGTATGGTTAAATTATGTGGCATCCTCTTGGGTAAAATATTCCGGAGATAAAATAAGCCCCCTCCATGGGCGGGAACTACTCAGGAGGACGCCGTAACCAGGAGACACAAAACTGGCGTTCTATGGTTCGGAGCATGGAATATCAGATTCCTTAATCGGGCAGGTAGGTCAGAAAATTTAAAAAGGGAAATTGATACGCTAAAGTTAGATATAGTGGGAATTAATGAAGTTTGGTGGCAGGACGAACAGGACTTACGGTGGGGAGAACACATTGCTACAAATACAAAAATCAGGAGCACGTTTAATAACGAGTAAAAAATTAGGAAAAAATGAGCAGCGTAGGGAACCGATTATTGTAGCAATGATAGAAACGAAGCCCACATCTGCCACAGTGGTACAAGTTTATTTGCCAACTAGCTCTGCAGATGAGGAGGAGATTGAGGAAATCTATGATAACAAAAAATAAATAATTCAGATAGTTAAGGCAGCCGAAAATTTAATAGTCATGGTGGACTGAAATTCGATAATAGGAAAAGTAAAAGAAGGAAAAGTAGTAGATGAATATAACTCGGGGAAAGGAATGAAAGAGGAAACCGACTGGTAGAATTTTGCAGAGATCTTAATTTAATCATAGGGTAGGTCATATACATGGAAGATACCTGGGGACACCGTAAGGTTTCAAGTTAATTATATAATGATTAGAATGAGATTTAGGAACCAAATTTTAAATTGTACGTCATTTCCAGGAGCACATATAGACTCTGACCATAATTTATTGGTTATGAACTGCATATTAAAATTGAACAAAGTGCAAAAAGAAAATAATTTAAGGAGATGGGACCTGGATAAACTGAAAGAACCAGCTATTGTAGAGGGTTTCAAAGGAAGCATTAGGAACGATTGACAAGAACAGGGGAAAGGAATACAATAGAAGAAGAATAGGTAGCTTTGACAAATGAAATAGTGAATGTAGCAGAGGATCAAGTAGGTAAAAAGACGAAGGCCAGTTGACATCCTTGGTAACAGAAGATATATTGAATTTAATCGATGAAAGGAAAAAATATAAAAATGCAATAAATGAAACAGGCGAAAGGGAATGCAAACGTCTAAAAAATAATATCGACAGGAAATGCGAAATGGCTAAGAAGTAATGGCTAGAGGACAAACGTAAGGGCGTAGAACCATAGATCACTAAGGGTAAGGTAGTACTGCCTACAGGCAAATTAAAGAGACCTTCGAAGAAAACAGAACCACCTCTAGGAATATCAAGAGCTCAGATGGAACACCAGACCTAAGCAAAGAAAGGAAAGCAGAAATGTGGAAGGAGTATATAGAGGCTCTATACAAGGGAGATGTGCTTGAGCGCAATATTATGATAATGGAAGAGGACGTAGAGGAAGGTGGGAAGGAAGATACGACTCTGAGTGAAGAGTCTGACAAAGGCTAGTGATAGCCTTGGCAAATCAAGCCATGACAAAACTCTTGCATCTGGTGAGCAAGATGTATGGGTCAGGTGAAATACCCTCAGACTTCAAGAAGAATATAATAATTCCAATACCAAAGGAACCAGGTTTTGACAGGTTAGAAAATTACTTCACTATCAGTTTAATAAGTAACGGATGCAAAATACTAACACGAATCCTTTATAGAAGAATGGAGAAACTGGTAGAAGCCGACCTCGGGGAAGATCAGTCTGGATTATGGAGAAATGTAGGAACACGCGAGGCAATACTGACCCTACGGCTTGTGTCAGAAGACAAATTAAGGAAAGGCAAACCTACGTTTCTAGCATTTGTAGACTTAGAGGTAGGTTTTGACAATGTTGTCTGGAATATCTCTTTCAAATTCTGAATGTGGCAGGGGTCAAATACAGGGTGCCAAAGGCTATTTAAATATGTACAGAAACCAGATGGCAGTTATAAGAGTCGAGGGACATGAAAGGGAAGCAGTGGTTGGGAAGGTAGTCAGACAGGATTGTAGTCTCTCCCCGATGCTATTCAACCTGTATATTGAGCAAGCAGCAAAGGAAACAAAAGAAAAGTTCGGAGTAGGTATTAAAATCCATAGAGAAGAAATAAAAACTTTCAGGTTCGCCGATGACATTGTAATTCTGTCAGAGACAGCAAAGGACTTGAAAGAGCAGTTGAACGGAATGGACCGTATCTTGAAAGTAGGATATATGATGAACATCAGAAAAAGAAAAACGAGGACAATGGAATACAGTCGAACTAAATCAGGTGATTCGATCAGAATTAGGTTAGGAAATTAGACATTTAAAGTAGTAAAGGAGTTTTACTATTTTGGAGAAAAAATAACTGATGATGATCAACTAGGGAAGATATAAAATGTAGACTGGAAAAGGCAAGAAAAGAGTTTCTGAAGAAGATAAATTTGCTAACATCGAGAACAGATTTAACTGTCGGGAAGTCTTGGTAGTATTTGTATGGAGTGTAGCCACATATGGACGTGAAATATGCACGATAAACAGTTTAGACAAGAAGAGAATAGAAGCTTTTTGAAATGTGGTGTTACGGAGAAATGCTGAAGATTAAGTGGGTAGACCACGTAACTAATGAAGAGGTGCTGAATAGAATTGGAGAGAAGAGAAATTTGTGGTACAACCTGACTAAAAGAAGCGATCAGTTGGTAGTAGACATTCTGATGCATCAAGTGATCACCAATTTAGTACTGGAGGGGAGCGTGGAGGGTAAGAATCGTAGAGGAGATCAAGAGATGAATGCAGTAAACAGATTCAGACGGATGTAGGTTGCTGTAGTTACTCGGAGATGAAGAGGCTTGAACAGGACAGAGTAGCATGGAGAGCTACATCAAACCAGTCTTTGGACTGAAGACTACAACAGGAACAATAATAACAATAATAATAATAGTAGTAGTAGTGATAGTAGTAGAATAAACGACGTTGAGTGTGAGTCACAGTTTAATACTTGAAATTGACTCTACGAGTTATTTTTTACTCTCTGGAGGTAGTGAATCACTAATGACACTTCATGATGATGAGCCACTCACTATTCTATATTGAACATGAAGTGTTAGTTTGCCTGATAAGTGGACGTTTAGGATGAGTGGTGGTAGTAGATGACCAGTGCCACAAAAATTAAAACAACTATTCTGCACGGTGCACCTGTACCCCAGATCCACCATCCTAGATCGTTTTCATGGATTCTTATATCATCAATGATGCGATGGATCTCCATCTTGAATCATACATTTGCCTGTAGAAGCATTCCTATAATTCATCAGAAATGGTTTGGAAACCCTTTGAATCGTTTTATGTCCACATCAAGCACTCATGTATATTGAAATGTGGGAGATTCGTTGTCCAAATCGAAAGGGCTTTCCTGGAATGTCTAGAATTATTTGCAACACTTCTGAAAACAAGACTTTTACGCTGCTTCTGATAAGCTACAAACTCTAACGATAGAAAAGTGACTATGTGGATAAACCAAATCGTTCTGTCTTATAGCACTAGCGATTCTGAGTCAACACTTCGCATAAGTATCTCTGATTATCATTGATGTCACCAAAATGCAACACTCTTGCATCGTCACGCCCGATAACTCTAAGTCAGACTATTGTCTGATTCATAGCAATTGAAGATATGGTAACTGTGTATAAGATGGAGCAAACACATTAAAGAGAGTACCAATACTACGAGAGTCTGCTCTCTGATACATTTTTACCGTACAGTGTGGAATTCATACCTGGCAGGATTGATGGGGACATCTAAAAATTCCATGAAGGACAGGTCATTTTATGTTATCACGAAATAGGGGAGAGAGTATCATGGATATGATACGCGAGTTGGGGTGGCAATCATTAAACAAAAGGTGTTTCTCGATGTGGCAAGATCTCCTCACAAAATTTTAATCTTCGACTTTCTCATTAGAATGCGAAAATATTCTGTTGGTTGCCTTCAAATGGAGAAATAATCATACTAATAAAATAACAGAAATCAGAGCTCACTGAAACATTTAAGTTTCAGTTTTTTTCGTACGACGTTTCAGAGTAGAGTGGTAGAGAAATTATGTGAAAATGGTTCCTGTCTTTGCCAGGCACTTTAGTGTGAACTTCAGAGTAGTTATGCAGATGTAGATGAAGAATTCCTAGAAAAAGCATGTTCTTAATGGTGCGGAAGCCCACTGTGTTCATTCACAAGCTTAGATTGCGTTAGATGCAGATGTCTATATCAGTACCGTGTTTGATTCAGATCTGCGATACCATCATATGAATAAAATAATGATTATCAAGTAGATTTGTGATTATGTTCGGAAGTTCCCAGCAAACAGCGTGTTGTTCTCAACACAGAGGGAAATTCGTACATAAAATTTGTTCCGCGTATACCATTAGGGAGATTTAAAAGAGATTATAACCTAAGGAACGCCACTGTATAAGAGCCTACTACGCGTGATTCTATGTTGAAACGCAGTGCATTCTGTAGATATACATCATGATATCATTGTGCTAAGTGAATGCCGGGCGGAGACAAGAGCAGGTAACATTGCCTGCATGTTTACTGCAGAGATTTGGCAGATGCATTCACGAACTGTATGAATGGCTGTTGATCTGTTCTAAAATTAAGAAGCTAACAAACGTCCGCCTGCACTCAGAAGTGATGACGTAGTGCCGGCTTCTTGAGATTCATGGTGTATAGGAGAAAGCACATGGCCTGGGTGTTGGAGTTGTTGATTATGTGAAACTGTGTGATGTCATACAATGTATGGTACCTACGAGCATATTGGTAAGTGTTATAAGTGGTCAGCTGGCTTAGGTGTATGCCTTCAGAATGTGAAAACAGTGTGGTTACTGTATCACTAGTCGTGGCACACATAAGCAGGCGGCAGTTGTGGATGAAGCTGGCGTGCATACAGCAAGGTGTGGTGAGGCATTGGGACCATGGTGCTTAAATAAAGCGGCATGTACATATCCCTCCTACCCCTGTCCTACCAGACATGACAGTGACTAGGACAAATATACAGACTGCATCTGTGAGGTGTTCAGTTTTATGACAACAGCTCTATAGCTCTGATAATCAGTAGGTTTCTCATTATTTAAAACTTAGGGTTTATAGCTTTTAAATTTCTCGCCACTATTAAAATTATGACAATGGATATTGTTAATTTTCCCGCCATTTTAAGCCTAGGAGAACTAATATTTTGTCTCTGATACCTACAGTATCTGATGTCGGGTTTGCACTATTTAAACTGCGATATCAGGGTGGTGAGGTGGGTAACTGAAACATCAGGGTGGTACTGTCTCACCATAGCACTAGTGGACTTAGGATAAGTTAGATCCAAATTTAGTGCGACAATTGTTTAAAATGTGATGTCGGAGAGGAATTGTTTAAATTTAGCGTTACTGGGCTTAAACTCAGGAAAAATCATATCATTTGGGGGGAGGGGGGGGGGAGCGTTTCACTACAAACCAAGTGATAGTCTTGATTTCATTAAGTGACCTGACTGCTACAAATATCCAGATATCCACACGCATCTTAATGAATTATAGCTGGGGGAAAACATGTTAAGTTGGTAGCCAGACAGGTCCAAACAGGTTACTATCTGTATGGTGAAAAACATGTTTACATATCCACAGGCTTAGCCTGGCAGGAGAAACACACACTTCATGTAATAAACATGCTTGGACCTGCAGGTGAAACAAACGTCCTTTGTCTGAGGTGAGTGATGTCAGGGGTGAGATACACTGTGGTCCTCTTGAACTGTATATTTAGCGTCAGTGACCTACTTCTACCAACACTACAATGCCTCATTTCCTGTCAATTTATTCCTAGAAAAATTACCTTACTGACACAGTGATTTCGTAGGATTGGTGAGAATACCAACTAGAACAATTTGGCTTCTTTTTAATTTGCTACCAAACTACGAATTTCCTGAAAATTTTTGAAATTCGCGCCAGTTTGTACATACAGCGACTGGACTATACGTGAGGAAGTGAGGAGAAAAATGACAACACGTGACGTCACTGATGATGTCATCAGAAGTCTGGCAACAATGCAGTGTGTTGCAGAACAGATGCTGTCAATCTACCAATATCTTATATCTCAGTTAGTGAAATGTCAAACATGGGTAGTGTTTCAGTGAGATGGTACACGGCCACACTGGGGGTTCATCAGTACTTTGATGAAAACTTTCCAGGCAGATGGATCAGTAAAGACAGTCCAACCTCGTGGTCACCATGTTCACGAGACATAATGCCTTTGCATTTACTTTGTGGAATACCGTTTAGGGTGAAGTATTCAGCTCACCATTTCTTGCTGTGCAGACTCTCACTGCTCGAATACGAGTTGCTGTAGAAGCGGTCACGGAATAGATGTCGGTAAAGACTCGGAGAGAATTTGAGTATTGTCTAGATGTTCTATGGACAAAAAACCTAATGTATGTGGAACTTTAGCCACATAAAACAGTATGTGGTAAGTTAGCTGCAGAAATAAATTTATGTAATGAGGGAAATAGTTTATGCTCACCCTGTATACCAGCGATCTGGCGTCATCATTCGATTTACTCGTCTATTGTGTTCCGAGCCGGGACAGCCTCGGCATAGGAGAGTTGGTACCCGCATTGCAGTGACGACGTCAGGGAGGTACGGGCAGCCCTGAGGCCCGCCAGCAATCAGCAGGTGGGGGCGAATGATGGCCACTTAGGAGGCAGTGGGTCCGCTGGCGGCGAAAGAGGGGGGAGAGAGAGCGGCTGGCGGGCGCTTTTAATTCCCTGCCTGCGGGCCCGACAGATGGCGCGTCTGCGCCGTAATTAGACTGTCGATGAAAATATCTTGCCCCTAGCCCAATAAAAGAATTTCAGGTGTTAAACAAGGATCTCTTTCGATTAGTAAATTGTAAGGCGCATTTTCCTTTTACCGTCAGAGACTGCATCGAGTGAATTCGTCGAAACATCCGGAATGGAATTACTGGCGACAGTGGGAAGTGTTACACCATGACACCAGTGCAAGTGTTACACCATGAATCACCAGTGTAATATTTATCACATTTTCGCAGAGAAGTGCATCAAATAACGTTTATTACACCATTAAACTTTCTCTCCATTCGGAGACGATGTTTACCTTTAACCTTAGTATGAGGTGTGACACTTCATTCGAAGAAACCCCCTCTTAATGTCATCAAGAGGAACAACTTGCTACACCTTGCAAGCTGACCCTTGCTTAGTAAATTCTGACTACATATGAGAACGTCTACAGAAAGCTACCGCGATTATTTTTCTATTTAACGGTATATGACCACGTTTTAAGAACAGATCCAGAAACTCAGGAGGATTAAGTTGCAAAACGTCTCGATCTGTAACCATAGATGAATATTTAAAGTGCACATTAGTGGTCGTGTTACCTATCAGCAGGTTCATGAGCAGATTTACGAACTATTATACAGGGTGGTCCATTGATAGTGACCGGGCCAAATATCTCGCGAAACCCGTCTAGCTTGAAGAGGGAACCAGATGGCGCTATGGCTGGCCCGCTAGATGGCGCTTCCGTAGGTCAAACGGATATCAACTGCGTGTTTTTTAATAGGAACCCGCATTTTTATTACATATTCGTGTAGTACGTAAAGAAATATGAATGTTTTAGTTGGGCCACTTTTTTCGCTTTGTGATAGATGGCGCTATAATAGTCTGTATTTTAATTTAAAGAACCTACCTGTTACCGGTTCTTTAAATTAAAATACAGAACTTACGTACGTTTGAACATTTTATTTCCGTTGTTCCAATGTGGTACATGTACCTTTGAGAACCTATTACTTCTGAGAACGCATGCTGTTACAGCGTAATTACCTGTAAATACCACATTAATGCAATAAATGCTCAAAATGATGTCCGTCAACCTCAATGCATTTGGCAATACGTGTAACGACATTCCTCTCAACAGCGAGTAGTTCGCCTTCCGTAATATTCGCACATGCATTGACAATGCGCTGACGCATGTTGTCAGGCGTTGTCGGTGGATCACGATAGCAAATATCCTTCAACTTTCCCCACAGAAAGAAACGCAATGTCCTTAGCAGGTCCTCTCTGAAGCAGCTTAAGTGCAGAATGCACAAATGCATGGCATCTTACGTAGAATCTTTATTCAAGATAGAAGCAAGGGCAGCATCGGTCGTAAATTTGTAATATGTTCCTTGCAGATCGCTTTCAACTACTGTGTAGCTATATTCACTGCATTTATATCATGATAGCTCATCGTAAATAAAGTCACACGTGGTAGCACTTGACATTACAGATAAATGTTTGCTATCTGTAACTGGCATAGCAAGTAAGCGTTTGTTACTTGTAATGTCAAATGGTATCATGTGCGATTTTATTTACGATGAGTTATCATGACTTGAATATAGGTGCAATGAAATATCTACGTAGTAGTTGAAACCAATCTGCAATAAACGGATTAAAAATTGATTACTGATGCTGCCCATCCTCCTGCCTTGGATCTCATTAATACGGTCGTGGAGCACGCTGTCCCTGGTGGAAACAAACCTGTAGTATTTTTCTCTTTCATTTATAAATTTATCAGATGAAATTGTCATTCACTTAAATAAAAACCCTCCGAATTAATTTATATCTCATGTCAAAACTCGGCTCACACTACACGGAAGAATATAGTTACTCTCATATGAACCACGTCATATGCTATGCCACCGTATAGCAAAAAATTCACCCACACTTTCTCGAAAAACGCTAGTAAAATATAAGGAATGGTTAAATGAATGAGTGTGTGATTTGTTTAGCTCACCAACGATTAGCTTGAATCAATGAGAAACCGATTTCTGGTCCACATGAATCGAGACAGAGCGTCTCACAGCACAAACCATGTTATGCTTTACCATTCGTATCGGCTGGTTACTGACCTGAAAACATTGCGCTCATTTAACACGTTAAGTTGCAGAACGGTAGGCGTCGTCTCATGGCTACTCGCAGCTACCAACAAGAGTGTGCAGGGAGCTATCTCCTAGCAAGTTTGTACAAAAATTTCCTCCACTAAGAATGTGTCAGAACAGAGATCCATCCATCCAGCACCGAACAGAAACAACAAGCAAGAGGGTCCGTCTCCCGTTGTCCTATTTGATGTTGTCCCGGGACTAGGCCATGCAAAGCTGTTATTGGCCAAGACTATGCTCGCTAAAGTACTTCCAGACTAGCCAAAGATTGTCCTCATTTCAGACATCTATTACTCGGTATGTTAGCAATGTGTTTGCGGCTTAGGAAAAACGGAAAATAATAAAAGGCAGAAAGATTGTCGGCAGTGTGACGTTTATACCACATTCTAGCCCACGTTTATTACTTTCCTATTCTTATGTTTTCATGCACAGTGTAGGGAAATTTGTTACGGGGGCCCGCGAGTAGGTTGGATCACAAGGCAGACTCATAGAACTATGTGCCAGATGGTCACATAGAGTGCGAACGGCCGAATGAGCAAGAGCCGTATCTTAGTGGATCAGAGAGAGAGAGAGAGAGTGAGAGAAAGGAGATTCACCTACCACGCTGGGAGCGAAGAAGCGAATATTTTAGTATATTTACTTTTTAAATAATGATATACAGCTCCAATCTTGCTGATGCACTCAAAGGAACGCCTTCAGTGCGAAGTCGCAAGTTCAGTCTTTAGTAATGCTCATTCAAAATTGTTGTGTTAACAATTATGACAAGAAAAATATTAGCTACTAATGACTCACCACGTGCATCAGGAGTGAGACAGCAAATGAGTGTTGTGGAGGTGCAGAGACCAATCTTCTATGGGATATGTGTATTACACTACACAAAACGAACATCGTCGACGCTAAAGAAACGTTCAAAACAAACCATTTACTTCTACCATTAACAGAGAATGACAAATGACGCACCACAATGATCACAAGGGTACGCACCTCCAAGATCGAAGGCTAACTCCTTGGCAGTTACAAACGGCGCAGGACGTTCAGTTAGATATCCACTATTAAAGAATGTATATAGAACCATGTTGAGGTTATGTGAACTGATGAAATATCACGGCATGCAACTGAATGCAAAACAGTCTCTCGTCGAGCATATCGTGAAACTTGCTATCCTTAGAATATAGTTCCAGATAGTGCGTTGATATATTTTAATGGCACGGAAAATGCAAGCATCCAGAGGCTGGATTTGTCCAGTAGTTGAGGGTGGTATGAATTGCAATGTCACACACTTTTCAGCAGAGATAGGTTGCTGTAAAGGAGTATGATTTATATACACAGACCAGGAATCAGGCAAAAGCTTGACCAGTTATTGACCAAAAGCAGTGCTCATGCCATATTTGTAGTACTCTTATGCCCATCTTCCCCACTCATTCTTGCTGTGACGTAAATGTTCCATACTGCCCTTGCAAGATCACGCACACATGAGAAAGAATCGTAGCGGAGAGAGCACGTGCAACTTTTCACAGCACAATTAATAACTTTTCAGCCAATTTACCATCCAGATAATTGTATACGAATACGCACTGGTATTAGTTGATCTTGATACAAATCTCTTGGTACCTCTAATTTGCAGGATTTCTTTCATATGCATTTCGTCTTCAAATCATATTGGACGGAGTTGAAAACAAATTCCTTACTGGGCGATGGGATAAGTTTGTTTACCTCATCTGCATATTTTCTGACCGATTCCGTAGTTTGCTGTGCATCTTCTAGCGTACGTCTTCCAGCTCGGTAGCACTGTTTGAAGTTATACAACCATCCACTGCTTCTCTTGAAATCACAATTTGATGTACATGGCGTAGCTAGTCACTATTACGCACCTCCTGTAAATTGTAACGAGCATCCTTAAGCACCAGTTTTTGCAACAATTGCGCTTGACGTCGAATATTCGCAGTTTTTCTTATGCACTGCATGGTCATCTTATATTCGAAGTTCGTAATTATGTTTAGTAACCACTCACTGGAGACGGGATTTGTGTCTCCCTGTCCGACAAAGATGATGAACTACATGGCTCGATACCAGTTTCAGTATCTCTTTCACTTTTTAAGCGTGTATCATCGTTGTACTCCTCGTATACATTGTCCGCACAGTCGAGCATATACGACGCCACACATTCCACTGACTCATCTTGCAGAAACACTAATATTTCATCCAGCACATCTTTCTCGCCTCGTGATGACTGGGTGTTGTGTGATGTCCTTAGGTTAGTTAGGTTTAAGTAGTTATAAGTTCTAGGGGACTGATGACCATAGCTGTTAAGTCCCATAGTGCTCAGAGCCGTTTTTGAACATCTTTCTCATTCTGCGAAATTCCTTGAGTTCATTTCTGACTAAATGTCAACTTCAGTACTGTTGTTGTAGATATAATGCAATATTTACTTTGTTTATCATTGGCATTGCTCTGCTCTGTATCAACACCACTAGCATTGTAGCACTGTTTCGAGTTACTCGTCGACTAAGCAATTCAACTGAACTCCGCAGCCCCATGTTGTGCTCATCATTGGATACCTCCAGTGCCGACCCTGTTGCCATTAGCAGCCAACATTGTGGTTGCATGGTGGACAATACGTGGGGTGTCAGACACCGTAAACATCATTAGGCCAACTGCGACCTCGCACTCAAGGGGTTGCTTGTAAGAACTGGTTAATAATAATTTCAATATCGCCCAGTTCATCAGTAAATGCTAATTACAAATTTTAGTTATCGTCAGTGTTTATTGATGGAAAGAATGGATCAGTCACAAGTACGCCCTGAGGGGGCAGGCGCCAAAGTGCCAAGATACCTCACTACTAGTCTACTGTCGGCTTTCTGAGAAGGTCCTACATTAATCTACACCTACATCTACATGACTACTCTGCAATTCACATTTAAGTGCTTGGCAGAGGGTTCATCGAACCACAATCATACTATGTCTCTACCATTCCACTCCCGAACAGCGCGCGGGAAAAACGAACACCTAAACCTTTCTGTTCGAGCTCTGATTTCTCTTACTTTATTTTGATGATCATTCCTACCTATGTAGGTTGGGCTCAACAAAATATTTTCGCATTCGGAAGAGAAAGTTGGTGACTGAAATTTCGTAAATAGATCTCGTCGCGACGTAAAACGTCTTTGCTTTAATGACTTCCATCCCAACTCGCGTATCATATCTGCCACGCTCTCTCCCCTATTACGTGATAATACAAAACGAGCTGCCCTTTTTTGCACCCTTTCTATGTCCTCCGTCAATCCCACCTGGTAAGGATCCCACACCGCGCAGCAATATTCTAACAGAGGACGAACGAGTGTAGTGTAAGCTGTCTCTTTAGTGGACTTGTTGCATCTTCTAAGAGTCCTGCCAATGAAACGCAACCTTTGGCTCGCCTTCCCCACAACATTATATATGTGGTCTTTCCAACTGAAGTTGTTCGTAATTTTAACACCCAGGTACTTAGTTGAATTGACAGCCTTGAGAATTGTACTATTTATCGAGTAATCGAATTCCAACGGATTTCTTTTGGAACTCATGTGGATCACCTCACACTTTTCGTTATTTAGCGTCAACTGCCACCTGCCACACCATACAGCAATCTTTTCTAAATCGCTTTGCAACTGATACTAGACGGTAAATTACAGCATCATCTGCGAACAACCTAAGAGAACTGCTCAGATTGTCACCCAGGTCATTTATATAGATCAGGCACAGCAGAGGTCCCAGGACGCTTCCCTGGGGAACACCTGATATCACTTCAGTTTTACTCGATGATTTGCCGTCTATTACCAAGAACTGCGACCTTCCTGACAGGAAATCACAAATCCAGTCGCACAACTGAGACGATACCCCATAGGCCCGCAGCTTGATTAGAAGTCGCTAGAGACGATACAAAATGTAGACTGGCAATGGCTAGGAAAGTATTCCTGAAGAACTGAAATTTGTTAACACTGAATATAGATCGAGGTGTTAGGAAGTCTTGTCTGGACGTGTTTGTCTGGAGTGGCCATGTATGGAAGTGAAACATGGGCGATAAACTGTTTAGACAAGAAGAGAACAGAAGCTTTCGAAATGTGGTGCTACAGCCGGCCGCGGTGGTCTCGCGGTTCTAGGCGCGCAGTCCAGAGCCGTGCGACTGCTACGGTCGCAGGTTCGAATCCTGCCTCGGGCATGGATGTGTGTGATGTCCTTAGGTTAGTTAGGTTTAAGTAGTTCTAAGTTCTAGGGGACTGATAACCCCAGCGAGTCCCATAGTGCTCAGAGCCATTTTTTTTTTTTTTTTTTTTTTGTGGTGCTACAGAAGAATGTTGAAGATTAGATGGGTCGATCATGTAACCACTGAGGAGGTGGTGAATAGAATTGGGGAGACCAAAAGAAGGGCTCTGTTGACGGGACACATCCTGAGATATCAAGGATCAAGGGATTACCAACTTAGTACTGGAGGAAAGTGTGGCGGTAAAAATCTTAGAAGGAGACCAAGAGGTGAATACAGTAAGCAAATACAGAAGGATGTAGGTTACAATAGTTATTCGGAAATGAAGTGGCTCGCACAGGATATTATAGCATGGATGGCTGCATCAAGCCACTTTATGGACTGAAGATCACAGAAAGAACGTCCTCAACATAGGTTTCCAGCAGAGTTCTTGCTCACATTCTTTAGTTCGAATATAATTTCCTTGAGATAGGAGACCTTCTGTCCACGAATCGGTATGGAATTAGAAAGCATCGCTCATGCGATAACCAGCTTCTCCTTTTTTCACAACCATAGAGGCGAACCATGAAATAATACCCCATAGGCCCGCAGCTTGATTAGAAGTCGCTTGTGAGGAACGGTGTCAAAAGCTTTCCGGAAGTCCAGAAATACGGAATCAACCTGAGATCCCCTGTCGATAGCGGCCATTACTTCGTGCGAATAAAGAGCTAGCTGCGTTGCAGAAGAACGATGTTTTGTGAAACCATGCTGATTACGTATCAATAGATCGTTCCCTTCGAGGTGATTCATAATTTTTGAATACAGTATATGCTCCAGAGCCCTACTGCAAACCGATGTCTGATATCTGTAGTTCGATGGATTACTCCTACTACCCTTCTTAAACCCTGGTGCGACCTGCGCAATTTTCCAATCTGCAGGTACAGATCTATCGGTGAGCGAGCGGTTGTATCTGATTGCTAAGTAGGGAGCTATTGTATCAGCGTAATCTGAAAGGAACCTAATCGGTATACAATCTGGACCTGAAGACTTTCCCGTATCAAGCGATTTGAGTTGCTTCGCAACCCCTAAGGTATCTACTTCTGGTGTACTTCCGTGTACAAGATGTGATCTCATGTAAAGACGGAGCAATTAGTTGAAAAATTGTCTCGGATAACTTTCTTGTGCCAGCTTGTGTTTATCTCGTGTCAATTTGAGATCGCGTAGAAATTTTCCTGTGTCTTTTGTGGTACTTTACAAATTACTATCATCCGGAAGGTTTACCATGAATAATGACAACTGGCTCTGAGAATCTCTTTCTTGATTTTTTTTTATTCTATAAATAGAAATAAAATCCAGTGGCATCCCAACATACCGCAATTTCAATTTTAATAGTACTGAATTCTTTCCTGTTTGCCGCTTCGTTACGAGCAGTCTACTGCAGCCAACGTGGAGAAAATCAAATGGTGGAACATCTACGAGACACGAATTAATGAAGTTGGCTGCAATTCATTTACGAGACGTAGGGGGCGGATTCACTAGACTTTCATCTGTAAATCACAAGTACAATCACTGTGCAATCCCGTGTACATGTTGTGGCAAACGGTATTTCAAACGTTTATTCCCACGTCTGCTATGATAATATTAACTTGGCATCCCTGTGTCGACGTGTAACTAAAGTGGCAGACTACGTTTTGAACAAGTGTTTTTCTGGCCCTCATATACACTTCACACTTGGCATACCTTGTGTGGGAAAACATATCTTCAAACAGCGCTTAATTTCCATAGAATGCATTAAACCCTCAATATGCTTCAACTTGGCATCCTTCACTGGGAAAAAGGCCAAAAGGCGGTGTATAGTCGTTGTGGCAGCGACTGTTCCGAGGTAATAAAATTGCCGAGTGGAAATCACTCGTGGACTTTTAACTCTTATACGGTCGCGTTTGTTTTCGTATCGTTACTAGTCGCACGGACTGACACCCAAAACAAAATTGGCTGTAATGACATAGTTGTGCTACATATCGTTAATTTACTGAGTAAATGGCTCTTCAGAATGTGACATTACGATATTTGAATGTATATTTTTAGATTAATAAAGCATAAGATTACTGTTTTTGAAGCACATACAGTATTTGCATTTTCTTACGACTTTTTGTGAATTTATCTAATTGTGGTATTTTTAGTTCTCTAATACAGATTTCAGTCATTACACGCATCACTGAAGACTTATTTCTTACCTCAAACAAAAGTTATATGAATTTAGTCATTGTCAATGGCTACAATAAGTACGTTATAATAACACTTTTAACGTACATTCTTCATGTGGTTTAGACACACAGCTTTCAGACATCGGGCACAATGTCTTTACTCCCAGGCCAAATTGCGCAACGCCTGGGCGCTGATATCCTTTGTTCAGAAGATGCTACATTCTTACTGTCTTCGATTCCCGCCATTTTAGGAACTTTCTAACTTGTTTGGGCAAGCAGTGAGTGGCTGCTCTCTTGCGCATTATCGTGTTTACTACTGCTTTTCTCACTTCACGTAAAATATTTCTTCGGGAAATACTAGTTACATTACACGATAAAGGCGTTAATGCCAGCAATGATAATCATTCGGAGAAAGTGGTACCGTCTGGGTTTCCTTGAGGTTGAATACGTAGAGCACATTTCGGATACTGTCTTAATGTGCATTGTTATAATTTCTCGTTTCTTTTTATCCCCCGAATCAGTGTCTATGACAGCGTCATGACGCAAAAATGAAAACAGGATAACGGTTTTTTTCCTTTCTTTGGTACGTAGGAAACTAAGATGCCACCCATTATGAATGCAAGAAGGCTGCTTTTTAAATCGCGACCTCTCGTTCAAACAAACATTGGAGATAGCTCCCACTTACTCTTTCTAACAGTTCCTACCACCGTCAGTTTCTTCTTCAGGAGTTCTTCATCCAGTGGGATGGAACAAAACCGATTGTCAAGTGTCACATTTTTCACTGTCTCTTCGATAGGCTGCACAAGTCTATTTACTACCTCCTTAGGTGCGACTGGCAGTAGAAACGGGCTTTCTGGTTGTTTCCCAGCATAGATCTCCATCCACAAAGTATGCCATGTCCTTGCATCCCAAAACATGAAGATCTTCAATCCATATTTTGCTGGCTTACTTGGCACAGACTGACGGAAACAGCATTTACCACAAAATGCAACCAGGCGTTCGTCCACCGTCATATATTCAGACACTGTGTAATTACTGTCACAGTTCGACAAAAATAATTCAAACACTTCTCTGAAACCGCGCGACCACTACGGTCGCAGGTTCGAATCCTGCCTCGGGCATGGATGTGTGTGATGTCTTTAGGTTAGTTAGGTTTAAGTAGTTCTAAGTTCTAGGGGACTGATGACCTCAGATGTTACGTTCCATAGTGCTCAGAGCCATTTTTGAACTTCTTTGAATGCAGGTAGGCGATCAAACTCTGTACGTCGAATATCATGGAAGCGAAAGGGCTGCAAACTGATTATTGCATGAAGTACTGCAATTCCAAAATCATTGCTATCCCATCCATAAGCCTTCTCGATTATGGTACCCTGCTCGGTAATAACCTGCCAATATCAATAGACCAAGAAGAGATTTGATTACCTCCTCATCGGTTGATTTGGCATCACTGTCTCTTGTGAAATATGATGCTATGTTCTGTACGTAAATGTTAGTGCGCTATGTAACCGTTCTGATGATTACATCATTCATAAATAGCGAGAAACAGGCGACAGCAGTTTTTGTAGCTTTCACACCAGGGGGGGGGATTACAAGTTCTACACGTCGATTTCTCATGTTGCGACTAGGACAGTTTTTCATCTGTTTGGTAACCTTATCCTTTCCAATAAAGAAATCCTGCGTGCTTTCATTATCTGCTGTACTTGTCGTTCCAGGTTAGCTGCATCCTCCGTTTCCTTGTGGCTGCGATGGCAGAGGCCTTCACAACTGTCTGTACCCTCTTCTTCCTCTTCCTCTCCTTCAGATTCGTTTAACATTTCTTACAGAATATGAAGATGGTATCTGTTCTTTCGGACATGTCCGGAAGAACAGTTACCATCTTCATATAGTTAAGGCTAACCGGCCATTGACCTTCTTCTTCTGTGCTGGATGCACACGTGTTGCCCGAACTCTTACGGGACTCTGTAAGATTGTCTACCGCGAGTAATCAGTGTAATGGGCAGGGGCACTACGAATGTAGTGTGTGGACATTAAGTTGGGAATGTGGGTCTCACGGGGAGCATGCAAGGGATAAATCCCTGCAGTCGCACTATCCTCTGTGCCCTCAGTGGCTCAGATGGACCCTCTGTAATAAAGAAACTGAGTTAGAGGTTCAACGACGAACTTGAACGGGTGTCTTGCGACGTCCACCCCGACCGAGTGCAACGAACAAGAACGAACAAAATGAGACTTAAAAAAAAAAAAAAGACGGATAGAGCGTCTGCCATAATTGCACATAACTTTCCAGAAAGGTACCAAAGATCGTGAAGGTACACTCCTATCCATTACGTAACTAACCATCTATTAGAATGACTACGAAGGTGTGACACACCTCATGCGACCACAAAGACAGTGATTAATTGAAGTGGAAGAAATGTTGAATAGTCCGTACTTGAAGAGAACTGTGAATTTAATTTTTGTTCTGCATTTTGGCATTGTGAACATATAAAGATTCCCTGTGACTATTGAAAAGGCGTAATATTATAAGACGACAGATATTGGAGGAGAATAATGCTTTTAAACTGTTGTGGTAAAACGGATCTTACGTACTATGAATTGATGGTTATTGCCATGAGCTTAATATGATGGCGGCGTGTATACTGCCAAGGTCAACAGGATGTACAGGCCCCGCAACGAAATTGTGACGTCACACTAGGCGGCTTGTCCACCACACTACGCGAACGCTCGGCTCCGAGCCGGGCCATGGGGAATCAATATTTAATTGAAAAGGTCTCCGCTATAGTCTTCATTTTATCGTGTGAAATCAGTTAAAAACGCGCAGTCAAGAATTACTAAACTCGTCTGAAACCCCTGCTCCGCTCTCAGCCGGAGAAGGCTGATGCCACTCGTGCGACCTGCAGTGTCACGTGTTATGACGTAAGCGGTACGCCCTGTATTTCTCGTGGGCCTTGATACTGCGAGTGGAGCTGGGCGAGTGAAGATGACGTCATCATCGGACGTGATGCGCGGTAATTCTACGACCGCCTGAGTGCAGCCTGCCAGGGACAGGGCAGGACACTCTGTGACGTCAGATCGAGAGCCGACACACTAGCGTCGAGAGTTCAGCGGTGTGAAATTCTGCAGTGCCATTACGAGTAGGAAGTTGCGCTCGCTCCTTTAGCGCTACAGGCTCCCCCACACGATTTTACAGAAACTATTCGGTAAAAAAAAAAGCCCATCGTCTTGCTAATGGTCATTCTTATTGTGAAACAAGTAAGAAGCTGTGCGGAATCGCTATGATTTTGCGTTTGGTGCGTATTACACCATACGTTGCTGCGAATGAAAAGTAGCAAACATATTGTATTTTCCTTTTGACTTGGCAGGAGGTTTCTGTTTGTCTCCAGTCTCGAGAAAATGGAATTCGTGTAGCACGTTCATTTCCCACCGCACGCGTGTGGGAATGAAATATTCATAACATACCTCGTATCTCCTAAACCGTTCGCGATATCGAAACGAGATTGTGGAAAATGATAACACACAAAGAGGAAAGTATTTTTCCACATGGTTAACATACGAACCTTTCTTACCTACGTCAATACAGCCGAAGGCACAGTTCTTTTTTTTATGATTCCAGTACTGTAATTTTTAAAATGTCACTGATAATTACTGAAAAGTGAATTTACTAGTATGGAAATAAACGTAAAATTTGTTCTCTTATGTTACAGCAAACCGACACAATGAGCTTTTCTGAAAGGTTTTGACCGCTCTGGTCGCCTTTTGCTTGTTGAATAAAACACTCTGTTTCAAGATTCTGTTGCAACAACTATTGAAACGTGAGTTTGCGAATTTATACTTTGTCTGGCGAAAGAAGCACAATTAAACCAGCCAAAAAGAAAAATGTAGCCGTTACTTACAACTAGAGACCGGATTATATGCACCATAAAAACCTTAAAATATGCATGAAAAATGCTTGAAAATGCATGAAAAGTGTAGAAATATGCTATATCAAATAATAAAAAAAAACATGGTAGTTACTGCGTGCATTATATCTTAAAGTCGAACTTCTGCATAACAGTTACGAGGGAGAGCGGTGCCCACGCGAAAAATCCGTACATTTAGAACGCTGATATCGTTTTCTGGATACTTTCTGGTAGAGGTAATGAAGAGGACCTTTCTGGGATTATTTTCTAAAAATTTGCAAAATGGGGACGCGTACCTTGTTTCAAGAATCGTTCCTTCTTCGTTATTGTTGTCGGTAACAAGCGATTCGAGTGAGTCGCAGCGAAAAAATCTATATGTACAGAACCAACTTCGAGATATATCGCAAGCATGTGCACGCTGAAAAACTCCCTAATATTTTATTAAAACAAACAAACAATCATGAATTTTTTTGAACGGCATTACTTTTAATTAATACTATTGGACCAATGCATCATTTACAATTTATTTTACATTTTTCTACTATTGCAAACATAAACGACTAAGTACTGTTCCAAATGTTCGGTTGTAAGATTGTGTCTTCGATCACTTAAAACATTTTTATAAGCAGAAAAGCACCATTCTATATCAACTGAGGTAAATGGGCAGTATTTGAATTTAGGTGCTATGTTGGCACTTATTGTTTCTGATGAAAGTTCACCCATCCCATTAATAAAACTATCAATTGGCACAAGGGTTCAAAGCCTGGGGTTTTTGTTTAAAATGTTTTCAAACTTTTCTTTAAGTTTTATTGGGAATACATCTGGCAACGAGTAGTTCACTAGAAAAAATTTATTAGTTGATTGAATAGATTCATTCAGTGCCAGACCTTCAGTTTCAAACTTTTTAATACTTGCAGGTATATTCGAAAAATGAATGCTAATCACACCATGTTTTTTTATATCGGAATCATTAAAAGCTTCCTTGTACTGGCAAACTGCTAAAGCATCTGCACTATCGAGATCATTTACTACCCCTCTAATGGCTTCGAGATGTTCATTGTAAAACAACACAGTTTCGACCCACGTACCCCAACGAGCTACCACTGGTTCGGGAGGTAAAGGTACATTTGGTGATTTTTCTTTGTAGGTCTTGATGCGAGCAGGAGTCTTCAGAAACACTTTCTTTGTGGATGAAATCAGTTTATTTACATTTACAAACGTGGAACGTTTCTTCAGCAAGGCGATGTACTCCATGAGCAAAACACGTCACATGACTCAAATTCGGATAACATACTCAGAGGGATTTTCCTGCATTGATCATACAGGGAGAAACATCTGAAATAAACACAAACACCCTTTCATCTGCAGGAGATTCTGGAAATATTTTTCTAATACTGTGGAGTCACCGCCAGACACCACACTTGCTAGGTGGTAGCCTTTTAATCGGCCGCGGTCCGTTAGTATACGTCGGACCCGCGTGTCGCCACTATCAGTGATTGCAGACCGAGCGCCACCACACGGCAGGTCTAGAGAGACTTCCTAGCACTCGCCCCAGTTGTACAACCGACTTTGCTAGCGATGGTTCACTGACAAAATACGCTCTCATTTGCCGAGACGATAGTTAGCATAGCCTTCAGCTACGTCATTTGCTGCGACCTAGCAAGGCGCCATTATCAGTTGCTATTCATATTGTAAAGAATGTACAGACAAGAGCTACATTCAACATTAATGGATTAAAGTTCAGTATTCCACCATCTGCGTCCGTTTTTCTGGGTTCTGATTTCCTTGTCCTGTTCCAGACCTCACGCCAGCCTGCGTGAGCTTAAATGCGTGCCTTTCGGCTTCCTCTTTTCATACGGGTTGGCTCTCCTGCCAGCCCACAACAAATACCCTCATTCGCAAATCTGGCGATCGTAGAATGATTTACTTTTTCAAGTTCTTTGCACGCCGCTAAATAGGAAGAAGAAGGCTCTTCTCATAAAGCACCAACAATTAAATTTCCAATGTAACTGTCACAAGTGTCTGTAGTTTCGCGAACTGAAATCCAGATAATGCTGCCCTTGAGTTCATTGCGTATTTCTTCCAGAACATTTACGTAAATTGTTGGTATGTACTTTTTGCTTCATCTGGTATATTTCGATTTAAACAATATTTGCGCACGAAGCCTTTGAGGACATGGTTTGTAAGTCTGTGAAGAGCAAAATTGCTTGCAATGAATGCTTCACATTGATCCATGTTAAACCGACTTTTCTGGTTACCTCTGGACAAGTCCCTGCTACTGCAACTTGCTGTACTCAGCAGTTCTTGTCGTGGTCCTTTATTCTGAATTCATGCGATATGAAGACTTGTCTTGACATGCTGGTCCATTTGAAACTTTTTTTTTTTTTTTTTGCACGAAACGTTTTTCTCGCAAACTCGACAATAAAAGAAATTCCGTCATATGTAAATGTTCCAGGATGGTTAGCTATCCACGAAACGATGTTTCTTTTTTCGGGCGGCATGGCGAACAACACGTTACACCCTACACGTCGTAAACACGTTCAACGGTGTACAAGTAAACAGGAAGCTTAACTGAAACAATGGACGTGCGGCTAAAAGCTTGCGTAATTTAATTTAATTGTTGCCGACGCGTACAGTGTGACAGCGGAGGAGATTAACCGGGGACGCGGGCGCAGGAGCATAGACTCCGTTTGCCTGTTCCTGTTCCTCTTCTGTAATGATTTTGTTAGGCAGTGGCCTCTCGGTTAGCGATTGCATGCAGTTCCATGTCGCGGTAAGTCTGTGACACATCAAAACTACACTCCTGGAAATGGAAAAAAGAACACATTGACACCGGTGTGTCAGACCCACCATACTTGCTGCGGACACTGCGAGAGGGCTGTACAAGCAATGATCACACGCACGGCACAGCGGATACACTAGGAACCGCGGTGTTGGCCGTCGAATGGCGCTAGCTGCGCAGCATTTGTGCACCGCCGCCGTCAGTGTCAGCCAGTTTGCCGTGGCATACGGAGCTCCATCGCAGTCTTTAACACTGGTAGCATGCCGCGACAGCGTGGACGTGAACCGTATGTGCAGTTGACGGACTTTGAGCGAGGGCGTATAGTGGGCATGCGGGAGGCCGGGTGGACGTACCGCCGAATTGCTCAACACGTGGGGCGTGAGGTCTCCACAGTACATCGATGTTGTCGCCAGTGGTCGGCGGAAGGTGCACGTGCCCGTCGACCTGGGACCGGACCGCAGCGACGCACGGATGCACGCCAAGACCGTAGGATCCTACGCAGTGCCGTAGGGGACCGCACCGCCACTTCCCAGCAAATTAGGGACACTTGCTCCTGGGGTATCGGCGAGGACCATTCGCAACCGTCTCCATGAAGCTGGGCTACGGTCCCGCACACCGTTAGGCCGTCTTCCGCTCACGCCCCAACATCGTGCAGCCCGCCTCCAGTGGTGTCGCGACAGGCGTGAATGGAGGGACGAATGGAGACGTGTCGTCTTCAGCGATGAGAGTCGCTTCTGCCTTGGTGCCAATGATGGTCGTATGCGTGTTTGGCGCCGTGCAGGTGAGCGCCACAATCAGGACTGCATACGACCGAGGCACACAGGGCCAACACCCGGCATCATGGTGTGGGGAGCGATCTCCTACACTGGCCGTACACCACTGGTGATCGTCGAGGGGACACTGAATAGTGCACGGTACATCCAAACCGTCATCGAACCCATCGTTCTACCATTCCTAGACCGGCAAGGGAACTTGCTGTTCCAACAGGACAATGCACGTCCGCATGTATCCCGTGCCACCCAACGTGCTCTAGAAGGTGTAAGTCAACTACCCTGGCCAGCAAGATCTCCGGATCTGTCCCCCATTGAGCATGTTTGGGACTGGATGAAGCGTCGTCTCACGCGGTCTGCACGTCCAGCACGAACGCTGGTGCAACTGAGGCGCCAGGTGGAAATGGCATGGCAAGCCGTTCCACAGGACTACATCCAGCATCTCTACGATCGTCTCCATGGGAGAATAGCAGCCTGCATTGCTGCGAAAGGTGGATATACACTGTACTAGTGCCGACATTGTGCATGCTCTGTTGCCTGTGTCTATGTGCCTGTGGTTCTGTCGGTGTGATCATGTGATGTATCTGACCCCAGGAATGTGTCAATAAAGTTTCCCCTTCCTGGGACAATGAATTCACGGTGTTCTTATTTCAATTTCCAGGAGTGTAGATCGAGCTAGACAGCGGCCGTCTAAATTTTTAAAATATTGTAAAAACAGAGCGAGAAGATGCATCGTCACTAGTTTTTGTTAAAATATGCACTAACCGGTCAACAGGAGCCAAATATGCAAATGCATATGCAACACGCAAATGCATATACTTCGATGTCTACTCATAACACATGATGCTTCTTTAAATGAGGAATGGTTAACAATTCAGAAAAAATAAATCGCCAAATCTGTTGCTAAATCCTGTAGCCCATCGTATTTTTAATAGTGATCTACTGGAATGGAAACTTACCAAGTGATTTTCTTCCCGTTATTCATCTGAGAAATATGAAAATAATTCGTAGCAAATAGTGTACATTGTTTCGTTCCTATCCCCATTCAGAGTGAAGTAGTGAACTTCTTCGCCATATGTAATTACCTTTTAATATGTCAAAGATAGATTACAGATATATTTATACTTTATTTTAACCGTAAAGAGTAATGAGTAGTCTGAAGTGATTCATTAAGTACTGTCTATCGTGTCTTCGTAATCTTGTTATCCACAGAGAAGCAGGCATCAGATTTATTTATTTCTAATATGTTTTAACCCTAATGAGTAATCTCAAGCGGTTCATTAAGTATTGCATATCATGTTTTCGTAATCCTGCTATCCACAGATAAACAGGCATCAGATTTATTTTTTTCTAATGGAACAACGCTGCATTTTTGTTGCAGAGTAGAACTGATCCAATAAAACTCTTTTGTAACCCTGAAGCTTTGACCAGATTGACGACTTCCAAAAACCTGGAAACTATTCGTCAACGTGAATATTATTGATTAATTAAAAGATATTTCTAGTGATAAGAATCGGTCTCTCACTTTGTAAAGCGGTAGGAATGGAAAGTTGGTACGCTGTTTGCAGTATTTTTTCTCATGTCAAAGAAAAATGAAAAGTAAAAATAAAATCATTTAGTAAATTTCAGTCTCAACTGTCATTGCTAATGATACACTGCGTTACAGGATTCCCCTTCAATTGTAACGTAATGGGCGATTTATTTTCATCTGATTTTCTAGATTTTATTTCTTCAGAAGCGTCATCGGTGACGACACGTGAGTAACGCATTCGGTATATTTATCTAGATAGCACGTTAAATTTTGCTTCTTTTGCCAAACCAAACCAGAAATTGACGAAACCTAACGATTATAGGCGTAAATGGAACGATAGTTTGTTATAAAGCTACACAATGAGGGTATAAATATTCTTTAGCAAATTGTTTTTTTTTTTTTGTAAATTCGCAAGAACAAGGTTGCGCAGTAGTTCTTATGCGTGCTGGCAAACAACAGAGTCGGATGCATTGCTATCCGATTTGATACATTTCTGAAGGTCGATTTATTCATTTTTAGGAAAGGTCCATGTATTCTACTGAAACTGATAGAATTGTTTGGAGAGTTTAATTCATTATGTGAGAAATTAAGGTAAAAAAAAATGGCTCTGAGCACTATGGGACTTAACATCTGAGGTCATCAGTCCCCTAGAACTTAGAACTACTTAAACTTACCTGACCTAAGGTCATCACACACATCTATGCCCAAGGCAGGATTCGAACCAGCGACCGTAGCGGTTGCGCGGTTACAGACTGAAGCGCCTAGAACCGCTCGGCCACAGCGGCCGGCGTTTATAGTAAGTATTAATAAATTGCATGAATGCACGAGAATGTCTGTGTCTACATTTGATTACGTTTTGAAAAAGATCGCTTCACGCTTAAGAGTAACCTGCAACAATTTAGATTTAACTACACCGATCAACTAGAACATTATCAGCGCCTACCTAATAGCCAGATAACAGCGGCGACGCGTCATGGCATGGAAGCAATGAAGCCTTGGTAGGTCGCTGGAGGAAGTTTGTACCACATCTGCAGACATAAGTCACGTAATTCCCTTAAATCCCAGGGACGGGGTCGATGAGCTCTGACGCCACGTTCAGTCGCTACCCAGATGTGTCCGATAGGGTTAAAATTTGGCGAGTGCATGTTGGAGCTCGCCAATGTGTTCCTCGAAGCAATTCATCACACTCCGTCCTTGTCATACGGCGCATTCAAAATTGCAATTGCTTTAGGAAACGTGATTGTCATGAAGAGGTGTACATGGTATGCAACCAGTGTACGATACTCCTTGACCGTCATGGTTTCTTGCACGATGTACAGTGGACTCATGGGTGCCCACGAGAATGTTCCCCAGAGCATAATGGAGACTCCGGCAGCTTTTCTCTGTCCCGCAGTACATGTGCCAAGGAGCTGTTCCTCTCGTAGACGACGGACTCGCGCCCTCCCATCGGCATGATGAAGAAAGTATCGGCGTTCATCAGACCGTGCAAAGCTTCTCCATTGCGCCAACGAAAAAATGCCGTTGGTCACACGTCCATTTCACTCGTAGTTGCCTATGTCGTGCTGTTGACATTGGCCCATGCATGGATCGCTGGCTGCAGAGGCCCATCGTCAGGAGTTTTCGGCGCGCTGTGTGATCAGACACACTTGTACGCTGCCCAGCGTTAAAGTCTGATGTTAGTTCCTCCACAGTTTGCTGCCTGTCAAAGACAAAAGAAATGTTGAAATGTGTGTGTAATCTTACGGGACTTAACTGCTAAGGTCATCAGTATCAAAGCTTACACACTACTTAACCTAAATTATGCTAGGAGAAACACACACCCATGCCCGAGGGAGGACTCGAACCTCCGCCGGGACCAGCCCGCCGCCTGTCCTGTTTTACTCGTCTCCCCAACCCAAGACATCTGTAACGAGGGGTGGCCGCCCAAGTCCACGACCTCTGCACGTGTTGCCACCTTGGCTTCGCGACGTTTTGAAGAAACTCACCGTAGCACTCCTTGAAAAGCTGACAAGCCATGCAGTTTCCGAAATGCTCGTGCCGAGACTCGGACCGTCACAGTCTGCCCTTGGTCAAACTAACATAGATCGCGAGCCTTCCCCATTTTACGCCAGCACAGCACGCTTACTCATACTACATGCACCGTATGTGTGTGTAACTAGTAGTCATTCCTCGCCAGGTGACGCCTGGACTGGCTTATATCGGTGGTCATAATGTCCTGGCTGATAAGTGTATATCGCTACAGAAAAAACTTACACTTATCTTGATGTAAGTAAAAGATAGTTCAGAAACTTATTCCTTTTTAAAAATTCATTTTAAATGAAAGCAGCTTTACAATATTCAAACAATTTCATCTAACATCACTAGTGACAAGAAGTTTGCGAGATGTGTTTCTGAATTACTTTTGTCAGAACATACGGACACAGTAATAATATTGACTTGTCATGTACACTACTGACTATTAAAATTGCTGCACCAAGAAGAAATGGAGATGATAAACGGGTATTCATTGGACAAATATATTATGGGTGCATAGATTCTGAGACATCAGTACCCACAACAACCAGCTCTGGCCGTAATAACGACCTTGATACGCCTGGGCATTGAGTCAAAAAGAGCTTGGATGACGTGTACAGGAACAGCTGCCCATGCAGCTTCAACATGATACCACAGTTCATCAAGAGTAGTGACTGGCGTATTGTGGCGAGCAAGTTGCTCGGCCACCATTGATCAGACGTTTTCAATTGGTGAGAGACCTGGAGAATGTGCTGACCAGGGCAGCAGTCGAACATTTTCTGTACCCAGAAAGGCCCGTAAGGGACCTGCAACATGCGGTCGTGCATTATCGTGCTGAAATGTAGTGTTTCGCAGGGATCGAATGAAGGGTAGAGCCACGGGTCGTAACACATCTGAAATGTAAAGTCCACTGTTGAAAGTGCCGCCAATGTGAACAAGAGGTGAGCGTGACATGTAACCAATGACACCCCATACGTTTTCTCATTCGTGCACCCAGGTTCGTCGTTGATGCAGCATCAAGGGTAACCGCAGCCATGGTTTCCGAGCTGATAGTCCGTGCTGCTGCAAACGTCGTAGAACTAAACGTGGAGATAGTTTTTGTCTTACAAACGTCCCCATCTGTTGACTCATGGATCGAGACGTGGCTGCAGGATCCGTTACAGCCATGCGGATAAGATGCCTGTCATCTCTACTGCTAGTGATACGGGGTCGTTGGGTTCGAGCACGGCGTTCCGTATTACCCTCCTGAACCCACCGATTCCATATTCTGCTAACACTGATTGGATCTCGACCAACGCGAGCAGCAATATTGCGAGACGATAAACCTCAATCGCGATAGGCTACAATCCGACCTTTATCAAAGTCGGAAACGTGATGGTACCATTTCTCCTCCTTACACGAGGCATCACAACAACGTTTCACCAGGCACCGCCGGTCAACTGCTGTTTGTGTATGAGAAATCGGTTGGAAAATTTCCTCATGTCAGCACGCTGTAGGTGCCGCCACTGGCGCCAACCTTGTGTGAATGCTCTGAAAAGCTAATCATTTGCATATCACAGCATCTTCTTCCTGTCGGTTAAATTTGGCTTCTTTAGCACATCTTTGTAGTGTAGCAATTTTAATGGCGAGTGTATATTCAGCCTCGTTGCTGTTTCACTGAATCGACCTACTTTTATACTGAGAAGGACTAGATTTCCAAATTTCTGGCATTTTTGTACCGCTGTGATAATTTTTTTGAAAAAGACGTCGCACGCCGCTCGGTTGAGAAATGTTGTGTCGATTCCCTAAGGTCTCGACACAATGAGTGGCTAGGTGCACGCGAAACTAACGCAGACGGGCGTAAATTCTGAAACAGGAGACTGGATGAAAAACTATAAAGAAAAGAAGAGAGATTGTCATCTACTTAACTTTTAATGATGTTCTTCTTGTTGAAATACATCTCTTGCCTAGTAGTAAGCAATTAGCAATGATACACATGGCGCCTTGCTAGGTAGTAGCGATGGACTAGCTGAAGGCTATTTAATCTGTCTCTCGGCAAATGAGAGGAATACTTGGTAGGTCTAGTCGCAAGCTATGTCGTCCGTACAACTGGGGCGAGGTCAAGTCCGTGTCTTGTGACCTGCCATGTGGTGGCGCTAGGTTTGCGATTACATAGTGGCGACACGCGGGTCCGACATGTACTACAGGACCGCGGCCGATTTAAGTTACCACCTAGCAAGTGTGGTGTCTAGCGGTGACACCACATTCCTCCCCCGCAAATCGGCGAACGGTCGTGAGATAAGGCTTCCGCCCGCCGTGGGGAGGACCCCATGGTGACGTATGCGATGAGGTGGGGAGCCTAACAACAGGCGAGGCTGTGCCACCCGCACCCGGCCATTCGGTCCGAGGGGAGCTAGGAAACGCCTGCAAACCTAGTCCAGGGTGCACGTCAACATGAGGTGTATGCGCACGTAATGAGACAGAAGGGTCGACCTCCATGTGGTCGGAGCACCCGACGGGCGAAGACGACATCTGGTCCGGAGCGGGCAAGAGGTCCATGGCGGAGGACGGCTGGTCACGGGAAGCAAGCGGCGGCGCGTGACCCAGGGAGGCGCGAGGCGGCTGCAGCGAAGCGTCCGCTGCTGGCGGCGCCGGCGGCGGCTGCGGCGGCGCGACGCCATGAGGCAAAATGGAAGGCAGCGTCGGTAACACCTGGGGATGAGGCGAGCCAGTAGATGGGTCCCCAGGGCGCTGACCTGACGGCTCCGTCGCTGAAAGCAGACGGGGAGCGGCAGAACCCAGGCGACGACAGAGGCGCAGCTGATTGAGATGCCGACGCACCTCACCAGAGGCCCCCAAAACCAAATACATCGCGCGGCCGAGGCAGCGAAGAATGCGCCCTGCGAGCCAACGCTGTGAACCGCGATAGTTGCGATAATAGACAACGTCGCCAGGAGCAAAAGCAGGAGTCTGCCGCTGCACAGGAACCTGATGTGGCGGATGCAGCAAAGACATCAGAGTTCGATGAGGACGACCATGGAGCAACTCAGCCGGCGAGCGACCATCGCGGGGCTGAGAGCGATATGAGGACAAAAAGAGCAACAAAGCGTCCTCCCGAGAATGCGACTCTTTCAACTTCAACATCTGCGACTTGAAAGTCCGGACCAATCGTTCAGCGGCACCGTTTGACTGAGGCGAAAACGGCGCGGATGTCAGATGTTGAATACCAGTGGCCTTGCAGAACGACTGAAATTCTGCGGACATGAATTGTGGGCCATTGTCGGAAACAATAGTCTGCGGAAGACCTTCAATGCAAAAGATAGCAGACAAGGCTTGGATGGTGGCAGAAGACGTCGTGGAAGACATCCGGACAACAAAAGGAAAATTACTGAAAGCATCGACCACAACCAACCATCGAGCATTCCAGAATGGACCAGCAAAATCGATGTGCAAGCGTTGCCAAGGGGAAGTGGCTTTCGGCCATGCAAAGAATTTCCGCGGCGGTGCGGATTGTTGTTCGGCACACGCCACGCAAGAGGAGCACATATTCGTAATCGCAGCATCGATTCCGAACCAAGTACAGTGCTGACGAGCAAGTTGTTTCGTTCGCACTATACCCCAATGTCCTTGGTGAAGAAGCTTTAAGACAGAGGACTGTAACGAACGTGGGACCACGACTCGGGATTGATCATTATCGGAACGCAACAACAAAACACCACGTCGGACAAAAAGTCTCTCCTTGTGGGCAAAAAATCGGCGAACCAAAGGATCCTCGAGCCGTGACTTTGACAAGGGCCATTGCGTAGCAACAAAACGCAAAACGGGAGCAAGGACAGGGTCAGCAGCTGTGGCTGTAGCTACACGACGAAAATCAATCGGAAACGATGCGATCACGTCATCGGCTTCCGAATCAATGAACATGCAAGCAAGTTCGGAAGAATCGAATGCTTTATCCTCAGCAACAGGCAAACGGGACAACGCATCAGCGTTTCCGTGCTTAGCAGTGGACCGATACAAGATATCGTAGCGGTACTGCGAGAGAAAAAGAGACCAGCGAATGAATTTCTGCGCTGTACGTGGAGGTACAGGCTTGTTCGGATGAAAAAGCGATGTCAAAGGTTTGTGGTCCGTGATGATTGTAAAGTGACGACCATACAAGAAGTCATGGAACTTGGTAACACCAAACACGAGAGCTAAAGCTTCTTTCTCTATTTGTGAATAATTTCTTTGCGCAGATGAGAGCAATTTTGACGCAAAGGCAATAGGGCGATCATGCGAGCCATCCTTGTGCGCAAGCACCGCACCGATCCCGAAATCCGAGGCATCTACCATCAACAAAAGGGGTTTTCGGGGATCGAATGGCGTAAGGCAAGTATTTGAAAGTAACGCCGATTTCAACTGGCGAAAGGCGCGTTCGCATTCCGTCGTCCAGACGAACGGAACACCTTTACGGCGTAAGCGATGAAGCGGAGCTGAAATGGAAGAAGCATTGCGCACAAATCGGTGATAATAATTCACCTTACCCAGCACACTCTGTAGCTGTTTTAAGTTCTGCGGTGACGGCAAGTCCTGAATGGCACGAAGGTGCTCTGGACTCGGATGTATTCCTTGGGCATTTATGACATGCCCCAGGTACGGTAAGTCACGAGCAAAAAACACACATTTGTCCTTCCTCAAGCGAAGACCATTCTGACGCAAGACCTGAAATAATGTTCGGAGATTCTGCAAATGTTCGGCTTCTGTCTTTCCTGAGAGCACAATATCGTCCAGATAGTTCGCAGCCGTAGGGACCGACGCACAAATAGTTTGTAAATATTGCTGAAATAAAGCAGGGGCGGATGCACACCCGAATGGCAGTCTTTGGAAGCGATACAAGCCAAGATGCGTGTTTACCACCAAGACGCGCTGGGATTCTTCGTCCACAGGTATTTGCAAGTACGCATCTGCTAGGTCCAATTTGGAAAAATATTTTCCCGGGCACAGTTTGTCAAAAAGATCTTCCGGGCGGGGCAAAGGAAAAGTAGCAGTCACAAGTTGTGGATTCACAGTTGCCTTGAAGTCCACGCAAAGTCTCAATTTTCCGGAAGGTTTTGGCAAAATGACTAAGGGTGAGGCCCAGAGAGAAGCCTGCACACGTTCAATGACACCTTGAGATTCTAATTCGGCTAATGTTCTTGCGACCTCATCACGCAATGCGTGGGGAACATTGCGCGCTCTGAAAAATTTTGGTTGCGCGTTATCTTTCAGTTCCAAATGCGCTTCATAGTTCTTAGCGCAACCAAGGCCCGGTGCAAAAATGTCTGCAAATTCTTCACAAAGACTAGAAACACTGGCGGAAGGCACAGTCTGATTCACGGATAGGACCTGATTTACAATAGACATATTAAACAATTGAAACAAATCTAAACCAAACAAGTTCACTGCACTAGAGGAACGAAGAACATAAAATGACACAAGTTTTGTCTGTCCCTTGTATGCGGCAAGAAGGCTGCACTGGCCTAACACAGGGATCTGTTGTCCTGAGTAACTAGTTAACTTAACATTTGCGGCACGCAATGGCGGTGCGCCCAGCTGTTTGTACGTGTCGTGATTGAGCAATGAAACTGCAGCTCCGGTATCGAGCTGGAATGGTATCACTTTTCCTGCAAAGTCTAAGTCCACAAAAAGTTTATTGTCTTGTTGACGACAAGAGCGACTGTCTCGTGCAATTTGAACTGATACAGGTCCAGAAGCACTTGCAACTTTACGGGATTTCCGGCGACGTCGACGCACACTTTGGGTGGGACGAACACAGTCACTGTTAGCTAAAGTGTCACTGGACGGGTGGGAATGAACTACATTAATGTCCATGGGCGAAGGTCCACGAGCCTGATTGTCCTGGGGTCGATTCCGGCGCGAAGCAACGGGCCTGGAATTTGTGTGATTGTCTGATCTTAACTTTTTCTGGCAAACACTTTGTACATGTCCTTTCTTTTGACAGTAAAAGCAAATAGCTTGGCGTGACGGGCAATTTTCACGCGAATGTCTAGTTGCACACCGCGGGCAAGATTTCACTGCATTTGCTTGCTTACGCGGCGCACGTGGTTGCAAGCTAGGCGGCCGCTGCGAAGTCGGGCGCGAGGGCCGCTTAGCGTCCCGTGCAGCGGGCCGGGCGGGCCGATTAATGTGACACACGGCTGGCGAAGTTTCAAATGATGCCTGAGCAAAGTCAAGTGTGTCTTGCCTGTCCAATATGTCTATCACTTGTTGCAGGGAGGGATTAACTAGCTTCAAAATCTGTTCCCTTATGCGAACATCAGAAACGTTCTGTGCAATTGCATCACGCACCATAGTATCTGAATATGGGAGGCCACATTCACAGGCAAACGCGCAGTCTCTAGTAAGGCCTTGCAAAGTTGCTACCCACTCCCTATTAGTCTGACCGGCCGTACGTTTTGTACGAAAAAACGTATACCGTTTGGCAACTACATTTACTGTTTCTTTGAAATAGGCATCTAAAGCCGACAAAATTTCCTCGTAGGTCAGAGTTGCTACGTCGCGTCGGGGAAACAATTTCACTATCACACGGTAGGTAGACACACCGACACAAGAAAGCAAAAACGGCTGCCGCTCTTTACCGTGAATTCCATAAGCAGTGAGGTGGAAGTTGAACTGATCGGCCCACTCAGTCCAGCTTTCGGTTGTGGCCTCGAAGGGCCTAAATGGCGGTGCGACAGCGTTGTGTGGCTGCGGTAGCGAAGAAGCGGCTGCCGCCGCATCGGTTTGCAGCGCACGTTGACCCTGGACGAGCTGTCCAAGGGCTTCCAATAACGCCTGCGTCTGCTGATTCTGCAAGCGAAAAAATTCGGACAGTACATCTGGAGAATGCGGCGAAGCCATGACACAAGCAAATTAGAGCAAATATAACACAAAGACTGCAACGTGGGCGCGGCACCACTCCTCGGCGCCAAAATATTGTTGTGTCGATTCCCTAAGGTCTCGACACAATGAGTGGCTAGGTGCACGCGAAACTAACGCAGACGGGCGTAAATTCTGAAACAGGAGACTGGATGAAAAACTATAAAGAAAAGAAGAGAGATTGTCATCTACTTAACTTTTAATGATGTTCTTCTTGTTGAAATACATCTCTTGCCTAGTAGTAAGCAATTAGCAATGATACACATGGCGCCTTGCTAGGTAGTAGCGATGGACTAGCTGAAGGCTATTTAATCTGTCTCTCGGCAAATGAGAGGAATACTTGGTAGGTCTAGTCGCAAGCTATGTCGTCCGTACAACTGGGGCGAGGTCAAGTCCGTGTCTTGTGACCTGCCATGTGGTGGCGCTAGGTTTGCGATTACATAGTGGCGACACGCGGGTCCGACATGTACTACAGGACCGCGGCCGATTTAAGTTACCACCTAGCAAGTGTGGTGTCTAGCGGTGACACCACAAGAAACACACACTGGTCCGTGTTGCACGCGCACGTCCCGCAGCACGCTGTTGCTGCCAGCTGCACGCGCCTCCCAAGACGCTCGCCGACAAGTCAAATCTGTATCGTCAGGTAGCTTTGCGTTGGGCGCTGCTGGGAACAGGGTTCAAAGCTGCCCGCCCGGCTCCGGCCTGCCGCTGTGGCCGAGCGGTTCTAGGCGCTTCAGTACGAAACCGCGTGACCGCTACGTTCGCAGGTTCGAATCCTGCCCCGGGCACGGATGTTTGTTATGTCCTTAGGTTAGTTAGGTTTAAGTAGTTCTAAGTTCTAGGGGACTGATGACCTCAGATGTTAAGTCACATAGTGCTCAGAGCCATTTGAACCATTTGAACCGCCCCGCTCCACGCGGCTAAGGCGCAGCAGCGGCGGCGGCGGCGGCGGCGGCGGCACCGGCAGAGACGCAGCACCGCGACAGCAGCCCGTGAAATCAGGTCGCCGGGAGGGTCTACGAGCAGGCGGCTTGGGAGGCGCGTGGCGCGGCACGATCGGTACTTCACGTGCGGACTGTGGAGGTGAGAGGTGCCGGCGACGGAGGGTGGTCTGCGTAGAGACGGCGGTTCATTGCTGAAACTCCCCATCTTCGTTTTTTTTCCACTCCATTTTAACCTGGCTGTTAAGACTGCTGAAAACAACCAGTTTGTGAAACGCCAGCAACCGATTTTCAGTTTCTTGTTGCTATTATTTCCTGTAATAAAAGTAGAAATCGAAGAAAGATAGAAAAAAAATTTGACTCTCTGAGTTCAAGATACGTAGAATCAAAATGTTAAGTTAACTAAGGAAATAAGAGGAATCTTAGACCGTCCACTGTCCGCTGCTCGTCTTGGAAATCGGTAACTGCTTCAATACATCAAAAAGAACACTAGTATTCTCCCCTGCCAGTTCTAATTTTTTGAAACTCTGCTCAAAGATCACGGTGTAATCGATGATCATACTACAATTTGGGCATTATGGTCATTGCTAAAGGGTGACAACTGAGGTTGTGTCTGT
Organism: Schistocerca nitens; assembly: GCF_023898315.1. Taxonomy (NCBI): domain Eukaryota; kingdom Metazoa; phylum Arthropoda; class Insecta; order Orthoptera; family Acrididae; genus Schistocerca; species Schistocerca nitens. The sequence continues at coordinate 97,503,988 of NC_064621.1, read as the reverse complement.
AATGTCGTTGCATTTTATTTCAGGCGGAGCGGAAGCCAAGCTATCTTGAGTACAGTGAAGTACGATAATGATAACGTCTTGGTGGTGGTAAATTCCTGTGGGACAAAACTACTGAGGTCACTGGTGCCTATGCTTACACACTACTTAACCTAAATTATCCTAAGGACAACATACACACCCATGCCCGAGGGAGGACTCGAACCTCCGAAGGAGGGAGCCGCGCGAACCGTGGCAAGGACCCCAAGACCGCGCGACTATCCCGCGCGGCATTAACGTCTTACGCAGTGCATTACGCGTATACCGTCTGAGCGATAATGTGGGACATGCTGTACCGGCGCATTACACTTGTACAGCAATGGCTAACCAACTGGTTCAAATGGCTCTGAGCACTATGGGACTTAACTTCTGAGGTCATCAGTCCCCTACAACGTAGAACTACTTAAACCTAACTAACCTAAGGAAATCACACACACGTCGATGCCCGGGCCAGGATTCGAACCTGCGACCGTAGATGTCGCACGGTTCCAGACTATAGCGCCTAGAACCGCTCAGCCACCACGGCCGGCTAGCCAACTGGTCCAAATAACTTGCAGTGATGTTAGAAGTTGCAGTTAGGACGTAAAAAGAGACGAGCAGTTTAAAGATAATGAAATAATATTCCACAAACCTCCAGCAATACCGCATGCTTCGCAGGGGACCAGACGGGAAGCATCACATGGTCTCGTTCTTAGGTAACACAGAACTGTAATTATAAACAAGAGTAATGAAAATTCCACACTTTAACACAAGGTAATAGTTCTGCGCGAGATATGTGTGACTGAAAAGGGCGTTGCAGGTATTTCACCGTGTAGTTATATACTGAAGCCACTGAAGGTATTGCCTATAGTCAATCGTCTGGTATTCTCTCAATTCCTTCCATATTCGAATCCGAGAAATACATTTCACAATTGGAAGTGTCCTCTGCTACGTTGATAACAGGTAGGTCGACAACGGAATCCAAGAAGCCAACCAAGCGCAGCATTTTCTCCTTTTGAGATCTGCCGTTCTGTATCCCGTCTATGTGCGGCTGTCATATGTGACAAACCATTGTGCTTTAGTTCCAGTATGCTTGGCAGCTAAAATGCCTTGTTATTTCCTGCGACAAATCCCTTAATTTTGCTGTAGATTTGTTCTGTTGGGTACGTACTGTAGTAGTACGGTGGCAACTGTAAAAAGATGCAGCATTAGCAGGTGTGGCCAATGCTGCGAAAGTTATTGTTGTCCATGTTTCCACAACGGTTATCATTCTGACACGTCTGAGACAACATACGTGGCATAAAACAACGTACGCATTCCAAATAGAGAGAATTCGATTTTTCATTTTTGGCCTAAAAATTTAATTTGTTATGCCTTTATTAACAATGTTTTTTTAAATATGATAATTAAGAATTTATATTTGCAATTAAAACGGGCATTTTATGTGCATACATAATTAGAAACAAGAAAATGTGTATTGTTAACTATAATGATGATTAGAAACTTGTTAGTTGCATATATTTGATGAATTTTACATTTAGAAAATGAAGGTATTCCAACTTTAACGAAAAAAAAGACCAGAGCGAGAGTTGAACCCTCTATAAATGGACTGTATTGGATTACCATTTTACAACGATTTCTGAGTTTTGAGCGCACTTATCTTTAATACGTAAGTTGTTCGTAAAAGGTCAAAGCTGTTTCTTTCCTGTAAACTTGTGGCAAACATTACGGACAATGTGCTTTTGCGAATTTTTTAACCGTGTTCCTCGTGAGAGTTCCTCTACGGAGCAGGAAGCAGAGACAGTCATTTTCACAGATGTACACACATCAAAAAAGTTTTGCATTACCTCTGTTCCGAGCGTTCTGGAACCTGTACAGAAAATTGGAATAGAGATCAACATAAACATAATTTTCTTCCTTTTTACTGCTCATGAAAACCACACATTGCATGCTGTACCACCATACAGAGAGACATTCAGTGGTGGTGATCCAGATTGCTGTACACTCCGTTACCTCTAACACCCAATAGCACGTCCTCTTGCATTGATGCATACCTGTGTTCGTCGTGGCATACTATCCACAAGTTCATCAAGGCACTGTTGATCCAGATTGTCCCACTCCTCAACGGCGATTCGGCGTAGATCCCGCAGAGTGGTTAGTGGGTCACGTCGTCCATAAACAGCCCTTTTCAATCTGTCCCAGGCATGTTCGATAAGGTTTATGTCTGGAGAACATGCTGGCCACTGGCATTCATGTATCGTACAGCCGTTACATCGCCTTGCATGACGACCAGCGGCGTACGTCGGTCCCACATAATGTCACCCCCAAACAGCAGGGAACCTACACCATGCTGCACTAGCGGGACAGAGTGTCTAAGGCGTTCAGCCTGAATTCGTTGCCTACAAACACGTCTTCACGATTGTCTGGTTGAAGGCATATGCAACACTCTTCGGTGAAGAGAAAATAATGCCAGTCCTGAGCGGTCCATTCTACATGTTGTTGGGCCAATCTGTACCGCGCTGCATGGTATCGTGGTTGCAAAAACGAACCTCGCCATGGACGTCGGGAGTGAAGTTACGCATCATGCAGTCTATTGTGCACAGTTTGTCTTAACACGACGTTCTGTGGCTGCACGAAAAGCATTATTCAACATGGCGGCGTTGCTGTCAGGGGTCCTCCGAGCCATAATCCGTAGGTAGTGGTCACCCACTGCAGTAGTAGCCCTTGGGCGGCCTCAGCGAGGCAAGTCATCGACAGTTTCTGTCTCTATCTCCTCCATGTCTGAACCACATCGCTTTCGTTCACTCCAAGACGTTTGGAGACTTCCCTTGTTGAGAGCCCTTCCTGGCACAAAGTAATAATGCGGACGCGATCGAACCGCGGTATTGACCGTCTAGGCATGGTTGAACTACAGACAACTCAAGCCGTGTACCTCCTTCCTGGTGGAATGACTGGAAATGATTGGCTGTCGGAACCCCTCCGTCTAATAGGCGCTGCTCATGCATGGTTTTTTACGTCTTTGGGCGGGTTTATTAACATCTCTGAACAGTCAAATAGACTGGGTCTGTGATACAGTATCCACAATCAACGTCTGTCTTCAGGAGTTCTGGGAACCGGGGAGATGCAAAACATTTTTTTTCTGATGTGTGTATTAACAGCGCGACAATAGGAGCACGACAGTGCAGGAATTCTGGCTGTGCACGATTTTTGAAATGAAAGCTACATTGATATAATGTGATTGAGACAAACTTTATGACCGTACACATACTAAACTATGTTAAGGTTTCATTTACCGTAATATAGTAATGAGATATGTAATATATAATTAGGACCCACTTCCAAGAGCGCAACAGCAACACTGAACGTGTGCTACGGCTGTTGACCAATCATCACGTTTGCGTTCGTTAACACCAGGTTTATCCTTATGATGAACAAAGTTACGTTACCGCAGCACTTGATAGACAAGTAGGTGAATTTCAGGAAGCCTGTAATGTTGTATGTGTCTACTGTTAGCATTATTTAATGTGTGTTGCATGTATGTACGAGGGTAATAGAGAGAGAGAGAGAGAGAGAGAGAGAGAGAGTGCCAACAACATCAGAACGACACCAGCAACCGACACATCAGCATATAATTCTGGAACTAGCCACACACACACACACACACACAAACGTATAAGGGAAGAATGGTTTTGTAAGTGTTAAAAAGCTGAATAAGTGTATTACTTAAATGTATTGTCAAAAGAATACCTACATCGAAATAGTTTTGCAAATATTAAAAATTGAAAGAAGCAAGATTTTTTTGTATAAATAAATATACAGAAATTGTTGTATTCCGGATAAGCATCTTAGGACCTAAAGGTATTGGTGACACTGAAAAGAGAAAATTGTGGTTAAATTTGATGTAACAATTTTAACAATTTAGTTAAGGTCCGAGTACGGATGAAGGACTTACTTATTTTTTAAACCTTCATATTTTTTCGAAAACTATCTTAAAAACATTTATGATGCGGGATACGTAGCATTTGTGCCACATCTCTGCCAAAATGTATTACATTTTTTGTTGCTGTGTTTTAATGCACAGTGTAAGATATTTCTAGGACGCTAACTCAAGGCAAACTCATCGGAAGACGCGGCAGATGGATACATAGCATGAAAACGGCCGGGTGAGTAACAGCCTTATAATATTGGAACAGAGAGAGTCAGTGGAGGTCCACCTACCGCGCTGCACACAAAGAAACGAATGTTTTAATATTTGTATGCACTGTCTGAATAACAACACACTCGTATACAGCTCCAACCATGCTGATTACTTTACTTGCACTCAAGTGGTTGCTTGTGAGAACTTGTGAATAATAATTTCAATATCACTCAATTTATCAGGAAGTGCTAATTACAAATTTTAGTTATTATCAGTGCTTATTGATGGAAAGGATGGATCAATCGCAAGTGCGCCCTGAGAAGGCAGGCCTGTGAAAAAAAAAAAAAATGGCTCTGAGCACTATGGGACTCAACTGCTGTGGTCATTAGTCCCCTAGAACATAGAACTACTTAAACCTAACTAACCTAAGGACATCACACACATCCATGCCCGAGGCAGGATTCGAACCTGCGACCGTAGCAGTCGCACGGTTCCAGACTGCGCGCCTAGAACCGCGAGACCACCGCGGCCGGCCAGGCCTGTCAACATAACTCACTACTAGTCTATAAGCGGTTTCCCGAGGACGGAATTCATGAGTCTGTGTCTAAAATCTGACCTCGTGTAAAGACGGAATGTGTTGTTAAAAAATTGCCTCCGAAGACGTTCTTGTGCCACCTTGTGTTAATCTCGTGTGAATTCCAACATCGCGTGGAGATTTTTACTGTGCGTCTTGAGGCGCTCTGGAAACAATTATCATCCAGAAACTTTGTCATGAATAAGAACAAACTGGCTCTTAGAATCTTTCTCTTGATTTTTCGCTTCTATAAATAGAAATAAAATCCCGTGGCATCCAAATACTACGTAATTTTAATAGCACTTAATTCTCTCCTATTTGTCACTTCGTTAGGAGGCGGACGCACTAGACGTTCATCTGCAAATCACACATAGAAATCGCTGTGCGTCCCTGTGTACATACAGTGACTCACAATATTTCGAACATTCATTCCTCTGTCTCCTGTGATAACGTTTCAGCTGGAGAGTATCATGGTGTATTTCTTACAATAGCATCCCAGACATCTTCTATGGACAACAAATCACACGACTGGTCAGAACAATCAAGTATTTGTACGTTTCTCAAAGCGTTTGTGATGTAAAGTGAAGTGTGTGGTGGAATATGTTGTTTAGTATCGTGGTCGTGAAGGGTGTGACCACAGCTTATAGTGTTCTCGCTGTTATAACCAGACGAAACTATAATCATCTAGCCATAATTGTCAGTTCTTTAATTGCTCTGCGAGATGGCTCATTGAAGCTTCAACACATGAACCATTAGTTAACTTTATTACATGAATGATGTAAAGATTTACTTAGCCTCATGAAATCGATTGCTGCAGGAGTGCGTAGTTCTCATTAACCATTCTAGCATCCCTTGATGCACCAACTAACGAACTGTTCTCTTGAAGTAGAGTGGTTCACCACTATAAAAGTACGTTTCCATCTGAGAGTTGAATATACGAGTGTTGCCCAGAAAGTAACGCAGAGTATTTTTTTTCTCAGCCGAAAACAATGATACGAATGCGAAATATTGTTTATGTATTATTTGAAGTCTCCTGAGGGAGCGCCCCAAGTTTCCGTCACTTCCGACAGATAGCGCAGCTGCAGGACGGTTTAAAAATGGCATCTGTAGGTGATGTACGTTGCAAGTAACGTTCCGTCATTGAATTTTTCACTGCAGAGAAAGAACCTGTGGGGAATATTCACAAAAGCTTATGCAAAGTCTATGGAGCATCTGCTGCCGGCAGAAGTACAGTTAGCCACGGTGCACGGAGAGTGAAGTTATCAGAAGGTGGTTTGGCGGAGCTCCATGATTTTCAGCGGTAAGGATGGATGGATATGGTGATATGGGCGCTCAACAGTGTAGTCTTTAGCGCCCGTTTCAGCGGTAAGGGAGACCACGGCTGTCACACCTGTCACAGCTGACATATCCCCGTCGGAGTTCCACTCGTTTGGGCCATGAAAGGATGCAATTCGTGGAAGATCTTTTGAGGACGATGAGGAGGTGATTCACACAGTGAAGCACTGGCTTCACCAAAAGGACAAGGATTGTTGCCGACAGGGCATACAAGCCCTTGTTTCGTCCTGTAGGAAGGCCTTAGAACGGCACGGATATTACGTGAAAAAATTGGGTATGTAGATAAACACCATTCTTTCGTGTGTGTAATTCTCATTATGTTCAAAAAACAACTGTTGAAGAAAAAATGCTGTGCATTACTTTCTGGGCAACCTTCGTACGTTTGTATTACTCGATGATGCTGACTGCTTCGCATGAGGTCACGAACTGGACCAAAGCGCTCTGTATTGACCTCCATGTGACGGCTCTGTGCTGTTGAGAGAGAGGGCGTGTCCTCTTTAACTGCTCTCAATCATCGTTGTGGATCGCAGTGACATATAATTAATGTCCATAACATCGATGTCCGTTGCCGAATGTGGTGTGGCACCACGATCATTGGACGATGTACACTTTCCACATGGAGGCGGGAAGCTTGTCTCCCTTTAACTGCTGCAAAATCAGTCCTGCTGCATCTAACAGCTCCCCAGGAACTGTACTGATGTGCATCTCGAGACTCCTTGCTTTCTGTGAGCCTTCTGCATGTCATTAATGGAGCACAATGGCGTCGAACCACCTGCCACAAATAGAAATGAGGCTCCTCGCTGAACCTCCCAGAAGGCAATTCGATGTCCAAGTTGACTTGGTGTGTGTTGACGGTAAAACAATGTGCAGGTCGCCGTTACAAATATTTGTTAGTGAACAGAAAAAATGAATTATGTTACTACTTGTTTTATATAAACTTTAAGAAGAAACCACACTCGAAGAAATGGTATTTGAAGCACCAAAAATGAGGCAAACGCATTGAACCAGGTCATTTCTGCAGCCGACAAAACTGCATTGTGGAATCATACTTCCACTAGACAACTAAAGCCAAGACAAATATCGCCTTGTAAACATTTTACGGAAGAGGTACTGTCACGAAATATGCCAAATTTAAGTAAATAAAAAATAGTTGAAATATGCTCACTATTTTTTATTTACTTAAATTTGGCATATTTCGTGACAGTACCTCTTCCGTAAAATGTTTACAAGGCGATATTTGTCTTGGCTTTAGTTGTCTAGTGGAAGTATGATTCCACAATGCAGTTTTGTCGGCTGCAGAAATGACCTGGTTCAATGCGTTTGCCTCATTCTTGGTGCTTCAAATACCATTTCTTCGAATGTGGTTTCTTCTTAAAGTTTATATAGATACGGAAGTCTCTAAGTCGTATGATGTCAGATGAGACAGATTGCAACTAGAGACCTCAACCTGACTCTCATTAACTTGTTATTCAAGGTTTGTAGCCGTTTTTAAATATACACTACTGGCCTTTAAAATCCACCAAGAAGAAATGCAGTTGATAAACGGGTATTCATTGGACAAATATGTTATACTAGAACTGACGTGTGATTACATTTTCACGCAGTTTGGGTGCACAGATCCTGAGAAATCAGTAACCAGAACAACCACCTCTGGTCGTAATGACGGCCTTGATACTCCTGCGCATTGAGTCAAACAGAGCTTGGATGGCGTGTACAGGTACAGCTGCCCATGCAGCTTCAACACGATACCACAGTTCATCAAGAGTAGTGCCTGGCGTATTGTGACGATCCAGTTGCTCGGCCACCATTGATCAGACGTTTTCAATTGGTGGGAGATCTGGAGAATGTGCTGGCCAGGGCAGCAGTAGAACATATTCTGTATCCAGAAAGGCCCGTACAGGACCTGCAACATGCGGTCGTGCATTATCCTGCTGAAAAGTATGGTTTCGCATGGATCGAATGTAGCGTAGAGCCACGGGTCGTAACACATCTGAAATATAACGTCCACTATTCAAAGTGCAGTCAATGCGAACAAGAGGTGACCGAGACGTGTAACCAATGGTACCTGATACCATCACGCCTGGTGATACGCCAGTATGGCGATGACGAATACACGCTTCCAATGTGCGTTCACCGCAATGTCGCCAAACACGGATGCCACCATCCTGATGCTGTAAACAGAACCTGGATTTATCCGAAAAAATGACGTTTTGCCATTCGTGCACCCAGCTTCGTCGTTGAGTACACCATCGCAGACGCTCCTGTCTGTGATGCAGCGTCAAGGGTAACCGCAGCCATGGTCTCTGAGCCGATAGTCCATGCTGGTGCAAACGTCGTCGAACTGTTCGTGCAGATGGTTGTTGTCTTGCAAACGTCCCCATCTGTTGACTCAGGGATCGAGACGTGGCTGCACGATGCGTTACAGCCATGCGGATAAGATGTCTGTCACCTCGACTGCTAGTGATACGAGGCCGTTGGGATCCAGCCCGGCGTTCCGTATTACCCTCCTGAACCCACCGATTCCATATTCTGCTGACAGTCATTGGATCTCGACCAACGCGAGCAGCAATGTCGCGATACGATAAATCGCAATCGTGATAGGATACAATCCGGCCTTTATCAAAGTGGGAAACGTGATGGTACGCATTTCTTCTCCTTACATGAGGCATCAGAAGAACGTTTCACCGGGCAACGCCTGGCAACTGCTGTTTGTGTATGAGAAATCTGTTGGAAACTTTCCTCATGTCTGCACGTTGTAGGTGTCGCCATCGGCGCCAACCTTGTGTGAATACTCTGAAAAGCTAATCATTTGCATATCTTAGCATCTTCTTCCTGTCGGTTAAATTTCGCGTCTGTAGCACGTCATCTTCGTGGTGTAGCAATTTTAATGGCCAGTAGTGTAAGCTTCAACGTCATTTTGGCTCTTGTCATCCATCTATTCGTCAGAGGTAGTAGAACAATCCGACGATCTCGTCACAGTGGGGTCCTGCCGAAAACATCCACGCCTACTCTCCTTGTTCTTGTCTTGAGTTTCACTCGTCACAGCTCACTTTGCTGTCACTGAACTGCAGCTGACTGCGGGTTCGGTCGACATGATTTTCCCACAACCTTCATCCTACCTCGGAGTGTGAAGATTATCCCATCAGGATAAAATTATTATTAACATAACCATCAAGCATGTGATTTCTGGATTATAATTCCGGTAGCGTTCGGTAAAGGTGTCCATGATGTAACTCTTTTCATTTGTGTCAGTGCAATTGTTCTGAACAGCAACAATATTCTGAGTCGTGGAATATTTAACTACTAAACCGCATATGTCGTTGGATTTCGAAGTTACCTTTTTCAAATATTAGTCAGCGACGTTCATCATCTCTGTCCTACCACTGTGTAACAGGATGACGCTATGTTCCTTGACTTCAGATAGGCGTTTGATACATTGGTTGCTATTGTCAAAATACGAGCTCATGGATTACCGGATCAGCTTTGTGATTGTGACGAGCGAGATGGGACAATTGTACAACACTCGTATCAGGGAGACCACTATTCGAATCTCTGTCTGGACACTCTGGGTTAGGTACTTTACTATAGATCTTCATCTAAATCCACAGACACACTCTGAAAGCCACCCTATAGTGCGTGGTGGGGGGTATATGGCGGAGGGTATGCTTTACCACTACTAGTCATTTCTTGTCCTGTCCCACTCGAAAACAGAGCGAGGGAAAAATGAATATCTATATGCCTCCTACTGAACCATAATCACTCTAATCTTCGTGGTCCTTACATAAACTGTTCATTGGCAGAAGTAGAATCGTTCTGCAGTGAGTCTCAAATGCTTTCTCTCCAAATATTCTCAGCTGTACTCATCAAAAAACACGTCTCCCTCCCTCCAGCGACTCCCTTTTGAGTTCCCAAAGCATCTCCGTCATACTTGTTTGATGTTCAGACCTGCCAGTAACAAATTTAGCAGCCTGCCTCTGAACTGGTTCGATGACCTCCTATAATGCTGCCTGATGCGGATCCCAAACTCTCGAACAGGACTCAACAATGGGTGGTCTTCTTTACAGATGAAACATATTTTCCTAACAGTTTCCCAATAAACCGAAGTCGACCGTTCACCTGCCCTACTACAGTCCTTACATGCTCATTCCATTCCAAATTGCTTTGCAGTGTTACGCGTGGATATTTAATCAATGTGAATGTGTCAAGCAGCATTCTACTAATGCTGTATTCGACCATTATGGATTTGTTTTCCCTACTCATTCTTCTACATCTAAAGCTAGCTGCCATTCATCTCACCAACTAGAAATTCTTTATAAGTCTTCTTCTATCCTCCTACTCTCATTCAACGACGACGGCGTCCCGCACATCACTGCACCAACAGAAAATAGCCGCAAACTGCCTCTTACCATATCTGCCAGATCATCCTACCGCACTTTCCCAGGTCACTCTTGACGATACCCTCATCTCCGATAAACACTCGCTATCGAGGTCAACTTACTGGGTTCTCTTACTTACGAAATCTGCATCTCGAGCTGAACGACCTCCTCCATGCCAACCAGTATGCTTCCGAAACCATTGTTCTTGCGAAATCCACTCGTGGATAACTGAATCATCAGCAAAAAGACTCAGGTTACTGTTAATGCTGTACTGTCTTCTTGTCTGAACTCTTATCACCCATGATTCATTTCAGTGCAGTGCTATACTGCAGACATATACCTCCAAAAAAAGATTTCATAATACTTAAATTATTATTCATGCTAGGAAGTTCCTCTTTCTCAAAAATGCTTTTTTTACTGTAATCAGTCTGCATTTTTTAACGTTTTTTCTTTGACCCTCAACAGTTATGTTATGGCCCGAATACCAAAATCATCTCCTACCTACAGTGTCTCACTTCGTAATCTAATTTCCACAGCCTTGCATGATTTTAAATTCCTGTAGCGTTGTGTCAGTTTTGTTGATGTTCATCTTATATCCTTCTTTAAGAACCGTGTGAATTTCGTTCAACTGCTATTCAAAGTCCTCTGCTTCTCTCACAGAATTACAATGTCGTCGGCAAACGTCAAAGTTGTTACATCTTTTGCCTGACCTTCAATCTCCTTTCCAAATTTTTCCTTTCTTTTCTCCAGTGCTTGCTTAGAAAACAAATTGAAAAACATCGGGTATAAACTGATGTGTCGGCAGCTGGGCCAACACCTTGTAGATCGAAGTGGCTGAAAGTGCACGCTAAACTAACGCAGACGGGCGTGAAGTACTGGAACATGAGACTTATTAATGAATAAGAAGAAAAGTACGTAGCTGGAATAATATACTTAACTTTATTCTCTTGTTGGAATACATCTCTTGAATAGTAGTAAGCTATAAGCACTGATACACATGGCGCCTTGCTAGGTAGTAGCTATGGAATAAGCTGAAGGCTATTCTATCAGTCTCTCGGCAAATGAGAGGAAGACTTGGTAGGTCTGGTCGCAAGCTATGTCGTCCGTACAACTGGGCGAGGTCATGTCCGTGTCTTGTGACCTGCCATGTGGTGGCGCTAGGATTGCGATTACACAGTGGCGACACGCGGGTCCGACATGTACTACAGGACCGCGGCCGATTTAAGTTACCACCTTGCAAGTGTGGTGTCTAGCGGTGACACCACATAAACAGCAATCAACCTCTTTCACTCCCTTCTCAACTACTGCTTCGGCATCATGTCTTTCACCTCTTACATCTGCACTCTTGTTTTTCCTCCTCCTACTACTGCTGCCTCTACCACAATACAAGTTGCAAATAACCGTTCGGGTACTGTATTGTATCCATTCTACCTTTAGAATTCCAAACAGTACAGTCAGGCCAATTGAAAGAGTCCTGTAGCCACCTTTCATTGCCAACTCTCGTAGTGGTCAAGTCGGCAAAGATGTTTCCGCTACTTGTGAGAAATCCACCTGCGTTAGATTGGTGGCGGAAATGGCATCCTGGGGTTTTCCGGTCCACGCGGAGCGTGGAAGAGGCTGGAGAAGTGGGAGGCAGTCGGCCGCCGGTACGGGAAGCGTACACAGCTGTGCTCCAGTCGATGAAGGGTGAGTTGGACTGACCGCGTGGCGCGTTGTCACCTAGAGAGGGGAGCTTTTAGCTTTTGGTCTCGAATTTCGTCTTATAAAGATTTACTTGCTGGGTTGCAGCAGGGAATGCAAGGCTTCTGTAGACTTTCAGTTTGATTCCCAATGCAGTCTTGACTTTGATCCGCGAGAGGAACGCAGCACAAAGGAGTTGCATATGTTGAAGTGCCCTCGGTTCAGTGTGAATGTTTATGTGCCTACAACTGTGTGTGTATGCTTCTAATCTTTTCCGGATCTTGGTAATTTTTGTGTATTTGTGAATTTTCTTTGTCTCATGTGATTAAAATTTGGCCACGGTCCATAGAAATTGTCTCCGCGGACCGAGTGGGCACGCGAGTCTGTTATGAAACGTATAGTATTTCACAAGCAATTGTACATAGTTAGCATGCAACAGCAGTCGATAGATGCACTACATCAATGTTTTAAAGAATAAATAATTTTGCCTTCAATCTTATCTTGTGTACCGATGTTACGTCGCCGTTACCTTCGCCATTTTACCTTGTAGTTTTCCTTGTTGGCCCACCTATAGCGTTTCCATGTGCACAGGTGTAGTGATTAGTGTCCCTTTTTTTTATCTGAAATAAATGCTCTGGAATAGATCGTGTTTTCACGAATCTTGCTGTAGGCTGCACTTACGCATGGTGTTCACGCCCTATTTACTTTACTCAATATTTGATTCACGGGAAGAATGCCTGGATCATATTAATAACTACATCCCATTCTTTATCAATGACTTTACAATGAATGTTCTTTTGTGAGTTTTTCTTATTAATAAATTAAGTAATTTTCCGACTCAGTGCTACCTCTTCTTTGTCGTGTGGCTAGAGTTGGTGGCGACCCTATCTTTTATATTGATTTCAGTGTCAAATAGCATTTTCTTATTCAAAGTGCGCGTGGCTCTTTTAGCTATCAGGATATATTCAAAGGGCGCTTCATGCTTCTTGCACATAGCGTCCTTTTATTCACGCTACTTACACAATTCACGAAAATATGACTCTAAATTTATAAATTGTATAACCTTAATTTTACCATCCTTCAAACTATCATCTAGGATAGGTCGTAGATGTTCCAACATTTCTCCGGAATCCCAACTGATCTTTGCCAGTTATTCCATTACTCTGTAAATAGTTTGTGCCATTTTTTTCAGACATGACTCATTAAAGATCGTAATTAGTACATTCTTCCTCAAGTCTGAGTGTATGTCGCATGTCCCAAATATTTTTTTACGATAGGGGTGGAAGACTTTTGTCATGGCACGTTCTCCCAAGGACCGCAGTAGTTCTGATAGAATGTCGTGTACTCCAAGGGTCTTGCTTCCACTTAGATCTTCCAGTGTTCTGTCAAACTGTTCTAGCGATGTCACATAAGGGACGTTCAAATAAAAAGGTACGAAACGTCGTAACAGTCAAACCTATAGAAATCTTCATACGCCGGCCGAAGTGGCCGTGCGGTTAAAGGCGCTGCAGTCTGGAACCGCAAGACCGCTACGGTCGCAGGTTCGAATCCTGCCTCGGGCATGGATGTTTGTGATGTCCTTAGGTTACTTAGGTTTAACTAGTTCTAAGTTCTAGGGGACTAATGACCTCGGAAGTTGAGTCCCATAGTGCTCAGAGCCAGCCAATCTTCATACGCCGCTTTGACGTAGTGACACATCAAAGGATGCGAATGTAGCGTACGTCACCCTACCCGAAAAAAATTCAAAGCTGTGCCCTCAGCAGGTAACGTGACACGTGACGCTCACCGACTTTTTAGACGTCCATGGTCCGATATTTGTCGAATTCGTCGAGAATGGAAGAACTGTTAACAGTGTCATGCACTCAGCATGCAAGCCTGAAAACAGCAAACTAACTGGGCTGCTCAGGGATTTCGGTTCGTGAAACAGTAGGACAGTCGTGCACAGACCTCTGGTGACGGCTTTTGCATAAAGCCCTCAATTATATCCACTGTATTGATCGTACCTCTTCTTTTGAACATCCTTCATATCTCGCAACTCATCTTTGCCTACTTCCTATACAATTTTTATAACATTGTACTCAAGTTTGTTGCCCTTACATGGATCCTCTACACATGCCTTCTACGTTTCAGCATCTACTATGAACTTAAAAAATATTTCGCGTTGTACACATCTATTCCTGTAACTATGCACTTGTTACGTGTCGCTTCCCTTCTATAGGTTTCAGGGATTCGTCAGACGACAGCAGACCGCTATCCACGCGTCCGCCTTCCCCTCCCTTACAACCCCCAACCCCTCTCCCCCACCCCCTCCTCCGCGGCCACCCAGCGCCAGGCGTGGGCGTGAGAGTCTCCTTTAATCACCGGCACTTGGCGGGCGGCTGCGATAGTTGTCGAGAGTCAAAGCGGCCGCTCCGAGTTACGAGCAAATACTAAGGCACGGAAAAATGCGAGCGCTCGCCCCACTTGCTTTGTTCCTGTGGCAACAATCGGCGTAAATAGCGCGTCATATTGCGTCACGGGCCGGTAATAACGCGCGCAGAAGAGGCGGCCGGAGAACTTGGCAAACAGCGATGGCTGTCGGGCAAACAAGGGAGAGGGCCGCGCCCGCCGAAGCCGCCCACTGTTCGACAAGTATCTCCAGCCGCTTCCCGCCACAGGTGTCGTTTCGTGCGTAGCCGTCCGTTCTCAACATCGACGCGATGCTGTAGCATTTACACGTGCGTTTCGCGATTCGAAGAAAACGCTGCCTCATGTATAGAGTCCTAGGGTTTTTGAACGAGTCGGTTTCGATACATCAAACTGTTGACTTCATTTTTTTGTTTCAAAACACATGAACATGTTTATCACACCTTCCCATTCCAGGTATGACATATGACCTTCTCTGCTGCGCTGATAAGCAAGAACTCTGTTAGAGCAATTTGTTATGAGTGCCTGGATGGCCATAAAGTAGTTTATAAGGTGGGGGGGGGGGGGGGGGCTATAACTGGCGGTATGGTATATTTTTTATTTTTCTGAATAAGAATGGGAACTTCTAAGTAGCCACACAAATTTTCAGATCCGACCGTCTTAAATACCAGTGTAATACTGACTTTTAAATCATTTTCTTGAAAGAAAAACACCTAAACACACTGTATTTTTTCCTTTCCCTGAGAGCTAGGGGGAGGGGGATGCGCCTCCCTCCTTGTCGTTAGGTGTGGGCGCCATTGACACCACCTGCGTTTCGGCAGCGACGTACTGAATTTCTTCCTCTAACTCTCGGGGATTATTGACGTACAACAGTAATATAACATAAACCCAAAAAAAAAAAAAGAAATTGCGCCGTGTTATGACACATGGCCTTGAAGGCCATTGCTGGCCACCGGTACGAGAGATGAAGCGACCAAAAAACCGCCAGTCGAGGAGCTCAAGTGTTTCGTGCGAAGTGTGACAGGCATCGTGTTGCTGAAACCACGACTCCTGGACGTTCATGGTTCTGAAATGAGACCGCAGAAAACTCTTACCATTGCACTGTATTGATTTCCATTAACAATTACGGCTCGTCCTGCCCCGTTTTCAACAGAATAAGGGGTGATGATGCCGTCCACCAAAAACTCACAATAAACTGTGCTTGCATTTTCCTCTTTTGAACTATGTACGGATTTCTAACCGCTGGGTACGTCAGTTGTGTTCATTCACAATTCCATCTAAGCTGAAGTGCGCCTCGTCTCACAAAAAGAGATCACCTTCATGTCATTTTCACAGAAACCAGTAAACAAACTGTCGCTTTTTGTCATGATCGCCTTCTTTAGACTACTCCGTGCATCTACATCTACATCTACATGGATATTCTGCAAATCACATTTAAGTGCCTGGCAGAGGGTTCATCGAACCACCTTCGCCGGCCGAAGTGGCCGTGCGGTTAAAGGCGCTGCAGTCTGGAACCGCGTGACCGCTACGGTCGCAGGTTCGAATCCTGCCTCGGGCGTGGATGTTTGTGATGTCCTTAGGTTAGTTAGGTTTAACTAGTTCTAAGTTCTAGGGGACTAATGACCTCGGCAGTTGAGTCCCATAGTGCTCAGAGCCATTTGAACCATTTTGAACCACCTTCACAATTCTCTATTATTCCAATCTCGCAATAGCGCGCGGAAAGAATGAACACCTATATCTTCCCTTTCTGAGCTCTGATTTCCCTTATTTTATCGTGATGATCGTTCCGCCCTATGTAGGTCGCTGTCAACAAAATATTTTCGCATTCGTAGGAGAAAGTTGGCAATTGGAATTTCGTGAGAAGATTCCGACGCAACGAAAAACGCCTTTCTTTTGATGATGTCCGGCCCAAATCCTGTATCATTTCTGTGAGACTCTCTGCCATATTTCGCGATAATACAAAACGTGCAGTCTTTGTTGAACTTTTTTGATGCACTCCGTCAGTCCTATCTGCTATGGATCCCACACCGCGCAGCAGTATTCTAAAAGAGGACGGACAAGCGTAGTGTAGGCAGTCTCCTTAGTAGATCTGTTACATTTCCTAAGTGTCCTGCCAATAAAACGCAGTCTTTGGTTAACCTTCCCCACAACATTTTCTATGTGTTCCTTCCAATTTAAGTTGTTCGTTATTGTAATACCTAGGTATTTAGCTGAATTTACGGCTTTTACATTAGACTGATTTATCGCATAACTGAAGTTTAACGAGTTCCTTTTAGCACTCATGTGGATGACCTCAAACTTTTCGTTATTTAGGGTCAACTGCTACTTTTCGCACCATTCAGATATCTTTTCTAAATCGTTTTGCAGTTTGTTTTGATCTTCTGATCACGTTATTTGTCGATAAACGACAGCGTCATTTGCAAACAACCGCAGACGGATGCTCAGATTGTCTCCCAAATCGTTTATACAGATAAGGAACAGCAAAGGGCGCATAACACTACTTTGGGGAACGCCAGAAATCACTTCTGTTTTACTCGATGACTTTCCGTCAGTTACTACGAACTGTGACCTCTCTGACAGGAAATCAAAAAACCAGTCACATAACTGAGACAATATCCCATAAGCACGCAATTTCACTACGAGCCGCTTGTGTGGTACAGTGTCAAAAGCCTTCCGGAAATCCAGAAATACGGAATCGATCTGAAATCCCTTGTCAATAGCACTCAATACTTAATGTGAATGAAGAGCTAGTTGTGTTTCACAGGAACGATGTTTTCTAAACCCATGTCGACTGAATGTCAATAGACCGTTTTCTTCGAGGTAATCCATAATTTTCGAACACAATATACACTCCTGGAAATGGAAAACAGAACACATTGACACCGGTGTGTCAGACCCACCATACTTGCTCCGGACACTGCGAGAGGGCTGTACAAGCCATGATCACACGCACGGCACAGCGGACACACCAGGAACCGCGGTGTTGGCCGTCGAATGGCGCTAGCTGCGCAGCATTTGTGCACCGCCTGCATTGCTGCGAAAGGTGGATATACACTGTACTAGTGCCGACATTGTGCATGCTCTGTTGCCTGTGTCTATGTGCCTGTGGTTCTGTCAGTGTGATCATGTGATGTATCTGACCCCAGGAATGTGTCAATAAAGTTTCCCCTTCCTGGGACAATGAATTCACGGTGTTCTTATTTCAATTTCCAGGAGTGTATGTTCTAAAATCGACGTTAACGATATGGGCCTGTAGTTTAGTGGATTACTCCTACTACCTTCTGGATACTGTAGCGATGGTAACGTGCGCCAGACCGTAAAATCGCTGTACTGAACAATATCCTATGCCCAATACTTCGGACTGGCGAAGAACCGATTTCATCGGACCAAGAGGCACACTGTCACGGACCATCACAACGTTTGCATGGATCAGCCAGAACGAGGCCGCCCAGAACTTTTAACGTAAAATGATGAACTGATAAAATGTTTTCACTGTTAGCACAAATACTAAGCAGTAGTGAACTGCTCCATGGTTAGACACACAACGAAGGAATGCGAGAAATGCAGAGTGAAGCAACAACCCAATGATGTTTACAGAAACCGAAATGATACACAGTACTGTGATCAACCGACAAACAAAGATTTACTACTCTACTCGAAACGGGTGCTGTTTTCGGAGGTCCATTTAAACCGTGCTCAGTGTACAGATTGTGAATACACGTCAAGTGTGTCATACCCAATGTACAAATGACTTGTATCGTCACTCAACAAACACGAAAACCTCTGTGGATAACGAAAGAAACGGGAAATACCGTAATGCTTTTTGGTATACAAGTGAATATGGATCTACTACAGACATAGACCGTGAGATACACGATGTGATCAAAAGTATCCGGACACCCCAAAAAACGTATGTTTTTCGTATTAGTTGCATTGTGCTGCCACCTACTGCCAGGTACTCCATATCAGTGACCTTAGCAGTCATTAGACATCGTGAGAGAGCAGAAGGGGGCGCTCCACGAAACTCACTGACTTCGAATGTAGTCAGATGATTGGGTGTCACTTGTGTCATACGTCTGTACGTCAGATTTACACACTCCTAAACATCTCTAGGTCCACTTTTTCCAATGTGACAGTGAAGTGGAAACGTGAAGGGACACGTACAGCACAAAAGCGTTCAGGCTGGCATCGTCTGTAAACTGATAGAGACCGCCGACAGTTGAAGAGGGTCGTAATGTGTAATGGGCAGACATCTGTCCAGACCATCACACAGGAATTCCAAACTGCATCAGGATCCACTGCAAGTACTATGACAGTTATGCGCGAGATGAGAAAGTTTGGATTTCATGGTCGAGCGGCTGCACATAAGCCACACATCACGCCGGTAAATGCCAAACAATGCCTCGCTTGGTGTACGTAGCGTAAACATTGGACGATTGAACAGTGGAAAAACGTTGTGTGGAGTGATGAATCACGGTACACAATGTGGCCATCCGATGGCACGGTGGCTCAAAATGGCTCTGAGCACTATGGGACTTGTCTCAGGTCATCAGTCCCCTAGAACTTAGAACTACTTAAACCTAACTAACCTAAGGACATCACACACATTCACGCCCGAGACAGGATTAGAACCTGCGACCGTAGCGGTCGCGCGGTTCCAGACTGAAGCGCCTAGAACCGCTCTGCCACATCGGCCGGCGATGGCAGGGTGTGGGTATGGCGAATGCCCGGTGAACGTCATCTGCCAGCGTATGCAGTGCCAACAACAGAATTCGGAGGTGGTTGTATTATGATGTGGTTGTGTTTTTTTTTTCATGGGGCTTGCACTCGTTCTTTTACGTGGCACTATCACAGCACAGGCCTACAATGTTGTTGTTTTAAGCACCTTCTTGCTTCCCACTGTTGAAGAGCAATTCCGGGATGGCGATTGCATCTTTCTACATCTATGTACATCTACATCTAAGTGGTTACTCTGCTATTCGCAATAAAAGCCTGGCAGAGGGTTCAATGAACCACCATCATACTGTCTCTCTACCTTTCCACGCTCTAATGGCACGCTGGGAAAACGAGCATTTAAATTTTTCCGTGCGAGCCCTGATTTCTCTAATTTTAACGCGATGACCATTTCTCCTTATGTAGGTGGTTGCCAAAAGAATGTTTTCGCAATCGGAGGAGAAAACTGGTGATTGAAATTTCATGAGAAGATCACGTGGCAACGAAAAACGCTTTTGTTTTAATGATTGCCACTCCAATTCAGGTATCATGTCTGTGACACTATCTCCCCTATTTCGCGATAATAAAAAAAAAAGTTGGCCTTCTTTGTACTTTTTCGATGTCATCCGTCAGTCCCACCTGATGCGGATCCCACACCGCACAGCAGTACTCCAGAATAGGACGGACAAGCGTAGTGTAAGCAGTCTCTTTGGTAGACCTGTTGCACCTTCTAAGTGTTCTGCCAGTGAATCACAGTCTTTGGTTTGCTCTACCAACAATATTATCTATGTGATCGTTCCAATTAAGGTTATTTTTAATTGAAATGATAATTAAATGAACACCTTAGCTGCAAGCAGGCGTTGATACACTTCGTTGGGGACATGTTGAAAATGTGTGCCCCGACCGGGACTCGAACCCGGGATCTCCTGCTTACATGGCAGACGCTCTATCCATCTGAGCCACCGCGGGCACAGAGGGTAGTGCGTCTGCAGGGACTTATCCCTTGCACGCTCCCCGTGAGATCCACATTCCCAACATGTCCACAACACTACATTCGTAGTGCGCCTATTAGATGTTTGCCCATCATACTCATTACTCGTGGCAGATTAATCTACCAAGTCCCGTACGAGTTCGGGCATAGCGTGTGCGTTCGCACACAAGAAGGTCAAAGGCCGGGAACCCATATTTATTTTAACTATATATGACCATGCAGCTTTGCTAGAATTGAAATGATAATTAAATGAACACCTTAGCTGCAAGCAGGCGTTGATACACTTCGTTGGGGACATGTTGAAAATGTGTGCCCCGACCGGGACTCGAACCCGGGATCTCCTGCTTACATGGCAGACGCTCTATCCATCTGAGCCACCGCGGGCACAGAGGGTAGTGCGTCTGCAGGGACTTATCCCTTGCACGCTCCCCGTGAGATCCACATTCCCAACATGTCCACAACACTACATTCGTAGTGCGCCTATTAGATGTTTGCCCATCATACTCATTACTCGTGGCAGATTAATCTACCAAGTCCCGTACGAGTTCGGGCATAGCGTGTGCGTTCGCACACAAGAAGGTCAAAGGCCGGGAACCCATATTTATTTTAACTATATATGACCATGCAGCTTTGCTAGAATTGAAATGATAATTAAATGAACACCTTAGCTGCAAGCAGGCGTTGATACACTTCGTTGGGGACATGTTGAAAATGTGTGCCCCGACCGGGACTCGAACCCGGGATCTCCTGCTTATTTTTAATTGTAATCCCTAAGTATTTAGTTGAATTTACAGCCCTCAGATTTGTGTGACTTATCGCGTAATCGAAATTTAGCGGATTTCTTTTAGTACTCATGTGAATAACTTCGCACTTTTCTTTATTCAGGGTCAATTTCCACTTCTCGCACCATACAGATATCTTATCTGAATCATTTTGCAAGTCGTTTTGATCCACTGACGACTTTACAAGACGGTAAATGACAGCATCACCTGCAAACAATCTAAGACGGCTACTCAGATTCTCTCCTATGTCGTTAATATACATCAGGAACAATGAAGATCCTATAACACTTCCTTGGCGAACGCCGAATATTATTTCTGTTTTACTCGATGACTTTCCGTGTATTACTACGACTGTGACCTTTCTGTCAGGAAATCACGAGTCCAGTCGCACAACTGAGGCGATACTCTGTAGGCACGCAGTTTGATTAGAACACGCTTGTGAGGAACGGTGTCGAAAGCCTTCTGGAAATCTAAAAATATGAATCAATTTGACATCCCCTGTCGATAGCACTTATTACTTCACGAGTATAAAGAGCTAGTTGTGTTTCACAAGAACGATATTTTCTGAATCCGTGCTGACTGTTTGTCAATAAATCGTTTTGCTCGAGGTACTTCATAATGATCGAATACAGTATATGTTCCAAAACCCTAATGCAAATCGACGTTATTGATATAGGTCTGTAATTCAGCGGATTACTCCTACTTCCCCTTTTGGGTATTGGTGTGACCTGAGCAATTTTCCAGTCTTTAGGTACGTATCTTTCTGTGAGGGAGTGGTTGTATATAATTGCTAAATATGGAGCTATTTTATCAGCATACTCTGAGAGGAACGTGACCGGTATACAATCTGGACCGGAGGCCTTTCCTTTATTAAGTGATTTAAGCTGCTTTGTTACACCGAGGATATATACTTCTATGTTTCTCATCTTGGCAGTTGCTCTTGATTGGAATTTCTAACTTCTGTAAAACTTTGCCAATCTTGGGGATTTTGCGTCCTTTTAAATTTGGCATGATTTTTTCGTTGCTTCTGCAACAACGCTCTGACTCGTTTTGTGTACCATGGGTGATCAGTACCATCACTTATTAATTTATGTGGTATATATCTCTCAATTGCTGTTGATATTATCTCTTTCAAAACATTACACAACTTTTCTACCTTACTTAATCAGATCGGAAGGAGTGAAGACCGTCTCTTAAAAAGGCGTTAAGAGCATTCTTATCAGCTTTTTTAATTATACTTTGCGTTTCTTTTTGATGGTTGTAGGTGTTACGGTATTCAGCCTAGCAGCAACTGCCTTGTGGTGGCTAATCCCTGTATTTGTGACAATACTCACTATTTGTCCAGGATTATTTGTTGCTAAAAGGTCAAGTATGCTTTCGCAACCATTTTCGCTTCGAGTGGTCTCATGACCTAATTGTTCAAAATAATTTTCTGAGAAAGCATTCAGTACAATTTCGGATGATGTTTTATGCCTTCCTTTAAACGTATAGTTTTTCCAGCACATCTAGGCTAGATTGAAGCCACCACCGACTATAATTGTATTAGCGGGCACTTATTTGAAATGAGACTCAAGTTTTCTTTGAACTGTTCAGCAAATATGTATTCTGAGTCGGGGGTCGGTAAAACGTTCCAATTAATAGTTTAGTCCGATTGTCAGGTATAACCTCTACCCATACTATTTCACATGAACTATCTACTTCAATTTGGCTACAAGGCAAACTACCTCTGACAGCAATAAATACTCCACCACCAACTGTATTTAATCTATCGTTTCTGAACACCGTTAGATCGTTTGAAAAAATTTCGGATGAACTTATTTCCGGCTTTAGCCAGCTCTCTGTACCTACAACTATTTGAGCTTCAGTGGTTTCTATTAGGGCTTGGAGCTCTGGTTCTTTCCCAACACAGCTACGACAATTTATAACTACAATACCAGTCGTTTCTACAACTACCTTACTGTGTTTTACCTGCCCACTTTCTGACGGACGCCCCTTCTGTGGTTCCCTGAGTCCCTCTAACCTAAAAAACCGATCAGTCCCTTCCACACGGCCCCCGCTACCCGTGTAGCCGCTTCCTGTGTGTAGTGGACCCCTGACCTATTAAGCGGAACCCGGAAACCCACCACCCAATGGCGCAAGTCAAGGAATCTGCAGCCTACACGGTCACAGAACCGCCTGAGATTCTGATTCAGACCCTCCACTCGGTTCTGCACCAAAGGACCACAGTCGGTTCTATAGACGATGCTGCAGATGGTGAGCTCCGCCTTAATCTCGGAAGCAAGACTGGCAGTCTTTACCATTTCCGCTAGCCGCCCGAAACCAGACAGAATCTGCTCCGATCCAAATCGACACACGTCATTGGTACCGACATAAGCCACCACCTGCAGTTCACCCTGTACCCTTCATGGCATCCAGAAGCACCGTTTCCACATCCGGAATGACTTCCCCGGAATGCTCACAGAGTGCACACTGGCTTCCTTCCCCTCCTTGGCAGCCATGTTCCTAACGGGTCCCATTTCGCGCCTAACGTTGGAGCTCCCAACTACCAGCAAACCTACCCCTTGTGAATGCCCAGACCTTGCGGGCCGAGAAGCTTCCTCTGGAACGGGGTGGACGACTGCATCCGGCTCAGACACATCGTCAGCCACAGATAACGCCCGAAACCTGTTCGTCAAACGAACCGGGGAGGCCCTACCATCGGCCCCACGGAAAGTTTTTCGCTGCCCGCCAGACTTTGGAATGATCTCCCACTAGACCACGGGTGAGGGGTCAACCTCAGTGCAGGCAGTACCCGGGGAGGTCACAGCAGTGGACCGATCGGAGGACACCTGGGACGTGCTCGACGTCCCTCGCATCCCCGCGTCCGATCCCCCACAGTGACGCCCCTCGGCAGCAGCCTCAAGCTGTGTGACGGAAGCCAACGCAGCCTGAGGCTGTGAGCGAAGGGTCGCCAGCTCAGCCCGCATCTGTACACAACAACAACAGTTCCTATCCATTACTGCAAAAATGGTTCAAATGGCTCTGAGCACTATGGGACTTAACATCTGTGGTCATCAGTCCCCTAGAACTTAGAACTACTTAAACCTAACTAACCTAAGGACATCACACACATCCATGCCCGAGGCAGGATTCGAACCTGCGACCGTAGCGGTCACGCGGTTCTAGGCGCTTCCAGACTGAAGCGCCTAGATCCGCACGGGCACACCGGCCGGCCCCATTACTGCACTCCTCCTGTTTGAAGCTCGTAAAAATATGTAACAAGCTGACGGTGTACTCGCCTTAGCAGTAGCAGGCACTAGCGATGCGCTCTCTCTGACGGTCTAACCGACACTGAGCTGTTCTAACCAAACAAACAAAAGTCTGCACGATACGAGAGTCGATACAACGGTCGATAGCGACGGGGGTACTGTACACTACACTGTTATTTAAATAAAAGGTTGTGCCTAGTAAGCACTCGAACACGCAACAAATTACAAAAATGAACTAGTAACTACACAGATAACTGAAAATAAGTCGCTCCTGTTTGAAGCTGGTAAAAATATGTAAAATATGTAAAAAGAAAACGGTGTGCTCGCCTTAGCAGGAACTAGCGATGCGCTCTCTCTGACGGTCTAACTGATCTTTCAACACGATCGAGCACCTGTTCATAATGCACGTCCTGTGGCGGAGTGGTTACGCTACAATAACATCCCTCTAATGGACTGGCCTGCATAGAGTCCTGACCTGAATCCTACGGCATTCCTTTGGGATGTTTAGGAACGCCGACTTCGTGCCAGGCCTGAACGACCCACATCGATATCTCTTCTCAGTGCAGAACTTCGCAAAGAATGGGTTGCCATTCCCCAAGAAACCTTCCAGCACCTGATTGAACGTATACCTGGGAGAGTGGAAGCTGTCATCAAGGCTAAGGGTGGTCCAACACCATATTGAATTCCAGCTTTACCGATGGAGAGCGCCACGAACTTGTAAGTCATTTTCAGGTAAGTCATTCAGGTAGTTTTCGTCACATAGAGTACGTGTAATGAAGTGACTATATCTTGGAACTCTATCGTGTCCTCCTATAACTTCATACAGCTATTGGTTGTGTTTTGCCCCTAAACATAACGAAAACACCATCACGGTGAGAACAATTTAGATATACAAGGTACAATTGTTATTTTGTGGGTCGCCTATCCATGGAAATGTTGTAGCACAGTTAAGGGGTGTTGAAATCTAAGTCAGATCTGGGTGTAACAGATTTTTGTTTGCTCTTTATGATGCACATAATTCACGTAACGTTAACAAAGAGCAGAGTTCTCTAAAATCTCAACAGAAATTGCACAAAAGGACGCTAACACTGTGTGTGGGAGGACGGGTACAAACTTGTATGGAAGACTATGCGCACGAAACGCTTTAAGATCTACTCCTCCGGGCAGCAAGCAAATTCAATGACAAGTAGACATAAGAGACCAAAAATTATAACCAAATCGTCAAATCAAATCGTGTTTCAGAGCATGTAAGTTGCGAGCTGCTCAAAATTTGGATCACACTACATCAATTGCGACACTTTCTCAAAAATCAGCTACGATCCGCCCATCAGCACCAGACCAGCAGACGAATGGCTCAGAAACTTCGTTCTCGTCCCTCAGCTCTTAATTAAAAAAAAAAAAAAGAAAAGAAAAGAAAAATACCTTCGCGTAGCGGGATGACGGCAAGCTGATGCCAACGTGAAAAAAAAACAAAAAACAAAAAAACAAAAAAAACAGGGTATCGCTTATTACACGAAAAACAGGGGAACAGAGTAGAAACTTACCACTATAGGCGTGCGGAACGCACCTTAAGAAACAAAAGGTTGGTTCTGGCCTGTGGCTGTGTCCCACCAATTGGACGGCTTCTTTGCGTCTATCAGGGTAGCAGGCATGACTCATTCGAATGGATACACTAAAATTTTGGAGCGAAAAGAACCGACTTGCTGATGCTGCTTGGATGGCATCACGGTGTTCCATCCTTTGGTGTCAGTACGGTAAAGGCAAAGCTTTCACGCTCAGTTATTCTGTGGGGACGGCAGAGGGGGAACAGCGGTCAGTGCCCTCAGAGAAGCTGTAGCCAACGGAAGCACGGTGCGAGCTGCAGCCCCACTTCCACCAATTCTCTCAGATCCCCAGGGATGCCTGTCTCTCTAGCGAGACCCACTGACCACCTGCTGACAAACAGGAGCTGTACACCAGCAAGTAAAATGCAAATCTTTCCTCCCAAGCAAACATTACCAGTACTCTCAATAAAATAACCATAAATAATGGAAGAGAAAGAAGCGATATTGCATAGCAGTATGTGACACTCGTGTCGCATCACACCTTCAGCCATGGCAGAAACAAGAATAAAAATTCACAGTGTTGCAATACTCGTTTGTTGCCGAGTTTGGGCATCTCAGTAACTATCTCAAACAACTACTGGATTCAGGGAAGTACTCCTAACCGTATGTCACCAGGATATGTAAAATGGCCATATTGCCTGCTTCTTTTATCATAACAAGCTTATACGAAGGTAAAATGTTTTAGCACTCTGAAATCATAATACCAGAAATCCTCCTTCCACATAATATAAATCAATTTTCAGCCTTGGTGGCTTGCTACTAGGAGCATAGTCTTGATGGAGTTCACGAGTCCAATTTGAGTGTTACATTATAGAAAATCCGTGTGTAATACAAATTTTGTGTGGATAAGTGCCCATTGATCTGAAACTTATGCTGCATGTTAATCACAAAAATCCTGTTTTCTGTTATCTCTGAGAGAATCATAAGCAAATGGACACAAGTGGCATTTCCCAGGAAAATGAGGTAAAGGCATCTCGATCATGGTAAGACACAGAAAATTGTTGTGGCACACAGTGCTCCTCCACAGTGAACAATAAGAAAATTAGTTACAAGGTATCATGAAACAGCTATTTTGATGAGGGATTATACTGATTTTTTATGTCGTGTATTATCTAAATAATCTTTTAATGATACATGAGAAGTAGGAAGCAACCTATTGGGTCGAAATATTTTCAATAATGGGATAATGCATGAAACAGTATTCTTTCTTATTTGGTTTCACTATTGTAAGCCACAAAAGACATACTCTTCACATAGAATTATGTAAATATTTTGTTATACTTTTAATTGCCAATTTTGCGATAACTGAAACGATAACAATCAATAATAGAGCATTATAGAGAAAATACAAATCACATTCAGAAATTAAGAAATTCAGCCTTCAGTTCCAAGGTAAAATTTTATTAGTTTACCTAGGTTTCAATGCCAATAATGGTATCTTCTTCAGAAGAAAAATTGAATTACTTTGAAGGCCAAACGTTGGCCATGTCACAGAATAAAATTAAAACAGAATAAAGAGGCATAGTCAGTAGATTATGTCCGTCAAAACTAAAAACATTAAGACAAACATAGGCGGAGCCTCACTAGCCAGGAGTAAGAGTCATACGTAAGCAACTAGGTAAACTAATAAAATTTTATCTTGCAACTGAAGGCTAATTTCTTAATTTCTGAAGAAAGCACGGTTGCTAAAGTGCTGCGCTATCTTAAACATTTATAAATCACATTCTTCTTAATTCATAATATTGTGGAAGCAAAGAGGTACAACACATACAGACTTTCACAAATTGTGACATAAAAATGATCATATATATTCACCTGTTCAGCATGTGTATGTGTAATGCTACAAAGTATTTTTATGTCTAATATACACCACAAATTTGAAATTTCATTATGCAGTCTCAAGATTTCTGAATCATTATGGACTTTAAGTTATTTTTCCTTAAAACTACAAGAAGTGTACTTATACAGCTTTGCTTCTGATCCTACCATATGTAAAGCAGATTGTATGTGTGAATGTCCTGGATCTCCTCCTAAGCTTATGTATCAATTTCTATCAAGTGTGGCACAAAAACAGCACACCTCACAAATATCGGCACTGTGAGTCTTTATAACTTATTTTCTCCAATAGGAGCAAAGATATGGGGAAAACTTTTTCCCTGCCCCTGGCATGTAGGCTGCCCTTCATGATGGGCATTTTGTATCGGAACACTATCAGTCTCTAAATCGACTTGCTTCATAGGGTAACCAACATGTCAGGGGCAAGAAACACGTGTGTTCTGTTGAAATAGTGTTGGAATACCTTATCGACATACATTGTAAAGCAGCCTGTATTTCAGGGGCAAAAATAATTTCAAGCCCCTGATTTGCAGCCCACCCTACATGACAGGATGTTTTGGGAGTAGTATCGATTTGCTTTATTGAACTGAACTGAAGGGGCTATACCAATGAACATGACTGGAGCCATGTTGAGATGTGTAGGGAAGGGGATCGGCGGAGTGAGAGGATGAGGAAATAAACAGAGAGGAGGGGGGAGATGTAGAGGGATAGTGGACAGTAGAGGAAGAAATAGTGGGAGGTAGAGGTGGAAAGAGAAAGAAGGAAGACGATATGGTCAGATAGAGTGCTGGAAGAAGATATAGCAAGAGAGAGGTGGGAGTAAACGGATAAAACGGAGAAGAGAGGGAGGGGAGGTGGAGGTAAATAGATAGAGGTGGGAGGATGAGGTGAATGGAGACAGGAAGAAGAGGTGTACATAGACAGATGGAGGAAGAGGTGAATTCAGTATGTGATTCAAACTGATTCACAGATAGAGCTGTGGGGGAAAGGCTAGTTTTTTATGTGTGATGGGTAAATATTTTTCTCAAGATGCAAGCAACTTTCTTCTTCTAAAAATAAAGAAAAACCGTTATTCAATGTTGTAAAATACTGTTATCCCAGACTGGGATATGATGATTTCTGTAATAATGTTGTTTATGTAAATACATGTGGCACAGGGAAGACTTATCTGTAGTAAACTTGCACCAGAAGGAAATGTCTCAGAACTCTCATGAGAGCCCATCAACTAATATCCTCTAATGTTGTATGTGATGTCTCTTAGACTAGAAAATGCCTGCTAATTTGTTTGTACTATTTACAAGTTATATAATACATCAATCGGAGTGCAGAATGACTCGAAAAAATTAAGTAATCTGAAAAAAGAAATCTAGTGGCGCCACAGTGGTCCTGTTACATCTACGCTGAAGAAGAAACTCATATTCCTGCCTAATATTGTGTAGGCCCCGCGAGCACGCAGAAGTGCCCCAACACAGCGTGGCATGGACTCGACTAATGTCTGAGGTAGTGCTGGAGGGAACTGACACCATGAATCCGGAAGGGCTGTCCATAAATCCGTTAGAGATCACTTCTTAACAGCACGTTGCAAGACATCCCAGATGTGGTCAATAATGTTAATGTCTGTAGCTATTCTGGGCGTGTGGGGTGTCTCGTTGTCCTGCTGGAACTGCCCAAGTCCGTCGGAATGCACAATGGACATGAATGGATGCAGATGATCACACAGGATGCGATCTCATATGACTCCAATTTCACGCGCCCGACGCCTTTACAGAGCGTCCACCAGATTGAACGGTCCCCTGCTGACATGCAGTGTCCACGGAGTCATGAGTTTGTCTCCATACCCGTAAATGGCCATCCGCTAGATATAACTTGGAACGAGACTCATCCGAAAAGCAACATGTTTCCAGTGATCAACAGTCCAATGTCAGTGTTGACGAGGCCAGGCAAGGCGTAAAGCTTTGTGTCGTGCAGTCGTCAAGGATACACGAGTGGGCGTTCGGCTCCGAAAGCCCATATCGATGATGTTTCGTTGAATGGTCCGCACACTGACACGTTTTGATGGCCCAGCACTGAAGTCTGCAGCAACATGCGGAAAGACTGCACTTCTGTCACTTTGAATGATTCTCTTGAATCGTCATTGGTCCCGTTCTTGCAGGACCTTTTCCTGACCGCAGCGATGTCGGAAATTTGATGTTTTAACGGATCCCTGATATTCACGGTACACTCGCGAATGGTCGTGCGGAAAAATCCCCGCTTCATCGCTACCTCTGAGATGCTGTGTCCCATCGCCAGTGCGCCGACTATAGTACCACGTTCAAACTCACTTAAATCTCGATAACCTGACATTGTAGCAGCAGTAACCGATCTAACAACTGCGCCAGACACTTGTCTTGTATAGGCGTTGCCGATCGTAGCACCGTAGTCTGCCTGTTTACCTATCTCTGTATTTCAATACGCATACCTACACCAGTTTCTTTAGTGCTTCAGTGTATCTAGTAAGTACGAGCTAGTGAGTAGTAGATGCTAGCATATGTTTCATTATTCGATGGTGGCATCTGCTAAGTTCTTACACTGTAATGTAAACAGGTGAGAAAATTCAGTAATCAATAAGAAATTTAATAATAAATTAACTATCTTTGTTCATAAAATTATTCTCCACAAAATCGACTGTTTTTTATGCAGTTGTAGTACACAGAAAAAGAGTTAACGCTTTCCTCCTTCTGACATCTTTATTGGGCTGGTTGACACGGCAATGATAAAACGCATGTACGATTGGACCTTTTTGTGGCTTAGCACAGTGTGGTTGCTGACCTGCACCATCCGAAGGAGAGTGTAGCCGCCGGCCGAAGTGGCCGTGCGGTTAAAGGCGCTGCAGTCTGGAACCGCAAGACCGCTACGGTCGCAGGTTCGAATCCTGCCTCGGGCATGGATGTTTGTGATGTCCTTAGGTTAGTTAGGTTTAACTAGTTCTAAGTTCTAGGGGACTAATGACCTCAGCAGTTGAGTCCCATAGTGCTCAGAGCCATTTGAATTTGAGAGTGTAGCCGTTCCCTCTGCCCTCTGGGTAGGCCTCCTCTTCTATCTGTCCCGCAGCCCACGTGCTCCTGTAACAGTCGTAAGATATAATTAGCAAAGTTTACAACTACACACTGGTGACAACAGCACATGATCATCCTGACAAGAGCTCCTCCCCATGAGTGAACATTTGAATGAAAGAGAATGGCACCTATGAAAAATTTAATAAAAATGACTCCTGATTAATGATTACTGTTGCTTCATCACATATCGAGCCAAAGCAACACGTTCTCCGCAGCAAACCTTAAGTACAGACCCTGCTGCAGAGAAATTCATTATACATACCTTAAAAAAACCTCATTGCTCCCAAATAATCTTACGTTTAACAATATTACGGTGCACTATCATAGATCACTGCATGTCATGATCGAAGTTAGATGTGCAGTGCGCATACCAAGTTCAGCTAGGATGGGGTAATCCAAATTACGCAACATATTTTAGCAATAGACACTCGTGAACGTAGAAAAGTGACGCAGAGGAAAACAAAATTCCTACCATAAGTATGATGTAGGTCACTCACGGCTTTATCAGCAAAACGTGGCGTCTGACAAATCCTCTAGACATCGCAGCAAGTACCCCAGAGCATTATTCGCAAAAACTTCGTAATATCGCCTGCAGTGCATTCTGTTATCACGAAGAATATCAAATTCCAGTACGACTGGCTACACCCTTCAAAGCTCTAATTAAAGTGGCAGAAACTAATGGTTTTCGCAAGTAATAATTTGCCATCTCATTACAAACTGAACTTCACTCAAGAAATAGGAATGACGTCAAAAGAAAATGAGGTGTGGCTTCATGGCTAAAATATATTTTTAGAGGAACGATACATCACGTTTTGTTATCTTACACGTTGCTTCCTTGATGCTCCTGAATGAGAACAAAAACATGTTACGTCAGGATATGGCGACAGCTCTTGCTGATTGTAGTTGCACTTCATTATCTAAAACATTTGTAAAACTGGCACTGCACTCATGCGACTGTGAGGCAGCAAGAAATGGGCATACCAATACTCTTATCCACAAAAGGATCAGAATGGTATGCCTACTAACACCCTAAGCATAATTATACTACTGATATTGTTGACAACTCTTGCAGTCGGCATTGAGGCATAGTGATATGCAAAACAAAGAGCATAATCGAACATCAAAAAGGAAATATATGTACAATCTATGGCAACTGCAAGTATCAAAACGTAAATCACGCGAAATCTTACTATTAAGCACAAACATATACTGTTACCAATTTTAGAAGATATTAAATGACACACTGCTTATTCAGTGTTGCCCATCTCGACCAGTAGGTCGCCTTTGACACCATGCTTTCACGTATTCAGGGTGTAGGCACTGCGGCCGTCTGCCTCGTTTTCTGCGTATTCTTCTGTCACACTTGGCTGACTGCAGTGCGGAGATGGATTTCCAATTTCGACTGCTTCCAGTGGTCCATCTTTGCACTCCAGTGACTGACCTGGCTTATCATTTTCCCAGATGGGATCTCTGATCTTGAAGTCATGGTCTCTGATTTCGTCGACGGCCGCTGTGAGCGAGTGGTTCTAGGCGCTTCAGTCCGGAACCGCGCTGCCGCTACGGTAGTAGGTTCGAATCCTGCCTCGGGCATCGATGTGAGCGATGTCCTTAGGTTAGTTAAATTTAAGTAGTTCTAAGTCTAGGGCCGGGCGTAGTGGCCGTGCGGTTCTAGGCGCTCCAGTCTGGAACTGAGCCACCGCTACGGTCGCAGGTTCGAATCCTGCCTAGGGCATGGATGTGTGTGATGTCCTTAGGTTAGTTAGGTTTAATTAGTTCTAAGTTCTGGGCAACTGATGACCTCAGAAGATAAGTTGCATAGTGCTCAGAGCCATTTCTAAGTCTAGGGGACTGATGACCTCAGATGTTGTCCCATAGTACTTAGAGCCATTTGAACCATTTTTTTCTCTGATTTACTCAATTAATCCTCCGATTTTGAGACGGGCTGCCGTTGCTACTTTCACCTACATTAAAATCTGTGAGCTCACTCTCTTTGTGTTGACGCACTGATGCCTTTCCGTCGCAACACTCACCTATCTTCCTGATGTTCTCATCGAGATCTGTCAGAATTAATGCCTCCAGATCAGTCTTTTCAACTTGAAGCATGTATCTCTTATGTTCAATTGGCACTGCTTTTATGAACAGTTGAATCAGCTCGCTACTATTGCATGGGCAATCAAGATGGTTTATTCTGTTTCAGGACATCATCGAAATAAATTGAATAAGATTGTAAGTGCCAGTGACAGATCTGTTAATACACTTAGACGCAGCCTCTTTTCTTACGCAGCACACCAGTAGAAGTTCATAGTTTCAGAACGAAATTCTGCTAAGGTTGCGCAGTGTTTCCTGACTGGTAACACTTTCACAATTACATATACGCTCATGTGACTTCTCATGGTCTCCAAGTTTCTTGTAATTGACCAGGAGTTCAGAAGGCTGTCCTTGAACTGCCCAATCCACTTTTTAATGCGCAAGTCTCCACCTAAGGTATAAGTGACAAATTTCCTCAGCGAGAAAAGTGCTTGTCACAAAGTCCTATCCTTTGATAGTCATAGACCCCGATGCCGCACGACTGCGCATAAAAGAAATTTTGCATTATGCATTCAGTGTTAAAAGTTATTACAACATGTTAATAAATTATTGACTCTTGACATAAGAACACAATAAAAATGTTACTCTAAAATTGCAAGCTAGTTGTACAAAAATAAAATTAAAAAAGAAAGTAGTAATATCTAATATCTAAGAATCAAGAATCAGTACTTTACCTATTGAACCCCCCCCCCCCCCTTGTATTATTTTTACGGTTCACATGTTTAATGTGACACGTTTTATTCTGTGGGCATATTACTCCCCTCTCTTCTGGCTACAAAACCCTATTCTTCAACATAATCTCCATTAAATCTGACGGCCTTACGTCACCTTACTGGGAGGGCTGTACGCCTGCATTGCTCCAAAGTGCATCCTTCATTGGGCCAAGAAGATTGAAGTCGGAGGGTGCGAGATTCAGTCTGCAGGGTGAAGGAAGAATAACAGCCCAAAGAAGTTTTGTGAGCTCCTCTTGAGTGCATATACCAACAGCACCGTCCAGTTGAGCAGCGAGGTGCTTCATTATAAACTGTTGGCCACCTAGAGTGAGAGTGTCCGCACGTTCCAACATTGCAGGAGTCACAGCTCTGTGAGGCCAGTCGTCACACTGGAGATGGACAGGTTTGCGTGACCTTAATGCGATGATGACAGACGCCTCCCCAATGACTCATCGTGCTTTTCATCATCGCCAGGTCTCCATAAACACACCGCAAGCACCTATGAATATCTGCGTTGCTCCGAATTTCCTCCAAAAGAAACTCAGTGACAGCTCTCGTCCTGGAACGCACCTCCGTTTACAGGCGCCAATTTGAAGTCTACTTACAGTGCAGCCACCTATCCGAATTTCATCAAAGTATGGTGGTGTTGTGTACATAGTTCTGCACAGTCAGCGTACACAACTTTCCCACTAGAGCGCGCCCCGCTAAGCACAACAGCGCACTACGAGATGGCGCTGCCTTAGAGACGGACCAAATTCTGCTTGCGCCGATCCACGTATTAATATGTAACGCAGCCAATGAGATCACTGCTAACGTAGAACCTTTTCTCCTCGCGGATCTCACTCGCGCAGTGATACATGAACGCACGAGGTATTATAACGAGTGTACAGACCTCCGATTAGTCAGTCTGCATTTGTCTGCACCAGTCTGTACCAGTCTACATTAGTCTCTACCAGTATATAGTCAAGTTACAGTCTGCACCTAAGAAGATTATCATATTCCTGTACATAGTGATGAAGATAAATGTATAGACACTGTCAAGTATCAGAGATATGTGAGAATAAGATTAACGTACCAAGACCAAAGGAACTTCAGATTGTCAATTGTAAATAGCATTCACAACCAAGTTAAGTTATTTTTATGCTTGTTATTATTTTAATAAATGTGTTTGAAAATTAATCATGTTCTGTTTAAAGTTGGTCACCGTCAATCTGCTACTCTAAGCATGCAAGTGGCATTTCTATCGTCTGACCTAACAGCAGAAGATAAACACGCCACGATAAGACCATGAGACATATTGCTGACACTCGCCTACTTCGTTAGAGTGACAAGCCAAATAATCTGATGGTGTGTGTACCGAAGGTCTTACAGTACGCACACCACAAGTGGCTGTTGAGGATATTGATGATGTTTGGTTTGTGGGGCGCTCAACTGCGCGGTAACAATTCCCAACCTTTGCTCAATCCAATCTCGCCACTTTCATGAATGATGATGAAATCATGAAAACAACACAGGTGAAAATCGAACCCGGGACCGCGTGCTCGGGAAGCGAGAACGCGACCGCGAGACCACGAGCTGCGGACTGTAGTGGCTGAATCTGGAATATTGCACGATGTTACACAAGAAATTCTGCATTTTTTCAAACGAATTTGTCCAAGAAAAAAAAGTGTTGCTTTACTTATTCATCGACTATCGTAGAAAGGCATAAACGTGTAGATAATAAAGAAGGTGTGATTAGTTGTATTTACTGTTTTTTTCGCGTGACTAAGTTACACAGCAAGTGGAGCACTTTTCTTGCACAATTAAACTGAATTTAGGACCTACGTGTTGTAAAAGAGTGCACTGAAACGTAAAAGAATAAAAATTTTACTATAAAATTAGAAGTTAGTTGTACAAGAGAATAACGATAAAACCAAATATTAACATCTCAGAAACAGTGCTGTAAATCTCTGAAGCGTGATTATAATAGAACAGCATGTAGGAGTAGATAATAAACAACGTGAATCGTCACACGAAGGAAAAGTAATTACACCTAAATCACCTAACGAGGGGAGTACTATTTTCTGCACAATCAAATTTTAGTTCGCACCTAGCTGGAGGCAAAGGGCGCACTGTAATGAAATGGAACACTGTTTCGGTGAATTGTTTCATTCACCGGAACACAAACAGAAACGTACCCATATACGCGCGCGCTCGCACACACACGCACACACACCCACACACACACACATACACACACACACACACACACACATACACACACACAAAAAAATCTTAGAGAAAATATAGAAGCAATACGTTGCTATAACACAGCTAATAAATCTAAGGAGTACTTTACCGAAGGCCTAACAAGAGTGGAGAGGATGGACTATACAGCAAGAGAAAGTAACAATGTGATGGTTTCACCTCATGGAAAAACTCCCAACGTCTTGGTGTCGACGGCGGCTGACAGAAACGAGCGCATAACTGCCCTCGAAACAGCGACGAGCTGGCGGCGGTATAGCCTGAAGGAACCAGCCAGCCCCAAACTGTTGCCTTGCACAAGCAAGTGCGAGGATCTCACACAGTTGACAAGAAGTGGCCATGTGGTGCTGAAAGCAGCGGACATGCTTTTGTGTGTGTGTGTGTGTATGTGTGAATGTGTGTACTGTACGTTTTTCTGCAGGTAATCGGGAACCATGGTATCATTCTGTGTAATGGCTCAAAATGGAACGTTCTTTATCGCAGCAGGACTTCCAAAATACCTTTTCTGAGCTTATTCGCAGCACTATTGTTAATTTACTTAAACATGCCATTAATTTCGTTCATAATGGAACGAAAGTAAAAGCTGGATACAGTTTAGTGAGGTGACCAACTGTTCGGTCAATTTATAATTACTTACTGCATTTATTTGGCTCATTAAAGATTAGTACTCCAAGGATAAGCCATTTTTAATTACTTATTTCTCCTGTGAATGGATATCTTATAAGCCATCCATTAATTCCTCCAGTTGACGATTTACATACTTGCATACTATTTATATACAAGTCTAGAAAACGGCAGCTGTAGTGCCCCACACATGTTTTGGAGACGAAATACTACAGCTAGACGCTTCAGACGTCGCAGCCTCTCCAGTAGTGTAAATAAACAAACCATTAGCAATGTTAATTATGCTGACATAATCTGTCGCCAGAACACAGGTCGACTAAGACGTAGTGTGAAGATCGATAGTAGGTGCAGGATAAAGCGGCCAGAGATAGACTCACAAGCAACAATCCGCCAACGCTCTCTCGATAGCAAGTGTTTAGGCCGCCGCTGCTGACCGGAGGACCTCACTGTCTCAGTCGCTCAGTCTCCGACGGACTAACTCACTGTCACTTGCATTCCAGTTTACGTACTGTCTTAGCCTCAGTCTGCTCTGTAATGAGTGACAGATGCCAAAATAGTGTTTATTGCGGGTCTTGAACTTCACCAGCAGTGAGGCTAACGTGGAAGAGCTTGTACCACAACATATGGACTCTCTTAAAGATAAGTAGCAGCTATCTGTTCATGTAAATGAAGAACCGTGCTAATCCGTGTGTGCATTTGTGTTGCGGTAAGAGGTTACTGGCCACTCATAATATCCTCTCCTTTGTTTCTTACCGTACAAGACTCTACATTAGTGACAAAATATTACAAGAAGTAAGCTGGATGAAAAAACATAAATGGAGAATTATATCGAAGATTCGTTACAAGCGACTATATACAGGATGCCGCGATACAGCTGTTAAAAAGTTTTTGATTACTACGACATAATATGGTATATAGATTATTGTTTCATATCGATGCTATAGCAGACATCTTGAAATTTAACAGAAAATTGTTTCGAAGTGCTTTTCTTCTACAGCAACGAGTGTGCAGAGTCTCTAAACTGAATTCCTTGATGAAATACTGAAGATCACCATATTCGACTGCACGCATATTTCTGGAAATTGCAGTTCGAAGGTCCTGGACTGTTCCAGGTGCATCTTGGAAAGTACTGTCCTTCAGATAATCCCAAAAGAAATGATCATACTGGTTTGAAACTTATTCCAAGCGACTGTTACATTCTCAAAGGCCCTGATAGTCTCATTTGCAAAACAATATCATTGCTTCACATCACTGTCCTTCAATGTTTGGGCCAGTTGAATATTGTAAAGGAAATGGTTAAGTTTCTGTTTCATTGTTCTCAGGAGAGAGAGTCGTGACATCTTGGGCTGCTGTGCTAAATTTCTTTTTGATGTATTGGGCTCCTCAGTGAATAGGGTTCACATTCGTTGCACATTCTCCATGATTTCAGGTGAGGCTGTTCGTCCTGAATGGCCCATCCATAGTTCATGTACAGATCCAGTCGTCTCAAAACGTTTCATCGACCTTTAAACAAAAAGGCAAACATTACACAAAATCCGTATCAGAGGATGCTTAAATTTTGTAATCACGGTTGGACCTCCTTTCAGTGTTGTAATCTCATGGAGAAGTGCTTATTCCGGGCGGTGCTGTTCTTGATCGGATGTGCTGTTGACCGTGCATCCCACCGTTACAACACATCCAAAACTTATGTCAAATGCGTTTATGATACGCAAAAGCTGTCCCATTGTTCGTGCTTCCTTCTCAAAAGTGAATTGCAAAAAAATGGTTGAAATGGCTCTGAGCACTATGGGACTTAACATCTA
The DNA here is from genome assembly GCF_023898315.1 of Schistocerca nitens. NCBI lineage: Eukaryota > Metazoa > Arthropoda > Insecta > Orthoptera > Acrididae > Schistocerca > Schistocerca nitens. Next base: position 97,465,724 of record NC_064621.1, on the reverse strand, counting down.
TGGTCATCAGTCCCCTAGAACTTAGAACTACTTAAACCTAACTAACCTAAGGACAGCACACAACACCCAGCCATCACGAGGCAGAGAAAATCCCTGACCCCGCTGGGAATCGAACCCGGGAACCCGGGCGTGGGAAGCGAGAACGCTACCGCACGACCACGAGATGCGGGCAAGTGAATTGCGACATCATTTAGTGAGCTATAGAATTTTCAATGCTGCAATACAACAATAACACAAGGAAACTCATTTGGCTTACGATTAAACCATAGTAGCCGGCTATTGTCTACCTCCTTTTTTGCGCCACCCTGCAACTAAAATTACTTTATTCGTTTTAAAATTAAGTAGGGAATTATTCTGAAGACCCCAAACTTTGTTTTACAAGAATGAATGAAGATATGGGAAAGACAAAGGCACGTCTTAAGCACAAAGTGAATCAACTCCAGCGGCAGGTGCATGGTCATATGCAAAACACAGCAGTCATGGATCTTTCGGAAGAGTCTGACTCAGGTCTGGTCTCAGTTGGCTTTAATGAAGGCAAAATACTTTTCGTTTACATTCGATGGCAACTGTATGTCTTATACGTCCGTTAGGCTACCGGATCAACGTCAGTGTTGCCCACTTCGAAGCAGTGTACCAAGCTAGAGTGAAGATAGAAGTAAATTCTACAGCAATTGCTAATTATCTAATAGAGAACACTAGGCTTGACTCTGAAAATTTAAGTTTTTTGTGTGGGCAGTGACCCAGGACCCACATTGTGCCATAATGATGATATAAAAAGTCGTTGCTTATATCTGAATCTGAAAAATCTCTAGCCAAATAGTCATGAAACAATACACACTATACTTAACGTCCTCTAGGAAATCGACACACCTGTCCGTAGGGAATAATGATTTATAATCAAAAAAGACGAACAACTACAAATGTAGGGGGTCAATATGTTCAGATTTCATGACGTCAGTGTGCAATTTGTCACACAATTTTTTGCCAGCAACTAACGGCTCTAATTTTTCGCAGTGCTGAAACTTGATCACTCTGCCAGTGGTGAAGGAGAGTGCTGACTTTTATATTCATTTTTTCATCCACAGTTATCCGTCTTCCATCCCTTCTGGATGAGAGTGAAGTTGGTTCAAATGCGCAACACCAATACCAGAGAATAGTATAGTAGTTGAACCGTGCGTGGCTTGTATTCAAGTCGTTTATTGCTTCTCATCTTGTCTGTACTGTACTTATTCGATTTACCGACGTCACTAAGTTGCTGGCCTGCCTGCCCGTGAGTGGCAGCAGCAGCACTGTCGATAAGAGCACTGTCGTACTACCTTTGGAGCGACCGCTAGTATTTCCGGGTTGTGGTGTGTGGGGAGTCCAGTCGGGATGAAGCTGCAGTGAGGTCTGGACAGCCAGTACTTTCCCGACCACTGGGGAGACACACATGCACTGTCCGACGGAAGGAGGATTGAGTGGCGACGGCCGTTGATTGGTCGTTCGGTCGGTCGTCTCATTGGACGACGTGTGTTTAATTGCCGATCGCTTCTGGTTCTCTGTGTGTGTGGACTTGTGGTTTGTCCTGGTTCTTTCACAGTGAATAGTTTTAATATTGTTCGAGTTGTTTGTGGAAGTGTTTCGCGGAACCGTGTGTAGCTTGTTTGGTTAATGCTGTCTGCGTGCTGGAGTGAGTCGGGTGGGATGGAGCAGCAAGCAAGTCTCCACGGCGCGAGCCAGGCCGGGACTGCTGGCGGAGTGTACGCACTGTCGGATCATGAGGTGCTAGCTGCGAGAGCGACAAGTTCGTTGTGCACCGAACCTGGACGCTGAAGTTGAGTGATCACTTAATCTGTTATGAAACCTCAACTATTGTGACACCTCTTCTTTCATTTGCGGGTTGTTGCCCCCTTGGCCGTTCGGGCTAGCAGCATCATATGATCTGTTGGAGTGGGCGGAATATTGCAGCCATCTTCCAATGTAGTGATTAATTATTAAATTAATTGCTCCTTATCAGTGAAGTGCATCAGCAACATTCTCTGTCCTGTAGCCGTTAATGCTCCAGTTGCCTGCCCTGGTCGTTAGCGTAGTTTGTAGCCAGTGGGCCTTTACCTTGCCGTGTTGTTGCTGTCCAGCACGGCGTGTAGTTCGACAGCCTTTTAAGTTCTTTGGTTCGTATTTGCTTAGAGTGGTTATTGTTCCCCTGGCTGTTTTTAGACGCCAACTTCTGCAGGCATAGTGCTGTTCGTATTCTCGTCGTCGGCCGATATTCTCGATCATTGTGCCGTTGGTCGGACAGAAGGGAATTGATTAAATTGTTGGTCGGTCCCTGGGCCGTCAATAGTTTGTGTTGCCATCTGATTATGTAACTTCAGCTCTTGGCTGCCTGTCTCACCTCACCTTACATTTGAGCTACCTTCCCAGGCCGACCCTTGGAACACTTCTGAACACCACTTGTTCTGTTTGATTTAAGGTGCGATTTTCATTTTGTTGCAGTATTGTGCGAGGCTTTTGACCATGTATTAATTCAGTTTTTTTTTAATTTTACATAAGGCCTTCATCCGTGTTAAATAAAAATTTTGAGCATTGATTGTTTAAAAAAAAAATTCTTAGAAATTGTTCTATCTGAAATTGTTTGTAATCCAGGCCCTAAGCTGATAGTTGTTCCATGTGTTATGTGTGGCTTCCAGCCGAAGATTTGCGTGAACCCCTTAATAAGGCCTTCAGCCGAGTGTATTCTTTAAGGGAATTTTTTTAATAATTCAAAATTATTCAGCCATTGTTCCAAATTTGTTTGTGGCCTTGAGCCATGCAATAAGTTAATCAGGCTTCGGCCGTTCTGTTGTAAGTTTAAAAGGAAATTTTCTTGCATAGAAAAAAATTGTTTATTAATGTGCCTTAATTATAGTTGTCCTTCAGACGTGTAGTGTAGGCCTTAAGCCGTTAATTGTTTTCATTGAGTGTTATTTTGAAAGAAAATTTTTTTGCCTTCTATTTTTAATTGCTTTTGATTTCTAAGCCACGCCTTCAGCCGTTCTTGGGTTGCTGTGTGGTTTTGGGCTTTTAGCCCAGAAAACATCTCTTCTTTAACTAGGCCTTCAGCCGTATTGTTTAAGTGTGATCTTTAAAGCCAATGTGTAAATAAGTGGTTCTTAGAAAAATAAAGTTGTGTGTTTGATTGTGCAACTCACATTAACTGTTTACGGCCCCATCCACAACCTTAACCTTATTCTGTGCGGTCTCTGATTACCTGCCAATCAGGTTTCAGTGGTGTAAGCTTGGGGTACCAAGTTAGCTTCTTCAAGTCTTAACGGAGATTGAGAAAGATTGCTTTGAGCGAGAGAGTGCTTAACTACCCTTGTGTAAAACGCAGTTAGTGACAGACTGCTCTGAAGGGTCAAAGCAAAAGCAGCACTACCGACCAAGAACTTGTGAGTAACGCACGGATTTGTCAGGCTCCCAAATGTGTCTCAGAACAGAGTTTCAGTAATTCAGAAGCAGGTTCAGTTTTTTTTCAAGTTATTAGATGGAATTGATAGGCGATAAGGAGTAGATGTTTTTTATTCCAGTCTCTGATCACAATATGAATTCTTTAGACGATGACCGGTTTCAGTCCGTAATGACTATCGTCACATCTTTTTTACACCATATCCTAAAGTGATAAGGCCATAATGGAATCGTCAAAGCATATAAATATAATCAGCACAGCATCGTCACATTGATCTAAAATAGGTGTGGAATAGTCCACATCGACCACATAGTGATTATTGCAACTGGCTACTCAAATGTGGACGATGTGGCCTGTTCTACACCTTACATTTCAAACATGTAAGCTACCTCCATCTTGTGATAGTGACGAAAAGCTAATGCAGTCACGTGAGCAGCTCCATAGCATGCGCTAACTCACTCTCTCTCATGTTTCAAATTCAAATGGCTCTGAGCACTATGGGACTCAACTGCTGTGGTCATAAGTCCCCTAAAACTTAGAACTACTTAAACCTAACTAACCTAAGGACAGCACACAACACCCAGCCATCACGAGGCAGAGAAAATTCCTGACCCCGCCGGGAATCGAACCCGGGAACCCGGGCGTGGGAAGCGAGAACGCTACCACACGACCACGAGATGCGGGCTCTCTCATGTTTATGAGTGGAACCGAATATTACGTCCTTTCATTCCCTCCTCCCCGCCTCCACCATCCCCAGCCCACCCCCACCCCCCTACCCTTTTCCAATGTGATTACGAACTGCTTAGAGAAGATTACAATTCGGTAGTTCCTTGAATGTGTAGAATGTAAAGTCAGTTACAAATCAAATCATAAGGAATTTCTTTCAGGTTTAGAAAGTTAGGGAGCTCACACAATATTTGTAATAAAACAGATTTAGACGAAAGTTTACAATATACGAGAAAGCACAGTACAATGAAGTTTTGTGACTTTCTCTCGCGTGTGCAGACTTGTGTGACGACTTGCGTTGTCATGGAAAGGAAGTTCATATGACTTTTTATGGAGACAAAACACTGGAGTTTCTTCGATTTCCTGAGGGTAGCACAACACTCTTTAGGGCTGATCGTAGGGCCGTGAAGTTGGCAGTCAGACAGCGCAGCCCCTCCAGAGTCCCAAAAGACAGTCACCGTGACTTTACCGGATGAGGGTGCAGCTTAGAACTTTTTCTTTGGATCATAGGTCTGGTAATGTGCAAGCACGTCCCCACAAATGCTCCTTCGGTGCTCTTAAAGATCTTCTGTTAGGCAGCGAGAAACTCAGCGGGCACACACTCCTCTGAGTACACCTGCTAGTGGACGAGTGTGTCAGTTGTAACAACTGAGATATCCAGTCGAGCAGCGAGGTGTTTGTCATTCGTCGATGAACTCGAATGAGAGTGTCGGCAAGTTCCAACACTGCAGGAGTCACAGCTGCGTGCGGCCGTCCGGCATGCGGCATATCGGACAGGTTTAGCGACCTTGTTGCGATGATGACACACGTCGCCCAACGACTCGCCTTGCTTTTGTTCATTTCCAGTTCTCCATAGACATTCTGCAAGCGCTCTAGTTTTCCGCGAAAAGAAATTCAACGACAGCTCTCTGCTTGGAACGCATCTCCGTTACTGCTTGGAACGCACCTCTGTTACAGACGCCATTTCGATGGCTGCATATAGCGCCGCCATTTGTCTGATTTTCTCGAAACTGTGGAGGCAAGAGAGGGAGTTTTCCACGATGTCCCACAACAAATACCGCATTTTTCAGTCGAAATTTTCCGAGGAAAAAAGTGTTGCATTAATTTCTGAACGCCCCTATTACATCACTAAAGGGATAAAACGGTGCACGAAATACACTCCTGGAAATTGAAATAAGAACACCGTGAATTCATTGTCCCAGGAAGGGGAAACTTTATTGACACATTCCTGGGGTCAGATACATCACATGATCACACTGACAGAACCACAGGCACATAGACACAGGCAACAGAGCATGCACAATGTCGGAACTAGTACAGTGTATATCCACCTTTCGCAGCAATGCAGGCTGCTATTCTCCCATGGAGACGATCGTAGAGATGCTGGATGTAGTCCTGTGGAACGGCTTGCCATGCCATTTCCACCTGGCGCCTCAGTTGGACCAGCGTTCGTGCTGGACGTGCAGACCGCGTGAGACGACGCTTCATCCAGTCCCAAACATGCTCAATGGGGGACAGATCCGGAGATCTTGCTGGCCAGGATAGTTGACTTACACCTTCTAGAGCACGTTGGGTGGCACGGGATACATGCGGACGTGCATTGTCCTGTTGGAACAGCAAGTTCCCTTGCCGGTCTAGGAATGGTAGAACGATGGGTTCGATGACGGTTTGGATGTACCGTGCACTATTCAGTGTCCCCTCGACGATCACCAGTGGTGTACGGCCAGTGTAGGAGATCGCTCCCCACACCATGATGCCGGGTGTTGGCCCTGTGTGCCTCGGTCGTATGCAGTCCTGATTGTGGCGCTCACCTGCACGGCGCCAAACACGCATACGACCATCATTGGCACCAAGGCAGAAGCGACTCTCATCGCTGAAGACGACACGTCTCCATTCGTCCCTCCATTCACGCCTGTCGCGACACCACTGGAGGCGGGCTGCACGATGTTGGGGCGTGAGCGGAAGACGGCCTAACGGTGTGCGGAACCGTAGCCCAGCTTCATGGAGACGGTTGCGAATGGTCCTCGCCGATACCCCAGGAGCAACAGTGTCCCTAATTTGCTGGGAAGTGGCGGTGCGGTCCCCTACGGCACTGCGTAGGATCCTACGGTCTTGGCGTGCATCCGTGCGTCGCTGCGGTCCGGTCCCAGGTCGACGGGCACGTGCACCTTCCGCCGACCACTGGCGACAACATCGATGTACTGTGGAGACCTCACGCCCCACGTGTTGAGCAATTCGGCGGTACGTCCACCCGGCCTCCCGCATGCCCACTATACGCCCTCGCTCAAAGTCCGTCAACTGCACATACGGTTCACGTCCACGCTGTCGCGGCATGCTACCAGTGTTAAAGACTGCGATGGAGCTCCGTATGCCACGGCAAACTGGCTGACACTGATGGCGGCGGTGCACAAATGCTGCGCAGCTAGCACCATTCGACGGCCAACACCGCGGTTCCTGGTGTGTCCGCTGTGCCGTGCGTGTGATCATTGCTTGTACAGCCCTCTCGCAGTGTCCGGAGCAAGTATGGTGGGTCTGACACACCGGTGTCAATGTGTTCTTTTTTCCATTTCCAGGAGTGTACATTCCGATTTGCTGATTGCCTATATAAAGGCTTACAAGACAAAAAATTTGATTTGCAATATTTGCTGTAATTATTGACAAAATTTAGAAATTTGAAAAGCTGTCGGAACTACACAATAGGCCATTAAAATTGCTACACCACGAAGATGACGTACTACAGACGCGAAATTTAACCGACAGGAGGAAGATGCTGTGATATGCAAATGATTAGCTTTTCATAGCATTCACACACGGTTGGCGCCGGTGGCCACACCTACAGCGTGCTGACATGAGGAAAGTTTCCAACCGATTTCTCATACACAAACAGTAGTTGACCAGCGTTGCCTGGTGAAACGTTGTTGTGATGCCTCGTGTAAGGAGGAGAAATGCGTACCATCACGTTTCCGACTTTGATAAAGGTCGGATTGTACCCTATCGCGATTGCGGTTTAACGTATCGCGACATCGCTGCTCGCGTGGATCGAGATCCAATGACTTTTAGCAGAATACGGAACCGGTGGGTTCAGGAATATAATACGGAACGCCGTGCTGGATCCCAACGGCCTCGTATCACTAGCAGTCGAGATGACAGGCATCTTATCCGCATGGCTGTAACGGATCGTGCAGCCACGTCTCGATCCCTGAGTCAACAGATGGGGACGTTTGCAAGACAAGAACCATCTGCACGAACAGTTCGACGACGTTTGCAGCAGCATGGACTTTCAGCTTGGAGACCACGGCTGCGGTTACCCTTGACCCTGCATCACAGGAGCGCCTGCGACGGTGAACTCAACGACGAACCTGGGTATACGATTGGCAAAACGTCACTTTTTCGGATGAATCCAGGTTCTGTTTACAGCATCATGATGGTCGCATTCGTGTCTGGCGACATCGCGGTGAACGCACATTGGATGCGTGTATTCGTCATCGCCATACTGACGTATCACCCGGCGTGATGGTATGGGGTGTCATTGGTTACACGTTCGAATTGACGGCACTTTGAACAGTGGACGTTACATTTCAGATGTGTTACGACACGTGGCTCTACCCTTCATTCGATCCCTGCGAAACCTACATTTCAGCAGGATAATGCACGACCGCATGTTGCAGGTCATGTACGGGGCTTTCTGGATACAAAATATGTTCGACTGCTGCCCTGGCCAGCACATTATCCAGATCTCTCACCAATTGAAAACTCCTCGTCAATGGTGGCCGAGCAACTGGCTCGTCACAATACGCCAGTCACTACTCTTGATGAACTGTGGTATCGTGTTGAAGCTGCATGGGCAGCTGTACCTGTACACGCCATCCAAGCTCTATTTGACTCAATGCCCAGGCGTATCAAAGCCGTAATTACGGCCAGAGGTGGTTGTTGTGGGTACTGATTTCTCAGTATCTATGCACCCAAATTATGTGAAAATGTAATCACATGTCAGTTCTAGTATAATATATTTGTCCAATGAATACCCGTTTATCATCTGCATTTCTTCTTGGTGTAGCAATTTTAATGGCCAGTACTGTAGTTCTTAGTCTAGGCCAGGGGACTGATGACCTCAGATGTTAAGCCCCGTAGTGCTTGGAGCCATTTGAAACCTTTTTTTTCCCGCAATACGTGCTGCTACTGCCGCCTATTGCAAAACGGCGGAAGCAAATCTGTAGACCAAATAATATTCTTTGCACCTGAGGAACGCAATCTTTTACACTCCCTGTGATAAGAACAACACAATTCACGTATATTTCAAAAACAATTAATAAGCTGTATTTCAAATTAAGAAAAGTACACTGATCAGCCAGAACATTATGACCTCGTATGTCCATCTTTGGAGCGGATAACAGCGGTGACGCGACGCCGCATGGAAGCAGTGAGGCCTAGGTTGGTCGCTGGCGGGAGTTGGCACCACATCTGCACATACGTCATCCAGTTCTCGTAAATTACGGAGAGGGGGCCAATGAGTTCTGAGCCACGTTCAGTGACATACCAGATGTGTTCAATCGGGTTCAGATCCTGTGAGTCGGAGTACCAGCACGTCAATTCGAACTCGCCAGTGAATTCGAATCCTTCCATCACAAGCCTCGCATTGCGATATGGCGCTTATCTTGTTCGAAAATGCCACTGTCATTGAGAAACATGACCATCATTAAGGGGTGTACGTGGTTCGGCAACCAGTGTACGGTACTCCTTGGCCGTCATGGTACCTTGCACGAGCTCCACTGGATCCGTGGATGCTCACGTGTATGTTCCCCAGAGCATAATGGAGCCGCTGGAAGCTGTTCACAGACCCGCAGTCCAGGTGTCAAGAAGCCATTCCCCTGGAAGATGACGGATTCACGCCCTCCCATCGCCATGATGGAGAAGGCGTCGCGATTTATCAGACCGTGCAACGCTCTGCCACTGCGCCAACGACAAGTGCCGATCGTCACGTGACCGTTTCGGTCGTAGTTGCCGATGTCGTGGTGTTAACACTGCCACAAGCATGGGTCGTCGCCTGCAGAGGTCCAGCATTAGGATTATTCGATGCTCTGTGTGTTCAGACACACTTGTACTCTGAAACTTCCTGGGAGATTAAAACTGCCTGCCGGACCGAGACTCGAATTCGGGACCTTTGCCTTTTGCGGGCAAGTGCTCTACCATCTGAGCTACCTTTTTTTTACTAGATCTTTATTGTGACAATGGTACACCATATAAAGCTCTTAAATTGCAGTCTACCTGGCATTTGCAGTACCAAATCCCTATTATAGCAATTTGACAATCTTTTAGTGAGGCAAAGGTTTTAACAACATTTATATGGAATGTGGAGCTTTTTGATTTTACAGTGAAAGCAACATTCACTTTCAAAAAGTAAATCATAATTTAATTTATTTGTATTTACCTATCATTGTTACAAAAAATTGCATAAAATATGAACATTTTGTTTTCTGAATTCTGATACAGTTCATAAAACTATAGAAATGCATTGGACAGTTCCAAGTCATATTTCCACACACATCTATCTGCAGCAAAATTTCTTGCTCTACTTAACAGACTATAGAAGTGCCCATAAATAGCTACATCCTTTGATACATCCAACTTCAAGCAAACAAGGCACTTAAATATAGCACCTATCATACATTAATTTCTTGTTTGTAGGCAGCTGTAACACTTCAGTTCAAGATAGCCACGAACAAACTCTTGTAGTCACTGGCACAGTCCTCCTATAACATAGCATTTAATATTCAAAACACCACAGTAAAGAAATGCACCAAAAGGTGCAATGAACAATTGTTTTGGAACATTCACCAATTATAATGTGTAGCTTGGCCAAGCAGTGCAAACAAAAGCCTCTTCTAGTCACCACTAGTGTCCTCAACAGGGGCAGCAGGAGGATTCTCATACATCTTGGCATGTTCCTCAGCAATATCACCCAAGTCAATTTCTGAACGAGTTACGATGATTCTGATCAGAGTTTTGTCTTTGGTTCCCATACCAACCATGGCATCATGCAGTCTCTCAGCAAAGTGACCAATCTTATTCTTGACACATTTCACAATTGACAGGAAGCCATCTTCTAGACTGCTTTTACACGTCCTCTTTATTGCCTCTTCTATGTCATGACTAGCCAACTGCTCGTATTCATGGAAAACTCTTCGCAATTGTGCGTAGCTCTGAGATACCAAGATTTTGTTGAAGGTTGTTTCATCAGTTCTCCACTGGCCCTCACCTGCTGCAAGAGGTGCTCCTGCATCTGCTTTGGCTGCACTTGGATCAACATCCTGGCTTTCTTCTCTGTTATCCATCATCAATGAAACAAGAAGCCTCTTGAAGTGATCAGATGTATCTCCCTTTATGTCAGACTGAAGGGAGGTTCGTAAGTTTCTTCATAAACAGCTGAGATGGTTCTGATTCCATAGTTACTTAAAGTGCAAAGTATTTCCACAAGGGCCTCCTCATCAGTTCCAGTTCCACTGACGGCATCATGAAGTTCTTTAGCATAAAGCAACAATAGCATCCTCAAAATTACCACTTAATTCACTCATCAGTTCACTGCGCAGATCCTTCCCAAAAAGTGTCTTGAATTCTTCAGAAATTTCTACTCTCTGAACAATGCTTCGCCTTGCCAGTACATCAATAATTGCTTGTTCATCTTGTAAGTAGGCTGTTTAGGTTTTTCTATTGGTAACGCCACCTCGGTATGAAAATCACTGGCTGTGCTGTGTGCAGTCTGTGGCTGCTTTTCATTGTTGTAATACTCGCCATTGTAGTGTTAGGCAGCTGGCTGTGAACAGCGCGTAGCGTTGCGCAGTTGGAGGTGAGCCGCCAGCAGTGGTGGATGTGGGGAGAGAGACGGCGGAGTTTTGTAATTTGTCATGAACTGCTATATATATGATGATATCAAGGTAAATACATTCTTTGTTCTCTATTAATATCTTTCATTTGCTAACTATCCCTATCAGTAGTTAGTGCCTTCCATAGTTTGAATCTTTTATTTAGCTGGCAGTAGTGGCGCTCGCTGTATTGCAGTAGCTTGAGCAGCGAAGATTTTTGTGAGGTAAGTGATTTGTGAAAGGTATAGTTTAATGTTAGTCAGGGCCATTCTTTTGTAGGGAATTTTGAAAGTCAGATTGCGTTGCGCTAACAAAATATTGTGTGTCAGTATAAGCACAGTCATTGTATAAATTTTTCTAAGGGGACGTTTCATATGTCGACCCTTAGCCTAGGATACCTCACTGGAATCTTCTGATTTTTTCTTGTAGTTTGTGTAATTAGTGTAGATTTTGTTTATTGCTAGCGCATAATTGTAGAGAAAATCTCCTTTGTAGTTGCAGTCTTTCATTGTTGTACAGTAGAACAGTTGTGGTATGCATGTAGATTTGCACCAAGTATTTCGCAGCTGCAATTAACTAGATATTATTTTCAGTGCTATGTTAATGTGTTCCCCTATTTTTGCTCTTCAAATTGTGTTTTTCTGTGTTGTCGTGTGAAATATTGTGACAATAATGGCGTGTGAAAAACGTAATACTAGGCTCCAAAGTAAACTGAGAAATGACAGTGAAGACGAAAGCAATGTGTTAGCGCCACCGAGTAATGAATTAACTAATGTTCAAAGTAGTAATTTGGTAATTGCGCATAGGGAAATGGAGCGGGCGGCAAACAATGGCGTAGACAGTGAAACAATTAGTGAGCAGGTAAGCATTATCGATCGATCGGTCGGCAATAGCTCGCCTCAGGAATCCGAAATGACAGGACACAATTTTGCAAATACTGTAGATTCAGGTTTTGCGTCCTCACCGTTTTCTCAAATAAGTCAAGACATAATTTCTGCTAGTCAAAATGTGAATGTTGCCGGTGCAAATGCACTGCCGAAAAGCATAGAGGAACAGATTCCAGACACTCATTCATTATTATTGCAATTAATGCAACAAATGAAACAAAATCAGAGACAAACACAGCAACAGCTAGACACAGTGGAACAAAATCTTAAAAAGTTAGACACAATGGAACAAAATCAGAGACAAACACAGCAACAGCTTCAAAAGTTAGACTCATTGGAGCAAACTCTTGAACAAACACGTGAGGATTTAACTACTGAGTTACATCACATTGAATCGAAATGTCAAAAAGTCTGTAATGACGTAAAAACACAAATTTGTGAGCATTTCCAACCTATTTTTTCGCGGCATGAAAATGCACTACAGAATCACGAAGCAGCCATAAAAGAACTGCAAACTACTGTTCACGAAAATCATGAGACCTTGCAAGCTAAATTTGACTCAGTTGCATCTACCGATTCGGTTACGCAACTTGCAAAAACTCAGGAAAACTTAAAGGACACAGTAGATACTCTGAAACTTGGTTCAGAAAAACACACTGAGGAAATAAGTACACTATCGGAGAAAGTAGCCGAACTTTCGGATCAGGTCACTAACTTATCTACAAAGGTAGATGAGGATCTGAATGACACAACACCTGTAGCCTTCACTGACACTGAAGAGTACGAACAAATTAGAAAATTCAAACAAAATCAAAATCAAATCAATACACAGTACAAAAGAGAAATCCGCGAAGTACAAGATCAGCTGACACAGGTAATACAAGAATTACGTATTTCAGAGGACACTCGCGCCCCAACACGGGAAGAGGGACATAGAAATACGGAAAAGCCGCAACATAATAACACAGGGCACTTCGGAAATTATGAAAGAAATTGGCAATGTGCACCGAATTTTGAGATGGAACCGCCGACACGACGTAACAATGACCGATATGCGACTCGCCGACATGATGATTTTGACTATAAGCTGTTCATTACTACACGTAAATTCAAAACGTTTAAGAATTCTGCCAACGACATTCATCCACAAGCGTGGCTCCATCAATTCTCTCATTGTTTTCCTCCCAACTGGTCATTACAACACAGATTAGAATTTATGTGTGGCTACTTAGAGAATGAACCAGCTGTAAGAATGCGTTCGGTCATTCACGATTGTCACAGTGAAGGAGAATTTTACCATGCCTTCCTCTCAGCATATTGGTCTCAAGCCACACAAGACCGAGTAAAACATGGCATCATAATGATGAAACATTTCGAACAATCTGAATTCTCCAGTCTTGTGAAATATTTTGAAGACATGTTGCACAAGAACCAGTACCTGTCAAACCCATACAGCCCCTCAGAACTCATCCGCATTTGCTTAATCAAATTACCTGAACATTTACGACATATTATTTTGGCAGGACGTTGCAAAGACGACATTGAAGCTTTTCAGGGACTGTTACAAGAACTGGAAATTGACACTGACAATCGCGGAACGCAGGAGCACAACAATTACAGATCACATCCGTCGCAATTCCGCGATGAAAGAAATAATAACTGGACGCGACAAGGCTATTCTCACAACACAAATCGTGACCGAAACAGACACCACCCGTATAACAACCGTTGGCAGAGTAGTAATAATTACAGGGAAAGATCACCTCTCCGCGGTAATGACTATCACAGAGACAATCAGAGAAACAGACAATAAGGGAACCAAAATAATTATTATTACGGGAGACAGAATAACTTTAGACGCAACGGACCAGCGCGCAGTTACGATTCAGGGAGAAGTTCTCCACCACGTGACCGACAAGAAAGAAACTATGGAATCTACCGACATGACGACAGGCGATATGATCGTAACGACAGACCTGAATTGCATCAGAACTGGCGGGATTTAAACAGGGCAGGGCCCTCTCGTCACGGTGAATTTGTAGAAGTTAGGTCTCCAAATCCCAATAACGACGCGCGCCAACAAAGAGACAATAGGCAATGACTCACACCGCTGGCAGCCACAAAACCTTCTTATGACACTAATGACGCAGCTGCCGTAGCTAGTAATTACGTAAAAATGGAAGACATTAGGGACATCTTACTCCAGGAACACGACGTAAAACTTAACAACATTGCATATCCTGTGATTCACATTACTGTAAATGACGTAAAATTTACGGCAGTACTTGACTCTGGCAGTCCCATTTCAGTAATCAGTGAAACAGCCTTTAGCAAATGCAACAAATCGAACGATTGCCCCACACTTCCGTTACGTAAGATTAAATTACAAGGTGCAATCTTTGGAAAAAGTGTAGATGTACGCCAACAAACCAACTTAGAATTCTTTTGTCAAAGCCACAGCTTCTCTATGAACTTTCTTATTGTTCCATTATTGTCGACGGAAATTATACTGGGAGTAGACTTTTTGAATGAATACAAAGCAATCTTAAGCTTTCACGATGCTGAAATAAGTTTAGAAAAAGAAGGTAAGTCAGTAGCTTTGAAATTTGAAGATTGGCTCTCAAACCATGACGAAGAAATTAATCGGCTTTACCTCCTGTTAGACAACAGTTCGGAATTTTCGACGGAACTTGACACTAACAATCACTCTGCAAGTACTGACAGGGATGATATCGACGGCGCACTTGATACTAATGAGTTAATTCAGAATAAAATTCAAACAATTGAGAATTGTAATGACACTGATAGGCAGGACCTTTTTGAGATTTTACAAGCACATTCCACAGTTTTTACTCACAAAACAGGAACAATCAAGGGATTTCAATACCAATTTCGTGTTCGTGAGCATACTAAATTTTGTGTTAGACCATACGTAATTCCGGCGCATTATAGGGACCGTGTTAGAACAGAAGTACAATCTATGCTTGACGAGGGCATTATTGAGCCTGCAGTAAGCTCATACAACAATCCATTACATGTTGTTGAGAAGAAAAATGGATCGATCAGACTTAGATTCGAGACAAATCAATACTATCATTATTCCTGAAACAGACAGGCCGCAAACGTTGGAAGAACTTCTTCAAAATTTTAATGGTGTAAAAGTGTTGTCTTCCATTGATCTCAGATCCAGCTTTTATCAGATCGAACTTCATCCAGAATGTAGAAAATACACAGCTTTCCTTTGTTTCGGCGTTTGTTATCAGTTTCGGAAACTTCCCTTTGGTTTGAACATTTCTTCAGCAGCATTCATTCGCGGGCTAAATTCCATATTACCTGAGTTCTTAAAACGTCACATCACCTTATATGTGGACGATATTCTAATAGCAGAAGCTTCATGGGAACAACATAATCGCATCCTCAACAGTTTGTTACGTATTTTTGCAGAATCTGGAATTACAGTTAACTTGGAAAAGTCTGAATTCGGTAGGTCAAAGGTGAGGTTTTTGGGACATATTATTTCTTCTGAAGGCATTCAGCCGGATCCTGAAAAGTTAGAAGCAATCAGAGCCATTCCAGTTCCATCCACAAAAAGACAAGTCCGCAGTTTTCTAGGTCTCGTAAATTTTTACCGTCGTTTTCTGAAAATGCAAATTCTTGTTACACCAAAACTTTGTTCTCTCACTGGAAAAAATACTATTTGGAACTGGGATGAACAAGCACAGTTGGAATTCAATTCTTTGAAAGAATCGCTACTTAACGCGCCAATACTAGCTCATCCAGATCTGTCACAAGATTTCTGCCTTAGCACGGATTCTTCTAAAGTCGGACTTGGTGCCCATTTATTTCAAGAAGCCATAGAAAATGACACTATTGTTCAGAAAACCATTGCTTTTGCTAGTCGAGTGCTAACAAAATCTGAAAAAAATTATTCCGTTACTGAATTAGAAGCTTTAGCTATCGTTTGGGCATTTAACAAATTCCGTTTCTTTCTTTCTGGTAAGCACGTAAAAGTATACAGTGATCATCGTGCATTACAATTTCTTATGTCTGCAAAATTAAACCATGACAGGTTAAAACGTTGGGCATTGTTTCTGCAAGAATTCCGCTTCACAATAGTCTACATTCCTGGCAAGGAGAACATTGTTGCGGACGCGCTGTCACGCGCACCGGCTGGGTTTGAGAAAAGTAACACAGAAGGCAACATTGAGAAAAATTTCAGTATTCTTTACATTCAGAAAGTCGCCTTTGAAAACTTCATCACCACATCTTTAAAGGACATTGCTCATGAACAAGATAAAGATCCGATTTGGAAAGACATCAAAAGTAAATGGCATGAAAAGACACACACTCAGATTCGGCATTATTACCTGGTTAGAAACAACATACTCTTTAAACGCTGCACTGTTGATGACAAGCTATGGGTACTTTGCATTCCAGACGATTTTGTTAATAAGCTCATTTGGTACATTCATTTCAGCTACGCACATTTTGGTCCACGAAAATGTTATCATATTCTTCGAACGACTTGTTATTTTAACAATATGGAAAAGAGAATTCGAAGAGTCTTGTCTATTTGTAAACTTTGTCAAAAGGCGAAACCATCTACTATATCCCATCGTGCTCCGCTGTTTCCTATCATTCCTTCTAAATTAAAAGAATTTGCTGCTGTTGATCTCTTGGGACCGCTTGTCAGAACATCTAATGGATTTTCGTACGTTCTAGTCGCTGTTGAACTTACTTCAAAATTTGTTTCTTTCACACCGTTACGTAAAGCCACTGGACGGTCTGTATCCAACGCCTTTGTTAAAAATTTCTTACGTGAAGTTGGACACGTTAGTAAAGTCATTTCAGATAACGGACCGCAATTCAGATCTGCTGTTTGGTCACGCATGCTTCGCAACCATAAAATCAAACCTGTTTTTATTTCATTGTACTCACCACATTGTAACCCCTCCGAACGGATTATGAAAGAAATCAATAAGCTTTGCAGACTTTATTGCCACAGAAAGCATCAGCATTGGGACAGATATATACACTTATTTCAAAACGTGCTGAATGAAATGCCTCATGACTCCACTGCTTTACCACCTACTCTTGTACTGAAGAATGAAAAACCACCGAACAGAATCGGAGAGCTTGTACCTTTCCCGAATACACGTAAACTTCGACACAAAGACATAATTGATTTGGCTATTAAAAATATAAAATCTGCAGCAGACAAAAGGAGAAAACTACACGGTAAAGCAAATGTAAAGAAATTATATATTGCTCAGAAAGTTCTCATTAAAGCTCATTCATTGTCACATAAGAAGAAACACTTGAGTCACAAATTCTTTCTAGTTTACAATGGACCTTACAGAATCCGACGTATACCACATGATAATTGCGTTGAAGTTGAAACTCTGCGTACTAGGAAGAGTAAAGGTTTACACCACATTTCACATGTAAAACCGTTTATTGAGAGATGATCTGCTTTTTAACTTAGTCTTTGCCATAAAATTTTTCACTTTACATTACTAGTATGCTTGTCAGATTTAGAATCTGTTTAACATACAACAATGTTGGAAGTTAAATATCCAATCAAGAACCAAGAGAACTTATTTAAACAGAAATTACGAATGCATTGTTATTGTGAACAGACGACACAGTGTTATTGTGTGTGTGCATTCTTGCTTGTTTGTTGCACGATTACGTAACGACTATAAGGCTCACATACTTAGAACATTTACCAGTACTGTTAATGAGTTTTTAATGCAACATTTTGGTTTACTTGAAAATAAATTCTGGATTTAAAGTACTTTCTGTGAGATACCAGATGAGACAGTGGTTAGTTTATGTGACAGCTACACGATTTTATCACGACTCTAGTAATGATTGACAATTTACAATGTTGGTTTTGCGGTGTTTCTGTTTTATATCTGCACAGTTTTTCTGAATTCTTCTGGAAAGTAAAACATGTTTTAGTAGCAACTTTTGTGGTATAGCTACAATGGGACAGCCTTTTCTGTAGTACAACAATATGTTACAGCACAGTACTTTCTTCATCACAACAATAAGCGTAATAACTAAGATATCTATACACAAAGCATTTCACTTTTGTTTATCATGAGGTAAGTACATTGACATCTGCAGAACTTAGCTTTCGGAGGACGATAACTACGAGACTTACACAGAGATTATCTTACAACATGACGCGCATTTAGCGCTACAGGACACGTATTTGAGTGATTAATTTTGTACTTAAAACAGTTATTTTTAAAGATTTTTGAATTGCAAAGAAAGTTTTCCATGATACATTTCATTCCATTGCTGTAATCTGTAACACCTGAGGGTATAATTACATTAATCCTCAGGGGGGGTACACGCTTACTTTGTGTACCATGTGTGTGGCAACCACAAGGAACCCTAGCTAATATGGTATTTGCTTATACAACTTTACACATCGGTACCATATTTCTCTAACACATAAATTACACAGCTATCCGATTATTTAACAAAGAAACAAACATTTATTTTACTGCATCAGTGACACATGTTTACGCAATTACACAGTTGGATAACTTCACACTTATGAAACTGTATCTGTACTTTGTAAACTGTTCATATTTTTTTGGAACCATTGTGGTACTATGAGAGCTTTGAATGATGTATTTGGTATGGGATCATAATTTTTAAAGTACATTTGAGGTAGATGACACCATTGAAATGAGCAGAGAATTTTTTTTAGGTTTTGATATTATTGCAGAAAGCTACGACGATTGAGAGATTTGCCTGAGGTGTTATGATGTTATTTTTACGACGACGATGTGTATTATGCTGTTGAGATATGTTTCTGATCAATAAGATGATGCTACCGTATATGAGGAATTTGATTATGCTACGGATTTCTAAGATGAAATATTGAAGACGTGTCAACGAATATGTATATGTGTAATAAAGTAAGGAATAATGAGTAGTGGTTAGGGAAAAAGGATGTTGGAAACCAAGAATCGTACTTTAAGAGTTATGAAATGTGTGTAAATGCATGAATGTACCACAATGCCTACGAAAATTTTTCGGACACTGTTATATTCATACGATTTTGTTTCTACAGATTTGTAACGCAAATTCTTGACCTATGAAATTTTTATATGAGACTGTCGCTGTAGCGAAAACTGCTGTCGTAAATATTTCGTTAAGAAAGGTAAGTGACCGTGAAGTAATTCGTTGTGAGCGGCCAGGTGTGCCAGTCGCCTTGAGAAAAAGCCATTAGTGTGTGGCGCAGGTGGAGAAGAAAAAAAAAAAAGGGGAGGCCATTATCCTCGCTATTGACGTTCCTTTGTAGAAAGCATCGCAAATGCGACACGCTCATTACTTGGAAACATATCGTACTTTCTGATATTTACTGAAATGCCTAATGAAATGACAAGAAATAGTTTGTCTACACACCTGATTATGACTACTGTCTTTCTAGATGAGATATTTTTTTACTACTTATGAAATGCCACATGGCTATTGAACGATGTTCTTATGCTTTGCTTTGTACATAGTTGCTTATTTCATTTGATATCTAATTTCCAGCTGTGTTGCAGCATGGGTTTAAAAAAAAAAATCGTTTGCTAATGTGAACACTTTCTGTCAACAGATCTATTAAATAATTATTTTATGACCCACATTCTTCGAAAAAGGAGCTCTTGGAATGGAAAGAACAATAAGAAGGGACTAATAACAGGAACTGCATACATAATTTTCTTTTCAACTACTTGGTAATTTTTTTTCGTAGAGTAGGTTTTTGTGATGCATCACTCTAGTGTTAAGATGTGACGTAAGTTTTAAACATGGCCATTTTTACTGTAATATTTTTTCTGCTTGAGCTATGTCATGTTTAGGTATAAGTTGCTGCTGTTTGCCAGGCATAGTGTTATTGAATTTGACTTTGTATTATTCTGTTAAGCCAGTTTTACTAATGATTTATTTTTATTGTTGCTGCACAGTGCCTTAGATTAGTTGTAATATTACAATTGCTTTGCTAATTTCTTAATGCTGCTTGCTTCGCAAATCTGCGTTTTTTTTTTCATTGCTGTTTATATTAATTGTTTTATGTGATGCTGCATTGCCTCGTCCCTTAGTTTAGCATCTGAGCTCAGTAGATTTAAGTTAGCTTAAGAGGGGGTAGACTATATAAGAAACTAACTATGATGGATTGGAAGAAATGCATTGAGAAGCTTAAAGAAAATGCTTTGGCAAAAAAAAGGGGTATTTTGAAAGAGGATATGAACCAAAAAAAGTAGGGTTTAGGGACAACAGATATAGGTAGGATTTTCTTGGAAATAAATAATGAGTTAAGAAATATGTGAAATAAATACAGAAAGCATGCTTGGATAGGATTTTTTTGGTGGAAGCAAAGGTTGAAATAAGACGAAAGATCTATGGAATGAAGTTTTGGGTTGGACTGCAGTACCAAAAGTTACACTGAAAACGAACCCTGTCCATTCCATTGTGTTATCCCACTATGTGTTTGTGTACCCTTGTGTATTTGTTTTCTTCCTGTCTTTGTGTAGTTTCATAGAATTTTTTTCTTCTAATACTCAGCTACATTCACTATGATGAGGAATACTGTTATCCTCAAATATAATTGGTATTAATAATATGTTATTTAACTTGTAAATATGCTTAGATATTATTTATTATGTTCTGTTTTAATGCTCATGTGTAAAGTTGATGTTTCAAAAGCTATTCTGATCTTTTATGTATGTACTCATGTCATAATTCCTGTAACATTGATGTATATGTTTATTTCTATTGTGTTGTAAAGCCTGTACTACAAATGTTATCTGTATTGTTATGTTCTTTAATGATGTATTTTGTACCTTTGTAATTGTACTCTCATGTTATAATATTGTAATTGACACCAGTTCTTCACGCTTCTGTTGATCATAGTATATGGACAATATGTGAGAAGTAGGGACTGATAGTGTTTGCACGTGTGTTAATAATTCAGCATGGGACTGGATAACAGCATTGCTGGTTCTGAGGACAATTCCAAAAACTTTGTGAGTGCACAAGTGGTGGTTATGGTCTTGCTAAATTATCCGCAAGACTCTTCAATGGTGATTGTGCACCAGCACAGTCACAACAGATGGCTGCTGGCCATCTCTACAAGGACTACAGTGGGTCTGCATCTTTGATGACCCACCAGTACCATTATCTCTACAAGGACTACAGTGGGTCTGCATCTTTGATGGCCCACCAATACCATTATTTCTACTAGGACTACAGTGGGTCTACACCTTTGCTGACTCACCAGTACCATTATTTCTGCAATGACTGCAGTGGGTCTGCGCCTCTGATGGCCCACTAATACCGTAATCTCTACCAGGACTGCAGTGGGTCTACTCTGTGATGACCTACCTACCAATGTTCTTCAAAACGCCGACTGACTCTGCTGTGGGTTTACTCGGTTGTGGCCCATTACCTATCTGCATGTCGAGTCAGCACTGTCTTTCCGTTGGAAGGACAACGCTACTTCTTCAAGACTGCATGGAAATCCACTACTTCCGTGTTCATTTTCTTTTACTGCTCAGACTTTGAGAAAAACACTGCTATTTTACCGTCATGAACGATCAGGACTGTCTTTATGGACTGTGAGAAAATTTGAGCTTTTGACCAACATTGTATCAATAAGTGTGTGCATTTAATTTCTTTGTTATTGTAATTATGAAAAATTTTTCAAATCTGTATTGGGCACTGCCCAAAAAAATTTGTAAAATTTTTTGTGGGTAGCATGGGGGCTATGTAAGTAGGCTGTTTAGGTTTTTTTATTGGTAACGCCACCTCGGTATGAAAATCACTGGCTGTGCTGTGTGCAGTCTGTGGCTGCTTTTCATTGTTGTAATACTCGCCATTGTAGTGTTAGGCAGCTGGCTGTGAACAGCGCGTAGCGTTGCGCAGTTGGAGGTGAGCCGCCAGCAGTGGTGGATGTGGGGAGAGAGACGGCGGAGTTTTGTAATTTGTCATGAACTGCTATATATATGATGATATCAAGGTAAATACATTCTTTGTTCTCTATTAATATCTTTCATTTGCTAACTATCCCTATCAGTAGTTAGTGCCTTCCATAGTTTGAATCTTTTATTTAGCTGGCAGTAGTGGCGCTCGCTGTATTGCAGTAGCTTGAGCAGCGAAGATTTTTGTGAGGTAAGTGATTTGTGAAAGGTATAGTTTAATGTTAGTCAGGGCCATTCTTTTGTAGGGAATTTTGAAAGTCAGATTGCGTTGCGCTAACAAAATATTGTGTGTCAGTATAAGCACAGTCATTGTATAAATTTTTCTAAGGGGACGTTTCAATCTGTTCCAAAGCCTTTCGTAGCAGCAAGCAGAGTTTCAGCATCTGCCTTTGCATCGAGAGGGTCTGCTGGGTAGCTGGATGGGTTGCAATGAACTGGATAGTATTATCTTGAGCTCATTCTTGTATCTGTTGGTAGATCGTGGTAGGTGTGAACTTAGCGTCGAGCACTGCACCACACACTCCTGTAATGAGGGGTGGCCACACAACCTTACGATGACTAGACGTGGTTTCGCCATGTATTGAAGACACTCACCACAGCACTACTCGAACACCCGACAAGTCGTGCAGTTTCGTACCGAGCCTCCGGGCCACCACGATATGCCGTCTGTAAACTTAGATAGATGGCGCGCTTTCCCTGTTACACACGCTCGCTGATACTACATGCACCGTGCGTGGGTGCGTACCTCGCCAGGTAACGGTGCTATCGCCTGGACGGTTTTATATCGACAGTAGGTCGGTGGTCATAAGGTTCCGACTGATGAGTGTGAAAAACGTTATTTCAACGTAAATATCAAGAACTGGATGGCAGAGACGCGAGCTGGCACACTAAATGTTAATGAATCCGCGAGGTATTCGGGGTGGATGGGTGGAGGGGGAGAGGCGTTACGGTAGTTTCTGAACAGCCGAACGCGACCGTCGCTTTAATCAGTGGGAGGGAATTTCGCGGGCAGCGGGGAAGCGAGTGCTGCCCCCGGTGCTCAACGCGCGGCACCTTCGGCGCTGCTGGCCATTCTCAGCTTTTACTGGCGCCAGCACTGAGTGGCGTATAACAGTCCGGGGCTTTCAGCGTGACTGCCGCCACGTTAGCCGCCGGTGCCTGCCTCCTGTTATATTACTGCGGCGGGCCGGCCGGCCGGCCGGCCGCACCGGAAAAACAAGCCGCACTCGGAGCGCAGCGGGGGCCTCCGACGCCGAGCCAACAGCTGGACAGCGCTGCGAGGGGTAAAGTTCTCGCGTCTGCTGCCCATCTGTTGCGCGCAGGGCGCTCGCTTCCGCAGGACTGCGTCTGCCAGCAAAGTATGAGAAACACTGTGCAGTGTTATTCATAAATACGGAAACGCTTTCATTAATTTTTAGATTTCTGCACCTCAGTCTGTAAAAGTGGAACCGTCATCGGGGTAACTCGTTGCTCATGTGTCTGCGTTTCTGCCTGTCCGACTGTTAAGAACCCTTTTTCTCAGGAATGGTTTGCGGTATCAAGTCGAGAAACTTACGTCGCGTACTAAGATCTACGGTTCCTTCGCGATGTTGAAAAGCTCAATTTGTTAGACATCGCAATTTTTTTGATGGTCCCAAACTCACTCATCAAATATACCTGGTACTCCCCGTTGACACAGAATCATGAAATTTGAGAAGAAGCAAGGCTTCACTGTGCAGGTAAACAAAAAAAAAAAAAAAATGCCAAAATGCTGCTGAGAATTTTTCCGGGTTGTGTGGCCGTGGTCCATAGAACTCTTCAATCCCTGACGTTTCGTCCAAAGCTACGTTGGACATCTTCGGAGGTGCTCCTAGTTGTGCTGAGTCTTGCCGACTAACGAGTCGGACGTCGAAGAGCGTCCTAAATACTGTGGAAAATGGGCTTGTCTGGATTTAACGGGATGGCAGAGATAAATCTTGTCAGAGATAATTTTTTTTTTAACTATCGATTATAGTACGTCAAACGTAAAAACTTCTAACCGATTCTGTAGCGCCAGTCAGTCGCAAGACTCAGCAAAACCAGGAGCACCTCCGAAGATGTCCAACGTAGCCTTGGACGAAACGTCAAGGATTGAAGAGTTCCATGGACCACGGCCACACAACCCGGAAAACTTCTCAGCAACTGAAACATCCGGTCGTGAAAGCCTTCATTGCATGAATGCGAAAATGGTTTATCACATCACATAAAAGTATTTTCTTGCAATTGCAAACTTACGTTGCCTTCGTAACCTGTCAGAAATCACAGGAATCACTCAGATAGACATATTGATCTGGTTTTAAGTAATACGTAGAGTGGTTCACGAGGAACCTTTGTGTAAAGGCTAGGCGCAAATTGAGAAGCGTATAGCACGTGTGACGTGACACTAGACTACAGCGCGACACGCACGTGCCGCAAGGGTCGCGCGGGTCCAGCGCATATTGCAACGCGTACACCATTCTTCGCACGCGCCGACTGGCGACGCTCTGCGCTGACTGAACCGAAGCGCGCGCAACCTCTTATCTTTCTCAAAAGACTTTACAGAAACCATTCTCTGAAAATATATGATTTTTGCCTTACTTGTAGCTTTTATATGTCAGCCTCGTGACGAAGTGCCCATCACCTCGCTAATGACCATTCTTATCGTGGTGTACACATTTTAGTAAGACACTACGCAAAACTCAAATAGTTTGCAACGAAAATTAGGGGTCGCTATGATTTTGCGTTTGGTGCGTATTACACCATATGTTGCTGCGTATGAAATTCAGCTAACATGCTGAATTTTTGTTTAGACTTGGGAGGAGATCTCTATCTGCCTCCGATCTCGAGAAAATGGATCCCATGTAGCGCGCTCACTTCCGATCTCACGCCCGCGAGAATGAAATACTCGCAACATCTCTCGTATCTCCTAAACCGCTCGAGACACCGAAACGAAAGTTTGGCGAATGATAGCACACAAGGAGGAGAGTGTTTTGCCAGTTATTAAACACACGGAACTTTCTTATCTATGGCGATATATCACTACTTATACTTCTTTTTTTATGTATTTCACTCCAGTGACTGTAATTTTTTAAGAGTTATCGACAGCTAGCGAAACAAGAGCTTCCTAGAATGAAAATAAACATGAAGTTTCTTCTTTTATGTTACTGCAAACCGATACTACGAGGTTTTTCGTAAGCTATTGAGCTCTGTGATTGCCAATTACTTGTTTAATGAGGCCCTCCGTTTCGGAATTCTGTCTCAATAGCTGCTGTGAGATGAGTTTGGCAAATTACATTGTGACAAAGGAAGTACAATTAAACCAGTCACCAAGAGAAATGTGGCCTTTACTCATAAATGGTGATGCTTCTTCGAATGAGAAAAGGTTAACAACTGACACAAAAACAGATTGGCAATTCTGTTGGAATTTTGGTGGAATCCCCGTAACCCATCGTATTTTTAACACTGAGCGACTGGAATGGAAACTTACCAAAGGATTTTATCCCTTCTCTTGATGTGAGCAGTATTAAAATAATGACGAGCGTTCCTTCAGGCGGAATGATAGGCACATGCCAGATACTGTTTACTCACCTAGGGCTTGCCAAACTGACAATGCGTGACCGCGAATAAAATAGTTGTTCTTGAGAAAAATAAACAATTGATCTGTCGCACAACACAATGATGAGTGTATTGTCAGCAGCGAAGGATAATGTGCGCGACAGGAATGCACAAGCTAGCCAAGTGTGCCTTGTGAGTTGGAGTTCGGAAAACATTGTCATGAAAGTAGATCTGCCTTTGTCAGCAGCACATTTCAACAAATTAAAGCCGGCCGAAGTGGCCGCGCGGTTCTGGCGCTGCAGTCTGGAACCACGAGACCGCTACGGTCGCAGGTTCGAATCCTGCTTCGGGCATGGATGTGTGTGATGTCCTTAGGTTAGTTAGGTTTAACTAGTTCTAAGTTCTAGGGGACTAATGACCTCAGCAGTTGAGTCCCATAGTGCTCAGAGCCATTTGAACCATTTTTGAACAAATTAAATATATCTAATCATAACAGTCTTTTAGGATATTCCTACTTTCGTAATAATACCGACCATTTTCTTCATTTGTATAGCCTGTTGTTGTATAATTACTTTATTAATGCTGATAATGTCCATGCAACAATTGAAATGCTTTTTCTCATCACGGCGAACCAATTAAAACATTGTCATTTGTGACTGCTTTTCGACTGTTTCTAGCTTGCAGTGGAAATACGTTGCTCACATGCATGTAGTACAGTGTGTCGTATTACATTATTACATCCATATCAGAGTAATCACAGTGGAACTTCTATACTTCAGATCTTGGACGCTTTTTACCAGGAGCACAAAGGGATCACACCTGTGGAGATTATCCCTTTCTAAATTTTTGTAACAGATCGTACAGATACGCTAGCTTACTAGGCAGCGAGAAGATAACCTTGCTTTACTTTCCTGCCTTGATTCTTAATCACATGATTTTATAATATTCCTTGCTTCTTTATTCACTACCCTCTGTCCCTTCTTGCGATCTGAAAACATCGCGGAGGCGTATGGTGCAATTCCAGTGGCCAATGGCTCATCAGTTACTGAAGTATACATTTTTCTTGACAGAAGAAAAACAAAACAAAACTATGCACATATGAGTAACAGAAAAGTATAACGTGCTAACGAAGAAAGCTGGCGCGTTTAAATGGCGAAAAACGAAATACTACCCAAAGGCAATAAAATTCAGTACACAGTAAGGCAAAATTTATCGTATGGGCAATATTACCACTGCTCATATGCGCTGTTCCGATGTGATAATATGGCCGTGCTACTTTTCCGCTCCCCGCCTCACATTTCCCACGGTGCTAGCGAGGCAAGCGCGACGCGCAGCGCGAGAAACTGTGCCTCAACCTCAACGCCGCGCGACCTGGCGCAGGCGCGTGTCGCGTCCCAGTCGCGTCGCGTCGCAATTTGCGCGATCCCATTTGAACCTGTGATGTTACAAAAACCCGCGCTGCGCTGCGTCGCGCCACACGTGCTATACGCGTCTCAATTTGCGCCTAGCCTAACTAACAGCCGCGCGGAGTGGCTGCGCGGTTAGAGGCGCCATGTCAAGGATTACGAGTCCTCCGTCGGGCATGGGTGTGTGCGTTGTTCTTAGCGTACGTTACTTTAAGTAGTGTGTAAGTCTAGGGACCGATGACCTCAGCAGTTTGGTTCCTTAGAAATTCACACACATTTGAACATTTATAATTAACAAATATTTCATGTTATTTGTCTGAGTTCCCCCCCATGAACCATGGACCTTGCCGTTGGTGGGGAGGCTTGCGTGCCTCAGCGATACAGATGGCCATACCGTAGGTGCAACCACAACGGAGGGGTATCTGTTGAGAGGCCAGACAAACATGTGGTTCCTGAAGAGGGGCAGCAGCCTTTTCAGTAGTTGCAAGGGCAACAGTCTGGATGATTGACTGATCTGGCCTTGTAACATTAACCAAAACGGCCTTGCTGTGCTGGTACTGCGAACGGCTGAAAGCAAGGGGAAACTACAGCCGTAATTTTTCCCGAGGACATGCAGCTCTACTGTATGATTAAATGATGATGGCGTCCTCTTGGGTAAAATATTCCGGAGGTAAAATAGTCCCCCATTCGGATCTCCGGGCGGGGACTACTCAAGAGGACGTCGTTATCAGGAGAAAGAAAACCGGCGTTCTACGGATCGGAGCGTGGAATGTCAGATCACTTAATCGGGCAGGTAGGTTAGAAAATTTGAAAAGGGAAATGGATAGGTTAAAGTTAGATATAGTGGGAATTAGTGAAGTTCGGTGGCAGGAGGAACAAGACTTTTGGTCAGGTGATTACAGGGTTATAAATACAAAATCAAATAGGGGTAATGCAGGAGTAGGTTTAATAATGAATAAAAAAATAGGAGTGCGGGCTAGCTACTACAAACAGCATAGTGAACGCATTATTGTGGCCAAGATAGACACAAAGCCCATGCCTACTACAGTAGTACAAGTTTATATGCCAACTAGCTCTGCAGGTGATGAAGAAATAGATGAAATGTATGACGAGATAAAAGAAATTATTCAGGTAGTGAAGGGAGACGAAAATTTAATAGTCATGGGTGACTGGAATTCGTCAGTAGGAAAAGGGAGAGAAGGAAACATAGTAGGTGAATATGGATTGGGGGGAAGGAATGAAAGAGGAAGCCGCCTTGTAGAATTTTGCACAGAGCATAACTTAATCATAGCTAACACTTGGTTCAAGAATCATGAAAGGAGGCTGTATACATAGAAGAAGCCTGGAGATACTGACAGGTTTCAGATAGATTATATAATGGTAAGACAGAGATTTAGGAACCAGGTTTTAAATTGTAAGACATTTCCTGGGGCAGATGTGGATTCTGACCACAATCTATTGGTTATGAACTGCTGATTGAAACTGAAGAAACTGCAAAAAGGTGGGAATTTAAGGAGATGGGACCTGGATAAACTGAAAGAACCAGAGGTTGTACAGAGTTTCAGGGAGAGCATAAGGGAACAATTGACAGGAATAGGGGAAAGAAATACAGTAGAAGAAGAATGGGTAGCTCTGAGGGATGAAGTGGTGAAGGCAGCAGACGATCAAGTAGGTAAAAAGACGAGGGTTAATAGAAATCCTTGGGTAACAGAAGAAATATTGAATTTAATTGATGAAAGGAGAAAATATAAAAATGCAGTAAATGAAGCAGGCAAAAAGGAATACAAACGTCTCAAAAATGAAATCGACAGGAAGTGCAAAATGGCTAAGCAGGGATGGCTAGAGGACAAATGTAAAGATGTAGAGGCCTGTCTCACTAGGGGTAAGATAGATACTGCCTACAGGAAAATTAAAGAGACCTTTGGAGAGAAGAGAACCACTTGTATGAATATCAAGAGCTCAGATGGCAACCCAGTTCTAAGCAAAGAAGGGAAGGCAGAAAGGTGGAAGGAGTATATAGAGGGTTTATACAAGGGCGATGTACTTGAGGACAATATTATGGAAATGGAAGAGGATGTAGATGAAGACGAAATGGGAGATAAGATACTGCGTGAAGAGTTTGACAGCGCACTGAAAGACCTGAGTCGAAACAAGGCCCCGGGAGTAGACAACATTCCATTAGAACTACTGATGGCCTCGGGAGAGCCAGTCATGACAAAACTCTACCATCTGGTGAGCACGATGTATGAGACAGGCGAAATACCCTCAGACTTCAAGAAGAATATAATAATTCCAATCCCAAAGAAAGCAGGTGTTGACAGATGTGAAAATTACCGAACTATCAGTTTAATAAGTCACAGCTGCAAAATACTAACGCGAATTCTTTACAGACGAGTGGAAAAACTGGTAGAAGCCGACCTCGGGGAAGGTCAGTTTGGATTCCGTAGAAATGTTGGAACACGTGAGGCAATACTGACCTTACGACTTATCTTGGAACAAAGATTAAGAAAAGGCAAACCTACGTTTCTAGCATTTGTAGACTTAGAGAAAGCTTTTGACAATGTTGACTGGAATACTCTCTTTCAAATTCTAAAGGTGGCAGGGGTAAAATACAGGGAGCGAAAGGCTATTTACAATTTGTACAGAAACCAGATGGCAGTTATAAGAGTCGAGGGGCATGAAAGGGAAGCAGTGGTTGGGAAGGGAGTGAGACAGGGTTGTAGCCTCTCCCCGATGTTATTCAATCTGTATATTGAGCAAGCAGTAAAGGAAACAAAAGAAAAATTTGGAGTAGGTATTAAAATTCATGGAGAAGAAGTAAAAACTTTGAGGTTCGCCGATGACATTGTAATTCTGTCAGAGACAGCAAAGGACTTGGAAGAGCAGTTGAACGGAATGGACAGTGTCTTGAAACGAGGATATAAGATGAACATCAACAAAAGCAAAACGAGGATAATGGAATGTAGTCAAATTAAGTCGGGTGATGCTGAGGGAATTAGATTAGGAAATGAGACACTTAAAGTAGTAAAGGAGTTTTGCTATTTAGGGAGTAAAATAACCGATGATGGTCGAAGTAGAGACTATATAAAATGTAGACTGGCAATGGCAAGGAAAGCGTTTCTCAAGAAGAGAAATTTGTTAACATCGAGTATAGATTTAGGTGTCAGGAAGTCGTTTCTGAAAGTATTTGTATGGAGTGTAGCCATGTATGGAAGTGAGACATGGACGATAACTAGTTTGGATAAGAAGAGAATAGAAGCTTTCGAAATGTGGTGCTACAGAAGAATGCTGAAGATAAGGTGGGTAGATCACGTAACTAATGAGGAGGTATTGGATAGGATTGGGGAGAAGAGAAGTTTGTGGCACAACTTGACAAGAAGAAGGGATCGGTTGGTAGGACATGTTTTGAGGCATCAAGGGATAACAAATTTAGTATTGGAGGGCAGCGTGGAGGGTAAAAATCGTAGAGGGAGACCAAGAGATGAATACACTAAGCAGATTCAGAAGGATGTAGGTTGCAGTAGGTACTGGGAGATGAAGAAGCTTGCACAGGATAGAGTAGCATGGAGAGCTGCATCAAACGAGTCTCAGGACTGAAGACCACAACAACAACTTGTCTGAGTTTCGATGAAACGAAGTCCCCTACCACTGTAAGGTCGATTAAACTGCCATCTAGCGATCACAGGTGTAAGGTTCCTCTACTTCAGCGCGACGCAGGCTTATTCTCCTCACAAACATTTCCTGACAATCTACGCTGACGACACGTGTAGCATCCGTAATGTTTCAGAGCAAAGTAATACAAGTAAGTGATACACGATTGCACTGCCATTACTTGGAATGAGGTTATAATGTCCCATATGATATCGATTGAATTGCTGCATCTACAACGTTACTCTGCAATTCCCACTTAAGTGGCTGGCAGAGGGTTCATGGAACCGTTTTCACACTACTTCTCTACCATTCCACTCTCGAATGGCGCCTGGGAAAAAGGAACACATAAATCTTTCCGTTCGAGCTCTGATTTCTCTTATTTTATTATGATGATCATTTCTCCCTACGTAGGTGAGTGTCAACAAAATATTTCAGCATTCGGAAGAGAAAGTTGGTGATTGAAATTTACTAAATAGATCTCGCCGCAAACAAAACCGCCTTTGTTTCAGTGACTGCCACCCCAACTCGCGTATCATATCAGTGACACTCTCACTCCTATTGCGCGATAACACGAAACGGGCTGCCCTTCTTTGCACTTTTCCGATGTCCTCCGTCAATACTGCCAGGTAAGGACCCCTACCGCGCAGCAATATTCCAGCAGAGGACGGACAAGTGTAATGTAGGCTGTCTCTTTAGTGGGTTTGTCGCATCTTCTAAGTGTTCTGCCAACAAAGCGCAGTCTTTGTTTCGCCTTCCCCCCAATATTATCTATGTGGTCTTTCCAGTTTAAGTTGCTCGTAATTGTAATTCCTAAGTATTTAGTCGAATTGACAACCCATAGATATGTGCGATTGATCGTATACCCAAAATTTGTCGGATTTCTTTTAGTACCCATGTGGATGACCTCGCACTTTTCTTTGTTTAGTGCCAATTGCCACTTTTCGCGCCATACAGAAATTCTCTCTAGATCATTTAGTAATTGGAACTGATCGTCTGATGATTTTTCTAGACTGTAAATTCCAGCATCATCTGCAAACAATCTAAGGGGGCAGGTCAGATTATCACCTGGATCATTCATGAAAATCAGGATTAGCAGCGAGCCCATGACACTACCTTGCGGAACCCTACAGAGCACAGTTCCATATTTGCGCAACAAAAATAAACCTATGGTTGGCTGTACCTTTTTCTTCTTTGGAGACGTGCGTCAAATGTTACCAGTGTTCGAAAAAGGGACGAGAGCAGACGAAGTCAAAAGCATCTGCACATTGCAAGTTAGCCAACTTAAAATGATAATATAACTCCAGATATAACAAAAGGACTGAAAAGCTACAATAGCGAATACAAAATCACTAATAAATTTAAACTTAAAACTCGAAATTAATGTATTCTCGAAAGTCTTGAAATTCGTTGGACATATATCGATGGTAGGCAATGAAAACCTCGTAACTCCATTTTGTTAAAATTTGCATGTGAAGTAAAAACCATTTCTTATAAAATAATGTAAAACGATGCAGAAAATTCCTGTATGTGTAACTGTATAGGAGAAGCCTAGTTCTTGACAAATAAGAGAGATCCATTCACTTACAAATCTCTCTTTCATTACATAGTTTTTACTGGAAGCACGAGGTTTCACAGACAGATGGACGCAGGAGGTTTTCATTGGCTACCAGTGATATATTACCAGTATCGATATCGTTAACAGGGAAAAATAAGCGAGATTCTCGATTCTTGGCGTAGATACTTTGTACGAATCCCTCGGAGCGTAAGTCCTACTCGCATTGGCCGCTCTTTATATCATGAAGTAGATGATGGGGCCGAAACATTATGACCAACTGCTTTAATAGAGTCTTGTCCCACCTGCGGAATGCAGAGAGCAACAATTCCGCAAGGCTTGGATTCGACTAGTCTGTAGTAGCTTTCGGAGGTATATGACACCAGATGTGTGCCCGCAGGACACTAAACTCCCGTATATTGCAGATCGGTGGTTTGTGGGAGTAGAGCAGGCGCTCTGTAGTGTCTGACACGTGTTCCATTGGGTTCATAACGTGGAGGCCAAATCAACGTAAACTCACTATCATTCTTCTCATACCACTATAGTACAAACTGGTCTTGTGACACGCACGGATATCCTGCTTGAAAATGATGTGGCAGTCAGGGTAGGCGATAAACATCAAGAATCAGAAGATGCAAGTCGTCCGCAATAAAGTTCATGTATCAGCTGTCGTGGAGCCCTATATTACTACCGCAGGTACCACGGAAGCCCAGGTGTATGTCCCCCTTAGGACAGTACTGCCTTTAGCGGCGTGACCCCGAGGCATGGTGCGGCCGTTTGGATCACCGAGTATCGGGGCAAGATTTTCGAGAAAGCCACCTGATTCTTCCAGCCAGCTGGCAGCGAGTTTCTGCCGATACACGGTCCAGTCTCGATGATCTCGTGTTTTGCTGCAGTGCCCCGTCTTCAACAATTTGCGCTGACACTGTATTCTGTCGTCAGATCTGAAACAAACCGCCGCCTACATTACTTTACAGTGCTGCCAACAGTCCGACCTCCACATTCCGTGGTCTGCCATGGACGTCCAACAAATTGTCGCCTGTTTGTGGTCTCACTGTCTTTCAACGACTTTCCATTTATGCTCCCTGAGACGTGCCGGCTCGTATCGATTGATCGATCGGGTCGTCATGGTGTGATCTTTGGGGTCGGCCGTTTGACGTGGCTTTTGGCCGCGACGGGCGTGTGGCGCGAGAGAGGGACAGCCGGAGAGCCGCGCGGCACTGGGGAATCAGGGGTAGAGTGGTTGAGCAGGCCAGGGCACAACGCAGAGGTTGTGGTGTGTCTGACACGTTTGCAAGACCGAACCTGGCTTGTAGTGTGGGAACTGGGCTCGGCCACATTACCCGAATCGAGTCGTGCGTCCCTGATTTGAATGTGTACAGGATTTCATAAAGGATTTGTTGAGAATTGCTTGTCATGTTTTTGGTGCGCATATTATACTGATCCTTGCTTCCCAAGTATCGGCACCATGACCGGAAACAGTTGTCTTGCCAACCAAAAGGTCCCCTCTATTTAGTGCTGTTTAAGTAAACACATGTTATCGTGGTTAAAGGTCTGTCTGGATTTTGTGATGTGATACAGTCCGAATAAGCGAGGTGTATTAATTGGTGCTACTGCTGTTCGAAGTGACGGATCGAATAAGCCAGTATGGTGAAATTGTAATATTTTTCCTGGTACAGTGGGCTGTGTGGACGTTGCTATAGTTGGTTCAAAGCACAGGCTTAACATTGAATCTGTACGTTCTGTGTTATCTAATTGCATTACTTGTTCACTCGTAAACAGTGAAATGGTAGTCTTACTTGACTGTTTTAGTTTATCAGTACCCAGTTAAGGGGTAATTTAAATGAGCTCCCCAGTTTCAGTGAGCATATGTTAACTAGTGTAGTTTAAATTTCCAAGCTGACTTGGTATTATGCTATTCGCCCTCGTCCTTTAAGGTTACGTCAAGGGCATTAGTTATCGATTCACCCTTGAGTATTTTATTTCATTTTTCGTGAAGTAGGCTATCATTTTATACATAGTAGTTATTTTACGTTTGAGGAATTAATATTTGCCGTTTTGTCCCCCCCCCCCCCAGTTTCTCTGAAATTGTATAGTAGCACAGGCTCCAAGACCTTTTTTTCAGTGTGTTATAGTGTACTGTGTGCAGCACCCTGTCCAGCTCGCCCGCTTGCTGTGGGTTCTGGGTGTAGCCGCCTCTGGTCTGAGTCCAGTGGGTCCCCCTTCTGCTACTTGAATTAGCCCGTGCATGTGTGGCGTCACCTGTTTTGAAAATGTGTCACGAAGTGGCGTATCTGTTTGTGTTTTATTTCGTGTTGAAAAAAATTTGTGGTATCCATTATTGGTTAAAGTTTATCTCATTACTGTAGTCTCCTTTTGGGAGCTTTACTGTGTACACAATTTAATTAACTTGCGAGTCACTTAATGATTGTTTAAAGATTAATGTTGTTGTTTGAATAGGGTGGTTGTCCGTGCTTGTAAGGATATTTTTGCTAACTTACCTTATCACAAAGTTTTAAAGATAAAATTTTATTTTGCCAAAGAAAAGTTTAATAAAAGTGTTGTTGTTATAAAATGTGAATGTTCCTAATGTGGCCCGGCCCTCCCGCTCAACAGCAGTTGGCTGATTAGGGTGGATTGACCACCACACTCCGGACAGTAGAACGATAACAACGAGCCGGCTTCGCAGCTACCGAGATAGGCCTTCTCAGGCGTCCGTCTATACCAATCTGCCCATTCTCAAAGGCGCTTATGTCGCTGCGTTTCCACTTTTACAGCGCATTGTCACGAACGCGCAACGGCATTGGGGAGCCCTCTGTCGCGAGATGGACAATGCTTGTATTGTTTTGGCGCCATTTTACGTCCGATGTGTAGAGAATATGCGAAGGCACAACGGGAGTTGGTGCTGCTGATAGTTAACTTTGCAACATGGACGATACAATAATGTAACAGGGTGTTCTAATGAAAAGCTTGTTCCATGTCTGGATTGCTGTGTCGCTTTCTACGGAGCCGGCGAGGTGCGTTGTCGTGCGTTGGACGCAGCGGGTGCGTCGCGTCGCCAGAGACGGGCCTAATGGACGGCTGCGGCGATAGCGGTAGCGGCGCGTGAGTTAGTGCCCACTAAACTGGCGCGGCCACCGCAGCCGGCAGATAAGCGAGTTAGGGCCGTCCTAGCGGGCCCCCAGATGGCGCATCTGCGATCGCCGACCGCGCTAAGAACGGCAGATAAGAAAGAAACTCGCCGCCCATAGCAAACACTGCCTGCCGCAGATAAGGCAGCACGTGGCCACTCAGTGCTGGCTGCCGCACTTGGTCACTCTTCTGAACACCTCCTTCCTCTCCGAAAGTTGTTACCGGTTGACGAGTGTGGAGTTCTCCTGGGATTACCCCTCGTCGATGCTGCTATTTGTAATTTCTGTCAAATCTACTTCACCAAACAGCTAAAACTGTCACCCGAAAACTCAGTCCCAGTTGCAGGCTGCCTATCTAACGGTTTACAGGAGCAGCAAAAATTTAATTTCCTGAATTTTATAGAACGATTTTTTGTCTACATGGTTTCCGGGTACATGGGAAGATAAGCCAACCACAAAGAAACGCATGGAAATGTCTTTCGTATACTATTCGAGAAGAACGAAAATTAGTTACCAAGCCTAGAGAGACACCTGAGACCTATAGAACGATAAACAGGAGAAAAGTTTCTTTGTTAATTATCCTAAAGATTCAAATGGTTCAAATTGCTCTGAGCACTATGGGACTTAACATCTGAGGTCATCAGGCCCCTAGAACTGAGAACTACTTAAACCTAACTAGCCTAAGGACAGAGCAAAAATCTATGCCCGAGGCAGGATTCGAACCTACGACCGTAGCGGTAGCGCGGTTTCAGACTGAAGCGCCTAGAACCGCTCGGCCACACT
Source organism: Schistocerca nitens (assembly GCF_023898315.1). Classification (NCBI taxonomy): domain Eukaryota; kingdom Metazoa; phylum Arthropoda; class Insecta; order Orthoptera; family Acrididae; genus Schistocerca; species Schistocerca nitens. The sequence continues at coordinate 97,429,763 of NC_064621.1, read as the reverse complement.
GATCGGCTTAACCTAAAGAATGACTGGTGCCTGCTTCTGCTTCCTTAGATCTACGTAATTTGTTTGCACCTGTCTTAACAGAATGTGACATATCCCATTCACGAGAGAAAAATTATCACATTCGTAGCATCTGGGTGGAGTGGGATTTGGAATTGCGAGAGTGGGTGGGGGCTGTGCAGGCGTGCGCTTACTTTACAATACCGTTTATTAACAAGGATATAAGCTCAAATAACGTCAATAGAAATTGATTGGCGACTCCATGGAGTGCTGTGTGCACAACGACCATATACAGGGTGTTTCAAAAATGACCGGTATATTTGAAACGGCAATAAAAACTAAACGAGCAGCGATAGAAATACACCGTTTGTTGCAATATGCTTGGGACAACAGTACATTTTCAGGCAGACAAACTTTCGAAATTACAGTAGTTACAATTTTCAACAACAGATGGCGCTGCGGTCTGGGAAACTCTATAATACGATATTTTCCACATATCCACCATGCGTAGCAATAATATGGCGTAGTCTCTGAATGAAATTACCCGAAACCTTTGACAACGTGTCTGGCGGAATGGCTTCACATGCAGATGAGATGTACTGCTTCAGCTGTTCAATTGTTTCTGGATTCTGGCGGTACACCTGGTCTTTCAAGTGTCCCCACAGAAAGAAGTCACAGGGGTTCATGTCTGGCGAATAGGGAGGCCAATCCACGCCGCCTCCTGTATGTTTCGGATAGCCCAAAGCAATCACACGATCATCGAAATATTCATTCAGGAAATTAAAGACGTCGGCCGTGCGATGTGGCCGGGCACCATCTTGCATAAACCACGAGGTGTTCGCAGTGTCGTCTAAGGCAGTTTGTACCGCCACAAATTCACGAAGAATGTCCAGATAGCGTGATGCAGTACTCGTTTCGGATCTGAAAAATGGGCCAATGATTCCTTTGGAAGAAATGGCGGCCCAGACCAGTACTTTTTGAGGATGCAGTGACGATGGGACTGCAACATGGGGCTTTTCGGTTCCCCATATGCGTCAGTTCTGTTTATTGACGAAGCCGTCCAGGTAAAAATAAGCTTCGTCAGTAAACCAAATGCTGCCCACATGCATATCGCCGTCATCAATCCTGTGCACTATATCGTTAGCGAATGTCTCTCGTGCAGCAATGGTAGCGGCGCTGAGGGGTTGCCGCGTTTGAATTTTGTATGGATAGAGGTGTAAACTCTGGCGCATGAGACGATACGTGGACGTTGGCGTCATTTGGACCGCAGCTGCAACACGGCGAACGGAAACCCGAGGCCGCTGTTGGATCACCTGCTGCACTAGCTGCGCGTTGCCCTCTGTGGTTGCCGTACGCGGTGGCCCTACCTTTCCAGCACGTTCATCCGTCACGTTCCCAGTCCATTGAAATTTTTCAAACAGATCCTTTATTGTATCGCTTTTCGGTCCTTTGGTTACATTAAACCTCCGTTGAAAACTTCGTCTTGTTGCAACAACACTGTGTTCTAGGCGGTGGAATTCCAACACCTGAAAAATCCTCTGTTCTAAGGAATAAACCATGTTGTCTACAGCACACTTGCACGTTGTGAACAGCAGACGCTTACAGCAGAAAGACGACGTACAGAATGGCGCACCCACAGACTGCGTTGTCTTCTATATCTTTCACATCACTTGCAGCGCCATCTGTTGTTGAAAATTGTAACTACTGTAATTTCGAAAGTTTGTCCGCCTGAAAATTTACTGTTGTCCCAAGCATATTGCAACAAACAGTGTATTTCTATCGCTGCTCGTTTAGTTTTTATTGCCGTTTCAAATATACCGGTCATTTTTGAAACACCCTGTAAGTGAAATTAGAAGGAAGGTCAGCGTTGGCCGCAATTTTGATGGTTTATTGACAGCAAAATCGATTTTTAATCACATAGTGATCATCTTCAGTGATGTAGTGTACAAATTAAACTCATAGGCACTGGTGTCAAGTTATCAGTAACCAAAGCTATGAAACGATCACAATCACGTTTTACTTGACACCTGCGCCTATGAGTTTAATTTGTACACTACATCACTGAAGATGATCGCTATGTGATCGAAAATCGATTTTGCTGTCAATAAACCATCAAAATTACGGCCAACGCTGACCTTCCTTCTAATCAATAGAAATGCTTAGCGATTAATTTCAAAATAAAAAATATTCTGCTCATAACTAATTCTTACTTTAAAATTACGCAACATAAATAATAATAAATATATATTTTACACGGACTCAGTGCTTCAACACACAATCTTATTCAGCCCCAATAACGTACAAGAGGGCAGTGGCCCAGAACAAATGGACCGAAATCAGAATATTCAGAATATCAGCCAGTAGTTATTTAATAAGGTGGCGAGTATAATAACACAGTAAGCTAAATGAACAATGTGACAAGAAGGTTCAAAATGGCTCTGAGCACTATGGGACTCAACATCTGAGGTCATCAGTCCCATAGAACTTAGAACTACTTAAACCTAACTAACCTAAGGACATCAGGCAGGATTCGAACCTGCGACCGTAGCGGTCTCGCGCTTCCAGAGTGAAGCGCCGAGAACCGCTCGGCCGACAAGAAGGTCTACATTGTATTACCAGTAACGTCCAACATCTACTCCATTGATACTACGGACAACACGACTACATAGAGCTACCTAGTACACTGACAACAGACAGCAGCATAACACAGGAAAACGACGTCTGAAATGCGGCCTTTGCGCGAATACAGATGTCTCTCTCTTATGACCTCATCGCCAGAAAACACAAGAGAGCGCCGCTGATGCAATAGCCACAGAGCTTGTGTATCAGCGACCATGGACAATGTCTCTTATAGTTGGAAACAGCCAAAAGTTGCTAGGAGCCAGGTCAGGTGAGTAGGGAGCATAAGAAATCAGTTCAAAGTTCTTGCGTCAACACAGCCTGGAGAAATACCAGGCATGAAGTCTTGTGATCGTCCGTCAGCATTCGCATTCTCAGGTTTTCATGCAGTGTTGTGTGTGCAGATCCCGCGGAAATGCCAACTCGGGAGACGATATGTTCCACATTCATCCAGCTATCCTCCAAGACTACTTTTCTCACTCCCTCGGCCATGTTGTCAGACCAGCCAACGTGAGGCCGAGTTTGTCTTGGTCTGTTGTCACACGACGTTCTGCCTACTATGACCCAAAGCACCCACGAACGGAGGTCAGAGGTGTTATAACCTCACAGATATCTTTAGCGAAAGCTCAACACTTTGTACCTTGTACAGGACACAAAAAGTAATCCACCGTTCCTCGTCTCTGTGTAGGAAAGACACTGCCAGCCCTCCAATTTGGCGATGTCCACATACAACTTATCCACGCCTCACACTGACCACAGGACCCTCCACAAGCTGTCCGGTCCCTCTGCATTCCGTATTTTCGTCTCACTTGCTGACCCCCGCCGAACGTTTTCTCCTCAGAACTGCTGTCCATAGTGACTACGTGGGACAGCGACACCGAGTCCAAAACAAGTGCGGGCAGCACCAAACATAGCCCATCGCTGCTCACAACTTGTGAACCACTGGACACCATGGCGCAACAGCTATATCTGCATCTATACTCTGCAAATCACATTTAATTGCCTGGCAGAGGGTTCATCGAACGACCATCACATCTATGTTATTCCAGTCTGGTATAGGGCGCAGACATAACGAACACTTATATCTTCCTTTATCCACTTTTGCACTGAGCCATTGAGTGGAACATTCAGAGTCAGCCCACCAACAAACAACCTTGGCCTTCTTACCAGTGGGTGACCCATAGCGGCAAGCCACAGGATTGTCAGCCGCTTCCACAGTAGGCACAGCCCTGATCTCCAATTGATGTTGACAATACCTCTCCGTACAGCAGACTGCGCACCACTGGATCTCATTGTCACAGTAAAGCTCGGAGTCGCACTGCTGCTGGCCACACGCCATGAAATGTGCCCCTTCATAAGACTACCAAGGGTGACGAGCTGGGTCAGTGGGAAGAGAAGCAATGTATGAAATTTGACTTCACGGCAAAATTCCCCCCCCCCCCCCCCCCCCCCCCGCCAAGTGGGAGCAACCATCCTCAGACATCCAACTACAAAAGACAATAGAGTTACAAACACGACAAGAACTTAAAACACATTGCCTACCACAAAGTCACCAGTGGCGTAGCGGGGTTGTAAAGGTTGGGGACACTCTACTGTTATTATAGTTATAGGGAGACAAAATAGTACAATAAACAATAATTTAAACAAATGCAACAAAATGCATCAAATAAAACAACAACAACAACTACTACTACTACTACCACCACTACCACTACCACTACCACCGCCACTAATAATAATAATAATAATAATAACTAACTTGTTCAAGAAACGATGGCGAATTTGTAGAACTCCAGCAGCAAGAGAAGAAGCACTTATATTTTCTTGTACACAAGTGCAATGCGCCTGTCTTTTCTTTACACGAATAAATCTATAACTCGGACTACAAAGGTCTGATCACTGGATAGCTCTCCAAGTAGTGTCTCTTCTACTGCTAATGTGCTCAAACACGGCAGCCGGGTGTTGGACATTGAGTTCGTTAGATAATTCTTCACTCGTTTGAGAGTACTCATGCTTCGTTCTATGCTTGCTATAATTGCGGATAGGTTCAAAACCAAAACAGAGTTTAAATCATTGTTGACAATGTACTTTAAGAGGATTCTTGGAGGTAAGTGTTTTTTTCTCATCAGAGTATATGTTACACAGTTCATGCTCAAGTTGTTCTTGTTCGTAAAAAGGATACTGTTGTAATAACTGAAGCAGTTTCAACTTTGGGAATTCTTTTTGATAGTTTGGGAAACACTTTTCGCTCACAAGTTCAACAAACTGAATTTGGGATAAACTCTTTAAATCTTCTTTCCATCTGAACAATTTGCAAATCCACTATCTCGTAAGTTAATACTCGAGAGGTGTCTTTTGACTGTCACAGGATGATAAGTTGCCATTCAAACAGAAGCTTCATTTAATGCATTCATCACCGAATGTTTCCGTTCTTAATTGTCATAAGTTTCTCAAAACAGTTCTTATTTCGTCGTGGCAAGTAATTATACCGACAGATTTTGACTGAAGAATATTAAAGAGATGATCGACATAAACAAAGCACCCTCGGTAGATGCAAAGCAAGTAGACAAACGTAGGATCATCCATTCGTCGTTTCATTCCCGCAGCACAGCTCAAAGATTCTGGGCCCCATTGAGAGTCTGTATCATCAATTATATAATTAAAAGCACCATATAACTCTGAGAAATGACTAGATATTGTTGAAACTGGCCTGGAACGAAAGTTTCAGCGAGTGTTGCTCGCGTCTGGCAGTTTAAATCCTTTCTCAGTTAGCAATACAGTTCGTTTTGATGATTTGCTGAAAAACGAATGGAATGTAGTACTATCACTTACAAACATGCGTACTTGTCATATGATTTTGGAGGCATGTAACAGTACCAAATTCAGGTGGTGTGCTTAACAATGAATAAACAGTGCATGGAGACAGAACTGTTTCTCTGCCCTCCATTACTGAAGCGCCATCATCTGTTTGACTAACCAGTTTTCCTTCCACATTCCATTCTTTCAATACTGCATGGATAATGTTTGACGTACCTTCAGCAGTTTAATCTCCAGAAACTTCGTAAAATCCAACGAATCTTTCCTCAATTTTGTCTGCAACACAGTATCTGAATATGATAATCATTTGACTCTTGCATGACGTGTCTAATGTCTCATCAGCCTGAATCGAAATGAAATTGCAGCTCTGAATTTCAGATTTTATTTTCTCATTAACTGCCAAAGTTATCATTTCTATTACATCATTCTGTATATCTGGAGAAGTTCCTTTATAGGTTGATGATGATGACAGATGGTCTCTGATTAACTGCTCTCCTTGAGATAGTGAATCCCACAATTCCAGATAGTTACCGTAGTTGCTAGAGGATTTGTCTTCTCGATGGCCGCAAAAGGCTAGTTCTCGTTTACAAATAAATACAATTGCCTGAATAAGACGAGCCAATACTCTCCTGTTGGATGCAACTTGTTCATTTTATTTTGTTACCGTCAGACGAGCGGCTTCAGAAAGAGCGTGCTCAATTCTACTTTTGCACAATAACTGAAATGATTCTTTCTTCTGCAGGTGACGTTTTGATATCTGATGCTTTTGTGCTTTCCTGTCAAAGTCCTTTACTGTACAAGTGCCCTCACTGCACCGTTCCTTTTCACCACCAAACAGAAGGCATATATAACAATATAATCTGTTATTAACTGAATTCGCAGTCAGTCAAGTATACTTTTCGTACCAGGCTGTCTGAAAAGTGCGTTTTTGTTTGGCTTCACTTAAAACTACACTGAGTACAGGAATAGTTCGTTTGTCCTTCAATTCGCACTTTTTTCCTTCGTTAATGTAGATGTCTTCGCACATTTAGAGCTCTTAGCAGAAAGTTATTTATATTTTTGTTATGAATTACTATTGCATCTTTTTTAAGCAGGAATACAGGGGAGACTAAGTCTCAAAGTCTCCCATCACGCTACGCCACTGAAAGTCACTAACAAAACTGAGGTACTGAGAACATTGGCCTGAGTTGGAACTCTGTGCTTAGCATACACTCTGTGTTTATCAACGGTAGTGCCTGGTGAAACACCTGTACAGAGAAACCTGAAATGAAGCAAACACACTGTCTCAACTACACAAGAACGCTACCCGTAGTCTGTCAAATAAAGCACAGCTGCTGATGGGACTCTTGGCCACAGGAATTAGGGAAAAAAGCCACATACTACCTTCCAGTTCCGGTGTCTCGACCGACTCTGTCTCATTAGCTTCCTCCTCAAGAACAACATTTAAATCGTTACTGGTTTCCAGCAATGATGAAACATACAAGCATTCGCTAATAGCAACGTCGACATGCGTTGCTCCATTCTGTAATTCTTTTAATACGTTCATAACTTAGTGCTACTTTACTAAAAATGACAAGTCACTAACCCTATTTACACAGTGCATAGCTCTGGCCTGCAAACTGCATAAGCTAAAGTGCCTAAATTTCAGAAACAACAGTGTCAATTCCATCTCAGCGAGGGCCACCAGCAAGTGTCGATGCCCTTAGGTCTATCCACTCCCCAGATGTCAGCTCCGAAAAAGCTCACGCATTACCTTTCGAAGTCGAGACGACCAGGCCACAGGGTTTGCAGGGGCCTACCCTCAAATTGGTACTGAACTAACCAACTTTTCCTTGCACAGACAATCTACACCCTTGCATCTCCGCGGCAGCTGCACCTGCAACACAACAAAGGAAAGTGATACAATTCTCAACAAGCTAATACCGAGGCTTCCGGTACCACACCAGCACAATGCACATCCACATTCAGCTACCAACTGTAGCACTGTTATTATGACAATGCTCAGCAGCTTAACACAGAAAAACAATGTGTGAATGCAAAAAAAAAAAAAAAAAACAAGAAATTCAGAAATCACTCTCCTATGCTGTCACTGCAACACGATGCAGTATGACTTGTAATACTTTCCCCACGCTTGATAACATCACAGTAGCCGCTGGCTTCCTCAACTATTCTCGGTACCACCATGCAATAATTTCACCCTGTCAATACCCGTCAGCTGCCAGTCAGTAAATGTGGATACTAAAAGGAGAACATTTCCATGGACTGTGACTGCTGTCTTTAGCTGTACACTGAGAAAAGGTACTGTCTGCTATCCAAGTGGGCAATGCTCACATACAGTTTGGCCATGCCATTCACTGACCATTGTGGCTCTCTTCAGACTATCTGGCTACATGGCACTCCACATTCCCGACAGTTCCTGTCTCCATCTCGCTTTCTAGCCGCCAACGATCATGCTCTTCTACAGGATGTGGCAAATAAAGCTCTTCTGGAGAGCAGAGTTCAAGGATACAGAGAAACACAGCAGAGGAAACGGAATACAGAACTAACCTGGCTATAGCAGATGTTGAAAGTGATCACCATTCATCTCCCGGTACTTTTGGACCCTGGTCAGCAAGTTTATGAAGGCGGATCGAAGCTGGACTGCTGGAATTGCTGCAGTCTCACTGGAAATGTTCTGCTGGAGTTTCTGAAGACTATGAGGATTTTTACAGTACACCTTAGACTTGAGGGCTTCCCACACAAAGTAATCACACACTGACATATCAGGTGACCTGGGTGGCCAGATAGGGTAGTGACAAGGCTAACCTTTGCTTGTGTAGGTGTGCTCCAAGGTTCGGTCTTACATATGGGCAGTTGCCCCATCCTGTTGGGAGTAACTGTAGGTGTTTTCGTCCTCCGTTAATGCTACCACAAATGGCTTCAAAATGTTGGCAATGTATGACGCCAAAGTCAGCGTCTGATGATAAGAGATGGGACCAATAATGCAGCGTGCATACACTGCATACCAAACCCCAAGCTTCTGAACATGCAATTATGTATTAAGGAAGTTATGTGGATTCTCCACTGCCCAGAACCTCTGATTCTGTGAGTTGGCATAACCACTCAGGTGCAGCCAGGCTTCATCAGACACAAAGAACAGATTCATTTCCGAGCCAATCATTGTTATCTCAGTGACCAGCCACTAACAAAACTGGAGGCGCTGCGGAGCGCCTATTGGTTATAATGCATGAACAGCAGACACTCGGTAGGAACGCATGTGCAGGTCCAAGTGGAGTATTTGTCCGCAAGATCGACATGATATGCCGGTCTCTTGCGACAGGCGTCGGGCTGATTTGGAATTACTCTAAAGCATTTTCTACTGAACTGCAGCCACATTTTCTGGTGTGCGAGCACATTTCGGAATGCTTTTGGATTTATTCGTAACAGATCCTGTCTGACACCATTTTGGGACTAAGCGTTGCATGGCACTTTTTTCTGGCCCTTTGACATTGTTAAACTTCTTAGTAAACAATTGACTGCACCGTTTACACGAGTTTGTTGTCACGTAACTTTCCCCAGTGAACACCCGATGCTCCACTGTGAGTACCATCATCAGCTTTACACTGCTCCACTCACACTGACACAGCCCGCACTAGCTCTGAACCGGTGTGGATCATATGGCGGGTGTAGACTGGTGTGAGATCAAGTGTTTTAGTTATATGCATACATTCACATACAATCGTATCAGTCATCCAGGCTACGTTTTCTTTGACACACCCCGAACAAACTGTGTCGCGCAATGCCAAAATCAAAGCAAGTGCGACCAGTGACCCAACAGAGCCCATTGACACCCCATGACATTTTAGCTGCTGCTCACCACGACATCCGCCAGTGGCTATGGGTGTTGTCGTTGCATCTGCTGTGTATGACTGACCAGCACACCCAGGGTCAATTCATCAACAGTCAACCATGGCAGTCACACATTTGCTCGACCTCTGGCGTCATGGTATGGGATTGTCAGCACTTCTACAGTGGCCGTAGTCCTGATGTTCAGATGATGTTGACAGTACTCCTGCATACAGCACGCTGCACACTGGTAGAAGGTGCAGCACAGAAAAGCATGGAGTGGCGTTGTTGTGGGCTGCACACCCCAAACACACACTCTCTCAGGACTCCTGATCAGCAGACCATACAAGTGCGACCATCTGGGCTGGTAGAAAGGAAAGCATGCAGAAAAATTTAATTTCATGTCGCTCACTTGATGGAAAAGAAGCACAGTCTGATCAGTCCACTAAGAACGAAAACTCAGAGTTACCTTGTGATTCCTGACGAATCAGCATCTTACTCACGATGTTCAAAACCGTTTAATACACTACTGGCCATTAAAATTGCTACACCATGAAGATGACGTACTACAGACGCGAAATTTAACCGATAGGAAGAAGATACTGTGATATGTAAATGATTAGTTTTTAAGAACATTCACACAAGGTTGTCACCGGTAGCGACACCTACAACGTGCTGATATGAAGAAAGTTTCCAACCTATTTCTCATACACAAACAGCAGTTGACCGGCGTTGCCTGGTGAAACGTTGTTGTGATGCCTCGTGTAAGGAGGAGAAATGCGTACCATCATGTTTCCGACTTTCACAAAGGTCGGATTGAAGCCTATCGCGATTGCGGTTTATCGTATCGCGACATTGCTGCTCGCGTTGGTCGAAATGCAATGACTGTTAGCAGAATACGGAATCGGTGGGTTCAGGAGGGTAATACGGAACGCCGTGCTGGGTCCCAACGGCCTCGTATCACTAGCAGTCGAGATGACAGGCATCTTATCCGCATGGCTGTAACGGATCGTGCAGCCACGTCTCGATGCCTGAGTCAACAGGTGGGGACGTTTGCAAGACAACAACCATCTGCACGAACAATTCGACGACGGTTGCAGCAGCATGGACTATCAGCTCGGAGGCCATGGCTGTGGTTACCCTTGACGCTGTATCACAGACAGGAGCGCCTACGATGGTGTACTCAACGACGAACCTGGGTGCACGAATGGCAAAAGGTCATTTTTCGGATGAATCCAGGTTATGTTTACAACATTATGATGGTCGCATCCGTGTTTGGCGACATTGCGGTGAACGCACATTGGAAGCGTGTATTCGTCATCGCCATACTGGTGTATCATCCGGCGTGATGGGACGGGGTGCCATTGGTTACACGTCTCGGTCACCTCTTGTTCGCACTGACGGCACTTTGAACAGTGGACGTTACATTTCAGACGTGTTACGACCCATGGTTCTACCCTTCATCCGATATCTGTGAAACCCTACATTTCAGCAGGATAATGCACGACCGCACGTTGCAGGTCCTACATGGGCTTTTCTGGATAGAGAAAATGTTCGACTGCTGCCCTGGCCAGCACATTCTCCAGATCTCTCACCATCTGAAAATGTCTGGTCAATGGTGGCCGAGCAATTGGGTCGTAACAATACGCCAGTCAGTACTCTTGATGAACTGTGGTATCGCGTTGAAGCTGCATGGGCAGTTGTACCTGTAGACGTCATCCAAGTTCTCTTTGAGTCAATGCTCAGGCGTATCAAGGCCATTATTACGGCCAGAGGTGGTTGTTCTGGGTACTGATTTCTCAGGATCTATGCACCCAAATTGCGTGGAAATGTAATCACATGTCAGTTCTAGTATAATATATTTGTCCAATGAATACGCGATTATCATCTGCATTTCTTCTTGGTGCAGCAATTTTAATGGCCAATAGTGTATACCCTTCATGACCATCTAACATAATACGTATTCTCGCATTTTCAACTCTCAGTACGGCTTTCCTAAATGCCATAGCACAAACACTGTGTTAGCTATGGCAACTGATGGCTATGAAGACCCATGAGACCACAGTTATGACAGTGCTAGATTTGTGCAAAGAATACTACTCAGAAAAGTTTAACTGTAAAAATTTTCAGACGGTACTGCGGAGTGGTGGTAGGGGCCAGTTCTGGGCTCACTATTTATGTATTTTACGTGATCTGATTAGGGCCCTCAGGCTCTCTCTTACTTCGATACAGGATTTCATACATATAGTACCTTTACTTATGTCATAGACCTAAGGTATAATAATTTTCTTCATCGACATGTACATCTACATCCATACCCGCAAGCGGAGGGTACCTTGAGTATCTCAATCGGTTCTCCCTTCTATTCCAGTCTCGTATTGTTCGTGGAAACAAAGATTGTCGGTATGCCTCTGTGTGGGCTCTAATCTCTCTGATTTGATCCTCATGGTCTCTTCGCGAGATATACATAGGAGGGAGCAATATACTGCTTGACTCCTCGGAGAAGGTATGTTCTCGAAACTTCAACAAAAGCCCGTACCGAGCTACTGATCGTCTTTCTTGCAGAGTCTTCCACTGGAGTTTATCCATCATCTCCTTTCACGATTACTAAATGATGCTGTAAGACAAATAAGACAAATAGTATTAAAATGATTTGGCTGTTAATTTGAGTGTGAGTATGAGTAAATTATTCTGGACATGAATAAAGCTAATAGTGGCAGTACTTGTACTACTGCAAATTCCGGACGCTGTGGCTGATTGGTTCCCGGCGCTTCAGTCTGGAACCGCGCTGCTGCTACGGTCGCAGGTTCGAATCCTGCCTCGGGCATGGATGTGTGTGATGCCCTTAGGTCAGTTAGGTTGAAGTAGTTCTTAGTCCAGGGGACTGATGCCCTCAGATGCTAAGTCCCATAGTGCTTAGAGCCATTTGAACCATTTTACTACAGATGCTACCTGTGCTGGCATAAGCTGCCACCAGCACACCAGGCAGTAAAGAGGTTGCGAGAGGACTGATATAGGCCAAAGACAGACACGGAAGAAATGAGCCACCAATACTCTCTTCACCATCAGTATTTTGATCGCCGCCGTGGACTGGAGGGTCCAGACAGTTCCAGAGTGTCATCCAGTGAGTCAATTAGTCGAGTTATCAGTCACAGCCCAGTGGGAGTCGCAGTTAGCTCCGCCACTAGCTCAGAGACAGTAAGCCCATAGCGACCAGAACAGTGTACATAGTGGGACATGTACTTCACCAGCAGTGAAGCTAAGATGGAACATTAAGGAGGATGTTTTAGCCCAATACCTGGACTATCTTGTTAAGTAATTTTCCATTCTTATGAATAAAGAACCCAATTAATACTTGCATGCATTTGTGTTGTTTTGAGGCCACCCACACGAAACTGCCACTAATCGTGATAATAATAATGATAATGACAATAATGACAACAGTTGTACTATTACCTGTGCTGGCATAAGCTGGTGCCAGCACACCAGGCGGCAATGAGGTTGCGAGATGATCGATAGAGGCCAAAGACAGACACAGAAGAAACGAGTCACCAATGCCCTCTCCGCCGTCAGTATTTTGATCGACGCCGTGGACTGGAGGGCCCAGTCAGTTCCAGACTTGCTTCCCATGGTAAAAGCCTACAGTCACAACGAGATAACACAAAACTACCACTAATGCTGACAATAATAATAACGATAATGACAATAATAACAACAGTGATAGTTGCAAGTATAAGAAGAATTTATAGCTGTACAAAATTAATATTTTCTGGTATGGCGACTTCTGGGGAATGGAAATTTAAGGAGACTCCATCAGCTAAGAATACTGGGAAATGAGGAAGATCAGGTTGGAAACAGGAATGTACAGGATAACGAGTGCGTATGGGGACATTGGCAATCTTTATTCTTGTGTTAGCAGCTACGTCAGTAACTGCCTTCTGATGAAGGAGTTGTTATTCAGTTCTGTACAATAATATGGGAGGTTGTTCCTGATCTGGTTTCATGCTTCTGAGAAGGAAGCGTTAAGGTCAAGGGGAGATAAGAGCGACAGTGTTCAATGATAGGAAAATACGGAACACAGACGATACGGAAATCTTTGCGTTTCTGCACACAGCCAGCATAGCTGTGCCTATGATAGTGAGGTATGATCAAAGATTCGAACATCACAGTCACAGCCAACACAGATATACGGAAACAGTTGCAGGCCCTGTGAGCCTTCCTCAGAAATACCTTGCAGAGTAACGTTGCTCTAATCAATAATTGGAAAAGTGCTTATACAAGACTGTTTTTCAATTCAAGAGGGAAGAGCTTTTAATATTTTTGAAGGGCATGGAGAGATGCTGATGCCTCTTTGGACATTGCAGTTACATACACAGTCCAATTTAGATTTTCCTCTGTTTTTACTCATAATCTCTTTGATGAAGAAGAGAAGTTGATGTTTGCCCCATGTAGGATTGAAGAGGGTAAAGATTCCCGATGTTTCTGGATAATGATGCTAGAATTATCAACCAGTACCACTTGGTTTGCAGATGCATTGAGCCTTAATCCTGTGTCCTGGACACCGGTCGGTACTGACATTCTCGATAGTTGTCTTCAGGTTTATTGAGACAACTGGAGATCATCAGTGTACATATGGCATCTGCAGTAGGACAAAATTGATGACACAGAATTTACGTACAATGAATACAGTATGGGACCTGATACCGAAATCAAGGGAATGCCTGGTATTACCTGCCTTCATTGTGACTTCTTGGTGCCATACAAGACGCATTTCTGGCGAGACATCAGGTAGGAAAGAAACTAGTGCACTGTACTCGGCGAGAAATTTGGGCTGTTAAGTTTGGCAAGTAAAACGGCATGGTCGTCAGTGTGAAAGGCTTTGCTGAAGTCTGAGAAACCCATGACAGTTGCCTTTTAGGCATCCATGGCAAACTTCAGGTCATCTGTTACCTTTATTGTGGCAGATATTGTGCTGCAATGTTTACGGTAACCTGATTGTTGTTCGTTTTGTAGGTTGTTTGTTGTTAGGTAATTTGGTGGTGGTGGTAAGTCCCTATGTGATCAAACTTCTGAGGTCTTCGGTCCCTAGGCTTACACACTACTTAATCCAACTTAAACTAACCTACGCTAAGGACAACACACACACCCATGCCCGAGGGAGGACCCGAACCTCCGACGGGGGGACTCGTGCGAACTGTGGCAAGGCGCCTCAGTGCCTCACGCTGCGCGGCTAACCTGCGCGGCTAGGAAGTTCGCTAGATGGTTGTGGACTATGTATTCCAAGGCCTTGGAGAGTGCAGGAAGAATGCATTTAGATTGGTAGTCAGATGGCGCTGTGACAACGTCCTTTTTAGGTGACGGTTTCACTCGTTCCTGTTTTCAGGCCTCAGGCAAAACTCCTGTAATTAAAGAGTGGACGAAAATGTCTGTAATAGTGTGGCAGTATTGGATCACTAATAAGCTTCATTATTTGGACTGTGATGCTATATTGTCCAGTAGATTCCGATCTGACATGCATGACCGCTTTTTTGATGGTATTACAAGTAATGTGCTTTAGATAGAATTTTTCTTGACTACAGTCGTTTACCACCTTGAAGTAACCAATGAGTTTCTGGTTCACTTTCCGTTCAATTGTGGGTGTAGGCAACGCGAAGTAGCGTTTCAATTCTTCGGCTGGGACAGTGCTATTACCTGCAGCCTTTACTTTGCCTATGCCAGGACCACGTATGTTTTCCATAGAGCATATGGTCTGTTTCTGCCGTCAAGTAATCCATGGGCACTCCTAATTTTCGCATTTCTCACAGCTTGACTGACTCTGTTTGTAAGCAATATGATTTTCAGACATGGGTCACAGTTTGTATGCCAGATGTGTAGCTGTTTCAATTCTTCTGCTATCCAAGGTGCAGGTTTACATATTACTTTTCCAGTCTTTAGAGGAGCATATATGTCATATAGTTTAGTAAGCTTGTTAGTAAAGCCATGAAGCTCTTCGTTTTTATACGAGAATAATAGAATAGAAGAAGGCCCCCAGACTGCTTATTGTACCTCAGTTGCAACTTCAGATAAATTAATGCTTTTGAAGTCTCGGTATGTGGTCAATTGCGGTTTACTTCTGGGAAATTATGTTGTGTACGTTACTAAAATTAAGTCGTGGATGGACATGCCAGGCGCAGATATTTGAGAGACATAAATTAATTTGGGGATTTCGTTGCAAATATATTTTTGAGGGTGTTGCTACTGTTCGTATATGAGTAGGGGCAAGCTGAAGTTCTACTTGTATGTCAATAGCATCCTACTAGCTCTATCCTGCTTGAAATATCATATCTGTGTTAACGACCTCCAGGTGTAGCAAATTTTCATGCGAGAACATATCATTTCTTCAATCTATAACATTCCTTCTCCTCTGCATTGAATTTATTAATGTTGTTAGTACACAGAGTAACACCTGCTCTCCTCATACACTTGGGGCTGTATTTAGCCAGGAAAATTAGTAGGATGGTTTACACAGAGTTAAGAACATACATGAGATGCTCCTGAAACGTATGATCGAACAAACGGTCATGAATTCTAAGCCGAGGAGCAACGGAGGTCCGTGGATGAGTGATAAGAGAGACCTAGAACTTTTCCTAGTGTACTCGAAGTCCAGTCGCTCATCCTCAACCCCCGTACCGCTGCTTAAAACAATCCTGCGAGCATTTAAACTACTTAAAATGTATTTTTCTATACTCCGATTGAAATTGCTTTGTAACTGACGTTTCAGCGGGTCCTCTACCTCCCTTGCCTACTATTTCCTGAAAAATTTATAAATGGTGATGATGTCGGTGATATTTGAGCTACATTTTTAAATATTTTTGCTGTAGTAAAATAAATTACTTCTTCACAGATTAGCATCAGGGAAGGAAATTGGAGGCATGAAACACTTACGTGAATGTTGTCTGTAATCTGACTCTTTTTCCAAGCTGTGCAGTCAGTGGTTTCGAAGAAAATGGTACCGCAGTCAAATAGTGTTCCGTTCTTTATACCATTATAAATATTGTTGTCAGTACCAAAATATAATAAATATCTCAATGATTTTTTGGGAAATGCTTTGCCTAATGACCCTAATTGTGTGTAAGAAATCTGGGCTATCTTCAATTACAGATCAGTTGTACTATGAGGGCGAAGATAATATTAAAAATGCAGCCTTTTCAGGGGCGTGTCCTCTTAATTCTTCAGAAGAATTAGCTAAAGAGGAACAGAAATATTGAGCGACATAGTAGGTCCTAAAGGTGGTGGCGAGAGACAGATGTGAAGACCGAGAACTGTACTGGGGCATGAGAACAGTATCGAGGGACATCAGACTAAAATAGGCAAGGGTTGTCTGACATGTAATTAGGATGAATATGAAGAGAATAACAGAAAGAGTATACGGAAAAACAGGGAGAACAAGAGGCTAGGTAGGATCCAAGTGTGTTGTTAAACTGTGAAATGATTGATCTGAAATGGAATCAAGATGAGGAAAGGAAAACTGGGGAAGCAAGCAAATTTACATCATCCTATATGTCATTGGTAGTCGTCAGAGAAGGACGCAGAAAAGGATAGAGCGTCGCAGGTGAAGCAGACAAGCAAACCGGGCTACTGAAGATCTCGAAAGAAGAGTGGGAAGAAGAACAGAAAGGTTGAAGTGGATCTGGTAGGAGAAGAAAGAAATTCAGTTCATGATGGGAAACGAATGTTCCAGCAGATACCCTAACGCAAGAAGAAGAAGAAGCGGCTGCCTCTTACCCCTGGCGCATAGTCGAATTCGCATACACACGTAGGTATGTCATATACTAGAAGTGAGTGCTATGCTATAGACACCAGAGATAAGAGGCAAGTTGTACCATATGTTATTTATCATAGAGAAAAGTATTTCGTAAATGCTACTTAAAGATTGTTTTAGCCAGGTATTGTGATTTTTTTATATTTTCTCATTCACTAATAAAAATCATCTCCGGAGAATATTAGGTTAACTGAACACTGTGCAAGAAGGAAATATGAAGTTCTGTCACAATTTATAATATGGCGGTAGCTTTACTTTATCTGTTAGTTCTAAGGAAGATCGTGGAAGTTCTGCGATTCGCACTAGAAATAAATACCATGTCTTAGTTGTTCAACTCAGTTTAGTGCCTCACCTTTATGTAAATAAAAATGTTCTTTTTTTCATTTACCCCTTGCCGTAAGAGCAATGTTACTTGTGAGAATAGGTGGGTTTTTGTTAACCATTTGCTAAAAAAGTAGCTAGCAATGATGAACACGCACCATGGACAGGGTTCAAGTCGCCATGCCACGCCTCAGCGGCTGTCCAGCAGGCGAGCAACTGGCACGTGCGATCGTCCGGTGCCGCGGCAGCTCCCTGCTGCGATCCTGAGTGGCAATACTCCTCCAGAACAGCTGAGAGACTCATTCGTAGCCATCGCTTCGGTCGTTCTCCTCATCAGTGGACACTACCGACGTGACTCACGTCGCCTCATACCCTTTCAGTTCCTGGCCTTACCAAACCAACACCATCATCAACGGCAGAAAGTAGGACGCCACAGATAAAGGGCATAGATAACATCATGGAGTGCAGCAGACGCCCATAACCGGAACATGCTTTGAAAATACATTGACGGCCCAAATAATTATGAGCGCCCCCCATCGCGGAATTGAATGCCGTCTAGTGGCATTGTGGGCATATGAAGTGGTAAAGATAGTATAAGATTGTAACAAAGGCGAATGGGGAGTTATTGTAACGAAGCGACTGTTCGCGAATGGGGAAGTCCACTGACAAACAAATTTAACAAAGGTCAGTTTGTTATGCCCCTGCGCTTGGCAACGAATATCTCGCAAATGGAAAAGGTGGTCGACTGTTGGCGTACTACTGTCGTGAGTGTTTACGGAAAATGATTGAAGACAATGAAACGACGAGAGCGCGACAAGGTGTTGGACATCTACGCCTCATCACAGAACGTGGAGGTCAGAAGTTTCCCGCTCTTCAAAGGAGGGTAGGCGGGTGTCTGGTAGACCTGACTCTAGAGTTCGGAGCTGCTGTACACACAAGTGTCCAGAGCACACCATTGAAAACGGGAGTTCCGTGGCAGACGGCCCATACATGTAACTATTGTCACCCACAGGGGCGCCGACTTATAAAAAATATTAGGAGGGCCCATACTGTGGATCTCGCCTCGGGAAATTTTCAGAATTTTACATGAAAAATAGTGAGTTTTAAAGTTTTTTAAGCATTTTAGAGTCATATGATCAACATTAGAACCCAGAAAACTGGACTCTCGATAACTCGACACTCCGGGAAACTCGACAAGCCTGACATATTTTTTGGCTTTGAAAAAAGAAAAATAAACACGCACGGTATTTTCGTAAAAAGCTAATTTAATTTACAGTAATATTGATGCTTATAGACTATTACAGAGCAGTGAATATGTAGCTCTGAAAAGGCTGACATTATGTTTGCTTAAATCCTAAACTATCTTAAAAGAATAAAACAGAAAATCCTGCTGTCCCACAGTAATAGCACTTTGATTAATAAGTGAAAGAGCTAATTTAAGCTTACTTTGAATAAGGCTCAGGGTTCATTAAATAAAAACAATATCTCAAAGTTAATGCTTTAATACAGTTAATAAAGTGAATATAGTAAGCCTAATACTTTCAGTCAAAACGTATGTAAATAGCGGGTTTTAATTGGGTCTTAGACCCTAAAAATATTTAAGTATTTGAAAAAAACTAATACAGTACTATAGTAATAAAGTAATAAAATAGTACTAATATTTCTAAACTGAAAATTTAACATTATGTATGTATTTAATTCTCTATTTTATAAAGGTTTTTAATATTGCTCTAAATGCCATTATTAGGGCTAGAGTGTCTTTACAAAGGCGCAAATGTCGACCGTCTGACTGGATTACTGAATATGAAGTCGTTGGTGACTGGTCGGATATCCAATTCATCCAAAACATCTCGATGGGCATGAAGAACAGCCAAGTTGTTCCATCGCTTCTGTCCCATTGCTGATCGCAGATACGACTTCAGAAGTCTAAGGGCGTGATTGCTCTTGCTGTCGTGATTGGAACTGCTTGGACAAGCTTAATGCACTTCACTACTTCACATAACATTTCTCCAACTGCAGGCTCTTGTTTAATGTACTTTCTTACATGAAGAAATTTTTTTTTAGACCAGTTGTTTTTTATTAGCGATATCGGCTAACATATTCAAGTATAAGCGCACTCTTTCAATGTCTAGGTCATTTTTGAAAAACTTAGTTGATGTTTCCAAATTTGTTTCACCTCTGTTTACTCTTATTCAGCTGCAATGACTTGTGTGAGTCTAATTGAAGCAAACCGCTCACTAATGCAAGATTGCAACGTTTCACAAACTTCAATGTAAATAGCTTTGTAGAATTCCTTTGGGTTTTGAAAGTGTGCGGTGAGCTGGCTTCGTTGTTTTCATACTTCTTTGGTGTACTTCGATTCCGAGGAAGCGAAGGATCATCAGCTTGTGAAGGTTTTTCTTTTAAACACAATTCCCAAAAGTGTTCAAAACTATCATGCCTTCCATTCAATATACAAATCAAGCCCTCATATATATTTCCAGATCAGCAACACTTAGATGAGGGCATTGAATTTTTTCATTGACATCCTCTACTGGGATCATTGAATGGCAATAATGACGTAAAAGAAATAAGTCTTGAAGTGTAACATTGACTCATGGTAGCCTGCACATTTGTAACCTGCCACTGTTTTGTCCTCCGCAGAAAATCATTCAAAAACTCTAGAACTTCTTCAAAGTTTTTCAATATTCTCAAGATACCAGAAGCTCGCATAGTCCATTGAGTCTGGCAAAGGGATCGTAGACCAGGTAGGTCGTTGGCGCTCTCACAGCGTATGCTTCTGAAATGTCCCATGCTTTTGTTGGATTCCCTTAAGGTGTTTATTAACTCCTTGGCTAAAGCAATAATATAATAATTCCAATCCCAAAGAAAGCAGGTGTTGACAGATGTGAAAATTACCGAACTATCAGCTTAATAAGACACGGCTGCAAAATACTAACGCGAATCTGTACAAACGAATGGAAAAACGGGTAGAAGCCGACCTCGGGGAAGATCCGTAGAAGTATTGGAACACGTGAGGCAATACTGACCCTATGACTTATCTTAGACAATAGAGTAAGGAAAGGCAAACCAACATTTTTAGCATTTGTAGACTTAGGGAAAGCTTTTGACAATGTTGACTGGAATATTCAAATGGTTCAAATGGCTATTAGCACTATGGGACTTAACATCTTAGGTCATCAGTCCCTTATAGCTTAGAACTACTTAAACCTAACTAACCTAAGAACACACACATCCATGCCCGAGGCAGGATTCGAACCTGCGACCGTAGTGGTCTCGCGGTTCCAGACTGAAGCGCCTAGAACCGCACGGCCACAAAAGGCTGACTGGAATACTCTCTTTCAAATTCTGAAGGTGGCAGGGGTAAAATACAGGGAGTGAAAGGCTATTTACAATTTGTACGGAAACCAGACGGCAGTTATAAGAGTCGGGAGACATGAAAGGGAAGCAGTGGTTGGGAAGGGAGTGAGACAGGGTTGTAGCCTCTCCCCGATGTTATTCGATCTGTATATTGTGCAAGCAGTAAAGGAAATAAAAGAAAAATTCAGAGTAGGTATTAGAATCCACGAAGAAGAAGAAAAAGCTTTGAGGTTCGCCGATGACATTGTAATTCAGTCAGAGACAGCAAAGGACTTGGAGGAGCAGTTGAACGGAATGGACAGTATCATGAAAGGGGGATATAAGATGAACATCAAAAAAAGCAAAACGAGGATAACGGAATGTAGTCGAATTAAGTCAGGCGATGCTGAGGGAATTAGATTAGAAAATGAGACACTTAAAGTAGTAAAGGAGTTTTGCTATTTAGGGAGAAAAATAACTGATGATGGCCGAAGTAGGATGGATATAAAATGTAGACTGGCAATGGCAAGTAAAGCGCTTCTGAAGAAGAGAAATTTGTTAACATCGAGTACAGATTTAATTGTGAGGAAGTCGTTTCTAAAAGTATTTGTATGGAGTGTAGTCATTTGTATGGAGTGTATGGACGATAACCAGTTTGGACAAGAAGAGAATAGAAGCCTTCGAAATGTGGTGCTACAGAAGAATGATGAAGATTAGATGGGTAGATCACATAACTAATGAGGATGTATTGAAGAGAATTGGGGAGAAGAGGAGTTTGTGGCACAACTTGACAAGAAGAAGAGATCGATTGGTAGGACATGATCTGAGGCATCAAGGGATCACCAATTTAGTACTGGAGGGCAGCACGGAAGGTAAAAATCGTAGAGGGAGACCAAGAGATGAATACACTAAGCAGATTCAGAAAGATATATGTTGCAGTAGGTACTGGGAGATGAAGAACCTTGCACAAGGTAGAGTAGCATGGAGAGCTGCATCAAACTTGTCTCAAGACTGAAGACCACAACAACAACAATAAGAACAACAAAAGCCGTAATATCCCTCATAGACGTAAGATGGCAGAAACTGTCTACAACTGCCAAGTTTGAACTGTAAGCAGTGCAGTGTACTTAACATGCTTTTGGTTGTATATCAAAAACTAATTTTTTTACTCTTTTGAACTTACCTCTCATATTCGAGGCACCATCATAGCACTGTCCTCTTAAGTTATCCATTGGCAAATCAAGACAAGAAAGACGTCTCTTAAAGTACTAAACAGAGTTTGGGATTCGGTGTTGGGGGTCCCGTATAAGCCAATAAAGCCTTCGCTGATGATTAAGGAACCATCGACAGTATGAATACAGAATGATACTTGTTCGTGAATCGAAGGATTACTTGTTTCGTCAACCATAATAGAAAAATGTTCAGTCTTCTTGAATGAAGCCAATACCTTTCTCAACACAGACTTTCCTAGTAGAGCAATGATCTCGTTTTGAATATCGTGCAACGTGCACTTATATCCCGAACCCCATAACTAATCTTTAAACTCAGGAAAGTCATTCTTTCTGAGTTCCAACAATTGAAAAAAATTTGAGTTTACATCTTCGTGCCCTCTTATTGCTAGTCCTTGTCGGCATAGAAATTGCACGGTGGTAAAAATTGTCTCAAGGGTTAAATGGCCTTTCTTCATATCACTATCAAATTGTTCATTCAATTGGGAGGTTACACTTTGCCGGCTGGTGTGGTCGAGCGGTTCTAGGCGCTTCAGTCTGCAACCGCGCGACCGCTACGGTCGCAGGTTCGAATCCTGCCACGGGCATGGATGTGTGTCATGTCCTTAGGGTAGTTAGATTTAAGTAGTTCTAAGTTCTAGGGGACTGATGACCTCAGATGTTGTCCCATAGTGCTCAGAGACATTTGAATCATTTTTGAGCCACACTTCGGTTAGTGATAGAATTTAGCTTCGGAACGCCTTCTTTATGCGTAAACCCTTTTTTCAGTTAGAAAACCCTAGAGAAGTAAATGAATCTGCTTTTTTTGAAGAAAATTGTAATAGATTTTTAGCATCTGCCTCTTTGCAGACTTTGCAAAAAGATTTTCGGTCGATGCCTCATATTCTAGCCATGTATATCTGATAAACCTAGACTTCTGAAATGATCTTCGCTTACCAGACTGTCAGGTTTCGGCTGTGAACGTTTCTCGCCTGAAGACGACGAAGAAATTGACGACACAATAATTGTATCTTCGTACATCCACAGATGAAATGGTAGCCAGTTAGACGTCAGTTGGTATAAATTTATATTAAAAATAAAGAATTTCCTCCAGCTGTATTTAAGGTGTCGATTTTATTTTGGCAACTAGTTTCAACGTTGTAACAACGTCATCTTCTGGCCCATACACTTGTTGACATCAACGGCTGAAACTAGTTGCCAAAATAATATCGACAACTTAAATACAGCTGGAGGAATTTCTTCATTTTTAATATAAATAATTGTTGGAGGTTGACTTGCAATATCATCAACTTCCAAGCGCGCCTTTTTGGTAACAAATTTATCCATCGTAAACTTAATTCACAATACACTAAGAGGCAAAAGTAAACGAATAAAATGTTGTTGCTGGTTTGATGCAGCTCTCCACGCTACTCTATCCTGTGCAAGCCTCTTCATGTCCCAGTACTTACTGCAACCTACATCCTTCTGAATCTGCTTAGTGTATTCATCTCTTGGTCTCCCTCTACGATTTTTACCCTCCACGCTGCCCTCCAATGCTAAATTTGTGATCCCTTGATGCCTCAAAACATGTCCTACCAACCGGTCCCTTCTTTTTGTCAAGTTGTGCCACAAACTTCTCTTCTCCCCAATTCTATTCAATACCTCCTCATTAGTTATGTGATCTACCCATCTAATCTTCATCATTCTTCTGTAGCACCACATTTCGAAAGCTTCCATTCTCTTCTTGTCTAAATTATTTATCATCCACGTTTCACTTCCATACATGGTTACGCTAAATACAAATACTTTCAGAAACGACTTCCTGACACTTAAATCTATACTCGATGTTAACAAATTTCTCTTCTTCAGAAACGCTTTCCTTCCCATTGCCAGTCTACCTTTTATATCTTCTCTACTTCGACCATCATCAGTTATTTTACTCCCTAAATAGCAAAACTCCTTTACTACTTTAAGTGTCTCATTTCCTAATCTAATTCCCTCAGCATCACCCGATTTAATTTGACTACATTCCATTATCCTCGTTTTGCTTTTGTTGATGTTCATCTTATATTCTTCTTTCAAGATACTGTCCATTCCGTTCAACTGCTCTTCCAAGTCTTTTGCTGTCTCTGACAGAATTACAATGTCATCGGCGAACCTCAAAGCTTTTATTTCTTCTCCATGAATTTTAATACCTACTCCGAATTTTTCTTTTGTTTCCTTTACTGCTTGTTCAATATACAGATTGAATAACATCGGGGAGAGGCTACAACCCTGTCTCACTCCCTTCCCAACCACTGCTTCCCTTTCATGCCCCTCGACTCTTATAACTGCCATCTGGTTTCTGTACAAATTGTAAAAAGCCTTTCGCTCCCTGTATTTTACCCCTGCCACCTTCAGAATTTGAAAGAGAGTATTCCAGTTAACATTGTCAAAAGCTTTCTCTAAGTCTACAAATGCTAGAAACGTAGGTTTGCCTTTTCTTAATCTTTCTTCTAAGATAAATCGTAAGGTTAGTATTGCCTCACGTGTTCCAACATTTCTACGGAATCCAAACTGATCTTCCCCGAGGTCCGCTTCTACTAGTTTTTCCATTCGTCTGTAAAGAATTCGCGTTAGTATTATGCAGCTGTGACTTATTAAACTGATAGTTTGGTAATTTTCACATCTGTCAACACCTGCTTTCTTTGGGATTGGAATTATTATATTCTTCTTGAAGTCTGAGGGTATTTCGCCTGTCTCATACATCTTGCTCACCAGATGGTAGAGTTTTGTCATGACTGGCTCTCCCAAGACTGTCAGTGGTTCTAATGGAATGTTGTCTACTCCCAGGGTCTTTCAGTGCTCTGTCAAACTCTTCAAGCAGTATCTTATCTCCCATTTCGTCTTCATCTACATCCTCTTCCATTTCCATAATATTGTCCTCAAGTACATCGCCCTTGTATAAACCCTCTATATACTCCTTCCACCTTACTGCCTTCCCTTCTTTGCTTAGAATTGGGTTTCCATCTGAGCTCTTGATATTCATACAAGTGGTTCTCTTCTCTCCAAAGGTCTCTTTAATTTTCCGGCAGGCAGTATCTATCTTACCCCTCGTGAGATAAGCCTCTACATCCTTGCATTTGTCTTCTAGCCATCCCTGCTTAGCCATTTTGCACTTCCTGTAGATCTCATTTTTGAGACGTTTGTATTCCTTTCTGCCTGCTTCATTTACTGCATTTTTATATTTTCTCCTTTCATCAATTAAATTCAATATGTCTTCTGTTGCCCAAGGATTTCTATTAGCCCTCGTCTTTTTACCTACTTGATCGTTTGCTGCCTTCACTACTTCATCCCTCAGAGCTACCCATTCTTCTTCTACTGTATTTCTTTCCCCCATTCCTGTCAATTGTTTCCTTATGCTCTCCCTGAAACTCTGTACAACCTCTGGTTCTTTCAGTTTATCCAGGTCCCATCTCCTTAAATTAGCACCTTTTTGTAGTTTCTTCAGTTTTAATCTACAGTTCATAACCAATAGATTGTGGTCAGAGTCCACATCTGCCCCTGGTAATGTCTTACAATTTAAAACCTTGTTCCTAAATCTCTGTCTTACCATTATATAATCTATCTGATACCTTTTAGTATCTCCAGGATTCTTCCATGTATACAACCTTCTTTTATGATTCTTGAACCAAGTGTTAGCTATGATTAAGTTATAGTCTGTGCAAAATTCTACCAGACGGCTTCCTCTTTCATTTCCTCCCCCCAATCCATATTCACCTACTATGTTCCCTTCTCTCCCTTTTCCTACTGACGAATTCCAGTCACCCATGACTATTAAATTTTCGTCTCCCTTCACTACCTGAATAATTTCTTTTTTCTCATCATACATTTCATCTATTTCTTCATCATCTTCAGAGCTAGTTGGCATATAAACTTCTACTACTGTAGTAGGCGTGGGCTTTGTGTCTATCTTGGTCACAATAATGCGTTCACTATGCTGTTTGTAGTAGCTTACCCGCACTCCTATTTTTTTATTCATTATTAAACCTACATCTGCATTACCCCTATTTGATTTTGTATTTATAACCCTGTATTCGCCTGACCAAAAGTCTTGTTCCTTCTGCCACCGAACTTCACTAATTCCCACTATATCTAACTTTAACCTATCCATTTCCCTTTGTAAATTTTCTAACCTACCTGCCCGGTTAAGGGATCTGACATTCCAAGCTCCGGTCCGTAGAACGCCAGTTTTATTTCTCCTGATAACGACGTCCTCTTGAGTAGTCCCCGCCCGGAGATCCGAATGGGGGACTATTTTACCTCCGGAATATTTTACCCAAGAGGACGCCATCATCATTTAATCATACAGTAAAGCTGCATGTCCTCGGGAAAAATTACGGCTGTAGTTTCCCATTGATTTCAACCGTTCGCAGTACCAGCACAGCAAGGCCGTTTTGGTTAATGTTACAATGCCAGATCAGTCAATCATCCAGACTGTTGCCCCTGCAACTACTGAAAAGGCTGCTGCCCCTCTTCAGGAACCACACGTTTGTCTGGCCTCTCAACAGATACCCCTCCGTTGTGGTTTCACCTACGGTACGGCCATCTGTATCGCTGAGGCACGCAAGCCTCCCCACCAACGGCAAGGTCCATGGTTCATGGGGGGGACGAGTAAAATATAGTCATGTAAAATGGTCCACTAGACACGAAACACATCTGCAGCACGTACTGAACGAAGCTATCCTCACTGAATGACTGGGACAGCAGGGTGGGCTCTATATAGCCGCGGCGTCATTATGTCTGGAAGCGTCAAGACGACGCGAAGCGGAAGGTTCCAGGCGCTTCTGCTCCAGTGCTTTTGATGTCGCCGCGGCCGCAGCGCTGGCCCGCCGGCGCCAGACTTCACCCGGAGCTTCGGGCGCCGGGACAGATTCTAAGTGTGCTCGCAGCACCGTAACACTGTCATGATTCACACGTTATCAGTTAACCTGCTTACTGCCGTAATAATTATTTGTTTTAACTCATTACTGAATGTATTTTAAAAGGTAACTATCGTCAGACAAGGAAAGTAAAAAATTCCAACATAATTTTGTGATTTTACAAAGCATAATATAACTAATAATTTTCTTAAATAATTGGGGGGGGGGGTTCCGACCCCCTTTTGAGGGGGTTCGGGCCCCCTCAGACCCCATAGAGTCGGCGCCTGTGGTGACCGAATGACATCGTCAATTACAACTGCAGTGGTCATAGCGTCATCGAGAATCATGTTTGTTCTTGCAGTAAATCGATGGCTATGTCCGAGTACACCATTATCCATATTTCTCCAAACGTGCATCCACCCACAGACGTAGTCCTTCGGGACAATATTATGCCATGGGATGTGTTCACTTGGGTATCCATGTAGATATCATATAGCTGCGGCCTGTGTGAACGTTATTGCGGACCACCTGCACCGACACATCTTCAGCGTCTTCCTTGACAATGATGCGATCTTCCAGCAGGATAATTTTCCGTGTCAGATAGTTTTGTGCGTTACGTGTGCATGTGTGTCCGATCACTGTATATTCGACTGTAGGCATTTTTATGTGATGTGGTCCGGTATTCTACTGTGGCTGGGGATATATACATTTTCTGAAGTTAGTCTCCTCCCATCCCCTTCAATTACGGTTATTATTTAGAAGCTACATGTGTGATTATACGTCAGTCATGCGCCGTGAATACGCTATTTGTGGCATTGCACTGCCCGCGCAAATTGCCACAAGGTGGATTCTCGAATGGGTATTTTATTAATTAGTAGACCTCAGGGCTTCGTTTCAGCATCAGCACTGATTTTTGATGCAAACTATGAGTAGCAACTGCTGAATTTTTCTTTTGAACCACAAAATTGTGGCATAGTGTTGTAATTGATTTTGGTGTTGCTATTGTAGTCAAGAGATGCCAATCATAGTTAAACAGGAATGTATTAGTGAATATTCGTTTCACGTTAACAATTACACACGAAGCTAGTTGGCCAGACCACCGAGAAGGTGATTTGAATACGTAGTGCAAGCACGAGTTTCGTTACGAGCATTAACAGCGTGAGCGCTTTGTCCTAAAGTGAAGGTATTAAGAGCCGCAGCCGGCGCAGATTCACTCAGAGAGTGGAACACACGCACTTGGCTGCCCTGCAGGCCGCCTGAGCATCAACAGGTGTTTCTAACCCTGACCTGGCGCGCTGTCCCAACCCGATACCTGTTGTCCGACAGCTGTGCGGTGCTGACGGGGTGGGGGTCAGTGCATGGAGCGCGCCTGTCGAACATTCATCTGAAGCTTGTCCAGAATGTGAGGTGGTGTCTCCGAGATGTCTTCCGAACTCCTCTATGACAAAGAAGTGCTTTAACCCTAGGATGCATATACAGGGCCTCCGAGGCCCTTGTATGTCTTAATTTTTTTTTAAATTATGTAATTTTTTGTTTGATTTCAAACTGCTTTACAGTACTCTTTCACTAACACTGTGACATTGCTCCTATTAAGTATGAAAGAGATACCTTCTTAAGTTTTTTGTATAATTCAATACGTTTACCCATACACCGTGAATGCATAAGTAGGGCTTCAGAAGCCCTCACACCTTTGTAAATGGTCTTTAACCTATATTGTCTTCAACATTTGTTTGGGAGCAGTTATTAATTCAACAATAACTGTAGTGGTATTTCCAGCAACAGGAGTACCAACAGCAGCAGTAGCTGTAGTAGTAATAGCACTACTTTCACATATTGGCGATATCGGTGTATCATTGATCTTTTTGCTATCAAATGTTTTATTATTGCATAGTACTGTTATCCTGTGCTGCTCTTGTCAGCCTCACTGTTACTGCAGTTTGTTTGTT